>NW_024609835.1:53394686-54668805 GCF_016920785.2 Ixodes scapularis | reverse complement strand
ACTATACATAAAAACAAACAGTCTTGTTTTGTGGGTATGTATGTGAGTGTGTGATTAAACATTTTCCCCTTGGGAAAAGATAGACCTTTTGTGGAAGTTGCCCAAGCATCAAAAAGAATGCCGGAAACCATAGGCGTAGACTACGGGGGGGGGGGGGGGGGGGGGGGGGGAAGGGGGGGCATCGGGGCTCGTACCTTCCCCCCCCCCCCCCTGGTGAGATACGTGGGGGGGAGGGGCTCGGGCCGATGATCCCTACCGAGACGTTGTTTACGTGCCATTAATGAGCTTCTAGTAGTGGGATGTAAACAAAATAACGCCCACGTTGCCTTTATTGACAAAATACACGGGAAATAAAATCCCAGCGTACTTTCGTTAGCTTCAATCTCCAGTTCTGGCGAGAAGGTAGCGCGCAGCACCCCCCCCCCCCGCCCCCTTAGGACTTCTCAGCCTGCCTGCCCCCCCGCCCCCCCCCCCCCCCCCCCCCCCAGGGAAAATGGACAGTCTACGCCACTGCCTTAAACGTAGGTACACACACAGCTCGTGCCGGCGTCCTCAGCTCTAACTGTTTGAAAGCAAAAATTTAAAACAAATGATACTTTGCACGTGCGTTCATGGACGCTTAATTTTGGGTATTTACTTAGACATAGCCTCCGAGTTACTGACAAAGCCTGGCAGATGATCACCGAGAAACGGCCGGCGAAATGGAAAAGGTGGAAATTGTAGACAACGGATAGGAGAGCCATGTGACTGGCGCCCCGCTGCGGCGAGACGCCGAAGCGCAGCGTCTCGCCGCTGCCCTCGAGACGCTGCGGCGAGACGCGAAGACCCGAAAGTGCGTTTCGGGGTCCTCGTCACTGCAAACGTTGTGCGCTGACGTCCAGGTTCCCCTAGAAATCGCTCTTTGATGATCTGTGCTACTATGAGATCCTCGCGCTCCAAATCTGCGACCGGACACTCTATGGCTCCGTCGTCGAACTGCCAGGTTTTGGGAGTATAGAGGAGGCTATGACTTGGAATATTTTATTTAGGGAAGGCGAGAACGTGCAGCGCGTGTAGCTACGTTCCCAACATTATCTTTGATGCTTTGGCAATTTTTGCGGAAGGTCCATAAAAGGTATAATGGATGACGCCAGCGTCTTTCGATACATTCACTGTACACGTGGCCAGGGGCTGGACATGTTTGTCCAAAACAGGAACGAAAGACCGTTCCTCGTTCCTTCCCAATGTTGGAACGAGTTCCCGTTACAAGTTTCAGAGGTTCGAAAGGAACTCGTATCCGTTACAATTCTAAGATCAGAACGTGTCGTCACGCTAACGTTACGTTTCCGTAATTTTACTAAATATTGCGCACCATAATTCGTTGATAAACATAATGCAACCGAGCTAAAATATCTGCATCGAACTACGCGTCGTGCCGCCACTACAACATTTGTTCCAGTCCTTTGTTTTTTACTTTCTTTCAGTCCCTTGAACTCGGAGGTTAAAATAGTCGATAATAAAAAAAAAACGATGAAATGCGGTAGCTTTACAAGAACATTATTAGTGTAAACAATTAGGAAAGAAAATGGTACGCTGATGAAATGGTTGTACAATCTGTTGTAGTCGGTATGTATGTATGTATGTATGATGATGGTGTAAACTTCTATTTGAATATGGAAATATCCGAAGATGGGTGGGGTCCCTTATGTATGTATGTATGTATGTATGTATGTATGTATGTATGTATGTATGTATGCATGTATGTATGTATGTATGTATGTATGTATGTCTGTGTGCATGCATGCATATATGTATGTATGCACGTATGTATGTGGGTACGTGTGTGTATGGCGACTGTGTGTGCGTGTGTTTCTTTTATGATGTACTGAACAACTTCCGCTGCTCTTAAATTCCTTCCTGCTGCCTCTTGAATTACACAGTATCTACTTCTCACAAATGAAGCACCGTTAAATTTTCATTTCGTTCATTTTTCTATTGTTAACAGAGGTGTAAATATGCGTCTTTCAAGCCGAATTATCATTGTATTTAACTTTATGTTACTAGCAATCAAACTTGGTTAAGAAGAGAGACGACGTAACCAAAAGCTAAAAGTATAAAAGCCTCACAATAAAGTCGCGCCTTGTGCTGGCAAACAGTAATTTCGGATTTCTTGTTTATGTTTTTTTTTCTGTTGTTTTCTTTTTGGTCATTGCACGAGGGCAGTAAACGGTAATCGAAGACTAAAAATAACTCTTTCATATATTCCACAAAGCTTCTTTATGCATAAATTCACGCGCATTTATACATATTTGTTGTATAACCTCACTTGCAACAACGGCCTTGCGCATCCGAATAAAATTAAAAAAAAATGTTTAAAAGTGCATTTTCAAAGATTTATAGAGAAACAATATCGGTCAGATTTTGTACGTCACACGCATGGGTGCGAGGAAAGGCGGCCTTATTTATTTTTGTCCACTTGTAATGGATCCAAGACTGGCCAAGGTGGACATTGGTTCCAGATGCCTTTTTGCAGTATGTTGTGTGTTTATTTGGAAAAAGGTCTGAAATTGATTGATTGATTGATTGATTGATTGATTGATTGATTGATTGATTGATTGATTGATCCCATGGTGCAAAAGTGGTAATTGTCATCCGTTGCAAATTATACAATTGACTTCGGAAAATGGGGTGGACATTGAGTGACTTACGTTCTCCGAGGCAGCGTTCAATTTACCTTGGGAGCACTTCGTGACTTCACTTGGTATGCGCAACTTAACGTCGGCGGTCGGCCATCAATTCCACTAAGCTGCTTTGTGTTTGTGTGACCGGGGGGACGACCACGTGAGCATAAACGCATGTTTACGTGGAACAGCTTACGTCCAGCTTTAATGCCTCCCGAGCTTTTCCCTACAGGGAACGATGTTTGTGGCCTACCACGTGTTTTATGTTCCTGGTTCGATGGTCTGCTTTTTGAATGCTTCAGGACCCTTGTATAGCGAGGCAATTTTATTCCCCGGTAAGAGTTGGTCGTGCTTCCCCGTAAAGTGTTTTTCGGGGTTCTTAGGCCTGACTTTTAAGGGCCTGTAACTCTCTCGTTGTTGTGTTCGTGTTTTTTTTTGTATTTGGTTAACATAGTCCACAGCAACGTTCTTTATACGACCGCGAGGCAGGCCATGCTTTGCTACATTTAACATTTCTCTGGGAGCCTTGCGGTTTCCAAGGCCGCCTATATGAAGGCACAAAAAAGGACGCGTCGTAAAGAAGCACGATTGATTAGATGCATAAAATTCTTCCATCCGATCAGCCCGATGTTATAAATCTTGACGGTTTTAACGTACTAACGGAATGCTTTGAACGAGATATGGCTAAGTGCCTGGCCATGTCCAATGTTGAAGTTCTAATATGTGTCTGTCATCACTCGACGTTTCTGTGCAGTTTTACCAGCTCATCCCCTTCGCTCAGCTCAGATGACAAAATGAGTAATAATAGACCAGGAACGATTATATTTGTTTCTTATATTTTAAAATCTGAACATTTCTGGATCGACAATTGAGGTGTCTCAACACTGTGTGAGTTTCAACCATGCTTTTCTAGGTCACATGAACCTGAATGTAATCGAAGTAATATCATACATCTAGCCGTACAATGCGTAGTTGCGAGAATCCTGTGTTGTTCCTCGCAATACGTTAGGTATGGCAGGTATGGCTGGAGTGCCGTACTTTAAGAGTCCGAGCCAATTTTTAGCACGAGGAAGTGCCAGCCTTTACGCTAAATCTTATCATTTCAGTTTTTCAATGTTGCATAGATACATGTTATGCCTCGATTCTATTATTTTTCTTATGCTCACATCCTACTGTAACTGCAGCAAAACGAAAAGAAATAAATTTTTACGAATATAAATACACGCCAATTAAATTGTTATTTTGTAGTAGTAATAGGTAGATTAAATGGTAAGATTTTGAATAACTAACTTTAAGTGTATTGTTTTTGTGTGTTAGGGGTGGTATTAATCTGAGAGACCAACAGTCTACAGAAACAACTGTCTTTTTTTTTACTTTTTCCCCCATTTGTTTTTAAATAAAAGTTTAATATTTTATCGAACTCAATTTGAACATCACTGCTAAACACGTCTTGTTCTTTTTACAGATACAATCACCGACCAACGTAGAAAAAACATTACATTCATTTTAAATTTGTTGTTGCTTTTCGTTTTTTTTTTCTTTTTCTTGTTCAAAATTACTAATTTAAGCCAGATTCCATGGGATCTAGTTTAATGGCACATATACATTTACTTGCTATTTTGTTTTTTATTTCGAAGTCAAGAATGCACTTTAACTTTTGCTTTAAAAACGCAAAGCAGCATCTTTGTTTCTATCAACTTTCTGGAAGTCTATGCTAACGTCAAACAAGGAAGATTAAAACAAAATGACAGTCATTGTAGTCAAAATCTAGCATTACCATCCTGCAACACATTTTAGGGCAGCCCAGTTTGTGTGGGAGCATTAAATCAGGTAATCAATCCAGTAGTAAGTACACCGCAAAATCACTTCCTTGTACCTTTTAAGACAAAGACTGCTGATAAGCTTTGTCCTGCAAATGCTATCCAAACGTCATGAGCTAGCAAACACTCTTATCGCATACCATAAAAATGCATCATGAACTCGACATTCTTAGTTACTGATTATATAGTTTTCTTGACGTCACCTCTTAGACAGGTTCGTCCTATCTTCTCTTTTCACGAGTAGTATATTTAGTCGCATAGTTCGCGACGCCACTCAATACCTATTTGAAGCGCGTGCTCGCGGCCCTCTGGGCCCGGAAAAGAAAAAGAAAAACGATCGACTAAAACTTTCCATTCGTAAAAAAAGCCGGGAGATGTTGCGGTACCAGGATCTAAAGATATATGAACGAAATGTGAAGACTGGTTCACTCATTTGTGACTGCTTACGCCCGTATGCCTTCAAACCTCTTAAAATATCTTGCGATGAGTGGACCCGCTAGCGACATCTACAGGATGACTGTGGAGCACTTAAAGTTTTGGTGTATTTTGTTCGCGCATCAAACTTTTTTTAAACATTTTTTGTTACATTATAAACGATAATTTTCCACGGATATCATATACATTTGGTCTCGCGAATACCGTAAGCCCTTCGTAATAGTTAAATTCACTTCACGGTTACCTCATATATGGCGCCAGCGCCCCAGGGGATGCTCTCGTCGTAACAGATTACAACCACTCGGCCATTAGCAAACGCAAGTGTGTAAACGAGCCTTAAAACGGCCCTGTCTCTTCTCTCTTCCCTCTTCTTTGTTCCTTTCTATTTGTTCGCAATTTTAACCATGTTCAATCATTAGCAACGCGCCCAACTAACCACTTTACTACTTAAAAAAACGCAGATTTCGAGCACCGGGATGGCATTTCAACCAGAAGGGTACTTCTCTGCACGCTCACTCTTACTAAGGAAAAGCCCCCTCAAAGGGTGCTGCGCTGCCGTAGCGTGTCGCCTCTCACGCTGCATTCACCCTGGCTGTTCAACCGCATTCGCAAAGCGTTTGTGAACGCGGTTGCTTAAAGATCTAGTACAACTTCACGCGCATATGATGATGAAAACGAGCGTATCCGCTTCGCGGTTGCGATTCAAACGTCAGTGTGAATGCAGCTTTAAAATACTTACACAGTGGATGAAGAACGGCTTCACTAATTGTCAAATCCACATTGCAAACGATCAGATCAAATTATTGCAAAGAAGTTTTCCAAGAGGCGGGATTACCATCAAAACCCTACCAATGAGTAAGATAAAAAATAGACAATGATTAAAAACCCTCTGCTGGCCGGTATCATTATTTATTTTTGCATTGTGAGGTGTATCTAAAAGAAAATGGCTTTATTTAACGGTATTGTTGCCGTTGAAATGATATACGGGTGTACTCATGTGAACATAATTGAATTGAAACCGGTTTCCGCAACGTTGCTTTCAGTTCAAAGTTTACACAATTTATACAGCGGAGCTTTCGCCTGCGTCATGTCATTTCGAAACGATCATTAGGCTATAAATTCCTCTCCTCTTTGAGAAGGCTTCCTGAAGTAGGCTTGTTACGAAGTGTAAAGACACGAATCTAAAATAAACTGCAGTTGAATTCTACCTTTATGGTAGTTTTAATCGTACCTGCAAAAATGACGATGGTATCCGACTCACTGATTGAGCACAAGCACCTTGTCAGCACTCTTTCACTAGGGTCAACCTATTAGTGCGTCTGTGAAATCTGTTACATGAAATGGAGCTCACTTGCTATGGTACCACTAACTGCCGAGATATAGAAATATCGGGAACACATTTCAAACTTTACACTCACCTCGTTGCCTGCATCAACGGGTAGTAAAGCGCGCTGTTTAAATATGGTTGTGTATATTAGATGTGCCTTGATTTGGTTAATGCTGCTCGATTATTCTCTATTGTAATTGCAATCTACGTTTTGTGTTTTCAGCCGGTGAAAAGAAAGAGACGCTTCATTCCTCTCAGTTTTCGAAAAAAAGAGGCTTTCGGTAAAAAATCACCGTATTGCATGTTTCGATCAGTTACTTCATAAAGAAGAATGACTGACTACCACTGGAGTATTTAGAGAAAGAAAGCCTACTATCTCTCAGTTCCTCTTCCAGTATACCTATCTTGTTTCTGGATATGCGTAAACTAGTAGCTGGAAGGTAAATGATAACCCCAAATATGAACGACCTCGTTTTCTACGAAATAACAGATTACATAACAAGTATACATGAAACATTAGAGAAGATGTGGTACTCTGATTAAAAATTCATATAAGCCACAGTCCCTAATGGTACAAAACAAGACTTAGAAAGCGCCAAAATTATGCGACATCTGGAGCTCATTCTTAAACAATCGCTCTCAATGTGTTCGTCGGAGCCGCATTCTTTTTTGTATAGTTCGATTCTTCCCTTAAAATGCAAAGTAAATATTCTAGGGCTTTTTGATTCTTTCACGAAGCACAAATACTTTGTTTAGATTGTGTGAACTAGTGCAGTCGCCCAAATAAAGCGGAGCTCTGAGAAGGCTTGTACATTAGAAAATTCGTTTGGGGCCTCACCAACAACCATGGCTTCGCAAACCCAAACAAATGTTATTGGTGTTATTGATTTTCTTTTTTCTCTGTCCTTATTTATTTAATATAATGCCTTATATTAACTCTGTGTTAATCCAATGCTCCTCTTAGATACTTATCGGGGAAGTAAATCCCGATTTTTGAAGACAATGCTTGATAGTGAAGCCGATTTATAGTTAAGCTTTTTTATTAATAATATTTTGTTAGTATTGTGAACGTTTTCCTTGGGAATTTTTATTTCTAAATTTGTTGTTTTTCAAGATTTGTTATTTCATTTTAACGAGAGCTCGAAAAAACATGGGGCTTGTAACCTCAAGAGGATATTACGCGACTGTCTACATTACATAAAAAACCAATTAAAGTATGATCGGCTGTCTTTCAGATAAAAATAAATGCTAACTTATTTTCAAGGTGCTTTGGTGCACAACGTCTATTTGTCAACAATATAATTGGAAGCGCTAGTCAATTACGATATATTAAACTACATAAAATTGGACTTGTAATTGGTCTAATATTGTTGAACAATTTTATCAACTCGAGAACGTTTGGCGCTAGTATCGCCCCAGGTTGTCAGAACAACAACTGTTAAATATTACTTAATGATGTCCTCACACTTTTCATTCAATATATTTTTAATACTTTTTATGGCCCAAATTACTCTTGTAGTATCCGAATTATGTGGTGGAGACAGCGGCATCCAGAAGCATTAAAAAAAATAAATACGACACTGCTGGTCCTTGGTAGCATTGCCTAGATGCATAACCACGTGTAGTTTTGCTACTCAGATAAGTAAGCGAAAACAAGTTCACAAAATCGATGTACTCATTTTTTTAAATTCAAATATTTCGGATATTTAACAAATCGAAACGGCTGCATAGTCGTTTACAACTTACTGCGCACACAAAGAGTTTTACCTTTCGTTCAGGTTTACAGAAAGGTTGATTCTATAAACCTTTTACGAAAATTGTGGTCAAACATATCCTTCTCTTGTTTTGACAAACTTATGGATACCAACTGACAGATATTACTACGTTTAATGAAATTCTAAAGGTTTCAAACCAACAAAAAAATCTGCAACGCCCTCGACGAAATATTGACAATTAAAATGTAAGCTACATAATTAGCTCTATTGCACAACGAACATCGCAGCTCCACGGTGCTTGTTTAGCACTTAGTCGTTTTTGCGAAGATATCATAATAACATTGTTTAATTATCGTCACATCTTGACGAAGAGAGACCAAGAAGTAAGTATATAAGCTGCAAAATGCCGCTTTACAAGCCATTGGGTCCCTCACTTCCCCATCACAAAATAAACCTCTTTTTTTAAAAACCCTATCAAACAACTTTGGCGCTCGCTAATTTCTCGGGCACGATCTGTGTGATGGGGACCAGACACTTGTTAAACACTGACGCAGTCCTCGTGTCCTATAGACCTTTTCCGCTTGCTCTCGCCCCTGGCCGCCAAGAAGGCATATCGGGCATGGGCGACGAAAAAATATTAAAACCTGCAAATAATAAAAAATAGAGGGGAGACAAAACAAGAATGGGTGACGGTTACGCTTATCTCCTAAATGCATTCTATTGCCGTGGCGGCGGCAAAACAATGTTTTCGCCCATACTGGAAGTCACGATATTTCCAGATGGCGGCGCCCTTGTGAAAAAGGTCTATACATGCACAGAGTGTGTGTCCACAATTATGGCAGGTTCGGATAAATGACGTACATAGTAGCCACTGGGTGGCGAGCACTTTTGGAAACGGTATATTATGGTTAACGTTTTGGAACGTTGGGTGGAATAAAACGTTTTCAAAAAGATATAAAATTCTAATTGATTTGCGTTTTTTGATCGCCAGGCAATTACAGTCCTGGAAAACATTACCATCTTTCGTCAAGAAGAGCAGAAATTTATAATTTTGTTAATGTGACTCGTGTGATTTAGTGGAAAACAATGTGTAAAGCAGTGGAATAAAAATTATATCCGTTCAAAAGTTTAATTACTGCTTAATGATATTCTATGACTTTCATCGAAAATATTCTTGGGGAACATAGGAATGTTTTATGCAGTTGTTTTCGATGAAATTCTCCTCTTGGTGCATGTCAAAAGAAGTTGGAAATCTGAAGCTGCGTTTACATGAATGCGACTTAGTCCCATCGGATCCAGTTGTCGCATTCTATGACTGTCTCATGTAAACGGCAAAATGCGCTAGAGAAGCGCATCGCATTCAAGTCGCTAGACGGAGGTAGATCGCGACGGCGAATCTGCATTCATTCAGCCAATGTAAACAGAGATCGCATCGCATTTTGGAACGGGGCGAATTATGCGAAGGCGCTCGCTGCGGAAGCGAGCGAAGAACTGTGAACATGGCGGCGGCCATCCTCGTCGGCGGCGGCAGAGAGCGTTCCCGTGTGATCGCCCGCAGTTTTCTTCCGAGATTGGATTTAGAGGAACGCCAGCTTTTTTTTTTTTTTTTTTTTTGCCATCATAAGTGAGCGGAATATGGCTAAGCTTTTCGGAGAGGGCGGCTCCTGTCCAGGCCTTGCCAAGTACGAATGGCGTGCCCGAGGCAGCCCCTAGAGACTTCGACGCAAGTACGAACGGCGCCGTGAGCTCCGAGCACTGCATGTTACCGCAGAATGAGCAACTCCCACTTCGGTGCCGTTCTTGCCTCTGCCGGAGCCTTTCGGCCTCGGGGTCCTGTCATGGCTGGCGAGGCTTGGCGAGGCGAAGCGCGGTGGCGTCCTTAGAGCGGCTGGAAACAATCTCACTCTTCAGGGCGTGCGCACGCACGTCGCCTCTGATCCAGAGTGGCCCGGCGACCCGGCCCGAAGTCCAACACGCTTAGGTTTTGAGGTCTTTTCCGCCTCGTAACTTCTTGCACAGCATCCAAAACGGCGTGCACACTTTTTACGCTCGTCGAAAGCGTGAAGGGCCTCCACTTGCGAAGCACCGGAAAACGTCTTGACGTGGTGCGGCTGGTACCGGAAACGCAGCTTTAACTTTGATCTTTGACACGGCGTGGCGCCACCTTCGCGTAAGGCTCGCTACACATTCATGTAAACTTTGCCGTGTCAGCTTTATTCGAAGGACGATTGGAGTCGGTGCGCTGAGGTTGCATTCGTGTAAACCTGGCTTAAGCGCCAACCATCCCCAAATGAAGGTTCGGGCTCACGGCTCTCCAGTGTGGGATGCGTAGGCCGCAACTTTGCCTCGGAGTCGCAGGCGCGGCTAGCGTCTGTTGCGAGCTGAGAAATGAATGATCAATCGCCTGCCTCGTTCGCCCGCAGGGCGTCCCCCGCCATCGGTGACGTGGTGGCGAGGCTCGACACTGGTGGACGAGAAATTCGCCATGACTCCGCTGGACGTGGTGCGGAACGAGTTGGTCATCAATCGCCTGCAGCGAGCCGACCTGCTCGCCACGTTCACCTGCCAGGCCTCCAACACCAACCTCACGCTGCCCCGCTCCTCATCCGTCACCATCAACATGAACCGTGAGTGCACTCCTTCACAGGTACCGCTCCTCACTTCTGAGCGATCGAACGAGCGCTGACACGCGCCGCAAATTGATTTCACTCGCAGATGCAGAGAAAACAACATAAGCTTTTTTTCAACTCGATAGCTTTAAGGAGCTCGTGTTGCAGAAAAATCGGCGCTGGCGTCGGCGGGACCAGAACGTCCGGATTGGTCGATAGAGTCATGACGTCACAGCCACACCTCGCGCGGGAATTTCAAACAACTCACAACGCTCACTCAAAACGTGACGGCACGCTTGGAATTAAAGTGATTAAAACGTGACACGTAATGCGAATTAAAGGTCGCCGCATGCATCACATGATTTCACTTCATAAAGTAATTCATTTGCCTAAAAGAAAAAGTATTTAACAATTTTAGGAGGCCACGTACCCTTCGGTTGCGAGTCAGACGCGCTATGGACTAGGCCACGCAGAAAATTTTCTATTTCTTTATTCTAAAACACGCAGACGCGCTGGCACAGCTTTCGTGTTCTACTCTTAAAGGCGAAGCTTAAGCGCCCTCGAGTATTTTTTTTTCGTTTGTTTTGTAAAGGCCGTCATCTTAAAATTAGCTACACATGCGGGTGGGAAATCATGACGAAGCGGGTTTGTGAGACATGATTAGTTTATTTAGCGTGTTTTACAATAGTATTAAGGAAAAAATTGATCTTCATTTTTCTTCCCTTCCCCCAAAATAAGTTACCTGATCAAGGTGATCACCTAAATTCTCGTATTCGGACTTACTCTTCCACTTCTATATAATATTTATTTCTGTTTGTCATTTTGCGAAGTATTAGCTTCGAGGGAACAATAGTTACGTTCATTTAAAATGAAATATGCATCTGCTTCGGACGCATTTCGATGACCTTCAGAAAGAATTAAGGACTGCTGACTAGCGCATTCCAACTGGCAGACGCCGAGTCGGTGTCCTGAGCCGATTCCCCTACTCTACAAATGCATTTAATCTCCAAGTTTTTTTTGTTTTTTTTAACACCTGTCACATTGGGATATCCCACTATAATTTAATTCATTTAATTTTGAAATTCCCTTATATGTCCTAAGATATTACTTCTCTCTTTATTTATTACATTTATTGCTGATTACTGACAGTTTTTTTGGTTTCTTTTTCATTTTAAATATTATTAACGTCAATAAACTTCACTCACGCGAACATGAAATATTAGAAGCGTAGTAGAGCCAAGCCAAGCCTTTTTTTTTAACCTATCTTCAATTTATAAAACCGTCAGCTCGCTAGACACTGTCAACACACTATGATCGATCGATAATAGTGCTTATAACATAAACCGGTGTGCCAATGGTACACAAGAACTCAAGTGGCTAAGTGAATAAGCGTTTTCCTAAGGAATAAATTACCGAAGTGTGGCCAAACTCGCATCGCTCATCGTGTGTTTACAATTCCCCCCGAAAGGATCTACGCTCGTAACACAAGAATTACCCAACCACAGCGTCGGGGCCTCCACGATCCTCCAAATGACGCGGACTCGACTTGGGTCTTTCATGTCCCAGAAAATACGTCTGGACAGTCAAGATGAAAGGAACGGCACACCAAATTGGCTGCTTCCTTCTGAGCGCCACCGCCACGCGCGCGAGACGCCGTCAAAAACTCCGAAATACACAAGACTCGCAGATACGCTCTAAAGGCTAGCGAGCGAAAGTTTTTCAAAGACGTCCGGAGTTACAGAAGGCAGTCCTTCGTCTCGCAGATCAGTACGTATAAAAAAAAATAGTGTCGCGTATCGCATAAACGAGTTTTACTCTATCGAGAACGTGATGCAAGAGAGATTCGGGGGATCTATACGTCCCGTTTCTTTTGTTCCGACAACGAGACAGCGTTCCTTTTCTTAACGCAGCCATAGCACGCATCAACGAGGCGTCCTTTTCCTTTTTACGCATTACGAAGTTGAAGTTGAAGAATGGGGCTGTGCTCAATATACCCACCCCTTCATGAGGAGCGCGCTTAAGTCTCCGGTTCAGATTCTCCGCGACTCGGCGGGGCAGATTAAAACCTTACGTAAACGTGGAGTTATGTAAGAGCGCCCGGAGCGTCGGCTCGGAGGAGCCGACAGGGTATACAAGGCACGCTACACGCCCGCGCCCTCCTCTCAAAAGGATCGCTTTTGTCGTTTGATCACTTATTCAGAGGATGTCGTGCTTGCCTTCCATTACAAAAGCGACACGAGACACGTCAACGGACTGGCCACTTGTGAGGCTGCATCGGCTCTTTGTGTGCTCGAGTGGTCTCTGGCTTGTACCACGAATTAGTCGAGAGATCCGTATACTCGAAACAAACAGACAACTCCAGCACTACTATTTGATTCGGTAAAAGAAACAAGTGCCGTCTCGATTTCCTTGCCGTTGCGGTGTCGAGGGAATGCGAGGGTATCTTATGGGACGTCCATCAAGTAGACTTTCGTTCTTTCAAAATGCCACAACTCTTCAATGCACGAGCAAATGTTTAGGCGATCGAGGGCTTAGTATATTTCGTAAGTTTCCCGACGTTTCATTTGAAATTCAGCACACGTGACCTCAATGACCCAATATTGGCTTTCGCAACCATCAAAGGGTAAAAGGGCTTGAAAATGGCTTAGTCGGTACTCATTCATAATAATTCTTAGAAACAAAAAATCTCACGATAAACGAGGAACATGCATCAAAAACGAGGGTGCCTACCACTAGAAGATTGTTAAAAATGTAAAACTTCAATATACCTAACATTGAGAGTATAAGCGCTTGTCTATGATAAACATATTTATTTGCTCAATATTTTTTAAGTTTTTTTTTAAGATTGAATAGTTTTTTTATTGAATTTTATTAGCAACTGGAAAGGTTCAACCGAGACCGATTGCGAACGGGATGAAGAGAATTTCATTTAATTTCATTTCATTTATTAATTCCCCTTAAGACCCAAATGGGGGGGGGGGGGAAGGACATTGGCAAGAAACACAATACAATAATGCCACAAGAGGAAACGAATTAATTCAATGGGCGTATCACGGGTGCAGGTAACCAATAACAGCTTCGGCGAATTTTGAGGGTCCGTTACCGTGACAACGGCTTCTGGTAACATGTTCCAATTTTTAATGGCGAGCTGCAAGGGTGAAAACTTGTAAATATTAGTCCTAAGAATGTCTAGGTGAAGTTTGCAGGAGTCGTCAAATCGACGAAAAATGAAGGAGGCAGGTGGAGAGAGTGATAGAAACTTTTATGGAAGTAGTTTTAGTTGGCATACAGCTCTACGTTCTCTTAGAGGAGTAAGGTTGAGAATTTACTTCAAAGAGGTAACGCTTACAGAGTGGTTATAATTCCTTAGGATAAAACGTGCAGCTTTATTTTGGGTGGGTTCTAATTCTTTTTCAAGGAAGACTTGGTGGGGGTTCCAAATGGCAGAAGCATACTCTAAAATGGGGCGTATTAAGGCGTTATAAGCTACAAGTTTCGTTTCTTCAGATTCGAGATATAAAGTACGACGCAGAAAACCAAGAGATTTGTTAGCTTTAGTGGCTATATGATTGATATGACATTCCCAAGAGAGGCTACTGGTTAGGAAAACTTTTAGGTATTTATAATTCATAACGTTTTTTACACATGCGTTAAATAAAGTGTAATTGAATACAGAGGGAACTTGTTTAGTGCTGAATACCATGGACTTAGTTTTGTTAACGATGTTAACGTAAATTTTCATCTGCCATTACCGACACCAAGACTCCATACTAAAAAGGTCACCTTGCAAGGAAATACAATCTGCTATATTAGTAATTCTAGCATGCACAACACAGTCATCAGCACACAATCTTAAAGTTTAGTTAATACAATTAGGCAAATCATTAATATAAAGCAAAAATAACAATGGTCCCAGCACGGTTCCCTGTGGCACACCTGAGCGTACTTCCATTGATGAATAGGCCTGATTATGAAGAGAAACATACTGCGTTCTATATGTTAAAAACTATTCTACCCATCTTATAACGCCTCCGTCAATACGGAAGGAGAAATTTTTTTAAATTAGCCGGCAATGGGGGACTTTATCAAATGCTTTGGAAAAATCAATGAAAATGGCATGGGTATCTGTCCTGGCCTGTAAGCGTCTATGAATGTCTGTAGTTAATTCAAAGAGCTGTGATTCACATGAAAGGGACCACCGGGAACCGTGCTGGTTAAAAAACAGTAGATTATTGCAAGAAAGGTGATTCATTGTCTGTGAAAATATAACATGTTCCATCAGTTTACTAGGCACGCTAGTCAAGGAAATGGGTTTGTAATTTGTTAAACACATTTTAGACATGTTTTCGAACACTGGAGTTATTTTAGCATGTCTCCAGTCAGCTGGAACATCACCGGAATTAAGAGACTGATTAAACAAACTGGTTAATAAAGTACACGACATTTCATTTGTTAGAATGCCAGGCAGCAGGGCGAGATCCATACCTTCTATTTACAAGGTAAAAGTACAAACAAAATAGCAAACCAATGAGATAATTCCAATAAACTGAAACAAGAAAGGATTACGCTAGACTGTACAGTTCCCCGTTGGGCCAAGAGGCGTCCCAGTCCCTTACTGTATTATGTAACCCTGAGTGTTCGTTGCGTGGACGAACCGCAGAAGAGGTGCAGCTCATCGCAGCCACCTCAAATCCCATGATGGTGAAGAATGAGTAGTTTCCACGGTAGAGGGCTTGGACGTCGCAAGTGTCGGGCGAGTCCTGTACCATGTATCTTTTTCCAAAGATCCTCCTTCGAGCGAAACTTATACTTCCCTGGTCGTCTTCTATTTTCTCCTATCATACAACCAATACAACTCTGTTCCTTGCGGCCCGCTAAGCCCAATTCGTTTTTGTTCGCCACACGGGGTGGAACCGCAGAACCATGACAGCAGCACAGTTTTACTACTTCTGTTTTTTTGTATTTGTTTTTATTTCCTTATAGTATGAAGAGGTAACATTAAACTTCATTATTTTCGGAACCTTACTAAAAACTGGCTCACTCTTGATGTTGTTTCGCAATAACTCCAGGCGTGAAATAGCATTGTCGAGTAGACGTAACTTTGTCTAATCAAACCCGTTCGTAACTTTCGTGCGTTGCTTTGAAGTAGTTACGCTAAACTCATTTAAACTAAAATAGTATAACACTTAGATCGTGGAGTATGAATTCTAGATTGTGAAGTGTCTCACGATATTGTAAACACGTTACTCATATTAACCAGAAACGCATCATCATTCTTTTATCGCACCACTAAAATTAAACGCCCAGTGTGTTACCAGAGAAACGCAAACCGTGTTCCTCGCAACACAAATGTAAATTATGCATCGCAAAAAGCGTGAATTCTCCTCGATTGCGGAATTTGAAATTGAGATATATTTCCAAGGTTTTCGAACTCAGCGGTAAACTTTCGCAGGAGACGATTTTGAAGGATTTCTAATAAACTTATGGCGTTCGTTTTTGTCAGCAGGTGGTATATTTTTCGATAGATTTGTGGGTTCTGCTGAACGGGAATATAGCATGACAGGATCAGTACGCTATTCAACGCGATGACTACGCCAGCATTCGACTTGTGCATGAGTGTAACCAACTCGCCGGCCGATAGCGGCCGCTGTGGTCTAACAACTGTAGAGTCACTTCAGTTCTATAATGTCCAGAAGGCCTCGTAATAGAAACACTTGCCTGCTTTCATTACGAGACAGCTGCTTTCCCGGAATCTTGATCACACAGGCACGTTGGAAGGCCGAACAATGCCAGATAACAATGGAAGCTTGAAAGCCCGCTATAGAAGCAAAACAACTTAAAGATTTCTTTCGTTCTGAAGCTGTCCTACATATCCAGACGTAGACATGGTAGATACAAAGCAAATCAAAGGAATTAGAAATAACTTAACATGATAATTTATGATAAATACCCAGACGCTCGATAAATCGAAAGGCCAAGCGGTAAAACAAAGTCCAAAATAACGGAATTCAACACGCACGGTTCCGGTTTCAAACCTCTTTCTTTGTTTCTGCGCGATTTAAATCTACGCGCTTGGTTGTAATGAAGCCTTGACTAACCTATCCTATTTATAAAAATTCTTCCGTTTTTCCTTGACATTAAATTTAGTTGCAAATCAGAAGGCTGAGCACTTCTACTAAGACATAATGATTTCTAAATATGTGCTCGCTCGATTACTAATTGATGCATTTTATCAGAAATTTAGATAGGCACAAATAATATTATTCTGTTCGAAACGACTTCTTTTGTAACCGGCTTGAGCTGGCCTTAAGCGGACTTCTTTTGTATTTAGGTTGTATTTAAAACACCTCTACGTAGGAGTTTTTAAATGCAACGTCTTTAAATCATACGTGTTTATTTTATATAGGCTTACTTTTAATGAAAACATGGTGTCGACGTGACGTTTTTGTTTACACACACATACATATATATATATTTTTTCTTGCCAACATTAAGCCTTGGTTATTGTAATTTTCGTATATTCTTATTTCATTTATTCCCGCCGCCATTAATTTGTGACTTTTGTTATGATGGGCAGAAATACTGTCTGGGTAGTCCCTTTCCAGGTATATTTTATTTAACAAACAGGCTTGCACATTCAAGATGACCGCTGTACAGCGTCGCCGTTAACACTATTCAAACTTTTTTGATACTAGTAAACAATCGTGCGCTCTTTTTAATAAAACTACGAGCTCCTTAAGGCCCAAATAGGAGTTGTTGAAAGGTCATAACAAAAACAAAATAAATAAAAAAGACACTACTATGTACATTATTGACAAAACAAATTAAACAAGTCAAGCAAGAACTAAACAGGCATTCAAGTAAAAAAAGGCAACAAATCAAGTTAGATATATACAAACATTCAAAAAAAAAAGAAGAAAAAAGACTACCATCAATCAGCATGTGGCAAAATCGAACAACGAAAACGGTGTCTAAAGAGATGCAGTCTGTTGATTTACAGAAAGGAAAATGTAAACGGCCGGCAAACAAGATTGAACATAGAGCATAAAAACAAAGGAACCCTGCTGTATAGCAAGCATTTCAAAACTTCTCCCATATTGAGGTTTACTAATGAGCAATATTTATCTGCGCCAAAAACTGTGCGATAGTTCATCGAAATGTCCTATGTCCATCATAATAGACCGTATTCATTATTAGAACCATCTCTCGGCGGTCACGGGTACTATCAGAGGCTCGGCGCCATCTTTGAGGCTTCGCCACCGCCCCGTCGCCCGCCGCCCGCCCCAGTTCGAACCCCTCTCTCCGCGTCGCGTTCGTGAATGTTCTTGTGTGTGTGTGTTTTTTTGTGTTTTTTATTGATGATGTCAGCCGTTTAGGAATAAGTTACGAATATCAAGCTTCAGTTTGTTTTCAGTGGTTTTACTAAGAATTTCTTTTTATAAAAATGAGCTTCAATCCAGCACCAGAGCAGGACAACTCACGCACTTTTTTTTAGAATCGTGCGTTAACTTGTCTGACCAGCTGATTATGCCTTTTCGCACAAGGACGATTTGTATGATATGTTTATCAGAGCCGTCAGCCACTTTGTGACAGTTCGTTTTATTTGGCGTTCACGGCTGCGGGTCTAAAGAATACGACCAGTTCTTCACCCAGTGCGCCTTGACCCAGCTTGTGCAGACCCGAATTGCAAAATTCTAGGATGGCTGCGTTGAACGTTTAATCTTGGTTCCCCGTTGTCTTTATCTTGTTTTAATTTTAGTTCCCTGTTGGCTTAGGAATATTACATATATGATTCTACAGACACACACACAAGACAAACATGAAACTAAATTTCTTACATAAAGTTCTATTTAGTACCTTTGGGAGATCACGGAAAAGTAGCTGAAATCCTCATTACAAGGAGTTCGTGTGATACAGCACGAATTTACAATAATAGTATTTTTTATGGCAAGTAAAAAATAAAAAAAAAATACGCTAAAGACCCACACTATACTCACACAAGCGTATCCGAGGCGCAAAAGCGTAAAAGGAAATGACCGGCGTGTTGCCGCGGTACCAGTACGCAGAATATAACGTAATAAAAAAGAAAAATATATTTTACGGAAAGCCGAAACATTTTTCTTATATCATTAATAATAACACTAACAAATAAATTCAGTGCTTGCGCATATGTACTCTTTCGCCTCTTGAGAAAAATTGCATTATTAAATGTCAGCGACATTTTAATGTGTTCCTCCTGGTAGCGCGGTCACATAGAGTTAAATTTCATGCTTACTGGCAATACAATACAACCACTGCTCATAAAGGTGCTTACTTGCAGTATTGACCACAAATAAAAAAAAAAAACTCTCCTGCAGCGCGAACTCTATTTGTTGGGTAGCGAGCAAACACGACTCTTAAAGGGGCACTGACACCCCAAAGGTCGTATTTAAAAATTTTCCCGCGCGCGCGCGCGCCTTTTTATTTTTGGCGTTTGATTTTCCCGCCTCTCGCCTGCTCGCTTCTTTTGATCGGTGACGTCAAAAATCAGGAAATTTAGAAGCTTTGTAGGCGACATCTCTATAACATTTAATTACGGCAATCGTAAAACATGTTTTTTAACGCAATTGCGAACGCACTACGGCCCTTCTTTTTGAAATACCAAAAATCGGGAGTTCGTTGTGGTGCCGTCTCCTGGATTTGTATCCTCCAACGGAAAACAGGCGACACCGCTCAAAACCGGTCCACCGAAACGCCGCCGCTCACTCCTTTCCTCCTCACTTTGGGTCGCCATGGCAACAGCAGGGAGTGGTGAAAAAAAGTCGACTCTCAGGTCTCCGCAATTTTTGACGTCAAGGCAGCCGCGCCGATCGCGCGGGAACTTCGAATTCGGCATTTGGAAATTGTTTTTTTACTTCACAAATACTGAATTCCCAAATTTCAAATTTTGAGGGTAATGTCCCGGCATCGTTTTCAACCGTTTCGGATAACAAAAAAAAAATATGATTTTGATGTGTCAGTGCCCCTTTAAGCTTGCCAACAAGAAACATTTCGAAAATGTTTCTCGAAATGTGAGAGTCGCGTGATAATAACGAGAGAGCGTAAAGTAAGCGAGTGTTCACCTTTGCTTTTTGGCACCGTCGTCTTTATCATTCATATGCGAACGAAGTAGTGACGTTGCCTAGCTCTTCACTTTGCATGAGCCTTCTGTCGGGTGCAAAAGACCGACTTAAAAAAGAATTTAAAAAAAAAATCGCAAGACAGTGTATTTGAGTGATGTTGACTGGACCTCGCCGTTCCTCTGCGTGAGCGAAGCTACAATGCTAGCCAGCATCAAGCTCCCAAAAATTCACATTCAATAATAGATGCTCGCTGATACTACATACAAATATCATGAGCCCTTCATGCCATTGTGAAAACTGTCACATATTAAAAAAAAGGTTTAGGAGCCCTGTAAAAGCACGCAACGCTAACGCATGGGTGCTCTTTTTAAGAGCATGAATAGTACAGGAAAGCGCAACGGTTATTCAAACGTTGGCTATAATACCTTTCGCTCGAAAAGAAAACAATACGAACTGATTCTTTACACCGGCTGTTTTTAATTTTGTTTCCTCGTTGAATACAATAGCGGAACAGGGCAGTTGGATAGGTCGCTGCGCTTCGCTTTCACACGAAGCAAACGGCCACGGCGCTTTGCCAGTCGCCTCAAAGATGGCGTCGGAAGGAAGGTTGACGTCAGTCCGATAGATGGCGGGCGAGTCTGAATGAGGTCTATTGTCTATGGCATATGTCACCTAGTTATTTGTGCAATTGCCCTGAAGTACTGTCAATTTTTTTTTGTTATAGCGAATAGTTTGGTTAGTACAGTATTCATAATATCAACAAGACACTAGATTGGGCTAGTTTGTGCATGAAAATAAAATGGCAAAACAGCGCCTGGTGTGTTTACATTTCTTCCATGTGGCCTTCGTCTTGTTAGTGCTTTTTTACCATTTCATTCAGAATCTTGGATTGAACTTCTTAAATCATGTTCACTAAAATAAGCGCATTAAATTACTGCAACCGTATATTTTATGAATTATCTTCCTATCCTATCGAGTCCCCACTAAACGTTAACTGGCACATCCGGAATGTTTCCGAGATGCGCCCTCCCTCTAGCCTCCGCCAATATATTTCATATTTTTTATCTGGTTTTCTCGTAACTGTCTTTTACAAACCTCTCAACCTTGTGCAAAGCCATCCGTCAAGAGCGTCCCGGACAAACAGGAGTGAAAATGATTTATTCCGCCATCGCTCAGTTATCGGTGGCTGTTGATACCCGGCGAGCTTACAGCCTCGTCTAGAGAAGCACGCAGTCATCCCGGCATCCATTTTCATTAAACTGGTCCTCGAGCCCTTAGAAAGTGGCCATTGATTGATGACCATAGGGCCAAAGCTTGTTGCCAACAGACCTTCTCCCACTTTCCAATCACCCCCCTCCCTTTTTTTTCTTCTTTTTCTTAATTTGCCTTTTTGTTTTTTTCGAGTTTTTGATTCGACCTGTTCTGCTATCCCTCCATGTCAAAACAGTTCTTTTAGATTTTTTATCTCCTTTACGTCGATACCTTGGAGTCCTTTCATCAAACACTCGTTCAACACCCAGGTCTTCTTCAGTCTCTCTCCGAACAATATCTTATGTGGTTCCGAAGCATAACCGTGTGAGGTGAGGCCCAACTCTTTCTGCGCCACTCGCCTGCTTTTTTTTTTTTTTTTTCCTTTTTTTAAAGACAGCACAAATAAAAAGGAGAAGAAAAAAAAAAGCGGCGCTGAACAAATTAGTTTATTCCCGTCTCGGCGGCGACCTTGGAAGGGGCGACGTTGTCAGTTCGGAGCCCGCTTGACTTTGGAGATGCATTGATTGCGGAAGTCGAGTTTCTTTTTAACTAAAAAATCTCACTCAGCACAGAACCGAAAGAGGAATCTGCTTCCGGGTCTTAGAACGAAGAATCTTTATTTCTTACTTCACTTTTTTCTCTCTCCCTCTCTCTCGTGGATGGACAACCCTGTTCACCGATCAAAGAGATAATTAAATTTGAGGCCCCGGCACGCATATCACCGGACGAACGCTTGTGTAGAGGATCGGAGTGATGGAAAATGTGCCTGATTGACCGAATAATTTTAATACAGAGCGGCTCAGGGGCGCGTCGCTATTCGCCTTGAGATCGAGCCGTGTCGCCACCGTGCGGCCGAAATTGGAAACATGCGAAAGCGGGGATACCGCCGTGCGTCTTCTGCTACCGGCGTACGTTCAGAAGCATGGATCTCAAGGACGCAAGCCCGTTTCCGGTTGAACTGAGCCCCCTCATTAAACGCTTGCTGTTTTTTGGTCGTTTTTTCCTACTAAAGGTTGTGTTGTATCGCTTCACATCCGTAAAAATTCAGCAAAGCAATTAACATTAAGTCGGATGCTTCCATAATCCTAGTGTTGTGGTTTGTATGCAACCGCTGGTCCTACATATTTTTGTTATTTCGCACAAACCATAGCTTTAATAAAGCATTGAATGTTGATTGGAGTTGTGGTTTTATTAAGAAATTAACGCGACTGATTGACACCCCCTTTAATAGACTAATCAATTAATAAATCCGTTAGTTGAGTTTTCACCAATCATATACCTAGTAAAAAAATCCTATATGTATAAAAATTTCTTGGTCATATAAATGCATATTATTAAATAAGATGATGTAAGAGCATACGAGAACCTTATAAGAACAATATAATATTATACAAGCAGTTATATGAAACTTATAAGAAGTTTGTTATAACTTCTTGTGCAATCTTGCTTTTATATGTTCTTATAAGGTTCTTATATGTTCTAGGCTGGTTTCATTTGGATTCATGCAACGAGGTGCAGTCGTATCTTTTATTTTGCTTCAAATTTTATATTTCATGGCGCATGTTCCAAGAAAAACAATCCTTTTTATTACAATGTCCTGACATGTTTAGTTTCTAAGAACAAAGATCTCAAAGAAGCAGGAAAGAACGACGAGGTTTCGACGATTGTCGTGTGTGGCGTTTTTTAATCACTCTCAATCTCAAAGTATCTAAAAGAGAGCGTCTATATTTTTAGTGTGATATATATGCAATTAGGTACAACGACATTATAACTACTATTTATCATTCGTCGCTCCACTCTTTGTAAAAATCCCCAAACAGGCCTCCGCGAACAACTGTGACCTAAATTGTGACCTAACCAAACCAAACTGTGACCCGTTTTGTCATGGGCCCACCCATGACAAAAGGCTGTATGAGAGGGAGGGGGAGAGGAGGTCTTAGCAAAATGGAAGATTTCGGGGGGGGGGGGGGGGGGTGCTTGGGCCCCATGGCCCCCTGGCTACGTGCCTGGTGTGTGGAGTATGCTTTAATGAAAAGATTCCATTGGTATTTTCGCTTCTTTGAAGGATGCGTTCAGCGCCTTCCATTCTTTATGCTCGCGAAGGGCCAGCAGCACCCTGCAGTTGCTCAAATATTCGCGAGAGGAGAAGCTTTATTGCGCGCGCTACGCTATCTGCTGGCTGCTATACTGAAGTGATATGCCCGCTGTGATATCTGTTGATGTGTTATTATTTATGTATTCATTCATTTACATTGTACCTTCATCGCCTCCTGGGCAGTGTTGTAGGGGGATTATTTTATGGATTCAGACAAGATGAAAAACAGAACGTAATTTTCATCAATGCACACTATTTGTTCTGGGTGGTTATTCCACTCCCTGGACGTCCTATCGCAGAAGCAAGTTGTACAGCAGTCGGTTCTGTAACGGCATACATCTAAATTTGCGGAATTATCGCAACGAGAAGAACAAATAGGGGAGCTTCGAAATGTATGCTGTTATATCAATTTCAGTATTGTAAAATAAACGATAATAAAACTAAAATCTTAGTTGTTGTTTTTGTAATTTCCTTTAGTAGCCTTTCAGGAAAAATATGTTCTGTTACACGAAACAAAAGCGCATGCGCAAGCGAATGGTAAGGTAATAAATTGAGGAGACAGAACAAAGCTCCAGAGATCCCCAAAAGAGAATTGAACCCTAGACCCCAAGGTTTTTAGCCCTTCGCTCAACCACTGCGATAACATTTGTGAATCGGTAGTTATTAAATGCGATAACATTTTGTTTCAAACCCATACCGTGGAACGTGCAAGTGGTGTCAGTGGGTAGCTCCCAATTATATCCTCCCGCTGTACGAGGGCTCGTGAGGCCGAGGCGCAATCTAACGCAAGAAGCTCGCCCTTGCGTGCGCCATTGTGCAGAGATTACACACGAGAGGGCACATAGTGGAAAGGGGTCACGGTACGTGGTACCATAGCCCCCTCTGGTGCCACTAAATAAGCTACGCTTCAGAGTAACGATACTTGCCCATATTGTGGCTTCAAATCATGGTTCCCAGTTATCTTAAGCTTTATCTGAAATCGCAGAAGGCGCTTTTTTGTCTACCACAAATGTTTAAACAGTTCGCGACAGTGAAAAGCTATATTCCATGAGCTTCCTAACACCGAATCTAACGCTGAGGAAGTCGGACTTTCAGATCATGACGATTGCCAGTTGCGTGTGCTCTGAAAAGGAACCAAACGGGAGGCGCCACAACAATGTCGGGGAACAGAGTGCCCCGACATTGTTGTGGGCGCTCTGTTATAAAGCAATAAACGAAACTCGAACTACTTTCAATCTATCTGAGTCAAAAGCAGCCCAACAGTACGTAAGGTATCAATAGCACAAGACTACCAAACCGCAACCTGTCTCTATTTTAAACGCGTTCCATTTCTCTTTTTGGGGAAAAGCTCGTGTGACCGGTAGGGAGGCGGGGGAGTGTGTGTGTGTTTGTGGGTGGGGGTGGGGGAAGGGGGGAGAGGGGAGGGAGCAGCGTGCCGCTCTTTAACACGCGAAGAGCCGCATGCGGCTCGCGAGTCTCAGCTTGGCCACCCCTGATCTATCCTATGACAGTAGACAGACGCTTGCTGGAACTGCTCTGGTCGTCTTCGCAGTGCATCTAAAAAGAGGAAATGACCGAAGAGGACATCGCGTGTGTTCATCGTCCTCATCAAACGCTGGAAAAGAGAGTGTTTAGTCAGGAAGAAAGACGCAAGGTGGGTTCGCTCTACTACGACCATGAGCTGAGTGAAGGAACGATCTTCGTCTCAATTTAATCAGCGGATAATGTCCTTCATAGAAGAAAAGAAACGTCGAAATGGTGCCAGATTTTGATGCAGTCTGCAGCGAGGCACCGCAGAAACAGCCCATTTTTGTTGCGTTAGCATTAACGCCCTGTTAAATGCGCTGACCTCGGATCGTTTGGAGCCTTTGGAGCATTCAAAGTTTACAACCTTGCCACGGGATGGCGCTAAAGCCTCACTGGCAGTGGAAACACCTTCTGCAAGCGCCGACAGATGGCTGCGGGGTGCTTATTTCGAGAGGCTAGGCGACAGGACGCATAACAAAATAGGCCGCACAGGATTGGCTGGTTATAAGGAGCGACGCCCTGACGTAACACCTAGCAACCGAAGATCGCCGGCGACGTCCCCTTTCGCCACTTTCGACGCCGCGCAGCAGGGGACGGTAGGTGTATGACTGGGGTGCGTGTTATGCCTGCCCCCCCCCCCCCCCCCCCCCCCGTTCACTTCTCTTCGCAGCGACAGTCTGCGGATGACCGGTACACGCCGCCTCGTGGCGTCCCGCAGGCGGCCCAAATACGGCCTAGCCCCGCTGTCCCCCACTGCCCCTTGGTTGCAAGGTGTTACGTTACGCCGTCATTCTTCATGCATGTTATGTGCGGCCGCCGCCCTTCATTCTCGCGATAAGTAAAGCGCCGTTCACACATTTCCAACCGAGTGGGACGGAGAGAGACAAGACCGGCTTTTAAGACTCTTGCGGCGTCTTAGGGCCGCGTGGGCTGCTGCGGAGCTGGTCCTAAGATGTTGCAAGAGACTTGAAAATTGGTCTTGTCTCTCTTGATCGTTCTCAATTACAAGTGTGTGAACAAGCCTTAACCTGATCTGCTTGCACTAGAGAATAGAGCTGTTTCGGGAATATTCACCCCGTGGAAAAGTGCTGAGAGGCTGCATTCACCATGCTGTGTTATATTTAACCTTAGCGCGAAAGCAAACGCTTTTCTACGAAAATTCGCGTGGTGGCAGCCGCAATTGTGTTTTTTTTTTTTTTTTTAGTAAGGCATTAACGTATTTGCTGCTGTTTTGAATACTCGACGAGTCATGCATTTTTGTTACTACTTTAGGGTATTGTCTATCAAATTACGTTACTCGTTACTCGTTAATTTAGATTAATACTGATTTTGTTTTCTTACCTTAAAAACAAAATAATTAGCATTCTGTAAACTGCGCTGATAGAGGGAAAAAAACATTTTTTGTCCGCGGCATTATTGCTATAATCGAACTTCTTTTAAAATAGATATTTGCAAATTTGATATAAATATTATTAACATAAGTAAATCACTCTGACAAAGTTTGACTCTTGTCAAAGTTCGTATCTGCAGCTTTCAGTGCCAAATAATACTTAAATCCAAAGGAACGCAAAAGTAACGTTCGACATTTATTTCAAATAACGGTAATGGTGTTTTGTTGCTTTTGGAGGATGGGTGACACACCTCAGTAACGCGTGTAACTATTTTCACGAACTAAGGAGTAACGCTATTTCGCTAGGGTTTTTTCGCTAACGGGCATAACACTGTTCAGAACCTATGGATCTTGAGTTCGATCCTAACCCCGCAAGTGCCAATGTGGATGAGCCTTGTACCGGCGCGCGGTCGTATCACTACTGCGCGGAGCACTTCCAAAGCCCCGGGTTAGCAGTCGCACTGCTTACAGCGTTAACAAAGTCACCAAAGAAACTCTGGCAGACTAACCTATATATTTAAGGTCAAACTCGACTTCTTTCAAGCGTCTGTTTGGCGGAACCAATTAAAAATAGTATTAGGAAAACAAAAAGCTAAAACAAATTTGTTTGAGGTACACACCGTCTTTATTAGGCATTCACGTGCGTATATAATAAAATATCGACGTTCAAACTTCCAAGTCTCTACAACCGCGAAGGCCGCTATGTTCAGCGCATCCCAAACAAATGTTTGCTTCTGTCGTTTTGGTCATTACTCAGATAAGAAATTTGCCACGCAGGGGTTCAAGACGATAACGGGTAAAAACAGAAAGTATTAACACACGTCCCAGTTCCTGTCACGGCTTCCTGTTCATAAAAAAAAATATCTTCATACAAAAACTTAACGAGGGAAGCGAGCGAGACTATGGCATGGTATTCAATATAACACGGCTATCTGTGCGTGGCTTTGCTCGAGCACGAACTCGTTCACTAATGACCTGGTGCATGAATAATGGCAAAAACATGTCTGGGAAGTGCTCGACGTTTGCGGCATAGAACCGTCGGACAAACTATAATAACAAAAAAAAAAGTTGACACGTCGACAACATGAGTTTGAAACACGTGAGCTCCTGTGCCGCAGAGCGGGTATTCTTGTCGACCTTTTTACCGTGTCTAATAGATGAACTTGATGTTATCCGGGCGTCACCGTTCTTTTATCTTCGGGTTGTTTGCGTCTATTGTGTCATAAAAAAAGGGAACTTCATTTAGGTGCTCGCTGCTTTTGAGCAATCGGGGAACTAAATACCGAACTCGGCGACAACAAAGCAAAGGCAATTAGAGGTCTTGTTATGTGGTTCCGCCTTTCGGACGCTTCCTCCTTTCTCTCTCCCTTGTCGCCTCTTTCTCCTCCTAGAGTTTTATCTCCTCAGCTCCGATAACGCTTTCGTATTTTTCTTTCCTTCAGTGTTTGACAAAATACTCGATAAAAGTATTTAAGCTAAGTTACTAAATACCTGCTTCACAAAGTATTTAAAAACTAATCAAGTTATTTTCACTGTAAAGTATCTTGTGTGGAACACAAATACTTAGAAATGTAATTCAATTACTTTTGAAGATACTTCCACATTGCGTAATTTGTATCGACGTCAGTGACAAACCGAATTATACATCTGCGCAAATCTGGTTTAAAAGGAAGGTCTAGAAAAACATCGTACCGTTATTCTATGCTATTCAAGTATAAGGAGCAGGAAATCACTGATACATGTTACAAAACATTTCTGGGACAAAAAAAAAAGGCTTCTTGAGCTATAGTGACATCGGGTCCTGCTGCACACCTTAGACGCATCGTTTATCTACAATCCACATTTCCTGCATGGGGAATTCACTATAAACGAACTTGGGATACAGAAATGAGTGATTGGATAACAAAGAGAGCCCACATAATAACAATGGCACTGGTCGCACCTTCTTGAAGTAGGTTGTGTTCAGAAAGGCACTCAACGTTGGGGGACGCTTTTTTGGTATTTTGAGAGGTCATCCTGCTCGTAGTTCGTTTCCTGTCCTGTTTTCTGATTATCAATATTCGCTTACAGATAGTGGTCGCGAGAGCAATAAGTGCCGGAATGACAACAAAAAGAAAACAAAAAACAAAAAAGCTCGACGTTTTGCTGTAGCGGAATAAAATATACAAGCAAAAATCAAAAAAGTTTTTCTGTGTTCATTTTTTATTCTCTTCTATTATTTGTTATTTTCTTGGCACTGAAGCCTGCATTGTTGTCGTAGATCATTTCCCGTTCTGCGTTGCGCCCCAGTGTGGCAATCTTTACTTCTGTAAAACCACCCCTTTTGTTTGAGGATTTTTGGGGGGAACTCTAGGAAACAAAAGGCGCCTTTGGGAAGGCAAGGGGAGTATTTTCATTGTACAAACTTCGGGGTGACATATGAGTCACAATCAGCACAAAAGCGATGGTTTCGCGAGCTCAATCTAAGTCACCGTAGCTTATCGGAGCCAGAAAAAGGGTATGGTTGCTCGAAAGATTGTTCACGTTTGCTCGTGTCACGCCCACACCACTTCATAGCGGAAAACTCGGAAAATGGCGGACTGTCAAAAATGTATTTGAGATAATGCGTGCAACATACTCGGAAATGTAATTAAAATACAGTATCAAATACTCTCGATCAAAAGTATTTGCAAGATACCAAGATACTTCAAAAAGTATTTGAAACACAGTATCTTGAGTAGAGTATTTGAGATAGGCATAAGTCTGCTTTCCTTACACGCCTTTTTGTTTACTAGCGTCCCCAGCCGCCTGATAGAGGTCTCCGGTATGGGCGACGAAAAACGACATTGTAACATGCAAATAATAAAGGTTGGCGGTTACGCTTATATCCTGGATGTCTTCTATTGGCGTAACGATGTTCTCGCCCATACTGGAAGTGACGACATTCAAGATGGCGGCGCCCTGGCGTAAAAGCTGTGTAGTGACTGGCTTCAAAAATGGTCCCTCGATTTCCGCCTGATGACGTCATAAAGATGTAATGCAGTTGCGTGCAACGATATTGGTGGTAGCACAGCAGCGGAGGTGGACGCCGCAGACGTCTGTTCTTCTGCGGGTCGCTCTGAGTCTGAGGTCAAACAGTCGACGGAAACCAAAGCTGACACCAGAATAGACGACTGCGTTGCTATGTTGGTATGTTACTAAGTCTCTAGCCACTGACGGATCAATAGGCTCGCAATGCCCATACATCTGGGCGTTCGTGGTTTCCCAAACGTGCGAACTGCATAGCCCTCGATCAAATGTTACGCTTCTGTGTACCGCAGTGAAAATGTTATCGGAACCTAATCGGTTGCACATCACGGCCATACATCAAAGTTTCTACCTCGGACTTTGATTTCAGCTGTGAATTGAGCTTACGCAGGTGATGTGGGATGGGAGGCATTACTGCGAGCGTGACACACACGCCCGGAGTAATGCACGCCGAGAGGACCATCGAACATGCCTCAGATAATAATATTTAAGGCGACCGTGCGCGGCAGTGTTATTGCGAAGAAAGATGAGTTTAAAAGATGGCCTAAAATATTAACAAATATAAAATAGCTGTATTGTAGATTGCAGAAATAAAACTGAAGACTAAAATATTATCGAGTGTATTGTTCAGCACTTTGGAAGCAGCTTCACGATGCTCCGACCTCGCCCTTCAACATCGACGGCGGCAAAAAACAAAACAAAATTTTCTTGCGAGCCTTAACGCGTCACATGTATATAGTTCTATCAAGCAGAAACATAAAAAAAGTGTTTATACCGAACCAAACATCACGGGTATGCTCCTAAATTTCAGCTACTTCATATCAATAATTTTATTAAAACTATTCAGTAAAAAATGCCAGACGTTTACAATGCCCTGTGACGCCAAATTAGAGCGCAGCTTTTGAAGAGAAGGAGGAGGGGAGGGTACGGAGGGGAGGGTATGCATTCCTCGCCCTCCCCTCCTCGTCTTCTGCTTCCCTCCCATTTAACGGGGAAATTGATCCGCTAAAATTGGCGGGGAATGTTTTCTGCTAGATTTAACGGGGAATTTTACCACTAAATGTAGCGGGAAAATATTTCTGCTGAATATATCGGAGAAACTTTTCCGCTAAATTTTGCGGAAATTTTTTTCCGCCAAATGTTGCGTGAAAAGTTTTCTAATAAATTTAGCGGGGAATTTGTCCTGCTAAATTTAGCGGAGAAAGTTTCCCGCTAAAGTTAGCGGGGAATTTTTTCTATTAAATTCAGCGGGAAAATTTTTCGACTACATTTAGGTGCCGTGTGACGTCATGAGGGTGACTTCACACGTGACGTCATTTAGAAATGTCTCATAATGCAACGCGCGGTTATGCCGACGCCGACGGCGACGGCAACGGCGACGCTGCAAGCCGGAAACGGGCGCCTAAGAGCTGCTCTCTAAAAACACGCAGCTTGCTACGGCACTTGGTCGTAACGGCGTGTTGTAAGCTCAAAAAGTATCCACGGCTGGTAATTAATGAACGCGTCAATTATATTTCCATTTTATCACATGTATTAGAAGATGTCTTGCTCTGAAACCGGGTGTGCTCCTATGCACTACCAATTAGCGAGCTCAAATCTCGTTCCCAGCAGACACATGATCATGGGTATATCCCCGGGACGTTTTAACACCCCATGAAGGTCCCTTGTAAGCCCACAAGACCATCCGTGCTAGGTAGGGTCTGACGTACCCTCAACAAGAGGATGCCATATTGCGGTATAGGCACGTGTGACTTGGACGTAAAATTACGGTGACATATTGATCTTAATGAATTGTCAATCCTTCTCTGGGGAACACAAAACTTCGTTCTTTGATATAACCTGCATGCCATCAACATCAATACAAGCCCACTTCGGGAGCCATTCACGCAACAAAACATTTATCAAATTGAACGAATACAAAGTAAAGCTCTTCGATTTAATTTGAACCGCTACCGATCCAAGGACGTTCTCCCTCTTTACAGAAGTCTGATGAAAGCATTCTGCCCATAACTACCAAGACAATATTGCCTGGGACGAAATCATCTTTCACTTGCTACATGGTTATTTCTGTATTGATATTCGTAACATGTTCCAGTAGTAACATGAAAGTACTCCAGCCAAAGCCTCGAAACATTGTCTCAACCCTTCGAAACCTGATAGGTTTCTTCATCACGAGTGACTAGATTGCATGGGGAAGCAGCATCGGGGCTTCAGCAGCCCTCGTCGTCTTCATCTGTCAAGAACAGTTCTTTTTAAGAAAGGCGGTTGTTTGTTATTTGTCTTTGCCAGGTGGCATAGGCCCTGGGTGTACATTAGGCGTACACAGATGACAAGGCACCAAGGGACTGTTTAAATTTCCTGGAGTACGTTGGGTTTATCACGACTCCAGGAAAACTCATTTCAGAAATTAAGGCTCGGTGTCGATCCCGCGTGCCATCTCAAAGTTGATCCGAAGGTCGAGAACCTCGCAGTGTTCGCCGACGGTGTTGCGCTCGCTGTCGAATTTTGCACGTCGTTCTCTTGCCGGCGGATTCGTTCCGAAAGGATCTTCGTTTCGGCGATGTTGGTGACGGAGCACACTGCGCAAGGAATCTGTTAGACCACGCCCTGTGCCTTTGCTTTTGGGACCCGATCTTTTGATCGCGGCATGAATCGTCCCAGTGTGGATACTGGCTTGTGAGCAACTTCAAAACCTTCTTTTCTCAGTACACACGCCCGCGCTTCGCTGGTACCCTTTGCGTAGGGGACGCTGATGCGCGCAATGGGGAGAAGCTCCTGATTTTAGCGGGATCGACCTTGGCTGCGGGCGATGCGTTTCATTAAGCTACTTAAATATCCGTTTCTTCCTTGAGGTCAGTAACGATGATTTGTGTTTTTTTTTTTTTGCCTGTCGGTCTCCAACGAGCAGATGGTCGTAGTCCTGGAAGGGAGTGCCAAGACCACAGACGCCTGGTGGCTCGCTGGGTGGCTTGCTGGGTGGCTCCATTCGAACTGTAGATAACGCCCTGTGTGTGTGTCGATTTCCTGTGCATGGTAATCTTCAGTTCATCCTCTAGCCTTTTATCCAGCAGACCAAGGAACGGCAAGCTGCCATCTGTCTCGCATTTCATGGTGAATTGAATGGTTGGCTCGATGGAGATGAGGTGTGTCTGCAAATTGTTAACGTAGAATTTCGCTAGGACGCAGAAACGATCACTCACGTAGCGCGTGAACATTTTGGGGTTGTTGTCGAAAGACCGCAGCGCTTTCTGTTCGATCGCTGCCATCGTTAGGTTGGCTGTAGTGACAGATGTGGAAGTACCCATTTAAATTCTGCTGACCTATATGAAGGGTAGTTCAGCGGAATACGCTGCCAGTGGGACAGGGACGCCGGTAAGATGTAACACAACGTCGGAGAACACCATGCTGTTACAATCGCTAAGTTCCACTTGCGAGGCGCGCTCCACGATGTGGCCGGTGTTTTTCAGACGGGTCGACGCGTTTCCAACGAGAGAAGCCAGTATATCTGGGGCAGCTAACTCAGCAGAACTTAAATTGGCCATGTTCTAAAGTTGACATTGGGTCGCAGGGGCTTGTGAGTTTTGAGAAACCCATAAAAGCCTGGCGCAGAGCCATTTCTGCAGATGTGCCGCAGGTAAAGGTATTTTGACTCTGGGCAACGCGTCATATTTTCTGCAGCATCTTGTTAAAGGTCTTCGGAACTTCTTGCGTCCGCTCTTCTTTTTTATCCTTTCATAAGCGGGACTGTTAATAAGATTTCGTTGCTTGCGCTCGTCCATCTTTTGCTCTAATACGAAGGTCGAGTTTCCTTTGTCTGCCGGCAGAAGCATGATCTCAGTATCCTGGCGGAATTTTCCGAAACGCAGTTGACACCTCTCTCGATAGATTGTGTAGCTGCCGGGGTGAAAGTTTCGAAACGATACCGATCACTTTGAATCGTTTTCCTTCCCGAACGCTATAGGGTTTAGATGGGCAATACTGCCCTCCACAGCCGCGACCATTTTTTTGGCACAGACGGCCACGTAGAGGTCATGTCGAAGCCGTGGCCCCCATCTCGCACGCGAGAGCTGCCTGGAGGAGAGGTTCGTCACAAAAACTGGCAGCGTCTGCACCTCGTCTTGCGTCACTTCCCTTCAGCATCATCCAGACAGATTTGTGTCTAAGATGTTTACGTTCCCTAACTACCCTACACACGCAGACCGTGATAAAGCAACTGGAGTCACTGAGAACTCGAGAAAGGCCGTGCGTAGGGGGTCCCGAGCGTCTTGTTCTCGCTCAACAGCCAATTAGGTGGCAGCAATAACCGATAAGAACGCCGAAGAGCTAATCACATAGCAAGAAGCCAGAATAGAATAAGCCACACCCTGCGTTTCTTAAGATGTCAGTGAATATTACCGACGTGCGCGGCCAAACGCGCCGCTGTTAATCACGGCGAGGCAGACGCAAATACTGACAATCACGAGGCGGCAATTCCTGGTCGTGACGTCACGAGCGGAAACCATAAGAGGCGCCACCGAACCATCTCAGCGCTAATATAAAACATAACGCAACAAATGTATTGTGCATCATCGCTTTATCGCGAATTCGGTTAAGAACTTTTTGTTTAAACTAGCGACGACTGCAACCGTCAATTGATAGATGCTGTACTGGCCTATATGTGTTTTCTTTTCTTGATTACACTTTAATCCTTGACGGTCTCCTTTGCCTTTAACATACCTACCGACTGCTTCAACCTCACGGTTGGAAGTAGGATAAAAAAATATACAAATACATTTTTATTTTTTTTAGTGCGACCGTTGGATGTACGGATCATCAGTCTGAAACGCCCGCTGTCCGCTGGCCGCAAGGTGGAGCTCGTGTGCCAGTCGAGCGGCGGCCGACCTCCGCCGCAGATCACGTGGTGGCTGGGCAAAAAGAAGCTGTCCTTTGTCCGCGACAACGTGACCGTCAACGACAACTACACGACGAGCAGCATCACGTTCTCGCCCAGCATCGACGACCACGGGAAGTACCTGTCCTGCCACGCCGACAACCCCCTGCTCTCAAACTCTGGCCTCGAGGACGGCTGGACGCTTAACATTCAGTGTGAGTACTTTGAAGTTCTTTGAATTGTTTGTGTTGTCAAGTAGGGTCAGATGAGCCACTGCACGAGGTTCTTGCCTCGTGTAGCCCTTAAAAGCAAATGGCGGCGACAAACTGAAATGTGCGGCCCTTTGAAGCGAATGGCGACGGTGCACTCGCTTGTGACATATCTCTTGCGCGTTTCAACAATCATGGTTGCCGGTATTGTAAGAAACGCCAAGCGAAACTTTCATCAAAGGGCTTCACCACTGCCTGGTTAAAAGGGAAGGCGATCCAAGATTACTTTGATTGATTACCAGGTGAATCATCCCACTAGAGTTGAGAAGTATGCAAATTATAAGAATCTAAATGGCGCCATTGCTTTGTTTTACTTTTGTTTGTAGCTATTTATCTGGAGCCAATTGATTTGTATTCATTTTGCTACTAGTGTTTTTTTTATTACTAGCATTTCGTCGAGAATAAAGCTTTCGATATATATGTATATATTGAAAGCTTTATTCTCGACGAAATATATATATATATATAATATATATATATATATATATATATATATATTTATATATATATATTCAGGTATATACCTGAATTGCGATCGTCCTTTATTATTTTTCTTTAGCGGCATAACCTACGGATCGCTTTCAGCGGTATTTTAACTTTTTTTCGTGGTGTTCAGCAGAATAAACTCTTCGGCTAATTTTAACACTTAAAAGAAATCAGATGGCATAAAAAGGCAGCTTATAAATAATTCAAAATCAAAATTTGAAGCGGTAAAATATAGACACTGAATTTAGTAATATCCCGAGAAATAGCTTCTCCCTCCCACCCCCCCCCCCCCCTTCCCTCTCCCAGAAATAGGTAACTGAGTAGACTAGGGGAATAAGTTAACCTCCGATAAAAAAAAAAAAAAAACACCAAAGGACCTCTCCAGCCTAAAATGGTGCTCGCTAGTTTTATATAGTAACCTCGTACCAGGACTTCCTCGTGGGAGTGTCCACAAAATTTCAGCTCGCGATTTGAAGAACAAAACACATGAAACGCCTCTGGAAATCTTCGTATTGCAACAATTGATACACGAGCCGCGACGCATCAAGGCCAGCATGTCGTCTCTTGGGGCTCTCCTTCCTCCACCCTCTTCGGTCCCGCCTGTTATCAAAGCGTGGGTCGCGTCGCGCAGCTCATCGCATCTTGGGTTCACATTAGCGCCAACAACGCCTTACAAAAAAAGACAAAAGGAGAGGACATAAAGAAAGAAAAACACCGCGTCGACTTATCACTCACGTTTCTTCTACTTTTATTGTAAGAAGCAGGACCATGGTACAAGGAGAACGAACGTACACACTGGAAATCTGCGCCCATTGCATTGACTACTTCACTAAGTAGTAGTGTAATTCTTTGGCGGATGAAGAAACCGAAGGGGCGCTGATACACTTGTCATCTAGTCGCGCGATCTTCTCTGCCTCAATAATTTCTCTAATTAGAGAGTCGCCACTCTGCGCCAATGCAGTTCATCTCGTGAACTGAGGATCACAACCACAATCTCGGCAGTGAATCTCTAGATGGTCAGAGACAGTCCTGTTCGTGTTGTTATGATTCTCTCGCAGCCGATCCTTGAGACATCGCAGCCGATCGTTGAGCCAGTTTGTCCGACATACATCTCGGCTGTCCAGAAAGAGCGGTGATCGATATTGATAAGGAGGGGAACCGAAAAAGGTGGGACGTCACGATTAGTGGCTGTAGTACCTTGTTATGTCAGAGGTTTCGTCGAGCGACGAAACGAAAATGTGTGTATCAACATCTGATCTTCTCGAATTAGTTTCCTGATGAAGTCTTATTTATTTTCGTTAGATGATTTGATGATTTAGCAGCGTAATTGAAGGTTCATAAAACTGCGCTAGGTGTGAAGACCCACGATTATAATTTTTAAGGTGGAGAAGTTGTTTAAAAATCTGCTAAACTCATGTTACATTACTTTTCTACAAAATCCAGAAACCATCCGCTGCCACTATCACGTCACATGTTATGTATTCCGCTCGAATAATCCAAACCAACGTAATTCAACCTTTGTTAAAGAGGTTTTGGTTGTTTTTTCCTGTTCTTTTTAAGTAAGTGGGCCTAATGTTTGCTTAGGATAACGTTTTGAATATTACGGTAGTATGAAAAAAAAATAAGTAAAGCGACGTGACAACCGTTGTGGCGCGACTAAGTAGAAATAATAGGAACAAATACATAAGGTGCGGGAACATCAGACGATAAGGATAAATAGTTTTGGCTGAACGACGATTGTAGTTTTTCTATTGTTACAGGCTTAAAAATAAATCATGGCACTCTAGGGGTTTTGTTTCTACTATGCACAGAGCAAAGGCACAATGTCCTGCAATATATATGCGTTGAGTACTTGGTAATGCAGGCGAGAGTCCATAGTAAAACAAAATTGTTTTTATTTTTATAAATGTCAAGAAAACGTTGAAACTTCACCGGCGCGGTCGAGATGTACAAAATCTAAACGTCAAAATAAATTTTAAAAAAAATCGTTTATCTTGAACTTTTCTAAAATCGACAAAAACGGCATTAAAAACATAAACAAAGCATGCGCATTTGTATGCAGCAAGCGACGGGATGTTTGCGAACTAATATAGTCTCTATTGACAGTAGCCGGCACAAAATGTATGGTTTCATTATCTCAATTACTTTTCCATTATTTTTCCATTCTTTTTTACGAAAAAGAATCAAAATATCGTTTGATGATTAAAAGTTGAACGGCAACTGCTCGACAGTATGATATTATACTGACTCACCTTAGAAATGAAGCAGATAAAATACCTGGTAGGTGTCTGATTTATATAATTTTAGGCAATACGGGTGCACGTCTTAGTCAAAAAGCTTCCTAACAATTATTACATTTTTTTTTTCACTAGCTGTTTATTTGTGCTTCTCAAGTTCGCAAGTGTTTTCTCTCTGGATATCTTTTTATTGAGAGCCACTTTGTTGCCGTGAAAATGGTCGCAGATCGACTACTCGTATAAGGCGTTTTGTGATATGATAATTGAGTCATCAGCACGGATTTCGTAAGTCTTACTCTTGTGAAACCCAGCTAACCGCCTTCCTTACTGATATTTACTCAAGCTTTGATTCGAATATTCAGACCGACGCCATTTTCATTGACTTCGCCAAAGCATTCGATAAAGTACCCCACCAACGTCTTTTAACAAAGCTTAACGATATTAATATTCATCCCTCTGTTGTTAAGTGGATTTCTGAATTTCTAATTAACCGTAAGCAATATTCCTCCGTTAACAACGTAAAATCTCCCACCTCTACCATAACGTCAGGTGTCCCCCAGGGAACCGCACTGGGCCCCCTTCTGTTCCTAATCTATATTAATGATCTCCACCTTAGTATCGCTTTTCCTGTGCGCCTGTTCGCCGACGATTGTGTCATTTACCGACCCATTCTTTCATACCATGATCATCATGCTCTCCAGGAAGACCTAGAGTCTGTAATCCATTGGTGTGAAAAATGGCAGATGACATTAAACTTCAATAAATGTAGATCCCTATCAATTTCCCGCAGTTCGCGTGCCACACCATTTTCGTATTACCTCTCTAACACTCAAGTAATAGCATGCTCATCTTATAAGTACCTGGGTGTTCATCTCACCTCTAACCTATCATGAACTACTCAAGTAAACTTCTGTTATTTCTGATACTAACCGTTCTCTCGGATAATTGCGCCGTAACCTTAAACTTGCTACACCCTCCGTAAAACGACTAGCGTATACTACTCTTATAAGATCGAAATTAGAATACGCCTCATCTATATGGTCCCCATGGCAGTCCTACCTTGCAAATAATCTAGAATCCGTCCAAAACAGAGCCCTTCGTTTTATTTATAACAACTACTCACCATTTACCAGCATATCAGGATTACGCCAATCAGCTAACCTTCATTCACTTTCCCTTCGCCGCCGAGTATCACGCCTTTCTCTCCTCCATCAAATTTTTTATCACAATAGCCACCTCAAGGAATCACTGCTATCACCTCCCCATCGTATTTTCCAGCGTCTAGATCACCTATGTAAATTACGTCCAATTCGATCATCAACTGTTTCTCACCAGACTTCCACACTACCATTGGCCATCGAGGATTGGAATTCACTACCTCATAACATCGTTTCTATTAATGATACTGCTAAATTTGTTGAAGCCATTACCCTCTCTTTATCTAACCTACCTAGCTAGCTTGCAGTGTTATAATTGTGTTTACTGTTCTATTTGTTTTTGTTCTATTGCCACCCCCTTGTATAATGCCCCACGGGCCCTCAAGGAAAATAATTGATGATGATGATATAAAATTAGAATCCTGAGAGCCAGGATGGAACCCCAAAATTTTGTGTTGGTTCAATCTCCCCCCCCCCCCCCCCTTTCCTTTATGAGTCTGGATTGGCATTGCCACGGCGTAGAGTCGTGTATCATTACTGCGTGATGCGCTTTAAAGACCCCAGGCTAGCACTCACAGTGCACTGGCTAGGTTTCTATTCTAGAACCTAAACTAGTGTCACCATTTTCTGGAAGACGAACCTCAGGCAGCGTAAAGTCTAACATCTAATTTACTTGCCTGCTTTTGGAATACACGCCTCGGAGGCATGCCATCATATGTCGACTATGACACGTTTCAATAATTTCAAGAATAATAATATGAGCAGAGGCTTTTTTGACCAGTGAAGTCTCATAAAAGCTTTTTCATGTAAACAATGAAAGTTATCTTGAAACCTTTTTATCTTAGAAACCAGTCAAGCGGATCCTCGTCACTTGGAGCAAAATCCTCCAAAGTACTTGAAAGGGACACTAATGTGTGCTTTAAGGTCGTCTTTTCATGGCTCGAACTCAATCTACGCACCCTAAGCATCCTATAAAATCTAAAATTACAATCATGCGTGGCCTTTCTCGCCCTTAAAAACCCGAGCGAATACCGCGACACGCCACTTTTTCTAGGACATCAAAAAAAAAAAAAGGAGTGACCCGATGTGCGGTCGGCGCTACTAAGGGCAAAAAAGGCTACATATAATTGTAAAAACGGTTAAAGTGCAGGCGAGCTGGCGTAAGTTATACATGATGATTGAAAACCTGCGTCTGTGGTTGGGAAAACGGAAAATCGTGAAGTAGAAAGAAAAAGGGACAGACAACGTCTCAAACTCAGCTGAGTTTGAGACAACTTGTATTTTCTACTTCACGATTTTTCCGTTTGTCAAACCACAGTCTCAGGTTTTCATTCATCTTGTTTATAATTGTAATTTTTTGTTTTATAGGATTTTTAGGGTGCGCAGATTGAGTTCGCGCCATGAAAAGACGATCTCGTATTCCACCTAAGTGCCCCTTTAAATAATAAAAGGTGCCATTCCGATACAAATATCCAATGTTTAAACTCTAGGTATTTTCATGCACCTGTCTTCGTGTTGAAAGGAAACACCCAGACACATATTCCATGTTAGTCCTCACTTGTATATCAACGACTTATCCTAGAGACTAACTGCTTCTTGACGAACTACGAACAGGGCACAAGCAGTGTCATCTTAACTTCGTGTTATCAACTACTAATCCTGTAACGCCTCGCGTGTTATATCACACCTGTTCTAGCCAACATAACTTGTTCCTTTCCACAATAAACGTTGTTCATCACCCGATTGCTGGCTCGCATATAGCGCGTACCCCAAGTGTTAGACATCTTTAGAGTTGCATCGTGTGGCTAACTATGATGGCCTTTGCCATTTCAGGATAGGTTTCTCGTTCTATACATCCGGTAATATGACGATCTCTTAAGCTGCCAGGTCATAATGAGGTAATCGATGACGGAACTCTTCGTTACTATTGTTGGTGACTATAGTCTAGCTGAATCTACGAGGGGCGATGCTTTATATTTTCGCTCGTTCTGTAGCATTTGTGGCATGCAACAATAAAATTGATAGATGGGCTAGTTAACACATAACTTAGAAACAGAAATTCCGCAAAAACACAAGCCCATAAAGAATGACGCCAGAAAGTGCTGCCTAGGGTCACTTTCCTGTGTCATATTTTGGTGTGTTTTCTTCATAAATAAAAGCAAATTTTTATTCTGTTATAATCTTTCTGCAAGTTCAGAAGTTTTCTTTTCGTTTTGGCGCTGAGACGGTTTCATGCACTTCGGGAGGCCGAAGGTTGTCGGGTTCTGCGCTAACACGAAGAGCCGCCACCTTCAGGTGCCCGCGCCATTTTGTCGTTAGCCATTTTTGTGCACCCTGATTTGTAAAAAACAGGTACATAAATTTTAAAAAAAAGTAAGGAAGTGTTTACTTTTTATAAAGACACCGCCCACTATTTACCTACAGCTCGCTGGAAAAATCGTGAAGTAATTAACGAAAAATGTCACGCTTCTGGCGATGTGACGGTACATACTCGAGCTCTTTTGCTCAACTCCGAGGGTATTTATTTTATAATCAGGGGCATTGTATTTTTACTTTGGGGTTCGCAAAACTCCAGCCTAATCCATCAAGCCAGGTAGGGCAGGTACCAAAGGAAGGGTATTACCGCGCACTTTTGGTTTGCTCAGCTCCGGAGAACGACCCCTAATGAATATTCAGAAACCATCCGTGAGCCGCGTCGTGCGAACAATAGCTCATTAACCCCTCATACAAAAAAGAAATGGTCACTGCTGTGTCAACGTATTGCTGGTATTGCGTAGGTGTTTTTTTTTTGTGTTTATCTTTCTGTGTGACTTTCCGCTGGCATAAATTAATTCAAGCCGGAACTCATAACAAACAGAGCTCGCGTTAATGTACTTCGCTTAATTACTCTAGTGCTTACTGGCACCAAATGGGATACCGTATTTGCATTTGTATTTTTATCGTTACGAATGTTTAGGTGTGGCATGTTTATGGGCCTTGCTCACGTTTCCAATAATGAGTACCTTCCGGCAATTAGGAGTATGTGAAGCCAACCGCGACGTACTGCCTATAGTCGGTGACAGGTCAAGAACGAAGTGGAAGCTCCTGTCCTCTCAGCTCTTTCCACTTCAGCGGAGCGAACGGTGGAGAGGAGGTCGCCTCCACTCCACCGTTCGCTCTGCTAAAATGGAAAGAGGTGGGAGGAGCTTCCACTTCGTTCTTGACCTGTCACCGACTATAGGCTTTTCTTGAAAACAGGATTTCGTCGTCTCAATAATGAAAAGTCTTCCTACTCGAGTGAATGGGTTGATAAGGTACGCTGTTGGCAGCTCTAAAGGCGCAGTCGTTGCACGCGGAACACTAAAGAGCGCGAAGCACTCAAGGGTGTGGGAAATGGCGAACAACGAAACAAACATGTTCATACTCAATAAAAGGTGAGTAGATTGTTGTTAGAACATCTATAAATGATACATTTAGAAATCGTTCTACTTTTTTATGTCCTCACTAGCACAATTATCGCAGGAGGTGGTCAACTAATAATAATAATATACAAAAAATGTCTGTGTGTGTGTGGGGGGGAGGGGGGGGGGGGGTCTCTAAAAGCTTGTCTCTTCGGAATTCGGCCTGAGAGCCTTCTGGCTGTGGCAAGTATCTAGCACCTGCTCATGTTTCATAAATGCCACATCTTATTCATTGTTCTACAAGCTGCATTCAGATACTATGATTGCATTTGTATGCAACCTAGGGCACATATTTTCAAGCCAATTTTCAATCTTCAGCGTTGTTTGACTGCATGCTGTTCGAAGCACAAAAACTATAATCGAATACACAATATTCATATACCAAAAAGACGAGTGGAATGACGGTGACACTGATGCTTCGACATATATGACTAGACGTAAAGAAGCTTACACAAAAACCACGTACGGAAGATAAGGCATTTAACCACCTCCCTGAACACACTTGTTTCTTCATTGATAACCTTTTTTTTCGGTACAAGTAATGTCAAAACCAAAGAGTACGATTTCAAAAGGACTATAAGAGCATCTGTGCCGGTAATACAAATGTCAGGTAAGTTTATGCACAACATTATGAAGTGCGTATCTTTTAGTAGGGTACATTGTTGGGCCAGTTGGTTCATCTTAGTAAAACTTATAAAATAGAGTATATATATGTTTACTTTTCCTGAATAAAACTAGTTGAAAGTTAGCGCCTGTCCTGTATCTTGTCCTTGTCTTTTTTGCACTTTTTGATAGGTTTTACTAAGTGCATATCTCTCTATAGCACTCTGTCGTCAGTCGAAGCGGCAAAGGGGCACGGTACAAAAAAAAAACCCAGAAAAAACACCTACAGCGGGTCATGAAATGTAGCCCGCGATCCTCATAACAAGATAGGGGTTGTAGGGACCCCATTTATCCTTGCACCTGCAGCCCACAGACTCTAGACTCAGGAACGGCCGGTGAAGATATCGATTGTGTCTTGAGGGGGCGTGATCCGGCTCGCCCCGAAAATCGCAATTGACTTGATATAGCTATTGATATAGGCACCGGCTTTGCTCTCGCCTTCTTCTCGTCTCTTTTTTTGGTGTTGCGCCTGTCGCCCCTTACCCGCTGCGTCGAGGAGGTCTCCCTGGGGCTCGACCCTAATTTCGTTACTTCAACGCAGCTCTTATAGAGACTACGATAGATAAGGAAAAGGTAGTGTTTAATGAGCGTCGCTGCCCATGCACAGCCCCGGGGCGAGGAACGCTTCGATCAAGCAACTCGCACTTGGCCGTCCAATTCGCCAGCTGGCCTCCAGTCTTCGCAAGGGAACATGCCCGACGCAATTGTCAGTGACAGCTCGAGAGACACTGAGACTGGTTCTTACTGATCGTTTTTTTGTCTCTCCCTAGCTTTCTCTGCTTTGCCTCGGTATCAAAAAAAGGAACCTATTGCGCGGTGCGCGGTAAAGTGTTCAACTTAATTGCTAAATTTATTTGTTTTTTTAACTGGCATGGTTTAGCACGGGAACTCGCGCTCGCGAAGCTACCTAAATATGTGGAGCGCAAGTTCGCCTGCTTCGTTTGCAGGGGTTCTGGTGACGTCAGAAGGCCGAGCTTTGATTGGCTCTCATTGAAGGATAGTCTGTAGACCTCAGAGCAAGCTGCCTGGTCGTCTACCGATCATTTTCATTCAGAACCAATCAGAGCTCGGCATTCTGACGTCACCACAACCCCTGCAAAAGAGGCAGACGAACTTGCGCTCAACATTAGCTTTTGCAATCGGAGCCGGTTTTTCTCTCGCATATTTGCTGTACCAAATGGCGACCCAAGACCGTGTTTATTCTTACGATTAGCTATTTTTCACTCTATAATTACCAGCGCGCTACGCTCAAGGGCTCCTCAACGGCGGTATTTATAAGCTGGTGATGAAGCTACAGAAGCTCTTGACGAGAACCCGAGAGGTGTGAGTATAAAATAAAACAAATACTCGCGATTAATATTTTCATTGAATACGTATGACGTATGTACTCTTTTTTTTTTTTTACGAAAGTTAAGCAAGGGATGTGCGGCGCGTGCTCAGTCAGGTCTGCCGCTTGTTCCAGGGCCATAGGAAGCCACAGTCTCGAGCATCTTTTAACGTTTCATTTTCTGCCCCCAAGAAACAGCCATTGTAAGAGCTATATTTTCGTAGCCGTATGTGTCCGGACTCTTTTCGCCTATGTTGTAGTGGCTTTCCGCTCCCAATAATATTTTAAGTCTTGAAGTAGAGAGCGACGCCTCCCAACACATACAGAGCAGTCGTCAAACATGGACTTAGCCGTAAGACGACCTCGTGCCAACGTACCCCCGCCAGTAGTTAAGCTCTCGAGTAGAGCCTTGTTCGAGCAAGCTGCTTTCAAACACGTGCCATTGTTCAGCAATCAGAAAAGGTGAAAGTACCAAACCGTGAACTTTGAACAACACCAGAAACTATTCAAGAACACCTCTTGCTGCCCCACTCGCTTCTTCGTGTACCCCCAACACAGTGCATGAGCACAATGTGACAAGGGTGTTTTCCGTGATATAATTTAGAGGATCTAACGATGCACTCGGACCCTTCATGCATAGTGCGACGGGTGTTCATGACTTTTTTCTTAGCTTTCTCAGAGACAACAGTTTCATACAGTATATTCAAAACTGGTGTCACGTAAAATCAAGCTAACGCCTTCATTCATTTTCCTATCCTCTTCTCTTTAGTCCTAGCGTTCCTCTTATTGCCAGGCTGAGACATGTACACGCCTGGGAGACTCCTAACCGGCCTGATTTCTTCCGGCTATTACATGGATGGAACACACCGCTACCCCCCTATGTTGGTCGATGCCACCTGTATAGTCATATCTTCTGCTCATTGTTAAAGAAGTGTCGAAGACGGGGACACAAGAGAGGCACAAACTACAGACACGCGGTAGGTGTGGTAATGGACCTTTTCCACATACCGACGGCACCAGGCGGTGGCTGCACGAACTAAAAATCAAGGAAGTGACCTACCTGCGCTACCAATCGATACCGGGAGCTACGCTGCCAGTTTCTTCGCTCTCCGAGCTGCGGCGCGTGCCCAAAGACGGGCATCCGTGGCGTCCACCCAATCGTTGTGTTTTTCCTTCCGTCCACTTTCTTTTTTCGTGTAACCCAATTATATATATGCTGCAATTACCTGTTCTGCTCGCTTATCCACAAGCTCATTCCGAATTTCCTAGATTTTTCGTTCCGACTTCCGCCGCTTGGCATCGGGCGCTCGCGCGTGCGCAGAACTTTTTTCGGAAAAGGTCCATTACCACACGTATCGTGTACCTGCAGTTTGTGCGTCTCTGTCTTTATTGTGGCCTCGTAAATATGTGTGTGTTTTCTTAGCCATCAATATAAAATTGTTTACTCAACGTTCCACTTCTTTTGATTTTGCCTAGTTACTTTTACAAACTTACACTAAACATATAGGAATACGATCTAATCTAAACGCAGGAGTTCTGTATAAGGAAATGGCCCTTAAAGGCCGTAACAATGCTACAGCAGGGGCTAACTAAACTTTCTTGCTTAGCCCATACTACAGATTTATTTCTGCAAAGATTGCTTCAAAAGTCGATTTGTGCAATCGTTGGTGCTTTTACTTATACGAAAGAGTTGCTCGGCGACGCTGTCGCAACGACGAGAAGTCAAACGTCGTCAACCGTAAGAGCATCCCCCACACAAACAGAGAAAAAACGGGCTGGTGAGACATGGCGTAAATGATGACGCATCCGTTCTTGCAAATTCATCGCAACAAATGAAACTTTCTATTTTCGGCATTCTCATTAATTGCGAGTCTTTCAGTTGCAATCTTGATTTTCCACGTAGCACCACTCGTTCCAAATTACTTCTAATGAAGCAGTTTTATTGCACGTCTGTTGAAAGTTCAAAGCCTGAACATTTAGTTCTGACGCAAAGTCGAGGATCGAAGTACCATCGGTACAGAAGTGCTGAGGAAATTACGCAACGTGCTTGCAAATAAGAGTCCTTAAATCGTGTCCTTTCACCTCCCAAATAAATAAATAATAAACGAGGAAGCTTGAAAAAGTCGTATTTCGCTCGACAGTCGCCATTTCCAATCTCTAATTTCATGGATGGAACGCTTGACATGGGCGTTACAAAAACTATGCCCCGTTTGTCGCTGTTGTACCCTGTGGGACGTAAATAGAAACAAAACATCTGGTACCTGCCCAGTTTAAACATGAATAGACATAAATATTTTACGGATTGGCAAAAAGCTCAATAATTTCCTACCAGCGCGACATGAAACCACAGCGCGAAATGAAAAGAGGAGAATAATGTCTAGGATAGGTTGAGGGATTCAATTGGGGGGTACATAGTGATACAAAAGTGTGCTCTCGAAAAAAAAATGGTGATAATATGCACGTACTTTGTAGTTAGAAGCAAATAAGCAAATATAATTTATTTTCGCACGCGACTATTCGCTTGCGCTAACCAAAATACGGTCGCTAACGTTCGTGAGCCATTGACAGCTTAAAAAAAAAATTGCAGGGCATGGTGAGTCCCGGGAATCTCATTATTGCTCCGCAGCCAATCAGATTAACGTACAAGTTGTTGAAGAAAACCTAAGAGCAAATCAAAAACTAAAAGAAGCGCGCTAATATTGTCGCAGCATGCCTGCCGCAGTTTTGGAACCTAATCATCACGAATGTGAAAAAAAAACAATATTAGATCTTTAATTGGTCATCCTAACACAAAACCCGATATCCCTTTTATTTCCTCGTTTGCTTTTCTTTTTTTTGTCTGAATCCCAGGAGAGAGTTTTATTCGTTGGATCCAAGCACCCCATCCAGAATATTCATGTTCCTTCGAAAAAATCCGTTCTTTTAATCGCGCGCTCTGTCTAGCAGCTGCCGCGCCAATTATCCGAATTGGTCATTATTTAGGCACACACTCCAAAGACGTACGCGAAGAGTAAGTCGTCAGCTTCTTTTGGAGGAGCTGCGGTGACGTCAGAACGACGGCGAGCTTTGATTGGCTCTGATTGAAGGACAGTGGGTAGACCCCAAGGCCTACCCACTATCCTTCAATCAGAGCCAATCAGAGCTCGGCGTCTCTCTGACGTCACGACAACGCCTGAAAAAGAAGCAGACGAACTTGCGCTCCGCATTGGACACGAGTATTTCTTGAGCGTTCGGCAAGGACTCAAAAGCAATCGCACACTTCGCGTTCCAGAAATGAACAGTTTTGCTCGGTAGGGGTTTTAAGAATCGTCTATCCACATTCCAGTGTTTGTTTCTGACATTATCAATTGATGTAACTTGTCGTTGACTTTTTCCTTTCGTGTTTTTGGGGGCTCCGTGCAGACGTTCCGCGGCTGAGCCTCTCCCTGGGCGCCAACATGAAGCACAAGGCGATCCGGGAGGGCTCCGACGTGTACTTCGAGTGCAACATCCAGGCGAACCCGATGGTCAGCGACGTGGGCTGGAAGTTCGAGGGCAAGCCGCTGTACAGCAACATCAAGCAGGGCGTCATCGTGAGCAACCAGTCGCTCGTGCTGCAGAAGGTGCGCAAGGAGAGCAGGGGCCACTACCAGTGCGTCGCCGCCAACGTCGAGGGGGAGGGCGAGAGCGACAGAGTGCCACTCAGGGTGCACTGTGAGTACGGCCTGCCCCTGCCTTTTTACTTTTTTTATTTAATTGTCGGTACTGCAGACCGCGGAGGAAGAAGAAAGGTGTGTCTGAGTAACGCCGCCTCGTCATGGAACAAGGTTGGCGAAGGTTCGGCAGCATTTCTGAAAAACGCCGTGAGATGGCGCAACACGTCTGGGGTAGTAGGAAGCCGATGGGAGTCGCTCGAGGAACCGTCCGTATTCGCGCGCCAGTTTACTAAGAAGGCCCCCACCCACCCCGCGGCGCGCATGGTCTTGTACGCGTGTCCCTAAACTGACAGTGCCCCTTCCGGGAGATTTACGAAGCCCGAGTAGCCTTTTTCCGCTTCGACTAGCCTTGTTAGCACTATTTTTTTTTTTTTTACCAACGTGCTGCACACATTTGAGTTCACACAGGAGTGAACTATAGATACACATAAAAAAGACACCCAGCAAACATCAAAAGCAGCGCTATAACAAAGCATAAAAACAATACAACACTGGGAATTTTTTTTTTTCAGTTTTTTTAGGTATGGTTTACTCGATCTGTCATAGTGGCAGCTAAGGCGGTTACTTTTTAGCATTTTTCCCGTTTAAACGACTTGCCATTTCAGTTACGATTTTGAACAATATTGTAAAGTAACTTTGGCACCGGTAGTCTGGCGCCTATAACTGGAGTCTAGCCTTGCAGCCGCCGGTATCATTTTCGTGCCCTCATTTAGAACAGAAAAAGAGGCAAGTTCTTTTTTACAGCCGTTGACTATGATTCAATAGATAATGTTGTATTACACTTGTTTGCAAATTGGCTGACTGAAACTGATTGAAAGCGTTCGCGGTCACGCAAGCTAAATTCTGGTTTCTTCCCATGCGTGGCTACCTTTCTGTGACATTTTATGGAATAAAAGGTTGCCAAGCAAATAGAAACATTCTAATTGATTCGCGTTTTATGATACCCAGGCAATTACAGTCCTCGGAAGCATACGATTTTTATCCGAAAAAAAAGCATGAGGAAACAATTTTGTAAATGTAACCATAAAATTCAATGCGAAAAAAAAATGTAGGTCCGTGGAAGAAAATCTATACCCGTCCAAATGTTTAATTACCGCTTATTCATATCTTATCTAAATATTCCCTGGCAATATTGTGATGTTTCTTGTTCTTAAATTGAAATTCTCAGTTTAGTACATGCGCCGAGGCATTGATGTCCAAGAAAGTTGGAGTTGTTCTTTGCTTTCACTCTCAGCTAGGCTTATGTAGAATTCATCATATATAGGATGTTCGCATGAGACAGGCGCTAAAACTTGTTATACAAAATTGAGTGTCAATAAAATACATTGGAAGGCCGGCCAATCAATGGCACTAAGTTCGCACTTGGCACATGGAACATCAAGCGTGTAATGTAGAAGACTAGATAGCCGTCCTTAATGTGTTGTAAGATAGTTTTCTGAGTCTGATACGGTCACGATGCATCCCCCTTTTTTTTTCATGGTAAATTTTTGACTAACGTGGAAGTTTGGGCTAGTTGATATTTCATGATTAAAAATTAAAACAGCGCAAGGACACGGACAAGAACAAGAAGGTATACGACCAAGGCGCTTTTGTTCGTCTATAAGGAATTTTTGTTTTACTGCTATTCTCAAGTCAGAATAAGCGGATTTACAAACTAGCTTTGTTGTGAATACCGGTGGGGGAAGATCATTCGAAGACAGTGTGATGTCTAACATGGCAAGCCCCCTATTTTCATAAAACTCACATAATGACCCAACCGTAGTTTTCGGCAAAGTTGGTGCGCACGCAAAACCCCAGGAGTCAAAAGACAGACAGCGTTCGTAGTGCTATGTTCTGAGTACGTGGTGAATGACACTTTAATGGCGAGCTGTTATACCGTAGTGTTGTGCCAACACTTACAAAGCTTTTTTTTTAGTTTAATATACCTCTTTCTACATAACTACAGGGTTCTGCAGACGTTGGCGTCGCACAAAAACGAAGTAAACATAGGATATATATTAATTGTAACAAAATGTTCCTTGCGTCCGATGCGGTAATCATAGCATCATATGAGTTTTGTCACCGCCATCTTCGCATCCGTATACTGAGCTCCCAGCACCAACATTACTGAGCGCGTTGTATTTTCCAAAAGCAAATTTTCTACTGCCTATTTTATCACGCTAAAATGGGATATTGCCAAACTTTCAGGAGTATAAGAAGTTATAAACGACAGCGTAATAATCAGCATTTGATTTCAACTAACAAATAAGATTCGTGATGCGAATATTTCCCATTCCGCAATCTAGAAAGATGAAAGGAAGGCTGAGGCACGGTAGGGGGAAGTCTGCACAGTTCCTATATTCATATTTACGGTATGAAGCATCCGGGTGGCAATATACGAGTATGAAACATTCCGTCAGATAGAACTTCTCGGGATCAAAGAGAAGAATATTTGTGATTTTTTTCTCAATACTTTATTTGTTACATTTAGATTAGATTCAGCTCGGCTTGAAAGCAGCTAGTGTTCGAATTGCCATGTCAAATCCATGTCATGTTTGCGAGGTTGGCAGTTCTCAGTTATAGGGAAGAGCGTTTTTGAACCCTACAACAAAAAACATCAAGCATAACACAAACCGTTAATAAAAAAAAGCAGAAGGGCCTGCTAAAAAAAGATGTAGGAAACCAGATTGACTGTTTTCTCATAATGTTTACAGTAAAAAGGGGACCTGAACAAAATAGGTTCAATTTTGGGCAAGTTCGCCTGAGGCTATAAAAAAATGTTGTCTTGTTCAAACACTTGTAGTGCTCGTCGTCCTGGCCTGCTGCAATATATGCGTACAAATATTTGAGTTTTTTAATTACTTTTAAAAATTGTATGAACAAGTAAATATATTTGTATTCTAATTTCAGCACTATTACACGCAATCATTTATTAAAAATGTTTTTCTGCGTCTCGAAATGAACAATTCAAATCTCAATGAAAAAACCGTGTGCAGTAAGCCATTCCGATTGTTGCTCCGTTGCATCATGTGTACGTGTCATGTATGACACGTACACATGATGCAACGCTTAAGCGAAGTTTCTTATTACATCTCCGCTCTTAGGAACAACCATGTTTGAAAGAGCGGAGTGGAATCAAACTTTGTTTAAATTTTAGATATATAAGAGGTGCACCAAGCTTACCATACGACCTCCGAGGAAATTCCTTTCTGTTTTTACTGGGTCTGAAGGTCGAAATAAGGTTATGAAGAGATAAAAAAAAAAAATCAGGATTGTGCTTTGTACCCACAAAATTCACCTATTACCAATTGATAGTTAATTGCATATCTTTACTTTAAAATCCTCATTGTTCAGGTTTAACTTCAGTCCTTCTTTCATAAATATTTATCTGTCTCACGGTTACAAGGGTGTGTGGCAGCAAGTTAAAAATTTGACAGCGACCTTTATCTTTCAAGTTCTATAAAGCATGAAATACAATTGTAAGCAGTGAGAGAGTGCAGGCGAGCTGGTAATCAATCGTCATCTTGTAAACCCTGAGATGGGGAACAATAAAAAAACGGACGAACACAAAAAAAATCTCAATTGAGATTTTGTTGTGTTTGTCCGTTTTTTTATCGTTCCCCATCTCAGGGTTTACAAGATGAAATACGGTATTTATGGAGCGATCGTTTAAATTTGTTCTCACGTTTCAAATTTAGCCGACGTTTTAAAAAAGTGGAAATTTTATATATTTGTCAATTTTCCCTCTAAACTTAACGAGGGAAATAAATTCATATTTACAGGTCACGTGACGTCAGATCCGGTGACGTAAACGTTCCCGCTAGGTTTAACGGGAGAAATTGATTAGGTGCATAGGTCACGTGACTTGACGTCACCTGACCTATGTACCAAATCAATTCGATATCACGTGACATTAATTTCTCCGCCGAATTTAGCGAGGAAACTAAATTGGTGTATAGCCGCGGGACGTCATGTCACGTGACATAAGCTTTCTCGCTAAATTTAGAGGGAGAATTTAAATTGGTGTATAGGTTATGTGACCTGACTTTACGTGTCCTATGCACAAATTCAATTGGATGGCACGTGACGCCAGGTCACGAGACATTAGTTTCCCCGCCAAATTTAGCGGGGAAACTGAATTGCTGTATAGGTCTCCTAACGCCAAGTAACGTGACGTCAATTTTCCCGCTAAATTTAGTGCAAAATCTGGATTGGTGATTAGGTTGCGTGACATCAGGTAACGTGACGTCGATTTCCCCGCTAAATTTAGCGGGAAATGCATGAACGAACAACAATTTGTGATTTGGAAAGGGGGGGGGGGGGGGGCTGGGAATTTTTCTAAAGAATTTCGTGCTTTAAAATGTAGAAAATATATATTTATTGAGCTACTCATTAATGGCGCCTGCAAGGTTTCCCGTATTTTTGTGTAAACTTCTCAGCAAGTATCCCCGACAGGAAACATAATATTTCGGAAGTTTAATCTTTGACCGGGATTGTTGAGAACAATCAATACAAAGACACACATGAAGCGCACTTTAGCCGTTTTACAACTTCGCTAAATTATATTGCCATCCTCGCTGTTTGCTTCCCAATCCACGCGAAACTGTTAATCCGGGTGAATTGTCGCGCCCTTCAGTAGCGAGGGCCAAACTCGCTTCTATTGTCCCAGTCTTCGAGATAGGTCGGCGGTGGACGGTGCGGGCTTCAAAGAGCACGAAGAAGAAAAAAAAACATTTTATCAGCGGCAACCGCCTTTTCTCGCTACCCACTAGAAAAAACGACGCCGTGGAAAGGGGGCAACTGTCTAATCCCAGGCCCGGGCCTCTTCCCGTTAGCTTTCAACCGGCGCACTTCGTTAATCTCGCAATTTAAGACCGCGCCTACCACCTTCGATTTGACCGGGGGTAAGGAAAAAAAAAAGAAGAAAAAAAAAAGCGACAGCGACTTATCCGGGGGCCGTTCGTTCCTACGCACTGATGGACTGCTGGCTCCCGCAAAAGAGGTACCGAAAGAACGAGCGACGGCCTCACTTTGCTTCTTGTCCCGCTGCTGCTGGCGTGTTTGCAGATTCCCTGTTTTGTTACTCGGAGTGATTTCATATATTTGCTAGCGTTTTTTGTTTTGTTTTTTTACTTTCGTCTCTCTCTCTAAGATTCTCGGTTCTGGAGAAAAACGACGTTGCGACGGCGCTGATTGTTATCGGGGAAATATTTTCGCGGCATTTGTTCGTACGGGGGTCGTCGTCGTCGGGATATATCGCTTAACACCGCTTAAGACTGGCGATATTTTGATGAGTGATACGACGGCGTCGGGATGAAGCTCTGCGGTTGCCGCACCTTATGGACTTTTTATCTCCGCTTCTCTTTGTTCTTGTCGACGTTCATGTATATATATATTCTTGTATCGAGTATATCAAACGTTCAGAAGTGCGGACTTACTGCTGCTATCCCCCAGCATGCTTGCGAGGGACATCACTCAGTTGGCGGAGCAAAGAGGGCCTTAGCGATTTTCATCTCTCAACTACGTCAGAGAGGACTAAAAGTCCGAAGTCCATTTTGTGCCGTTCGAGATGAACCCGGAAGTACTCTGAACTGGCTTCTCCCTTCCCCCCCCCCCCCCCCCCCTCCCCCCAGCACCACACTCGCACACACGCTGCGTCGTTCTGTTATCCCGTCCGGACGCCTTGGCTTCCTTCATATATGATTGTTCGCATGGTCCGCCGAAAGGGACGGAGATTTCGTTTCTTGTCCTTTTCTTCACCCGCTTCTGGTTTTGGGCGTCGTATAGCCGATTCGAGGATGAGTGATGACCAGATTTTTGGGTCGTGCGGTAATGGTGCTAAGTTCTCTCCACTTCACCCTCGTGCCTCGCCACCTCTTCACACGACGTGAGTATAGCCCGGGCAAAAACAAATAATGGGAAAACAAAAAAATCTTTCGGTAGTCGCGGGATCTGCCGGATGCTTCGTGTGGCCACTAGGGTTTCGTGAAAATATTTTATTTACTTTTACTTTAATGTCTTATTTTGGTCTTATAATAGCGAAACCGGTGGGCATCGAAGCGTGATTTAATAATGCCACAATGTGAATTCCACGTAATTAAATTTGTGGGTACCTTAGGAAAACGCCCTTTTATGCAGCTCATTGTAAAGATTTTTATTACTGCGTGTTCTTTCTTTCTGAGCAAAATACTAACGTTGTGCCATACTTTTATTCAATAATGGGCGATGTCAGTGGTTGAAGTTTCGTAGAATGCATTGTGTGGACAAATGGCAGCAAGATCAAAACCACTGCAATCATGTTTTTTAAAGCTGCGCGTTAGGATTGTTCTATTACGATCGTTCTCTTTTGCCCGCTAAACGTATTTTAAATCGAAGAGCATCATGCGTTGTTTAATATGTAATCCAAAATATCTGATAACACATGAGACGATCCTGGCTACCTTTATCTTTTTGTGTGGTTATTGACCACGTCTCTGAAAGAAGTGGCATCTATAGTGTCTAAAACACAAAGCTTTGAGAGTCGGGTTGTTTATAAATAAAGCGGGCATTACAAATATTATCAAAAACTGTTTCACCGCGAAACTGTAGAACAGGTTCCAAAATATATTTTGTTAAAGAATTCGAAGTCTCTAATATCTGAGGTTGTTAAAAGTGCAAATATTCTCTTCTTTTTTTTTTTAACAAAATAATTGTTTGCTTTTGTGTTTGTTTGTTTGAGCTGCCGCGTGCTGCGTCGTCAAAGAAATATATTTTTATAATGGCGACGGGTATCAACATCGTATAAAAAGAAAGGCTAATTCATCAGATATCTCGAATTCTCCTATATGCTTTGCAAGGCCATTGCTTTTTTTCGCGTTTTCATGCCACCCCCCTTTTCAACAGCTCGACCGTTCGCCTTACGTGCTGCTTAAAAGGTTTGGTTCAGGATCTAGACATCCCGAGCCACGGATCTAGCTCGTCCTAGCCTGCCCTTATGCGGACGCGTCTGTAGCCGTCCCGCTTTACGCCTTGAATTAAAGTCGGGGAGTGCCCTGACTAACTGCAGTTCACCTCTCTCCCACCCGGAACCAGACACCCCAGTGTGCAAGAAGCGCCAGAACCTGGTGTATGGCGTGGCCCGCGATGAAGAAGCCGAGATATCTTGCGAGGTGGAAGCGGACCCCGGGGAGCTGAGTTTCAAGTGGGCCCTGAACAACTCGGTCGAGACCTTCGACGTCAAGACGTTCGTGGTGAACGGCACGGCGAGCGTGGCCACGTACCGACCCCGCTGGAAGCACAGCTACGGCCTGCTCTACTGCTGGGCCCAGAACAGCATTGGCGTCCAGAGGGAACCGTGCGCCTTCCACATCATCCCCGCAGGTGAGCCGCTGACGCGACACTGGGCAGCCGCTTCCTCGTAGCAGCGCGAACGCAAGCTTCTCCGCCCACGCTTCTTTGTACTACTCGGTGCACTTGCGACGGAGCGAGTAATAATCGGCGTATAGCTGTGGCACATTTGTTCTGAAGGTTCCATAAGGTTCAGAGGAACGATTCTACAGGAAGGTTCATTACAGCAGAATCAAGACAAAGGCTTTTCGTAGTTGGCCAGGCAATGCCAAATCATAAGGGCCTTTTCCAAATTAAAAACCGAAGCAGATGTAGAAGACTACCTGATATTCACATTCTGAACACTTTCTTTCGCGATAGGATGTCTGCAGTGCAGTCAAAAATATATATATATTTTTTTTAAATCGGTGTCTTGCTGTTTTCAAGCTGCATCAACTGATGAGCTTTCCCGCACAATAGCAATAATAGTGATCTGCTATACTTTCAAAAATGACCAATGGTGATTTTTTGAAAACTGCATCTCATTTGTGTTTATTAAAAGCGGTAAATTTTCGGGTGACACTTTTCAGGCATATTTCGGTGTTGTCGTTTGCTGTCTCTTATTGCAGCGGAGATGGAAATCTTTTTCTTCCCCTTCATGGCGCGAGGAGACAGAAGTCGGGTGTATGTGTAAGCATTGTAGTTGGAAAAGGGGGGGGGGGGGGGGGGGGCGAATGGGTGCCAATATTGTATGTGCATGGGGCGCATTTGTCACTAGATCCAGAAGTCGGGTGTCGCCCTTGTACACGCCTCGCGAAGAGAGAAGGGAAAAGGACCCCGACCTCTACGTGCGTCCTCCCCGCGTATCGCTGAACGTCATCGCCCTTCACCGCTCAATCATACCGGGAAAACCTGCGCGTTCGCTTGCGCCGTCACTGCCCAGACTCTTCATAATGGCGTCGCCGAGCCAAAGTTGAACTCCGTCCCAGGAGCGAGCACGGAGGAAACGGCTTTCTTCAACGCTGCGTCGCGCCCACACTGACCACCGACGAGAGGCTGCCAGTGCCGCGCGTGCACGGCGACGTAAATATCCCGAGGTGCGCGAACGTGCCTCAGATATCGCTTTTACTTCGCACATTGTGGCCGAAAAAGACTCCCTTCTTTAATAAATAAACAACACAGGCATTCATCATTTACTTGTTATGTAGCTGCAGGCAGTTAGTTAAAAGACTTTTTTTTTCGAAGTTTTCTGCTGCTTCCACATGAATCGGACAAGAATCGCATAAAGCGTACGCCATCGCAGCCTCCATTCACCAGACAAACCTCTTTAAGCCTGCCTAAACACGTATATTTAATCCGCGTTAATTACTTGCAGCACAAGCTGCCACGTCAGCTCAACAGAACGCGTATATATACACGGGGAAGGCATCACGTAACTTTTTCGATGCCCAGCCATAATGAAGTTTAAACGATACATTAACCCACGTGTGGTGCACGTGCCCCTCTCACATGCAGTTGGGTAGTTGACTGTATAGAATGTAGCTAGTTGCACTCGTTTCCGCCCAGTAGGGTTTACGTGAGCAAAGCGAAGTCTAGACTGACGTGGAGGGCTGGGCCCAGGCGGCGAGGCGCGAGGCTCTGAGGACCAATCGAAGGACCGCGATCAGCGCGTCGCGGTTTGTCCTGCATCCGGAAGGTTATACCAGACAAAACTGGAGGAACGGACGCGGTGCGCGATGTGCCAGCTGTGCGCGCCGGATTGCTGCGCTCGCTCCGTCCGGTATATATAGCTTTAGCAAGAGTAACGTGAAGGCAAGACCGGCGAGACGCGCGAGATGGGCGGACGATGGACCGTGATGAGAGGGCGAGCATAGCCGCTGAGCAGTTTGAGTAAACGAAAGTGTGTGGCGTGGCCGAGACCAAGATGGGGCTGTGCGGTGTGAGCTGCTGCAGAAACCTTCCGCGGCAAGTTGCGTTCACCTTCAAGCCCCTGTTGGATTACGTCCTGCACTTCGCAGGAGTGTGAACACTAGTTCTCTTAGATTTTCGAGCGCCACCGAGCCGCTGAAACGATGCATTTTTTTCCCTTTGTTGCAACAGTGAGTGGACTTCATTGAAGTGGAGTTTCGTTCGCTTCAAATTTGATGACTTCGACAGTCGTACCAGGTATACATATGTGCCCCTGCTAAGTCAAATTGAGTTGGTCCAACGTTGGTTTAAAATGTATCGTGAGCCTTCAAATGTTTCGTGAGCTTGAGCCTTCAAATGTATCGTGAGCTTGTGTGAACGCTCCTCAAACTCTTTCACATTGGCTTGCACAAAATAATCACTCTCAATATTCGTAAGTATTTAAATTTCTATCGATGTAAAACACATTTCTCAAGGGAACCGAGTTATGCGCGTCGTTAGCTAGCTCGTATCTACTTGCACGATGGCACCAGGCTCTAAAAAAGATAATTTCTTGGATTTAATGTTACACGACCAAATAAAAGGCAGCAGGCGCTGTCAGTTGCCACGATCAAAAACGGAACTCCGGTAGAACTTTGTTCTACTCAATTCGTAGACGCAATCATGCACCATTCAGTAGTCACGTGTGGTTCATATTTGAAAGGGGAGTTGGCGACGAGGAGGAGAAAGAGGCGAGCGACACGGGAGGATGGCATGGAAAAGCTACGTGGCTGACGTCATGCGCTCCCCGTGTGTATACATTACTGAGTCATACTCTTCTCTAACTGACCGTAGAACCGCGACCACTCCTCTTCGATCGAGGGGCAGATGTAGAAACGCTGGCGCGCGCGCTATATACGACAGCGGTGCGAAACCATCTCAGAGATTGCGGTAATCTCCTTCCCTGTCTCCTTTCGTTTTCGCTTTCCGCCGCGTGCGCTCGTTTCTTTCGCTTTTCTTTTTCTTCTCTGTTTTCTGGAATCTTTTCCTTTTTTTCTGGCGACGAGGACGCCCAGGTTGCGGGCTCGGCCGTTGCTGCAGCCCTGGCCAGGGAAATGCGTCTTTCCCAGATTGCCGCTGTTTTTGCCCGAGCCGGCGGTGGCCACCGCAAGTGGATTGCGGCCAATGTTATCAGGGGAAGCGAAACCGGCGACTTTAATACTGCACGGCATAGCGGGCCGAGGGGTCGGTTCTCACCGTGTTCGGATGGCTCGCTCGCTCGCTGGCTCGATGCCCGGGCACCGTACCTTTCCTTTTTTTTTTTTTTTGTGCACGGTGTTTGCGTGAGTGTGTACGTGTGTATGTGCGTGTGTGCCCTTGCGTGTGTTCGTTTGCTTGGAGAAAATGCCGGTGTCCATGCTCCCCACCCTTTCTTCTCCCAGTTGCTGTTGTTGCTTTTCAGGAAGAATAGGAAAGCATTGTGGGGAGATGGGAAGGGGGCTGCGCTCGGCCACGTTGTGCCTGGTTTCTTCCAGCGCTTCGGAGCATCTTCGTCCGATTCTTTCGCAAATTGGATCCGACTGTTTGTGCGTAACAGCAATGTTGCGCGCGTTTCTCGGTCACGATTTAATAGAACTTATTTGCTGTTGTATCGCGTCCGGCTTAACTTGGGGAGATTTCTCTCGCAACGTATATTGAACAGCGCCATGAGCAGCGTTGCTTAGCCTCGATGTCGTTTTCAGGCGTCTATAAACTTTCCGTTGATTCGATAGTGCCCTGTCTCGCAAAAAGTTTTGGGAAATTTCGGGGATATAAGCTTTGCTGTAAAGGGCTATTCGATAAAACTTTGCCTATAGAATAATGTTCGCGCATACATATATCTACGGCGTCGTCCTAAAAAAAAAAGAAGTGGAGACCTACTCCGCATTATAATACGTACATTAAAAGTGACCGAGTGTTCCCCTAGCGGTTGAAAACTATTTACAGGCGTAGGACGTTAAGAGAAACTATTCAATATTTTATATCCATTTTTGGAAGCGCTGGAAGTGAAGCTTTACTACGGGTCTTACGTTGCAACAAACTATATCGTTGTTACGAAGCTATAGGGGCGTTTTTCCTACGTTCCGTTTCACCTGCGACGGATAGCAGCGGCCGCTACGACGGCCCATCCCAGCGAGTCCAGTGCAGCAACCGTGTCATGCGACTACGCGCTCCACGCGTCGCTTGGCCTCTCCCCAATGTCACGTGACTCTCACGAGGGTATAGGTGTGGCTCCGATGTCTCGTAGCGCTCGCTGAGAGCCATCGTAAGGTGGAACCACAGTGCCAGCCTTCGCCTTGGCAATCACGACGCAGTGATTCCTTTTTTCCGCCGCTGGAGTAGTAGTGGCACCCGTTGGCTCCGTAGAGTCATGCGGATCTCACCAAACGGCTCTGCCGAAATCGTCGGAGTCGACCGAAAATAGGTTCCTGGCGCCGTACGTGACGGTGCTGCTGTAGCTGCAGCGCCCGCTTTCCGGCGGAAGTAAAAATACTCGCCTGATTACTGGAAAGCGCTGACGTGCAAGTTGAACTCCGCATCCGATCCAGTTCCGAAAGAGGAATCTCCTACCTCCGATCGAATTGGGTCACTTGGACCCAGCAGATTTAAGGTGCCTTCCTCGCCGGAAATTTAGGTTAGTGCTCCAAAACGACCGGTGGAACTGAAGCTAGATATGTTTCGGCGCTGTACGGTAGATAAGAAATATCCGTAGACACTTAGCACTGTGCACAGTGCATGCTTCTCTTTGAAAAGTTTTATTGTCAGGAATACTGGATTACAAAGAGCAACTTTTTTTTTATGATGTTTAAAACTCGAGACCGTGGTGAGAGTTTGAAGTCGAAGAAAAATTTTTCTATTTTTCTTTCACCACAGTCTCAGGTTTTAAACATCATAATCAACTATCACCAGCTCGTCCGCACACCCACTGTTTTTTCATTATTTTTGTCCCTTCCAAAGGTGCACAGTAACAAACCGTTGCCAATTCTCATCCTCGGAGGTGGTGGTGTGTTTGTTTATTTTTCGTCTAACGTCGTTTCAGGGTTTAGTTCCTGCTGTATTTGACCAGTTGGCCCTTCGGTATTGTCGGAAATAATCTTCAAACTGAAATCTTTATGCACTTAAAAAAAATATATATATATATATATATATATATTTTTTTTTTCTTTGGGATAACCTTATCGACCTTGGCGAACATCATTTTACCAGTGTGACGTTTTAATCAATAAAAGTATTTCAAATTCACTTAATGTAATTGCTATTTACTTTTTTTTTTTTTGCACATTTTATTTAGGAATCGTCGAAACCGTACATTGCAGTTTTCAAATTTTAGAAACGTAAATTCCGATTTGAGCTCTTTTGCGGCAAGTTCAGTCCGCCAGGGGCCCGAGTTACCTAATCTAAGGCGCACAACGGTGACGCCAGTTTCGTCACCAAAACACCTCACTGGTCGTTTCAGAAACGGCTCACGTGTAACCGCAAGCCCATTCTGCAGCGGGCGGCGCGGTACGGTGATGCCCTTGGATCGGTTACTCACAGCAAAGACGCGTTTCATGCTGACGTGCCTTCGGGAATGGTGCTTTTCCCTTTTATTTCATCCTTAATTTCGATATCACCAGCTCTGGAGAGCCTTAATTCTCCGAATGAAGAGAACATTTAGATGACGGGCAGAACATCTTTATTCGAGATATGCCATCTCAGTATAACATTTGCAAAAGTAAATACTTTGTAATATGTCAATGGTTACCTATACTTTCCCTTCACACTTTCGATTTACCTCCCGCCGTGGTCAAAAACGTAATCCTAAAAAAAAAGTAATTTCTCCACTTCGTACGTGCATTGGTTCTTATATATTAGCCGAAAAGTATTAGTGCACCCTGCCTCTTGGTGATAGCCTAATGCAGGGTGACCATTGCAATCTCCTTTCCTGTGGCTGGTGTTGTTTCGACACTGATCAGCTGTTCATATACCGTAGTCAAAATGAATTGATTTGCAACTATACTTCGTTTCATCTTAGGTCCGAGCGCGGACGATGTTATGAGCCGAAAAGCCAATCAAACAGCGCGAAAAGCGCAAAGTCATGGCGCGTTCTATGTGCTTGACAGGACTAGCCGGCGGAGGAGCACGCACAGCGACACGGAGAATACCAGCTAGTCCTATCAACAGCACAGAGCAGGCCATGACCTCTTTCGCTGTTTGATTGGTCCTTCGGCTCATAACCTCGGCCACGCTCGGACCGAAGCTGAAACGAAGTATAACACAAGCGAGAAAGGTCTTTGCCCGGTTCCCCCATGTAAAGCTGTCGCTTTCAAAGTTAGGTCCTCTACCGTCCCGAGAACTCTCGGTCGGAGGTGGGATAACTGATTGGGCCAAGTGGTCCCGTGGACAGGGCCCCCGGAGGCGGTGAAGAACTGCCACGTGAGCAACCAGACGGTGACGTCGCTGTCGGTGGACTGCGAGCCCGGGGATCACGGCGGCCTGCGCCAGACCTTCCACCTTGAGGTGTACAACTCGGCGCTGGAGCTGCTCCAGCGGAACGTGAGCTCGACCGACGGCGCCGCCTTCACCGTCCGGGACCTGCCCCCGGGCACGGCCTTCATCCTGGTGCTGTACGGCTCCAACTCCAAAGGACGCAGCAACAGCGTCTCCATCTCCACCAACACGCTGCCCTCGCCCGAGCGGAGGACAGGTGAACGTGGCGCCTATCATTTACTCCACCTCATTGTGAGAATATTCGATGAAACAAACTCGTTACTGGCTCATGAACCAGGGGCGGATATGGGGCTCAGGCACTTTTAGAAGGCCTGCGCATCACGTCGTGGTTATTGAATCCCCAACCCGACCCAAGCTAAACTATGCACTGCCGAACACTCATTCTCCGCTCAAATGTTAGCGCTAGTAATGCGAACCGGATGTCAAATTTTCAGCACTGTTATCTTATTCAAAAGTTATGAGTGATTTCCTGAAATTTTGAATGAGAAAATGGCGGTCAACGCAGGTTTTGAATACACGGAGCTTTATGGAACCAGCTATTGTAAATGGGCAAAAGTTGATCCCCGTTTTTCCATTGAAACTTTCAGAAAATCACTTATAATTTTGACTAGGATAACGGATAGTTCTGAAACTGTGGCCTCTGGTTCGGACCACTAAAGGTAAATTTGGACGGAGAACAAGGCATTCGGCGATGCAGTTTAGTTTTTCAGTAGAAAATACAGTATAAATTATTTTTTTTATTGGTGGGGTGGGGCTGAAGGGGGAGTACGCTGTATTTTGTTGACCTAAGAATTGTCAAACCACCAAAAACTAAACATATCTTCCTAAAAAAAAGTTGGTGTATGTCGTTTTTTTTTTTTTTTTAATAAGAAACTAGGCTTTGCGTGTTCCTGAAGATGGGAAGGGGGAAAGGGGGAGGCAGTTTTTTGCCTCCTGGTGAAGTCCGCTTTTGCCGTGAGCTCACATGGTTAACCCCGACAACGCAACAGTATTGTTTATCTATCTACATGAAAGTTTCCAGGTACAAAGTCACTTCTTAAAAGTACAAAGTTACTTACCCGGAGGTTTCTCGACTTTTCAGAAATTTTAGTTAGGAAACCGAACCGTTTACCATAATTACTCGAGTAATAGCCGCACTATTTATGAACAAGGCCCTTGCGCCTACTTTCCCCACAGAAACCCATATACAACCAATCATTGCGTTGCGCATAAATAACATAACGAATAACCGGATTGAGAATACGATTCTCCATACAAATTCAATCTTCAAAGATGGTATCTTGGCACGAGGACGTTATCTCTGTCCTGTAAACAGTTGGAACCATGCTGTCGAACGCGGTGATTGGCGATCTGCGTGTTCCGCGGAAAAGCGAACCCATAGGTTTTCTTCATAAACATGCTGTTATTACTCGAGTAAATACGGTAATAAATTATATATCAATAGACATAACTGCTGGCTTAATGAAGCCCTAGAGACAGTAAGAAACTTATGCGAAACCAAATATTTTGCAGGAAAAAAAAACTTGACAGTAAGCTGTCAAATATATTTATAGCTGCAGCAACAAATACCGCCTGCTTTTGGGCAGATAACACACCTGATACGTTGGCAGCCATTCATGCTCACCCACGTCGACTGATTTTCCATTGGACACAGAGCATATGACCGCCTTGTGTGCGTCGGCGGCCTCAAACACGTGCCCAAGATTTAAAAAAAAAGATTGATTTTATTTTATTTAGAAGATTTAAGCTAGAACGACCGAGCAACCACCGAGGGATACTAGATTAACTGATGTTTCAAGAGTACCGTATTTCAAAGTGACCGGTGAACCAGAAAAATCGAGCCAATAGAGCTTTCTGATTGGCTGATATCTGCCATGTTGGCATTGGTAAGAAAGAAATGTGAAAAAAAAAAAGAATTTACACTTAAAAAAGCTAAGATATAACACGTACGCGTAAGAAAAAAAAAAAGAAAAAACTTCTTTTTCGCGTATGTTTTGGTAACATGTGTATACTCTTTGCTTTAAAAAAAACGTTATGGTACAATTTTTTTTTTTCATTTGAAGTGCATAAAGTATTTCGAATTTAAAAGGAGTCCTAACAGAAACGGCATTTCTAAAAACTTTTGTTTTTAAAACACGTTGAGAGAAAGCGAAAAACGTATTTCATGCATTACTGCATCGCCACATCCACTTTTAATTGTAGAAGTATGGTAAACCAATTTATAATCATTCAAGGGGCGGTGCAACGATATTCAATTGGAATATTTTTAACTTTACACGAGCTTACTGTCACTAGTGGTACTCAAGGACACTCGCGCGCAACGCCACTGGCCAAGAAACTCCTTTGTTGCGGTGTAATTTCAAGGACAAAACGAGCGTTTTCATTCAATCGCTCCTTTGCAAAACTTGATGACGTAGGGTGGGGGTCGCAGTGTCGGCATAATCCCCCAGTGACGATCTTTGAATGCGGCTCATAGATTAGATCCGAGCATAGTGTGGACACTCAATTTGGGCTCGTGCCAATCGGTAGCTCGAGAAGCATTCTGGTAGTGGCCCGCGTCCAATCGCTGTAATGACGACAATAGCCGAACCATAACTACGTCTGGAACTCAGCGCGTGTCTTGTGCCTTGCCAACCCCAGCGCGTGGCTTTGATCAACATTGGCGACATATAATGGGCTCCAGATCACGTTGCCGCTTGTTCTTCCTGCGAATTGAGAACGTAAACGCTGCTCGTTTTTTTTTTATTTTTTTTTAATTTTTTGGGGGACTTTGATTGCGTGTGGCGAAAAACGAACGGGTGTTCCGCAGGTCATTAAAGTTAGGGATCCGTTTTAATCGGTATTTGCGCGAAGTAGAAAAATCGTTGCATAGCCCATCTAAGAAGGCCTAAAAGGTCATTGTACTTTTCAAATATATTTTTATTACGATTAATATTTCCTTTCATGCAACGATTCCTCGTTTTTACACATTAATATTTAAAAAATGGCAGATCTTTAATTGCTTTTTTATCATATGCCTTTTCCAGGATATTGCTATGACTCGGGATCCTACTCCGAAGAAGCGCATATCGAATGAACGTATAATCTCTTATCTATCACCTGCTTGGGCATGCGTGACTCTTCTTTCTCGCTTCCTTTTTTTCCAGCTAACACAGACATCACAACCGTGAGTCCTGTGCTTGGTGTCTTGATCGGCATCGTGGGAGCACTAGTGTTGGTGGCCATCGTTATCGTAGTCGTGATGCGCCTTCGCGGAGACGACACCGAGAAACGTGAGTGGACAATTGTTTCGGCGATCGTCGCCATTTTGCTTTTAGCACAGCCTGCCTTATGTGAGCAGTGGCGTTGCTTCTTCTACTGCGGTCCTTCCGGCACAAACTATATATGAAGGATATATGGCCTTTTGGCCGTAAACTTGACGTCAAACGAACAACTTAAGAAAAAAAGAAAAAACTTCCCGGTGAAGTATAGGGAGTATTCACACGCGGGTATATCTGCGTGTTCGACTGGTGAGCCCGTGCTGACGACGATCTTCCACAGTTCTTTTGCAACGTGCATTCCGCACCATAAAGATTGCCGGTCTTAGCAGACTATTATTGTGAGCTCGTTCTGAGCATGCGCTGTAAACATCAACCTTAAATATGGGGTGCATTGAATACCCCCTATAAAAGCCTGAGGCTGAGTAACGTTTATAAAAGGAGACAAACACGCACGCAACCGTATTCACCAGTCGTGACTGACTAGCGTTGTTTTAAAGTTGGTGACACGTCTAACTAGTCGAGAGCTAAGCGAAGAATCGGCGACTAAAAAGCGACTTGGAGCGACTAGACCCTTCTGTATTCACGAGCGCAAAGCAAGCGGGTGACTATCTAGTCGCCAGTGCCAAGCGGAAGTGCAGTGTCGCCATTTTAGCGGTTTTGTCACTAGATGTAGGGACTTTGTAAACTGTTTTGCGGTTAGCGACTTTTTTAGTGACAGGGTTTGGTTTTTACTGACATTTTAGTGCCTTGTATATATTTGCATTCCTAGGTGCAAAACTTACAACTTTGTTCTTTTTAATGCAAAACACTAGATGGCACCACATGTTGTTTCTTCTTTTTTATTTCTTTTGACTTTTCGCTGGGTATCAGGCATTTTATGGTTTCACTGGCTTCATCAGCTTCACTTTGCTCAGTTTCATTTTTTTCCCTCGCGTTCCTGTGGTGGCTTGCGACGCTATGGCGAAAGTGAAGTACAATCAGAAATTCTTAAATAAATTGCTGAAGGACTTAATTTTGGGCATGTGGCTTGTGTGCAAGACGAAGAAAAGCGGAACCAAAGTAGCAGAGTAACAGAATTGCAAAGTCGAGCGTCAGCCCAAGTACTGCGATCTCGGAAGGCATCGACTACGAGCGAAACACAAAGCCGTCATGGCATGGATCTGTGGCTGCGGCGACGACAATACATACATCGATCGCCTTTCCCAGGGAGACGATGCCCTCATCAAACGTGGCGGAAGGTGCAGCGACACTCTTTGTGGCAGAACATTGCAGTGTTGCCACGGTCGATCGTACTTCTGGTTTGATCAAGAAGTCATTTTCTGATAGCCGTACTGCAAGGGACTGCACGGCCGACGGTATTGTGGAAGGAATCAAGACCACTGTAGAGGAGTTCAACTTAATTTGACAAAAATCGTTGGTATCGGAACTGATAATGCAAGCGTAATGACCGGAGTGAACAATAGCGTGTACAATAAATTGAAGGAACAGGCACCGAATCTGGTCTTTTTTCGGTGTGTCTGCCACTCATTTCAGCTGGCCATTTCCGCTGCGGTGGCGGACTGTTTGCCCCGCAGTCTTCAGTTTCTCGTTAGCGAGACGTACAACTGGCTTTCAAGGTCAACTTCACGACAGCTTGCCTGCAAGAAGCTGCACAAGTCCCTTAAGGGCAACTCCGCTCAATTCCGAAGATTTCGGGATAATGATTGATATCGAATTAAAACGCCCTAGTAAAACACACTACGTCGTTTGCTTCGCGAAAAATGGGATATATATTTTTAAATCTAATTTTAAACACGAGCGGAAATCGAAACCGAAACTTCGGCTCCGCCCGGCAACATTGGCCTCGGGTCGCCAAGTACATGGCCATCACGTGGTACGAGATCTCACGTGATCCTCGGCCCAACGACGGGCGGGATTGGGGCGGGCGTGTGGCAGGCGCGAGTGTCGTCTGCACCGCACTCTTCACCACGTTTTGGTGTCTACGGCATTCGACGACGTCTGCACAACTGCGGCATAAGTCTGCGCACGTGGTGTCCGTAGTGTGAACGAAACTCCGAGAAACAATAATCACAATCGGTGAGACGACGACGGCGGTTGTGACGCGGAAGACGGCAGTAACGGCGGGACCACGGCGGGCGGCCGGACGGCTCCCAAGAAACGCGCTGCGCAGGCGCGTTACACCAATCACGTGGACACCGCTGAGCGACGAGAGGTAACGTTGCTGACGTCATGCGCTAGGCTCACCCGGAGAAGTGAAAACAAGCAAAAGGGGGCCATGATAATGACGCTTAGCTCAATGTTGGCTCCGCCCATGCCATAGCCTTGACTGCGCTGTTGGTTGCGCCTGAATTCGCCCGCTCAAGTCAGCCGATTTCGGCAACTTGGCGAGTTGCAAAGTTTGCCGGACCGTTTAAGAAACATTTAGACAGAACTGCGTCGTAACATTTCACGTCTGGTCTTCCTAGGCGATACTGAAGAGGACTGCATTGTTTTTTTTTTTTCAAAACCAAAAATGAAGCGGAGTTGCCCTTTAAGAACGGAGAAGATCCACTCAAAATTGTGCTGGCGTGTTCGAAGCGCTGGCTGTCAATCGAACCAGCTGTTGCAAGAATTGTTGATCAGTGGTTGGAGCTGCAAATTCACTTTCAAATTGTTAGATCGAGCGAGAGGTGCTACAACACCGAAATGCTACATGCAATGTTAACTGACGACGTCAACGTGGCATAGCTTCTCTTCTTGAAGTCAATTCTTACGCAAGCCTAAGTAGTGAACAAGTCATTTGAAGCAAAGAACGCTGATCAGACGAAGCTGCTGTAAGATGTCGAGTGCCTGCTGATATCTTCGATACAGAACGTTTTCCTTCCCACAACGCGGGTCACTGCTTTAACACCAAGCACCATTTGCACCATTTGGATCCACGGTCTTATTTTGGTTACCTGTTCGGTAAACACACCAAGGAGATGTAGGACAAGGGTTTTTTTCTCCTTGATGAAGGTGCGTTGCGAAAGCGGTGCATGAAGTTGTATCACTTGTGCAGCAAATGCGACAACGTAGAAATCCTGTGCAAGACAGCGCAGCTTGTAGTAGAGAAGGCGTTATGTGCCCTAAAGCCATCACTTATTACACTGCTTGAAACAGTGGGTGTGGATTGTTCTGATATTTCGCAAATAGAAAGCCAGTGGAAGGCACTTGCGACTTAACATGGTCTAAGATAGACACAACTGAAGCTTTTTTGGAGTGAAGTGAACATGTACTAAGATGCCTGCGGACAAAACCAATTTGCTGCTCTAGCGAGCTTCGTTGTGACAATGTTGGTAATGCCATAATCTAACTTAAGCGATCCTTCAACGAACTTAACTTGGTAAAGACCACGCTTTGTAATAGGATGGCGCCTTCGATGACAAATGCCATCCTGACAATGAGATCGGGACTTAGACAAAAGGCATGAGAAGACGTGTGTTGTATAGACACTGCCGGAGGCAGTTGTCCGGTTCATCGGCACAGCTGAAGCCTACGGAGCTGACAACGAGCCTTCAAGTATAATTACAATAGAGGAAGAACTCTTCTTTTAGACTGCACATGTTCACACTTTATGCGCTTGCATTTTGGATGACACCACCTAGCATGCAGTGTGTTTCTGTGGGTCAGACACCTATTTCACTGGGCTTCCAAGGCTTCTAGATTTCCTTGTTTTTGAACGGAGTGTTGTCACTTCGTTTAAATGTACTTTTTTCTTTGTGATACTGCAAATGCAAATAACAGCTTTTTTTTTTTTTTTTTTTGTAGAACGTGATTTTTTGATCAGTTTATTCAGAGAGGCGGCCAGCGGCGGACGTTTTGGTTTTCTGAAGGATGCACTAAAAGCATATTTATTTGCACAAAGTGTCACAGTGACGTGCTTTAAGCAGATATGTTCGAGCCCGCCTGTTTGCACTTGCTAGTCAGCCACTCTGGGGAAGCGGGAAAACATAAAACTTTCCTGATTGATGGGACGGCATAGGTTAAGTCATGTTTCCAGAGAGTTCATGACAGACAATTCCCAAGGAGGCGTCACTTCGGCTGCACTAAGACATCAATTGCTACTAAACACTCGATCGAGAACAAGGCTGTGATGGCCACGTGGCATTGATCGAGAGAACTTGCATGCCATGTCACTGGTATGATGTCGGCTGTGCCAATTACTCATCTGGGTGCAACACGTTACAATGTTTAATCACAAGAAGATACTAACACTGTGGCGCACACCTGTGCGCATTAACGTTTATCTCTTTCGAGATCTGCTCGGGCAGCATACAATAAACCAGGACCTTTTGCTGCTTCTGGAGGCGAACATCGAGAAATGTCTCTCTCTCCGAACCATATACGTCAAATCAGAAAAGCGAAGACATCAAGGCAAAAATTTTGATCTACTGTCACTGCGGCAAACCAACACGCGAAATATAATTAAGTGAGTAAAAAAAGACAGGGACTATCCAAGGAACCCCGGTCCGCCCCCAAAAAAGCCTACAAATCCATCCCAACAATTTGATTGGATAGTGTCGGTTAACCTTTTTGTCAAGACACACTCTCAAATACTTGATTTAGCCAGCATATCAGATTGACAACTTCAAAGGGATTAGGCCCAGCTTTCGAAATTTAGCGAATTAGCGATGTTTTATCGACCTTTTTGACAATTCGAACGTCTTTCTAGGGACTTTCTAGTGACGACATGTGTTTAAAAAAATGGCAACACTGTAAAAGTGACATACAAAAGATAAGTCGCGCATTCGCGCACTTAGATGCCACTGCGTGAATGGGGATTTTATTATGTAAAAAACTAGTATTTGAATATATATTAGCAAAAATATCTTATAAGGAAGAACTAATTTTCCGAAACATCGTTTTTTTTTTCTTTAATGCAATAAAAAAAAAGTTTAAGGGAGAAAACACGGAAGCCGCATTGCCAGCGACATACGCAAATATAGAAGTGCCCGTAACTACGGGCTCTCTCGTCGTCCAGCGTCTTGCTAAGATCGCTTTAGCGCTATCTCTGACCTCTGAACAAGTCAATTCTCACAATACTTGCTGCTCCGATTCTTCCTGGCTCTCTCCCCCAGGGTTCCAGGACAGTAAGCACTTTATTAGCGCTGGCGGTCAGTGGTGATAGGAGTTGGCCATAGCGCAGAGCTGCTAGTCACCCGCTGAACACTGGCTAAACTCCCCGACTAAGATTTCTCAGTCGCCTTCGAAGTCGCGTGGGGCGACTAAGCCATAAACATGCTCGGTGAATACCGAGTGCTTACTCAGCTGTGATTACTAGCTGCCACGTGATCATTTTAATCGATTACGTAGGCCGTTTCCCAAAATTTACTCGATCTTGCTCCAGGATAAGAGCTTTGTACCTTGGCGTTCCAAAACCTACCCGCGTCCATCGTTCATCAATCTGTGTTGTCACGTGACACGACCCGCCGGAGTAACTGAGTAACCTTAAATAGCCTGAAAACACTCCAAAAACTGAAGTTTTTTTTTTCTTTAACTGAGTAACTTTTAAAGAGATTGTATAAAAAAAATTTACATAATAGCTCAAAATTGTTTGCTCCAAAAGTGGGAATCTCTTCCCCAAAACCCATTGTTCCCTGCTACAAGAGCTGCTCCAAATCACCGTTTGTCAGTTCCAGCACCGCAAGGGGCAAATAGAAAAAAAGTGAAGTATCACTACGAATTTTGGGCTAGACAGCTAGGTGAAGGCGATCTTCGCTCAATAAACATTTATTTGTTTCTTCTTTTTCGTTACAGCTCCCTCACATTGTAGGATCGATCACTTACCACGAGCCACGATGCATTATTCATCACGATAATTAAGAAAAAAAAGCACACGCGAAGAGCATGACACGTGATGCGAGAGCGAAACAACGTTTCGATTTTCCCTCTGACCGTTGCTACATCCCGAACGGGGATACTTTTTCCCATAGCCGTCGAAAGGCTCTCGTTTGGTCGGCTTCCCGACGGTTCGAGGAAGCCTCACGGGTCCCTCGGCCTGCCATTGGCCAATCAAGGCTGCCTCTGTCCGGCAGCGCGTATTCCTTTCTCGGAAATAATGAGGCAATCGGCTTCGCTGTCGTTGAGGACGAAAGGTGACCTGCTCTGTCCAGCCAGGAGATTGCGTTACCATCATGCAAGATGCTCGATTCCCTCGCCGCGATGTCAGCGTTGACGTCAAAACCGATGCTCCCCGTGTTCGTCCCGACGTTGTTCCTGAGTTCTAGACAAGTTTCGTCCGCGTGCAACGATTTCCGGGATGTTCGAGGTGACGAACGGAGAGGTGAATGATGATTCTGCCGAACGCTAAGCATAACAAGGCTGCCAATGCAGTAGCGAATGAGAAGCGCTGTCCACGATGACGCAACGAGCAACTTAGAACTGTAAAGAGTCGATTACGCTGTCTAAGGTTTGGCGCCCTCATTCACGAATAAAGGGGGTGACGTTGAGATTTCCCGTCACGCTAACTCTTGACATGTAGATGATCTCGATTTGGCGTAGAATCAATAACTCGAAGATACAAACGGAAGTAATTAACATATATGTGCGACTACCTGCTACATATTGGGGAATGTAATATATTTGGTAGCACGCACTTCCGTCGCTGACATTTTAAGAAACACACGGCGTGACTTATCATATGTCCGTTTCTTGTTTCGTTATTCTCCATTATGGCCAGTGGCGCAGTTTGATTGACTGTGGATCAACAGTATTATGCTAGGAACTCGCCACATCCGGTGTTTCTTATAATGTCAGGGACTATAGCAGGGTATGCATAAACAACGACATTATATTTGTTTAACGTGCAATATAACTTTAATGTATAATTATGGACTTTTGTCAATCCAATTTTATTGTTGTGTTTTATAATATAACAATAGGATTAGTAAGATATATCTCTTATGGCTGAATATGCTTATAATATTGTTTATTTTTCGAAATGCGAGGATAAATGAACCGTGCTCTTCAAAGGCAAATAAAAATTAAAAAGCGGCTAATAAAAAAATTAAACAATGCCGGTTCTTTTAATTTTTGTCCTTCGAGGGTTTTAGTGACCGTTCAACAATAAATACGCGCTAAGAAACAATGGCAGGCATTGCTGTAAAACAATGACAATCTAAAAAAAGAAAATCTTAACTTGCTCGAGGTACAAACCAAGGACTCTAAATTTATCGCCCCAAAACGCTTCTTTTTTATAATTTTTTTGTAGGGTTGTTCAAGTACCAACATGTTTTATTTTAACATGACGGCAAGGTCTCCCGTTCACACTGCATTAAAAAATGTGTTCGGTTTGTCTTGTGCCTTCACCCTTCAGTTATTTCGACGCTGAAATAGATGTAGAACCGCGATTCATATGTCTGTTCTGACTTTGGATTTTTTTTTGTTTTTACTGTGATTTTTACGAGAGTCAGGAAATATCATGATTCTCCCACCGATTAATTTTATTATCAATTAATATTCGACTTATTTTTTAACGAATTATTGGGCTAAAAGTAGATTTGGTTGTCACCGGCGTCATTTTCTTCGCTCAAAAACTGCATCAAGAATGTAATCACGGCCAAGAGGCTTGTTTTGTAGACTTTTTTTTTTTGTTTCATAGTACAAAACTGCGAACTTGTTTTCACGAGCTTTTGATATATTTGTGAGGAACAACCGATTATCTGTAATTCATCATGACTCGATGTAAATCTTGACTGTAGAACATTTGCGGTTCCTGACATTTTTAAAGTATATAAATACTGCATGCTCTGACGAGCGCGTTTAATTAAAATAATGTATACGTTTCCTTCTGTACCATCCTCTACTTCTGCCATCGGTCCGTGACATTTGAGTGTAAGCCAGAGACCAATGAAAACGTACTATTCTTATATGGCTTGAAGACTGCAATAATTCCAGCAATTGTGTTCACCATATGTAAAGTATTTTACGAGATGTAGCCCGCGCAGTATACATGTTTTGAAGTTAAAATTTTAGGCTGTGCGGACAATCTAGGCCTGCGGAATATACATAAATTTTGTTTTTAAGGTCGTTCATTATGACGAGACGTGACTGCTTTTTGTGAGTGAAACAGTATGTTAATGATGATTTATGTGTATTACAAGCTTTTTTGTGCACTCAGAAAGCAGACATCTGTCAAGGCACGTGTATGAGAAGATTTTCGTGTCGACTAAGCATAAGGGACGGACTATGCACGGCGTGCAGAGTATTCACCGGATGCGGACTATATAAGCAAAAGCGTTTATTTTTGACCCCGAATTCGCCTCTCCGGACTATAGCTTGAAAAATACGGTATATGGTGTTTTTTTTTTTTTTTTATACTGTTTAGATTTTTTTTAATCATCTCTGAGACCTCACCTTAGCTTGATTAAACGATTAGCCATTTAATTCATCCCGAATAAACACTTACGTGTGCTTCAGTGGTGTTTACCCCAACTGTTTTTGTTGACGTTCTCACGAGTTTTCTCGTTCCTGTTCTAGGCCCTACCGAGGACAGTCCAGAAAAGTAAGTGCATTCGTTTTATATTCGTAACACTCTGACGAATAGTATATAAAAAAAACGGCGCAAAAATACTGCGGCAAAAATAAACAAAAGATAAACACCTTTTTGTTTAAGCTGCAAAGACATTTTTAGCAAGAATAGAACGATTCATTTGTGCCAGTAAATTCAGAAGCAGCCCAAAATTGTTTCCCCTTCAACGTCCACTCGGAGACAGCCCAGGATTGGCATCGCCGCCGGGCATTCACCTTTAGAAGCGGCCCTAAAATTGTTTCATAAAAACTCACAAAAAAAAAAAGGGGGACAGAAACAGAAACACGATCAGCAGCCAGCAGAACGCTTCAATAAACGCCCGCTGAAGTACGTCAGAGGTAGATAAAAACCACGCGGCCGGCAGAAATCTGGCTGCAAAAGCAAGAAAAGTATAACAAAGGGAAATGAACGCCGGGTTGAAATGAAAGCTGGCAGCGGGTCTTCGCGGGTTGCTTTGTAGCTTCGCTTCCAATATGGGCCCCTCACCTCTTTTACAGCCCCGATATTGCCGGGGTCTTCCTTTCGGTCGATACCTCATATAACTGGGAGCGGCGAGTTCGCACTGTTTGAAGAAACTGCGAAACAAAAAACAACTAACCAACAACAACAACAAAGAAAGAACCTAAATAGAAGCTACATATACGTATATAGATATATTGTAAGAACTCCTTCCGTGTCCTTCTTACAGACTAACCCGATTCCGAGGAGATTTTCAGTTCATTGCTCTAATGTCTTTATGGATCTAAGCTCGGAGCTGGAAACACTCCTCGCAGATTCCGTGTTAGAAAGTGGTCGAGCGGAATGTGAACCTACTTCAAAAACGAGAGGACAACTTCAAAGCTCGACGTATTATGAAAGGGTTTTCTTCGAGATGAAGGAAACTGAACTAGTGGTGAGTTCGGCTCTACAGCTTTCCAAAGGTGTGTGCTCTTTGCTCCTGACAAACGAAACTTTTGAATCGAATATAGGTTTTAAATAAATTTTGGGGGTAAGCAATGTGGAAGACTTAAGTCGGCATTTGTGATGAGTGCCGCTATGAGGATTCGATGGTCAGTCTTGTAAAAGGCAAGATTGTACGAATACGGGTTGTATTAGCGGCATTTCTGCCTCGTTCGGTCAAATTGGCATTAACTAGCCGTTGTCCGTTTAAGTGATTCTTGTTCTTGTCAGCGGTGCAGAATGAAAAATATCCGCTTCTATGGTTGCGTACACTTAGAGCCTATGGTCGGGGACAGGTTAAGAGAAAAAAGCGGAAGCTCCTTCCACCTCTTTCCACTTTAGCAGAACGAACGCTTTAGGGAAGGTCGCATCCTTTCCAGTGTTCACTCTGTTAAAATGTAAAGAGGTGAGAGGAGCTTCCGTTTTACTCTTAGCCTATCCCCAACTTTGGCAACAAGAAACACACAATAGAAACAATATTGGGTATTCTTTCAAATAGAAAAGTCAAAGTAATTTATCTTATATTGCAGTCGGTCTCCTCTTCTTTTCTTTTTTCTTTCTTGAATACTTTAGAATCGATAGTTTGCATATCTGCCTTTTACTTTTTTTGTTCCTTTAATTTGTCCTTGCATGTGAAATTGACTTGTTGGTACGACTGTTAATATTTAGTTACATTATGTACCACTACCTATACTCAAGGACCAACAGTAGGAAAGGTAGCAGAATGAACGGTTTAAATAAATAGTCATAGCAACTTTAAATTGGGTACAGTGAAACTTTATAGCCCTCACAAAGTAACTAAAAGATGTCGAAATGTCGATCCCTTCAATTAGCTCGTTCCAGTCTTGAATGGCGCCAAGAAAGAAATAATAATCAAAGCAGTCGTTCCTGACCATGTATTAAAATATTTCTTGCGAATGGTTTCGTCGTAAGGACTCGAACTATGACGGATTTAGATATTTTGAAGTTTAAGGCGGCTCGGATGCTTCGAGGCAAAGCGCCGGCCTACGGATCCCCAGTCGATGGGTTCCAATCCCGGCCGAGTGCCCGCAATCAGACGTAGGCTTATTACGGTGAAGGCGCCATGTAACCGAGATTTCGGTTGCACGTAAAAAGATCCCCAGGTGGTAGAAATGAATCCTCAGTCCACTGCTGGGGCGTGCCAGATGACCGTCATCAATTTGGCACGTAAACACCCCCTTCGGGCCACAAAAAAAAATATATATAGAGATATATATATATATATAAGTAAAACAAAAACTCACGGTGAGAAACAACAAACAGCGGCAGTTTAATCATCTATCACTTACTACTTTCGTTCGATAAGCTTTTCTTAGCCCGTGGATGATGATTCTCTGCTCGTTATATGAAGTAAACCGAGCAGCCAATTTGTGAAACTTTCACGTAAAGCTGTTTACGGTACCTTGATACCTGCGCGTAAACAGTTCACTAAAAAGCGAATCGTTCTTATGGCGAAAACAGTGTTGCACAAAACGACTTTCCAATTAATGCCACTTCCGGAGCGTAAATTCCTTAGTCGATTCACGCGGTATGAGCCGTTCACACATGGTTATAGCGGTAATCTCTTCTTTTGTTTCTTTTTTTTTTTTTTTTGACAGAAGTCAAAACCACCAACGGAAAACGACGGATGACCTAACGTTGACCGATTTGGACACTAAAGACCCGTCCGTCATTCAGAAAAACACCGACCCTCAAGGTGAGCAGTTCGATGGGCCCATCAGCTTTTGTAACCACTGTTTCAATTGTTTTTGTGTGTATTTCTGTGTGCTCTCCCACATTCCTTCACACTCCATTTCAAGTTACATCAGAGCGCAGCGGACACGACCATCCGATTGGAACAATCGGAGGGCGCTAAATGTGCAACGTCACGACATTTGTCATTTTGCTGTGCGACTGTTATAATCCCCTAAACCAATCGAACGTAATGAATGCACCGTGACCTTTCGCTTAAAGTATTTTAGTCTGCGTAGCCTTTGATCGCACTCGTACTCGTTATAAAACGAAATGTAGTCGCGGTCGCCAAACAAAGTTTTGGAAAAGGCATCCACGAGTAGCTGTCTACATTATTGTAAACGTCACAGAAACAAGAGAGCACGGATGATGTGCAACCTCTACCATTTAACCACTAGAAATGACGGCGCTGAGGCTCTTCGGTACGATGACGCCGGGATTCGCAATCCCATGGCTCCGACCGTGTCTCGGCCTTTACTTGTTAACAACTAAGTGATCATTAAGGATATTAATCATGGCACAATGGCGAAGTGCGCAGGGATCGATGCAGTCATCAATTCTCAGCCCGTCAAACAATGCCGAGAAGGCTTTACTTTTCTTTTCCATCACTCATCGAGGACGCAACACACCGAACAAAGTAAAAGGGACTCCCGTGATAAATGTTCATCCCGCACATTTCATAATCCTGAAACTATACGCGCTGCTTCTTCACATCAATTTATTCCTTGCTTCCAAAATGTTCTCTTTTGTAAGTGTCTCGGTAAACCTCGAGAGAAATATTTGTAATTTGTTTTAGTGCTTTAGCTTTTCAAAACAGGGCCACTAAATCAACGCATATTTTTTTGCTTCTGCTGCTTAGTTAATAGTTTCCAAAATACAATCCGGCGAAATGTTTTTTTTTTTTTAAGAAAAGGCATTGTTTAGTAGACGAAACCAAAACCTAAATAGTTGGAGAGCGAGTATTTACTTCCAGTGCAATTGGGTGTCGAATCCTTAAATATTTCCCACTTTCTTTACTTCTGACCAAGCTAATAACTATTAATCTTTGGTGAATATAGGTAAAGTCATAAAATGTCCCGAACAATAAAATGCTAATGATGTAAAGAATAGATGAAAGAAAAATGTTATCGCATTTAAAAGAAAAGAAGAGCAAGGGGTATTCTCTTGTGTGTTGCCATGCTATCACCAAGGAGAAATGTAGTTATTCGTGCATCCTTTTCTCTTCCCACGCAATGGTTAAGCCGGCCAAGAAGAAGTCAGTAATTTATGGTTTGAGTGCATAACGAAATAGTAAAGTTCGAGTCCTTGCTCAGCTGATGATTTTAATCACGCGGCATGCCAACGGCTCCACATACTTCCACCCCATTATGAACTTCACACGAAGAACGGCATTGAAGCTCCATTCACATACTGGCGTTTGACTACGTCGCGGAGATTAGCGCGCAGATTTTAGATGCACATTACCATGCAGTCAAGCGTTGCAATTCACAGGAAACAGTCTGAACCAATACCCCTGAACCCCTGAACTTCATCATTCGCTCAATGGTTTCTCAGACCACAGTGATAAACTCAGCCCACACACTGCTACAAATTAGACAATGAAACGTTTCTTAATGTAAATATTGCATAAATATATGTTGTGTGCCAGTGCGCACTGGGTTTTCAAAGCTCTCTCGTGTTGATAAGTATACAAAAAGTTTATTATGTATAAGCCGCCAGGGATGATTTTCAGAATGAACTCATTCGGGCGCGATTTTCAACCGACATATTCAATTGAGTAAAATAAGCATCTGAAATAGCCGAGTGCATGCCACAGGGAGCATTTCGCGCAACACCAGTAAGATATCCGCTGGGATAAATTGTGCGCCTATCACACTCCATTTGCTTCGTGGGGCTTGAACGTTTTGTATAAGTGAGGCCTGAAAGTCGCTCCATAATCTGGATTGTGTTCAAAACATAAGGTTTGTGCCAAGGCAATTTAAAACCACGTTAAGTGCGCAAACCATCTTCGCTTATTCTCCATGTTCCTGAAAGCGTATCAATAACCACACTTTTCCTTTTGCTTCTTAGGCCGTACCACTGAGAATGCTTAGCCCAGTGCTACTTACGACCCAGCATACCAAACGTCATATAAGTCATGAAAACAACTACAATACAGATATTATATTTAGTTCTGCGACATGTATCTACAGTGTTGAGTTGGAAGAACGACAAAACAAACACGTCCTATCTCCTGTTCGCTTTCAAGTTATATTGAGAGTATCTGTGTACACAGCGTTCGCAGAATCGCCCGCATGCTATCCTTGTCTTTTGTGCCATGTCTTTCTTCAAACGTGATGGCAATCCCACAGCGCATATCGTGTCGTGTGTGTTCCACCTCTTCGTCTTTGTTCTTGAGCACTGTAAGATTTTTACCGTGCACCTGATTGTATTCTCGACCTGGTTCCTCTTCTCCTTCTGTTGATACACTATCTCCTTTTTGCAGTTGCACTTTATTTTATAACCTGCCGTAACTCTCTATAGTACATTTATGTGTGTTAAAGGTACAAAACAGCGCCTTTCCCAATCGGTTTCCTCCTACATCCACATTGGAGGTATAAAAACTACCTAAAGGCCACTCACGCAGATGGTTTCGTTCCCGCCACTTACAGAGTACCCGCGTGTTGCAGTTCGCCGAATCCCGGCCTACACGACGCACCGCACGTACGACAGCTTCTCGCCCAACGACTACAACTACGAAAATATCCAGTCATTGCGGAGGCCGTCCCCCGTCAAGGTACGCAGAACCGTATGCCTCTACTCGGTTCACCTCTGAGCTGACAAGGCGGTGGAAATAGCGCCCTTGTCGGACCAAGCAGTCACCGGTCTTTCATCGCCTGACCTGGCTCTTTGCGCTAGGAAATGGGCGAAAGTGTAATCACGTATAGTTCTGCTCTAAAATCTTTTAGAGGATAATTATATCTGAAAATGTTTCAGCCTTGAACTCGAGTCTTTCAATGCACTACTGGTCACGAAACTTTTCTGTAACGCCGGAGTCTTTGAGAGAGCTATCGCCGTCAAACTTCAGCGTCGTAAGTAGCGCCACCAAGTAGAGGCACTGCAAACCCCTACACGCTGAATTGTCTGGCTCGTCTTCGCTTGCAAAAACCTGTTTTTTTTTTCTTGTTTTGTTTTTCTAATAAATAAACTTAGTTTGTTTTTAAGTTGTGTTACTATAGATCAATAAACAATGACTGGTGCTTACATAGAGTGATGAATTACTGACGTAAAATAATGTTCGTGTAGGAGAAATAGATTTTTGAAAAATACTTGTCATCGCGAATCTCGGGGTATGTTTTAGCCCTTGTACAAACATTTGGCAGAAGTTCCGTGATTAGTAGCGTATCGAAAGACTCAGCTTGAACCATAAAAAGATATGATCTGAGAAATTCTTTGTCGGGCGGAGCTCGTGGCGAAAATGGCTCGACGAAAATACCCGGATTAGACCGATGGTTACAACTTACGACGGAATTTCGTCGAGGGAATATAGCTTGCCTGTGTTGAGATATATTGATCCAAGATATATACAACTGCCATAATCTAATATAATTCATTTTGATTCTTACAAAATATGAAGCTGACCTTGCATAGTTTGCGCAAGACAACGCAAAAATTCCCATAACTTACGCCACAGTCAATAGCAAACCATCTTCTAGCCGCTGTAGGTTTTTACCTGCGCTGAAGTAACTATACGTGGCCACGCTTCAAGGTTTAGTTCACAAGAGCCGTTACTGAACGAGTTAAGATCTACGTTAAACAGCGCACAAGCACAGAAGGAAGAATATAGAACACAGGAAATATAACACAGTTAAGACCTGTTCACAAAAGATAAACAATCCAACAGCTAAGGGAAGGTCGGAATTGGTGCAGCTAAATTCTTCTTCCTTTATCAATCCGTGTAGGTGAAAATTATTGCTACTTCGTTCAAATACAGCCATAACCCGAGCAAAAGAAAGACGACCTCTGCGCGGTCACCTCGGAGCCGGCGCTCATGAACGATAACCTAAAATATCCCAATCTGTAAGAATTAGTTACCCACGTGGCCAAAAATGCGATCCAAAATGCAGCTCATTCTTTTCAACGTCTCGTAATTTACCTGCACATGGAAGTTGAACGCTAGGGTCCTCAACTTCAGTCTTGACTGTGTTATAGCTTTCCTTGTTGTACTACATTCGTGCCGACGTCAAAATGGAGACTCTGAACTCTAGACAGCGTTTCGATATAAAACCGAGGCACGCGGAGGCAACAAATCCCACACCTGGTCGTTTTATACGAGCTACATTGACAACGCGCTACAATTCCCGTTTTGCTCGAGCGTGTGGGCCAGACTAAGTTGTCGCGCGGCGGCCGTCTCCCCCGCAGATGGACAACGAGGTGCGATACGCCGAGCTGTCGCTGCCCCGGAGCAAGTACCCGGTGCGCATCCGTGAGCCGCCCACCGAGTACGCCCAGATCGACTTCCAGCGCGCGGGCGTGCTGTTCAGCACGGGACAGCCTCCCGAGCACGAGGAGGACGACCCCTGCGCGGTCACCTCGGAGACGCCGCTCATGAACAATATGCAACCCAACGCCAGGGTACGTCACTCCAAACCAACACCACCTAGAAGTCAAGGCCTCCGCATGACGTCATCGTTAGTGGACCGCCCCGAGCCGCAAACACGCCGAAACTCGACGAGAGTATACGCGTCCGCCTTGGCCAGTGTTGAAGGTGTTACCCGAAAAAAGTAACCGAATACGTTACTTGTTACTTGCAAATAAATGTGACCCGTTACCGACATACTTTACCTCAAAATAAAAAGAACTCGTTACCGTTACCGTTAAAAATTAACCCGCATTACTTTCGCGTTAGATTTTTTATATGAATTAACGCTTTTTACTTTTTGAGGTTGCGGCAATGCATAAGCGCCATGTTTCATGAAAAATTACGTCCATCCAGAAACTGAACATCCATCCAGAAACTGAACATCCATTCCAATTTCATATATATACTCACAAAAAAAAACGCAAAGAGAAACGCAAAAAAGGAAAAATATTTCTATGATGTGATGCCTAGAAAGACGAAAAAAATATTTAAGTGTAATTGGTTGAAGTCTTGGGAAGAATATGTAGCGAGTAACGTAACTTACTTTACACGTTACTTGAAATAAGTTACGTAAGTACGTTACCCGTTACTGTTTTGAAAAAGTAACGCGTACGTTATTACGTTACCGAATAAAGTAACGCGGTACCGGCAATGTCGTAACTTGTAACCCGTCACCGCCAGCACTGGTCTCGGCCTAGCCGCGGGCTGGCGGCGTACTGGTTCTGGGACGCTGCGAGACACGCTGCCGGCGACGCTCACGCGAGCTAGGCGACGCTGAGTAGATCCACGAGTGATGACGTTTGGTGTGCGGAAGGCCTTGCCTTCTCTGCGGTATTGCTCCAAGCCACCATTCGAGCAGCCGCCTCCCGCCATGGCGTGGCTTGAAGAACGGTGCAGGCAACACTTCCTGGATGCGGATTTCGCTCGAGTGTAACGAAAGAACGTCGCGCGCAGGCAAGGCTAGAGCCCCGAGATAAAATTCACGCTTGCGTTTCTTCCAAGTATATCGCCAACCATTGTTGCGACAATGAACAAGACACGTGCCGCGAGTGAGCGCTCCGCCGCCATTTGCTTCCGACAGCCGCTGATTTCACTGCTGCGTATCCATTTGCTTTCAAGGGACGCACTCTTGGGGAAAAATGGTCTATATATACCCTAATGAAAGGAGGAACGCTCTCGTCCCCTATCTTCCTTTAACAACAGTGAAACGTTCGTCTTGCGTTAGTTTTTCTTTCTAAGTAATGGCAGTCGTTAAAAAAAAAAAAATCCGAAAAATATGAGCATTGCTTATTTCCTCAACTCGGAGCCAGAACAAGTGGCCACGGGGCCTAGGACCTATCGTATGCGGAAAACGTTGATCACAGCCACGCGCTAGGGTTGGCAAAGTAAACATCGCGTGCTGAGCTCCAGTGGTTCAACACCAGCCACTAACCGAGTCTCCGCCGAGGCATTGATTGTTACGAGCCGAAGTCCAGTGCTCGCGCAGTTCTCGTGTCCAATCCATGAACGACACTCGACTGTCGTCAAGCGGATGGTTTCGATCCCACAATTACGTCATCCAGCTTTGCTAATGCAAGACTGAAAGAAATATTCCCTTTTTACCCTCGCAATTTCACCGCCACAACAAGTTTCTGAATCAGTAGCGGTCTGCCTTCTCTACAAGGGCGCAGCCATCTTGAATGGCGTCACTTCTGGTATGCGTTAAGGTTAGGACATCGCCTTTATCTCCACACGCCGCTGGAAGGTGTTCACGAAAAACCCGTGGTTGTCTCACATTATTGTTTTGTCTCAGCTATATTTTCTCGCATATTTCAGGTGGAAATCTCTTATTATTGTTTGGTCCCGTCTACCAGATATGGAACCTACTTGACTGAGAACGAACGGAAACGAAAAACATCCCTGCTTGAGATAGACTAGGATTAGTACGCCTCTGCAAAGTGATTGACATTCCAACCCGATATATTTTCATGGCCCATTTAACGAGGACGCCAGGACGCCAGGACGCTGTACATGTATCGGTGTTTGCGCAGAACGGTGCGGCGATTTAGCGGCAAAGAGTTGGCAGAGTTTTCGCACCGGCAAATAGCTCGCACCACTGGCGGCCCCCCAGTGCCTCCTTAGCAGCACTCGTTAGAAAAATGGTCAGCCCTCTTCGCACCCGTTTACACAAGTTTCTGCTTTCGAAGCACGATGAGCAGTAAATAAGAACATAACACGAGCGTTGCATAAGCCGTATCACAGCCTTCTTTATTCTAGAATGTCCGTCAATAGACTTCTTCCAAAACCGACGCGCCCCATTGCGGCGAAATACCACGCAGTGCACTCTGGGGACTAGTTGGCCACTCAGTTTCGGTTTCGACTGAACAGGTTCATTTCATGCTATCACGCCGCGACCAAACGCGCCGCTTGCGTTTTCGACTATCCGAATTTTTGCGAATGTACAATACACTCATTCTTGAGTGATACAAAACGAAGACTGGGGCACTTTTCTTGGTTCCCGAAACACCGGAAATTGTGCGCGCGTATGCAAACGTAATAAGACGTGGCTTAGTCACCTCACCCCACGAGTGCATCTTTGAGCTCAATGTCAGTAATCCCGTCTAGTACCAGTGAACCTCCAACTCAAATTTGGTCACTTTGAGCCCTATACGTATTTTGTCTGCCAAACGTCCGCTTCTTGACACTTCATTGGGCGAAAAGCAAGTTGCATCCTCACAGGATTATCAAGAGCCCTGCGTTAGCGCGTGAACTATTAAGGAAACGCAATAAATTCGACCTCACTACTGCACGAAAGTTACTATGATGCCTTCCTCGTGTCATCACATATCTCACACTAAAATTTTATGCTGATAGAAGGTTAAGTTTTTTTGCAAACGCTGAGATCGGCTAGCTACGACGGAGGCCCCAACAAGCGTTCCCTACTCCTCGCTAAGCCCTTTTGGACGAGCTTTTCCTGGCGCCCAAGATCTCTGCCTGAGCGGTGTGCCGTAAATTATGTCGGCATACTTAGCCAGGAATAAAGCAAACACATAACAAATATAATGGCCATTAGAAACTGTCAAATGCGCTTTGAATAATTTCGTTCGTTTGGCGTACCGCATAGAAGTTCATGCCCGCCCGGTGCACTTCCGGCGAACGGTGCGGCATTCTTCACACAAGTGCTCGACTTCTGCTTTCTTGAAACGGTTTGTATGGGCAAATGTGCCTATATGGTTGCAGGATAACTTTATGGGCATACGCGATGTTGAATATTAGTGGAATGGAAGCGGGTGAGGATACCACTTCGTGCAGTGCTGCGGGGCAGTACAGATAAGAGATGACAAGTGTGTTTAAATGAAGTTTTTTAATGGCGCCTCCGAGTTTTACATCGCGTACTCAGGCGTATTAAGAAAAACAGTAATTGCAAAAAGTTATATTTCGTCTATGGACGCACGAAACAAGCTTCCTGATGAACACCACTAATGTAAAGGCGCGAGCTCGATGTATGCATACTTATTAGGTTGCTACAGCTTGCTGATTTGTACACAAGCAAGATCCCCGAGCTTCGCAGCGTCGAGATTCCCAGCACTGGCTCGTTCACATATCTTGAAACGCTAATAGAAAGGCTCAAGTACAAAAATACAACAAGCGTGCGTTAAGACAAGCTATACGTCTCGGGCTTGTGCTAAAGCTTCGAGATCTGGCCATTTAGGTTAGTTTAGAGACCACAAATGACGCTCTCAGGAGCAGAAGGCATAAGATAACATCCGTTAATGTGTTTTTTTTTTTTTTAACAAATTGGTTGCGGGTAAGAAATGAAACAATATTATTTTTTCGGATCCACAAGCCTTTCTTTACTGAAGTAGTGCCTCATTGCCAACAATTCGTTACTTGGATCACAAACAATTTTCGTTTTTATCATTTATATTTTATCCAGTTAACTTTATGTTTTCATAGTTATTGTATTTGAAGAATGGAAAAACCAAACGTGCCAGTAACTATGTTGTTGTTGTTGTTGTTTTTGTTCTTGACAGACTTTTTATCTCGTAATTTCTAATTTGAAGTCTGCACAACTAAAGCTGTGTTACATATATTGATCCAAATATATTTATTTCTAGAGTACGTGACGGTTTCTGCATTTTGAAGCTGTATATTATACCAACAGGTAAATATTTTACCAGCCACAGTCACAAAACTGTCAAAATAGAGCCAAACAAAAAGTGGCAGCATATCACGGCGTACAAGCCTAAGGGCTTTCGTCAACGGCTAACTGCCAATTATTGGGAATTCGATATAAATGGTCATTAGGAGAAAAAAACGTTCAGCCTTTATACTCTGGTGAACAAGGAAGAGCAGCGGAGCTGTACTATGTGCCGCCATCTATGAGCAACGGCGGCAACCCGACAACCGGTAAGCCGGTTGTCTAGTTGATGCCGTCGCTCATAGATGGCGGTAGCTGTCTAGAGCGTTGTGTCGAGATTTATTTGTTCACGGACACAAAACTGGGGAAACTAGCCTTTAACAGCTCCGCTCTAAAAGAATTGTGATCCCCAGCAGGGTGTTTATCTTCGCCTGTCAGTGGTCAAGGCTATAAAAAGGAATATCTGTATATTGAACAATAAAGGAAACACAAGCGTGAAACAAACTTGAAAAAATACTGATGCTAAATGCCTTCAGCGAGTGTTTTCCCTAGCTTAAAGACAAACAAAAAAAATGCTGAATATACTGAATAGCTTTACAAAAGCCGGCATAGTAAAGTGTGAAGCCTGATATTTGAACCCTATGAATACACAAAATGTGTGCAAAAGAAAACTAGCAAACCAGCATTTCTGTTTTACGTCTAAATTTATTTTACGAGAATACCGCTTTATGTTTTGTTTCCTTTCAATTTTATGTTTTCCCCAATACCACGCGTTGCATGCCTATATATAACTCTAGTCATTCCCTTTTTGGGTAGTGCTTTAATTTTCCTAAAGTTAGTTTTTTGAAGGATGACGTTCGAGAGTTCGATATTCGACTAAAAGCCAAATATGGGTAATACTATGGATAGTACTACCAATTGCACGATCGCTAATACTATCGATAGTGAACTGCTGATAATACTATCGATGGTGCTATCGATAGTGAACTCTCCATAGTACTATCGATAGTCCACTATCCGTAGTTTTTGATACTATCGATAGTTTTGGAAAAACTATCGATGATATCAATAGTCAGTTTTTCAATAGTTTTGCATCACTCCACTAATCTTACCCAACTATAGAGCTCAGCGTTCTGACGTCCCACGCGCTCTCGTTTCCTCCTCTTCCTCATTTTCTCGGCGTATTGCAGCTACTATTCAGACCAATATTCCAACATGACTATCTGCAGGCCGATCGATTGTACCGTAAACGAGAATGTCACCTACAACGATAAGTAATTCCACCTGTTTACCCCCCCGGTACACGAAACACATTGCGACATTGGTGACGACTTGAGTCATCGTGCACAAGGCACAAAAAAAAGGCGATGTCGGTGACACGAACTTAAAACACAAAATCGCGTTGATCGTTGGTTCGCACTTGGTAACAGGAAACAAAACGGAACGTAGCACAGATGACGCGCAGCCACACAGCAGCAGAATCTGTCGGTCTTGGTCGCGACGTTTCCAGAACGTCGAAACAACCGAAACCACGCGCGCGTCGCGCGCCACCAGACTATAGGGAGTATTCACTGGCGGCCATAGCTGTGTGCGCGAATGCTGAGCGCGTGTTGATGGCGAGCTTCCACAGTTCTTTTGCAACGTGCATTCCGCACCATCAAAAGTGCCGGTCTTAGCAGCCTATTGATGTAAGCTCGTTCTGAGCATGCGCTCTAAACAGCACCCACAAATATGGCGTCTAGTGAATACTTCCTATAGACGCTTTACACACGCGCCAAATTACAGGCGCCATTGCTGACCTTCTCTTGTCTTACCGAGATGCCGAGCAACTGAAACGGTAGTTGACGATCCTCTACAAAGGCCGATGCTTCAGAAAAAGGACACAGTTGAATCTAATATGGCAATAACCTGGCCTGCTATGGTAATGATGAAGTGAAATAAACGGAATAAGAGGAAACTAAAACTGAAGGTCAGTTATGGCGGCGTCCATGCACTGCTGCTGCAAAGCGTCTATAGGGAGTATTTACCGGAGGCCATATCCGTGTGCGCTGCTGCTGAGCGGGTGCTGACGGCGAGCTCCCGCAGTCCTTTTGGAGCGTGCATTTACCACCATCAAGGTTTCCGGTCTTAGCAGGCTATTAATGTGAGCTTGTTAGGAGCATGAGCTCTAAACATCGCCCTCAAATATGGCGTCCAGTGAATACCTCCTATAATCTTAGCCCAGTGTACGTAGCACTGCTGGCATTGTTCTGAAACTTGGATGCTTCTAACAGCTTCTTTTGTTTGTTTGACAAAATGTGGGGTAAAAAACGTCAGTGCTACCGAGGCTCTCTGCGTGTTTGGATCGGGAGATTTAATTACGGTTGACCTCACCCCCACTGAGGCTTAATCGGCTCAACAGCGTTTATTTAACGCGACGGTGCGACTTGCCCGAAAAACGAAACCGAAAGAAAATGGGGCAAGGTGCAAGAAATTTCCTCCCGTCCGTCTGCCTGGAGAAGGATAAAAACGTCTTGTTCCTCCCTTCTTCTTGAGTCCGCTTGGGGGCGCGTCGGTAGCAGGGAGGAAAACGCGCAGTTCCTACTTCTTTTTCTAGCTCTTTTTCTTAAGAGTGAGCACGAGGCACGGACCTGGTGTACTTGTGCATTTGACGGGACTTGCAAGACAAACGCCAACACATCAAACGCGGCTTTTGCCAAGGCAACATCATACTTAGTCCATAGCGCAGATACCGCATAGGCCTCCAAACACAATGCACACTTAGTTATAATTAACCATACGTAATCACAATTCGGCGTAATAAGCGTGATTTACCACCTGGCTCAGCGGGAACCGAACCCGGGCCGTGTGATCCGTAGCCCGATACCTTCGCCAGGCGCCTTGAGAAGAAGATGAAAGAGAGCGCAAGGCGACAGGACGAAGTGTGACTCGCGAGAGCCTGCGTGAGCAGGTGACCGTCGTGCAAGTGGCTTCCGAGTGACCAAGCGTAGCTCCCCACGTGATCTCACGACGTCACAAGGCGCAAGACCTTGTGACGTCCGTTGGTGCGTTTTGATCCCAACGCACCAACGGATAGCTCAGCGGATATCTGATGTCATGACTTGGCACAGCAGCTAAAAGATAGAATAGCTGGCTCGATAAACCCCAGTCCTTTTGGTGTGTTTGTGTTCGTTTTACAAGTATAGCGACAGATGCACCGATACACGAGGTGCGTACGGCGTGCAGCCCTTAGAGACGAAAGGCGGCGCAGCACTGAAATGAGCGGCCCTTGGAAGCGAATGGCGGCCCTAGACGCAGTCGAGGCACATGTTTTTGCGCGTTCACACGAAAATGGTTGTCGCTCTTTGGAAGAGACGCGAGGATCGAATTTTATAAAGGGGCTCTATGATAAACCTCCCTCCCTCGCGACTACTTCAGCTGCCACAAAGGGCGCCTCGCAATCCAAAATCACTAACTCAAGGCCTCACACGCACCCTCAAAAAAGGCAGGTCCTATATAAAAACTATGAAAACACTCCTGAAAAACGTTGAACTTGCCTCGAGTGTTCTGATGAACCCGGGGGCCACAAGTGTTTGTCGGGTGTCGAACGCATCCGAAACCACGCATAGCCCTCCGTAACCAAACATAACAAATCATAACGCACGCTTAATACTCCCCCGGCACAATATGTGCTTCACGGGTTTACCAGAATTATTAGGACTTCTCTTTTTTTTCTGCGTGAACGTTCGTTGTTTACGTACCTTGCAAATATTTGACTCAATAATCGTTGACCTCAGTCTACTGAGGCCTTCATTAGCGATATAAACTATATAGAGTTTTATTGTTGTTTATTTTCTTTTTTCTCTCGCAGCATCTAAGCGGTGCATCGAGCGACCACAACACGATATCGACACCAGTGTGACGGCACCCCGTCTAAGCTAATCTTAGTGTTTTAAGGTCTCGTGTGCCGGAGACAACAGAGCTGATGTCCACGCGGGAGAACAAGAGAACCAACAAGCCTAAACAATACAAGATCCAACGACGGAAGAAAAAAGAAAACCTTTTTCCGCACGGTGACAAAAGGTTGTCCTTGTGAGTGGTGTGTGTACATAGATTGACTTGCCCGTGACACGGAAGCTCAACTATCGTCGAGAGAGGCATTCCTTCTACACTAGTCATCGGACATCCGTGAACTGGGAGAAGACTGAACAAAAACAAACAAGATAGGAAAGAAAAGGTAGGCCGAAGTAAGGAAAAGGAATCTACGGGCCGCTAGGAAAACCAAGTTCCCCGATTCCGGCCTCACTACGATGCACAGCAGAGATCTACTTCACCCCACCTACGTCCAGGAAAGCGCAGCGGGAAGGCGCGCGCCCAGGACTTTCCACGTGAATGTGAAGGAACTTAACCGAACGGATGCGAACTCCGCGCGAACATCGCGTGAATCTGTCGTGTTTGGATGAGTGGTAGCGTGTGCGTGAGAGTGTTCGCGTGCCTGTTCCGAACAATAAGAGCACAGTTTTTGTTTTCTTAATATTTTGAATTGTTATACTAAGGTCACACACGATTTGGTTTCATACCTTTGGTTTCTGCATCTTCTATATAAATACTTCATACGGACTCATACCACAAACTTCTTATCTCTACAATAAAATATATAATTATTACCATTGTGCAAAGGTCGGCCTCCTTGGAACTCTGTGCATGTTTGTTTTATGAGCGTACGACGGTTTGAGATCCCATGTGGAGATAGTGAAGTGTATCCGTCACGTAAGGCTATTCGCAGCGCCAGAGGACGCGACGCGACGCTACCCAGCAGAAAGGACAGAAAGGAGAGAATTGTTTCGCTTCTGCCAACGGAAGCGTGCAACAAAACCTGGAGCGGTCTGGTGGCCAAAATGTGAAACAGAAAAAAAGACCAAATGAACGCCGTGGAGTTGCAAATAGGCGCCGCGCTAAAACAAACTCTCTAGGTTGAACTGGTGTGGATTTTTTGCTCTGTATAGGACTCCTTTCATGTCCTCGTAATTCAGGCCACATTAAGCTTCGCGCTGTGACCATCTCACTCTGCACAAGCTTTAAACCAGTTCGTAAACTCGTTTTCAAAGCGGTTTCTTTTTATATATATATCTGAAAGAAGACAATTTAATTATCTTCCGCCTAGAGTACTTCAGGGTATATTGACTAAGACTTCTTTTTTTAGAAACTTGAGATTCTGCACGTTTATATTTGGCGTGAAAATTCTTAAAGTACACATGCAAAGCAAAAAAAAAAACATTTTTTTCAAGACAGCTTAGATAGAAAAAGGATATCATGAAACGACTTTTCAACGAAGAAAAACATTTTTTAGAGCTATATTGACGACGCTATACTAATTTCTAGTTGGCGTCCGCGGGACGCCGCTGGTCACGTGATACGCCTGTGCACCCTGCGTCGCCGCCGCCGCAAAGTCACGACGACGACGCACGCTGAGCGTTGTGCAGCGCCGCTTCAACGCGTTTCTCCACGCCGCCGTCGCCGCCACCCCACAAGTTCGTCTGCTTCGGAGCGCCGCCGCCGTCATCTGACCGGCGCACAGGTCTATCACGTCTGCTTGCGCTTTTTCATGAATTTCCTTTGGGCTCTAAAGGCTATTTATTAATCTTAGTCGTTTGTTATACTCGAAACAAAGGTGAATAAGTTACTTTTGGAGGCCATAGGAAGCTTCCGAAAGAGCGCAAGCAACACGTGATAAATAAGGGCCAGTCACGTGATAAATAAGGGCCCCTTTCCCGCGGCGCCCCCGGCGCCAACTACAAATTCGTATAGCGCCGTAAATATAGCTCTAAAAATGTTTTTCTTCGTTGTAAAATCGTTTTCTGATATCCTTTTTCCATCCAAGTTGTTAAAAAATGCTTTTTTTTTCCTTTGCATGTGTCTTTTAACAAAATTATATTACCTATCCACGCGAGAAAATTCAAGGGAAGCTGAAATAAAACAGTTGATCAAGATGTTGGACGTCCGCCTGACGTAGGAAATGACGATGAAAACCTTAGCCTGGAAGGCAGCATGCATTCACATCTCAGGTAAGTAAAACCATGTTTTGTGGTTTGCTCAAGATACAAGAGTGTTCGCAAACTAACAGTTCAAAAATACGACCCTTTTATTGTGCCTCCATACTTCGTGCTGTCGCGACATTAAACGCTACAGCTAAAAAAGGTGGCGTCAGATAACTGGTGACATAATGTCATAAAACAAGAATTAAACATGTTCAACGTTAATTGTAGACCTACGTAAGTTTGAATTGGAAAAAAAAATACGTAGCTTACTATTAGCACCAATATTCAATTCAGATTTCTATAGACGTGTTTATACTGAATCAGCAATAAACGCGGACATCTTGTTGACATATCATTCCAGTCTTAAAACCTCTCATCTAGAAATGACGCAGAAGTCGAACCTTGGGGCTCGCACTTTTTATATCTGAAGCCTCCGCTGCACGATGAAAGGACCTGTAACGAAAACATGTTCATGTTAGCAAAAACGCTGAGAATCATTACAAATTAATATCTAAAAGTATATTAAAACGTTAAGGGAGATCGGGATAACGCCAACATTCACAGGTTTCGGGCCTTCAGTTATTTTAAAAGTAAGTGAAAACGTTTCTCAGATGGGAAAGCATCGGCCCTGGCGGCCGTGACATAGCGCAGTCGGCGCTGCTTGATTTGTGCCATAGGAATCTGGCGTTGGCTGTTCTCGGAGTTTCGAACTTACAGCGAAACCAAGTGCCATGTCACACTTTTAGAAAAAGCGACTACCTCTCAATAACCGTTATAACTTCTTCACTAGTTGTTTACCACCTGAAATATGGCACAGGCAGTAAACGTGCTTGTTACCAGAAAAGGAAATCGGGATAGTAATCATTACTATATTCTAGGATGACTTTATCTGGCTATGCAGTTAAAGCTACGGGCGCATGGGCGCTCGAGCACCTTGAACGCCGATCATACCTGCACACGAGCACTCTTCAGTTCTGAAATGCTGAAATGCTACAGAAAGTTCTCCATGAGCATAGTGTTGCTACGGAACTATGCGGAGAAGAGAAAATACGGCGATATGAAGTGCAGAGGAGCAGGCAGTTATATCGGCTTTCAAAAATAATTACATCGGATTTTTTGGATTTTTTTTTACAAGCAGTTTTTGTTTTTGGATTATTCAAAATCAAATTTGAGGAATGAGTTTAGTGAGAAGGAAGCAACATTCTTGTAAAATTATTTAATCATTGAGAAAAGGCGTCCTTCAGAATGGTAAGTATAAAAGGCGAAAATTCAATAGAGTGAGTCGGTTATTGGTGTAGCGTGCGTTCGTAGTAGTGTTTTCGTGTGCTCACTTTGTGTATCCGATTCTTGCGTGTGATGCGTCCATCCTATTGATGACGTGTGTAATGTGTACAGTATACAATGTTAAACCCGAGAGCAATGCAAATATTTTTGTGACATTTGAATACGGCAATAGCTATAGCGCCACCTAGTTTCATGAGCCAGGTGGCAACTAGGTTTTTCGCGGCAGTTAGAATCAATTTCTAAATCAATCTAAGGGTTCCTGCTAGATCTTGTGGGTAAGGCTAGTTCCCGTTACTAACTTCCTTGGTTAGTAACTGTTACGAACACTGCCTGTACTAACTGGAGTTAGTAAAGGGTGAGTACCACTGGTATGTACCCGTGGCACACACCATGTCCTCGACCGAGTCGGGTGCTCACGCTGCCCCGTCACAAGCTCGACCTCAAGCTGAGAGACTTCAAGGCCCGCTTTCGCGAAGACCGGCGCCCGGTCAACACCGGCGCCAACCCCAGGGGATCCACCACGGGGGTGCTGGACTCCCTGCGTCGCCGGAAATTCGGTTGGCTCGTCTGCAAGCTGGGCACGCAGCGAGCCCTCGCCAGGCGCTCGAGACCGGCCTCCTAAAAGTCAGCAGTCCATGGTGGCTCTTCGAAGACCACCATCGCGAAGACCGCTGCTAGCCCTAGCGCCTTTTGCCCTCTTTGCCATCTCATCATCATCATCATCCATACAATTCTCATCTGTACAATACCATTTCATCATCATTAAAATCGGCGCCGCCAGCCTTCACGCTATCGGCGACTTGCCTTTCTGCGGCGTGCGGCTCTCCTGAGCTCAAATATATATCAATATCAGTCAACCAATATCAACATTTGTGACAAGCAGTTATTTGCCTACGGTTAGTTAGTACTAGGATATGTTTTTAGAGTGCACAGCGGTAAAGCTTTGAGAAACCTTTATTATCTACCCGAGAGTCTACTGATCTTGAAAATGATACCTATTGATAGATAATCTACTGAAAATGCATATCCATGTGATGAGATGTATAAGCTTTTGGATAGAATGAAACGATTTTGCATAAAAATGGGGACCCAAGTTTTTGCTGACGCACGCGAAAAATCTACGGAACCCCAGCCTTATACAGCTTCGCTGTAAAAAACAATCAAAGATCGAACCACCGAGGTCATCTCCAACGTTGGGAGGAGCATTGTTCCGGAGGCCAGGACATGTGACAAATGAAAACTGGACATTTTGTTGGAATCGCAAACGCTGTTATTACAAAATGTGTGTGCTTTTGTAGATGATAAAAGCAAATATGAGTAGTCTAAAGGTGTTAATTTCTCGCGGAGAGGGAACATGATATTGCAATAATCGTCCCAAAAACAGCACACTATGGTTGGCTGTTTTCTTTTTTTCCGCGGGAGTGATGCGTCCGGTCGTCAGCTCTCGAGTGCGCGCTCGCTGGGATGAATCGTAGCCTGGACTGTGTGGGCAACGAGCCGCGCGCAATCGAGATATCACTCCGCGGTTCCACCGTCCGGAGGCGCGAAGATCCTTCGTGTGCTATTGGCTGACAGTGGTCCTGGTCTCGGGACATGCTGCTCCCATTGCTGGAGATGACCTCGGTGCGTTGCGAACTTTGATTGCTTTTTAATAGGGAGTACGGCCGCGTATTGTCATGATTTAGGGATTTTTAGGATGCTCGGAGCAAGCGGAGTGAGTTATCGCCGTATTTAAGCGATCTCAAAAACCTCCTCCGGGCATTTTTAAGAAACGACGGATTGGACGAGTCCTGATCGTCTTATTATGACTCCCCGGCGAATGAATTCGCCGATAAGAACGCCGAAAAACGATTCGCGAAGCCACAAGTGTGAATATATTAACCCCGCGTTTTTTTGAGCTGCCGGTGATTATAGTGGCATCCTCGCCAATTGTCTGAAGACGCCATATTTGTGTCCCTGGACTCTCGGCACGTGTATTGAAAACACGAGTGTTGTGCCAGCGCCTGGCGAGCGTGGACCTTCTCCCAGTCGTTGAGCCGGTGGGCGTATTGGCTTCGGGCTTGGGTCCACGCTTCGCGCAGAAAGCGATGCCCACATGTACCGACATCCGACATTGCGTAATAAGGTTCTATAGATGGTCAACCCAGGCGTGTCAAGTCTTTCTTACGTAAACAACGACTGCCAAGCAGAAAGGTTCTTCTTTTGTCTAGTCTTCCTTCGTCTACAGCCTACTAACATCTCGAAGCTCTTGTTTTTTTTAACATGAGGTAGTCATAGAAACTATGGGATAGCACGACGTGAATGTGGGCAGAGAAGCCGACGGCCACATAACGCTCTGCGTTCCCTTTGGCACTGCGGCAGCCAGATCACGCTGAACGGCTTAATAAAAGGTGATCGGCAGTGAAAAAAGTAAGCAGCCCTGTGTCAATTCACAGTCACAGCGAAAGCTGCGGCACGTCACGGCGAAGTCTTTGGCCATCGGCGTCGCGTTTACGCAACCTTGAGGTGCGTGAGCAAATGTGTTCGGAACAAAACAGTTATCTCACCATTTCGTTCCGAACGCTTTTGTTTCTTTTCTGTTCTGGCGCGCGTGAACCAGCGTCCCCCGGCGCGAGCCCTTGGCATTGATAGTGCTACGACGGCATTTTGTTATCGGCTATTTTGTTTTTCCAGAGAACGCGTTCAGTGGCAATCGGACCCAAAGTATAGAACTTGTTCGCTTACTCTCGTCCCCAGTCACATGGTAGGCATATCCACTATGGACAACGAAAAAAATATTAAGACATTTTAACCTGAATATATAAAAAAAATAGAGGGGAGACAAACCGATAATTGAAAACGGCTACGCTTATATCCGAAAGGTGTTTTGTCGTGGCGACGGCAAAACAATATTTTCGCCCGTACTCGAAGTGACGATATTTCAAGATGGCGGTGACCTTGTAAAAAAGATTTATTGGCGACGAGATGTTTGGTGGTGCCACCTCGCGGACGCCCTCCTGTGACGCAGCTGGTAGGATCCGAGCAGAGGATGCGCTATGTCCAAACAGTGGCTATGTTCACATCGATGCTGATTAAAAACGGTTTATTTATTAAGGAAACGCGTATATCGTTTATGTGAGTGATCTTTCTAATGAATAACAGCACCTCGAAGTTGCTTTTTTTTTCATATTAGAAAAACTTTAGAACGTTCAAGAACAAGCCTGGAGCTTCACATTACAGCGTGAAAGGGCTATTCACAGCCCCTCTGATTCTTGTTTTTCGGGATCTGTGGAGGCTGCTGTAAAAAAAGGTTTTGCATTAAACAGAGTAAATGACGTGCTGTCTTCTTAGCTGTGCACGCGCACACAGTTGTGTTGAATTGCGCCGCACGCTTGTTTTAGCTACATTGAGCTTGCCAATGCCGACGCTTCGATCGAAGTGTGACTTGGCAGTTCCTGCCGAGCAAATGCTCGTCAGCAGCTGACGCTCAGCACCTCCCGAATCGAATGCATGGTAAAGACGCTTGTCACATCGCGACTTCTGCTCGAAAGGAAGGCAGAAATGTTCATAAATGCTTAAATGTTCGGATATGACCCGGCAAATTCCGGCGATTGATCAATTTGTTCTATCCTATTTTTGCTAAGATTTGTTTACAAATTTAAAATCCCTCACTGAGAAGCCCATCACTCATTATGCGCATTTGGTTCCGCCAAAATTAAACGTACAAAAGGTAGTAATTCATAGACGGTGTATTCCTCATTTCTTGGGACGGTGGAGTGTCACCGACTTACTAAAATGAAGACTTCGTTCGCGAGGGTGCCTCGCACCTTTTGCGTCGATCGGGTGAATAAGCAGGGATTTAGTTGAAACGACACTAGAAGCCAGCCACCGCTTCTTTCTGCCAGTTATTTTGATGAACTGTTTGTTTACAGGTTTATAAAATTTCAAAAGGAATCAATGCAGAACTAACAAAAGACATGCACTCACAGAACACATTAGAACCACCAGGATACACGGAATCGCTTTCAACGAAGTGTTTACTATACACGCGAGAGCTTCTCGAATTTCGATTTCCTATTTTCAATCTGACTAGACATTTCTTTCTTAGTTTTATATTGTCCAAATCATAATAAAAAATACACATAATTCTTATAATTATAATGCAATTAAATGCAAAGGGGCAAGCGAGCTGGACAATAAAGATGAAAATAATCCCTGGAGAAGGGGAAGGGACAAACATAAATCTCCAAACACAGCTAGGTGACTGGTGAGCGACCGAAAAAAACCGCCTGGTCCGGGTATCGAACCCGGGACCTCTCCATCACAAGTGGAGCGCTCTACCAACTGAGCTTAACCAGGGGTTAGACGTCAGTAGAGCAAACGGGTTTTATCAGCTGCCACCAGTCTAACACCAACAAGGGTGAAGCTTCCATTTTAATGTTATAATTATAATGCAATTAAATGCAAAGGGGCAAGCGAGCTGGACAATAAAGATGAAAATAATCCCTGGAGAAGGGGAACAAGAGGGACTAGGGACAAACATAAATCTCCAAACACAGCTAAGTGACTGGTGAGCGACCGAAAAAATCCGCCTGGTCCGGGTATCGAACCCGGGACCTCTCCATTACAAGTGGAGCGCTCTACCAACTGAGCTAACCAGGGGTTAGACGTCAGTAGAGCAAACGGGTTTTATCAGCTGCCACCAGTCTAACACCAACAAGGGTGAAGCTTGCAATTTAATGTTATAATTATAATGCAATTAAATGCAAAGGGGCAAGCGAGCTGGACAATAAAGATGAAAATAATCCCTGGAGAAGGGGAACAAGAGGGACGAGGGACAAACATAAATCTCCAAACACAGCTAGGTGACTGGTGAGCGACCGAAAAAATCCGCCTGGTCCGGGTATCGAACCCGGGACCTCTCCATTACAAGTGGAGCGCTCTACCAGCTGTGTTTGGAGATTCTCCCTCTTGTTCCCCTTCTCCAGGGATTATTTTCATCTTTATTGTCCAGCTCGCTTGCCCCTTTGCATTTAATTGTATTATAATTATAACATTAAATTGCAAGCTTCACCCTTGTTGGTGTTAGACTGGGTGGCAGCTGATAAAACCCGTTTGTTCTACTGACGTCTAACCCCTGGTTAGCTCAGTTGGTAGAGCGGTCCACTTGTAATGGAGAGGTCCCGGGTTCGATACCCAGACCAGGCGGATTTTTTCGGTCGCTCACCAGTCACCTAGCTGTGTTTGGAGATTTATGTTTGTCCCTCGTCCCTCTTGTTCCCCTTCTCCAGGGATTATTTTCATCTTTATTGTCCAGCTCGCTTGCCCCTTTGCATTTAATTGTGTTATAATTATAACATTAAATTGCAAGCTTCACCCTTGTTGGTGTTAGACTGGTGGCAGCTGATAAAACCCGTTTGTTCTACTGACGTCTAACCCCTGGTTAGCTCAGTTGGTAGAGCGGTCCACTTGTAATGGAGAGGTCCCGGGTTCGATACCCAGACCAGGCGGATTTTTTCGGTCGCTCACCAGTCACCTAGCTGTGTTTGGAGATTTATGTTTGTCCCTCGTCCCTCTTGTTCCCCTTCTCCAGGGATTATTTTCATCTTTATTGTCCAGCTCGCTTGCCCCTTTGCATTTAATTGTGTTATAATTATAACATTAAATTGCAAGCTTCACCCTTGTTGGTGTTAGACTGGTGGCAGCTGATAAAACCCGTTTGTTCTACTGACGTCTAACCCCTGGTTAGCTCAGTTGGTAGAGCGGTCCACTTGTAATGGAGAGGTCCCGGGTTCGATACCCAGACCAGGCGGATTTTTTCGGTCGCTCACCAGTCACCTAGCTGTGTTTGGAGATTTATGTTTGTCCCTCGTCCCTCTTGTTCCCCTTCTCCAGGGATTATTTTCATCTTTATTGTCCAGCTCGCTTGCCCCTTTGCATTTAATTGTGTTATAATTATAACATTAAATTGCAAGCTTCACCCTTGTTGGTGTTAGACTGGTGGCAGCTGATAAAACCCGTTTGTTCTACTGACGTCTAACCCCTGGTTAGCTCAGTTGGTAGAGCGGTCCACTTGTAATGGAGAGGTCCCGGGTTCGATACCCAGACCAGGCGGATTTTTTCGGTCGCTCACCAGTCACCTAGCTGTGTTTGGAGATTTATGTTTGTCCCTCGTCCCTCTTGTTCCCCTTCTCCAGGGATTATTTTCATCTTTATTGTCCAGCTCGCTTGCCCCTTTGCATTTAATTGTGTTATAATTATAACATTAAATTGCAAGCTTCACCCTTGTTGGTGTTAGACTGGTGGCAGCTGATAAAACCCGTTTGTTCTACTGACGTCTAACCCCTGGTTAGCTCAGTTGGTAGAGCGGTCCACTTGTAATGGAGAGGTCCCGGGTTCGATACCCAGACCAGGCGGATTTTTTCGGTCGCTCACCAGTCACCTAGCTGTGTTTGGAGATTTATGTTTGTCCCTCGTCCCTCTTGTTCCCCTTCTCCAGGGATTATTTTCATCTTTATTGTCCAGCTCGCTTGCCCCTTTGCATTTAATTGTGTTATAATTATAACATTAAATTGCAAGCTTCACCCTTGTTGGTGTTAGACTGGTGGCAGCTGATAAAACCCGTTTGTTCTACTGACGTCTAACCCCTGGTTAGCTCAGTTGGTAGAGCGGTCCACTTGTAATGGAGAGGTCCCGGGTTCGATACCCAGACCAGGCGGATTTTTTCGGTCGCTCACCAGTCACCTAGCTGTGTTTGGAGATTTATGTTTGTCCCTCGTCCCTCTTGTTCCCCTTCTCCAGGGATTATTTTCATCTTTATTGTCCAGCTCGCTTGCCCCTTTGCATTTAATTGTGTTATAATTATAACATTAAATTGCAAGCTTCACCCTTGTTGGTGTTAGACTGGTGGCAGCTGATAAAACCCGTTTGTTCTACTGACGTCTAACCCCTGGTTAGCTCAGTTGGTAGAGCGGTCCACTTGTAATGGAGAGGTCCCGGGTTCGATACCCAGACCAGGCGGATTTTTTCGGTCGCTCACCAGTCACCTAGCTGTGTTTGGAGATTTATGTTTGTCCCTCGTCCCTCTTGTTCCCCTTCTCCAGGGATTATTTTCATCTTTATTGTCCAGCTCGCTTGCCCCTTTGCATTTAATTGTGTTATAATTATAACATTAAATTGCAAGCTTCACCCTTGTTGGTGTTAGACTGGTGGCAGCTGATAAAACCCGTTTGTTCTACTGACGTCTAACCCCTGGTTAGCTCAGTTGGTAGAGCGGTCCACTTGTAATGGAGAGGTCCCGGGTTCGATACCCAGACCAGGCGGATTTTTTCGGTCGCTCACCAGTCACCTAGCTGTGTTTGGAGATTTATGTTTGTCCCTCGTCCCTCTTGTTCCCCTTCTCCAGGGATTATTTTCATCTTTATTGTCCAGCTCGCTTGCCCCTTTGCATTTAATTGTGTTATAATTATAACATTAAATTGCAAGCTTCACCCTTGTTGGTGTTAGACTGGTGGCAGCTGATAAAACCCGTTTGTTCTACTGACGTCTAACCCCTGGTTAGCTCAGTTGGTAGAGCGGTCCACTTGTAATGGAGAGGTCCCGGGTTCGATACCCAGACCAGGCGGATTTTTTCGGTCGCTCACCAGTCACCTAGCTGTGTTTGGAGATTTATGTTTGTCCCTCGTCCCTCTTGTTCCCCTTCTCCAGGGATTATTTTCATCTTTATTGTCCAGCTCGCTTGCCCCTTTGCATTTAATTGTGTTATAATTATAACATTAAATTGCAAGCTTCACCCTTGTTGGTGTTAGACTGGTGGCAGCTGATAAAACCCGTTTGTTCTACTGACGTCTAACCCCTGGTTAGCTCAGTTGGTAGAGCGGTCCACTTGTAATGGAGAGGTCCCGGGTTCGATACCCAGACCAGGCGGATTTTTTCGGTCGCTCACCAGTCACCTAGCTGTGTTTGGAGATTTATGTTTGTCCCTCGTCCCTCTTGTTCCCCTTCTCCAGGGATTATTTTCATCTTTATTGTCCAGCTCGCTTGCCCCTTTGCATTTAATTGTGTTATAATTATAACATTAAATTGCAAGCTTCACCCTTGTTGGTGTTAGACTGGTGGCAGCTGATAAAACCCGTTTGTTCTACTGACGTCTAACCCCTGGTTAGCTCAGTTGGTAGAGCGGTCCACTTGTAATGGAGAGGTCCCGGGTTCGATACCCAGACCAGGCGGATTTTTTCGGTCGCTCACCAGTCACCTAGCTGTGTTTGGAGATTTATGTTTGTCCCTCGTCCCTCTTGTTCCCCTTCTCCAGGGATTATTTTCATCTTTATTGTCCAGCTCGCTTGCCCCTTTGCATTTAATTGTGTTATAATTATAACATTAAATTGCAAGCTTCACCCTTGTTGGTGTTAGACTGGTGGCAGCTGATAAAACCCGTTTGTTCTACTGACGTCTAACCCCTGGTTAGCTCAGTTGGTAGAGCGGTCCACTTGTAATGGAGAGGTCCCGGGTTCGATACCCAGACCAGGCGGATTTTTTCGGTCGCTCACCAGTCACCTAGCTGTGTTTGGAGATTTATGTTTGTCCCTCGTCCCTCTTGTTCCCCTTCTCCAGGGATTATTTTCATCTTTATTGTCCAGCTCGCTTGCCCCTTTGCATTTAATTGTGTTATAATTATAACATTAAATTGCAAGCTTCACCCTTGTTGGTGTTAGACTGGTGGCAGCTGATAAAACCCGTTTGTTCTACTGACGTCTAACCCCTGGTTAGCTCAGTTGGTAGAGCGGTCCACTTGTAATGGAGAGGTCCCGGGTTCGATACCCAGACCAGGCGGATTTTTTCGGTCGCTCACCAGTCACCTAGCTGTGTTTGGAGATTTATGTTTGTCCCTTGTCCCTCTTGTTCCCCTACTCCAGGGATTATTTTCATCAACACATAATTCGCCGTGGTAGACGTTGTAGTGGGATAAAGCGATGACTATACTATTTTCATCCGAGCACTTCGACACCTTAGCGCCAAAAGTGTTTGTTGGCACGACTATGCGTGCCACGTACTGTTTCAAAATATGGTAAATTGTCCTACTACAAATATAACTTCACCAAATAAAAACACAGCGCGCAAAACAGGCTTTGCCACGCGTTACCCCAACAGCGCATGAAGCGAGCTGACGAGCCACGCGTTCTGTCCCAGTCTTTCCCACCAGTGACGTCACAAACGATAATGAAGATGATAAAAAAAAAAGATAAAATTCTTTATTTTCCACCGAAGATGGGGGAGGTGGAGGAAAAAAGCTGCTATAGAGCAGCTTGACGTGTCCTCAACCCCCTACAGACAATGGTTGAGCGAAAAGGTTTTTGTAGTTGTACATAAATCGAGTCACTGATGGAGAAATGCAGAAAGATGGATGTCATCTTACAAGCTAATCACACTAGGACATTGGTGACCTACAAATTCACAGGGCAATCAGACACACAAAAAAGTCATGATAACAAAAAAAAAGTGCCAAAAAACGAATAAAAAAAATGAATTGCAACGTCTACTTTCTAAAAAGTCCTATAATATCTAAAAAGAGCTGTAAAGAGCATAAATATAAAGAGTCACGAAAAAAAATATGCGCTATAAATGCGTAGCATGTAAAAAAGAAACAGTATAAAAAGAAGATGACTAGAGAAGCGCTCTCTCTAGTTCGCACACGCCGCCAATAGAGTGGGTTAGTAGCGATCTGTCGTAGATAAGTGGCAACGTCTCCGCTTCGAACGTAGTAAACCCAGGTTTGACTCCCGCGGGCGTCGGACGACCTTTTAAAGCGATAGCTTTAAAGGGATGCTAAGCCAAACCTTTCAGTGTCTACAATAAGTGGCGCACTACCTCTCCATGAGTCAACAGACGCCGGTCTGCGCGAACACACGCAAGGAAATTGACGTCATCATATCCCCATTCCCGCTTAATAAGCTTGAATGGGGGATATGATGACGTCAATTTCGCTGCGTGTGCTCGGCGTCGGTGTGACGGCAGAATCTTGATTGGTCGATGGGGTCATGACGTCACAGCCCCATGACCTCGCGCTGGAATTTCAAACCCACAACGCTCACGTGAAACGTGACGTCACGCGTGGAATAAAAGAAGTTACAACATGGCATGAATTGAAGTTCGCCGCGTGTTTCAAGTGATTTCACTTGATAAGGTGATTCATTTGCAATAAAATATATATAAAATCTTTTAGGCCGATGCGGGATTCGAGCTCATAACCGTTCGGTGGCGAGCCAGACGTGCTACCAACAAGGCCACGCAGACACGCTTTCACGGCTTGGGAACAAGCGGAGGTTTATATGTTTAGCTAACCCGTTCTTCACATATTTCAAGGATTTGACTACATCGACGCCCGACGCCCTACATCGCCAGCTACAACCTCAGCACCAAAAACTGCTACTGCAACTATAAGATCAGCTACTACAACATCAACAACGGACGTCATTTCCAGTGGTGGGAAGGATGGAGGAAGGCGGTTTGAATTGATGATCATTAAGCTTGACATGGTAAGTCGTTTTGCTTTCCACGCTACTGATGATGAAGCCACGCAGGCTGATATTTTGTTCGCAACATGACGCAAATTTAGGGGGCGAGAGTGTTATTGGCAAATAAAACGTCGCGCAATAGCAACTTGACTATAGATGGCCGTGCACGCAGCCACGACGTTCACAGATGAGGTGAAGTACTCACATTCCGAAGTTATATTTGTCGGTCGTGAATATTTGTGGTTTTGGAACTTGAATCCTGTAGAGCAAAATTGCCAACTTTATTACCAACAAGAGTAAAACACTGGAATTCTCATATATCAGGTCTAGAATAACACAATATTTAGTAAAAGAAAACAGCTACAACAGGGTCTTTAGGAAACCAGGCGAAAAACTTTAAAAAGGATGAAGATGAGATAACAACTTCGGCTGAATTCGTTCGAGCCCAAGTTTTTTCCTATATTTTTTTTTAGATTAATTGTTGGATGGAACAAATTAATGCATCATTAACAAACTCAGACTTTTTTTTTATTTCTTAAATGTTGAAATCACTTCTTTTCTCAAACTATATTCGGCTTTATGGCAAGGCTGTGAAAAACAACTGTCGCGAAAGCTTCACTACATCATTCAGCTCTCACGAGAGGGTATCGAAATTAAACACTAATGGCGAATTCCACTGGTCGTTTCGGAGCGCGCCGGGATCAGTAGACTAAATCCGAGATGGAGCACGCGATCCGGACGGAGTCGCTCCGCCTCCGGAATCAAGACAGGTTCGGGCGACCATCCTTCACAGCATTGTACACTAAGTAGAACACGGAATATAAATTGAGTTTTAATTCTGTTAGAACTTCACATCCGTCTTCTTTTAGCATATTATGTTGTGTGTTCATATTTTACAATGTTTTAAATTATCCTGCATTCCGTCGTGTTCTTTTCCTTTTTTTTAGTTGCGTTACGTTGCGCTCGTTTTAGCGCAGCCCTGTTTGGGCCATATAGTATTTTCAACTTAATGTTAAAATAAACCTCCATGGGAAGCATTCTTCGTAGTTCAAAATAAATATTATCCGCTTAGCTACAAGCATACAGTTAAAAGGTAGAACACTGTTTCGCTAGTGTACCTAAATAACGAATCCGCACATCTCTGATAGGTAGCTTTATAATCTTCAGATGTAGACACTCTATTGTCTACAGTCTAGCTGATTCCCACAACAGCACAAAAATACGACAAGATAGAGCGGATCATTTTTGTAGCATGTATGTTTAATATTTAAGTAGAATCCACCAGAAACACACGACTTAAAATAAAATATTCAGCCCTCTTGTACGTTGCATATACTTGTACAGAAGAAATTAGTTTCGCTTGAGTTGTTTAACTTACGCTACTTTTATTTGTTTCGACGCTCCACTATCAGCTTTTACACAATACATTGTGATCTGCACTGAACTTAGATTGAACTGTTTTACTTTACCTAATCGTCTTTCCTTTATTTGGCCACTAGTTAGGTACGTAGATTTTTAGAACAGCGAATATTCTTGTGAAGTTCAGCGTAACATTTACCTTGGTCGCTATGCTTTCTAACGAACGCCTTCCGCGACCAGCAGCAATAGGATTGAACATAGGGCATGGGACTTACTTCTCAGCTGAACTCTTGAGTGCCCTCTTTGTGAAGAACTTTCTTAACCACTGTTCCCCGTCAGTGATCAAGGAGTAAAGGGACAGGCCGAGCCACATTCCGATGTAACCTCCCATGTAACCGAATGCTTCAATAACCTGTGGAAAAGTCATATATTTCCAATTCCTTAATATTCGCAACACATACCATTTTTACTGTTAACGTTTAACATGTACGTTCGACATTCCAGAAACGAACTCAATGAAGGGCGTTCCTTTTGTCTTTTTTGCTCCCTACAGAACTCTAGTTTTTCCAACATTTCTCGTAATAAATAGTTCGGTTTGAGTGGCAAAAGACCTCTTGAGTCCAAGTGCATCCCTGGGCAAGACGATCGAAAAACCATAATGCGTCTTCTACAAAACAAATTTCGAGAAGGCGAGCTCACAAAGTTTAAAAGCAATTTTTTATATATTTATTACAGCCTGGAAGTAAAGCTAACCTGAATCATACAGCGCGATTCAAATGTATAGAACATAATTTAAGTTAACCGAATCACTAATCTTGCAAGGCACCTACGGTGATCTAAGTTAGAAGAAAAGTACGGGCGAGAAACATCCCGATTAACTGCTATATTAACAACTCAAAACAACTTTGCTGAAAAGGCATTCAGAGAACTGTGGCATAATAACACGAGCACGGACAAGAGGTCTGGTTTGCAGATCCAGTTAGGTACGAGCATCAGCGGGCTAAACAAGGTTGTGGAAGCTTACCAACCCGGGTGCTTATCACTCCCGACTACAACGATCACGTCAAGTGATTCCTCCAGCTGATCCTTTAAGATTTATTTAACCAATTAATGACTTGGAGGGGACACCCGAGAAGAAAATGGGCTAAGAGATCAACGCGACGTCGTTGATTTTCATAAAACGCCTTTCACGACGTTTCATACATAATTAAAAAAACTGAAAAGGGTTCTCGGACCTCTTCAGGTCAGCAAGCGCACAAGATTTCTGACCTGTGTATTCAAACCCCATTGCCACCAAAATTGTCACCACGACCGAAAATGAAGTGATTGACCTTTCAATTACAGATATGTATTGCATTAAGCGTTGCCTTTTTGTTGTCAGGAACTAAGTTTTTAGCTTTGTGAACAGTCGCTGGAATGTATGTCTCTCCAAGCCTACTATAGTGTTATTCAAGGACTCCTTACAAAATTAAGCACGCCCCAATAGAGGTCAACTCTGGAAGTACCTTACGGACAAAAGAGTAACATCTGTGAAACGACAAATTGCTTGGGTACTCCAATGTGACGGCTTTATCGTCAAGTTTTCACAGGACATCAGCCTAGAGTTTTGATATCGTTGTCTAAACTATTCGCGAATCTTTCTGACTCAGCCGTCACCCGGTAAAAGAATACTCCGGACAGGCAGTGCGACCATATTGTTGCCAAAGCCTAAAGCGTGCCGCAGACCTCACCGATGCAGTGTGTTCTAACCTGTAGAATTATAAAGAGGGTAACTCCAAAAACCACCTTAAGAGTACAATTCACGAATGACCTGTGTCGTTTTTGAGAATGTATACAAAATAAAAAGATATACGAATTGAGTAAACATGAGCTGCTCAACGGCAACATGTAAGGGTCATTTGCCGCTACCGCGTCGTCTGCTTCTTGCGCCATCCAACGAGGTACAAGACATTTCAAGTAGGTCATTTGACTATCGGCAACAATATGAGAGAGTACAGTTAATCTCTTTTTTTTTTTTTTCAGTGTCAAGGCTCTCGCAACTTTCGTTAAACCTCAACCTGTCAAACGGTATCTAGCTTGGGATCTAAACTTTCCGTTCTAGCCCTCGTCGGGACCTTAACATGTTTCAAAATTCGTAGTTACGTCAGAAAAGCGAGGAAGTCAATAGATATGTGGTGCTCGTAGCGAGAACCTCTTGGTATCCAAAGATCTTTTGGGAGTCAGATGAAAACTTCACGGACCCAGAAAACAAAATTTTGTTCTTTTTTTTTAGGAACGCAAAAATGTTTTTCTTTTTCCCTCCTACCGCGCAAATTCTCTTCGGAAGGCATGTATAATAAAGTCAGCACTCGACTCAAAATCGACACAAACACCTACAAGAGTTGATGAACGAATGAAAAAAGATAGAAATTTAGAGCACCTACTTTCCCGTAAAGATTTTTAGACATCCAACTGCTGCACTTTACGGCGGATGGTCGGCGGATTACGGGGTTGAAAATATGTCTAGACTTTAAATAAAATTAGTCTGTGCTGTGACACTGAGCGTAGCGTGAGGAACCTAACGTCGTGCTTAATTTTACAACACATGGAGTTTTTTTTTCGTTATATTTGTTTATGTCTTAACATAGTTTTAGTTCCATCATAAGCTGCTGTAGTAAATCACAAAAAACGCCAACTATATTTCCCGAATGCTCAATGGCATCCGCCAGAAAAACAATGTTCTACTTACCGTTAGTTTCGGCTGGTATTCAAAGATCTTTTGGGAATCAGATGAGAATTTCACGGACACAGAAAATGAAATTCTGTTTTTGTAAGAAAAAAAAAAACACACTTAGTTATGTCATTATCAGGCCTCGCGCGATACAAATGTATTTTTATAGGCGATGTCGTAACAGCGTTAGAGTTATCGTCGCGTGCCTCATTTCAGTGTTGATAGAAGGTGCCACTGCCTCAAATTCACGCGAACGTAATCACCCCTGGACACGCGACAAGATTCCCAATCGTCAGCGACAATTACTCACCTCTCTTTTTCTTTCTGGAAAGAAACAAAAAAAAATGTTAACGATTGCTGATTGCATCTTTTAGGGTTTGATTAATTAGTTTTCCATCGATCGTTCCCTTTGTTTAGAGCAACGCTCAAACATACTAAATTATCTTTGTGAGGGTTCATTTTGTTTGCAACACGAGCCAAAGGGTTAGAAGTGCAGTTGTTTTTAGATATCAAACATTATACTCGACAAATTACCAATTGTTTGCGTTGACATATAGACATCGAAAGAGCGGGGCTTTTAATGAGTAGAAAGTTTTTATGAATAAAAATTTCCCTAAAGAAAACAGTTAAAAATAAATACAAGCCCGATGAAGATTTCCAGCCCCCAAAATAGATGTACTTCGACTTCCACTAATGACTTTTTCGTTTTCTTCTCTTTTTTTTTTCCTTGTGCGGAAAAAGGGGGGGGGGGGGTGCGTTCTGTGATACGAGAAAGCGAACTGTAACGTCTGAAAGAATATTGAGGGCGCAAGCGAGCTGGTGAACATTAGGGAACATAATAAAATAAAACCGGAGATAGAAAAAGAATGACGTACATACCGTGTTGTGTATGCCCTTTTGTTTCCGTGTCTCCGGTTTGATTATGTTGCCAGTAACATCTAAGGGGCCTATTTGGTAATCTCGAATATTAATACAGCTGCTACATACCACAACCTGCCATCGTACCATAATAGTTAAAACTATAGGTTTCGCTTGCGGTGTAGTTAACACACGTTCATGAATATATGCGTTTTTGAGAATATATTTAACGAAATCAAAAGAAAACACTAATCGAGCATGTATAGATGTCATCACACGTCTAATTGGGTACGAGTGTAATATAATATAATATAATTACGGAACACAAAATTCATCTGTGAGAATGCTTTTACCGGGATAACAATAAGACTAGTGGCTGGACGCTCTTGGAAGCCAATGCTGAATATTGTTTGTCATAGCGCGTTCACTTAGAGCTAATCATTATAATAATCGTAATCTTAATGACATCTTAAAATATGTTAGGTTCCCGCTTTAAAGCACTGGAACGAAACTAAAGACTTGAATTCAATAGTATGTTGGTAACGGTAAGGGTACGAAGCAGTGATGAACAAACAGGAAAACGAACGACACAGGCACCCTTTTAAAGAAGCATTCGTGTCATACAATTTTTGGTTTGTTTACATTTTTTCGTGCTTTTTCTGGAAATAATACGTAGGAAACGAGGTCGCTCTTCATGTCTCCCAATGAATAAAAGTTCTAAGTTTAGCTAAATTAATTTAATAAGGTTCTTCGTTTTTGGGCTTTATTTCTCTCAACAACTTTTATTAACGTCCGCACAGCTTTATCTTACTCCGAGTGTTGTGTCCCCTTGTCCTCCGTGTGTATTCGTTTTGGGTTTCCCTTCCTTTTTTGTGTCTCCTAGTTTAGGAATTCAAAACTCCCAAAGTCTTCAAAGGTCTTCTCCATTTTTCAGCAATTTAACCTTGAAATTTTTTTTTGCATTTCCGTCTAAAATTGTAGTCTGGTACAACTAAAAAAATATATATATACGTATATTCTTTAATGAAGTAACATCCAAATGAATCAAACTAAATTCACCCATTCAGGAAATGTTTTCACGGACGTGAAAATAAAACTAAAAACTGAAAACGAAGAACAATACTTATTAATCCCCCTGACAACCGCGCTTTGAAAAAAACCACCGCAAAACAATGTTGTTGTTTTTTGTGTGAAAACTACCGAAAGGCAAAACCTTAAGTAGGGAACGTAATTTTGAATAACGTCCTAAAAGTATTTTCAAATACTGTAGCTGATAATATTTGCACCTGTCGAAGTAATTTTTGTTTTGCTGCGCTATTTCCGGATAAAAAAAAAAGAAAGAAAAGAATTCGGGAATAAAAACGAGCATACTTGCCCTAAAAAGTTACTGTTACCCTAAATTAGTTGCCTTAAAGGACTCAACAACATAAAAGACAATTCTAGATAAAATCACTGAGAGCAAAACCCCTTTCAAATCAGCGACTGTAGTATCAAAGTTCTTTAGCATTTGCCTCCTCGTGAAACATGTGAGTTCTTAAAAGTAAATTATATTTTTCCGGCTTAAGTTATCGAAGGTTATTATGTTCTTTTTTTCTTAAGAGCTATATCTTTGTATAATAATTGCAGATCTCAGATCACATTTTATTTTAATTTTGGTGCATTTTGAAAGACATATATCTTCTGATTCAAATGCTTCGATTGTCCTTGATAATTTATACCGTCGTCAATAGTCATCTGGACGCATTCTTTTGCCCAATTGCGCATGTTAAGTCTATTTTGATTCTTTGGACTGCTCAGCTCTCGCATATAACAGCCGGACTAGCTAACGCAACTAAAAATGGCAATAACGGAGCGTTAGCCTGCTAATGGGGACAATCTGTAGTGACGAATTCAGTTGAAATGATTCGTTGAGAATGCATTGGCATTTTCACGATTACTGGTTGACTCGTTCATAACTAGCACACCTAAAAAAATTTAGACAATGTGTTTCCAATAAGCGTGACGAAAAAAGCCTCTCAGTGCAAACAACACTGCTTAACAAATTTTCCTGTCCTCTTTTGTAATCGCTCCGTGTTCAAAAGAGTTGTTCCGTGAAGAGAATTTCACTTGGTCATTAAAACAACCTAAAAAAAACCTGCTTTCTTAGGTATTTATTCGTTGATAGCAAATCGCAGGAGTCTTGAGATGCAAAATTCAAGCTAGATAGAAGAAGCAGCTCACTATGTGAGCTAGCTTGTAATTGGGGTTCATATTTCACGTTTTCTAATGCTGGTCAAAAATGCTCTAGCATTTTTGTCGCGCTTACGGTATTTCTTTTCAAAACAATGGGCGTATCTCTGTTACATACCCCAAACAAAAGTTACGGCTGGGAATTATTGAGAAAAATACTTGAATGACACACTGAAAATTAGAAATAGGTCTAAGTTCACACATGTAAACATATTTGCGTATCAGCAATAGTATGCGCCATTTACACTGCTATGCATTCTCGCCACAATTAAGTTTACTTTATACAAATTATTATGTAGAGACAGCAATTACCCATAGAAGGTCGATATTTATTTTTTGCAAGATTGGAATAGAAAGCTGGAAAAACCGTTAATTTTGGTTGTTTTAACAGAAGACTCAAGTCTTTTGCTGCTACTCGTAAAAAAGAGTTTTTTTTTTTTTTTGCTATTAGGTTAAGTTGACGAGATATTGCCACAGCAACAGTTATGTTAAATATCTTTTTTTTAAAGTACTCTCCCATCAAATGAAGAGGAATTAGGAAATTTAATACAGAGACTCGAAAACCAAAGGGAAGACAACGAAGTACCCGAACAAGACTGACCCCTTCAGGAACCGCACTTCTCTGTAAATATTGTACTATAAATTACTATAAACATTTTTTTTCTTCTTACGATATTTTTCATAATTTTGGTGCCGAAACCTGGGATGGACTCAATGAACGAGGTTTTAATTAACGCGTTGATCTGCCAAAGTTCACTAAGCGCCTTATCAAAAACTTACGAACCTCCCACAAGCAAGAGCAATCTTTAACGACTCACCTCCATTAATGAACGTAAAGCAACTACTAGCGAAATTAACGCAACACTTATCTAAGCATTAAGTCAATCTTTAAGAGAAGTAAAAATCGAAATTTCCCGGATAAGGAAAGAGCTAAAGAGGTCTACGCACAGAAACGGAGCAACGCATTTTTATTTGCATCTTGAGTATTCAATGCACTTTAAATTTTGCTTTACATATTGGCAACGTCCCAGCTCCACTCATTAAAATGTACTATAAGTGCGTTGATGGTTTAACGTCTTAATCATTATTTTTTTCTTTTGCAATTGTTTTGTTTTCCACAGTTTAAAAGAAAAGTTGCTGTTTTAAAATTGACTTGCCGCAGTTATATATAAAAAGTACACAAGCTGCGAATAAATACAACTTAATTCCTGCTGACGTTTTCTTTGTAAATTCAATAAGCAATAGCTTTCTTAAATATGTATTTATATTCAGTGTGGGATAGACAAAGCAATTTAGATATGTAAGGACATTCGTTTCTCAGTTAAGAGCCATTTCCAATAAGAAATTAGCGTGTCATAAATCAGGGGTCGGCAACCCGCGGCCCTCGAGGCAATATTATACGGCCCCCGGCACGCCTACCAGGAAATACCCCCCCCCCCCCACACACACACACACTCCAGAATTAATGGCACAAAAAGTACAGTTGGTGGCAAATATAGTGTAATGGAACGTATTAACTTCCAAATGGCACGCCTGGATCTTGGTTCATTATTCACGTTCATCTATCAGAAATTGTCGCGTATTAAAGTGATGCATCGGGAATCAATAATTAAAAATGTCGTCCGGAATCATGACTTGTACCATGTATCGTTCATTTCCATTACTACACAAAAATAACAGAAGCTTCGCTTTTTTCATGTTTTAACTTCGTAAGAACGTTTTTGTGGAGGCTTCGTGGTCCTGATTAGGCGTGCGACTTGGCATTTTTGTTGGTTGATATCTCACACCACCCTAATGACTGGAACGTAAAATTACAAAAAAACAAAAAAAGATAGACCCATGGTGGTATGCTCTTAGACGCAAACGTTTTTGAGCGAAATCTGGGGGTCTTCCACAACACCAGGAACTTCTACCAACAAAGAATCTATATGATTTTATATAGTGGAAACTCTTTTTTAGGAGGAACGGGCACACTGTTCTATGAAGAAAGTATCCTAGTGATGGTATGCAATATGTACTGCAAAGTCGGCGTCGGAATCACTGATTTCGCGAAAGACTCAAACGACCTTCAAATTTTCTAAATTTTGCTCAAGAAAGACCTCGGTCAAGTTCAGGAGGATTACGAGACGAAATTGGCTGATCAGCTGATCCCCAAAATGATAATCGGTTGTAGGATGTATTTCCAGCGAACGACTTTGTTAAGTTTTATTCTGGTATTCCTGAGTCCAATCTTTCCAATCTACGAAAGCCCGCAACACCTTTGATTGCAGTGTTCTTTGTATGTACATGGGCGAAGATATTTTTTAGATGGAGACCGTAAAGCCAATCATGTGTTTGCGAATGACCAATGACCACCTCCAAATAGTTTTAGAGCTCTCAGTTAGTAGTTTTAACATGAATGTTTGTCTTGGCAAACAATATTGAATACCAAAACTCATACTGAGATGGGGCTCAGCAATCTTAAGTGATATGGGGCTAAATCAAGAAAAAAAATGTGTACATCACAGTAAACTTTGGGGAGTTTTTGTCATTTTCACGCCCCCCCCCCCCCCCCCCTCCCCCGCCTCATCTCCGGCTTTTGATCCGGCTCGCTTCAAACCCAATTTGAGGCGATTCGGACCGCTGAAGCAAAAGGTTACCGACCCCTGCCATAAATGATTCACTCACTGTGGTACACTTCATAAAAAAAAATATTTTAATAAGCTGAAATAAAAACATTTTTATTTTCAGCGCCCCTTGTAGAACGTAAAAGCAATGGGTAAACGGATAAGGGCGTTAACTCGGGCAAATTGGTGATGTATAACTGAATAGAAACAGTTAAAAAAAATGACTAAGCACAAGTAGGAGGAGTAGACACGACAGGCGCTGACTTACAACTGAATTTTAATATGAAGAAACATCAAACCGTAGATCCACCGAAAAGACCAAACACTGCCTATTTGCCTGTCTTATCAAGGTGTCTATACAAACTCTCTTCAAAACGACACATGCACGCAATCTCGCTGCTAAATAAATCGATAGACAGAGAGCTGATACACATGCTTTCCTTGTATCGTGACATGCTGAAGGCCTTCACTATCCCGTTTTTTTTTTTTGTTCTTTTTTTGTGTGTGCCGCGTCACTATTGCAGTGTCAATAAAGCGTGGCACAGACCCGCACTTCTCACAGTGTACCGCCAAATGACCGGAAGGAGAACTCCTCACAGCCAGATTGTGCTCCATCAACCAAACACTAATGCATCTGCCTGAATACCCTATGCTAACCCACTCAATAGTGGTAATGTATTGCCACTTTTGAGTAGTTGGCCATCTCGTGTCTGCGGGCCTCTCTGCCAACATCATATCTACACAAAGTGACGGAGAGTTTTAGGTCACAGCTACACTGACTGGAACAGGGGGGATATCCGCTTGCTCTTCTTGTGAAAGTAGATGAGACCTTCTTGAAAAGACTCCGGAAGAGTGATGAGGCACCGAAGAGAATAACACCTAGCGTTAGACAGGTAGTACTCCACTACATAAACAACGTAAGCCATTGAACAAAAAAAACGTGGCAAGCAAACACCATGAGTCGGTGTTGATGTCCGCTCCTGGGAAACTGGAAACGTTGTCTGGCAGGATCGAACGGGGGACAAGCAGTGGCTGGGGTGTACAAAGAAACATTAAAAAACAGTGTGCGAACTGTGAATTCGGAGTGGTATATAAGATCCCGTTGCCGTGCGGAAAAATGTACATAGGGCAGTCAGACAGATGCATTATTGATAGGTTGAGGCAGCATGATCTGGCATTGAGGTCTTCAACTTCTGGCAACGTAGCGGTACAATGTGACAGGTGCTGGTGTGTGCCACGCTTTATTGACACTGTCACTGTGACGCTGCACAGAAATCAAAGAACCAGGAAGATAGCGGATGCGTTCAGCATGTCATGATGCGAGGATGGCATGTGTTTCAGATCTTTGTATATCGCTTTGTTTAGCAGCGATATTGCGTACATGTGTCGTTTTGAATCGATTTGTAGATAACTTGATAAGATAGGCAGATAGGCAGTGTTTCATATTTTTTGGTGGTTCGACGGTTTATTTTTTCTTCATATTAAAATTCAGTTTAAGTCAGAGCTTGTCGAGTTTACTCCTTCCCCCAGTTCTCCGTCCATTTTTGACGCTGCTTTTCGTCAGTAATGAGTAAGCGCTATGCTCATATAAAACATAAAGAACGTACAATTCCTGTTTTCTACTTATACCGGAATCTATTTGCAGCTTCAAATAAGCCTCACTGCGAACACGCGAAGAGGGTAAAAAGATAAGTCCTTTATATCTGCAGCGAAGCAGTGTGCAAACTTGGGGCAAAAACTAAGGGTAAAACATAATTTAGGGATCAGAAACACTTCGTTCCAATTGTGAATGCCTTACCCTGTCTTCTCCAAGGCTGGTCAAGCGAACGTCGTAGGATGTCTCTCTGAAAACACCATCCTATGTTAAAAGCTAAGACCTCGCATATGGTGTAGCAATACAAACAAAATTGTTCAGAATTTGTTTTCTATTTTGAACGACACCACGTGTGTTAAAAGTAACTCGAATTCTTTAACACTTTATTTTAGACCTATTACCATATCCCTCGATACGAAGTTTGACATCGTTCAGGATTAATTCGCATAGCTAACATTATAAACCTATCTTGCCGTTTCCGCAGTTAAAAGTTCTTCCGAGTTGTCAACCATAACACGATCACGTACTCGCGCGCGCTTTATCTCTTATCGTGTGGTTTTGACACTTGTTTCAATAAGAAAAAACAAAACAAGTGTCAAAACCACGTGATAACTGGTAAGCACGTAGCGCTCCTCGCATGCGGTTCTCGATAAAGATTGTAGTTGCATAAGCTGCCGCGGCAATGGCATGCAGTGTACGACGTCTTTCGTATATAAAAAGGTTTTGGAACAGCGCATTTACTTTTCTTTCGTCAATCATTTGGTATAGACCCTTTTGTTGTTTACAAACATGAACTGCACTTGCATCCCAAGCGACTTCCGGTAGCACCGTCTTTGTAAGCCTGTTGAGCTTGCTTATATCATCTGTGCTAAAAAGCATGAATGCTGCAAGGAAAACAAAGTTGTAGATTTAAAGAGGGCCTTCGGCTGTACAATATTATATCTTGGAGGAGGCAAGTTGGTTTATAAGAATGCTCGAAAATGTTTAACAGATCTCGCCTTCTTCGTTCTTTTGGCGTTCACCTGGAGAATCGGTGGTTAAACTTTTCATCTCCATTTCAAGCAGCGTTGTTAAGGTGGCCTATGTTCATTCTCTTTACTAACCGGAAGTTCTCTGGGACGTCAAAAACTGGCGCACCACCTGGTCGCGTTTGCAATAAAAAGGGTCTATTGTGCAGTGGGCAATCGTTGCAGGTGATACCACAGCTTCGCTGTCCATTTACCTCCACAACGTAGACTGGTCTTATTATTTTTTCTTATGCTTTTTAGCGCTTTCACAACGGTATCCAACGAGAGAAACATTTATTATTGTGTTCTAGGCTGTTGCGCACGCAACACGTAAAGAGGCTGTGGCCCGCAATCCGGCCTCGTCGGCTGAGGGTTTCGAAAAAACGTTGCGACTCGCGAAGCGATACGAAACGCAAATGAGTGCTGCGTCATTTGGTGCATGAAATGCAGGGTACTTTACGGCTTGAACAACATAATTAGTCACTGCTATTCATCGCAGTCGATATCAGCTAAAAAAATATGAGTAGCATATCGTTCAAAATGTTTGAGAACTTTTCTGTGCGTGGGCTTTGGAATTGACGAAATGGCTCTAGCGAGCGTGTTCAATCGTTGCTGGCGAATTGCGACATTAACAAATCAAACTGATTGTGAACCGCATGGCCTGTTAATATCTTTCTTGTTGCAAACTGAAGAACTGCTGGCGACGTCTTGCGACTAGGCCAAGTCGTTCAGGAAGATATACATGCAAAAACCTCGCGCAGAAGCGCAAAGTCATCGCCAATCGTGCAGAGGCGCCACACTCCGCGCTGTGGGCACCGCCATGATGCGACTCGTAAACCTCGTAGTTTCGTGTAGTCTCGCGAGCCGCAAGAAACGCACGCGAGGCACGCAAAATCAGTTTGTGCGCAACGCGGAAACTTTTCATAAAAGCGGGTGCACGTAGCACGCAAAGCTGGCTCTCGAAATATGCTGCGTACAAAGTGTGGGCCCATAATTATTTTGCGTACGCAGGGTTTTGATTTTAAGTTTTCATAAACCTTTACAAGTGTTCGATGCGTGCGTAAAAGGGAAGGAGGAGTATCGGGAATAGTTATCAGAATACGAAGAACCATAAGACATCGCCCTATTATCCCAGCCTGGAGAGTTCTTTCGAACGTCTGTGTTGTTCACAGGCATCGCAACTTTAAAAACCAAGTTTTTAATCTCTGACCGAGAATCTGCTGTGCTGAGCTGAACGTTTTTATAATTTAGGGCAAGGGCGTCTAAACACAGACTAAGGGTTTTCTCTGCACTATTATAATATTTTGCATAAGAACCACCTTGAAAGCAAACATAGCCTTTTGTGTTTTCAACATCTCACATTACTCAATTAGAAACATTAGTACGCACATGAAAAAAAATATAAGCAGACGTATAGAAGTGCCATATAAAACTAATGCTTTCAGCATTTCCCGATGTTGCCAGCTTCCCCAACCTAGCAGCAGGCATAAATGATTCAAACGATGACACTTACTCGCATGGGGCACCGCATTTTCTCATGCATTTCGTGAGCGTCTTGTTTGTAATTTGCTTGTCACAGATGACTGAAACAAATGTGATCCAAAATTATAAAATATGCTGCATGAAACATAGCCAATACAAGTTTATGACACAACTAAATAAAGAAACTAAAAGTCCAGACAAACACCTACTACCAAAAGCAAAACAAAACAACAGGGACACATATCTGCGATGCGCTATCCTTCATCTTAAATTTACTTACAAACGTTTAGTGAAACCATAACACCAATTCGTCTGTAATCTACCGCGCATATGCATATTCATTTAAACTGTGATTGTAATTAAGTAAAACGTCATGGAAAACATTTAAAACACACGCTCGCACGAAAAACGTACAACAAATGACGCTGCGAATTTAGTCTCTGACAAATCAATTCTCCATCCTTCCATTCGGCTTCCATCCGTTATACCTTTATTATTCTAATGAACTTGAAGCCAGTCTGTAACAAAGATATATCAGAAAGGTATATCTGATATAGCAAGACAGCAACCGATTAATCGCATTCGAAGCATTAAAAACAGTGCACGTCATAAAAAAAGCGCTTACACTGCAAACGCATTACCTGGATGAAAAATAAATTATTTGTACGGCTACAGTCCCTTTTTAGCAGTGGCACAATGTAGTAACTATTTGATCGCTCTAGTTGTCGGCTTCTCCCGAAACATCAAGTTAAGTTTTCTTTTTTTTTTATTATTATTTTAAACATCACCTGACGCGACACTTTCAAATTAATCGTAATAAATTCAATAAAATATGTCTTCTAAATAAATTATGCTTGAAAGTTTCGTGTCTTTTACCTTCTAGACAATTTGGACTTCGTCACTTACCGGCACCTCGTACGTTCTTATTTAGCCACACCAAACACAGTGTACAGCTTTTATATTAATCCTCTAAAAAATTATTTCTTATTCCGCGGCTCGTAACAACACAAGTCTTGACATGAGACACGGTCGTGATTACACAATTTGCAGAGAGGAAAATATAATGGTCACGATGAGTCAATCAAAATTTCGAGGGCACCTTTAAAATACACATAACTCGTGTATTACTTGTTCATTTCTTCTAGTCATGTCTAAGGCTGGCACATCCAATACATGACGAAGTCACGCATGGACCTACCTGTTGTTTGAAACGTGCAGGTTGGAAACGTGAATTGCGAACCGTACTCGTGCTGGGGTCGAACGCACCCGCACGTTTTTCCCTCTTGCTTGATCAGGCACTCTTGGACGCAGAGCTTTAAGCGAGAGAAGGGAGCCGACGGGAGCCAAAGCTGACATTCGTGCCGTAATATATTGAAACATTTCACAAGTCCGTACGATACCATAACTCAGAAAATTCATAATTAAGGGAACACATACTCTAGAGATAAACAACCCAAAACTGAAAGAAAACATCGATACTATACTCATGTCGTAAATAAATCCGCACAGCCATAGTCACTGAAAGCATAAAACAACGCAAGGCGAGGCTCATTATGTCCCCGCTTTTTGCTTCGTGATTGGCTCTTGAGAGTCATCATCAGCTACTGCCTCAGTCTTTAGGGCCAAGGAACGATAAGGAGATGCTAAAATTTCGCACGCCAAGCGTTTTGTCAACTGTTAGCGACCGTGAACGTTTTTATGTTTTTCGAACTGTGTCTGTGTGTTTTTTTTTTTTTTCTGAATAAATTAGAAAACCGGGTTGGGAAAAAATGTTTTAAAAAGTATATTGAAATACAAACAAACAATAGATAGGTGGCAAAAACAGCTGAGGTGCTGATACTAAAGTACGGGGCGTTTCAGAGAAAAGATGACCATGTTTTTCGGGCCGGAAAATAAACTATGCACAGTCTAAAAAAAGCCCGTGCTTTTTTAGACCCGCACAACACTCGGACAGCCAATCAGCATAACGTACGGAGGCAGCTTAGCGAATGATGATGCCGAAACATATGTGTAGACCAGAAAACGTAGTCTGAGTTGTGACATTAAGCAATGCAAGCGTGACGTTTTGCATTGCTTAATGTCACAACTCAGACTGCGTTTCCTGGTCTAAACATAAATTTCGGCATCGTCATTTGCTGAGCTGCCTCCGTAAGTTGCACTGATTGGCTCTCCGAGTGTAGTAGACGTACGGGCTTTTTTTAGAGTGCATTGCAGATAGCTTAAAGTCTGTGAGAATGTGACGGCAGCGGTTGGGATTGAGGGCGATAGTTGGAGAACATGACGCTACTTGGATCAAAAGATAATTGAGACACGAAATTTTTCTTAAGCTGACGTTAACCAACGCTAGGTATTGTGAAAAACAATAACTGAGCGTGTGGACGCGTGTGGGATTTATATCAGTGAAAAACACTTGTCAGCAAGAAAGAGAATATTACTTTCTTTCTTGCTGACGAGCGGTTTTTTTTCACTAAAATACCCCCCCCCCCCCCCCCCCCAGAAAAAAAAAGAAAAAAAAATTACAGGTTTGTTTTTTGACCGCAAACAAACTATGCATTGCCAAATGCTCATTCTCCGCCCAAATGTAGCGCGAGGGGTCCGAATCAGATGCCAAAGTTTCAGCACTATAGTGCTGAAACTTTGGCATCGTGCCGTAATATATTGAAACATTTCACAAGCTTTACAAAATCACTTATAACTTCTGAATAAGATAACGGTTATAACCGTTATCTTATTCAGAAGTTATAAGTGATTTTGTAAAGTTTTCAATGGGAAATTGGCGGCCCCGAGCGCTCGAACGCATGGCGCTTTTATGGCGCCAGTTGTCGAAAACGGAAGAAAATGGGCCCCATTTTTCCATTGAACCTTTTACGAAATCCCTCATAACTTTTGAATAAAGTAATGGTTAGAGCTGTAACTTTAGCATCTGGTTCTGGCGTCTAGCTAAACATTTGGGCGAGCGTTCGGCGATGCATTGTTTATGTTTGGTTGTTACAAATAAACTTTAGAGGGCACCTGTAGTACCTCTAGATGCTACAGGCGCCCACAATGTCATTTGTTGTTTGGACTATATTAGGCTTAATGGCGCCTTCACACTGGAAGCGGATCCGCGTTCGCGAAGCGGATCCGCGCGTTCTCAACCGCAAAGCGGCTAAGATCGAGCGGTTGGAGCGCGTTTTTGCCGACCGCTTCGGGACCGATTTCTCCCAACTGCTTTCACGAACCGCAAAGCGGCAACCAATCACAACGCGACGCTGACGTGACGTCAGTGACTTTCAAAACAAGATGGCACCTGTCGCTGGTGAGGCGTCCAAGGCGCTCTAGTCCTAGCGCTGTAGTCTTAGCTTTCGACAAATCTTCGGAGAAACTTGATGTTCACGTCCGTCACTTGAATCCACCGCGAAAAGAATTGACTCGTAATTTTAACGGGCTTCGCAACGGTGATTTGGTTCGGGTAAGAGTTTATTATTCCGGGTGCCACAGCCCAAGCTCGCTGCCTTGTTAATCTCTGCCTGTAGAACGTCGGAACCCGCCCCTGATCGACCGAAATGTCAGCTTTTCTACCCACTAGGATAGTCGCGTGAACTATTGAAAGCTTTCGACACCGTGCATGACTACCACGCAAGCCGATAGAGACGTCGTGAGCTTGATTGCGTAGCCAACGCACTACCTCGAAGGGTGCAGGGTGCCTGCGCTAGCTCGACCTGTAACGTTTACTACTAATAAAATTAATAAAGGGAACCTACTCAAGGAATAAAGTGTACGTACCAGACAATGCAGAGGTAATCCAGACGGCGTTTATTTGAGCTTAATGTCAAACAAACAGAAACAATACACTCGATCGACGAGCGAGTGACGAAAGGAGAGTCCGCCACCAACGAAGTCATGACCGGCTAGCACCGAACACGTACATTCCCTCGCACCACGGTCCACCCTGCTGCTCACTCACAACTTTGAAAATGATAAGAGCGAAAAACAACGAGGTGCGGGAAACTGGCCCTCTATCTCGAAAACAAGGTCAGCTATTCATGCGGAAAGGGTTCACTTCGAAGCTAAGGCCGGGAGCATCCTGTTCTGAGTCAGCAAGGCGCGCCTAGCTGGGCTTTGCTTGTGGGCGAAGCCGAGGGAATCACATTCACAGGAGAGTTTGGCGGTCCAGGCTTTTTTTTTCACTGCCTGAACTTGTGATGCGTTCGAACATCCCGGAGAAAATATTCCGAGTGCCAAAATAGCAAGACTTTGGCTTTGGATCTTGAATTAAAGTGGATTTTGGATTGTAAAACAGGGTTGCCAAACGCAAGTCTCAAAAGATCACGCGTGATCGCCGAGAAACCGCCAACCGCCTCTCGGCGTGACTGAACGGGGTCGCTCGCGAACCGCATTCGCGACCGCTTCGCGTACGCGGATCCGCTTCCAGTGTGAATGCGCCATAAGTGGTCGTCGGCTCATAAAGAAATTTCGTTTTTCTCAATTATCTTTTGATCCAGGTAACGAAATGTTCTCAAACTTTCGCGTTTTATTCCATCCACTACCGTCACATTCTCATAAAGTTCGAGCTTTTAGTGATGCATAATTTAATTATCCGGTTTAAAAAAAACACGGTTCGCGTTTTTTTAGATTGCCTTGTATAACAAGATATCGCGTACGTATCAAAAACAAATTTAAAAATTGGAAATATTTTTTTTTTATATAAATACAATTTGGGGGCATTCTGTTGTTCCCTTCGTTCCTGGTCGGTCAAGTAGCCCGAGTACCTAACCAGCCTTCATATATTCTACCACGAGGTGACCAGGGACGTGAGGCCATGTTCACCTCGCACACGCCGCATTAATATGGCACCATGCGGGGCGCTAACACTGGGCGGCTGACTGCCAACCCACCAGGTCGAGTTGTTAGTGTTCGTTCATGTGCAATGAAATGTAGTTTGAGATTCTTGAAACCTAAGGCTTAGTGAAAACACAGGAATTAATTTTGTTGGGGATAGATATACTGTCACTAAAACGCACATTTCTTCAAAATATTCAAGATTTTCCCATTTTCCGAACACTTACTGTTGGAGGGCAACGATTCCTAATAAATTTTAACGAGAAACATCATCCCTTGAGAGTTTCGCGACACCAAACATGCACCCAAGAATGTAGAGTGTTTCAATATAGTAATGCAAATGCTTTTGAAACCATGTATCCCTATTAAATACAAAATGTATTTCTGAAATACTCACAACCGTAAAACAAAGCAACATTTTTTTAATAGCTTACTTATCACTGAACGGTTTTCCATCTACGCTAGAAAAATGTTGAGATGAAAACAGAACTTACTATTTTTAACGAAAATTCATATCCAAAATGTTTCCTTAGCAGGACGACATACAAATTAACTATAAAAAATAAAAATAAAAATCTGCAAATTTGTTTTAGAGATACTTACGTCTTGAGTCAGATATCCCATGAACTCTTTTTTTATTCCCCGCGCCTTGTAGTCTGTGCATTTGGAAGCAAATGGCGGAGGTAACCGGCGCACCGTTTGCTAAAAAGAAAACAGAACCACAAAGTAAACGGAACGTATGTGACTTGCCACTAGTGTCACGGTTTTCCAATGTTTCTTACTAAAATCTTTGCTAAGAAATTTTTCGTTTATCAATATCAACTCTGAAAAAAAGTTATTTTATTCAATCAAGCACATTAGAAACTACAATAAGATGCAACCTACGGTGGATCAACTTAAAGGCAAATCAAATAACATAACAATATGAACATTTACTAAGACTCTTTCGACTTTTGAGATTTGTATGATGAGTATGGGGAGATCAGTATTAGTATGATCAAAACTTGAAATATAAAGCTCAGTGCCAACTTTTTTACCTTTTCGACTTGTCACTTACGATACTAACTATACGTATACGTAATTCTTCGGGCCCCGGCATAACGCTCACGCCGTAAAAGTATGCCTCTTACAATGTAGCTGAAAGATATCTTAGAATGACGACTCAGGTTTCGCAGCTAAGGTGTGTTGATTGTTGAAAACGTTTCGCCCAAACTTTTTGGCATATGATTGGTTTTCCCTTCTTATACGGCTTTCTTTTATTTTTGTTCCAGAACAGATTTTGCACCCGTGCCTTTTAAGTGGAAGATTTTGTTATAGTTCATCCTTCAACGATCGAGAATGCAAATAATGCGCCGTTCACACACTTGCGATCGAGTAGGACCGAGAGAGATAAGGCCGGTTTTTAAGCCTCTTGCGATGGCGTAGGACCCACACCCCAGCAGCGCATCCAATCCTACGCCGTCGCAAGAGGCTCTTCCTTGTACACGTTATATTGTCACAAATGGCAAATGATGAGGCGAAGAATAACTGAATAAACTAATGTTTAAAGGGGGGCGAACTTGTGCCCAAACCAAAATAAATGTAAAGTAGCGTCGCAGGCGTCGATGTCGGGGAAACAGCAATACCGAGTGCTGAAGCGAGGCGAGACTGACTTCGCTCGCAATGCGGACTCCCCCTTATGTACCCTCGTGGGTTTCTGGAACATTCGGCGCAGAACTTTCGGCGCATAGAACAATCGGAACTCGATCGGATGAGAATGTTCTCGAACTTACGAGAACGCCAAGTTGAAAGATAAATAAAACTACATTCCACGGACCGAAATCGAACCTAGACCTTCCGCGCGACAGTCAAGGGCGGTAACCATTCGGCCACGTACGCGCTCGCTCAGCGACGCGCGTGGCAATATTACGTGTCGATGTTCCGACTATACGAATTTGTACTACGAATATATGCCTGCTAAATGTTTCTCCGTCTTCTTTTTTGTCTAAAATATATTTTACATTGTATTTATTTACTTCTATTATACTGTATAAAATTCAAATTGCTCCACCGACAAAACTAAAACGGGGCCTTTTTAACTCGAGCGATCAACTAACCTGCGCTACCGAGACGGTGTAGGTTAGTCCAGGTTTCATCGTGATTGAAGACAGTCTGTCGGGAGGACATGTTTCGGTCCGGTGGATGACCAACGGAAGCTTTTCCGAGTTTTGGAGCTGCAACACCCTCTCTGGGTTCCAGGCAGCTCGCAGAGAAAGCTCTGGGAACAAAAACCACATCGCACACAATGCCAGATTATATTACCATAAATTTCAACTTCTTATATATCTTCAAGCTTTTCGACAAACTTGGTTTCTGTGGTTCCATTCAACATACGGATGTACGCGATTCAACAAAGGTATGATTTTAAAGCCGCTGATTAACCCTCGTTAATAGGCCGTTACGTTGTGATGTAGGAAAGGTGTACCTTACATTCCCGACATAGCGTCTCTCACCAGTGATCCGTATTATATACCTAGCAGAACAACAGTCGGTGTGAAACGGAACTGGCTTCCAGAAAAATCGCGCCACGCCCCAGCCAACTGGAGTCAACGCCATTACTTGGGTCTTTCTGAACACCAGGTAGCCTCAGCAAATAAATACACCTACCGTATGCTCTTACGCTTTACATAAACTGTTCTGTCTTGAGTTCTTTAAAACATAAATATATTCCACATATTTCTGAGCCAATTAATTATTTAGCGTGTTGAACATTTAGTTTTTAATTATACTTTTCTTATTCTGTCATACACCAAAAAACCCTCAACCATTTTAGTATTTTTTTTTCTGGTTGAAGGTGATTCTTTTGTCCCATTTCACGCACCCATTTCTTCATTTTTCTTGTCTTCCCCTTCCCTTTAGAATAATGCGATGGGCTTACCCCAGGTCCAAGGCATGGTACATTTCTGAAAACGATGATTTTTATCGGACCATTGGTTGGCGTCCACAGTGTAGCACATGGACGACGGCGGACGAAAATATGTCGTCCGCATCCTGCGCAAATAAGGCCATGTTGTAGCAAACCACCTCCGGAGCAAACGAGGTAAAAGTACAAAGAAAGCACGCAGAGAATGAATCAGGAATAAAGACCCTGCACGTTTCGGTAAGACACTCAGCCTCTTTAGGGTACTGAGGACATTACGTCATCCAGAAAAACATCGAGCGCCCGTGTGAAGCTTTCAGGTGGTTCATTTTAAATATTAAAATACGTGTAATAATACAAATTGTATTAGCAGTTAATCTCTATAATTGTACTTCTTTAAATGAAAGTGGTGAGCGCATTATTGATGCGTCTTAATGAGCACATTATTGAAAATTACTGAATGACTGTTACAATCAGTCCGAAATTTAACACTTTAATTAATGGAATTAAAGTACAGTAACAATTGCTGTTTAAAATGTAATCGTTAAAATCTATACAGTTTACAAAATTTGGTGAAAGACAACCGGGTCTAAAGAAACTAGCAGATCAATTTTCACCTTTATGTTGTTAGATCTCAATATTTGGTAGAGAAAATGCAGAAAGACCGTCGTAAGTCCTGTCTACGGTGATTCGTCGGAGGGACGCAGTGGCGATCGCTACCCCAGATATTTCAAAAACTTAGTGGAAACAATACGGAAAGGAAACAAAAAAAGCACCCTCCCCCATCTGCCGAATAGTTCCAGCGCTTCTGGTGTCACGTACTCGACGCACACTTCGACATGATATCCTATTTGCACAGTGTCTCAGCTAACAACCACTGCATAATTACAGCTTACGAAATTCACAGTCACTGCATTCATCTTCCAAGCTATGACGGATAAGCAGGTAGTAAAAACGAAATCTATCTAACAAACTTTCTCGTTCTTGTTTTTAATCTGCACTCATTATGAACTAACACGTAACTATCTTCGAACGCGCTCAGTCATGTGCCTTAAAAATGGCAATAACTGGGGTCCACAAAAACCGCATGCCTAATCTTCATCCTAACAATTGTTTTTGAAACTTGCCATTTCAGTGATGTTCGACGATTTTGTCCATTATAGGGGGGAAAAACTGAACAATTATTGTTGTTGTCTTACTTTTTCCCCTGAAGAACTAAATTTTAAGAAAAAATCATGTATCAATTAGAAAGTCTAGTCACTATATTTATCACTAACATAATAAACAAATAGACCGCATGTTTGGTCGAACTGCCAAAAGCGCTTAAATGCGGTAGCTTTATAGCGTGAGTGGGGACCTTAGTTCGAGTGGTGCGGATGACCTTTAGTCTTTCAGTGCCTGTTGTGGGCGGTGCTCTTAGTTCAGGTGGTCCCCAGGGTGGAGTTCTGTATGGAAACAGATTACGTCAAATCACTACATCTTTGTGCCGATGCGCGCGATTCCCTTCAGCACCACCTGGTTACGAAGACATTGCGCCGAATTTTCTGGTTCACCAAGACAGGGGAGGCGCGCTTGCTTGCCCTTTCCACTCCCCCTCCTTCCGCGAGCTTTCTAACCACCTGTTTCTGCTCCTTTTATTTATTGTACTTTCCTCCCCTCTCCGCTCCGCGCACTTTCTCACACCACCTACTTCTGCTCCCCCCGTTCTTGCATGTTGGTTTCATAAGTCAGTCAGCAGCGCACTCGGCTTCAACGCCGGTGACCGCGCTTCAATCCCTGGCATCGGTTGCCGTTCTTCTTTTCTTTTTTTCTTTTTTCTTTTTTTAAGATTGTTCGGTGGTTACGGATTGACCGACCTAGACATTTCGTGCTTGCGCGGCTTTTGAGGTTGGTTGGCACGACCGCTTTATTATCGCTCTAGCAGGTCCTAGGACATAAAAGAAGAAAACACATTTCCTCCAGGCGACCATCTTGTATGAATGACTTTAAAGCTAGACTCAGTGAGCGTATCTAGGCCTGCGGAGAAGTAGTTTTGCGGCCACGGTGCAGTTGTCCATAACAAGGCACAAAACCGAGACCCAAGCTCTGCGTAGTATTAGCCTCATTTTAAAAATCTCGAAACAAGGGTTTACCCAATCATGATTCTGAAGAACTACAATTGAAGTTTCCGTGAAAGTACCTAGAAAACGTCATGGAAACTAATATTGGAGTCTGTAATTCCAGTAAATATTTGCACACTCGTTTATTTTTGAAGGGAGCTCGTCTACTATAACTATTCTCCAGTATCTCAGATTGTTCCTGAGAGACTTCGTATCAAAATTACGCTGTTACGAAATTTGGGAGACAAAGTAGAAATTCTCACACATCCAAGCAGTTGAAGGAGAAACAATTGGACACTGTGGAACGCATCGTGCATCGAAATAGCTCATGGTGTCCCAGCGCCACTTTTGCACGCATGTCCGGGTCAAACTGAAGATGGTAGACTCCTTCGCTAATCGTCTGAAAAAGTCAAATGTGTTGCACGAATGTTCAGAAAGCGGGAAGCCGCGGTTCCCTGGTTTTTATACCTCCTCAGTGGTTGGGCGATTTGGCTAGCGCAGTACTACTGCTAGCACAGGACACTCAACGTCATCAACCGGTGTTGGTTACATAACACCCACCGGTACAAAGTTTCGTCTCTATCGAGAGCGCCAAAAGAAGGAGTTCAACGTGTGCTCTCTTAACTCGAAGCGCATGGTTTCGAACGACGCGCCGCCGAGCTGCGAATGATTAACGGGCTCGGCCCCCAAGTTGCTTCTAAGTGTACGTTCCGAAAACCAATCAATCTTAAACTTTTTATGTTATTTATTATAAATAGCGTCACACTCCGGCAGAGTTTCAGTTTCGAATTTCTGTGCGGCATTATTTATCTGATTGATGCAAAGAACATGTTAAACTTTACTTTGGCGCGCTTCTAAAAAAAAAAAAAAATAAGCATGCATTAATAATAATATCTGATCGGGAAGGCTAGGTAAGTTTTGGTGACATGAGCTAAACCATCTCAGTCCTGTAACATAGCTTCATGTTTCGGCTTTTATGGGCTGTGAAAGTTTGATACAACCATGAAGAAACACCTAACAGTGCTTGCGACTGAACTAGTTGGTTGTTTTTCAAGCGCTGATTGAACTACGCTGCGAAATACTACCAAGATTTGACACTAAAAAGGCAACACGGCTTACACAAGTATGCGCTAGCTTGCGTATGTCCAGTCGCCTTCCTAGTCCAAGTCTCGTTTATAGGTAATCATTCGCAACGCAGTTCAATCAGTGCATGAATAAACATCGTCATATTCTCTTACAGCTTCTGCGCTTTTTTTAATGGAGCTGTGGTAACTCTTCGTGACAAAAGCACAAACGTATGAGCGCCAGACAAATGTCTTACTCGAGACCGTATGTCAAATTCACATCTACCAAGCGACCGAAAAATAAAGTTGTGTGTATTGATCAAAAAAGCTTTACCCGGGAGATAAAAACACAAGAAAGTCGTAAAAGATCTCCAGGGTAATCAAAGTTAGTAGATTGAGCTCTAAAAGAACTCCTGGAAGTCCACAAGAGGCATGAATTTTTTTTTTTTTAACACTGAGTTAAAGAAATTGAGAAAGGAAAGGAGAACGGCATTGACTATGAGGCTTCTTTTTTACGAGATAAAAAGACGAAAAGGAATCGAATCGAATGTTTCAGTCGTACCTGGCTTTCCAGCGAACACATTGATGGAGCAAGTTTGCACAATTTTGTCGCATTGATCCTGCAGATCAGAGGAAAACAAAATCATTCACTCTACATTCACTGCGTACATATTATACTCCGCCTACATCGATATCATAAACATGTCATCAAAGCGTGCTTTCTATATTTTAATTATCACAGAATGGAAAAGCTGCGATCGGAACCGTCAGCGTGGTGAAATATCCTGATCGGCTCGTAAAGTTCGGTTTTCGCCGCTAATCGGGATGAGCAGAGCGCTACAACGCACCAATATCTTGATGAGGCTGCATCTGTGCTGCGCAGTTCATGTAATTGCCTCAAGACTAGAGTACAGTAAGGTTTCATTACTATCAAAAGAGATCCAAGTTAGATTTCCCTACATTTCCCTACAACGCTACAATGGTGACACCTAATGTAGCGTTGAAAGAAAAAAAAAAACTAGAATAAGTAAAATGAATCTGTTGTCCCTACTTACCTGATAAAACCATATCCGAAACTTCATTTTACAACGAGTGCAATAAAGTCTGATTTATTTGCATCCGGAAACATAACACCATTAGTTACGACAAACCTTCGATATTAATTTATTTTCAAGCATCAATAAACACGTTTTTTCAAATTGTTATCGCAAGAAACATGTTCGATTTCAAAGCGTTCAGAGTCGTAACTTCGCGTCTATGAAAAGGCATCATTAGTGCAAAAATCAGCAGGCTCACCAGCTTTCGACGCAAATAGTGATTCCAGGAAACAGTATGTTCTGTCGCACCTCCTCTATGATGGTGACCGTGAAAGGATACCGGCGATACATCTCAATAATCTCAGAGGTCTGATATAGGAAGCCGCACATGCAACCCAGCCACACAAGGACGCGCACAACGGTAGACGAGTGCAGGTTCATTGTTCCCAAAGGTCAGCCGCGGTGGGCGACGAATCAAGCTGAAGAAGAATGAAGTTGAAATTGAACTGAGAGATTGACCATAATATATACATAATTCCAACATTGCAAGCGGTACATAAGCACAGTTATGTCATTATCCCGATAACTTCAAAGATAAAAATAATAATGAAACATTCTTAAAACTAAATAAAGCAATTAAAATGGGTCACCCAGGGCAAGAAAACAGTACGGAAAAAGTGGAGCCACTATAATTTTAGAGTCGAGCCAAATCTTTGTCATGCGCAGAATAGCCCTTATTTAGAAACTGTATACAGAGGCCTGGTATTCCGCGCGGCACTGTTAACGAGAACAGATCAGTGCTCTTTTAAGTTTTACTCGGCAAGATTAGAGCACATAACTTTTTTCTTCTTGGATTTGTGCCCGAAGTGAGCACTTCCCGTTACACTAGTAATTTTGATGGCAGGCATTCGATTATGAAAAATAGCCTAAAAAAACACGGACGATAATTTGGTCGATCTAACAGTGCCTTGCAATGTACTGCCGCGTTCATTGTGGGTTGAAACCGACCTTCATGCTTCTTTAGTGTATCTGAGAGTTTTTGACAGAGTTGTGGTTCGAACTAGGAATGGAAAGCGAAGTTCAGGTTCCATACTTCGGACTCTTTGGCAAATGGAAAGATAACAAAGCTTCCTAGGACCGCCGCAGGCATAGAAAAAGTTCAGGCCGGGGGTTCGGGTCATACTGATCGAGATAGTACGTCATTACTCCATTCACTTCCTTAAACCAAAAGCCGCTCGCATATCAAAGAGAAACAAAAACCACCCATCGCATTCCAGGTAACTCACCACAGCTCTCAATGGAGTAGTGCCAGACACCGGGCGTGGTCTCGTAACCAGGTGATCAAATAGAGGAACTTTTTTCGCCTATGTACCAGTCACGTCTTCTTCTCCCAAATGAGTGCAGTGGTGTCCACCAGGCAACCAGACAGCATTGTACCTCTAGACCCAACGGAATACGGGGAATCGATCCACGGCCGTTTCGGAATTACGCAGTCGGAATTGAAAACATGTCTCGGGTCTTGTTCGTCCTTTCGGCCGCAGTGTTCTTTGATGAGACACGCTCGAAAGGCCGCATGTTCGCAAAGAGGTTCCTCTGCGTTGTGAACGCACTCGGTGCGGGGAAAAGGTCAGGGCTGAAGGAAGCCACGGGCTCAAACCGTCGACTGAACGCGACCTCGCTCAGATGACTGTTCGGTGACTGCAGACAGTGGCACATGAAGTCATCGATTTATGCTGCGTTAATCTAAGGCTGTGCTTGACCTTTGAATACACTGCGCAGTTTCAAAATGAGACTAGTTGTTGACTACTGATCAACTATTCGCCCTTCTTTTTCACACCTGAAAGGGCGGTCAATGGATGACCAGCGTAGGTGGTATTAATATTTGCACGTGTATATTTACGTAAAACTTATTGTTTCCTTGTTGTTGTTGTTTTTTGTTTAAAAAACGTAACTAGGTGTTTACTTTGCTTGCAATATTATAATAACAAGCATTCTGGGGGAACTTTTTAGCGTCCCAAAGAAATTACTAAACGATATCATTCTTTCTTCTAGCAAATATCTTATTTCCTAATTTTTACAAAAAAGAAAGCTATTTTGAGTGATAGCACGATGCTGTGTAAAGCCACTTTCGCTTAAGCGCCGACACTTTTTTTTAACTAAAGGTACGATATCTTTTCTGAGGTTTGATATGTCAGTGACTATAGAAAATACTACAACTACTGAAACTGACCGCTTAACAAACACAGGGCAAAGCTTTTCAGTTTTACATATCATCTTGATATCATGCCAATTGAACGTGTACTGTGTGTGAAGGATCTTGGCGTGTACGTTGATAGTGCCTTGTCTTTTAGAAATCATGTATCTTTTATGGTAGGAAGTTCTATGAGAGTTCTGGGAATCATATCACGTTTGTCGAAGAATTTCAGGAGGCCTCATTGTTTGTTACATCTTTACAAATCTTTAGTTAGGTCACGTTTGGAATTTGCCTCGGTAATATGGAACTCAATATCTAGGGCACAGGCCTTGACCATCGAAAATGTTCAAAAAAGATTGATTCGTATTGTTTACGATAGGTACTTTGAAAGGCGCTGTTATTATGACTATGAATACATACTTAGGTCATTTTCGCTAACACTCTTGTCTGAAAGGCGAACGATCCATGATTTTGTATTTTTGCATAAGGTTGTGAATAGTGTAATTGATTCGCCATCAATGCTCAGCAAAGTTAATTTTCATGTTAACTTACGCCATACTAGACATCCCGTATGCTTTGATGTACGTTCACCTTGTTGTACTTCACCGCTTTCTCGGATTCAGACATTATACAACAGCATTGCTCCTAAGCACCTCGATTTCTGTACATCCATTTCATTGTACCGCCATCAGTTGAATAACCTTGTAATTTACTGATAACATTTTGCTTGTTTATTTGTTTTTGGGTGATGGTAATATACCAACGTGTTTCTAGGATTGAACAGGTGCACCAAAGTGAAGACCGCTGTGGTTGTTTTTGGGCACTGAAAATAAAGTAATTATTATTATTATTATTATTAAAGCTGGTGATGATTGCGCTTTCCCCTTTCTGATTCGATTATCGGCATTTATTATGAGCCAGTTGCCTAATATGCCATTCACTGCGAAGCGATACGAAGGCGCTTGAGACTCTCTATGCTCTACGTTTGTTCAGCTGTCCGAGGCAGGTGAAAAAGCACTATATTTCCTTTTGTTGAGAGCATATATGAAGCCCACCGCGTCACACCCTCCATGGGTACATGCCAACAAGCCTGCCAACATCCCCTTGAAATCGGAAACCTTGACATAAAGACCGGTGGTCGCGGATCCATGGCACCCATAGGGGAAATTGCGACCAAACAGTATACGAATTACCCCTCTCAAAAATACCGTAAACATAATTAGATCAGTGGCGAAGATCACTACACTAAATGTTTAAGGAGCATGACAAAGAGATAATAAAAAAAAGTCACAAATCTTGATTTTATTTTTATTTTTATTTATTTCCGTGCTGCTACATCTAATGTCGGTTATCCTTCACCTTCGATGATACGTCAGGAGTGCACAATAGTTGCATTAGGTGCCATCAGGTTTAAGAAATATCTGACTAAATAACGATCGGTAAACAAGTTAAAAGCATTAATGCATCTGCAAAGACTATTGACCACTAATATAAACTTGGTTAAGAGCAACGCAATCCAAAGCAATGAGAAGTGTTATCTTGAAGAAAAAAAAATAGATTTTTCCTTTTCACTAGAAAGCTACAACCTTCCCAGCACGAAATCGACGACGTATCATCCGAGTAATGTCTCGATTGTCTTCCTCGGATAATCTGGAAAAAATTTCAATGACATCTTAGCAATAGATAAGGTCAAGGTTAGAATGTGCAAAATAAAAATAAAAATCTAGTAAGTAAATATGTGCCGTCCCACAATCTTGTGTAGTGTAATTCGAACTCTCTTTTGGAACCGGTTAGAAAATATTTGTTCCCGTGAGGCTGTCGCACCTACATGTACGTTTGATTTGTATCCTGAAGGTCAGTTCGCAAGGTGCGGTTTTACAGAGAAACCTCACGTGTACGGTGCCGCGCAAGAGTCATCAACAAATCTCTCTTAGGTGATGATCTCCAAGCGGTGTAATTGAATTCTCAGTTTTTCGCGGGGGGTTTGACAGGTCCACTTCCCTCCCCTTTCCCTTCTTCTCCCCAAAGCTGTTGTTTTCTATTGGAAAATTCTCAAGAACTTCAAAACTTCACTTGTATTTTAAAATATTTCAGCAGCTTTAGTGCCCCCTGCAACAATTATGACGTAGCCAAGTTTAAGACTAATGATGGACACAGTTGCGCAAGCGTGATGACTTTACATAATCTCCCCACCCCCACCACAAACACACATCCTCCCCGATTCCTTGTTTCAAATTTCATTCATCAACCACTTGGCGATGTGTCTACGTCTCAACTTTGTTCGCCTGTAATTCTGCAAGAGAACTGACTTCTCCGACAGAGAACTAAATCGAACCAGCTACTGTCTTTGTAAGGTGAGCCCGTGTATTTTGCCGGCAACTACGCAGAAGTTGAGAAAACTAGGAGCAGAGCTCCGTGCATTAATCAATCGAGAGGTGATCATAAATCAGCTTCTGTTAGCTTAGCGGTTCTGTTTTCCTGAGCGGAGCAATTAACAAAGCCCACCATCCTCTCTAGAGGCTGAGGCCGTACCTGGAAACCGGAGTGAGCTTGGTGGTGGATGAGACGAAGAAGAAATCAAACAGCTTTTTTTGTAGACTCTTGAGGATGGAGAGCAAGGAAAAGCCGAGCCACATGCCCAAGTAGCCGCCCAAGTAGCCGAATGCCTCCACGATCTGTTCGACAATAAAGCACAAGTTTGAGTCAGACAAGGCCGCGGAAGGTGCAATGATGACATCAGCGTTGTTGTAGTTATGTACTATATACATCGTTTTTGCGTGAGCAAAAGTTCGAATCAAGCAAGGCCGCGGAAGATTTAACCACGACGTCGGCGTCATTGTAGATACAAACCATTTGCGTTTCGCCCTCGCCACGCTTGGCTCTGATGTAGCAGATTTAGAAAAAAAATTTAAATTGTTCTATTTGTGCATTCGACTCCGCTTGAAATCACACTGTTTTTTCAGTGGTTCTATATTTTCTTCTGTGATTCCATTTTATTAAAAAAAAAAAATCCGGCTTCCTTTTGAAGGCTGCCAAACTCTTCACAGCTATGTTTAAATTTTCTCTCTCTCTCTCTCTCTCCGAATATATTTTCCTAGAATATGTTTAAAATTTTGTTACGCCTCTTACGCCCTGGGGTGTATGAGTCTGCACTGAAAAGGAAGGATCGTTAAATTATTGAGAACTAGAGGATAACTGCGTGTAACTGTAGGAACATCACGTCGCCGCTTTTTCCTTCAATTTGCTCATTGAGAAATCTGAGGAGCACTCAATATTGCCGTCTGTATCAGTCAACGGAACATATTTTGTCACAGGAAATTTTTATAGCCGTTTCACACTGCTTACGTACGACGTTTAGTTGGGCGAATGCATGCGCTAAATGCTAGAGCTCTCAATATTGAAAGATCAAGCACGCATGTTTTCCAGCCTTGTCAGAGGGCTCTTGACGCGCAAGACACCAAGGAGAAGCGAGATTGGTTTAATTTAAGGTGGCGAGATTCAGACGAATGTAAAACAAGGCGAAAGTACGCTCTGTAGCACATTGCCTGAAGCATAGCTGAAGTTCCGGAAGCGATGCTGAGCATTACAATGCGCTCATTCTTAGTGCAATAGACGCTTTTTGGCCGCTGTGCACGGGGGAAGCCAAAACTGGCCTTTTCTTCATGTGTCCCTCCATTCCGTTCGCTTGACTTTATCACCGTGGTCGCCAAATAGGTTTACTGACCACAGTATTGTTGTCTCTAACGTAAGATTTGGAGCTGTTTAGGTTCTTCGTAGTTTATTTGATTTGCTGGCCATTTCGGCAAGATAATCGGAGATCAGTTATAGAGGAGCAAGCTTGAACCGCGCTATAAGCATCTACAGCCCGTGTAGGGGCTTACCGAGTCAAGAAACCATTCTCGAATACGCGTCCTTGTGTTCTAGCCCAGAAGCCTCACTTTGACATCTGTGGGTGCAGTAGATGATCGCCATATGACTCATATTAGCCAACAATGAAATTAAATCTCAAGCTCACACTATTCGTGCCACTCGTTTTCTTTTTTCTTTTTTTTTTTAATGCGTTAACGTTATAACGTTTATTTTGACGAAAACCCGGCGGTGTCTATCGTTTGTGAGCACCGGTGAGAGAGGGAGAATGAGGGGGAGAGGGTGACGCGTGCAACGCTCCAATTGGTCCGAAGCGTCCACGTCAGCACGCGTCAACCTCTCCCTCTCTCCCCGGCGTTGACAAAGTGACAGACACCGCCGGGTTTTCGTCAAGACGAGTTCTTCCGTTTTCGTCAAAGTCACGCGCAGAGCTGGCGCGGAGCCAGAGAGGAGGGCGCTCCGCGGCGCGCTGCGGTTGAATGCGGGCGTGCTCAGTTGCCGCACTGCCGTCGCTGACTGTTCTTCGCTCTGGGTTACCGTTGTAGCGACGCGTGGGCTGTGATGTGTGTGGGTAGTTAAAACGATGGATGCTGTTCCTTCCACGAGTGTTATGGATGCGTTTCCTTCCACGAGTGGTATAAATGTGGTTCTTTCTACGAGTAATAGGAATGACCAGGCGGATTTTTTCGGTCGCGCACCAGTCACCTAGCTACATGTGTTTGGAGATTTGTGCTTGTTCTTTGTCCCTCTTGTTCCCCTTCTCCATGGATTACTTTCGTCATCAAGAGCGTCGACGTACTCTGACATGCAGAGTACAAAAATAGTATGAAAAATATTACAGTAAGATCTATTGGTTAACTCTTAGGAAATCCTTGGGAAACGTAACACACGTCCCCTTTTAGGAAATGCTAACACTGACGCCGTAATGATGCCAAAAAGAGGTAGAAAAAATAGAGAAAGCAAAAGATAAAGCCTAAAGAGAAAGATTGAAGAGAAAAGTGAAGGGGTCAGCGTTAGCGATTCCCAAAAGGGAACGTGTGTGGCGTTTCCCTAGGAGCATGCTAACGCAATCGCTATAGGAATCCACCAATGGACCTTCCTGTAATTTTTCTTTTTACAATAAAGGGTACTTCAAAAAATTCGTGATTCTTTTGAATTATAGCATCGCGAATTTTCGTCTGCTCTGTTAGAACTTACGCTCAGTCCTCGGCGTCCGCCCCGATCATCCCAAACAAGCGAAGCCAGGAAGGCCCTTAAGGTAGAACCACATAGGCGTATTTTAGACGTATTTTATGGGCGTTTCAGCGGACGTAAATCGTGCTTCCTCGACGCTCAATATCGGCGTAAATACGCACGTAATCAGCGATACGACCAATACAGATCTCGACGCTCCGGCGTATTTCAGCGTGGCGTATCCGGAAGCGTACGGCGCGGTGCCGGCCAATCAGCACGCGAGTTGACAGCCGGAAGTTGCTCGAGGATTGGCTTGCCTAGCTTTTTGCGGCCGGCTAACTGGCTTGACTCAGCCCCCGAAATTTGCGCTCGCCTTGGCGCGTTTACCGGTTTATCGGCGTACTGTACGAAATCGCTATATCCCTTTCGAACGAGCGATGAATGACCGATAGAGAAAATAAGACCATCTATGGGGTGGGCGATACGAAAAACGAGTTATATATGTAAGGGCTTTGAGCACAGACCGCGGCCGTCCTCCTTCCGGGAGTTCTTGGCGATTGCAAGGTACATTTTTGAGACAAGCGCTACCAAATTAGGCTTTCGTTGCTGATTAACATTCAGTTATTTCTGTCCCTTTCCGTAAGGCGATAATATAGCAGCCGATTTACATTTTGCCTCGAGAAGCGCCGGTCGGTCCACACTGCACCAAACGCCGAAAAGACGCCGACAAAAAGCGCCGTGTGTTGTTTCACGACCTTCTGCTCTTCCTTTCCGTGGAAAAAGCGCCCGCCAAAGACCGTGATTACACCCACTGAAACGCGCGTAAATTCGTCGAGAATACGCCATATGCGGGTGGGCCTTCAGCCTCCACATTTGCCCCCTCTCCCCAACCCAAGTCATCAAAATCCCAGTCATCTCATCTGCCCCCTCCCTCTCCCTCCTAAGTCATGAAAATCCCAGCCATCTCATCCGCCCTCCACCCCAATCTAAAGTCATGGACGTCAGTTGCACGAGTGTGAATGTGCACGAATACTCCCGCCATCACGCTACGATCTAGCGCTGGTAAAGAGGTTAGACACGAGTGCTACGTTAGCGATGGGCTTGGACTCGTGTTCAATGAATGCGTCGGCGCTGGGCTCGGACCGATTCGCCAAGTGCGCGCAGCCGTAGTGTGATGACGTGTCAGGGAGGAAGAGTACAAAGTGGCGAGGTTTTCGTTCAGCGCGCACGTGCAGCAAGTTTAAGCCCCATGCACGTCAAGCTCTGAAGCCATTTTGGATGTGTGGCTTTCTGCGCGCTTCTTCGTTCGGTTTCGGTACCGCGTGCAAGGATCGAAAGCCCACTTTTAAACGAAGAAATGGAATTTTAGTTTTTAGACAATTACAACCACCGCTACCTATATTGAAGACGGGCCCTAATTCCGGTGCCTGCCATAAGTATTTTTTTTTTTAACAAATCGTGAATTTTAGTTATTTATCGTTCTTAAACATCAGAACATTTGTTCCTTGGCGTCCTCCGCGGATGATATAATGCTTCGCCGAACGAATTATTACTTTTTTTTTAGCGTCCTTTATTTAAATGTTGGTGACTTATAAAAAGTCGCCGTGGTATATTATTATTCATTAGAATTCTAAACCAAGCAACGGGTAAGAAAACCGTGTATGAGTCAGCATAAAGTTTAATTATAATGTAAACTCACCAGGAAACGCAAAGTGACATGCTCGAAAAAAGTGTATACTTGCCGTGAGGTTGGGTTGGTACAGGAACAGCTTTTGGGAATCGGAAGCAAACTTAATTTTTAAGCCAAACAACTTGTAGCTGAAAAAGAAATAAAAATGTTGAAGGTGATAGAAGCAGGGTCAACACAGTGAGAATGCAATGAGAAGATGTCGCTTACTTCGAATACGTGTAGGACTAGAACGACCAAAACAAAAACAATAATGATTAAATTTTCTTTCAATGTAAAAGAAGAAGAAATAAAAACGGAACTAGCGCTTTACGTACGTGTGCAATGCCCATCCCGGTCATGCGAACATCATACGAGGTTTCTCTGAAAGTAAAATAAAAGAGACATACAAACAACGGATCAGTTACAATGCTATTCTTCGCACCCATCCACCCGACCGTTACAGCCGACCGTTACAGCCGACCGTTACAGCCAATCATTACAGCCGACCGTTACAGCCGACCGTTACAACCGACTGTTACAGCCGACCGTTACAGCCGACCGTTACAGCCGACCGTTACAGCCGACCGTTACAGCCGACCGTTACAGCCGACCGTTTCAGCTACACGCTACAGAACTTCATAAAACAAATCTACTAATAAAACACATCCCGCGTCAAAAAAAAAAAATTAACATTGAAATGGCATCCACCAGTCCGAAGCTCTCTGAAACTTTTGACGGTGCAGGCGGAAACACGAAAAATAACAATGACACCAAAACGAAAGCAAGTTCCCCTTACCTGCACGGAGCACGGCACCGCACCTCGCAATGCTTGAAGGTCCTATTTTGGTGTAGCTTTGACACGCACTTTTCTGCACGGACACAAAATTCGAGAGAAGTTGCGTTTAGCTTATCTCGAAGAAGCAAAACTAACGCGGTCGGAGTGAAACTGTACTCCGTCCCACTTTGAAGTCCGACCAAAGCCGGCGTAACCATCTTATGGACTTAATCAAGTAGCGCGAAAGGCTCACCGTAAAGGCGTTCAATAGAGATTTTTAGGGAAGCGTTTTTGCACATCCGATAAAGTACGATGCGCCCACAGGTTCGCACTGCGCATGCGCGAGTCTTCCGCGGCAGCGCATGCGCAGTACCATATTGAATGCGCAAAAAACGGTTCCCTTAAACTCTCTATTGTCTTCGTGCGCTCGCTAGTAGCGACTAAAATGAAGTCATACACAGTGAATGCGCTGCAATTCTGTGCTCTTTCTTTTTTACTTTTTTTTTGCTTTTTTTGTGCGTGATTCGTTTTGTCGGCGACAGGCGACCGATCGAGCGCCATGACGATTTACTTTTGGAGCTGTCTGATTGGCTCTATCGAATTGTATAGCGTCGGATATGAGGTCGGAGTTGGGAGTGAAACGAAATATAGTGACTGGTGTACAACCATCCGTTCGGCTATCCGTAGCCTTTATAGGGCATACGACAATTTTTCTTTTAATATGAAAGCATTACATGTTCCATTACGCGAAAATCCGGCGGCGTCGGCGGCGTGACCGAGCGATAATACCAAAAATGGACGACGGTGCGAACAGTAAAATCACGTAAAAAATGCTCGGATTGACGTCATATTTCTCAGGGAGGTTCCCGTAAACAAAGTAAATTAATGGTATTGAAAAGAAAATTCGGTACACTTCGGACTGGGTGCGAGACGAGCACGCTACTCCGACTCCACGACGGATCCACGGTTCTGGCTGACTAAAGGTGTGCTTAGTGCTTGCGTCATTGCACACGTTACGTCGCAGCCATCTGGCTGACTAAAGGTGTGGCAGCAAAATGGTCCGAATATTTCCGGTCTGTGGCCAACGTTTACGCAAACACAAACACACCGAATCAGCAGAAACAACTTTAATGCATATCGAAAACATCAATCGCAAACATTTCAACTAAGGGACTAATGCTTTTGTATTCCCACACGTAAGCAGTGTTAGACGTATCTGCCGAATTTTTTATAAACTATATTTTGCGAAATGGCTAGGTAGTATCACTCTTAAATATTTGATTGATTATAGTTGAAAGCATAGTGTACCGTCCACAAAACCTAATAATCCCCAACATAAATTATCGACCGATCACCACTACCACATTGACAGTTGTAACGCGCGTTGTAACTTGGCTGTAACTGGTTCTCATTCATCTATCTACCAGTAATCATTTAAAAATGTATTGCCTTATTTTTGTGAGTTTGCATGGGGAGGGGTGGGGGGGGGGGGGGCAACACAATTGAAAATAATCGGCACTTTCTCCTCACAACCATAGTTGTTTTATTTTAACCTTTCTTCAGTTTTTTACGACTTTTTAACTATTTTATAGCCTCTGACGAACGAAGTGAGGTCAAGCAATAAACAACTTCGAGCTCTGAGTTGCGCGCGCGAAATTCATTATTCTGTAAACCGGAAAAGTAATGAAAACTGTGAATCGACAGGCATATTCTTCCCATTCCTCGGCGGTTGTCTAACAATCAAGTGCAATATGCAAATACTTCCCGATAGCGAGTGGCACTTATCTAATGTGTTAGGTACGCCAATTTGTTTCGTTCATTGCCTTTTTTCTTCGTTTATTTTGGTACCAGATGTTTATTTGAACCAATTAAGAAGTTAAGTAACAAATTCGAGCGCGTTATACGACTTATCGTCCAATTAGCCTCCCATACTGTGTCCCCTGGTCGTATAAATCACCAACACAGACCGCATATAAAGTACATTTTACTTATTTGTTTTTATAGATGTCTGAGTTACAAGCAAGCACACCGTTTAATTTTGTTTAACCAAAGCTTATGCTTTACGAACTAACTCGTTACAATCGATATCGGCTTATTGCTTTATTAAAAAGGCCACTTCACGAGCGCCATGACAAGGCACTTTTCGGCGCTGCTCGATCGGTTCTATTGGATCGCAAAGTCGGCTGCGGTCGACTTAATGTGAAGCGGTGAGTATATAGAATATAGATGATACTTGGGTCCATGACTAAATCACATTGTACACCCGGAGCCTCCAAATAAGGTGCTCTAATAGAATATTCGTGCAACCACGACAGGCCGATCTCACCCGCCAGCTTGGCTACTACGCCACCGCTGCCAGAATGCATCGAGAGAACGTTGGTCCTTCCGCACGTGCAACAACCCCACTGGAGCTCTGCTTGAGTAAAGCACTAGAGGGCACGAGTACGTCTCCTCGTGCGCTGTCACCCGGCCTCCAGTGAACTAAAGTCATGGCGGCGTCACGCATCCGTCGAGCGCTCGATGAATTCAGTTTGATAGCTATGAAACCAACTCACCCGCTTCTTCCACGACGCACAGCTTTGCGCCGAAAGATGGTGCAAACTCAAGTCTGGGGTCTGCACAGCCACAGTGCCTAACCTCCAGCGTCATGTAACACTTTTGCAGACATGTCTAAAATAAAATACAGAAATCCACGCTATACAACGGAAAGATGAAGCCTCAGCAGCACCATTGTCGTCAAAGGGCTCTTCGGCGCGGATATCGAGCAAAAAAAAAGAAACATGCGCGTGTGACTTACGTCGTGGGTCATAAATCCGCCAAAGGCTGGTTGATTTCCTTCCTTCAGGTAGTCCGTGCACTTTGATTCATACGGGGGCGGAAGACGGTCTACCGTTTGCTGTGAACAGATGCCACAAGTAACGTCAGTTAACTGGCCCAAATTGCGGGATAGCTCTCATTAAACTCTCGCAATAAACGCGAGGAGTTGCTATCAGCTATCTTAAGAATCAACGTTTCTTTAAATTACTGTAAGACTACCACTATTACTGTTCAATGTGAGACCCCCATGAAAAGTCTCAGATGTTGGCCTACTCAAAAATTCAACTTTCCACTGACTTATCCCGGCCATCAGCTGGCGTTAAGGCGTCCAGGCTAAGGCATGTAAAATTGCATATTTTCCACGAATGCCACGTTTAGCACTGCGAAAACTTGCTCTCATTCATCAATTCTGTCCTATAAGTAGAGTTCCGGGTTTTAAGATTTTATTTTTTATGACTTTCGGGGGAGGGGGTAGGCAGTTTATATTTGCACGCTTTCGGCGTTCATTTTTTGTACAATTTTGTGTGGTATTGTTTGCATCTAAATTAATTTTTTTTAAAAAAGAGCCAGGAAAGGAAGAGAGGGGAAGGAAAGGGGGGGACAAAGGAAGACGAATTGTCTGCTGACACAATCGGAGTTGGTTGACATATCCTTTAAGTTCCGAGTTATCAAAAATTTGGCATCATTGGAGTCCAGTTACGTCCTACTTCCAATCCTTTAAACTTGTAAAAAGAATATAGCAAAACTATAAAAATGCAGAAAGCCACAGCAGCCATGTTCCCATATATGATCTTGTACAAGATTTATAAGGAATATCGGCTGCCTTTGTTCTAGCACTGCCTCTCCCTTCGAGAAAGAAGCCCAAATGGATGGTCCAAACTTAAGGCAAGGACCATGGGTAGCAAAATAACCTCACTTAGAATGGCTTCTGTGGTGGATCAAAAGCTGCAAAGTTAACCCAGTGTACTGAAGAGTATGCTGACGATAAGCCCCCTTTTATTAATCGTAACAGGCTATAGGATGAAGACTGAGTGGCCTCTGTTCAGTACCTGTGGCCAGGTACTCTACCAAGACTAATGTAAAGTAACTCGACTCTTTTTTCTAAAAATTAAATTTATCGTAGTTTTCAAGATTACTTCGAATTGACAAAAATGTATCCGTCAAGCGTTTCTTGGATCTCTTCGGTTGCATACGAAACTTCAGGATATGGTACACGTGGAGAATCTCTCTTGCTTGCATATAGTAGATGAGTAAAGAATTCAAGGTACGTAGAAAAAGGCAACCAAGACAAGATACGGCACCTGCGCCCTTTAAACTACCATCGAGACCACTACCTTCAAGCTCTTCAGGTAATTAGGCATTCACCCTAATTATGTTCATAGGTTAGCTAATAAACTTTACGAATAAACCTAGTTTTGTCAGGGGTATAAAATGCTTGTCCAATTTGAAATATAGTGTAAGGTCAATGACCTTAAAATTAATAAAAACTAAATTAGGGCAGACTTATTTTGATGGCTAAAAAAACAACCACGTCTCCGTTACTGAATGTCTGAAATTAGATACGACTAGAAACAACGTTCAATGAGCACACGCTCTGAGTTTAATTTTCTATAAAGATCCGTCCCCGCGTCGGCAATCTTATAATTTAATTATCAGGTTCTTTAGAGTTATAGGCGTAACATGGAAGATGTCTTTAAATATTACCTGTTAATAATAAACTCCTTGTTTATTACGCACACTCTTGATAAGTCATATAAAGAGTTTTCGCCAAGTATGAAATAAACAACCAGTTCAATTTTAGATTAACTACTTGCACTTCAAGCATATTATACTGCGCATCTTTGGTAATGTACACTACCCATAGACCATTGTCTGCTCGGTTCCTTAGGCGTCGACATGTATGTTTATGCCGACGCCATGACAAAATAGGGAGGGGGGGGGGGGGGGGGCTGCGGTTTTTGCAAGATTTCATTGTTTGTTATTTGTTTGTTGTTGTTGTTGTTGTTGTTGTTGTTGTTGTTGTTGTTGTTGTTGTTGTTGTTGTTGTTGTTGTTGTTTTCACGCACATATCGTAGTGCAAGAACGTCAGAAATGAATAGTCATGAAGCTCCAAGAAAAACACCGATGCCAAGAGTGCTGTAAAAAACAAAAAATATTGTTTCATGTTCAGCCCCTTTCTTCGCAAGAGCCTGCTTTTGGGATTATTATTTCTCATTCTTATCGCTGCGGGATACGCTTTCGGACGCTGGTCTTTATCACACTCAACATATTTAAAAATTTTGAAACTATGCCCATCAAAAAATATGTACGTATTCAATTTCTGTGCGTTTCTCGATTCTGATTAGCCAAAATTACTTCTTTTCTTTCGCCCTAATCGGTACGGAACAAAAATCTTTTTTTTTTTCTCGATAAACACACTGCTTTGAAATATAAAATGTTTCCTATTTCAGAAAAAACAATGTTCTACTACAATCACTGCAACATACATTATTTTATTACATAATACGTATACTGAATAGAAGACGTGAACGTTAATCAAAGCAATAACTCCCTCAAAAAAGAGGGACACAAAACAAGACAACACCGAACATTACTTACAACTGGATGGTTCATTCTTATTCTTATTTTTATTTTTATTATTCCTTCGCTGCACCAACTAGCACAATTATTCATTTTTATATATATTTATCAATACTGTAAGGGACATGCAGCGTCATATATGCGTATTATCTCAAATGCATTGTTGAAAAATCATTGTGTTTTTGTTGTTTTGGGGGGAAAAGCGACTTTTAGGTTTCATTAGTAGTCTGTCGTTTAAACTACACCTTAGCGTAGATGTGAAATTCTGAAGTTATTAAGCAGTGCACGTATAACCAGTGTTTCTAAATTGTATCCATACTTTTTCGCGTTTTTGTTTTATTGCCAGGTATTTTATTTGCTACCGCTGTGAATTGCCCTAGTAGAGGCATTGTTCGTTCAGAGTTCTCACATGTGCATCACTGAATTTCCTTTGTCAGTACACTCGCCGGAAGCACTCGTTCAGTGTTGTTGCTGCTGTGTTGCCTAAAACCTTACTCGACCGTAGAAAGCGACAACTGCTAAGTTTGCCCTTGCATTACACGTCTCAGAACTTGCGGCAAAGCAAGATCGTTGGGTCGTCATGGCGTTACGCTTGGAGTTCAGACAAAGTCAAACCTGCCGTGCCGGATATTGGCAGAGCCGGTGTGTTGTCTAAAAGTTGCTCATTGTCACTTGGACAAAGGACTCCTGCGACGCACTGTTTGCGAACGGCGACTGTGTACGAGGGAAAGAGATAGGAACGAAGCCTGAACGGTTGAAACTGACTGTCAAACTAATGTACTTGCTTTTTCATCAGAGTTCCTGACGCGGTCAAGTTAACGATTGGTATCTGTTTGTCTAGTGGACTGGCAAGGTCATTTCCTGGAACTTCAAGAAGCGGCTTCTTTCATTGCGCTTGGATCAGTTCCCTCTAAGGCTTTGACCTGGCGCCTGTAGCTTCTGCTTCGAGTCAACACAAGACGTATTTTTTTTTTCTTCCCTGCAGCGTGCTTAACGGCCTGATGTCGTGGTCAATATAAATAAAAGAAAACACGCTATCTTGTAGTATGTCACCTCCTTTTGGATACCAGTGCTCTTGGTGGGGATTTTTGCTAAATTGCAGGCAATGCTCCCTTCGCCATTGGTGAAGTCCGCGTTACGAAAACGCGGATGCCACTCTAATTGACACTCCCCGCCCAAAAAGAAGCAAAAGGCCGTTTTGTCACGTTCCCGTACCTGCGTGACGGACAGCACGTAGCTGGACCCAGTGTCGCCCACGACGGCAGAGAGCTTGTCCGGCGGGCACGTCTGGGGCCTATGTACGATCACAGGGAACTTCCCCGTGTCGTTTATGGCTATGGTATGCTTCGTGATCCAGTGCACGATTAGCGTCAGTTCTGAACGAAAAGAGTACCAAAGTAAAAAGATTCTACGGCGTCCAAGATTTCTAAGGTGTTCCAGATGAACGTACACAGCATCGAAACTCCTACAGCAGACTGATAAAAATGGGAGAAGGGTACGTGCGAGATGAAACACCACTCCCGTATGCGGTTTACGTTTTGGAGTGCAGTTAATTTTTGGAAAAAAAAATAATACCTTTCTGTGCATCCTTAGTTGTTTGAGCCATCATCATCGTCAGAATCTCATTATGCAATGCGGTGCCGGTAAATTCAATTTTTTTTTTTTTTTTTCAGTTTAGTCAAAACAGCAACTCTGTTGTTACAGTTCACCTGAGAAATTTGTTTAATCCTGTAATCTCCCGGGTAACATAAAGACCGGCGTACATCAGTACAGTACAAGACTCTAGAACGTAGATAAATCCTAATTATTATTATTATTATTAATTCGGAGAATTTCCTGAGGTAGGGAATGCTTGTCAACGGATATATTTTACGCATTGCTTAACAATAAACACAGTGTCTTATTGTAAAACTGTGGACGTCGCACCGAAATTCACTCTTGCACGAATCTCCAACGTACACATTATTATAAAAAATTTGTTCAAACGTGTAGTACAGGACCATGCATCCGTGAATATCAAGACTCCTTTTCCGGTTCCGTTAGAGCACACTTACCAGATGTAAGTGCCCCCGAAAGTCATATTGCCGTCTGTTGAAGTCCGCACGTCTGAACGTCACGCTAAATGCAAAAACGAACGAACCTGGTAGGGATGGTACCACACGATTCTTCTGTGTGGATACATTGGGTTGAATAAAGGGTGACTCAGACATTTAAGTTTTGTGTGGCCAACGGCATTAAGGCCGCTTATGACTGCTTACGACGAGTTAGCACACTGGCACCATCTATCGCGCAGCGTTGGCCTTTCGGGTGCGCGTATTGTTCTTGATCGTTTCTGCATCGTTCGTTCGCCATGGCTTCAAATAATTCTGAAAACGTTCAAGCAACCATTTCTTGTAGATAGCGCGAGATCTTATCTCGCAAATAATACAAATCTTTCAGTCTATTTTAGGACGGAAAGCGTTCAAGGGCCCTTCACAAACTGGCGCTACCAGAGCCCCGTACAACGCGTCATAATGGAACGCGGGGATGCGTTGCGAAGTCGGCTACCCGCGGACGCAAGTGTCAGAACCAGCCTTAGCTGTCGAGGGGCCTAAAATTACGACTGATGTAAAGGAATAACAATTACTACAGCTACATTTATCGGCGCAAACTCGGAAATTCCAAATTTTGCTAGTTTTACTTGTGTCCGTAGGCAAAGAAATACTCCTTCAATGCACCCAGTAACTAAACTTGTATTAGTGATTCCAATAAAGCATTTACGGATAAGGTTGTCAATGCACACAATGCGTATTTTAGCGCTTAAAAAGTTTCAGGCGGCAAATACTACTGAATGTAGCTTCCTTTCGCCGCTCAACGTTAAATGCAGTGTCGTAAATAATGGTATTATTAAAACCATTGACAACGTTAAAATTCCGACTGATAAGAATAGCGCCAATTTTAGTTACTCGGGCGTATCAGATACTCTAAAGGATGCTAGACAACTTGGCGCACAATACAGCTCCAAATGTTCCTGAACATTCCGATGTGTCATACTTCATCGTGCATTTTACTCCTTAACTGTGTTAATTTCAGTACAACGTTATCCCGCAAACGTAAATGAAGCGACGTTTAAAGGGACCACGAAAGTAGATAGCCGCTGTAGAGCTCTGAGTAAATTTTTTTTTTCTTTCTCCCCTATACTAGATATTATATTTAAATATCGCAACACATTACAGTTGTATAATGTACACACTACTGCTATGTTATGTTCAGTTTCAATCTAACTTTCTTTCCCCCTTCGTGTTGTTCCTTCTATGCTAGCTATCTGCGGCATCGTGCTCCGAACACCTGCGACGTTACTAGTAACGTTAGAGTGTACTAGAATACCCAAGTATTCTAGTACGCTGTAACTGAACGGCACGAGTCAAGAGCGCGCGCTCTGCTGCGCGCGCTCTGCTCATTGCTTTTTTGCTTTCTTCACTTTTCCGCTTCAAAAACTAAACACTTTTCTGATATATACTCCGACTTGGCTGGTCGCTGCTAGGACGCCTCTACAACTACTATAGACCATTAGTTGAATTTAGGGAGAGTAAATAGAGTATAAAGTGAAGAAACTATAATAGTGATTTCATCGCTGTATTATGGTCATGAGTCCAGTGACGCAAATAAACATTTTGCTGAAGGTTTCTTTTTCTATCTTACATTATAGCCCCCATTTTAGGAAACTGTGTTGAAACTCCAGGATTCTCGACTGAAAAAAAAAATATATATTCCTGACCCGGAGATAGTTGTGGTTAATATGCAGCAGGTGTGAAATAGGAAGATGAACAAAACAGTTGAAAAAAAACTTAATTTGATAATAAATTTAGCAAGGTGCGCCGAGAGGTCGTCTACGTGAGAGCGACGAACCATGCTCTCTCTCGCGTTGTCTTCTCGCCAGTGCTTCTCGCCTGTCTCTTCGGGGTACTCCTCTCCCCGGGACCTACTCACACTGTCACGCAGCGTCACTTTGATTCGGTCAACTTTCCAACTGTTACTAGTTCCAACGTTCTCGCCCTCGGCGACAGAAACTGAATGGAAGCCCCGCTGGGAAAACAGCGGTGGTTCGAGACAAATCTCCCGAGTTTCAGCACGCTCCGCGTGGTATTCTCGAGATCGCTGTCTAGATGAATGTCGTCAACAGGGTTCCACGCTGCCGCCGTGGCCGGCGGCTAGACCGCCACATAGTCATCATTTTGTTGGTAGCTTTCACAACGAAACTGAGCTCGTTACTTTCACTCTAACGGTCGCTTCGAGAGAGGAAAAAGAAACTCGAGACGAAAACAAATTAAAAAACACTTCATATTTTTGTCAACAGTTTTTTCTTAAAACTTTCATAAAGAGTTGTTTTGTTTTGTTTTTTTGTTTTTTAACAAGAGCCTGAAAATTGATTTATGTTAGTTTCACAACATAATAAAATTTCCCGAGATTGATTATGTCAAAAAAGTTCCTTCGAAGTCGGATTAGAGGTGTCATGACACGTAGCATAAGTCCTGCGCGTGACCTTCGTCTAACTCCCGGCGCTCCAACTCATATTTTTGACCACAAAGTTTTTGAAGGAACTGTAAGGATATAATTACTTTTTTTTAAATTTTCTCATGAGGAGCGAAGGAAAACAAGAGGAAAGCAAATAAACTTTCGGATCCAATGACCTACAGAAAATTTACTCTCATCTTTGCTCGACAGTTCTTTTTTTAATAAATCGATTATTTTTATATTCCAGGGATAGGAGAGAAACGAAAGATATTCAGAAAGTTACAGATGGCTGCATGCTAAGAAACTGGAGCGTCTACCGTCCAACAAAGCACAAAGCACAAAGCACTTGGGTGAACGAATTATACTCTAATCTACGGGAGAAGCTCGATTAATGACGAGGCTGATGAGATCCTTAGCCTTTAAAAAAACTGTTTACTCTCTGGCGTTGAGCCTGGGAAAACGTCATGCCCAGTGACATAGCGCAGGATATTTTTTGTACGTCTAAACATATTACCGACTTCGTCATTCTTCAAGCTCTATTTGTATACTATAGAGCTAGGGTGCCTCAATGTCCTTCTGTTTAGGGTGATGCCACCCTTTGTAGTACCAGATGCCGACAGCACGCGCTCACGGGGAAAATACAAAGAAATCGACGAAAACAAAATGTCGCCATAGCACAGTCAGCGCCACAAGCGCGTGCAGGGACACGCTCTTTCACGCGCTTTTCAGCAAAAAATAAAAATAAACGTGTGTGACAAAATGGCGAGATGCCACCACCCTAAGCAAAGCGCGCATGAAGGCACCCTATATAGAGCTATTGGCTTTCTCGTGTGCTTTGCGGGAACGTTTGCTCCAAATTTCTAAGAGCGCGTGACATTAACCCGCAACACACAAACGAAACAAAACAAAATCCGCCAACCACCTTCGCCGTGCCACGTGTGGAAAACCAATAGACCTATTGCTATATTACCCAAGCATCAAGGAGAATGCAGGGATGGGTGTCCCAGGCGCCACACGTGCTGGTCTCAGCAGTAGTAACTTTTCTGAAGCAAATACCTAAAACAAATGGCATCTTGCACGCGCGTTCTTCAACGCTTTATTTTGGTTATTTACTTCGAATCTTTTATACGGGGAGGACGTGCCCGTGGGGCACGCAGACTTACATTTCCAACATTATCTTTGATGTTCGGGTAATATAGCAAATTGTGTATTACTGCAATCAATAGAATCCAGCGAATGACGAGAGTAATTAAATTTGAGGAAGAAAACGAGAAAAGACGGACAACCACAAACTTCCAAATAGAAACAACATTTATTGACACCAAGAGTTTGCTTATATACAGCACAAGGTGAAAACCGACCATACAGGGAGATAATAGAAGCCTTCGCCATGTGTCGATCAAAGGACCAACATCGGTTCCCCCTCCATTGCCCTTGCGCGGATAGAGATAAGATTCCTTAGTTCAGAGCTTCCCCCCCCCCCCCCCCCCCGACGTTCCCGACAGCGACGTACCCTTGACGGCATAGTGCTCCTTCTGTCCACCTTTTTTTCACCCTCTCCCTTTTCCTGTATATAAACCAACTCTTGGTGTCAATAAATGTTGTTGCTAGTTGGAAGTTTGTGGTTGTCCGTCGTTTCCCGTTTTCTTCCGCAAGTTTAATTATCTCTACCAACCCGCTCGTTTTGTCCTGACGAGAGGGAAAATCATTATTGGTCCCAAAAATATCACGTGCTTGAACACTGAGCCAGTAAAACGTCATGCTCAGGAACCCAGCTGAAAACGGATTCCCCAGTCAAGAGGTTTCTTTACCAAATTAATGATTCTCCAGCGTGCTTCGGCGTATTCCGGTTCTTCGTTTGCTCGATGGGAAAAATAGCCGCGCCGGTCTTTTACCTGTTTAACAAAAATAATTCTGCAGTATACGTACCCCAAGTCCACGGTGACCGGCACTTCAAAAAGACGTTCCTGCTTATAGGACTCTGATACTGCTCGGGGTCCAGCGTGTAGCACATGTGCTTTGGGTGACGAAAATATGTTCTTCTCATGCTGCGTGAAAACAATAAAAAAAGTCATGCCCTGGATCGCTGTCACCTGTAGGGTCAAACGTACTTGCCAGCACAGGAAAGAGCTACACACGTAGGGTCCGTGGAGCTTAAAGAGCACTCGAAAATGTCGCCGGGTGAGACAGCGATCTGCTTTTGGGCCTCGTAGTCGTACTCAATTTCCAGCAGCTTGCTCTGGTTGACCTGTTCAACGATCGAAGACGTTGCGTCATATGTTTTTGTATACTCACTTTCCGTGTAGTCGTTGCCATCTTTAATTATGGAACTTCCGGTATGGGGAAAAAGATAATGGTTTTGCACGCACCAGACAACTGGAAGGTATTCACTCTTTTATCGTGACTGTCAATTCTTCTTAATTTACGCCTTCTATATATATATATATATATATATATATATATATATATATATATATATATATATATATATATATATATATATATATATATATATATATATATATATATATATATATACGGGGTGTTTTTTTTATTCGTACACATTTGTTTAAAAAAATTTGTGAAAGCTACACTAATGCGGTTTGTGCAGGTGGGTTATACGACCAGGCGGACATTATGTGGGTGACTAATCTTTGCGATAAGTCGGTTAATTAATTAAAATTCGCTAATTAACTTTTTAATTAGTGGAAATAGACATATAGTTTCAATTAGAAACTTGTAGAGCATCATTGAAAACCACTATATCATCTGTTTCTGGAAGGATATAACGCCGGGGAAGCATTTTACGGCGTTCTGTAAAAGCGTTCCATTTGGACGCGTTTCTAGATTTCGGTTTCTTATCGGAGCGCATCACCGCGCCCGCGGTCCTGCTCCCCAGTGGCTGAGACGCGCAACACACGTGCGCCCTACTTCCCTCCATTCTAAGAAGGAGGCGAGGAGGTGGCTTCACGCCGCGACCACCGGGGAGCAGGATCGCGGGCGCGTAGATGCGCTCCGATAAGAAACCGAAATCTAGAAACGCATCCAAATGGAGCGTTTTTACAGAATGCCGTAAAATGCTGCCCCGGCGTTATATCCTACTAAAAATTGTTGATTTAGGGGTTTTCGATGATGCTCAGCAAGTTTCTGATTGAGACCATATGTTTATTTTCAGTAATTAAAAAGTTAATTAACGAATTTTAATTAATTAGCCGACTTATTGCAAATATTAGCCGCCCACATAACGTCCGCCTGGCCATATAACCCACCTGCATAAACCGCATTAGTGTAGCTTTCACGGTTTTTTTTAAACAAATGTGTAAGAATAAAAAAAAACACCCTGTATATATATATATATATATATATATAGTTTTTTTTTTGCTCGCTGCAGTTTGCATTATCTTGCTTTTTTCCCCTCCCCTCCATACTGGATAAGTAAACTATTTGGCTGAGAACGAGGGTAAACGGAAAAGGTCTATGCGGAGAGCAAGTCGTCTGCTTCTTGCGTAGGAGTTGCGGTGACGTCAGAACAACGCGAGCGTCTGATTGGCCTTGATTAAAAGGATAGTGGGTACACCTCAAGTGCCTTAAGGTCTACCCGCTATTTATTTTATTTTATTTTTCAATCAGCCAATTAGAGTTTGGCTATCTGACATCATCGAAACTCCTGTGCAAGAAGCAGACGAACTTAGGCTAAGAATAAACGGCGTAAGCGCGTTCTTCCAATTGATGGTAACCGCAACTACAGTGTCAGATTCTAGGGGACCTTCACGTTCATCCTTCACTTCACTTCCCTTTATTTCCTTCGACACTTCTTTGATGAGCAGTATTACATAAAAGCTGATTCACACATTGTCGTTATCTTGTGTTGAGTGTGTAGAGTCCTTTTGTAACCGCTTAACACACTGGCGCAGAGGAGTGACCTATCGCCCCGGGATACTTACAACCTGCATATATATATATATATATATATATATTTTTTTTTTACGCGTCATTCTTTTACCGTGGGTTAAAAACTGACTGATGCACGACTGAACAAATCCGCCTGATCCTGGTATCTCGTATCTGCCACTCGGGGCCTGCCAGATCAGCCAAAGTAATTGAAGACATGAATTGAAACCTCCCAAAATGGCTCACCTTTAATTTTTGCTTTAGTGTCCGACCCTTTGCCCAGATCCACATAACCGCGGTCGAATTCAGAAACGCTACTGCTCTCGAAAATCCACTCAAACTCCACTTGAGGTCGGTTTTTCACTTCAAAGATTAAACTGGACTTGACACTCCGCTTGACTGAAGAAACACTCAACAGTTTCCTTCAAAATCTCGAGATAGCTTCGGAGCTACCCCGAGATTTTCCTCGAGACTAGAGTTGGTTCTCGGGTGCCATGGCGATCAACACTTTGTTCACCGATTTGGTGGATTTAGTGGATTTTGTCCTGAAAACCAACGAACTCCTGCCTGCACCACAGCGAAGATGATAGCCTTCCAGTGTCACGGCGTTGTTTTGGGAACCGGCTGAACGCGATGAAGTTCAACGACTGCGAATTTCCTGTACGCCACTGGATGAATGGTCGGATGAATGGATGGTAACGGCTATACCGTTTGTAATGGGCGGCAGTTTGCGCAGCCAGAACAAGCGGCCACGTGATCTGGAGCCGATTATATGCCGCCAGTGTTGATCATAGCCACGCGCTGGGGTTGGCAAAGCGCAGGACACGCGCTGAGTTCCAGACATTGTTATGGCTCGGCTGTTGTCGTCGTTGCAGCGATTGGACACGGGTCACAACCCGAATGCTTCTCGAGCTAGCAATTGTCACGAGCCCAAGTCGAGTGCCCACGCAATGCTCGGGTCCAATCTATGAACCGCATTCAAACATAGTCACTTGGGTGTACTGCGATCCCCGAGTTACGTCATCAAATTTTGCAAAGGAGAGATTGAATGAAAATGATCGCTTTTGTTCTTGAAATTACACCGCAACAAAGGAGTTTCTTGGCCAATGGCGTTGCGTGTGAGTATCCTTGAGTCCCAGGTGTGCCAGTAAGCTCGTGTAGAGAGAAAAACATTCCAATTAAATATCGTTGCACAGCTCCTTTAAGCATTGACTGTTCTGTAGTTGGAAGTGGACAGTTAATTGAGTCTCTTGACCACACCCAACTTCTCGCTGTCGCGTCTTGACAAGAGAGGGAGTTCGAGATTCTTCAGAACATAGATGTCAGTGGTCACCTTGTTCGTCCGAAATGCTATATCAGCACGCAGGACTCCAACAACGTGCAGCTTGTCTTGCTCAGGTCCCCTTAAGCACTTCGTCGGTTCAGTCAAAGGGTTGATTGTACACGGCTTCGGGAATTACCGTGACGTCGGCTCCAGTGTCAATCTTGAAAGACAGAGAGACATCGTGGACCTTCACGATAACCGTCCATGGTTCTGTGTCTTTGGCGACCACAGTTCCGAGAAAAGAGATGTCTTCGTCTTCGACGATAAGCTCTTGAACAACTTTCGAGCCTAAACAAGTTTTTGCGAAATGTCTTGGCTTGCCACAGTTGCGACATATTGCATTCCTGGCTGGACATTCATTTCTTGCGTGCCGATTTCGCCCACATCCAAGGCAGTGGCGGTCGTTGGTGGCATCCCGTGTGTCTTGAGTAAGGGCCCTTCTGTGATAAGGAGGGTCGTTTGATGGACGGATAGCCCTCACCCGACTCACGCTGTCGGTAGGTCGAAGTTCGGCCTGCTGTCCCTTGATTGTTTCCGACTGCCGGGCCATAGTAGTTGCTGTTTCTAAAGTCAAGTTGGCATTAACTGCATTTTTTCGGACAGTTTGTGATCTCTGACGCCTACGACAATACGATCTCTAATCATCTCGTCGTGCAGGGTGCCAAACTTACAGTATTTAGCCAAAGCGTGAAGATCGGTCACGAATTGTTCAACAGGTTCGCCGTCTTCTTTTATCCTTGAATGGAATTTTGACCTGTCGTAGATCAAATATCGTCGAACTATGACGTTGCCCTCAAACGCTTTGCGCACCACGTCATGCTGCGTCATTTGCTTCTCGGTTAAACTCAATGAAAGCAAGACGTCTTCTGCTTTATTTCCCATAGTGTAAATAAGGGCATTCACCTGTTCGACGCTTGTTTTCGCTTGCAGCCCACTGACCATGCGAAATCTCTCAAACCTTTGAATCCACCGGGGCCAGTCTTCTGACTTTGAAAAGTCAAACTCTTCCGGTGGTTGACATGTTAGGAATGGAGACGCCATTTCAGTTGGAACGCTGCGGCTCAACCTGGAGGAATCCCCTGTAGCCCCAGGCTGAACGGTAGTACCGTCGTCCAGGATTTTTCAGTGACGTGGTTTCGTTTGAAATAAATCCACTTGCGCTGCCACCATGTTGTGTTCGGCAATCACGAGGGTGGGAACGTACAAATACGAGGTACCGACCAGCCAGGTCGAGCACACGAGCGAGAACGTTTATCTTCCTCTTCCTTCATCGTGCCAGTCTGCAGCACGTGCGCCGCTGTTATACGCTGATAGCACATGTAGAGCTAGAGGTCACAACCAGATGCCAAAGTTTCAGCCCGATCCGATAACTTAATCAAAAGTTATAAGTGATTTTCTGAAAATTCCAATGGGAAAATGAAGCCCATTTTTGCCCGTTTTCGGTTTCTGGTGCCATAGAGCCCCATGTGTTTGAAAACTCCGTCGGCCGACATTTTCCCATTGAAATTTTCGGAAAATCACTTATAACTTTTGATTAAGTTATCGGATCGGTCTGAAACTTTGGCATCTGGTTGCGACCTCCAGCGCTACCTTTGGGCGGAGAATGAGCGTTCAGCGCTGCCTAGTTTATTTTTACGGTAAAAAAGAACGTGTAAATTTTCTTTTGTGACACGCTGTATAACAAACAAATATATTCATATTCTGCCCCAAATATTATGTTTTAGACGAAACGTGTTTCGTGTAATCATGTCTCCAGACATCCCCGGGAACGCCGGATTCGAGTACGAAATCTCGAGGAATTCCTTCGCGAAGGAATTTCCGAGAATCACCTGCGAAGCCAAATGCTTGTTGAGTGGAGGTGTGCTATTTATGAGTGGACTTGGAGTCGAGTAGCCTTTAAGAATATATCCGTCCTGCTTGAAAAAAAAAACAAGGCATGATTTATTTATTTCGTGCTTATTTTTGCGATATTATTCCTCTTTCGGCGATCATATTGCCTATAGACCCTTTCCGGAATTCAGGGCCATCTGGTGATTCAAATGGCAGTTTGACTTTTACCGTACTAATGGCGGCGATGAACCTGTGGTCTGTAGTACTGTATGGGGCACCGTCACCTCCGCAAGTCAACTGTGAATGAGAATGGGCGCGTCACTGACCAGTTCTTTTTACATCTCTTTCAGTGTCGATGGCTAAAAAGATGCAACCAGTCAGAACGAAGCGCCAGCCCACATAGACGCCTTCATAAAGTTCTATACATGAAGGGGCTTTGAAGCCAAGTGTGGGCTACTAACAGATTGACTGGGCCCGAGTTAGAAATGAACGCTTACGCAGTTCTTGCGTACGATTCCTGCTTCACGCCGCGCTAACATCTAGAATGTATAGGCATCGAATCATCTGCTTAGGAGCATCTTCAACTTCTTCTTTCATCAGTAAACAGATGGCCTCCATTAGTATAGCACATATGCCATTTTTCAGATGATGATAGTGATCAAAGTTGCCAGTCTGAATTCCGGAAAGGGTCTATTGTCTGGCGCTAAAGTCTCAACGACTGCACAGCGGTAATAAGCTGCTCGAGTCCCGCGACGCCCCGCACGCGACTCCAGCGACCTATAAGGGACGCCACTATCGGGCAAATATGGCGGTCTAATACCCATGCCACACGGGCAACTCGAATGCCATTTACAACGAATGACATGTGAGCGGACGGCCAATCAGCTCGCGCAACACTCCGGGCGTAGCGCATTCCACGCGCGACAGATTGCGAGCTGATTCGCCGATCACAAATATGTCATTCGTTGTAAATGGCATTCGAGTTGCCCGTGTGGCACGGGTATTAAACAGATCGTGCCGTGCCATGGTGTCAGACCAACGCACAACGCTGGGGCGTCGGCAAGCAAGCACCGGACTCGAAATGGTTTGCCCTGCTTTTTATCCTCCACGTTTCGAACCTGCGTTGATGTGTTGGCGCACGCCAACTTCCAGAGGCTTGGCTCTTTCTTCGAGGAAGTGACGAAAGGACTGTCTACTGTACCTTTACGGTACGGGTGAACGTTGGTAAACGCGGAATGTATGGTTCGTGCGGTTACGTAGGTTATGTTCAGAGAAACCTGGGTAACAGACCGATACTGCAGTTGCGACATAGTCACCGAAACAACTCTTCCATCGCGCAAACCACCGACAACATGTAATCACTGAAGCCGGAAGAGACAAGCAAAAATCGCAAAAGGACTTGTTCCGGCAAGTTCAGTGTTCTTCCGCTAAGTGCCGTCCAGTTTGCTCGAGTCGCGGATAGTTTTATCATTTCAACCTCGACTATACACGACACGATGGTCGTCGTCAGGTGCAGTCAATCGACGTCACTTACCTGACCATCAGGTCCGCACTTGACACCGTCCAGCGAGCAGTATGCCGACCGGTCAATCCTGAATAAAAGGATCCAATTATATCATTTCAATGTGTGTAATTGAAACTGCACGCTTCCATTATTTTCGCATTCTGCGAGCTTAGCAAGATTCCAAGTTTAAAAACAATTTGCCAAATGTTTGACTTTTTTTAGTTCTGCATGTTTTGCTTTATTTCTACTAGATACAAATGTCTGAAACATTAAAATATAGTGCATGTCTTTTTTTGATTTTTCACAATAATAAGAAGTATCTGATTAGCACATAATAGCTTTGTTTAGCCACCCCCAAAAAATAAAAGTCAACAAATCAGCGCATCGTTTTGGACGACGATGTCACTAGGGTATTTTTTTTTTATCAATAGTGACTCCAGAGATTTTTGTGTTTTGTGAGAGATAATTTAGATTTTTAATTCGCGGAAATATTGGGGGCACATGCGAAAATCAAATTAAACTCGCCCGAAAAATATATAGCCCCCACAAAAGTTCACTGCAAAATAATTTCTCATTTACGTGCACAATACATTCAGTCCAAAAAAAAAAAAATAGTTAAACGAGCCAGGAGAGAAACACTCAGCAATGCAACCGTGACTTTTTGCATTGCTTAAAGGGATACTTCAACGAAATTTGAAATATTCCCGTCGTGTTCAAAAATAGGTTGAATATGATCCACAATATCCGTAAATGACAACCGCACGTTTGTATTTTGATCCTGGTGGCTGTATTTTTCGTTATAAACGGCCCACTCTGGCAAGCGCTCGGAGAAGGCCCAGCTTAGAGCACGCGACATCCAACGCAATCGTGACGTAGGTCGTCTCAAGACGAGCAAAGCTACGGCGAGGCTGACGTCGAGAGGATGGCCTAGTCGTTCCAGCCACCGAAGCTGCTGCTTTTGTACGAATTTCGAGTGACGGTTTAATCTTTTATAATCTTCTTTTATAATCTTCTAGGGGGACAATAGCGACTTCTGCGACACACAAAAGGGATTCTCGGGAAGAAGGGAGTTCCTCCTTCCCCCCTTCTCTCGTCGTGGCCGGAGACGAGACAACCTCCGTCACTAGCTGTCAAGGTTCCTAGACGAGCATTACAAACGAGGCGTTAGCGACATCCACCAGGTGCTCTTTGAATCGTTTAATTCGTTTTAAAATTCTTTTTCGAGACTTTTTTAACGAGATATTGGTATGTTCCATGTGATACTGCTCTTTTGAACAGATATAGACCAAAAAATGAGCGCCGAAATTTCGTTGCAGTATCCCTTTAAAGAAAAGATGGGGCACTTCTACATTTGAGAAAAAACGCTTGAATTGCATTCATTTGGCCTTTAGAATAACAGATATCACAATTATATTTCAATGCGACGCGCCGGAGAGCCATAAGAGCAATTTGAAAATAGGGTTGAAGCCCCGCCTCCCTAGCCTTGGCAAGCCAAAAGATCCGTCGATGACGTCACGTACAGCGACTATCTTTCGCGTTTTTCTCGCGTTTAAAAATACTTGCGCGGCAAATGGTTTTGGTATTCGGGTTCACGAGGTAAAAATACACTAGAATTCACTTCTAACTCATTTTTTTCAAGAAGCTCCGTAGCTTCCCTTTAATGTCACAACTCAGACAGCGTTTTTTGGTCTAAACATATTTTTCGGCATCGTCATTCGCCGAGCTGCCTCCTTAGGTGTCGGTGATTGTCTCTCTGAGTGTTGTATGGAAAAGTAGACGCACGGGCTTCTTTTAGAGCGCTCTTTCTGTGAATACGACGTCGCAAATAAAGTAAACACTTCATTTTATTAATTGTTTACGATTCAATCATTGACGTCAGCGCGACTGAAGCGGGACTTCGAAATTGAGTGAGTGAAATTGAGTCTCTGTGTCATCGTTTAAATTTCTGTCTGTGTAATCGTTTAACGTTCAAGCTTTTTCCCCACCATCATTGCAGCTTCGTGTGTGTGTCTTGTCCTGTCTCTGTGTAATCATTTAGAAGAGCTCTGAGGAGGTTTCTGAGATCGCCTAAATTTGGCGATAACTCACTCTGCGGGCTCTAATCATCCTAGAAATCCATAAATCATAAGCGTGAATGAAGGGCCACGACGTCAATTTCGTTCCATGTTCTAACGCACACCGAAGGCTGCTGGCGCGGAAACATCGTGCACCACCTAATATCGAGAATGAAATGCTGAAATATTTGGTTCAGCACCTCCTTAACGTGCACCACGCTGTAGTAATACGCGACCGCGTGCCGGGACGAAGTTCCACCAGATCGAAACGGGCTGGGAGGGGATAGACTTATTTCAAGACTCGGAGCGCCTGATCGCGGCGTAATGCCACGTTATGCATTGTGGGAATCAGTGGGAAACAAATTCCAAACACGCTTCGCTCCTGACCCACAGATTCCCAGAATGCAACGCGCGCGGTGACGGATTTATGGAAGTCCGGATCCATGGTTTCTGCAGCGCGAGCTTTTGCTCCACGCGCTCCGAGCTGGTGTGCGCTAGCGCACTCGGCCACCTATCCCGATATTATGAGTACCGAAGCAACAATATGAAATGCCAACTCTGGCCTCAGCGAAGAAATGAAGCGGCGCTTCTACCGGTATGGGCCTTAGGGCTGTTTATACTCCGACATTGAGCGCAGTGAACGCAGCGTAGCGCACAACGCGCGCCTTTCATTGGCCGGCAACCAGGAACTCGACATCTGCGACCAATCAATATCTTGCACGCTGCGCTACGCCGCGCTTGTCGACGTTACGTTGGAGTATAGACGTACCTTGGTCTGTTCACACATGCAGCGGAGTGCTACAAGCATAACGCCGACCTCGCGCTAAGAGCGTGCTGACGGGGGCGTTCACCAGATTTGTATCGCACCGTCAAAACTGTTGCTCATGGCAGATTATATGTAGGTTACGACACGTGAGCAGCGCTACATCAGTGCTTCGCTGTATGTGAGAACCGACCTTTACATGGCGGGTGAGTTCACTGAACCCTGACTAGTTCGCGTGAACCACGCGGTTCTGTTTGCTCGCCTATATTCGTATAATATTTCAAAAGAAAGGCGACGTTGCTTCAGAAAAAAAAGGCGACGTATCTTCAGGTTAGATAAAGAAAAAAAAAGGAAAGACGTTTACAAATCTCTGTAATGCGAAATTAGGGCGCAGCTCTTGAGGTATTTTGATTTTGTCATATACAGTCCCTAAGAGTTTGAGGAAGAAATATACCTATATATGTACAAAGATAGACCTCGTACTGCTGCGTACATATTATAAATTATAAATCTATATAAATTATTTTTGTTATTGTAATAATTTTTATGTAAGGAGGAGTAGAGGAGGGTACGGAGGACCCTCTCCTCCTTCTCCTCTCCCCTCCTCCTCTCTTCCTGCTCCCCCTCCGGTTACGCGGACGGCCACGGCGACGGCGACACCGACGCCGCAAAATAGGGGAACGAGCGCCTGTGAGCTGCTCTCTAAAAAAAAGAAAAATAGCCAAGTTTACGGGGACGAGTACGGAATGCGGAGGTTCTGCCGCAGCCTCCAGTTCGTAGGGCGCAACAAGCTTGTGCTTCCCCGATCATGCACAGGAATCTACCGAGCAGATGAGGATTCTTATGCCGTGAATAGCCCAGAGGCAATTTGCTGACTCCTTGTTTTATGTCGACGAGTGATCACGCTATCTTTCAATTGATGGAACCCATTGACTCATGTGCGAGACGAGACTGCCGATGGCTAGCATAGTTATAGCCGTTGCGCAGCACCACTGGCATTGAACCTCGCCGTGACAACGCTCTGCATATTTACACATTTTGTTCACTTGGGCAGGCCCTATTTTACTTAAATGCGAAGTAGACGTCCAGTGAAGCAGATAGCGCTAGTAAATGTGAGTCACGCTTTGCACCGGATACATGATCCTTCAAAGCGATAAAGTTGGGAAGAGCATGTACACTCATAAACGTTGCCTCGGAGAATAAAAACCCTTACTATGAATCGGAAACACATTTAACAGCTGGTTCAGGGGAATAACTGATTGCATCAAGAAAATCTGATGGTACATCAAAGTTTCTTGATGGTCCATCAAATTTCTCTGGCAGGTGAGTAGAACTGCAGTACGGCGATTGATGTAAGAGTGCTTTGCATAACATGCTGAAGGGAGCCGAAGCATTCTTTAGAGCGAGGCACTCATTGTCGGAACCTCGCGCCGCAATACTGAAACGCTCTTGACTCGGTCCGGGAGGTTGAGGCTAGAAAGTTTATATCTTTCTATCTGGTGTGGGCTATTGGCCTTACCGCTGTGTCGCAGCTCATTATTATTGTTTCATGAAGAGCGCAGACAAAAAGCATCCGCGAGCGTATTTCAGATATGTATGCTGCTCGCGTTCGTCCGTGTAAGCCAAGGCTGTCTGTCGTAGCATGCACGCTTGCTCTCTAGGTTCAACGGAGTCGCATAGGTTTTGTGAATTAAAGTGTATAAGGTCGTCCCGAAAGGTTCAGACATCGAGGGCGTTCCTCTGAAACATGCTTAAGGTGCATGTGGGCCCGTTTGTAAACGAATGTCCCTTTTGCCTGAAAAACGTAAATTTCAAAAGTAAAAAAAATAATAATAATAATAAATAAGGACGGGTACACACTTTTCCTGATTTTTTATGTCATGAATTACATTCATTTTAAGGACTTGTGAACCGTTTTATAGCCACGCAAGATGGCGCCTCGGCTTGTTAACCGTTTCAAAGCCATCCAAGATGGCCACCTCGGAATGGGAGCTTTTATATAAATGCTGCCCTAGTTGATGAAATTCCCTTGGCAGTGGCAGTCAGACGTCATATCATGGACCACCAGGGCACGTTCCGCCAGGGCCACAGACTGGCAGTCGGTGTCCCAAATTACGTATCTTGATGGAATTTTCAATAGGGCATGCTTTCGCATTAACAATTATCGAAATCTCTGCAGCAAGCAGTTTTGATAATGTGGTTGATAATGTTGGAAGAATGGTGACGGACAACATATGAGAATTAAACGATAGACGTTTTATTCGGTGTAACGAAGAAGTGTGGAGTTAATTGAACGTCAACTGGATTACCCGAGGATAAATGGCTAGGCATTCTATTTCGTCTAAACTCTAATGCTTGCAAGTGATAAACATGTTCAGGAAGAGAAGTTATTGACCTATAAAGTCAATCAGGTTTATCAGCGTTTTATTCTTGAACAGATTGAACATTTGTCCTAGTTAGCTGTTGCGTGTTTAATTGATAATTGAGTTAAATCGCATTAACAGTTTTCCCAAAATAAAATGTATATTCCACGTTTTACTGTGTTTTTTTTTTTTTCTGATAGCCAAGAATTGACCCCAGGATTCCGCGTTGTGGTATTGGCGCTCATTGTTACATATGGCTATGGGCTTGTATACACACGTATTTTTATACCGCTTGGGGCTTTTCGAGAACTCCTTTTGCCTTCCCTTACATTGTAAATTGGTGTTTGCTTTCATGGAAGTGGGTTTCTGTTTTTGAAATGTTAAGAACTATATCTGCCTTTAGCGAAAAAAAAGGTCATAAAACATCCTCGTTTCTTAAAGTTTCATTACACACGGCGGGGACGTTGACAGTAATTCCAAGAAATAACAGCAACAAAAGGGTGTCAAGATGATTTTGTTTTGTCAAGCGAGGATATATAGTGCCTGTATACGAAGGTATATAAAAAAAACGTTGTTGGTGCTTATTGGTTTTTAATCACGCGTCTCTCACTCAAATACTTGTCTGCTGTGTTGCGCAAGGTATTAACGAAGGATTTATTGCAGCGAGCAAGTTGTCTGCTTCTTGCGGAGGAGTTGCACTGACGTCAGAACGACGCTGAGCCCTAATTGGCTTTGATTGAAAGGATGGTGGGTAGACCTCAATGCCAGATGCCTCAAAGTCTACCCACTATTTTTTTTTCAATCAGCCAATAAGAGGTAGTAAAGTAGTAATTTGAGCTAGCTGGTACTTCATGTTGAAGCCAATAAGAGCCCGGCGTTCTGACATCATCGCAACCCCTGTGCAAGAAGCAGACGAACCTGCGTTCTGCATAGATGTGCTTCTTCCAATTCCACTGTATCGTTTTGTGTACAGTGCAGGCCCAGGCCAGGATGTTTTAAAGCGCGTGAAGCGAACAACATTACCCCCTAACACGAAGACTTTTTTTTTTTCAAGTTGCATAGTTAAACATTTTCAGTTAAAGCCTGGTTAGTTGAAAAATGTATCCCTGTAGCGTGGTCTGACAACTGCATACTAAGCAAAACGCAGGCTACAGTTGACTACGTTTTCATAGAGTGTTGAGACGCAGTCTTCTTTTGGGACGTCCTGCGAAGGATATTAAAACAAAACTTCCCATTAACGAACCATGACATAGGCTTTTCAGCAGTGCAAGGGGAAAATGACGTCCCGTACGACATGATTCTACTTGATGTAAAAAAGCGCAAATGATTAGGAAGAGAAGAAGGAGACAGGACAGAGCGCTCTGTCCTTTCCCCTTCTTCTCTTCCTAATCATTTGCGCTTTTTCACATCATGCATAATGCCTAACGGCGCAGCAGGTATTTGTGTATATAAATAAATAACTAGCACACCAGTTATTTTTAATATTTATACAGATGGGCCTACACAGCATTGGGCGGTGCCGCATGACTGTACGCCACGCGAATAACGTTGTTTTTACCCGTGCCTAAGTATTTTGTTGAGCATATGTGCTTTCTGAAGATGTATGCGCTGAGAAAGTGAGGGAGAGGAGGAGACGAGAGCGCCGGGTCGTCAGAACGCCGAGCTCTGATTCCAATGATTAGTGGGTAGCCCTTGTGGGAACTAGAGTCTGCCACCACGGCCAGAGGCCGCTGCCGGCCGCCCAAACTGGAGAACATCTGAGGCGCGAAACAGCGCACGTGGGACAGGCGCAGAAGCCTACAAAAGAGGGCACCCGCCCACAGAACAGGGGAGACGGATCGTGGTCACGGAGGCGTGCAGTTCGAACGCTCCGGCAATGTTTTACGTTGATACTAACAACCCATTCCTGTTACTCTAATAAATGTAGTTTCCCGTTATGGAAACCCCGGCTTCGTGTTGTTCCTCCCGGATGGGCATGCAGCAAGGCCACCCTACCACAACCTAAAGCTAGCTGCTCTTGTCTCTGCTGCATTCGTCGAACGCCTTCGAGTGCAAGTGCCAAACGCCGGACGCATGCGTTTCGCGTTTTAGGGCGTTCGACGAGTGCAGTGGAGACAAAGGATGCCTTTTTCTGCATTGCACCCGTCAAACCCGTTCGAATGCAAAAGCCAAACGCCGGACCCCGGCGTTCCGGGTTCAAAAGTGCTTGACGTGTGCAGTGGAGGCCCATTAATCATTCCAAACGGAGCTCGGCGTTCTGACGTCTCCGCCACGCTCATGTCTCCTCTTCTCCCTTACTTTCTCGCCGCATTGGTTCCTTCCAAGTTAGCCGAGTCCACGGACCTCGCACGAACCTCGCACGGACCTCGCACGGACCTCGCCGGACCAGGAAAAGCGAGAATTGAAACGGCTTAAAATCGCGAATACCGTGGTACGAGTACGACAGTCCGCGGACCTATTTCATGACGTTTGCCCACGTGACACACAACATTCCTCAGGTCCGCACGGATTTTCCCCGGACACATTCCTCTGGTCCTTGGACCAGCTAGCGAGTTTTGCATGCTTTTTTTGTCTGGATCATGGCGGATTTTGATTCGTAAGAAAGGCTCTCGCCACCGATTTCGTAAGAACTAGTCGGGGACAAGTCCTCCGAGTAAATATACCTAATGAAGCGTAACAATGAATCGTCCGGCTGAGCTGCCATCCGTGGGACGACACGCCTACGGTGATGTGACGACATGAAGGAATATGACACCAGACTAGGCGCTCTTCGTCCTGTCTATCATTTCAGTTCAGTTCTACTGTAAACACGCTATCATTCCTCTTTGTAAGCTTCATAGATGGAATGTACGGTACCGGGGGTAGGCATGGTAAAGAAAGAAGACGAATATCGCTTTCTCGCTGTCCAGAACTAGGCAAAATATTTTGGCAATGTGAAAAGGAAGTACTCCATACGCTCGACCACGCTGTGGGCCTGGACATCCCTATCGAACCCCGCAATACCCTTAACTCCAGGCTAATGCCCCTTGTACAGGCCTCGTATATAACCACTCACAAGATCCCTCCTGCGCCTCAATGTACGTTTCCACTGACTCACTCACTAACTAATGGAGGCTTATTGCAGAGAACGCGCCAAGTGACTGAGATCTTGCTTGCACAAGCCTCAATGGGAAAAGGCGCGCTACACGTTAAAAATACCCGTGGAGTCCTCTAATCCTCAGTTCGTCGCTGTGGCGTGCAAGCTCTCTTAGCGGGTTTGAATCGTAAATTCCAAAGTACTCTTTTCAAAACAATTTCCAGAAAATATACCAGCCGAAGGATATTCCTTGTATTTGCCTAAGTGATTGTGCAACTAGAACTGCAGTCCAATGTTTTGACAAAAACAAGAAAGAAAAAAAAAAGAAAGATCGGGAGGTTTTAGTTAATATGTGTATCTGTCGACTTTCGCTAACAAGATGCATTTGAGGTGTGAAAGCATTCTGTTTATGATGCTTTTATCATTTTGTGGGGCATTACCTGCATTAAAATTTTGCTCTTCTAGAAATGGCATACGCGAGTGCCTAACAAACACAGAAATGATTTCTTAGGTACCAGAAAAAATAAAAGGGGGACGAAGGGGCTAGCTCGTCGTTTTCGAAAAACGCTCTACTTTGCTTGTGCACGGAATCAGGAGGAAAGCGGTCGTTACGCAAAAACGCCATAAATGTTTAAACAGTTCGCAATAGATAAAAGCAATATTACATGAGCTTCCTAACACCGAATCTAATGCTGAGGAAGTCGCACTTTTGAATTATGACGATCGACAGTGGCGTCTGCTCTACACAAGCCCCAAAATGGCGGTGCCCACAACAATATCGGGGAACGGAGTGCCGATACTCTAAGCGCAGCTCATTTAGTGGCTCTAGTATGAGCTAGAGGAGCACTCGGGACGGCGAACGACAAAGGACTCAAGTGTGACACGCTGTGCATGATAAGGATAAACAGCTGAGTAAACGCGAACGCAGAAAAGAAAGCCACTACAGGCTGTCACGGTTGTCTTTCCTTCGTCTGCGTTTACTGAACTGGTTGTCCCCATCATGTACAACGTTTACCAACTGGCCCGGTTTGCAACCTTGGTACAGCTGGTGACCCGAGCTCGGCATTTCCTGAACCGCCCATGACCATATATACCATCGCCGTGTCAGCAGGTCTACGGGTCACACAAACATATTACCAGTTTTCCAAGCAGATGGTGACCGCCGGAAACATTATGCCCTCGTGGAGTTTTTCGACGACGGACACCGAAAAGGGATACTCGAAGAACATTTTCAGCATGGTGCCCGTCTGGTAGAAGAAGCCTCCGAGGGAAATGAGCCAGATGAGGACGCGGATCAGGCTTCTGGAGGTCACCTGCATCTGAACCGAAAAGGACGGCATTGAGGGAGACCGCCTAGAGCGCGAAAGTTTAACCCCCCCCCCCCCCCCCTCAAGCCCGGCAGGGTGTGGGTGGTCCAGAGTAGCTTATTAGCGATCCCCAGCCAATCAGATCGCGGCATTAGTCAATAAGAATAGCAGAAGAACGAATCACGAAGCAAGACGCCTAAACATAATGGATCATGCCTTCGCCGTTTCTTTGGCTCTCAGTGACTCTAGAGGTTCGAAGCCATAATAACTAAGTGAAAAATTAAAGTGCCCACGCTGAAGACATATCATTCCTACGTGACAGCAGAATAACTGAATAAGTCGCGGAGTCGGGAAAAACGGGTGTGCAAAATTTACGACGTAATGCAGGGAAGAAAGGAATAATGAAAGAGTTAACGATATTTGAAAATGAAAACTATAGAATCGATGCTTTAGATGTTGTTTTACTATTAGTGCCCGTGTTGGCACTTTCAAAAGCCTATTAAAAAAGGTTTCTGAAAAACGGGACACCAACCTTGAATGTCCCGCCTCTCTAATTTTTCGAAGCCCAACTTCAAGCATTGTCCGGGATTGTGTTTTTTTTTGGTCTAAACATATGTCTCGGCATCGCCATTCGCTGAGCTGCCTCCGTAAGTTGCGCTGATTGGCTCTCCGAGCGTTGTGCGTGAAAGTAGACGCACAGACTTTTTTAGAGTGTATTTTGTTTGATAACTATAACTGAGATGCACCGATTATTAGCGTTTTCTTTTACAAGTTAGTCAATGAAAATAATTCAATTAATAAATCAGTTAGTTGATTTAATGTAAAGAACGATATAAATATTAAGTACACGGTGTCCCAAAAAATATTTAGTTTTTTTTTTTTTTTTTTTTTATGTAAGTTATTTATGTATAACAGAACGCTCATTGCACGCTCAAAAGTAATGCTAGAGGTCCGAACCATATGCCAAAGTTTCACCATCAAGCGTGATCTTATTTAAACATTATGTGATGTTCCTAAATTTTCAATGGAAAAATAGGGCTCATTTTCGCCCGCTTTCGGTAACTGGCGCCCATAGAGCTCCGTGTATTATAACAAGTCCATCAGCCGCCATTTCCCCATTGAAAATTTCAGAAAATCGCTCATAAATTTGGGGTAAGATAACAGTGGGTGTTGAAAATTCCGTATCTAATTCGGACCTTTAGTGCTACATTTGAGCGAATAATGAGCGTTTGGTGATGCATAGTTCATTTTGCAGTGAAAAAAAAACCTGTAACTTTTTTTGACAAGCACTTATTTCGAAGAAAAAAAACATTATACATCGGGGAAACACAAGTGGCGGGATTTGTATAACCTCAGGGATGCAGGAACTGGGCGTTTTCATGAAGTCAGTCTATTTCACGTTTTTCTTTGTTTGATATTGTTTCGATATGGCCCGGTTTCGCTCTACTATGTATTATTTATGTTAATTAAAATATGTTAGGTGTGTGATACCTACAAATATGCATTTCGTTCGGATACGAGACAATTGACTTGGAAAAAAGGCTTTATTGATAACTCACTAGCAGTAAAAAACTATCGATAGTATCTATAGTCCCCAAAAATTTCACTATCGATAGTAAAAAAAATTATCGATAGTACAATGGATAGTCGACTATCAAAAAACTATCGATAGTACAATGGATAGTCGAATATCGAAAAACTATCGATAGTACTATCGATAGTCGACCATTGAAGAACTATCGATAGTCGACTATCGAAGAACTATTTATAGCACTATCGATAGTTCTATGGATAGTACTAAGCTATGGATAGTACTATCGATAGTCGGCTATCGAAAAGCTATGGATAGTACTATCGATATTCGACTATCGGAAAATTATCGAGTCGACTATAGTAAACCTATCGCTAGTAGTGTCGATGGTTGACTATCGATAGTTTTGCGATACCAGTAGTTTGCGTCGCTTCCTCTTCTCTTTTTTTCGCTTTATTTTTTTCAAATGGGACACCAACTAACCCAAGCAGTTACCATCCCAACTTTGGTTCAGCGTCCAGTGATGACGAAGACGGGAGTTTAGGCGAAGAGAGGAGGGAGGCGAGCGGCGCTGCTGCAACTGTGTTCGCTCCGCACGCGAATACTACTACAAACGCGCGCCAAACTTGGCGGCGCGCACGCAGAGTGCAGAGCATAAGGCGCCAGCCTCGGCGGCACTAGCTGGCGCCTTCAGTAAGAAAAGTCGACCTCTCTACTGCCGAACAAACCGAAAAAAAAAGACAAAAGTACCCCACTGTTGCAAACCTAAACTATGCGGTAACCCGCTGAATCTGGCTGAACCTCGAAGACAAGCAGGCAAAGTGGGACCCGCGTTCGAGGTTCTTGCGTTCTGCTGGTGTGGTTGTTGTGTGGTGTCGACCGATCTGGCAAATTTTGCCGGCTGCTCGACGTCCATCATGCGAGCACAAACAACCAGCCTCGTGACCTAAAACGATTTGCACCGGTAAGCGGACTGGTGGTGCAAAACTATCGATAGTACTATCGATAGTATCGATAGTGGCCAGAAATCTGATTATCGATAGTAAAAAAAGCTATCGAAAGTCGACTATCGAAAAATGTATCGATAGTACTATCGATAGTTATGCGACGCTATTGATAGTGTTTGAAAAACTATCGATAGTACCAATATTCAATTTACCGATAGTTTTGCATCACTATAACTCACCCCTTTATTGTGTAAGCAGCATCTTGAATCTTAGTATGTTGCTTGTGTTGTGCCTAGTACTTTTGACGCTAAGTGGTCCTAGGTGTCCTACATTTTGATGCTTATTAAGGGCATGAAGAAAGAAATGTGCGTTGGATACTTTGGAAACATATACAGTATAGCGTCAAAGCAAAGCATATTCGATGCCCGAATGTGACCTTCCTCGATAATATGGCAACACTGGTTCCCTCTTTGCATGACAAATCTGACCAATGCAGTACGACAGGCAGACTTTAACGTGCGTTAGGCATCAGTGATACACAACCACGCGCCGATACGACGATGTTCATCAAGATCGAAACAGGCAGGGCCGTGGATCGAACCGAAAATGCCTCGTTTCTGAACCCGAGCTTTCGTTTCATGTGCTACGGGAGAGTAGATGACTCGAGCAAATAAATTCCTTATTTTGAGTATGACAACGACGAAGGTGGTGCCAGTGACAATGCCAAAGAAACCTCCACTTTTGACAGATTAATCTGCTCATTAATTAGTCACCGAGTACTGTATTAACCAGTTGGTAGGTTAACCGATTACTCGAAAGGTGAACCGAATTATTTCAGTTTTAATTATAAGTTATAACGTATAAATAAGTACACGTTGGCACATTATGTGCTCACCATGAAAAGAAGTTCCCGTCCGTTGAGCTCCAGGGGTGTGCAACAACTCAGTCCCTCCTCGCTCGTGCCGCAATATTTAACAAAAAGAAAGAGCAAAGAAAGGCCGAAAAAAATCAAAGACCCTTTACATTCTCAGGCGCATGTTCCCGATGTTGCCTCAGCCATGTTCGCGTAGATTTATATGTTACGAAAAAAAAAATCTACATTATAAAAATATTGGGGAACAAGCAAAAGCAAATACCACGCAAGCGAGAGTGTACCTGTGGTCATGTACGCGCGAGATGTTCTGAAACTGCAGCATGCGCAGCTTTGTTTTTACCAACTTATCGGATGGCTTGTATTATTATTCTTATTATTCTTTTTTAGAAGATGCAGTCATTTGTTTTCAATGTACAGGATTCTCGTTGACGTTTCAAGGTACTGAAAATAAAATAAACATTAAAGATTGCTGGCAGTGCGCGCACCACCCGATATTGTATAAATTTACACAAAGTTTCGCCTTAGTCCTCGCGTGCAGAGAGGCCTGTCTAAATATATCTAATATGTATGGTCACTTTACTATAAACCCAAGCGCTTTGGAGGCATTTTGGTGTGCACAGCAGGAGTCAGGACTAGCCCAATACTAGCCAAATAGCCAACTACCACTTTTCCCCGCCAACTGCAAATGAAACTAGCCCAATTTGGCTGTTTATAGCCCAACCTGGCAACCCTGATTGTGGGCCGGAGAGTAGAGGGGGAGGGGGGGGGGGGGAGCTAGGGTGTGTTGCTTTGTGGAAAACGTCAAAGATGTTCAAGGTCGTTTGACAATTATGGTGGAAAAAGATGAGACCTTTGTTATCTTTTGGCTTTGTAGGTCGAGAAGGTTCTGTGGTGAAGTTCTTTCCAAAAAACACTAGACCCCAGAGGCAACAAACCGTTTTCGAGCCCAGTCACTGAGTTTGAGGCTAGACTCTCACCGGCGTCCCTCCTAACCCTAACCGAGTGGACTGTGATTTCAATAGGCGCAGCCTGAGTAGGCGCAGTTTCAGACGCTGCTGGCGGCTAAATTTTCGTCTTTTCCCGCTGTATTTTGTGTTTTATGGTACATGTATTTTCCCGAGGACATTGAGAAAGCGTTGTACCACATTTGAAAAAACAAAGAAGCAAAAAAATTAAAAAAAAAGCTGTAAGCTATTTTTGTTGGGTACAAATGCGACAGAACGAATGCGACTGGAATGTAAAGTTCTAGTTATTTGTGTGTCTTTTTCTTACGATAAGTTTTGACGGCGCCGCGGGATTCGCCGCATGTGAAACCACAAAGCGCTTTGCTGTCAAAGATAAATTGCAAGAGGGCTGAAAGGCATGCATTTTTTACGCTCACAAATAACGTGTTTACCTATGGGCAGGACACGGACATATAATTGAGGAAGTGTTAACATTCGAACAATATATCGTACGTACCACACGATGCAGCGTTATCCGAAAAGAATTTATTTGAGAAAGATCTCAAATAACACAGTCACAGTCGACGACAGTCACATCTTGACGATCTGACGGAATCCAAGCTGACTTCGTTTTGGGGCACGTTTTGGGGAGAGCCTCTTTTTTTCACAACCGCACCAAGGCAAAGAAACAAACGCGACTGACCCGTTTCCCACCCCAACCCGGACAACTCTTTTTGGAGACGACTGAGGATTCCACGCCGATTATCTGTAAGAGGGGGGAGAACAATGTTCGCAAAATCGCGTCAATGGCCGTTCGACGTCCTTTACCTCCTTCGTTTCCCGTGATTGTAAAGCACGAAAACTTGAATGGCAGGCACTTACCAGCCTTATTTCTCACAGTGGAAGATAACACAGAAAGGGTACGCAGCACGCATAAAAAATATTAAGTGGAAACTTTCAAGAGGGGCGAGAAAACGTCGAATGCAAAACCGCAAAAACGTAGGTAAAGAACTGCGCTGAGCGAGTCTTCACAGTCCAAGAGAATGGCAGAAAATTTCTAGCTGATAGAGGGCGTGAGAGTCGCACCAGCCGCATCAGCAACATGGCGGCGGCCTAGGAGTGTTTTTTGGAAAGGTGTATATAAAGGCCCGTTCACACTCTTGCGACCGAGTTAGACCGAGATTAGCGGCGAGATGTTTTAGTGGCGCCCTCTTGTGGTTACCTTTCGTGACGTCATTACCTTGCGAACAACATGGTCGATGGTGTTTGTAAGGAGCACGGTGGAAGCTTGAAATCATTGCGCTCTTAAAGCAACGCTACCAGCACCGTCGAAATTGAAGTTGTTCCATTCCTCTTATTTCCGTCGATGAGAAATCCTTTGCTGACGTCATTGCCAGCATTCGGCCAATCGCGGAAGGCCGACCACAGCGACGCTTTCGATCGCGCACGTCGCCAATAGACCAGACCGGTTTTTAAGCCTCTTGCGACTTCTTAGGACCAGCTCCGCTGCAGCGGATCCGGTCCTAAGAAGTCTCTCTCGGTCGAAGTCGGTCGCAAGAGTGGGAACGGGTCTTAAGAGGGTGACCAAATAAACTTGTCTTTAGCTGTGTTAGAGCGGCGGCGGAGAAAAGCTCACCGGAGAAAAGCTCACCGGAGATAAGCTCACCGGAGAAAAGCTCACTCAAAACCGGCAGATGCGGAGAAAAGCTCACCGATATTTTTTTAGCTTAGCTTGATTCTGCGTAAAACGTGGCAATTTAACACAATTCGCATTCGTCACTTCGTTAAAAATATGACCTCGTTTTTGTAATATTCTTGAGGTTCACTGGGCATATTTACTAATTCCTCCGAAATTAGTAATCATCCATTCTGAAAATTAATGAAGCCGCAAGTATAAAATCAGAACATCGTACACCGGTAAAAAAGGCAACAATTTATTGACAGCTGAGGGTGCGCTGTCGGTAGCTCTGTCAAATAAAGAGGTTTGTTTTTTGCGAGCTAATATGAATAGCGGTGTGTGAATAGCTTGAGGTCCAAATATTGTGTAGTGCCTAATAGATAAGTAGATGTTTGTTAATGTAATCAGTGTCGGCTATGCTGTTTTCTTTCTGTTAATTTCCCTAACAAAACTTTAGTTGCGAGAACAGCTTCGTCGTGTCGTGTTTGTTGTCTTCACTCCGTCGTCGTCGCTTGAGTGGTTTTCATCATGTATAACGTTTACCAACTCGCTGTTAAGAATGGAACCTTCGGCGACCTTCTTCCGAGTTTCAACGCTGCGCGAAACGAGTCCCGACGAGTCTGGGACCGTCGCCTGCGTGACGGGGCCTGCGGCAACAAGTCTCAACGCGCCCGTGACGTTAGCGGGACGTGTGTGTGTGCGTGGTGGTTGGTGCGCTCGGGAAAGGGAGAGAGGCATGGCCTAACTGCGGAGAACTTTGGCTACGTCGCACTGGACGGCGGACTTTGCTGCGTCGCACTTGACGGCGGGTTGCTGCATCGCACTGGCTGCCCTGGCGGGGAGTGAGGGAGAAACGGACCCTATATAAGGCGGAGCGCGAGGCTGCTCCGTTGTTCTCTCGGATTTGACGACTGTATCGCTACCATGTAATTAAACCGTTCGTTACGTTACCAAGTCTCCCACCTCCACTGGACCCCTGGGTTCTTCACTTAGGGGAATGGACGTCGTCTCGAGCCAGGAAGCTTCCGGACGTGCGGCCTAAACCCCGCCTCGAACAACTGGTGGCAGCGGTGTGGCGTGGTGTTGTGGGGGACGTTTCCGCTGATGCCTCCGTTGTGAGAGGTTTGGGAGTTTGCTTAGTGCTTGCAGCATCTTCTCAAGGCCTACTCCAAGCCCACCTCTTCAGGCCAGCGATAGTATCACCGGCCATTCGAGGTTTCCCTGGCCCCGGAGGGGCTGTTAAGAATGGAACCTTCGGCGACCTTCTTCCGAGTTTCAACGCTGCGCGAAACGAGTCCCGACGAGTCTGGGACCGTCGCCTGCGTGACGGGGCCTGCGGCAACAAGTCTCAACGCGCCCGTGACGTTAGCGGGACGTGTGTGTGTGCGTGGTGGTTGGTGCGCTCGGGAAAGGGAGAGAGGCATGGCCTAACTGCGGAGAACTTTGGCTACGTCGCACTGGACGGCGGACTTTGCTGCGTCGCACTTGACGGCGGGTTGCTGCATCGCACTGGCTGCCCTGGCGGGGAGTGAGGGAGAAACGGACCCTATATAAGGCGGAGCGCGAGGCTGCTCCGTTGTTCTCTCGGATTTGACGACTGTATCGCTACCATGTAATTAAACCGTTCGTTACGTTACCAAGTCTCCCACCTCCACTGGACCCCTGGGTTCTTCACTTAGGGAAATGGACGTCGTCTCGAGCCAGGAAGCTTCCGGACGTGCGGCCTAAACCCCGCCTCGAACATCGCCCAATTCGCTTCCTACCTTACAAATGACTAGTTCTTATATAGCTCACGAATAACAACGGAGACGGTGTGCACCTCTGAAGGTCATGGCTGGCGCACCGTAGAAGGACACTATCACACAAAGGGAACGTGTGGAAACACCAGCACGAACGGTTAGAAAGCGCGCATGTCCGTGGAAGAAAGAAGCCTCGATATCCTATTGACTGTTTTATCCTGTTTTCAAATGTTCACAAAAGCTTCAAATAGAATTTCAGGCACCGCGGTGTTGCGCGTGCAATTTTGAATTTTCGGCATTTACACCTTTGATTTTTAGGTTTTAGGCAATCATCGTTACGTTTTTTTTTTTTTTTTTTTTTTACTTTTTTTTGTTCTTCAAGTTCATAAAGATTTTAGTTAGGCTTTCGTTGCCTAGAGAGTAAGGTACAAAAAACACTGGTCCGCAATTATTAATTTGGGAGCAATATATACCCATTAAGCTTAACAAATATTACAAAAGAGGACATTTTATTTTTTACAAAGCTGACGAATTTTAATGATAATAAATTGATATATGTTACGCACGATCCAACAGCCTCCATATAAAAAGAAGAAAAAATATCAGTGAGCTTTTCTGCGCATACGCTCAATGGCCGGTGAGCTTTTCTCCGCATCCGCCGGTTTTGCGGTGAGCTTTTCTCCGGTGAGCTTATCTCCGGTGAGCTTTTCTCCGGTGAGCTTTTCTCCGGTGAGCTTTTCTTCGGGATTCGTGTTAGAGACGTGTCCTCGACTGTTCATTTTTCTTCTACTTTGAAACTTTCCTCTTTTCCTGCCTCAGTCTCGGGCTAAAAACACGTGTTCAAATGTTTTCGTCACGGATATTGTGGGACGTATGGATACGATCGACAGGTGAGAAACAACTTATTTACGGGCTTTCTTGGTCATGTGGGACGCGAGTAAAGTGCTGCAGTCGGGTTGTTTTTTTGTTTTTGTTTTTCGTGATAGGATGGCATCTTGTTCGGCGTTATCCGTGTGCGGTTGGGTCGACATTTGTAAATATGCGTGGTAATCTAGTTTTCACTGGAAGGTGAATAACCAAGTTTGTGTGATTATACGAAGTGCGTTGTTTTTGCTTATGTTATTTATGCTAATGTTATTTTATTGCCCTTACCGCTTTTATACTAGAATCTTAACTATATTAAATTAATAGTACTATTTTGTTCTAAGGCAGCTCGATCCCATAGGGAGAAGTAAATTAGTTGACTGTAAATAGAAAGTTTAGCACCCCTGCCACTCGTAAAAGTTAATACATTTTCATTAAATGATATGGGACTTAATCAAAAGCTGATTAGTCGACCCCATAATGTTGTTCCATCTAAATTACAGTACTTTTTCCATGTGGGCGGGGTATGATGCAAGAATCCAGTGACTGCACGCGATAACATCGCTTACATGATCGTGACACTTGTCTAGCCGTGTCCGCGTTGACTATCGTCTACCTGATTTTTAACTGTGATCTGTTTTGCTGACCACCGGAAAGAGTTGAGCACGTTGGTTACACATACTTAATAGACACAAGCTGAACAACCCAAGCACACAAATGTAAGAAGGACGAGAGAGACGCATTCAACCGCTGGACTACCAACTGAAATTTAATGAAACACTTCATCTTCATCGACAGGCTAGGATCAATCAGGCAGTTTGATACTTTAGACCCATGTTCCGGATAAAAAAAACAGGACGCGGGATGGCCAAAAAAACCTGCTTTTCGTGCAAGGCTCGTCAAATTATGAGGCGCTGGAGAAATGCAGCCTTCTGCGTTAAGTCCTTATTTCGAACTCTTTTTGTTCGCCTTCCGCCCATTGAAAAGCATGCGGGAAGGGCCTTAGAACGCGCCTGGTATCGCTGCGCCGCAGCGTTCTTCCGCATCAAAAAGTTCGTCTGCTTTCCTCGCCGTCACCATGGCAACGAACGCCGAATGAATAGAAGCACGCACGGTACCGCCGCGTGAAGCTAGCAACAGCTGACGCCATTTTTACGAATGCCGTCTGCTAGCCAAAGCCGAACGCGGTGTGTCAGATCAACCGCCTCCGCCGGTGCGCCGCTAGCAAAGACGACGAAGCTGAGACACGCCGACGGCGATCGAGCAAGCAACAACACCGCGGGACGGCTGCAGCGGCGGCATTTATTCGGATCAAAGGCCGCCTTCGCCGGTGCGCCGCTAGCAAAGACAACGAAGCTGAGGCACGCCGACGGCGAATGGGTGAGCAACAGCACCGCGGGACGACTGCAACGGCGGCATTTATTGGGATCAAAGGCGCGAAATAAGCAAGAACAATTTTTATTTGAATCATAACACCCGATATCCAAGTTGGGGACCACATACCTTTGCTGGGTCTTTCCTGTGAACTTTTTACAGAGACAGGGGGTGCCGCATTCAAAACACAGCTCCGTTTGCAAAATATGGGGGCCCTGAAGAGGACCGTTGAGACCGCTACCAGAACCTATAACTGACGTAACGAGCACTTGACGAGCGGTTGGCGCATAAGTCGTCTTTACGCATGCAGGCGGGTGACGGGCTCAGCGCAGCGGATCCCTCGAAGTCACCGGGGCCGTCAGAATCCTCGCCCTGTCTGCGTCGGGGCTCTAGATTTTGGCGGCCTCGGCGACGAACGACTGGAATCTATCAGTGTTTCCGCGCCTTCTCTCTCCTCCAAAACATGAACTTTGCAAGGTGACCAGTGAAATGGTGGCTCTCGCGCCGTCCACGTGGAAGAGAGTTTTTGACGTGGGCCCAGGTGCCCTCCACCGTATTGGTGTGCGCACCAGTGTTCGGGTCGACAAAGTGCAGCTTGTGGTTAACGGTGAGGTGCGTGAAGCGAGCGTCATCTGCAAGCTTGCGATAGCCAGCCCAACAATCTGTGATTATTCTTGTTCCAGGGCGGACCCACTTGGCTATTAGCCCTTGCAGGGTTTTAGCGTCACGGGTCTCCACGGGAACAAAAAAGCAGCACCCGCTGCAACGCGCCACACCACCGAAAACCCACTGGCCAGGCCTTAAATACCTGCGATGGTACTTGTGCCGACCGATCATACTCTCGTCTAGTTCTACAGTCACGCCTTCGCCACCAATCATGTCTGAATGCTTACAGACGGCATTTACCACAACCTCCCGACAAAGGCTCGCCCAATCAGTTATTGTCTTACTTGCGATATCAGCCTCCCGCTGAATGACGGCGCACGGTAGGTTCTGGCATCCGGAGGATGATTTTCATGAGTTGGAGAAACGTGAGGTGCGTGCGATCCTTCGAAAAAGGAACCGCTCCGTACCGAGACCTCGCCCCGGCACTGAACTTTGACCGGCTTCCTCTTGGGCACCTCACGAGTCATCCACACACCGCAACCCCCCCCCCCGTGTAGCCATCCGCAGATCTAGCGCGGACTTGCAGCTTGTCATCGCAGCTTCGCACTTTGGACACGCACGAAAACCCAGGAGCCAGGAGCAGGCCAACGCGCTGAAGCAAATTAATTGCTTCAAGAGGGTCTTTCATGGCGCCAAGAAGACGGCACAAGTTGAACGCCATGGCACTGCGATGCTCGCCTCTTGAAGAATAAAGCGCCGAAGGGGAACTGCGCGCTTCTTTGCATTTATTATATTTATTTCATCCGCCATTTTATACCTCGTGACACAATTCTAACAAACTCATTGGTTGATCTGTCGGACCACACCATCGCGTGACATAAAAAAAAAAAAAGAAAAAAAGAAACGCCAAACGTATGTTCACGGACGGCATCGTCACAGAGAAGGGAGCAGTCGAACCCAACAACAAAATGAAGTAACAAAGTGAATAAAAATAAAAATAAAAAAATAAGAAGGGAGTCGTTGGACTTTCGGACGGCGTCTTCTTTGATGAGAGGAGCTGCTCTGTCCAGAGCGGCCAGAGCAGCCGTGCTGCTCTGGCTGCTCGGAATGTTCCTTTTTTATTCTTTTGCTTACTCTACTGGGTGCCACGACCCTTTTTTTAAGCTGATTTGTTAAAATAATAACAAACAACGCGTTGGAACGGAGGAGGTAGAGAGTCTTGGCGTCAGAATTTGACGTGGTAGAAAAGAAAAGAAAATAACGAATGCACAATACATACCGTATGCCAAGACCGTTATACTCCGCACTTGGCGAGGCCTTATGACGCAGCCGACGACCGTTAGGCTATTTATTTTGTTTCTTTAGATTTTTTATCGTGACGACTACTCCACTGTGCCTCGGAGTCTCCAGCGGAGATCCGGCAGTTTTTAATTATTATTATTATTATCGTTTGAAGGGTACTCTTTCTATGCTGCTTCGTTCCTGACGCCATAAAAATATGGGGCGGGATTACTTTGCACCACGTATAAAAAAATAAAAAAATGCATAAAGACGACTTATGCGCCAACCGCTCGTCAAGTGCTCGTTACGTCAGTTATAGGTTCTGGTAGCGGTCTCAACGGTCCTTTTCAGGGCCCCCATATTTTGCAAACGGAGCTGTGTTTTGAATGCGGCACCCCCTGTCTCTGTAAAAAGTTCACAGAAGAGACCCAGCAAAGGTATGTGGTCCCCAACTTGGATATCGGGTGTTATGATTCAAATAAAAATTGTTCTTGCTTATTTCGCGCCTTTGATCCCAATAAATGCCGCCGTTGCAGTCGTCCCGCGGTGCGGTTGCTCGCCCATTCGCCGTCGGCGTGCCTCAGCTTCGTCGTCTTTGCTAGCGGCGCACCGGCGGAGGCGGTTGATCTGACACACCGCGTTCGGCTTTGGCTAGCAGACGGCGTTCGTAAAATGGCGTCAGCTGTTGCTGGCTTCACGCGGCGGTACCGTGCGTGCTTCTATTCATTCGGCGTTCGTTGCCATGGTGACGGCGAGGAAAGCAGACGAACTTTTTGATGCGGAAGAACGCTGCGGCGTAGCGATACCAGTTGCGTTCTAAGGCCCTTCCCGCATGCTTTTCAATGGGCGGAAGGCGAACAAAAAGAGTTCGAAATAAGGACTTAACGCAGAAGGCTGCATTTCTCCAGCGCCTCATAATTTGACGAGCCTTGCACGAAAAGCATGTTTTTAGACCGGAGTTTGGAGATAGTTTTTTTTACAACAACATGGGTCTAAAGTATCAATGTGCCATCAATCATACCTAGCTTGCTTCACTTCTTCCTCTTTTTCCTCATTATTAAACTAAGGCATCCTCCTCGTCTGTCTACTTGTGGGCGGTACTCCCCCTCGCAAGAACGTTCTCTCTTCTCTGGTTAAGGTCACAGAGGGTGAACTAACACACATGTCCCCTTTCTCTTGTATGTTTAAAGCTTCTAAAACCTCGCGTGCAAACCGGTTTCGATGGTGCCCCATGACGGTAACTTTGTCTAGGTTCGCCTTGCACTTGCAGTCGCGGCAATGTAGGGCTAAGTGACCTGCTGCCGTCAAGGTCTTCAAGCTATTGGCATGTTCCCGAGTCCTATCATTTATACACCGCCCGGTTTGGCCGATGTAACAGCGGCCGCATGTCAGGGGTATGTGGTATATAACCTCCTTGTCGCACTGGGCATAAACCGTCCTGTGATTGGTGCCACAAACCTTGCTGTTGCTGGTTTGCCCTTGATTAACCCTGCGGCACAACGAATAGGCATTATTGGGCGCCGAACACAGCACTTGTACCTCGTGTCGATTGGCCATCTTTTTTAACCTATGCGTAATCCCATGAATATATGGAACAACCACAAACGGTCTACTTTTCTTCTTTTGCTGTGTGGAAGGGTCGTTGCGTCCGCAAGTCGTCTTGATGGTGCGGCAAATTCTTTCGCACACGGAGGCAATTACATGTCGCGGGTAGCCCGCGTCTTCGAGTCTCGATATTTGCAACTCAGAACTTCGGGAGAGCTGATGCTCACAGGATTTCTTCAGGCTAGAAAACAGGGCTGTGAAAGCTACCGCCTGCTTGACAGTTTTTGAATGCTGCGACGAGAAGGGGAGAAACCCTTTGCCTGAACGGGCTTGGTATCTCCAGCAAACATGTTCTGCTCTGAACTCCAAGACCAAATCCAGAAACTTGATGATTTTCCTCTCTGGAAGCTCATGCGTGAAAGTGAGCCCCATACATGAGTGCTGAAAACTCCTCAGGATGTTGTTGAGGCACCCGTCGATATGATCGTCAACTTCTGTAGTGCATAAAATGAGGAAGTCATCGACATACCTAAATATCGCCGCGATTCTTGGATCTTTAATACTTTCTTGGATGGCACGCCCGCACGCTCCGAGAAAAACTTCACACAGATGTGGGGCCACTTTGGATCCTATGCATACGCCGCTTCTCTGCACGTAGTGGCGATCTTGGTAGGCTACCACCGTGGCTGAGAGGTAATAGCCCAAAAGTTCTAAGAAGGTATCTACTTGCCTCCCTGCCGCATTCTGGAATGACGTGAGGCCTTGATCTTCTATGTTTGACCGAAGAACTTGTAGTAGACGTGCATGCGGGATGGAGTAGTACATATCTTGAACGTCCACGGAAAACCCAGAAACGATGATGTTCCCTTTTTCTTTAAGAAAAGAAATCACATTTTCAGAATTGGAAATCCGGAAAGGGTCTTGCATCAAAACAAGGTTGATCTTTTCGGTGAGAAATTTGGACACGCAAGCTTGCCACGTGTTCCTCTCCGAAATAATTGCCCGGAACGGACTTCCCTCTTTGTGCGTTTTGACGGAGAAGAAAACCGTTAACTGGTCAATCTTGGCTGCCTTGATCTTGAAGCACAAACCCCCTTGATGATTTTTCTCTAGTATTGTGAGAATGGCTCTTTTTGTTACTTTAGTTCTATTGACATCCACCGGAACGAAATTCTTGTCCATGGCTTGAAGAGCTTTCTCTCCAAAAGCCCCTGAGTCAAGAACCACAAATCCTCCTTCCTTATCGGAAAGGCAAAGTTTAAGATCTTTGCCTCTCAGTTCTTGTACGGTCGGTCCGAAGCTCAGACGTGGGAGGGCTTGATGCTTAAGGTTTGCAAAAACCTGAATTCCTTCATCAATGACCTGCGGGCTCCTTTCATGTGCTGCTTTGGCAGCTATGTTCCTTACAAGCGCTACTTGGTCAACGGCTTCAAGCTTAGGCGCCATGGCATGTTTTGGGGCACGGACCAAAATATGCCATTGCGCCTAAGCTTGAAGCCGTTGACCAAGTAGCGCTTGTAAGGAACATAGCTGCCAAAGCAGCACATGAAAGGAGCCCGCAGGTCATTGATGAAGGAATTCAGGTTTTTGCAAACCTTAAGCATCAAGCCCTCCCACGTCTGAGCTTCGGACCGACCGTACAAGAACTGAGAGGCAAAGATCTTAAACTTTGCCTTTCCGATAAGGAAGGAGGATTTGTGGTTCTTGACTCAGGGTCTTTTGGAGAGAAAGCTCTTCAAGCCATGGACAAGAATTTCGTTCCGGTGGATGTCAATAGAACTAAAGTAACAAAAAGAGCCATTCTCACAATACTAGAGAAAAATCATCAAGGGGGTTTGTGCTCCAAGATCAAGGCAGCCAAGATTGAGCAGTTAACGGTTTTCTTCTCCGTCAAAACGCACAAAGAGGGAAGTCCGTTCCGGGCAATTATTTCGGAGAGGAACACGTGGCAAGCTTGCGTGTCCAAATTTCTCACCGAAAAGATCAACCTTGTTTTGATGCAAGACCCTTTCCGGATTTCCAATTCTGAAAATGTGATTTCTTTTCTTAAAGAAAAAGGGAACATCATCGTTTCTGGGTTTTCCGTGGACGTTCAAGATATGTACTACTCCATCCCGCATGCACGTCTACTACAAGTTCTTCGGTCAAACATAGAAGATCAAGGCCTCACGTCATTCCAGAATGCGGCAGGGATGCAAGTAGATACCTTCTTAGAACTTTTGGGCTATTACCTATCAGCCACAGTGGTAGCCTACCAAGATCGCCACTACGTGCAGAGCAGCGGCGTATGCATAGGATCCAAAGTGGCCCCACATCTGTGTGAAGTTTTTCTCGGAGCGTGCGGGCGTGCCATCCAAGAAAGTATTAAAGATCCAAGAATCGCGGCGATATTTAGGTATGTCGATGACTTCCTCATTTTATGCACTACAGAAGTTGACGATCATATCGACGGGTGCCTCAACAACATCCTGAGGAGTTTTCAGCACTCATGTATGGGGCTCACTTTCACGCATGAGCTTCCAGAGAGGAAAATCATCAAGTTTCTGGATTTGGTCTTGGAGTTCAGAGCAGAACATGTTTGCTGGAGATACCAAGCCCGTTCAGGCAAAGGGTTTCTCCCCTTCTCGTCGCAGCATTCAAAAACTGTCAAGCAGGCGGTAGCTTTCACAGCCCTGTTTTCTAGCCTGAAGAAATCCTGTGAGCATCAGCTCTCCCGAAGTTTTGAGTTGCAAATATCGAGACTCGAAGACGCGGGCTACCCGCGACATGTAATTGCCTCCGTGTGCGAAAGAATTTGCCGCACCATCAAGACGACTTGCGGACGCAACGACCCTTCCACACAGCAAAAGAAGAAAAGTAGACCGTTTGTGGTTGTTCCATATATTCATGGGATTACGCATAGGTTAAAAAAGATGGCCAATCGACATGAGGTACAAGTGCTGTGTTCGGCGCCCAATAAGGCCTATTCGTTGTGCCGCAGGGTTAATCAAGGGCAAACCAGCAACAGCAAGGTTTGTGGCACCAATCACAGGACGGTTTATGCCCAGTGCGACAAGGAGGTTATATACCACATACCCCTGACATGCGGCCGCTGTTACATCGGCCAAACCGGGCGGTGTATAAATGATAGGACTCGGGAACATGCCAATAGCTTGAAGACCTTGACGGCAGCAGGTCACTTAGCCCTACATTGCCGCGACTGCAAGTGCAAGGCGAACCTAGACAAAGTTACCGTCATGGGGCACCATCGAAACCGGTTTGCACGCGAGGTTTTAGAAGCTTTAAACATACAAGAGAAAGGGGACATGTGTGTTAGTTCACCCTCTGTGACCTTAACCAGAGAAGAGAGAACGTTCTTGCGAGGGGGAGTACCGCCCACAAGTAGACAGACGAGGAGGATGCCTTAGTTTAATAATGAGGAAAAAGAGGAAGAAGTGAAGCAAGCTAGGTATGATTGATCCTAGCCTGTCGATGAAGATGAAGTGTTTCATTAAATTTCAGTTGGTAGTCCAGCGGTTGAATGCGTCTCTCTCGTCCTTCTTACATTTGTGTGCTTGGGTTGTTCAGCTGGTGTCTATTAAGTCTGTTTTGCTGTGTCCAATAACTGCGTGTCTCGCCATTTTGTCGAAGTATTTCTGTGTAAAATATGCATTCCTACAGCAAATTGCGTGACTTAATGTTTTCTCTTATACGCCTACCTCGTACCATTTCATATCAATTAATTAGCGGTGTAATATTTTTCCCTTGTAATAAAATAATTTCGAGACCCCTTGCTATGTGCAGCTTACATTTTAGCTAATAAGACACGCGTATGTGACTAAAAGCGCGTTACGACGGTCGATCCACGCGCGTTGCCTTCACTCCGCCGCGCGCTCCCGATGGCCTTCCTTCGCGACGTCACGAGAAGAGCGCTACGGTTCTGTTCTAGGAATCTAGGAGGTGTTGTCGCGCCTCGCTCGGCCGTCCTCTTCTTCTTCCGACGCCCCCCACACTAGAATAAAATGTGGGCAATTAGAACAAAACTAGTCTCTGCATGCTAGAGAGCAGAACACAATCCTAGTGTAAAAAGGCTTCAGGCAACGAAGTGTACGTGTGAGGATATTTACGCTTCGCATGAGCTTTTTCTAAAGAAAAACTTTTGCATCCTGTTTTCTGCACGCCGTCACATTTGTTATTAAACTCGGCATTAAATTTGGTTGCCGAAATACACAACTTTGCGCTACGAAATTCCACCATTCGAAAATTCGCAGGTTTGGAAGGTTTTGGTTGCGACCGTGCGTGCCGAACGGCTATGCACACATACAACTACGGGTACCAGAACGGGCCGACGGACCTCTCGCTTGAAGGATCTTTCGATTCTTGACGTCACAGCGAAGCAACAATCGGCCTGATCGTTCCTACCGTATTTCTCTATGTGGCTGCCCAAGTGACTCGTAAAACAACTTGTATGAATATGTTATTTTGCCGAGTAGCCTGCAAAACCAGTTCATCAGACCACTTTCCAAACCTGCACATCTATTTTTGTTCACTTCAACAATTAATGTGAAATTCACTTACTTGATGTGTCGCACTGTAGTAATCTACTTCTGTCGCCGTGTCGCTTCCGAAGATCTCGAAGGGATGCGGTAAAGTTTGACGCTTGAGTCACCTTCGCGACTGTGACAGTCTTGCACGCAAACGACGTTTATTTTTTCGGTGAGCTCTAGGAGTAGGCGAAGTGTCACAGGAACCCGGTGAGGTCAGAGACGTGAAGTTGGGACTTACTTTTACGAAAAACGGTTGCAAAAAGGGTAACCGGACAAAAGCTCACCCGTATTTTCCCAAACACGGACAAAAGCTCACCTCTTTTTTTTTTTTTGCTTCCCCAGGCGAAATACGGGTTGGGATAAAGTGCGGACGCGATGGACATTGCACCTATTGCACCATTTTTAGAACTGGCATCCCATCCCATGCAAAGGTGTCGACAGATAAACCATAACAGACAGAGAAGCAACGATCTGGGACCAAAATTCAGGTCACTGAAACTGAGTGGAGCTGATAAGATCAAGATGGCTTGACTCAAGGTATGGCGGAGCATCCTTGTGTCAGGCCCAAGGAACTTCGTGAACCGAAGTTTTTGAGCCTGAAGAGTGACAGAAGAAGCGAAATCACCCTTTGTCGACCTCGCTTTTTCGCCTTGCTTATGTCACGCTAAACGCGCACATAAAGGTTAGGCACAATGTCTCCTCGTTAATAATGCGTGGGTTTTCTTGGGGTTCGGGTTAATATTTGATGTGAATTCACACAGTATTGGGCCAACATTGGATTTGATGTGGCAAAGAATGGTCCAACAATGGCCCAACTGAGCCATATGCTTCCCAATATTGGAAACACATTGGACAATAATGGACTATCAAAGCCAATGGTTTTCCAATATTGGTGATACGTTGGTATAGGCTGGTCAACATTGGACTGTCAAAACCAATAGCTTTCCTATATTGGATATAGCCGCTTTCAGCGAGTCAGTTACTCGAGCTGCCACCAGTCGGCGCGCCCTTCGCGCGCTTTCCGGGCGGCCATATCCGACCTTCATATTCCCGCCGTTGCTACGCGTTGTGTGCTGCACAGGCCACTATCGGAGCTTCGTTTGCATGTTCTTTTACGTTGCGCGTTGAAATATTGTACTTTGCTTAGGTCTTTTCGATATTAAGGACTTTCATTTAATCATTTGAAATTTATATTTCGACATAGCTCTTGTATTTTCTTATTTATCAAATGGAATCGGACATCGAATGGGTCGGCGATACAAGATTATGAGGCTTCAATGACCATGTAAGTTCATCCCATTCTTACGTTTTTGTCGCTAATAAAGGCAGTCAACGCTATTGCGACATATGTAAATTGCAACTGACGCAGTGAGGCTATCACAGTCGTGCTTCTCGCTGCATGTGCGCGCTCGTTTCCGCAAAGCCGACCCGCATGTAAGCGATCAGCGTGCGACGAGACGAGCGACGGAGATTTCTCACTGTCACCCGTCGCATCGCTCGGTTTTGGGATTTCTGGAAAACGTCGCTCACCGTGTTGGTCGCTTGCTTCGTCGCTTCCATGCGGTTTGCCTCGTCGCGCGACTGACTGAGCGACAGCGGAGCGGGTCGCCGTCGCTTATCTGGTCGCTCGCCAAATCGCTTACATGCGGTTTTTACTCAATTAATTTCCATGCACACACCATTAAACCATTAGCGCCTCGATAATAAGTATAAACCGCATGCAAGCGATGCGGCCAGCAACGAGACAAGCGACGGTGACCAGCTTCGCTGTCGCTCGGGCGGTCGTGTGACGAGGAAAACCGCATGGAAGCGACGGGGGCAAGCGGCCAAGACGGTGAGTGACGTTTTCTAGAAATCCAAAAAAAACCGAGCGATGCAACAGGCGACAGTGAGAAATCTTCGTCGCTGACTCTCGTCGTTGTCGCCGTCGCTCGTCTCGTCGCACGCTAAGTCGCTTACATGCGGGTCGGCTTTACGGAAACGAGCGCGCACACGCAGCGAGAAGCACGACTGGATAGCCTTACTGCGTCAGTTGAAATTTGCATATGTCGCAATGGTGTTGACTGCCCTTTATTAGCGAGAAAAAGGTTAGAATGGGATGAACTTACATGGTCTCTGAAGCCATAATCTTGTATCGTCGATCCATTCACTGTCCGTTTCCATTTTAAAAATTAGAAAATACAAGAGCTTTGTTGAAATATAGATATAAAATGATTAAATGAAAGCCCGAAATATCGAAAAGACCTAAAGAAACCACACGATTCCAACGCGGAACGTAAAAGAACGCGAAAAAAAGCTCCGGTAGTGGCCGGTGCAGCACACAACGCGGAGGAACGGCGAGAAACTGAAGGGCGGCTATGGCGGCGGGGTCACGTGACGTCAAGATGGCGGCGCCCATGAAATGTTGCCTGAAAGGGTCTATACGCCGGCATAACCTGTACAATACTCGGCTGTCAGAGCCAATGGTTTTCCGATATTGAATATACGCTGGCTTAAGCTGGTTAATATTAATCTGTCAAAGGCAAGAGTTTTCCAATATTGGTGATGTCTTGGTATAGGCTGGTCAATATTGTACTGCCTCAGCCAATGGCTTATCGATATTTGTGTCGCCTAAGCTATAGACCCGCGACCCTCTTTTTTGCATTGCAGAGGTAGGAAATTGGAAGAGTCATTCATGAGCTCGCTCGGGCGAGAATTTTATTTAGCCAACTTCATGGGGCGTACGTCGCCGGCGCTTTATAACCGCGATCACAACTACGTCCTTAGCTGCCTATAGGACTATTGCAGTTTTTTGCCGGCAGCTCTCCCTTCGCATTGCCTTACTTCGGCGTTGAGAACTTAATCCCGTTTTTTAGATTTAAGTATTTTTGTCTTTTCCAATGCATTTTGTATGTATACGTATCGTTAACGTCTTCTCTTTGCCCGTGTCCCTGCCATGTTTTTATTTCTTTCTGCGTGCTCTATCTTTTTTTATATTTAATGTTTCTGTGCATATTTAGTCATTGTCGACGCAGGTGTCAACAAACATAAAGCCGCCGCTTACGCCGCAACCGAAGTGACTTCTACTTTTAGTTTTACGAGAGTCTATCGCGCTATAAGGTGCATATATTAAACTCGAGTGAAGTCTCGAGAGGGTTGCTTCGACTGCCAGTGCACATGTCATCAATGTAGGCAGAGCAACGACGTAGCAATCGCGACGCGAGAGTATACTGCGCCTCGATCTGGCCGGCCGCTCTCGCCCTGCTGAAATGTGAGCGTGGGAGCCCCGTTAGCTTACTGAAGCTGCAAAACGCTACTTTGTTGTCGCGAATCATTTGTCCTTCGAACGGTCGCGAAGTTGTTGCGCTCGGAGTACCCTACCCAGCATCTTTCAGAAACCGTTCGCGCAGCATCGCAACCTTCTGACTAGGGATGTCGCGAACCACCCTAGGTTCGATTTCGAAAGGTTTCGATATTTGCGAAGCGAACTGAGGTTCGATTTCGAAAAATTTCGATATTTTCGTACCGACCGAGGTTCGATTTCGAAAAATTCGCAACTTTTGTCCACACCGGAGTTTCGAATTCAAAAATTTCGAAGCTTTCACGGTTTCTAAAATTTCGAATTCGAATATTTCGAATATTTTTTTACTTCAGGTTCGATAAATTCGAAGATTTCGAAATTCTTTGCAAAAAGAATTCGAAAATTTCGAACGCTTCGAATTTTTATAGACATGAAGTTCGAACAATTCGAAGTTTTCGAATTTCTTTCCGCATAAAGTTCGAAAAGTTCGAAGGTTTCGATTCTCTTTTAACGCTAAATTCAAAAAAAAAAAAAAAAAAAAAAAAAAAAAAACTTCGAAGATTTTGAATTTCTTTCTAATCCAAGTTTTCAAAGTTCGGAGTCCGATTTTCAAGTTTTTCCACAGTTTCAGTTTCAAATAACGTTTTCACGACTGACTGGTTTTCACAAAATCAAGTTTAGAAAAGTTAAGGTGTGATATCTAGATTCTGCGAAGTTGGTCAGGCAATGAAATGAGGCGACGAGTGTCCCGGATGTGCTAGAATATTTGCCAGTGCAGAATTGTGACCGCCAGCCCCGGGGGGGGGGGGGGGGGGGGGGGGGGGGGTTTAACCTGCATCACGCAGTAGTGATTCCACGAACACACTGTTTTACGAGACTCTTCCAGTTCGAAACGGCCAGGGGCGAGCAGGAGGTTGAGGCTCAGAAAAACCTTGAAACGACCTGGCAAACTACCTCGCCACCCCTTGCACGCTGGTAGTAATCCGATCCGGTGAAGTTTATAATTGTCCTGGAGGTTTATTTTCTGGGATGGAGGAATCGCCTCGCAAAAAGCACAAAAGCCGACACAACTCGAGGTCGAGGAGCGTTCTACCATACAAGTGGCGTCGGAAGAGGAAAAACGGGGGGTAAGAGGGTAGCGGGGGGGGGGGGGGGGGGGGGGGGGGGGGGGGTCTTCAGCCTCCTTCTCCTTCTTGCAGGTAGTTCGGACTGTTAAAGAAAACAATACGGGGAAAGAGGGCGTGGACGAGCTTATTTTAATCTGAAATTATTTATGCATATGTATAGCTAATGTCGCTCTTCACTGCATAAAAGCTTGCGTAGATGGTCATTGTTAGAAACTCGTTGTCAGAAGGCACTGCTCGTCACATGCTTTGTGGTTCGGAAGTTCAAAGCTGTCTTTTCGACCTAAACACCTGTGCCGAGAGTAACAAAAAAAAAAAAAAAAAGAATAAATGCGTGAATAAAAAGCAGGAGAAAAAAAAACTATCAAGAATTCGTTGGAAGTGTTCTATTCTTGCATATTCAAAGGTTCAGAACTTCGAAACAAGTTTCTTTTACCAAAATGTGTACAGTCTAAGAGAAACACGTCCCAGGAACGTGAAGCGAAAAAAAAAAAGTTTTCTTTTAATGACGTGCTGAACTTGAACACTACTAGAAATCTTCTCCCATGAGTTAATTTATTCCTTAACGTGAAAAAACAATAAATATATTATTTTGTATTCTGCAGATGGCAATGATATGTACTGTCTGTGGTGTTAATTTAAATGCGATACCTCAAACAACTTAGACGAAAATAAATATCAAGTTTAGGTCATAATTGCATGCAGATACATGTTTGGACATTTCTTCGAAACTCACGTTGAATAACAATAATCACATCTTAAGACGGCACCTACCTAGGCTATACATAGATCATTATTAAAAAAGTATAACATATCTACCATAAATAGCTCCGGCTGCAGCGTGCTTCAAATCTGGCACAAACGATAATCGTCAAAAACCCGTCGTCCTTCCTCGCCCCTTCGGGGATTTATTTCTTTAAACCTAAGCATGCCAGAACAATGAAATAAACGATATTGTCTTTCGTAAGGAACGCAGTACCGCGTGTAAAAGTTCGAGAAAAAAAATTACGAATGTACCCCAGTACTTGAAATCAAATGAAACCGTCCGCCGGTCTTTCGAAGTTCGACGAACGTCGAACTTTTACCCTAAAAGTTCGAAGTTCGTCGAACTTCTGACTTTTCAGAATTCGAAAGTTCGAAACTTTTCGATTTCTCTTGATAAATAAGTTCGAAAGTTCGAAATTCATCGAATTTTTTGGTCAGTCAAGTTCGAAAGTTCGACAAGCATCGAACCCTGCAGCGCAATAAGGTCGAAAGTTCGAAAAATATCGAATTTTTTAGCGTAATAAGTTCGACGGTTCGAAAAGCGTCGAACTTCTTAGCTTAACAAGTTCGAAAATTCGACCTCCGTCGAATTTTACGATATAGACAGTTCGAAAAATCGAAATCTTTCGAACCTTTCGAACCGCTTGATTCGATCATCGAAACTTCGATTCGAAAAAAGTTCGCGGCATCCCTACTTCTGACTGCGAGCGCCGGCGATTCCTGGTGTGTTGAAAGTCGGACGATGTGCTGTTCGGGGTGTCTTTTATGTTTAACTCTTCAGTAAAAAAATTTGGTTTAAAAACGCGAGCCTAACAGTGTACAAACAGTTTTAAATTTATTGATAAAAATATATATTTATAGATATATTTGTGTACATCGTGCGCAAAAAATAGTCGCGCTTAGTTCTTCATTCTAAATTATAATGTGGGTTATACGACGTAAAATATACTGTATTCAAACTTGTCCCGTTTAGAACCACTTTTGGACTGGACAGCTTCCTTAGAAGCTCAAAAGCTGACCTTGAAAGAGCTGTCCTGTTAAATCGGTATTGACAGCAGGGTAGACGCTATGCGCGTGTCTCCGGTTAGGGTCACGTGACTACCGTCTCGAAGCTGGTGATAAGGCAGAGCACGGAACCTGCCTAAAGCCCAAGGTCACGCGTAACATCTACTGCACTATCAACCTTGGGTAGAGGTGACGAATTCTCTCGCTGCTTCTGAGATTAGACTTTGTAAGCGCACCCCACCCCCGTTCTGGCCTGCTTACTTTGTACTCCTTCTCTCTTTTTTCTCTCTCTCCCTAAGCTGAAGGCGCGGTAGACGGTGCGTGCTCGCCGGACGAATGATTCGTACACGTTTTATCGCTTGAATCCGCTCTCTGTGCGCGGGTAACGGCAGAAGCGTGATCACGTGGTTTGACGGATGACGCATTAGCCGTTAACAAACTCGAAATGCCTGCGTCGCAAAGACCGGACCTAGTTTCGCGCAGTGTTGCCAGATTGGGCTATATATAGCCAAATTGGGCTACATTTTTTTTTCTAGTTGGAGTCAAAATTTTGTGGTTGGCTATGTGGCTATTTTGGGCTATTTCTAGGAATGCGGCGAACTGGGTCCGGACATTTCGTCGAACGCCGTTTCATCGAACGCCGTTTCATCGAAGCCGTTTGATCGAACACCGTTTCATCGAAGCCGTTTCGTCGAACGCCTTTTCATCGAACGCCGTTACAGCCTGCAATATTTTTGCAATTTATTTTGCTTTTTATACACAACGTCATCTAATTCTCCCTTTTTTTTAAATCACAGTATGCAGTGACGAGATAAGTTCCATCCTGATCATGTCCTGCTTCGAGAAGAAAGCCTCCATGAAACAATGACCCCTCTCCATGTCACATGAAACAATTAAAAATGAGACAAAAAAAAACAGAAAGCACGATGTGCTTTCTGGGAAGCGGTGTTGGGACCGAGGGGGTTCTCCGGGTAGCGTCACGCAGGGCCAGGCCAGGAAAGGAGCAGCGGGCAGACTCCCGTCCAGGAACATGACGAGACGGGAGGGTCTCTCGCAACGAAACTTTGTTTAATACTTATGTACAAAGTATTTACAACGTCCGAGAGCACCGATGCGACATTCTGTTTGCCCCCTTTATAGGGTCGCTCTTCGGTACTCTCGCGGCTGGCAGCCAATGGTGGCCGAGCTGCCAACAAATCATGTTCAGGCCCCGCCTCCACTCATCCCCTGAGCACGCACACACCCACATGCACACACTGCAGCTGTGGCCGGACTTTACACTCCGGCGCCGAGGCACCCTTGCCCTCGAAAGCTGCGCCGAGGAGGCGACAGCAAGGGGTCCAGTGTTTGCCCGGGTGACGACGTTGGCCGTGGTAGTGCTGACCCCTCCATCAGACGGCGTTCAGGCACGGGAAGGGGGTTGGCCGGATCATCCGCAGGTGGCGTCCGGGGATAATCTCACCCTCACGGAGGTCCCGCAGCTGGCGCGTCGTTACCCGGAATCCTGGCCCGGTAATCCTCCCGGTTCTTGAGTCGGCTGACCCCGTTTCGGACCAGCGTTAACACAGCCAGAAAGAAGGGTCCGGCTTAGCTCCGCGCCTAGGTGGGGCGACGCCAACACGGTGGTCCCAGGGCACCCCCTTGTCGCCTCTCGCCTCGTTTCCGGGCAAGCCGACCGGAGCCATGTGGCGATGCTACTCAATGAGTTCACCGTTGCCGGACGGATTAGATAGGGAGGGTCTGGTCCGGGGCTTTTCCGTTTTCACAACAGCTCCTCCGCCGCTGGGAAGAGTGTCTTGAAGGGGAGCAGTCCACACTGGTCCCTTGAAAGACGCGGTCTCACGGCAAGGCTGGCGACTGAGGTCCAGGCTGGAGTCAACTCTGGGAAGTGACAGTAACGCAACCCACAACACCGAACCAGACCCCGCGCGGCCGAGCGCCCAGCCCTCCGTACCTTCAATCCGCCAGACCACTCTCAAACAACAATAAAAAATGCCACTTGAAAGTTCCGTGCTATTCTATCAACGAAAGACACACAGAAACTTATTTCCTACGACAGGTTGCTTTAGCGAAAGAAACCTTTGTAGACCAATAAAAGCCCTCTAACGCTCAACCCAAAATAAAACGGACTCCCGTGAAAACAAAACCACATTACAAACCGGAACGTAACTCACATATGGTATATCCCTATTAAATTTGATCACGTCCTCCGTAATGCAATCTCTACTGAGGAGAAGACCGCTTTAGAGGAACAACGCTAACACAACAAGCTAAAGCCCAACGAAATGCAAAACTCGGACTCCCGAAAAAAAGAAAAGCTAATAAACTTGCCGAATAACCTAGTCGACTCAATAGCACTTAAAAAACCACCTTTTCCCTCGAAAGTCCTTCTTTGTATCTAACCCACGCCCTGTTTGTTCTTGGCATCACTCGGACTGTTCAAGTTCTCCTTGGACTTGCGTGCAGGCCCGAAGTTGCAGTCTCGGAGATCTCCCTTAGTCTCCGCGTCCGACGTGACGCCAGGCTGAACCACAGGCGATGAGCTGTGACTCCGTCTGGAACCTCGCCGAGTCGTTCCAGGCTCGTTGTTGCCTCCTCCAGGCTGCTTGCTCGTACTTGAGCTGTGGGTCCGTGGCTCGTTGGGACGAGGGTCTCGGAGTCTTTCCCCTCCCAGCCTCGAGGACCGTTTTTTCTTCTTGAAGGGGCGCTCGTCGCGCTTTCCTTGGCGCTCTTCGCAGGAAGCGTTGCTGCTAGAGCGTACAACGCTGATTCGGCGCCGCCTCTTCCTCTTGCGTCTCGGTCGCTGGATCATGACGGCCTCCAAGTTCTCGGTGGCGGATCCCCCATGCCGCGAGCACGACGACGTCCTTAGAGGCACCTGCGTCGGGTCTGTTTGGTCCCGCCCGGGCTCCATCGTGACTCCGGAGGGTCCCTTGCCCGCGCAGCCACCGCCGGTTGCAGGTCCCCTGGGATGGCCGGCTTGGGGTCTCCCGTCCTCCAACCCTGATGACGACTCGCTGCCGGACGCGCACTCGTCGTCCTCCCTGCACCTGGACTCCGTGAATGACCTGGAGTCCGGGTTCCCCAACCACACCGGGCAGGTGTGGTTGATCTCGTCGAAGGAAATCTCAACCACCTCCCTCCTGGTGGGCCGCTTGGACTCCTGCGATGGCGCCGTGGGCTTGTTCTCAAAGCCGCACGCGTGCCGATCAGAGCGGTCAGGATCCTGGCTTGATTGCTTGGCCGCTCTCCCCGGCATCTCGGCGCTGCTCTCCACGAGCTGGCTGGACTCCCCCGGCGTCGTCTCTGTCTTGGCGTCGCATTCATCCTCCAGGAAGTCGCAGCTGGACGCCCGAAGAGCCTTCTCTTCCTTTTCCCGCCGCTCGGGCGTTCGGTCGGTCTTGTACGGAACGGCGTCGGTCTTGCATGGAACAGCGTCGGTCGTGTCGGAGGAAACATGCTGGTTTCCGGTCACCTCGGTGTCCCCAGCTTCCAGTTTCCTCTTTTCCTGACACACCAGTTCTGTTGCTGCTTTCACGTCACTCTCACCGTCCCGCCGCTCGGAGTTCGGGTCGGGCTTGCGAAGAACGGTGAAGGCCGTGTCGGGAGAAAGACGCTGGTCTCCGGTCAGCTCAGTGTCCCCAGCTCCCACTTTCTCCTTTCCCTGACACGCCTTTCCTGTCACCCCTTCAACGCCTGTTGTTGCCCGACAAAGAGCCTCCAACTCCCGCGCTTTCTTCGCGAGCTCGAGCTGCTCGAACTCGTAGTCGAGCCGCTCCATTTCGCGCTTATACTCGCGCTTCTCGAGCTTCCATCTCGCCGCCTCGAGAGCCCTCTCGAGTTCCTTTCTAGCCTCCTCGTCGGCCCGCTTTCTGCGTTCCTCCCGCTCCCTTTCGCGAACTTCCTCCAGAGCCTCTGCGAACTCCTCAACACTGACGTCTTCGGCCTGAAGGAGTTTGATGATGTGCGGTTTTCTTTTTGTCTGCCCCAAATCGATTCCTAATTCGGTACAGACCTGTACCAGCTCATGCCAACGGAACGCCTCTAGACTCATGATCTAGCTTGTCTTGGCCCCCTTTCTCATAAAATGCTCGCGTTAGAACGGTCACACAGTACTTCTAACAACGATTATCTCCAACCCCCACGGGCAAAACTTAGAGCTAATGGGTCTGGCAGATTGAGAAAGAGAGGGCCGGGCACTCACCCACACAAGAAGTCATGGTCCGGCGAAGTCGATCCCACCGCTGCCATCCAGTTGTTGGGACCGAGGGGGTTCTCCGGGTAGCGTGACGCAGGGCCAGGCCAGGAAAGGAGCAGCGGGCAGACTCCCGTCCAGGAACATGACGAGACGGGAGGGTCTCTCGCAACGAAACTTTGTTTAATACATATGTACAAAGTATTTACAACGTCCGAGAGCACCGATGCGACATTCTGTTTGCCCCCTTTATAGGGTCGCTCTTCGGTACTCTCGCGGCTGGCAGCCAATAGTGGCCGAGCTGCCAACAAATCATGTTCAGGCCCCGCCTCCACTCATCCCCTGAGCACGCACACACCCACATGCACACACTGCAGCTGTGGCCGGACTTTACACTCCGGCGCCGAGGCACCCTTGCCCTCGAAAGCTGCGCCGAGGAGGCGACAGCAAGGGGTCCAGTGTTTGCCCGGGTGACGACGTTGGCCGTGGTAGTGCTGACCCCTCCATCAGACAGCGTTGAGGCACGGGAAAGGGCTTGGCCGGATCATCCGCAGGTGGCGTCCGGGGATAATCCCACCCTCACGGAGGTCCCGCAGCTGGCGCGTCGTTACCCGGAATCCTGGCCCGGTAATCCTCCCGGTTCTTGAGTCGGCTGACCCCGTTTCGGACCAGCGTTAACACAGCCAGAAAGAAGGGTCCGGCTTAGCTCCGCGCCTAGGTGGGGCGACGCCAACACGGTGGTCCCACGGCACCCCCTTGTCGCCTCTCGCCTCGTTTCCGGGCAAGCCGACCGGAGCCATGTGGCGATGCTACTCAATGAGTTCACCGTTGCCGGACGGATTAGATAGGGAGGGTCTGGTCCGGGGCTTTTCCGTTTTCACAACAGCGGCTAGTGTTTTATTGTCTGACAGCGTGTACCTGTAACCTTGGGTTATGTGAGGATCCGAAAGGATTCTGTCTTCTTGGGTGACAGAGTACACCCAGGGCTTTACTATTGTCTGGTGCGGGTTGGCCTTCCCAAGAAAGCGTCTTGGAGATGATTCATAGGCAAAAGGGTCGGTAATAAACTTGACAGTGAAGGGGAGGTGGTTCCAGTCCACGTGTAGCCCGAAACCATGTTGGCTGACACTTTGTGCAGCTTTTGTCTCTGTAGAGTTCGAAAACTAAAAAAACTACTCTGATTATCAGCATAAAGCTGATAATCAGAGTATCAATATATTTTATTTCGTGTGCTCTCCTGGCAGAGTATCGTTTCATTATAAGCGTGCTGCCCTGGCTGTTAAATGCTTTTCGTGAATAAACCTTCAACAAAGCGTAAGTGTGCAAACGAGTTGGTGTGAATTGCACATTACCGAAACCCCCGGACAGCCGGTAAAAAAAAAACGACACAGACATTCAAAAGGGTTTTAACTGTCGGTCCTTTACCTCCAGTGTCATGTTTTCTGACAGGTACATCAGTAAAACTTTTCAGTAACTCGCATACCCATTTGTTTTTATACCAATGGTTTTTATTTCTAGTAATTTGGCTTCACCCTAAAAACAGTTTCACAAGTGACTACCTTAGTCTTAACAAATGTAAGGTAAAACATCTATAAAGCACTGTTATGCCCCAAAACTCAATACAGAGAAATTCGATGAAACGGCGTTCGATGAAATGGCGTTCGATAAAATGTCCATTCATTCGATGAAACGGCGTTCGATGAAACGGCGTTCGATGAAATGTCCGCTACCCGCGGCGAACTTTTGTCGAACCTCAGGTTCGGTGCCGAACTTTGTTGTTCTGCTAGTTAATTTTCGAACTTTTAATCACTTTCGAAACAAACAAGTTTCTCTTTTGGCGAGTCGAGAGGAGGGAGAGGAAGGAGAAAGGCTTCAAACTTCTACAAAGTTTGGGGTTTTCACAATGCGCAGTAGCAATGCTTGCAGAGTTCAAAAGCCGTTTCGTCGAACGCCGTTTCATCGAAAAAATGGACGTTTCACCGAACGCCGTTTCATCGAATCGCTGACGGCCGTTTCATCGAATGTCTTTTATATAAAAAGTGTGAAAGATGCTCTTTTATGCACGGATCGAGTGCATTTTCGTGTCATTCGCCCATTTCATCGTGAGGGTTTTTAATGTCCAGACTTGTAGCTGTTACAATTTATTTTGATGCAAGTAACCCATGAGAATATTTGTACCGATTTTTATGTTTGTTTTGCATATTGTGCTTATCTGTTCATCCCCTCTGTATTCCCCGATAGGCCTTGAGGGTATTGTAACAAATAAATAAAAAGTCGCACTACCGGTAAGAGCGCACTCCAACTCATGGAGGCCAGAAGGCGACTTAGGTTTTGCGCATGCAGGAGCAACAACTTTAGCCATGTGAGCCTCCTAGCCTCTCATGTCTTTCTATTGGTACTTTTTTACTGCCCGAAGCTTGCACTAGCTAAAGCTGAGGTGCTATTTATAAAACTACAACGAAACATTGTTTTTTTTGTTTGTTTGTTTTTTTTTAGTTCTAAGATTTAATGAAGTCAAAAGTAAGTACGTCACTTCAAATTTTATTTGAAAACTTTCGGGGGTTCATGTGTTCGTGCGACAGCCAATCACCGTTTCAAATGATGAGCACTTGCTCTCAAAAAGTCCCCCACAGCCATGCTCCGTCGGTTCTCACAAAAAAGGCGGACGTTCTCATTTCTTGCCGCAATGGCCTTCTTCTGGCGAGGAGGCTCTTGGGAACTCAGCATCGCCTCCAGCTTGTCTTCCGTCAGTTGATGTTCTGCGCCGATGCAAGTAAAAAACTTTCAGGACCCGAAATGGGCACCTCCGACCAGCTTCAGGAAGCGGGAATGCCGCCCTTGCGTTCGATAAGACGGCCTTCGATAAGACGGCCTTCGATAAGACGGCGTTCGATAAAACGGCGTTCGATGAAACGGCTTCGATGAAACGGTGTTCGATAAAACGGCGTTCGATGAAACGGCGTTCGACGAAACGGCGTTCGACGAAATCTCCGGTCCGAGACTGGAATGAACTCTCCAAATGCTGCTTTGATGCCCATTGTGATAAGATCCTTAGGCACCCAGGTTTGTAAAAATGGGAAGTCCGCAGTTTCACCGCTAAACAATTGACTACCTTCCAGTCGTTGCCCACTTCAAGAAAGGACAACACAATCAGAAATAGCGTGAACCAGACTGGGTGACACTAATATTCTTCACAAAGAAAAAGAGACGGGGGGGGGGGGGGGGGGGGATATTAGTAAGGACCTGAGATATTGGGGTTCTGGTTTGAAACACCCAGTGTTATGACTGCTCTGCTTCTATATTTTGTTCTTTTATTGTATGATCATATCTCCCGGGCTTCACAATAGACCCGTTCCGAAATTCAGTGCCATCTGGTGGTTAGTAAAGCAGTTTAGGTTTTGCCATATCAATGGCGGAAATGAACTTGTATCGGAACCGTCACTTCCGCAAGTCAACGGCACGCGAGGAATTTTTCAGTGCGAGTTCTTTTTCGATCACATTCATTTCGATGGTGACCAAGAACCTGCATTCAGAACAAAGCTCCAACCCACTCAGATGCCTCGAGAAAATTCTATACACCAAAGTGCTTTAAAGCCGATAGTGTGCCGCCCACAGATTGACTGAATCTGAATTATTAGAAATAAACGCTTACGTAGCTGTTGTGTTCCATTCCTACATCGCGTCGTACTGACCAGCGTTGCGGAGTTGCCACTCCGGAGTTGGAATGATTCCGGATTCATTCCACATTTTTGCGACCCCGGAATGGAATGGGAATGGAATGGGCCAAATTCTTTATATATATATATATATATATATATATATATATATATATATATATATATATATATATATATATATATATATATATTACGTTTAGCTTAACCGAGCCAGTCAGGGAGTCGGTTGTTCAGAAATGAAACGAGCAGGAAACTGCGAACCGCAGACTTATACGGAAAAAAATGCAATACAAAAAACAAGCATCAAAGCAAAAAACGGGGGGAGGGGGGGGGGGGGGGGGGGGGCGGTGGCGCCTTTCATCAATGAAGTTCAACACATATCCGAACGCGTCTGCGCCTCTAATATTGCACGGCTCAAGGGTACGTCATCAGCCGACGTGAACGTGACCCGCTGCTCTGGTGATCCGATACCCAGGAAGGAGGCCAAACGTGGCCTCACTGTGCGGACCCAGACTTCGTACACCTGCGACTTGTCTCGAGCGCGCTGTTTCTCGGAGAGCTCGCTCCTGTGCCGGCCATCTCAGGTCGCAATACACGGGGTCTCTGTTTGAATGATGCTAGGCGAAACTTCAAGACTGCCATTCATGCGTCGGAGGCGGAGAGTCGGCAGGAAGGACCGTCACAACAGGGATGCCACCGTATCGATTTTTCCACCGTAACAGAAGTCATGTGCTTCAGGATGCTTCAGGTGGTCCACTTTTCTCGAAAATTCCAAATGCAACAGCCTGCATGGTCTTCAACGAGGTCACCTACAACGAAAGTACGTATTGTCCTTTCATAAAGCAGCGTGAGTAAAGTTTCATGTTCAAGGCAACACCTACAGATTCAGGAATACTAGTTCACCCCACCGTGACGTCATGTGATCAGTGCTGACAGGGGCGCCCTTATTGGACAGGGAAGTGATGTTTTGATGAAATTTATTTAGAGGTCGAAGTCTTTTCGCATCACTGGTCAGTCAGAGAGGATGTCAGGGAAGGGACCGCGATCAATCCTTGATGGAACGTTTTTTCAACCCATTGAGGACTCTTCGTCCGGAACCACTACCTTCGAGGCGAAGTGCCAAGCCTGCGGGAAAGTAATTTCGGGACCAAAAAAAAAATATCTTCCGCTTGAAACTTAAAGCCTCATCTCAGTTGGCGTCTCGAAAAATTTCGAAATTGTATTGCATTATCAGTATTTATATTTCTACCCTCCCTAAAATGTATTCTTGTAGTTTAATTTCCAAAGACTTTTTGCATCCTTTTAAAATGTATTTCCGATACGTATCGGGATACATTTTTACAGATATATTTGAGACTTGAGTGTCAGTATTTTAGCTACTATTTTCGCCTATCCCAGTATTTGTATTTCAAAATACATTTTTGAATATTTCTGCCGAACCCTGCAACGTAATGCAGCTGTCAAGTGACACTTTTTAACGTTTAGGAATTAGAGGAATGGAATGGAACGATTCAGCCATTCCAGGAGTGGGAGTGGGCCCAGCGTCCCCATTCCTAGGAGTTGAAAGGAATGGAATTATCGAAAACTCTAATTCCCCGGAATGGAAATGGAATGGAATGGGGGTGCCCATTCCGCAACACTGGTACTGACCCCCCGAATGTACAGGCCTCGGAACATCCGCTTAGGAGCATCTTCACCGTCTTCCTTTATCAGTCACTAGAAGGCCGCCATTGGTATGCCGTTCCACAGATGATGATAGTAATCAATGTGGCCAGACTGAATTTCGGAAAGTGTCTTTGTGTGTTTTGTACTTCGAAAAACCTACGAAGGAAGGGCCAGTTTTGTACGGATATTCATCCTTCCGAAGCTTTTCTTGAAAAATTCACAAGTAAGATAATGTGCACAAAAGGTGGTGCATCTGAGGGTTGAAACAGAGATTGTAACATGTATTGTATCAACGTGAGAATTAAATTGTCAATATAAGGCTTAAAATTCATTGTTTTAGTCTTGGCTATTTTGGGCTATATTGTTTTTACGACTTTGGCTATATTTGGGCTATACCTGCCAGTCGTTTGGCGGTTTTTTGGTGGGACCATCTGGCAACACTGGTTTCGCGCGTGATGCGGCCTGCGGAGTGCAGGCCCGCTGTGGATTTTCCGTGTCGATTTCTTCAAAGAAGCCCAAGACATTCTTGTGAATCGTTTAGTGTTCGGTTCGGCAAATGGCAGCGTGTGCTACATCGTGTTGAATCTTTACGGATCACTTCATTCTAGTTTTTGTGTTTGAGTGGTTGTTCTGCAGTGCCCGTGTTGACATATAAGTCGGATTACATCTTTCAAGTCTGGTATTTTCAACGTAAGTGTGCTGCAACCTACTTGGTCATCATTGCCCGTTCTTGTATGGGTAATCTTCCAGATAACCTCTAGAATTGGGCAGTGTCTATCTCCTGGCAGCCGGGAGAATAATTTTCCCGCAATCTTACCGACAGTCGCCTGCTATATTATCTGTCTGAAATAATGTCACAACTGCAGGTAGAATACTGGCTTTTTTATTCTCCCTGCGTTTCACAATAATACGTTTTGTGGCTACCTTCCTGGTCGACATTCACGTTTCATCGACATTTGTTTATTTGCTCACACGGACAGCCAACGCCGCCCTGGTGGTTCAACTAATGTCTTGTTCAAGATGGCCGCCGTGGTACCGCAGCCTTAAAAAAAGGTTTTTTTTTTTTCAACGGCAGGAAAACAAAAAGCTCTTTTTGGTTAGCAAAAAGTGGCGTCCTTGTATGTAACTTTTAATTAAGTTGGCAGTTTTAACATTGGCAAACAAATGCACCACCTAATTAACCCCTCGTGTTTTTTTTTTTAAGATTTATTTGAAAGGGTCTGGAATATTGTGCTACATAAATCAGTGTAATAATTTGTAAATTTGTGTTCATTCGCTGTACCTTGTGGTATGTAAATAATTCAGTGCAAATTTATGTGTTACCATGTTCACAAAAAAATAAAAACAACGAAATACACGTGAAAAAAACCTGCTTCTGTTTTTTTGTTCACGAAAAAAAAAACCGCATATATATATATCAAGGGATGCAAGAAAAAAAAAGTGGAGAAAGAAAAGCGAACGGGCGCAAACCACCAGGGCCACCCGTTCGGCGCCCCTATCGGCAGGCGTGGTGCATACATTAGAGAGTTTTAGTAGATCGTTCCCATGACTCCGATAACGATGCCCGATACTCCGCCACTGCCTCCCTTGCGCAAGCATAGTGTCGTTATCGGGGCTATTTGAGGTATCGGAACGATCTACTAAAACTCTCTATTAGAGAGTTTTAGTAGATCGTTCCCATGACTCCGATAACGATATCCCGATACTTCGCCGCCGCCTCCCTTGTGCATGCATAGTATCGTTATCGGGGCTATCGGAGGTATCGGAACGATCTACTAAAACTCCCTATTAATAGCCCCTTCCGCTGGCAAATAGCGAGCGCTCGGCGCGCGCTCGCCGAGCGGATTCTTGTTTCCCTCGCGAGATGAGAGCAATCCCTCCGTGTGCCGCTTGTAGATCTGGAGCCAGTGGGGCGCTCGCCGAGCGGCTCCAACCGCTCCGTGGAAAAGTGGCGGAGCGCGTCGAGCGGTCTAGAGTAGTTCTCCGCGCAGCCTTTTTCGGAGGAGTACGATTTGTAGTCGCAGCATTTCAGTTTCGATTTCAACGTTCCGGCGACCGGCGAGCAGAGGTCGGCATTTTAGGTCGCCCTCACTCACCCTCACCCTCACAGCCACACTCACCTAAACCCCTCACTCACCCTCACAGCTACACTCACCTTCAGCCCCTCACTCACCCTCACCCTCACAGCTACACTCACCTTCAGCCCCTCACTCACCCTCGCCCTCACAGTCACACTCACCTTCAGCCCTTCACTCACCCTCACTGAACCTCATGGCCCTCACGCCACTCACCGCCCTCACCACCCTCACGGCCTTCACCGCCCTCACGGCCCTCACGCACTCATAGCCCTCACGCCACTCACCGCCCTCGCCGTCCTCACGGCCCTCACCGCCCTCACGGCCCTCACCGCCTTCACGGCCCTCATGCCACTCACCGCCCTCACGCCACTCACCGCCCTTACGCCCCTCACCGCCCTTGCGGCCCTCACACCCCTCACGCACTGACGGCCCTCACGCCACTCAGGCCAGCTTCAGATGGGGCAATTTCGCCCAGAATCTTTACGTCGCAACACCAGCAGCACGGGTCGCCTGCGATAATACGCAGCAACCAATTGCTGCAATTTGGCATCGTCATCATAAAATTTTATTTTTCTTGCACTATTTAGACACAATTACGCATTATAAACGTGTTTTTATGCATTTAAATCTCGTTAAGAATACTAATGCACCTTTCTGAAACAGTTTATTTCCAAAAAAACGATCGATTTCAAACTAGAACCAAGTCTTTCGGTGTCATCATCACCGGCACGAGGTATCACGTGAAAATGTTTCGTCCCTGATTGGTTGCAGCCGCTTCAAACGTATTCGAATTGCTCCGAGTTGCTTGCTTATTTCGAGCCGGACCCGATCTCAGCAATCCGTGTCGATCTAATGAAAGCTAGAGAGCAACCCGCCATTAACACCAAAATTGCTGAGAAAGATGCTCGATCTGAAGAAGCCTCACGCACTCACCGCCCTCACGCACTCATGGCCCTCACACCACCTCATGCATTCACCGCCCTCACGGCCCTCACGGCCCTCACGCCTCTCATGCCACTCACTGCCCTCGCGCACACACCGCCCTGACACCACTCACGCACTCATGGCCCTCACGCCACTCACCGCCCTCACGCACTCATGGTCCCCACGGCCCTCACCGCCCTCACCGCCCTCACAGCCCTCACGGCCTTCACCACCCTCACAGCCCTCACGGCCCTCACTCACCCTCACACTCATGAATTTTCCTGGTTCAGAAACTCACTCACCCTCACCTCACCTGTGAAGATGAGGGTGAGTGAGGGTAAGTGAGGGCCCTCATGAGTGAGGTTTGCCGAAGTATGCCGGCGATGGAGTGAGGGAGGGAGTTTCGCGGCTTTTTGGTTTCGTTTGCTGGGTAGGCTCTCTTCTTGTGCTCGCTTTCGTTCCTCGATCTCGTCATGACCGACTCGACCGAGAGTACTGCGGCTTTGGCGTCGTTGCAGTTAATTTTAGGTCTATTAGAAAGCAGTGACAGCAGTGACAGCGAAAGCAGCGACAGCGACGAAGACGACGGAGATACAAGCTCCTCCAGCTCGAGTGACGACGAGGCAGCCGTTCTCGGCGAAGTGTTCGCCGAGACGTTCGCCTTGCCAGCGAAGAGGCCCAAGATAACCCGTTATGTCGAAGACGTCTTGCGCGCCTATTCGGATGAAGAGGTATGTCGTTTCTTCGTTGTGTGGTCTCTGTGAACCGACCATCTCCCTTGCAGTTCCGACGCAACTTTCGCCTCCAACGGGAGCCCGCCTACGCGGTGATCGAGAGGTACGAGCGGTCTGCATATTACAGGGGATCGATTCACGGAGGGTCCAACCCGAAAACCGCCGAAGTTTGCATCCTCTCTTTTCTCTGGTGAGACAAGTTTTGCAGGTCTCAATGTAGCTAGAAGAAAAATTGACCGATTTGAACACGATTCCCGATCCAGCCCATATTATACAGCTGGCACGGTGGTTGTACTGTAGATATGCCGCGGCGGTCGTTTCCAGATGCCAAAATAGAAGCACGAAAGATACAAAAGAAATGGAGACCCACTAGAAGCCGTTAACTATATATGTATTAATTGAGCATATTAAATTGACTTTGGCAATTAAAAGTTAAATCATTGCGTCTTTTTTTAATGCGTCTTTTTTTATTTTTATTTTTTTTGCTAACATTAATCATTTCAATATCTAAGGGAAAAACAACCTTGAGACATAGGTACAAAAATTGGGACAACACAATACTCTCAAAACTCAGCCTACTCAGCTGCAAAATGTATTATCACGCGTCTTCTTTCTAGAGGACACAACTCCTCAAATAACGCTAATGCCAACAACCGTGTGTGGTTGACGGTTTGTTGGCGTTACCGTTGTTTGAGGAGTTGTGACCTATAAAGGAAATCTGTGGAAATAAACGTTGTAGCTGACTTTTTAAACAGTAAAGAAACATCAAACCGTAGAAGATACAGAAACAAAGACAGGATGATGTCTCAAATTCCTCTAATTCGTCTATTTAGGGACAAAGACTATACAGGTCAAGCGCCTAGTCTACATCACACAATGTAAGGATGTGGACAACCTCACAGGTTGACGCAATAAGGCAACATCCATCCTTGAACTTGAACTTGAACAGTAGGATCTCTCTCCGTTTTCATTTTAAACACAGGCACCACTTCTGATCCCAAAGACGCCCCCTCACCCTACTACCCCCAAAAAGTACCTAAACGTGCCCTTCGGGCCAACACACGTCAAAACCCAAAAAACAGCAACAACAACAAAAAAGTGCTGTACAGTTATTTTGGACAATCACAAACAAAAATTCACTTAAGAAAAAAAATTGCATCACATTTTTAAAACGCTTTTTGAATTGCTTCACAACTGTAGCGAAGCCCGACTTATAGACTAACTTGCTGCCCTGACATCAAGCAGCTGCTCGATTTCTGCGCACGCGCAGTGCCCCCACCTGATGTGGGCAAACGTGTGCTTGTTTGCAAACAGCACGTCAGTCTATACAATTCCCTAGAGATTTTATCTGCACATCCTTTACTACTCTCTTTACAATATAAGGTGGTGGACTAAAGAAACTAGTTAGCCAAGTTTGAGACGTCGTCCTGCATTTTTCCGTCTCTTCTACGTTTGGATGTGTCTTCTCTACCCCAGTCGCAGGTTAATTCAACATGGTTAATATTCACCAGCTCGCCTGCACCCTTACCATATTTTCTCTAGTGTCAAGGATTTTTTCCTTACGATTAATCACCAGCTTGCCTGCGCAGTAATCTTCATTTCACTTGTGGTTACTTGCATATTTCTGAACTTAGGCGTGGGATCATTCTTTTTTTTCTTTCTTAATATTTCTGCTTTATTATATTTCACTAGCAGTTTGATGGAGGTTGAAAGCAACCACATGTTCTGCATACAGTATAGTCTCTTCATATTATAAAGCGCAAGGGACAGACATGGACATGAAGTAGACAGGACAGCGCTATTGCACTTTATAATATCAATGTAGTTAAACCAACTAGCCCACCTCAATATTTTAGTATATTGTCTCTGCATCATAACAAATTATAATTAACGTCTGCGATTTGACTCAAAGAAACTCAATTTACGCTGCAGGTATGCTGGCAACAAAACCTGCATTCGAGATGTTGCAGGCCGCTTTGACATGGGGGAAAGCACCCTTTCCCGCATCCTGAATCGTGTGGCTGAGTTCCTGTGCAGCATTGCTCCAGATGAGATCCGCTTTCCCGACGATGTGGCAGCCCTTGCCAAGGATTTTGAGGAGGTTCGTTTTGTGAGCTCGCTTATTTACGTATGCTGCTACTTCGATATTATTGTGACAATTTCAGGAGTGGGACAAAAAAGAAAGAGATAATATCATACAAACAAATGACTGAACAAAATCAGAACAAGTTCAAAACAAGATCAAATTGACAAGAGCAATGAAAGGCAGTCAGAAATTGCTTTAAATATGCCATGCATGCAATGATATTGGGTTGGGAACATAATTAGTTTACACAAACTTAATGGCATTAGTGTGACCCAAGTACACTCGCATGAAATGCCACTGACGAGGCGCTTCATTATGGTATAAGTTAATTCAGGGACAAAAGCAAACTATTCATTTCAGTTTGTGTTTTGCAGAACTGGATGACATAGTCACGTCAATTTCGGTGTTGTAAGACCCATGGAAACATGGTTTAACACGAGCACTGCGTAAGCACTTGATTTGTGCTTATGGCAAGCCTGGGCAAATATTTGGGTTGTGATTCGTGAAAGTACAATCACTACTTGTACAAGAATAGGCAAACTTCAACCATGTCTGGAGCTCAGTATGCGCCTTGTGCTTTGCCAACCCTAAAGCATGGCAATGATAAACATTGATAACATATAATCTGAACCAGATCATATGAGGCCACTTGTTCTGGCAGTAAGTTGTGGGGGTGATCATTGCCTGTCTAAACTTTTCACGCAACTGTCTATGAAGAGCAAAGCTAATGCATAAATTATAAGTAAAGGATGTCAAGGGGATGCTTATGGCAAGTTCAGACCAGAATTAAAGGTTCAAAGTTGGTTAAAAAAATGTTTTACTGGCGACTAATGAAGCATACGACATATGGCTGCATGCAAGGAACTCCCCGAGGTGTTTGTAGATTATGTGTTCTAATAATTTGCATTTAAGCTGAGTGTGATTTAAGAACATAGGTCTGTAGTTTGACAATGTATTTTCTAAATTTATAGAACAGAAGGACTTTCGCAAGTTTCCATGAAGATGAAAAGGGAACTGCAGCAGTTGGTAGCAATTTCTGAAAAATAACCGCAAGGCAGTGTATTTCTGGGGGATGAAAATATTTGCATTGAGTCAGTTTTTTCAGGTTTCTAGAAATTGAAGCAACAGTACAGGTGATTACACACCTTGCATATATTACAGAAAATGACATTGTCAAAAAGACCCTTGACAGGTGTTGTATAACTGGTGCAGTGGTCTGCCTCAAAGTTTGAAATAAAAAGGCCACCTTTCATTTATTAATTTATTTCCTTTGATGGGCATATTACATATAGCATCTCTCCTTTTAGAACTTGGTGGGAATGAGTACACAGCACATAGTTTGAGCTCACATACCACGATCTTTTACTAGGTTTCAGGCTTTCCTGGGGTCGTGGGCAATTGCGTCGACGGCAGCTACATCGGCATCCGGTGCCCTGACAACAAGGTGAAGTCAACATATGTCAATCGACACGACAAAACTTCACTGACGTTGCAGAGCATCTGTGATCACAGACGCCGCTTTGTGGATGTTTTCACGGGCCCACCAAGCAAGATCCACGACTCAATGATTTATAAATTATCGTTTGTGTCGCGGATCATCCCATTTCTATGCTGCATGGGCAAGTATCACCTTCTTGGCGATGCAGCATACCCGTTGAGGGAGACTTTGGTCATCCTTTTCGGGATTATGGGACATTGACTAACCAGCAGAAGAGCTTCAACACTAAGTTGAGCTCCACAAGGGTGCTCATTGAGAATGCCTTCGGGCTACTCAAACAGCGCTTCAGGCAACTGATAAACCTGGAGTTCCCGACAGTGCGCCGAATGTCCACGTTTATCATTGCTTGTTGCGTCTTGCACAACTAGTGCATTGATGCTGGGGACACTGAAATCCGTGATGCTGAGTTGGAAGAGCTGAGGCGCCAGGAGTTGCTCAGGGTGGACAGCAGGGGCTCGCCCGAGGAGGACCTGCCGAGCGTCTCTCTCTCGGATGCCGCACTCAGGGTGCTCGGACGCATTAAGAGAGACAGGTTGATCTCATCCCTTTTCCCCACTGCTTGAGCTCGTCGTGCAGGCACCAAGTGCTCAATGGCACCCTGAGGCAGCTCCTGATAGCCTAACTATGCAAGTGCCAGGCATTCGGGAAAAACGTTTACCGTGTTTTTTTCACCGACAAAGTAACTCTGTGTTTCTCATCAATGCTCACTCTTCATGCAAATATGGTGCTGCAGTCCGGAAAAGTTGCCAAAGTTTCAGACTTTGCCGTCGCTATTAAAGTTATAAGCAGTTTTCTGAAATTTTCAGTGAGAAAAAGGAGGATGGAGGAGATGAGGCCCACGAATACATGGTAATAAGTGGTGTCGGCTACCTAAAGCAAACTCCATTTTCACATTTAAAATTTAAAAGAAATGACATAACTTGAATAGATAACAGCAACTTCCGTTTCGACATTCGGGCAGAGACCAATTGTTCGGTGACGCAGTTTATTTTTTGCGGTGAAAAGTACACTAAATATTTTTCCTTGGAAACAACTGTACATGGGTAACTTACTCTGTCATGAATGTTACCTTTTAATATCATTTAAGGCATGAAATTGTGTTGGAACCAAAACATTTTTATTATTTGCTCAATCAACATGTATAATCTTGAGTATATATATAACAAATGATGCTCTGGAGTATGTGGAAAACTAGGGTATGTACAAAACATGAATAATCAAGTGTAATGAGCTACAGAAACATTAAGATAAAATTAATCACTTTGCAGTGTTCATGGTGTCCAGCACTCGCTCCAGCATGCCAAGAAGATTCTGGTGCCGCTCTTGACGCTATTTTGCACGATCCTCTCTCTTCTTTTCCCGCTCGTCTCTACGCTGATCGCGCTCCACACGTCTTTCCTCCTTGCAGGCACGTGCTTCATCTTTTTTTTTTTCTGAGATCCTCCATTTTTGAGAAAAAGTGTTCCATATGCCGCATGCGCTCAGGGTTCTGCCGTGGACAGGGTGGATTTTTTAGGGTGGTACATTTTGCTGATGTTGATGGTCTGGGATTTTCCGTGGAGGAGGCTGGTGCATGTAGAGTCGTTTGTTTGTATACGGCCTGAGAAACACCCATCATCACTTCCGGCTCCACACTGTCATCAGCTGCCCTGATGAGATTGAACTCTTCAAACTCTATGTGTTGCCGCGTTGCTCCACTTTTTCCATTGCTGTCCACAACCTTGGTTTTTCTTTTCTTGGGGGTTTTGAAACGTGTGTCACATTGCTGTGCAGTGTAGTGGGAGTTCATCCTCTCATTTATCTCTTCAGCAATTTTAATAAACATATGATTTCTTGTTTTAAAACATTTAAATGGTCCAATCTCTGGAAAATATCGAGAGTAGAGGGCTAGAAGAAGCTTGGATTCTCCTTCTGACCATATGCAAGCTGAAAACAAAAACACAAAGCTGTTGAATAACCTAATAAACTGGGCAATCTTTCGATGCAGAATGAAGGTGCTGGGCTTATACGGCATATTTGTGGGGTTTCCTATGTAGTATGCAATTAAGGAATATGTTAATGCTCTGCATGAATCGGGTACCTGGCAATGACGGTAAATGAAATAAGCTCGCAAGACCGTGACAGGTTCAAGCGGAAATTGAATACCGACGACGAGAAACTGTCGAGAATGTTTCAAGGGGCATAAATGGGATGCATGATGCCGAATTGCCAAGTAAAAATATCATGCTGACCAGCTTCACTACTGCACTGGCAAAATTGGCCCCATATTGCAAAAGGTCATGGAACATTAACCATGCAGCCAATTTGTCACCACTCTGAGTAAAACTAACATCCTAGCATTCACTGCTACCATATATCTTCTGCCACGGAGAATTGACTTATGAAGCTTTGTAATCCAAGTGAAGGGTATACTTTGTATGGATATATGTATGACTTACGCTGAGTACTGGAGTTCTGTGGGGCGAACCGTCGGATTCTTCCGGTACAGGCAGAATGCCAGCGTAGCTTCCACCATTGTGGTCATTTCCTGTTGAATTGTAGGGCGCATCATTGATTAATGTGGCATCAAAATAATTGCAAAAGGAAATGAGCATTCCTGCAACCATTCACCATACAACTGTTTTTTTTTTTTGTTTTTTTTTTTTAAATACTGCAGTTTAGATACGTGGGCCAATGGGCAGCTATAGGTGTGGCTAGACAGAAACAAAATCGTTTTAGCGCCATGTGAAACCAAGCACTATCTCCTGACAGATTGAATTACTCTCATTTACTTGTCATAGGAAAAAAAGAATACGGGAAAGCATCATGCTTTCCCGTATTCACTGTCGAATATTTTTGGCATGCTCACACCTGCTTTTTCTTTATAATTTGATGACTCATGTGCTGATTTCGGTTGCGCAACCGTACTTGACCGGCAATTTTATTGCGTACGCGAAGCTTTTGCGTGCGATCCACTAAAGTTAATTATTTTTGGGTGTCCAAGTTGAAGCGGTGCGTGTTATTTTTCGATCTCTGTCCGGATGATACGAAGTTTCACGTTTTCACTCTGTGAGTGAAGTGAGTTGGTCAGTGCTAGCATCGAAGGCTTACTTCGAACTCTAATTTGGAAATAATGTCTCTGTTGCTGCATCGCGGACAAAGATATATATGCTCTTATCACTGTAGCAAAAGAATGTGGCAGGATTTGTGCTTTTGTTATGATCGTGTACCATTGTAGTCGACGTCATCCCAGCACGGCGTATCGTTTTTGTATTGTGTTCAGCCCTGCGAACCACACTTAGGAAAAAAATATGTTTTTACCTTGTTTGTTCAATTTTTTGTTATACTGTAGAAACACATTGCGCCCCGTGTTTTTGAAGGCACGGTAGACGGTGGTGACGGTGAGGTGGCCGACCCCCATGTCCGCCGGCGTCTCGCTCGACCTCCTCGGAGGACAGGTCGTTTTTACTGGTGACTGGTGCATACGTGGAGCAACTCCGCGCGCATCACGTTCTTCATCTCAGAGAACGTAATACATGACTCAGCTCCATCTCGTCATTGCTCCAAAATAACAAGTGGAATTCGCAACTGTAGTCGGTGACGGGTCAAGAACGAAATGGAAGCTCCTCCCACCCTGTTCCACTTCAGCGGAGCGAACGGTGGGGAGGAGGTCGCCCCCTCTCCAGCCTTCGCATATGGCAAATTTTAGTTTATTAGGCCACTAACTGTCAATTTATGCTCGTTCCTTTACGTCCGCCGCAGCCGATAATGTTATCCCGTAGGAATACCAAAAGTATTATTTCTTTCAGAAAAAAAAAAAAAGAAGAACATAATAATAAAACGCCCGGCATATCAAAGCTTTGGCAACGCTTCACGTGTGTGAAGTTCGATGACCGACAGAGAACCACCACTGGCCGTGCTCCCGAAGCGGGGAAGTGCAATTTATGGAGACCGATCATATTATCAGAAAGATGCAGACAATCCAGGAAAAGTATTCTCGCAACTATGAGGTTCCAGTTGTACTTACACATGCATTATCATCAAATTTGACGGAGTTCCTTCGAACACTAAAGAGTTGTCAAGAGTAAAGATTATAAAGGAGAATATCAGCAGGAATCTATTGTTTATTCAAAACAAAACAAGCATCAGAAAAACGCATTTGGGCGGCCGGGGCGGCAAGAAGCACGGACTGCGCGCACCCAGCGTGGAACCAGCGAATGAGAGGGCACTCCTAGCAATCTGTTTTTGAGAGCCACGGTATGCCGGCTGCCGGCCAAATGTCCCCTTTAATTTTATTATGGCTTTCGACACGTAAGTACACGCTCGAGAATTTTCAACAATAGGGAGTTTTCGTAGACCGCGTTGTTCCTCCGCTAAGCGTTCCGCAATGAAGAAGTTGCTACTGCGCCTGCGCGCCGATAGCCTTGACTGTGGAGTTCCCGCTATCGTAGCGGGTTGCGGAGGGCCATGCGGGACGGCGAAAACGATCTACGAACACTCCCTATTAGAGAGTTTTAGTAGATCGTTCCCATGACTCCGATAACGATACCCGATACTCCGCCACCGCCTCCCTTGCGCATGCATAGTATCGTTATCGGGGCTATCGGGGGTATCGGAACGATCTACTAAAACTCTCTAATATCACGCGAGCGCCGACCGGCCTGTAGATCAGCGCATCGTCACGGCGCGAAGTAGCGGTATCAACGACAGTACGCGCGTGCGCAGAAGAAACGCGCCGAGGTCGGCGTCGGCTGCTAAGCTGTTTCCCCAATCACGACCCACCCCTGGCGCGACGCTCACCGCTTGCTCCGCCCCATAAACAGGGGACCTATATAGTAATCAAAGCGACACACACGGTACGCAAACACGAACAGCAGCCAGTAGGAAGGACACCGACACGAGCTTAGTCAGCGAACGAAAAGACAGACACAAACTTCACGCTAGGCACACAGAGCAGGGGTAGTTACATGGATGAGAGGCATGCGCAGACGGAGGTAAGCAGTGCACAATAGATACGCGAAAACTCGCAGCAACCGAAGAACCACGCAGAAAACACGTTCGTGCACACGAACCAGAAGCACGTGCGTCACGCTGCGTATCGACAGCGGAACTGGCGATTTTGGCATTTCGGTAATTTGAAACTTCGGTATCGACTGCGTGAACGATTGAAGGCCCGTTCACACTCTTGCGACCGAGTACGACTGAGAGAGACGAGATTTCTTACAACTTCTTAAATGTTTCTAGAATGAGGGAACACACTGACATTGTGGCGCCATCTATGCGGTGACCCTAGAACTGCATTTCACAAAAGCGAAGGTTTTGCGGGATTTCCGAGGTCAAATGTGCGTAATACCCATAGAAAGGCTCGTTTATAACATTGACAAAAGTTTTTCGAGCCAAAAAAAAAAGGATATTGCGCGAGAAATAAAAAAAAAATATGCCGGACCGCCGAGTTTACACTGCTTCCCAATAGATGGCGCCAGTGTGTTCTCTGGTTTAAAAAGTTTTAAGGAACCCAGGTTTAAGAGGTCGCAAGCAGTCGCAAGAGTGTGAACGGGCCTTTATTCAGCAGACTGAACCGCTGGAGCCTGGCATAAAAAAAATCGTTTGACAATATGAAAGCGATTGAAACTCTTCTTAAAAGCTATATTAGCAAAAAGTACCGTGTTATAAAGGACCTCACGAGTTTCGACCAAGTTTTCCAGCACGTTATTTTGCAAGAAACGTAAAGGCCCGTTCACACTCTTGCGACTGCTTGCGACCTCTTAAACCTGGGTTCCTTAAAACTTCTTAAACCAGAGAACACACTGGCGCCATCTATTGGGAAGCAGTGTAAACTCGGCGGTCCGGCATATTTTTTTTTTATTTCTCGCGCAAGATCCTTTCTTTTTTGGCTCGAAAAACTTTTGTCAATGTTATAAACGAGCCTTTCTATGGGTATTACGCACATCTGACCTCGGAAATCCCGCAAAACCTTCGCTTTTGTGAAATGCAGTTCTAGGGTCACCGAATAGATGGCGCCACAATGTCAGTGTGTTCCCTCATTCTAGAAACATTTAGGAAGTTGTAAGAGATCTCGTCTCTCTCAGTCGTACTCGGTCGCAAGAGTGTGAACGGGCCTTAAGAAGCCAGGTGTACAACCAATTTCCGAAGCTGGCAACGTATTGTATTGTATTGTATCGTATTCTGCGGCACAATCTCTTTGAAACGAGAGTCGAAGTTCGACACGCCAAAAAAGTTAAAAAAGAAAAAAGGAAAGAAAAGAAAAGGGGGGAGAGAAGGGGGGAGTTCGTCAGGGCCCACCATCTGTCGTCGATGGCCCCTGGTGGGCGGAGGGTAACAGCTACACGATCACGGTGGTCCGATCGGTACGCGCTGTCTTCTCGGTGCGCAAATCACCGTCGCACTTTCCACCACGCCTCCAGTCTTTGCCTAGAACAGGCCACGTGGTCATGTTCGTTCGTGAAGCCGAGTGCCTGCTCGATGCGGGAATCCCCAATGGGCGCTGGCAGGAGCTTCTGGCACGTGAGCAGCAAATGCTCGGTGGTCTCTTCGTCTTCTCCACAGGCGCTGCATGTCATGTCCGTCACGTTACTGTCAAACTTTCGACGGTAATGTCTGGTGCGCAGGGCACCACCGCGGGCCTCGATGAGTAGGCGACTTCCCAGCGTGTTTTTGCAGAACGTTACTGGAGCGATCTCGGTCTTGAAAGATGCATACAAATGCATGCTAGTATGCTGTTGCATTCCCAATATCCAGCGCTCCCTTTCGACAGCCTTTATCTGCGTTCGCACTTTACGCACCCAATCTTTTTCAGCTTGAGGCTCATCACTCATGCAAAAGGCTCCAAACTTTGTGCCGAGGCGGGTGACACGATTCCTCCACGTCGAACGGATGTTCTTGAGGTGAATGTAGATGAAAAGTCGCCGTGCCCAGCGGTCTTCGTCCATATGCCGGAGTCGCGCGTAGTACTCTAGCTTGCTGCAGGCTTCTCGTGCCTCGAAAGATGACCATCCGACGTCTCCTTCAACAAGCTCGTTGGCCACTTGTCCATGGCATCCCAGCGCTTGACGTCCGACATCTCTTTGGCGTCGTTCAAGATATTCACGAAGCTCGCTGGGTATGCCAATGACAGAGTTTCCAAAAGTCAGCCCGGGTACCGCGACGGCCTTCCAAAGTTCCCTGGTAACGACGTATTGGTCGCAGCTCCAGAGGCACCGTCTTCGCAGTATGTTTCGCTTACGCACTGAGGATGTCCTGAGGTTTTGGTGATGCTCAGCGAGGTAGTTTTCTGTAGCTGATAGTGTCACGCCAAGGTACCTGTACTTGGTGCAAACAGGGATCGCCGCACCCTGTAGGATGAATGGTACAATGCTCTCCTCCCCGCGGGAAAAAATAACTGTCGCTGACTTGTCAGCATTGAAGCGTAATTGGAGTTGATCCGCCTCGGTCTCACATGTGGCTAGCAGTTTCCTCATGTCACCCACACTGTCGGCCATCAAGACAAGGTCATCAGCGTATGCAAGTCCAGGTAGCCGCCATGTAATCACCTCCCCGTGTTGGAGATGCGTCAAAGAAAAACCGATGGCCGTTTTCTCCAGCGCCCTTTCCATGCTAGATGCATACAACATGTACAGTGTCGGCGACAATAGACAGCCCTGTCGTAATCCTTTTTCAACTATAACCTCGTCAGATTTCACACCGTTGAAAGATGCCGTCACAACATTTTTATCGTAGAGCCGCTGGATTAACGTCACCCAGGTTTCAGGCATATTAAGCTGTTTTAAGCTTTTTAAAAGCATGGTATGAGGAATGCAATCATATGCTTTCGCTATATCAAGGAAGCAAGTAATCATTGGTCGCTTCTCCCTCCGTGCAATCTCGATGCATTGCGTCAAAGTAAAAAGATTATCTTCCAAGCGTCGCCCACGTCTAAAACCGTTCTGCAACTCAGTCAGTATGCCGCTCTCCTCGGCCCACTGTGTTATACGCCCATTAATTATGGTCGCGAACACCCTATAGGCAACCGGCGTGACCGTGAGTGGTCGGTAGTCGTGTAACAACTGCTTGTTGCCGCCTGTCTTTGGAATGAAGGAAACTCGACCACGTCTCCAGTCGCTGGGAATCGGGTCATCGCCGCAGCAGATTTGACTAAACAGGTGTGCCAGGTGCTCTCGTGCGTCGGGTCCTAGACCTTTGAGCACCTTGGCCGAGATTCCATCCAGTCCCTGTGCTGTGCTGCCGTTTAGCCGCGCCAGTGCACGTTCTATACCTGAACACACCCCACGGTTGTTGCATTTTGGTCGACTGTGGTACTCTGCGGGACATCTTCTAAACGCGGGATTTCATCCCTCATGCCTTCATGATTGCAGTTCATTTGTTCCGTCCCAAAGAGAGTGTAGAGATATTCACCCAGAAGTTCTTTTATGTTCTTTACCTCACTTCCATTGTCCGGATCCACCAGTTGGGGAGAGCTGTCTTTCCCATCTAGACTACCAATGTAGCGCCAGAACCTCTCTCCGGCTTTTTTTCCGCCCTTTCGTATGTCTGCCATCTCCTTGCAGTCATGTGCTTGTTTTTTCTTTTCAACAATAGCTTGTGTTAGTGCCTTGCGTCTTTGGTACTCCTCCCAGAGTTGCAACGTCTCTGGACCTTTTCCAAACGACTTTAGTGCTTGACGATGTTCTCGGTTCGCGTCTTGTCGGTACCGAATCGCTCTCCCGATTTCAGCGTCCCACCACGGGACAAGCCGTCTTTTTCCTTGCGCGCTCCTTGCCACCGAACGCTTGGCAACTGCCTGCCTAAGCTCCGTGGCGTATTCTTCATACGTTGCGGCCTTCATGCGTTGCTCACTTTCTTCGAAGTCTTGACATACAGCCTCGATATCCCCCTCACGCAGCCGAAACGTCAATGCGCGCTTTGGGCGACTGCGATGCCGTTGGATTGCTCCGAAATGTAGTAGTATGGTACTATGATCGCTGCCAACGCTCCGTTCACCATTGTCGTCCACAACTATTTTTTGAAGGCGGTTTGACAGCCTCTTGGAGGCGAGGGCGTAATCAATGCAGGTTTTTTTGTCCCGCACCATCCATGTATACTTTCCTTCACACTCTTCTCTCAGGTTTAATATCTCCAAGTCCAAATCTTCCGCCAGTTGTCTCAACATGTGTCCATTCTTGTCTTCGCGGCTGTCAGCTCAACCAGGTGACCATTAAAGTCCCCCATCAGTAGCACGGAATGGCTTCGGTCCAAAGTTTGGACGTCGTGTCGAACGCAGTCTAGAATGGCCTTGTTTTCATCTTGCCTGTTATTTCCCACCGAAAGATAAATGGCACATACAGCTGTCGGTGCGTTCCCGACTTGTCCTTCCACCCATATGTGTTCTCGGCACCTTTCAAATTTCCTGACCCATGCTTGCCCTTTCTGAGGCCATAGTAAGCCCACACCCCCTCCCCGTCGGTTGCCTTCCACCCTGTTACACCCAGCCCAGCACCATGAAGGGTCCACTGGGGGCTCTTCAGCGTCACGCAAGTGAGTCTCAGCAACCCCAAATAAAGAAAATTGTTGTTCACTGAGCATTATATATAACTCATTCCACTTCCGTTGACGTCTTGCACCATTCAAATTTAAAAAACCAACGATAACACTTCCTTTTTGTCTCGTTCGACCAGGAGGCAGCGGTAGTTCGGAAGTCGTGGTTTGCTTCTTGTCCATGGCCCCTAACACTGCATTCCCGCCAGTTGTTGGCGGACTATGCGATTCACCATTTGCGCAACCTCCAGCGGCGTCATGCCTGCCTGGTGCTGGACGTAGCCAGGGAATAGGGGTGACTCCTGATATGTAGGTAGACCCATTCTCACTGTTGACATTGGATGACTCTCTCTGTCTTGCATGGTCACCCTCGGCCCTGTCATCCCGCCGCTCTGGTGTACAGGAATAAGGGGTACCTGTATCTCGGGAAAAGTAGGAACCTGGGACAGTTGTTCGCTTTGGGGTTGCAGTATATACTCCGGCTGGTTGCTCAGCGGAGGTTGGTGTCCTTTCACCTGAGTCTTCAGTCGTAGATCCTTGACGTGAGGCACTCCGATATGGGGGGGTCCAACAGTCATCCCTGGGATGTCGTAAGTGACGCACTTTTTTTGCGACATTTCTGTGCGTCCCATTTGTGGGTAGCTCCCATATCGCCACGGATCGCTCTGATACTGGCTTCCGACCTTGTCCCTTCTTCTGAGACCTAAAAAACGGCTTGCCACTGCACCTAGTCGTTCTGTCACCACTCGGATACCTTCTTCGCCATATTGGAGTCCGTCCTTTTGCATTGCTCCCTTGCTTGTCAGCTCACGGCTCAGGTCGATGAACCTTGCTTTGATGCTCTTGCATAGCCCTTACAAAAATGATCAATGAGTTTCAATTGACTTTCTATTGTGTTCCTATAGAGTCAATTGAAACTCGATATAAACTCAATGTCTAATGAGTTTGACCATTAGAAACTCAACTTTGATTCTATTGAATTTACTCATTAGGAATGCAATTGAGACTGATCATAAGAAACTCAATATCGATTCTATTGACTTTACTCACTAGGAATGCAATTGAGTTCGATCATTAGAAACTCAATATCAATTCTATTGAATTTACTCAATAGGAATGCGATTGAGTTTGGTCATAAGAAACTCAATTTCGATTCTATTGAATTAACTCAATAGGAATGCAATTGAGACTGATCATAAGAAACTCAATACCGATTCTATTGACTTTACTCACTAGGAATGCAATTGAGTTTGATCATTAGAAACTCAATTTCGATTCTATTGACTTTACTCACTAGGAATGCAATTGAGTTTGATCATTAGAAACTCAATATCAATTCCATTGAATTTACTCAATAGGAATGCGATTGAGTTTGGTCATAAGAAACTCAATTTAGATTCTATTGAATTTACTCATTAGGAATGCAATTGAGTTTGGTCATAAGAAAGTCAATATCGATTCTATTGAATTTACTCATTAGGAATGCAATTGAGTTTGGTCATAAGAAACTCAATTTAGATTCTATTGAATTTACTCATTAGGAATGCAATTGAGACTGCTCATAAAAAACTCAATATCGATTCTATTGACTTTACTCACTAGGAATGCAATTGAGTTTGATCATTAGAAACTCCATATAAATTCTATTGAATTTACTGATTAGGAATGCAATTGAGTTTGGTCATAAGAAAGTCAATATCGATTCTATTGAATTAACTCATTAGGAATGCAATTGAGTTTGGTCGTTTGTGGATTACTGCACCCGTGTGCACCGAACGATTATTGCTTGTACCAATGTTTTTCTATTAAGGGATAGAGTCCAATGACGTCGAAACACTGTTTATCATCTATGAGACTTTCAAGGAGGAAATAGGAAACTGGGAACCTTAGTAGATGCTGAGGTGGTCACCGGCCAAATGAATACCTTTCTTATGTAGGGTATATAAGGCGGTGGGGTAGTCAAGGGAGTACGATTAGTGGGTTTTGAGTGCTTAGTTACAATGTTTGTGTTCGTTTCCTCTATGTGCTTTGTTTCCTTCATGTTGCATGCTTTAAAGAATTGTGAAAAAAAAATTCTCAACCAGAGCAATTTGTTTTAATGCAGTTGCAATAAATTCTATTGAAGCACGTTGCAATAATTCAATTGAAAGTCAATTGCAATATTTTTATTAAAACTCAATAGCAAAAGTTCTATTGAAACACTATTGCCAAAATTCAATTGAAATGCAATTGCTAAAGATTCAATTAATACTCAGTGGCCAATAGTCTGGGACGGATCAATAGCGACTCAATAGAAAAAGTCAATTAAGTTTCAATTGAGACTGAATGAGGTCTATTGAGTGAGTCCTTTACACTTTCAATTGAAAGTCAGTTCATTTTTTTGTAAGGGAGTTGCTTGAGCCTGGCGTTCAGTAGCATGGTCGCCGCATGTATTCGTTTGCCTCTCCTGTCGCTCTCCGGCACTGAACAGATCGCCAAAGATGCCTTCCGGTTGGTCCATTTCATCCTCAGTCGCTCCACTATTGCTTCCGGTTGTTCACCCCTGAGTATGTCATTTACGCCCACATGTAGTATATACAGACGTGGCACGTTTCTAGCTTGTTCTTCATACGTCTCGAGCAGTTCATGCACTACCTGCGTCGTGGCAGTTCTGTTCATTACAAACTCCAAGCTTTGGGGAGCTCTGACCTCTTCAATGAGCGCCCTAGCAATCCGTGCGACATTTCCATCTCCGGCGATAATTATTTCTCGTTGTATTCCCGACGGAGGTCTGATCTGCTCTTCTTTAACTGTCGGCTGTATGCTGTCCATTCTCTTCTCAGCGATATTGCGGACATGTTTCTCCGGGGCGAGCTTGACCGTGCAGTCTCTGATAGCTTCAAAATTGTGAGGGCTTCCTTGGAAGTCGTCAGTGTCGCACTGTGTCCCGGTGTTCCTCAGTGCGGAGAGGATGTCAGTCTGCTGACATCGAGTTAAGTCGGTGTGACTTCCCTCAGAAACTTCATCTTCTGTTTCTTTCCCCACATCTGTGGAATTTCTGATCTCATATATTGCTTCAACCGCAGGCGGGTTAAGCTCCATTTCAGCGCTAGGGCTTCTCGGCTTTTTTTCCAATTTTTCTACCCGTAGTTCTAGTTCAGCTACCTTGTCTCGAAGATGACATACTTCCTCCCACAGATTCGGGTCATCCCTTCTTGCTCCGTCTTCAAGCCGCTGTATCCTTTTGTTCATGCTTTTCTCTAGTTCCCCTAATCTTTGCGCATATGCACTCTAAAAAAAAGGGGTGTAGTGGGTACACCCACAGGCGGTGTAAGTGCTGCATATACTACACCCATAAAGGTGTACAAGTACACCTCAAGACGAGGTGCATATATACACCCTCCTTAGGGGTGCATATGTGCACCCTTTTATACACCTTCAGCAATCGGGGGTGCACAAATACACCCCAAACTGGGGTGTGTCTCTACTCCTTTCTTACACCCTCACTGTCGTTTCGGTGTGCAGGTACACCCCAATTTAAGGTGTACAAGTATTCTCTTCTCTACACCCACCAACAGGGTTTGCTATTACACCGTTGTTTACACCCACGCCGCTCATAGGGAACAGAGATACACCCGCCAACAGGGTTTACTATTACACCGTTTTTTACACTCACCCACTCATATGGAACATATATACACCTCATTCAATGATGTACCATTACACCTCTTTGTGAACCCACCTCAAGGAAACCTCTAAAAAATGTACGCGCCCAGGTGGTTGCAAAAAGGCAGGTAAACAGACACAACGGATTGTTTTCAAATCTCCTATAAGTTTATTATACAGTCTATTCCGTAAACAAGTACAAACGTGCCAGCAATCTGTGATATGTGAAGATGTGCAACGAAGCTATTACACAACTCAGGACATTAATGAGCGAACAAGAACCGGGGTGACTCTTAGGTAGTGCTATTCTCTCAGCAGCCGGCAGAATTATTTGCCCGAAATCGTGCCGGCAGTCGTCACTCATTGGCGATATAATCACTACATCGAACGACGATTCATCGACAGCTCAGGTTAGCTTTTTTCTATAAGCATATTTTCTCTTTTTTTTTTTTTTTTTTTTGTAATGAGCCGCCCCAGATTATATGCGCGAGGTGATTGATATATACGGGTATCACAGGTAGGGTAAACATTTTTTTAATGAGCCACCGCATACTGTCGCCACGAAGCGACGTGAACGGGTGGGCTGGGTCGGTGAGCACGCGCCTCAGAGACACACACACGACGAAATGTCCCTAGAGCGTGTATTTCGCGTAACGAGTCACGGTGAAACGTTAATGTCGACGAAACGTGTCTAGAAAACGTGTATCAACGAAAAGGTGTCCATGAAACGCGTGTTCACAAAACGCCGGGCGAATAAGAAAGTCACCTGCAGTTATCACATGATTGTAGACAGCTAATGGCAGGCGACTGCCGATAGAATTTGGGGGAAATTATTCTCCCGGCTGCTAGGAAATAGACACTGCCTAAGTTTAGACGTAATCCGGAACGGAACGGTCAATTGCTGCAAAGGAGTACGTTGCAGCGCACTTACGATGAAAATACCGGACTTGAAATATGTAATCCGAGATAGATGTTCACACGGGCACTGCAGAACTACACAAACACAAACACGGAAAGAAAGGGGTCTGTGAAGATTCAACACGATGTGGCAGAATAAGTAATTTGCCAAACCGAACTTTTTTGAAGAAATCGCTTGTTGCCGATGTACGTTGGACTTTTCAAACACTGGAAGTCTTGGTAGACTCGAATACGTTGTCACGGACGAAATCTCTGGCAGCCCCGCTGGTCGCAGCACAGCACACAAGAAACTAGGCCGGGAATCAGACATTCCCGGATCGGAAAGAGCTACTACGCCACCCGTGAAACCTTTGCCACATGATCACGCTCCTGCCATTACCCGCACCCAGACAGCGGACTCAAGGGATAAAAAAAGCCTCCGGTCCATTGGTCCGACGTCTGCGTAGCCTCTCCCACGCTTTCAGCTTAGGGAGAGAAAGAAAGGAGAAGAGTATACGAAAATAGCAGCTCCTTCAAGGCCAAAAGTGGCTGCCCTCGCGAAGGCTTATCTTCAGGGTTATCCCAACAATGAACGCAGCTAGAGGATTTGTCCCCTATATCCTCTTGAACGTTCGACCCAAAGTTAATAGTGCAGTGGATGCTACCCGTGTCCTTGGCCTTCAGGCAGGTGACGTGCTCTGCCTTATCTCTAGCTTGGAGACTGTAGTCACGTGATCCTACCCGGAGCCCCGATTGGCCTAAAACAAGCATAGCATCTACTCTACTGTCAATACCAAGCGAACAAAACAGTTCCATACTTCCTAAGAAACTGCCCAACCCAGAAGTGACCCCCAAGAAGGCATCCAAGCACACACTGGTCGGGGCGCGTGACTAGCGTGGCGGTGCACTGATACACCTAGAGGTTTTTAAGGGAGAGGAGGATGCTCATTGTCGGTGCACAAATACACTGGCTGGGCAACGGAGGGTGCATCTTTCAGGAAAGGGGTGCATGTGCTGCTGATACACCCGACTACACCCGTTTTTTCTTAGAGTGTGTCCTGTTGACTGCGTCATTCATTGTATCACCTCCGTTCGCCTTGTCCTTCAAACCAGCGATCGTCTCGATAAAGCTTGTCAGATTCTGGTCGATGTCTACTTCTGCTGACCGAACGAGGGGAACCGTTGCGGTCGTCGACTCCGGAGCGGTGATAAAAGGCATGTCTTGGCTCACCTCGATCCCTGGGTATGGTCGGTCTGGAGTCCTAGGACACTCCGTTTCACTGGCGTCGAGCAACCCGGTGTGAGCCATGCCTCCTGTCAGTGTGAGCGATATGTCAGGCAGCGGTGCATCTGCGCTTGTGTCGTCATGGCTCTCCAGGGATGTCGGTTCCCACTCTACACCAGCGAGCACATCCTCGGGGCATTCCGTGGCGGCTTTCAACCGCTCAAGCAATTCAATCTTCGTGCCGACAGTAGATAGATTCCTTGATTTCAGCTCCCGCTTGAGATCCACAACCTTCATCTTCGTCGCCATCTTTCCTTCGTCCATTTCCAACCAACCACAGCTGGAATCAGCGCCATCCTCGGCAGTTTGCTGAACCTCGCGTAGTCACATTTCAGCCGCCACCACATAGAGGGCGCAACCAGACATCCAATTTATATTTTCTGTATTTTTTATGATTTTTTTAATAATAAGGCACGATTAGCGAAAATGTGGGCTAATAATCAGGACCTGGGACAGTAATCTCCATTTCATGCTAAAAATATCGGCCTAAATGTCTGCCAAAAGGGGTCAAAATACTCAGTTTTGCCTATCAACAAATTCGTGATTTCGCCTGTATGCAAACTTTTTTTATGGAAAATCAAAGGTGAAATTTAGAAAAAGGGCCTCTGATGACAAAGCAGAATATGTTTTTCTTTCCGGGTCTACAATTTTATTCAAATGTGCCAATCCCTAAGCGCTGTACCACTGTACTACCAAATGAAGTTTGCCAAAATTAACTGTTTTTGTCACTTTTCACGTGAGCATTCCGAAAAAAGTTTAGGCCATATTACAATGAAATTCAGAATAGCTCTTTCTACCATAGTTGCAAACACATGTAAAAAGTTTTAAATAAAATGACCAAGTAGGCGGCCAGAAATTCGCGACTGAATAAGCTTCCGCGAGGTAATTGTTTTAAAGTAAATATCTGTCAAAATAAAAAGAAAAGCGAAAAAAGGGCCTGTGTTGACAATGAACGCACTCTTCTTCTATAACATTCTAAAATTTGAAAAAAATTGCTACAATTGTGCACCCTGTACGACTGTACTACGAAACCATGTTTTGCCGAAAAGGCCAATGTTCGCGGGTGCCCACTGAATTAGCGTTTTGCACTAGGAAAGCAAATCCTACATCAGAAGAAAGATAATGTTGTACAGTACAAGATGATATATAACACATAATTTTAGCAAGCTTGAACACGCCACAATCGCATTTCGAAAACGTGCGGAAAGCGTCATATGTCATGGCCGCCGTGGGACCGCAGCCTTAACTTTGACCGCGAGTTAATTACGTCAAGACATCCGATGCACGGATGTTCCTGTGACTCCATGTCGTAACTTGACGTCATTACCAGACGAAAAGCACGATGCTCAAGTCTGTACTGGCGAAACCCTTGTTTTCTTTAGTTTTAACCGCGAGTTAATTACGTCACGACATCCGATGCACGGATGCTTCTGTGACTGTCGTAACTCGACGCAGACATAAGCTCCTGTAACATATAACGTAACGTAAGAAAATAGTACTGTGTGAACGTACTTTAAGTGCAAATTCTACCCGTAGATATGTTAAAAGTGTTATATCAGTCATTTAGTTTACCTCCGCTGACCAAATATTTTGCAGTAGTTGATAAGCGAGCGGTCACATCACAAATCAGATACACATTGCATGTTGTTCGTGATGAAAATGTTTAGGAAGTAACTGGAATAATTAGAAGACAATGCGCCAAATACTCTGGTGATGGAGATCGCCTTCGGAGGTGATCGCTTTACGGCATACGTGTTTCGTATTCTGCTTAATTGCATCCTGCGGCTCGTACAAGTACTTCTAGTTGCCTTCATCGGGTTTATAAAACAATAAGGAAAAATAAATTGCCCCTTACCGTCGGGGTCACCGTTGATCACATAATAAACAACCTGGGGTGCTTCCGATCCGGAGTTCATTCTTTCAGCAAGGTGGCAAAGGGAACCGAAACTGTTAAAAAGCGCGGGCAGACGCTCCGAAAGCGGTAGCGCTGGGAGCGTTACTGGCGTTACGCTCGATTTGCTCCGCAGCGCGTGCCACTAGGGTAGATCACGTGACCGACCGCTCGCGGAGGCCGACCGCTCGACGACCGCTAGGTCGCAGCGCTCGACATTTGCCGGGGGAAGGGGCAAAACTCTTTCCTTCCGTCCACCTTCTACCGTGGCGCACCCTCTCTCCACTCTCCCTTTCTTCTTCCTCCTCTCTCCCTTGCTCCTCGAGTGCGTTTCAATGGCCAAGGCTACAGCTGCGTGAGCCTGCTTCGGCCCCGAGCCGATGCGGCGATCTCAGTGACATCCGGCGTTCCCACTCGTTTTGGGAGAACAGCGCGACGAATTCTTGAACAGCCACAAGGGACGGAGATCAGTGTAATCGTTTCTAAACCGATATGCGACTTTCTCAGGCCTCCTCAGATGTCAACCGACGAAATCGCGAAGCCGCAGCAAACAGTGGCGGGCATCGCTACTTCGGTAATGGCGCTCACCACCCGCATCCCTCCCTTGGCCACGGAGGAGGTCGAACCCCAAAACAGTAAACGGAGTGACACGCCCAACCCGGACCCTTTAGGGTCCGCTGAGGAGCCCCACTCCTGGCTGGGGACAGCGACAGAGGGCAGACCCCGGGAGGTGGACCCTGCCGTCCTGCACTTCCTCCATGCAGGGCAGCTCTGACGAGCTTTCCGCAACCACGGCTCCCCTTTGCCAAGGTGCCGGAGTTGAATCCTGAGATGAAGGCCCTGGCGAAGGAGGGGAGCCACCGCCCATAGGGTGGCTCGGAAGGGCCTGCAAATGTCACGGCGCGGGACCAGGCACTCGGAGAGGGCCAAGACGCAGTGGCTGCAGCTATGGGGCCACTAGTAGGCCTTTTGGAGATCGGCCTCTCGGAGCAGCTCATTGACAGGAGGGCGGCGGCAGACCACTTGGGGGCAGCTACTGCCTTCAAGTGGACTGCCTGGGGCGGCTCTTAGCATTGCTCTCCCGAGAGCGCCGGGAGGGGGTGATCGCACGAGTCACCCCAGACCTCCACCAGATGGTGGCCCACAACGGCGGGGATGAGGGATCCCCCTTGCTGTTCGGAGAGGGCTCCCTAAGGCAGCTTTGAACGATGAACGAGTTCATTAAGGTCCTCCTGGAAACCGACCAACCGCCCCCTCCCGCTGCGGAGCCAGCAGCAAAGAGGCCCCGCAGCTCCGCTGCCCCGGGGACCAGCGCCCAGAGCCGGAGGGGGGGGGGGAGGGGGGGCAGCAGACCTTTCATAGGGGGCCCCCTTCCCGAGGCTACACGAGCTACACCTACCTTCATCAAGGAAGAGTCAAGTGTAAACCCGCACCTCTTAGCAGTACCGCCCGCAGGCCGACTGGCATATTGCCGCGAAGCATGGAGGCTACTCACCCACGATGCATGGGTCCTTCAGACAACACAGAGGGACAAGCTGTAGTTTACAGAAGTACCAGCGATTCAAGGGTCGCGCAGCGTGCCGACCCGAGGGCAGTCAAATCGGGTCCGGGAGGCACTGTCCGAGCTAGTCAAAAAAGGAGCAGTCTCTCGGGTACCGCCTTTTAAAGTGAAGTTCCTCTCCCCCTTTTTTGTAGTGCCAAAGAAGAACAACAATCCTAGATCTCGGACAACTAAACGAGTCGGTGGAACACAACCGCTTCAAGATGGAGGGGTGGCACTCGGTGAGGGATCTTACCCAGCAGGGTAACTCCACGATACGTATACCAACCTGAAGGACACATATCAGTCTGTCCCAATCTGCCATCAGGACCGCCCCTGGCTCGGCTTTCGCGAGGGGGACAGGTCCTATCGTTGGAACGTGCTACCATTTGGCCTCAGGTCGTCACCGAGTTTTCACAAAACTATTGAAACCAGTCGCGGCCTATCTCCGGTCCAAAGGACTTTGCATCGTCATGTTCTTGAACAACATCCCCTCCCTACTAACAAACCAGGGACGTCTAATCGGGAACCTCCTACAAAACCTGGGTTTTGCCGTAAACTTGGAGAAGTCAGTACTGACGTCATCCCAAGACTTGTTGTTTCTGGGACCATCAATAGACTTGAGACAATTGACGCTCGAGCTCGCTGGAGAGAAACTCGCCAACCTGTGGGACCACCTACAGCAGAGGCTAGAGCAACCAGGGATCACTGCCCGCCAGGTTGCAAGCTTGGCGGGACAACTGAATGCATGCCTAATGGTGCTGCCGGAGGGTTCCTTTTATATCGGGAACCTTCCAACAGATTTGAGACAAGCCCTACAGAGAGGCACGTACACAACCACTCTTACACTATCCAGGGACACGCAGCAGGACTTAGCGTGGTGGATCCGAGCACTCGGGAAGATCCCAAAGGGCCAGATCAAGACACCCCCAGTAGTGCAGACGATACAGTCGGACAGCTCGTTGAAGGGGTGGGGAGCATGCTCGGAGGGGTGGACGATCGGGCATCACTGGACACCACTCCAATCCACTTCGTACATCAATGCCCTGGAGCTGATGGCAGCCTTCCTGGCCCTGCAGGCGCTGGCAAAGAATGTCTCGGGGCTCCATCCTTCTCGAGCTAGACTACACAGCAGCAGTAGCTGCCATCAACAGGAGGGGCAGCCTCTGCTCCCCACAACTCACCAGGATAGCCCACGAGCTATGGTCGTGGTGTTGGGCAAGGGGAATATCAGTCAGGGTGCAACACATACCGGGGCACAACACGGGTGCCAACCAAGCGTGGCCAGGAGTGATGGATGCCAGCAGTTGGAAACGGCCTGCTCATATTCAGTAAGGGTCAATTGTCTGTGGGGCCCCATGCACATGGACCTTTCCACAGACTTCTCCAACCGCCAGCTGAGGCACTACAGCTGGAAGCCAGACCCTCGGGCGCAGGGGCGGATCCAGAACTCCATTTTGGTGGGGGCGGAAAATTTGTAACGATACTATTCTCCCATTCTTTCGTGTGTACCGGGGGGTCCACCCATGTGAAATTTCCCTCCAAGAAGGGGGAGGGGGGATCCCCCCCCCCCCCTTGGATCCGCCACTGCTCGGGCGGCAGCAGTGGATGCTCTCAGCCAGGACTGGACAGGGCAGGGCCTCCATGCCTTCCCACCGTTCAGCCTTGTGAGCAGATGCATTGCCAATTGTTGCAGACCTCTAAAAGTCCGCTCATTCTAGTAGCTCCGGTCTGGCCATCTCGGCCATGATATGCCTCGCTGCTGCACCACTTGTACCAAGGAACGTCTTCTTTCCCATTCACACGACCTACTGCACAGCCACGATGGGCAAGTACATCCAATGCTCAGCACGGGGAGCCCGGCACTAGCAGCATGGAGACTGACCAACTCCAGCAAACACATAGCCAACTTTCAGAGCAGGCTGCACGCCTCATTGAGGCATCATGGAGGCAGGGAACACAGCTCACCTATACCTCTTGCTGGCGCAGGTGGGAACGCTGGTGCCATTCAAGGACTGTTAAGGGGATGGTGAACCGAAATTTGGATTTCAGGAAAAACAATGCAGGCGATGTAGGCAGGATGCTACAATCCTTAGAACACTACTCGTAAGGCGATATCTTGAATGGACGGCCATATTTTTGGAAAAGAGGTCGAGATTGAACCAGGCCGACGAGGCGCGTGACTGTAAATATTGCCGCGCGCGCTCGCCAACTAGGCAGCGCGCGCGTGGCGTAATGGAATTATCGCGCCTGCCTCCCACGCGAAAAGCTAGGGTTTGAATCCTGGAGCGACATGTATTTTGTTTATTCCTCTAATTTAGTGTTCTGGAGAATTCGAGAATCATGTTGCTTGTTCCAGGCCCGAATGTTCCACGCGTCGAAGTTTCTTCGCCGATTATTCCAGAAGACCACGCATGTACATTAGGGGCTCCGCGTGGCGAGCCGCAGTCAGTTTCGCCCCAGCGTTCGACTGTGCTGCTACGCCGACTTCGACGCCCGCGACGCTCTGTTATTATCTTTCTACCCTTTTAGTTTTTTGGCACAAGTTCGCCACATTAAACGTTTCTTTCTTTCTGTTTATTTAGTGTTCCTTTGGTCACCACCCGTGACATTTTGGTGGAGGTGCGGGGTACCCGCATGCCCGTGCAGCGCTCCCCTCCGAGTTCTCGGAGTGCAAGTCCGAACACAAGCCCCCAAGAACCCAACGAGGACCAGACCGAGATCCGATTAAGTCGCCGGAACCTTGGCCTACCCCCGGAGTTAGGACCCTTGCCACCCAGGACCAGGCAAACAAGGAGGACGACGATGGCCAACCAGTCGGAGACCCCGGCCGCTCCAGCCGTCGTTTACCTGCCCGTCGTACCGCGGACGGCTGCTCCATTCCACGGCGAGCAATACGAAGACGTCGAAGACTGGATTGACCAGTATGAACGCGTTGCCCGCCACAATTGCTGGACCGACGAGCAGCGCCTGAACAACGTCTATTTTTCGCTTGAGGGTACCGCCAAGCACTGGTACGAGAATCATGAGTCCTATTTGACGTCGTGGGACATGTTCAAGACCGATCTCAAGGCTACGTTCAGCAACCACCACCGCCGAGAGAGAGCCGAGGACCTACTGCGAACCAGAACCCAGGGCCCCAACGAGAGCGTCACCGGCTTCGTCGAGGATGTTCTTCGCCTGAGCGCCCGCGCCGATCCTCAGGCTACAGAGGAGAAGAAGCTGCGACACCTGATGAGGGGTGTGAAAAGCGAGATATTCGGAGGTCTCATTCGCAATCCCCCGACAACTGTGGACGGGTTCGTCACGGAGGCGACGAATATGGAACGTGCCCTACCAGCACGCGCCAGGCACCACGAGCGACACCCTGGCGTGACTACTCTGGCGACATCCGGATACAACCTTGGTACCGACCTCCCAGGCATCCGTGACATCATCCGTGAAGTCGTCCGGGAAGAAATCCGCAAGATGCTCCCCGCTATGGATCGCCCGTCCTCCCTGTCGCTAGCCGAGGTCGTGCGAGATGAAGTTCATCGGGCCTTCCAACCTGAGGTTCCGATCAACATGACGACGCCAGAGGAGCCGACTTTGAGCTACGCCGCCATGGCCCGACGACCGCCGCAAGCTAACCGCCAGGCCACGGCGCCACCCCGACGAGACCCTCCGATGTCACAGTATCCTCGACGCCAGGAAGGGCAAGTCCAGGACGTCCGCCCGGAGCAACCCTCGTCGAGGAAGACCGACGTGTGGCGAACGGCCGACCGACGCCCGCTCTGCTACCACTGCGGGGAACCCGACCATGTGTACCGCCGATGCCCATACCGACGACTCGGGCTGCGCGGGTTCCACCCAAACGACCCGCGCCCCCGGTATGGTGAACGCCCTCGGGAGATCGACGAGTACCTGCGACGACCCCAGTCCCCCGAGCCTGCGTCCCGCCGAGAGTTCCGGTCGCCATCGCCGCGACGTCCAGCTTCGCCGATGCACCGACCCCGACGTGAAAGCCTGTCACCCCTCGCTCCTCGCCGGGGAAACTAGGCGCGGCAACCCCTGGAGGTGGAGTTGCCGAAGACGACCGACGTAAAGAGCCTCCAAGAACGACGGAGCGCTCTTACTCCCCCGACGCCACGCATCGCTACGACGCCCCTGCAACGGTGTCCAACAACCTAAACGTCGTCATTGACGGCCACGACGCATCGGCACTCGTGGACACCGGAGCAGACTACTCAGTCTTGAGTGGGAGGCTCTCCCGCCGCCTTCGAAAAGTCATGACGCCGTGGGAAGGACCCCAAATACGAACCGCCGGAGGACATCTCATTACACCAATCGGGAGATGCACTGCTCGCGTCGAGATCCACGGTGAAACGTGCCCTGTCAGGTTCGTCATTCTACAAGACTGTTCGAGGGACGTTATCCTCGGAATGGACTTTCTCTGCGAGTATGGCGCCGTCATCGACCTCGGAACAAACCGGCTGACGCTACGAAAACCTGCTCCACCATCGGAGGAACCCCAAGCGACGTCACCCACGGTCCGAGTCCTCGCAAACCACGTAAACCTACCACCGCGGTCGAGTGTTTTCGTGCTTGTCGGGATCGATGAAGCTTCCTATGGTGAAGTTCTTCTCGAGGGAAACCTCCAATTGCTCCTGGGAAGAGGCATAGGCGTCGCAAGGGGAGTAGCTGAACTTCAGGATGGGCGGACTGTGGCCCTCGTGACGAACTTCCGAAACGAAACGCAACACCTCACGAAAGGTGCAGCCGTGGGCCACGTCGAGGAACTCCGAAACCCCGCCGAAATCACCGCGATTACTGACGAATTCTCGCCGTCCCAGCAAGACAGTACGTCGCCAGCGCAGCTCGACATTGACCCTAAGCTTCCGGACCCTAAACGACGTCAGCTGGTTAACCTCCTCGCCGAATACCGCGACTGCTTTGCGACGTCGTCGAAGGTGCGCCAGTCCGCGGTTGCCAAGCACCGCATCGTTACCGAGGACGACGCGCGCCCTGTGCATCGATCACCGTACAGAGTCTCCGCGAAGGAAAGGGAAGTGATCCAGCAGCAAGTTCAAGAGATGCTGAATGACGACATAATCCAACCTTCAAGCAGTCCATGGGCCTCTCCAGTCGTGCTGGTTAAGAAGAAGGACGGAACTCTTCGGTTCTGCGTGGACTACCGGCAGCTCAACACGGTTACGAAGAAAGACGTCTACCCACTGCCCCGCATCGACGACACTCTAGACCGGCTGCGCCACTCTCGATACTTTTCATCGATGGACCTGAAGAGCGGCTACTGGCAAATCGAGGTCGACGAACGGGACCGAGAGAAGACAGCCTTCGTCACGCCGGATGGACTCTACGAGTTCAAGGTGATGCCCTTCGGACTATGCACGGCGCCAGCAACTTTCCAGCGTGTCATGGACACCGTACTGGCAGGGCTGAAGTGGCAGAGCTGTCTCGTCTACCTGGACGACGTCGTAGTATTTTCAGCTGACTTCGACGAGCACTTGCGACGACTCCGCACGGTTCTCCATGCCATACAGACCGCCGGGCTCACTCTCAAACCGTCAAAGTGCCGGTTCGCCTATGACGAACTGAAGTTCTTAGGTCACGTGGTTAGTAACGAAGGCATTCATCCAGACCCAGAGAAGACTCGCGCGGTCGCAGCATTTCCAGTGCCAAGAGACAAGAAGGCCGTGCGAAGGTTCCTTGGGCTATGTGCCTACTATCGGCGCTTCGTTCGAGATTTCGCAAGGATTTCCGCACCGCTCACAAACCTCACGAAGGACGCCGAGAAGTTCGAATGGGCCGAGGAGCAGCAGCAGGCATTCGACGAGCTGAAGCGACGACTGCAGACGCCTCCTGTTCTTGGACATTTCGACCAGGATGCGGAAACCGAGATTCACACGGACGCAAGTAACGCAGGACTTGGCGCGGTACTGGTTCAAGTTCAAGAAGGCACCGAGCGAGTCATCGCCTACGCAAGTCGGACATTGTCCATGGCGGAGCGAAATTACTCCACGACTGAAAAAGAATGCCTTGCGGTCGTCTGGGCAATCACGAAGTTCCGCCCGTACTTGTACGGGAGCCCGTTCCGTGTAGTCACGGACCACCATTCGCTCTGCTGGCTTGCTAACCTGAAGGACCCGTCAGGACGTCTTGCTCGATGGAGCCTCCGACTACAAGAGTTTAACATGACAGTGGTCTACAAGTCCGGCCGGAAGCACAGCGACGCCGACTGCTTCTCCAGAGCCCCCGTCGAAACCCCTTCCGGCTGCAGCGACGACAATGACGACGAGAGCTTCCTAGGAGCTGTAAACGCCGACGACATGGCACGACGTCAACGGGACGATCCTGAGCTGCGCGCATTAATCGAGCACCTGGAAGGGGGTGGGGGTACCGTGCCACGTGTCTTCTCACGAGTATTGCCGACCTTCGCCATTCGACAAGGTGTACTCTACAAAGAGAACTTCGGCGACAACAGCACACCGTGGTTGCTGGTAATCCCGACCGACCTTCGGGAGGAGATCTTTCAAGCACGCCACGACGACCCGACGTCGGGACACCTCGGTTACAGCCGAACACTGGCCCGTATTCGTGACAAGTATTACTGGCCAAAGCTCCCCAAAGCCGTCCACCTCTACACCCGATCGTGCCACGAGTGCCAGCGACGTAAGAAACCGCCAACGAAACCGGCCGGTCTCCTGCAGCCGATTGCTCCCCCGACCGCACCGTTCCAGCATATCGGAATGGACCTACTTGGCCCCTTTCCGCCGTCAACATCGGGAAACCGCTGGATAATCGTCGCCACAGATTATCTCACGCGGTACGCCGAAACGAAAGCCCTCCCTTCAGGGACTGCTGTGGAAGTCGCCAAGTTTTTCATCGAGTCCATTGTCCTCCGGCATGGCGCCCCCGAAGTCCTGATCACAGACCGAGGGTCATCGTTCATGGCACAGCTGACCCAAGAAATCCTGCGTCTCAGCCACACCAGCCATCGTCGCACCACGGCGTACCACCCGCAGACCAACGGGCTCACGGAAAGACTCAACAAGACCATCGCCGACATGATTTCCATGTACGTCGACGTGGAGCACAAGACATGGGACGAGGTGCTGCCGTACGTCACCTTTGCCTACAACACGGCCGTACAAGAGACCACCGGAGTGACACCCTTTCAACTGGTGCATGGGCGCAGGGTAACGACAATGCTGGACGCGATGTTACCCCACGAACCGGCTCTCGACGGAAGCGACGACGCCCAGGTGGTTGCCCAACGGGCAGAAGAAGTCCGCCAGCTCACCAGACACCGTATTCAAGCCCAACAACGTGTCGACGCTGGCCGCTATAACCTTCGTCGTCGGGACGTCCACTTCCAGCCCGGAGACAGGGTGTGGGTGTGGACACCGATCCGCCGCCGTGGTCTCAGTGAGAAACTCCTAAAGCGCTACTTCGGACCCTACAAAGTACTTCGTCGACTCGGTGATCTGAACTACGAGGTGATGCCCGATGGAACACGGACTTCATCACGCCGCCCTCCACGACCAGAAGTCGTCCACGTCGTGCGCATGAAGCCGTACTACGCTCGATAGGACAGTGGACCTTACGTATTCCAAATGACTCTTTAGTTTACCGTTCTTTTTGTTTGCTTTTTGTTTTGTGCTGTATCGGGGCGATGCGCTTTTTAAAGGGGGGAGTAATGCCGCGCGCGCTCGCCAAGTAGGCAGCGCGCGCGTGGCGTAATGGTTATCGCGCCTGCCTCCCACGCGAAAAGCTAGGGTTCGAATCCTGGAGCGACATGTCTTTTGTTTATTCCTCTAATTTAGTGTTCTGGAGAATTCGAGAATCATGTTGCTTGTTCCAGGCCCGAATGTTCCACGCGTCGAAGTTTCTTCGCCGATTATTCCAGAAGACCACGCATGTACATAAGGGGCTCCGCGTGGCGAGCCGCAGTCAGTTTCGCCCCAGCGTTCGACTGTGCTGCTACGCCAACTTCGACGCCCGCGACGCTCTGTTATTATCTTTGTACCCTTTTAGTTTTTGGCACAAGTTCGCCACATTAAACGTTTCTTTCTTTCTGTTTATTTAGTGTTCCTTTGGTCACCACCCGTGACAATATACCTAGTTTCCTCCCCTCTTCGCTCCGCTCCCTCAAGGCCGCGAGGCGGAGAAGACGCGAGGCCGTTCCCTCTCCTTCTCGGAGAAACACGACGTGAACAATTCTGTCAAATGCGCCTCCTTTTCTTGAAAAATATGGTCATCCGTTCGAGACAACGCTGTACGAGTGGTTTTGGTTGTTTGTAGCATCCCGTTGCACGCTTTTGCAGCGCCCTTTAATCCCTTTTCTCCCACTCCTACCACAGGTGCTAAACTTTCTCACTAGCCTCTTTAAGGAGGGCCTGGCATATCACACTATAGGATGTTACCACTCTGCCTCGTCTCAGATCTTGCAGAACTTTGATCGTTGCCCTCTAGAGGAACACCCAGTAGTGGTGCGTCTGATGAAGGGAGTATTTAATTCTAACTCCTCCCCATGCCCCGACACCCCACAACTTGGAAGGCGGAGACGGTGACAACTCCTGCAGTCGTGGGGTCCCAACAAGAACCTGAACCTCAGAACGCTCGCTAGCAAGCTAGCTATGCTGTCAACCCTTGTTTCAGCAGGCAGGACTTGTGCCTGCTTTCAACATGCCACATCTGGAAGCAATCGCGTGGTTGGGAGCTTGCGCTCAGTGGCCTCAGAAAGACATCCGGGGCATCTTAACCCCTTCCCACCCTCTTCCCACCATTTGAAGAGGTTCAGGAATTGCGTCCAGTGGAACGCTTGCAGGTGTACCTCGAACGGACTGCAGGACTCCGAGGCGCCCACACGCAGCTTCTGCTCACTGCGCAAAAGCCTTTACGCCCAGCAGCGCGGGACACAGTAGCTCACTGGATAAAACACGCAACGCTTGTGGGCATTTACATGTCGGTTTTCAAAGCGCACTCAACGCGAGGAGCGGCACCTCCAAAGCCATGGAGGTCGGAGTACCACTTGGTGACATTGTAGCAGCAGCCGACTGGTCCTCCGAGGCGACGTTCAATTGCTTTTACTGACGGCAATCAGATATCCAGGCACACTTTGGAACCCAGATGCTGAGAATGCATGCCAAGGCTTTGAACGAGCAGTTGTGAACTTGACAGTAAGTGCGACAGAGGCTGAAGTATAATTACTTGAAGTATAATTACCAGTTCTGACAAATGGTACTTACCTGAAGTTAGAACAGGAATTATCCGAAGCTTATGGAAACACTATCAAGTTCACACTCCCACCACATCCCTGCCCATTTTTGGGGTGAATCATATTCTCTTCCCTGTTGCAGGTCGAGGTGGCTCATTATGGCACCGGCTGTAGCGCGAGCTCCACTAGGTGCGACCACCAGAACATAAAATAAAAACGTTCCGAGTGTACAAACGCCTATGCTCGGTCTTTCTGGCGGGGCCCCACCATCTCAATGCAGCCGCAAGCTGTGCTGTAACCACCAACTCGGAAAGATGAATTTGGAACGTGAGAATACTTCCCCTTAGGGAAGTATTCTTCCCTTCCAAATTTGCCTATAGCACCACCTAGTTTATTTTCAAAATAGCTTTGAAATGTTGACGTCAGTTTCAATATAGAAGGAAAAGCAGTTGTGAACTTGATAGTAAGTGCTTCCATAGGCTTTGTATAATTCCCACTTTAACTTCAGGCAAGTACCGTTCGTCAGAACTGGCAATTGCTTGTGCGGGAAGCAGTTTGAGTTAATTCACGGATACTTTTGGTCGTTACATTTGTTTTGTTCCAGCATGAATGCGGGAAAACCGCAAAGCTGTACAGACCACCTGCGGACTACGTTTAGTGAGTCTTCAGTTCAAACGGCCACCTGATCGTTCGAACTGTCTGCTCCCAAACGTTTCTGCTTGTCGTACGTCTGGTCATTGCGATAAGAAGGGCAGGACTCAAAATACTTCCAAGTTTGAAGCTTGGTTGGAACAAATAGGCTCGGTGTGAACAGTAGATACAAACATGTTGACAATTGTTACCAGTAGCCATCACCGACTTATGCCCGATTCACTTGGTGCTTGCAATTTTCAATATCGACGGCGACATCTCAGCTCCGGTTCACGCTTTTGCAGCCCGAGCGACGTCATGACTGAAAATAGCGAGCAGAATCGCAGCTTGCGAATCAGGCTTTAGCGTCCATTCTGCGGCATCCACGCGGAATGAATCACTGCATGTCACATTCTTCAAGCGAAGTTTCGCGGTGTAACGAGCCTCATTTATTTCGCTGAGGCCGCTACAGTAGTCAGACATTGCCAGTAAGACGTCACATTCCGATGGTTTGTTTACGGTCGACAGCAAGCTTTTTGCCCACACTCCATCGCGGCGCCGGTGGCATCTGCTAGGGCCGCTCCGGTTTGTTTGTAAACACGAGTTGGTGTATACAGGGTTGGGCAGTATCGCAACGTAAATGTATCGCGATAGTATTTCAGAAATGCATTTCGTATCTATATTTCTGTATCGCAAAACATTTTTTTCACCAGTATCTGTATTCCTGTATCGAAATACATTTTGAATGTTTCTATCGCGATACAACCAGAATGAAATGTATTTCGTTACATTTTTTAAGAAATACCGCCCTCCCCCCCACAAAAAAAGACAAAAAGTCCGAACACGTTTTTTTTTTTTTTTTTTTTTTTTTTTTTTACTTTTTGGGGCATTAGGGTCAAGGAGATGTTGGGGCATTATTATTATGCTCACCAAGGTTCCTTACGACTGTCCAAACTATTTTATATGCATCTTCTTCTCTCTTCTGAGAAGTGTCGCGTAGTCAAGGACTCGAACCAGGTGGCGTGCCAGAAGTGCAGTCACAGCATCTTCTGCCGCAGGTCCTTAGAGGAATTTCTGGAGTCATTGTTTGCTGGCATCCAATATCCACTTATAAACGTCTTACTTGCCTTAGCGTACACAGTACACCCAGCCGGCAAAGCTGAGCCATAGTCCGTTGCATCACGAGCCTGGTGGTCGTTGACTTGAAATAGGATGACTCACGCAGTGAAGTTTAACACATATTCGAATGTGTCATTCGAATGCATCTGCGGCTGCACCTGTAATATTGCACGGCTCACGTGAACGTGACCTGCTGCTCTGGTGATCCGAAACCCAGGAAGGACGAGACCAGACGTGGCCTCGCTGTGCCAACCCAGACTTCGTACAATGGCAACTCGTTTCGAACGCGCTGTTTCTCGGAGAGCTCGCACCTGTGCCGGCATTATCAGGTCACAATCCACGAGGTCTCTGTTTGGATGATGCTAGGCGAAACCCGAGGATTGCAATCCATGCGTCGGTGGCGGAGGGTCGGCAGGAAGGACCTTCCCAACAGGAATGCCACCGTATCGTGTTTTCAACCGTAACAAAAGATAACTTGTTCTAGGATGCTTCAAGTAGCCCACCATTCTCGAAAATTCCAAATGGTACTGCCTGCACGATCTTCAACGAGGTAACCCGCAACTAAAGTATGTATTGTCCTTTCATATAGCAGCGTGGTGAAGTTTCACGTTCAAGGCCACCACCTACAGATAAAGAATACCAGTTCATTCCACCGTGACGTCATGTGATCAATGTTGACAGGGGCGTCGTTATTGGACAGGGGTGTGGTGACGTTTTGATCGGATTTAAGGTAACATAGAATTTATTTAGAGGTGGAAGTCTTTTCGCATCCCTCGTCAGACGGACAAGATGTCAGGGAAGGGACCGCGGTCAGTCCTTGATGGTTGATGGAACGTTGTTTTGAGTTCATTGAAGACTCCTCGTCGTCCAAAACCACTAACTTCAAGGCAAAGTGCCAAGCCCACTGGAAAGCAATTTCGGGTTCAAAAACTTCCACTTTAAACTTCACCTCAGTTGGCATCTCAAACAAATGTGAAAAATGTATTGCAGTAACAGTATTTGTGCCCTCCCTAAAATGTATTCCTGTATTTGTATTTCCAGACTTTTTGCCTCTATTTGTAATATATTTCCTTTCAGTATCAGTATTTTACCTACCATTTTAATGTATCCCAGTATTTGTATTTCCAAATACATTTTTGGGTATTTCTGCCCAACCCTGGGTGTATACATGCTTCGAGCACGATGTCCTTCCGACAGCTCTACGGCGAGCACAAGAGGGGAGGGTGGAGCTCCTCGCTCGACTGTTGTCCCAGAGGTCTCTATTCTCCCTCTACAATAGAATATTAACCAGTCATTCAAAATTAACACAAAAAAAACTTTGCACTTAGCTGCGGTGGCCGGATCGCTGGAATGCTTCGACCGCTTTGGTGGCTGAACCGGCTAAGACATTGGGACGTCACTCTCGCCGCAGCTTCGCTCATCCAAAGACAAACTACGTCACGATTGCGCCGGATGCGACGTGCTCTCGAGCGCGTCCCAGATTAGGCTTTCTTTTAACAATACAGCCATCAGGCTCAAAATACAAACGTGAGATTGTCATTTACGGATACTGTGGATCACATTCAGCCATTTCTAAACATGGCGGGTATATTTCGAATTTTGTTGAAGTATACCCTCGCTTTAAACAGCGGAGCTGATGTCAACAGTCACTTTTTTTTTAATAACCAGCAACTGCATAGAGGCAGCTGAATAGCCATACTTTTATCGCCATTCAGTAGGCGCTCCAAAAACTTTGACTCGAGTAACGTTGTTCAGAGCCGAGGGAGCCGCTACCGAACGCGCCCCATAGAAGACACAGCCACACCAACTAAATAGGCTAGTTGAAAAAGCCACCGGTTCAGGTTCTGGTATGAAAATATGTGCTCAAGCAAAGCGCGGGCGCTAGTGGTGCAAAACTATCGATAGTACAATCGATAGTAAAAAAAAAAAAAAAACATCGATAGTAGATAGTCCATTATCGAAAAACTATCGATAGTGGACTATCCGAAAATTATTGTTAATCGACTATCGGAAAACTATATAGTCGACTATCATAAACTTATCGATAGTACTGTCGTACCTCTTCTCTTTTTCTCCCTTTATTCTTTTTCAAATGGGACACCAACTAGCCTTACCATCTCAACTTTGGTTCAGCTTTCAGTGATGACGAAGACGGGAGTTTGGGAGAAGAGGAGGAAGGGATGAGCGGCGGTGCGGCACCTGTGTTCGCTCTAGTGGTGCATAACTATCGATAGTAAAAAAAAAACTATCGATAGTCGACTATCAAAAAGCTATGGGTATCGATAGTCGACTATCGGAAACCTATCGATAATACTGTCGACGGTTTACTATCGAGTTTTGCGACACTATTAGTTTGCGTCGCTCCCCTTTCTCTTTTTCTCGCTTTATTTTTTCAAATGGGACACCAACTAGCCCAAGCACTTACCATCCCAACTTTTGTTCAGCTTTCAGTGGTGACGAAGACGGGGAGTTTGGGAGAGGAGGAAGGGAGGCGAGCAGCGGTGCGGCAACTGTGTTCGCTCTGTGGTGCAAAACTATTGAGTCTCCATAGTTCCCAAAAATCTATCGATGGCAAAAAAGCCATCGATAGTCGACTATCGAAAAACTATCAATAGTCAACTATCGGGAAAATTATCGATAGTCGACTATCGAAAAACTATAGATAGTAGGTACTATCGAGTCGACTATCGAAAAACTATCGATAGTCGATAGTTCTGAGACATTATCAATAGTTGGTTTTGCATCACTAGCGGGCACTCCCTCGACCAGGAAGGCAAGATCTGGCTCGCTCTGTTGAGCTCATGACCAAGATTGGGCTCCCAGTCTCTTGTCCCTGGTGTGGCTTTTCTTTTCGCCTCCAAACTTCGCTCTAGAACGCTCCTTCTTAATCCTCAGATTGTCGACGTATTTTCATACTAGAACCGGCTTTCTAAAATGGTCCATTACAATAAAAAGCTGCAAGCATAGCAACTTTTTCCCCCAATTGTCGGAAGCATCAATTTGAAGAAAAAAAAAAAAAAGCAAAAAAAAGTGACTAAATGTTTACATAGTTGGATGAAATGTCAGTTTCTCAATATGTTTGGGAGGCAATTACAGCAATCTGTTTATTTTTGAATATTCAAAAACTTTCTTTTTAAAGGTAATGTGCACAAGACTTGCAAGATTATTCTTCCCCGTTTGCAATTGTCACTCGTCAAAGGCATTGCCATGGCAGATGAAACTATATTTGTACGAGCCTCGGGGAACGGTTGGGGGAAACAAGTTCATACTCACCTGGCACTATCGAGTAAACCATTCTTTTAGCTGTATGTCGGCCAACTTTACTAGAACTCGGTTGGGAAACTGCCATTAGCCTGCCCTGAGAAAGTGGCACCAATCTGCACTCGAAAACCGAGCTAATGTCGATCCCAACGCCGCCATTTCTCGTGCAGCGGCCACTCGGGAAACTTCACCTCTGCTTGTATTGGTTCAGGAGTATCGTATTTGAAAGCGTCCGCTGTGGTTATTCTACAGGGTTTCTCAAGTACCGGCCAGGCTCTTTAAATTGACTGCAAAATTCGGTTTCCTAACCTATCGCACTACAAATTTCTGCAGTGTTGCCCACAGGTGGTGCATTGTTTCTATAAAATTTGCAAAGAGCGAACTTATCTGAGGAGAGTAAAAAAAGAAAAAGGCTATGGAAACGCAGCGAAGTGACCGCTCTTCAAACAAACAAACACAGCAAAGATTGGTAGCTTCGCTGGGTTTCCATAAAAGTTAAGCCTTTTTCTTTCTTTACACATACGGTGGAAGGGGTATCAGAGATGCAAACCCCCGTCTCCCAAACGGACGCGCCGCAAATTATTAGGACGCTCCCAGGTCAGGACACGCTACCTAAAATCACTGGTGAGTCATGGTTGTATAAAAACTATTAATTGTACCTGTTATTTTGTACTGATCTCCAATGAACGTTCCTACAAGCTTTTTTTTTCTTTCTTTTCATTTGTTCTTATGCAAAAACACTAAAAGCTCATGGTGACCACAGCAAAGAAAAAAGATTGAGCCGCTGTCTTGGCACCTCGAGCCTGGGAGTTTCTGTACTGGGAACATTCAGTGACTCTAGCAGTAGCCATATAAAGCAACTTTCATGTTCCACAACGATAGTCAATAACGAAATCATGCAAGTTTTAAAAAAACGGGGCTTTCGAAGCTGACAGTCACTTGTGAAGATATCACGATTGCCCAATGATTTGGCATACATTAAGCACGGTCAATCGTGCAATTGGGGATCTAGCAACGTTGCTTGATACAGGTAACATTGTGCACTACGGCCACCCTTTTTGGTCGAGTCTGTTGCCCCCGTCTGACAAAGGTGCATCCACCCTTGCCAGACTGTTGACCTGCTGAGAGCCCTTTTCTGAAAGCAACAAGTCCGTCTCCGTACGAAAGTAACCTACCACAAAAAGAACTCTGGAGCGGCTCAGATAGGCGACTTCAATATTTAGCCTCTCAACTAAGTTGGTGTGCGAGATGCACAACTTCAAAATCCTGAGAGTACGGGAGTACTCTCAGAATGTGTTTCCCTTTATTACTGTTCAACTATAAGGTACTCCCTTTCTCGACAGGGCCGTAATTCTGTAGTTGAAACAAAAACAGTATTATTCAGAGCATCAGTAGTACCCAGATGACCAAGTGAAAAATTATTGTTTGTCTTAATAACCAGCAACAGCCACGTCCATACCAAGTTGCACCGAATATTGAAGCGCCAAAACAATGCACATTTAATTCAAACAAAATGTTTCAGCAAGATTAGCACTCGTGAAATACCGTATTTACATTTTCTTTGTCTAAAAACTTTAATGTTTGGAGAAAAAGAATATAGGATACTTGACAATTTCAAAAAGAGCTTGTGACCCAGACAAGTAAAACAGGATAGCAATACCGTGACAAATCCAAAAGGTGCACCATGATTTTGCCGCTCAAGTAGTCCTGTGCAAATTCGCAGTCCATTTCAGTACAACCAACAGGCATGAACTTTGAGTCGCCGATTGGAATGCGGAATAGGCACTTCACAGAACTGGCTCAGTTTCAAACGAGAATTTAAGAGAATTTATTCAATACTTTACCCAACGGTTGCATTAATTTGAATATTACAAATTTACACATCCATATAAAGGTAAAGTCCTCAAAGTGTGTGTGTGTGTTTCTCTCTCCAAACAATCTGACAAAGCTTTTCTTTTTCCAAGAGCTCATATCAATTATATATATTTATATATATATATATACACGCACACACACACAAAGCACGCACACCTTTTCCCATACTAGGTGGGAGTCCGTTCTCTTCTGCCCGGTGCTGCTGTCTTCTGCACAATGTTCACTCACTGCACGGTTTCTCGATGCACAGGAATCGAGGAAGCACCGTCAGTCAATCCCTTCTCAAGTGTACAAAAAAAAAAAAACAGAAGCAACTAAGACGCACACATGTAATGTGTTTTTCCCCCTACACAAGAAAAGCAGCTACACAAACTCGAGCAACATTTGTGCATCCGGCTTCAAAGGAAAAAAAGAAAAGTCAGAATAAAAGGCATCATCAAAAGACTGGCCCTTTCTATAACGAAGTCCCCAAACAACTGTACAAACACAGGGCAAACAGAAAGGGTTTGTTCTACTTTGTAAAATCGCGCAGCGTTCCACTCCAGCCCCTCCACTGAGGGATGCGACAAACACGAGCCCCCATCCCTCGTGCCAGAACACCCCCCCCCCCCCCCCTCCCTCCCTCCAAAGAAAGGAGGGGACAAGCTCCCAGCTCACTTTGGTTTGGTCAACAACTCAACCCAGCCAAAAAGCAAGCCCAAGGTGCCAAATACCAAATTCCCAAGTTCTGCACCACTCGTGGAAGCGAAGTCCAGCCTACTCCGTCTTACCTCATGCGACAAGATTCAGGTACCAAGTATTTTTTTTTATCGAATGGGTTTTTAAGAGGGAACGGGGCATAGGTCAAAGGAAGTACGCAAGACGTGTTCACTACTGCATACGACCAACATCGGGAAAAGAGGACAGGGCAATCGCGTAAGACAGTACGCGTCGCTCTATAAAACATTCAGCGTACCCGACACATTGTCCTCCTCGATAGCTAGAAGTTTTATATAAAAAGAAAGAGGCCCGACAGACACATATTGAGATACACTGTCACACTTTTTTTTTCTTCTGCTCTTGTTAAGCCATACTCGTCATACATGCCAAACAGACACACATATAAAAAAGCTTCTCACACATCAAATTTCAAACTCCTACATGCCTATCTCGAGCGCCAAGGCATTGCGGAAAAGACGAGGGGGAAAAAGAAGACTATAGCACAATGACTTCTCTGCTTTGTCCACACTTCCCTCTAGCCCAAACCGAGGTTAGCCCCATCACACACGCATTCGTAGGAAACGTACCGCAAGCAACGTCGACACTCTACACATGCTCAGACTGAAATCCTGTGCGCAACGGAAGCGTTTGTAGTTGCACTAAAATGGTACATCGTCCTTTTGCTTCTTTACAAGAGGGAGTTTGCCCGACAAACAGCTACTGTTGTATTGGCAACGTGGCAGTAGTAATTATTTTCTTTTGCACTCTCCCCTCCCTTTACATGGCCCAGGGGGAAAAGATAAGGAAGGAAAACCAGCTCCCGACATCCCGGTCAAGGTCCGTCTTTCAGCCGCCTGCAGAAACCCTCCAGCGTGGGAATGTGCTTCAAACAAGACCAGAAAATTAACTTTAAGCAAACCCTGGGGCTTAAACCAACCAGGAAAGTAAAGCAAAGAGAACTCACGGTCAAGTTTTGTCAGACACCTCGTTCGTCACATCCAGCTTAAACCAGAAACAGGACTGGAGCTAAAGCAAGTGCTGACCTAAAACAAGGACAGCTGTAACATCTCACGGGAGGGGTGGGTGTTTACGAAAAATACAGGAAAGACAAAAATGTATCCCTCTTAAAGAGTGACCTCCCAAATATTTTTCAACCAAGGTGAAAATTCTCCTCGCCACCCTTCTCATTTCCTTCTCTCAACACACTTAACTTGACGACCAGGCGACTCCTTTTGTACCTCTACCTTGGGGCCGATGAGCCGGGAGCTTATCCCGGCTCATCCAACCCAGACATGCGGCACCAAAAGGAGTACCCCCGCTGTCAAGATAGCAGTGGGAGAGGAGGAAATGGGAAAGGTGGGTTGAGGATGATTTTTATCCTGGTTGAAAAATATATTGCAGCTAGCTGAAGCCAATAGTTTCTTCCAAAGGAAGATAATGCCTGGCACATCAACTTCAAATGAATCGTGCAAAATATTAAAACATTCGCTTAAAATGTGCAAAGGCTTCAATAAAAACTCCTGTGGTGGAAACTTCCAGATACAATAAAAGTAGTAGAAATGCAGAGGAGGCTTCTACCTCCAAATTGGAGACATGGAGCCGCATCTTTTTTTAAGCCCAGTTTCGGTGCTTTACAGGTGAGATTACTAGGAGCATTCCGAGAAGTACTGATCCCTACACAAAGCCCCTTCTTCGTTTTCCGAGGTGCAGAAAAATGGCAAAAACGCAAGACTGGGAGCATAGGACCTGACCGGGGTCTGAGGAGGTGGTCCTCTCGAAGACGTGACATTTTGCTCGATTCGAGCCCTTCCTATATGGACACAGGCGTGCGCATGCACGCAGATACACTCGCACACACACACACGCTTTTCACAGGCAGGTACACAAGCATTCCAAGTACGCACACTGGCAAAAGACAAGCCTTAACTGCGTCCCAAAAACCGCAAAAGAGCCCCCCGCAAGAGGCCCAGGCTCGCCGATAACTACAAATTAGAAAATCCACCTTATTTTTCTTTTCCCCCACTCCTCCCTTCTCTCATCTTTTGGGTTTCGGTGGTGCCTGACAGGGGAGCAAAATTGGACCCACGGCTGTTCCAGAACTCGTGCTGCCACGCTGCAGCCACGCGTTTGCACTTGCTTTATGTACAAAATGCTGACTAGGTAGTAAAATAAACACCGCAGAAAAACAAAACCGGGGACAATAATAAAACGGGCATAACAGAACAACAAACGACACAGAGGAACAAGTCTCGCTCGCATGGACGACCATCCATCATAAAGTCTGAACAGATTCAGCCCTCGCCCACCCTCTTCTACTTCGCTCTAGGCTACCACACACTCGTGGGTCACTGTGTGGCAAAACGTGCGACCAATCGCCAGTCCTCAACTGGGACCGCAGGCTCCCCCACCCATTCCCCTTTTTAGCTTTGCGCACCCTTGCCACAACCGATGTAAAAACAAGTGAATCCCCCCCCACTCCCCACACACCAGCTTTGCGTTTGGCACTGTGTTCCAGACAGCGAGTTCACAAGAGGGGGGAGGAGGGGCGAAAAAAGGCTGCTTAGAACGGCAGTCTCGGCACATTTCCCCGTCTCGAGAGAGCGGGCAGGTGGGAAGAACACAGAGGGTACAACAAATAAGGTTCTGCAAAAAAAAAATAAAAAATGTGGGCCCTTTTAAACAAATTGGCTCTAAATAAGTGCAATACAACAACAACAAACAAAACAAAAAAAAAAAGAAACTTAAGAAAGAAGGGGAGGAACAAGGGGCAAACCCTCGCGAGGATCCCCGATGGCACCCAATCTCGCGCCCGCCTGCATCGGAGAAAAAAAAAAAAAGTTGCGAGCACAGTCCTCGATCGTGGCCAGTCTCTGCACTGTCCGTACACCCGCGCAAAGAGTTTGTGGCAGCCCCCCTCGCTCACCCACCACCACAGAGTTGCGCGAAAGGCCACGCGCCAGAGAGAAAAAGAGTAAGTGGGGGAAAAAAACATGTCCTGGAGGGGAAGGGGGGCCAGAAAGGGGAGGGGAGTGGGGCTGGAAACCTGTGGTTGAGTGTCCCTACACTAGGTTGTACTCCTTCAAGTTCAGCTGCAGAATGGTGTCCTTCACAGCGGCAAACACAAACCTGATGTTTTCAGTGTCTGTGGGGCACAGCCATGGGAATGGAGGGTGGGAAGGGATGAAAAAGATGAGGTTAGTAAAAGGCACTGTACATAGACACCACCAACTATAGACCTAATAAAGCAGATGCAGCTGTTTCACTATTTTTCAAAGACGCATTGAGCTGACAGCTTCGTTTGCACTTCAAAAGCCCATTTACCTACAAAAAAACCGGTGCAATCTAGCTTATTTTCCTGCATATAGGTAGCACTGTTACATATGCCATCAATAGGTCTTCTCAAAAAACCCTGCAGGGGGAAGGTAACAATGCATGGAAGATAAATCAGTAATGGAAGCAGCACTTGCGTTTTGTAACAGGTTTTGTAGAAGTCAAATTATTGGTTTGGAGCACCCATTGATGCTTTTAGAGCAGTTACAACATCTGTTAGCAGGTGACGTCAAAATAAGTTGTATGTGTCACTTGAAAAGTTGTATGTCAACAAGTCACTTGAAAAGTTGTACGTCAACAAGTCACTTGAAAAGTTGTATGTTGCCCTTTAAAGGCCGACGGTCAACCTCAGTTCTTGTAAGGGTAACCAATCCTCTTAGCACCCTCCTCTCCTAAAATGCGAGGGGAGGTGTGTTGGTGCAAGTCGAAAGGTGGAGAGAATATGGAAAAGGAGGGAGTGACGAGAAGTGCAAAGTGTAACGTCGTCATTTAACTCAAAGTGCAGTGGATGCTATGAACCAATGAAACAGCCTCAAAGGCATGACATTATAGCCTTCATCATCTTTCTGTACGCACTCCATCAACTAAACCAAATCATGCACAGCAAATGCTCTGTGACTTGTGCTTTTAGTGCAAGTGCTTATGGTTGCAAATGTTCAAGATTTTGACTGTGCCCTGACCTAAAATAAAACAAACTACATGGTGATTAGAGATGCTGTGAAGTACATTTTTGTACCATTTTCCTTTCCTTTTGAATATTAGGATAAACCAATAACAAAATATTTATAATTTTTTGCTGTGTTTAAGCCCATCTTGGCACAGGTGTGCTGCAATCTGAGCAAAATGGTGTTTTGGTGCAACATACAGCAACTTTTGTTCATGATGCAATTGGTGGAAATGGTGCAGTATTTCCATCACTGTAAACCCTCACACTACTGATGAGTGCGCAAAGCATAGAGTGGGTAGATTTGATAGTTATGGGTATTGCACATGCACAAACCAATCACTTTCTCAGTTTGCTTGTACAATTCCAAAAACAGTGACACTAGTGATGTCAAGAGACCAGAGCTCTGCCCATTTTTTTTACACCTGTATGTTCTGTTTATATGCAGGAAAATAACATCATGAGTGGTACTAGAAGCACCACAGCTCAATGCTCCTTCAATCTTTCTACACAACTGGAGCATTATTTCTAAAGAGCCATATCGACCCCAGCATCAACTTGAGCGACATAAAACTTAAGCTTTCCTTACGATGAACTTTGTGAAGCTTTTAGTGTTCCGAGTAAGGCAGTTCGATTGTCTTGGGACTATGGAACATGAGAATACCTGCACTATACAGAGGGCCTCTTAACACCCCCTGCCCTCCCTCCCCCCCCCCCCCTCTTAAAAAAATATTTTGTGCAGTGCGATAGATATTGGTGCAACAACCTCATGCAATTAAGCTTTCCCTAAAGTCAAATGTTTGTCGAGAGAGACAAGGTCAAACCGAAACCAAAGGACCAGCTGTTGTTTAGAACACTTTTGTAGTGAAGTGCTCTCATGGATTACCAACTAGCCCAATATACCGATCTCGCTAAGAGTTTGGCGCCGCCATAACTTTAGTTCACAGGAGGCAGACGACGGTGCACAAGAGGGCTCATGACGGCTCGTGCTCTCCACGCGCAGCGCTCAAGAGAGGTTGCCGTACGTGTTGAAAGGCTAAAATTCTTTCGATGTATTGTGGCAGCAGTGGCGTAGTCAAACTGACTGGTGAGACCGGATCTATTATGAGCCCTAGTCTGCTCTGACAATCTACAGGAGTAACACTTAACATTTGGCATGCTCACGGTCACAATATCCAGATTTTCCAACACTTGGAACCTGTAAATAGTCTATAGCCATAAAGTCACCTGAGCAGTCTAGCATCACTATACAGACAACCGTCGACTTGCGGTCAGTAATTAAAATTTTGTTTACTGTGTCTTTGACATGATTATGGTCTGAAAAACAATGGTTTATGAATTTTTAAGAAAGACGTGCCTCAAATGGATTTTAACTTCGAGATATTTCAAGTTCTATGCTGTCATCGCACGCGACCAATGAAACGGGAGGTGGGTACCCCAAGCTTCCCATTCTTGACTGGCGGGAAAAATAAAGAAACATATAGGGCTACAACTATTTTTCCGATTGCCAAGACCTTGCAGGCCATAATTCAGCAGAATGTTAGGCAAGTATATACAGCTTGTCAGAGGCCCTCTGAAAAATATATCCCATGCTCAGCATCAAAATTAAAACTGGATTTCTTCTTTTAGCTTTTGTTTGGGTATGGCTCTTTAAAAAAAGCTCTTCATTTTAGCAACAAGCTCGTAACAGGCCTAACTATACACAAGAAATAATGTACCGACTTTCAATAATTTTTCAATTACTAAGCAGAATTTTTTTTTACACAGCCAGCAAAATGGCAGACACTGGATGCAACATGCTGTTACATCCAATAGTAATAAATACATAATTCTACCATCTGATTAGAGAATATTTTATGGGCTACAAGCTTTAATGAACTGTTCCTAGCACAAGGAGAGCAATAAAAGATAATCCAAACAAATAGTCCTTTTACCATTGACATGTTTAGTTACGAGAAAATGCTGATGCTAAAATCTTAGGGAGTTCAAAGTTTCATATAAATCTTTGCAATCATGGCAAAATATCCTATGAGGACGTGTCCAAAATAGCAACCTGGTCGAGCATGAACAAGAAATTCTTACAAAGTACCATTAACCATTTGTGGCCATTCTATATGTTGTATAATGAGGCTTTTCAATGTATCCCACTTTTCTGCCAGATTGCTATGCTTGTTTTTTCTTTAGGTCCCCAGACCCAGTCAAGTTACCATATGGTAGCTTTTTGTCTGGAGGCCCGCCAGAGTAAATTTCTGGAAATAAAGATTTAATTTCATTATCAAGCACCCCTTTACAGGTAGCAGTTAAACATTGTTTGACGACTGGTCAAGCATGCTCTTGTTGCTTGTACCACTTGCCATCTATCAGTAGAGCTTTTGCACTCAAAACTGAGGTCAGTGACAAAAACAAGTGTGCAAATCTTAAAATGTCTTTCGTTAGACCAGCCCCAATGACAATTAAATTATCCAAAGGAAAATTATGGTGATATTAGCAGTATGGAACGGTATAGCCTGCTTTTTATCGCATACATGTGTTCCCACAAAATACTAAACCGCAAACAATTATTCCACAGTTTACGATATACATCTATGAAAAAGCATGTGCAAAGGATTTCAAGCTAATTTCCTGGATCAATATAGATGTCTTGATTAGATGAGTGAAGATGAAAAAGGTTGTGACCACAAATGGTTAAGACAAATGCTTCATTTAAAGTGGGTAAACAATGCTTTTTTCGGCCCTTACTCAAAGCAGTCGCGGTACAAAATAGATGCCGACCAAGCTGCAGCATTAGGACTAGTATTCTCCGTCTCAAGAGTTGTATGCAGCGCTGCACAAGCTACGGGGGTGCTTGGCTTCGGGATGTCTCCTTGCACGAACACTTGGGTAAGCTAACTATTTTCTAAACCTGGCCTTCTGTGCTCGCACATTCAATAGCACCACACACAACTTGTGACACGGAGTATAGATAGAGAGAGCTTACGAGAAGACCAGCTGCACAGAAATAATGCTAGAGGCTCCCGAGGTTACATCCGTACGATACGGTAAAACAGCTGTTCATAAGAACAATTGCTCCTATGGTGTGCCGCTGGTCATCGAGGTAGCTCTCAGTGAACACTAATGCTACAGCACTACCCACATCTCCAAGCTGGCAAAGAGAAGAAAAGTGGTAGTCGCACAAACCCGTCACATCAATCGTGCTGACCAGCAAAGACTCAGGCAAAGTTGAACTCTTTAAGGTTGTTTTGCATTATGGTATCCTTCACGGCGCAGAACACCAGGCGAATGTTCTCAGTGTCTTACCCAGCATGCATGCAGAGGGAACAGAATGGTGAGGGTGAAAGAAAGACAGGAAAAAGAAACAGGCACATGGACAAACAGAGGTGTCAGTACACCAAAGAACCAAGAGGAACAAAACAGTCTGTGACGGCAACCCACAGTGCAAAGAGTCAGCTCCGGAGATAGACACACACACACACACGCAGGCAGTACGTTCGCTGTAAGCAGACGAGGTGCAGCCCAGCGAGACATGCGCAACATTGACCCCATGCATCCAGCCCCCGGGCCCGCACGCCGAGAGCGCAAAGAGGAATGGGGGGACCCCTTCTTCCAAACCTCCACAAAGAGAAAAAAAAAGGGGGGAGGGGGGAGAAGAAGAGAACGGTCAAAGGCACACATTCGTCGACCACAACCGTGCCCAGGCCTTGCCTACCTGTTGCGCACGTAAAATGAGAATAGATGATTTTTTCACTGTCCGGGTTGAGGTCCACAAACATTTTAAGGATGAACTCCCTAGCGTGAATGGCGTCTTTCTTTGGTCCTAAAGAAGCAGGGAAAGAGAGGGGAGCGTGAGGGAGCGGACAGGCTGCACAGGACGACACGGGATACCCAGGGGCCCAACGCTGCACCAGCGCACGGCCGGGCAAGCTAGCGGCAGATCTAATGCCCAGCTGGCCCTGCCACAGGAAGGCAAAGCTGACCCGACCTTCCTGCCCTCCCCAGCTGTGCCATCCATTCAACACGCTAGCTTTGAGGCAGGTTGGAAGCTAATGCTTGAAAAGGAACGGGCCGACTGCTGGCTCAAAGCAACACGGACTTCTTCGGCAGCCTGGGAGGGACTACTTGCTGAGTGGGCATGAAGCAAGTTGTCGTTCTTCAGTGAAAATGTATTGTGGTGCCAAATCTTTTGCTCAATAGAAGCAGCTGTATCCCTTGCACTATAATTTGCAGATGTACAAGGGAGGGGGAAGGGATGGGAAGCTAGCTCTCCAGTCTGCTATTGTGCAGCCAGACGTAAGCTATGCTTTCAGTGCAAACTGCTAGTGTACGCTGGTGGTAACAAAAAAACGCTGATAATCAAAATGTCTAACTTTCAAACAATCATCACAGGACAGGGCTGTTACTGTTAGAGACAAGCATGTTAACTGTACATAGAGATCTGAAACAAATAGAAGGAGAAAAAGCAAGAGCTTGAGAGAACAAGATGGAGCTTGTGGAGGTTTGGAGGAGAACTAGAAACTGCTGCCATAAGCAGTGCCCATAAACTTAAATCAATGCAGATAGTAAAGCAGCACATTACCTTAACCCAGTCAAAAACTAAACTAGCTAAACACTACACTAGAGTCCTGCACTGAACAGGGCAAAAATTAGAAGCAGAGTCATGAGCCTGAAGGCACTAAAAGTTTTTGGTACTAAAAGCTTGATTGCCATACTTCCATTCTATCTGTCAATTAACCATTCTATCTGTCAATTAAATAAAAAAAAATTAAAAAAAATGGTCCTTGAAGCAATAAAAGCATATTCCGACAAAATACTGCACACTGAGCGACATTGCCTATTCCTGTTTGCAGAGCAAGTACCAAACTCCCAAGTACTACCTTTAATGTTCATAACATAACAGCAGAATTCAATTATTTTAATCTAAGAAAAATAAATACAATGACAGGGAAAAGATGCTGTCACTGAATGCAAAAGCTTTAACAATTCTGTAACAGTAGGAAACCTGTAGAGGGCTCTACATTCCAATCTGCACTCAATAACTAAACCTTTCTTGTGAGTGACTCGCTGAAATGAATTAGCTAGCTTCTCCACAAAAAATATTTAACTAAAATCCGTAATCTTCTGCATTAAATGTACCCCTAAGCATTTATTATACTGTACTTCACCCTCAGAAAAAACACGGCAAAGGCTACAAGCGCAGACTCCTTGCTCAAGGATGCACCTCGGGAAGAAACTGCTAAAGCTACGAACTCAAGCTCCTAGTCTTCACTGCAGTACATTTTAAGGTGAAACAGAATATATGATTCAAGTCACTTCACTAAGAGTAAAAAAACTAGCTGAATGAAGTACTAAGAAATGCTCAAAGCTCCTGGAAGCATCAAGCCAGTCTACGTAGTGGCCAAAAGCGACAGAGCTCCGTGGACAGCCTGTCACTACGACTCGTGCCTCGACTGACCTGTTGCGCAAGTGAAGTGAGAGTACACCATACGCTTTTTGTCGGGGTTCGAATCCAGGTACACCTTCAAAATAAAGTTTCTCGCCGACTCATGATCCTGCTTGGGACCTAAGGAAGTGAACCCCCACCCCCAGGCACGCTTCCCCGGTTAGAGCGGCCCATGCCATTCCATTGCCACGCCCCGAGACAGGGAAACTGCCGCCACGCAAGACAAAGAGTTCTTTCAACAAACCCAAACCTGCTCCGGAAAACGAAATGAAGGAAGCAAGTGTCGCAAGAAGTCAGAGAAAAAGGCCGCAGGAAGTATGAAAAACCGAAGGAAGCTCCTCCTCCCTCCCCTTTCAGTTAGCCATGGTCAGTACAGACTCCCCACTCTTCTCTTTCCACCCAACCAACAGCCCAGCACATGTCGGGCAACTGACCTGTGGCACAGGTGAAGTGAGAGTACATGAAATCGGAGCCTGGCTTTTGGGACTGAAATTGCCTGAGCAGGAACTCGCGAGCTGTGATATGGTCCTGCTTCGGTCCTTGGTGAGCAAGGAACAAAACCGAGGCACTTCCACGTTAGTTTGTGACCACCAGACACCTGCTACTGGCACTCTTTCCGTGGTAAAGGCGGTAAACACACTCGGAGGTAGGCTTGAGGAATAGCCGACCTCTTCCACAAGTGCCACACTGCTCTTCCATCTTCTAGAAAGAGTTACAATATCCCTTGTGCAAAGACAACTTGTGCGAGAATCAAAAGGCTTAGTACATTAAATGCAGTCACTAAATATGTGTGGTTAAAGAAAAGCACAGCCCTCTTTGCTGCAAATGACCTAGCAGTTACGACAAAGTGCATCAAAATTAAAACAAAACGATTTTTGCAAGTCGGGCTTCAACCACTTCACTAACAAAAATCTTCTGGCCTGACCGAATATTGTAGCTTTGCTAGAAATGCTGGCAATGCTGCGAGCACAATGTCGTAGCTGCCATGAGGTCAGTATAAGAACACTGCACATACGTTCAAGGCAGTAACAAGATGGTAAGAAATCTTCCCCAACTTTCACTTTTTGAATGAACTAAGCTTATAACTTCTTAAGGTATGCAACCTTCCTTCATTTCTAAAGCCTGACCTCTGTGAAACAAGAGTGTAAATATGACACTTCAAGGAGTGCTTGGATCGTAAAAAAAAAAAAAAAATTCAAAGCACTTCAAGAATTGAGATGTTTTCACTCCTACTTCAAGAGCTTTTGTGAAACAAAAATAGTGGTGGGTGAGAAGGTATGTTAAGAAGATTCCTAGATTTTTTTTTTTTTTTACTTTCCTAACAAGCAATCTGGTTCTTGCATGTTGAAGGTGCATCAAAAACGTTTCTGAGATTGTCTGTTCTTGGTGATAACTCATTCCACGGGATCTTAGCATCCCATAAATAGAAAAATTATGCTCGTGCGACGTCCATTTCCCTACTAAAAATGTGATCGAAGGTTGTGCTATGCCCCTTTCTGAGCGGAAAAATCTAGAGCACAGGAAGGGGCACGGAACAACCTTCGATCACATTTTTGGTAAGGAAATGGACGTCGCACGAGTATAATTTTTCTATTTCTGGGATGCTAAGATCCCGTGGAATGAGTTATCTCCAAGAACAGACGATCTCAGAAACATCTTTAGTGCACCTTTAAGGGCTATCCACACAGAACACAACTCCCTCAGACTTCCAGTGGACATGACTTTGCACCCCATAAGCATGCATGTAAAATTCCCCCAGGATCCACTTAGCTGCCAATCTGCTCGTGACAAAAGCCGTGTTCACCGTGGGCAGCCCTTTCGTGCCAGTGAGTCAACACTAAACGTACTAGCAGTTACCAGTGTTCTAAAAATGTGCACTGATGAGCTCAAAGTTGAGTCACAATCACAGTCTCTGGTGTAGGATGCATCCTTCCAATGGGACCACAATAAGTGATTGGCTGTCCGAACAGACATCTAAGCAGAGTACAGTCGACTCTCCGGAATTCAAAGCCGCTTTATTGGAATTTTTGGTTAGTTCAATGTATAAGTGTGGTTCAGGCCATTTTATGTACAATGAAATAAAAAAAAAAAAAAAATATCCTCAAGCTTCACCTTCAGACCTGACAAATTAAAAGGTATTTTTGCATGCCCCAGAAGCCCGGACGCTCTTGGAGCATAGAAGCTTCATGGCCAGTCACTTTACCCATTTGTGGTTCAGAGTCGTGATTACGCCCAGCATGGAAACTACCGCCATGCTGGTTCACCACTCTGCGGCCGTGCCACAGTTCTGCGACGGCCAGCTTTCTCCCTCTCTCGCCGTGATAAAAGAGAATTAGTGTTGGCACAGTGCATGCCATATTGCTAGCACACTGGCATGAACAGGGGGGATGTGAAACCAAACGGTCGCCTTCGGCATTTTGCATCACAGCCGTTGCATGCTTTACGTCTGTCACCACAGATTAGGCCGTGGTTCTTGATCATCTGTGTTGATGCCAATATGTCTCACCACAAAAACCACCAAACCTTTGATCTCACAAAAAATTGAAGGGGTGGCTGGAGACCATCCACCGCCAACAAGAAAACGCTTGAAAAAGAAAACGAAAACGCCAACAAGGAAACGCTCTCGACGCTTGTCGAGAGTTTCTTTCTCCGACGAGAGTTAACATTGATGAACGAAGTGTTGCAGATTGTGCTTACAGCAGTGTGTCTGAAGCAATGAAAACAAATGAAAATCATACCTTCTTTTACAGGCGATTCACTCTTAAAAATTTGGTTATACAAAGTTTGGTTAATCCAAGGAGGTTCGCCATCCTTGCGAGTTTCGAATTACCGAGAGTCGACTGTAATTTACTATGTGGAATCATTACAACTAAGGAATGCAAGGACATTTCCTGGATACCGTCTTCCAGTCTGATTCTAATTGTATTCTTTTCTGAGAAATTAGATGTGAAGTTCTAGTTGCTGATTTAAGGGGGGGACACAACCTGGGAATGCAAACTTTTGAACCGCTCACTCAATCGGCGTGATATTTGCAGGAGGTATTTGTAGACATATACAAGGGGAAAATGCAAAGTTTCAGCCCTGTGAACCTATTTTATGAGGTACTATACCCCCAGAACAAAGTAAAGCATAGCTTTGCATGGAATCTTCTCAATAAATCTATCGTTGAGAAATGGTTTTGATAAGCACATATTTTTCTGGTGGAATGCATACTAAAATACCTGTTGCCAGTTACAATAAAATTTTTTTTCAAAAATACACATTCTTCAAGTTAGAAAAAAAATCTATGAATTTTTTTTACATTTACCAAGTTTTGCAATTTACAAATTTTTCATAATAAAGGAACATGAAAATGCAAAATCTAAGTTCATAATAGCCAGTTCCACAATATTTCGGCATATAAGCCAAAAAAATTAAGTCTCTCGATGGTTTTGCTGCTCAAACGATAGTTTTATTAAGGTGGGATTTATGCCAAAAAGTAGATTGGAGAAAAACGCATTCAAAGTGCTCAAACCTCTGCCTTTTCTTTAGCATTGGCGGACTGAAAATAATTTATGAAAAAATAACTAAGCACTGTAAACAAATGGGGAATACTCTAGATGCTGACGGATGTAAATAGGGCGTTCTTCAAAATCAACTTTTTTTGCGGAAATATTTTTTTCTGGGTAGTGTCCCCCCCTTAACCCTTCCACAGAGTAGTTAAAGCAAGTTTACATCAATGCCCTGGTGTATTTGTGTAACTGCAAATACCCAGAACAGTATCTTTTAGTGAGATGCTTGCATGATGTCTATGCACACTGCAATATCCTAAGTCAACAGCAATCACCCCCCCCCCCCCCCTCTTCCCTAAGCCTGGACTGTGTAAAAAAAGTGGGATGGACGATGCTTAAATGTCCAAGTACAAAAAATTTGTAAAACAAAAGCTAGAAAACAGCTATTTTTTTTATGTATCTCCAGTTAGATGGAGGACACACTGACCCGATAAATGGTTATTTCCATGCCACTCATGAAGCAAGGTCTTACTTGTGCACAAAACTAATAGTTGACCATCACTTGCGTACACACAATAAGAGCATCGGTGTTTTTTTTTTCATATTCTCGTACCGCCGAATGACTGCCGTGAAAACGGCTGTTTCTTAGCAGCCATCGCAGAAAATTGATTGGCCATTTAATTGGACAGCTGTGCTGCATGGTACTTTTGTGGCAGCATCTCATACTTAGTTCCGCTCGTGCACAGATTTACAGTCCCCAGTCCCCATAGTCACACTCATGTTCGATCCTCACTTCTGGTACCACCCGACGGCCTTGACTCACTTCTTCCCCAGGTCTAGATAGTTAGTCCTGATCATGTCCAGAAAGCCACAAACGCTATTAAACAAAGCAGCAGTGAGTAGCAATCGGAGGGAACTAAACAGGGTGCTAACCAAACAAACATCACCCCAAATCTCGGGGATGAATGAAATTGTTTGTGAACAAAACAAACCTTCTTTCAATTGTCTCCTTAACTTTGTAACTGACATTTCACTGACCTCACGGTCTATGGCTGCAACACTCCGGGAAAATCAAGGTTTGCTATCCTCGAGAATTATAGTTGGAATTTTTCAGAAGGCTGACAATCTTTCAATCTTTCCAAGTTTTTTGCAGGTAAAATAAAAAATTTTGTTTATAAATTAAAAAAAAAATAGAAGAGAAGGTTATTTATGTGATCTTCTTCAGTGTTTGCCAGGAATGTCCAACAAACTTGCATTTTGTTGTAGCAACATTAAAAGAAAATAGGTTTTTGCTAACCTTGTTATCTGCGGCTCTCATTTTTTTTTAAAGCAAGCCTTTTTGTGTCTTTCAGAAACATTATATATATATTTCCAAAAGGTGGCACGGGTGAGGTTTCGGTGATGGCTGTTGAATTAATATTGCGGTAGTGCGTCTGTTTTGATGTGAAAGATCACCTGAGGCAATTAGCCAGTGAAACAAAAATTGACAGCAACTCAAAACAAACAGATAAAACCCCAAGTATTTAAGGTGCCCTCGCTCCCAAGCATTACATTTATCACACCCCAGGTTCATTTTTTCATTAACAAGCACAAAAACTAAAGAATTCTAAGCACCCATGGCCCGTTTACATTATTTTTACCACAAAAATTGTGACACGCATAATTCATCAAGTAATGAGTCAAATTGCCCATCTGACTTACCATCATACTCAGGAAAATAGTCCACTAAATGAGAATACATAATTTTTTCTTCTAATAAGTCCTTCTTGTTTAGAAATAGGATGACGGAGGAGTTCTGGAACCAGGGATATGTGATAATGGTTTTGAACAGAGCTTTGCTCTCCTCCATGCGGTTCTGGAAGGAAAAAAGGGTGAATGACCGACAAGGAATATAAAAAGATGCTTCCAAACAAATTCAGAGTTTTCCATATTTACTTGACTATACATGTCTAAAGGCTGACATTTTATGCAGTGCAGACTATACGAGGATTTGTTTTCTCTAGATTGTTCATTATGAAGAGACACTGCAAATGTTGCGAATGACAGTACATCAAAAACGATTTCTGTATAATGCAAGCCTTTTTTTTTTTTTTTTTAGCTAATAAAGCAGGCAGTTGTCAAGCTGTGCCGCGCAGGAGAATGTTTTACCAGGTGCAGGAAATATAGTACCACAATTCCATTTCCCAATTCCACAACTTTTCAAGATATTTCCACATGCCTCACGCAACATTTCCAAACCAGTCGAAATGGGGAACATATGTCAAGAACTATCAATGAGGATAGCGATCATCTGCCTAGCAATCATCTGACACTGTGAATGGCAACCAACTTCCCCGGGATTCAACCAACCAACCATGGGCGTACTAACCGCGACGAGGGGGGGGGGAGGGGGCAAGGCATGTATTTTGCCTCCCCTGAAACAGCCGCCACTGGGCAGGGCAAACACTGGCTGGCGGCACTCAAGGGATACCAAGGGCACTGCCCCCCGGTTTGGGGGGGGTCTGGTTTGCTCTTTCACTCAAAAACAAGTTGGTATGCCACTGCAACCAACCAATAACCAGATTTATATTTCGAGCCTCCACCAGCGGTGGAACTCATGAAATGTACTTGGGAGCACAAACAGGAGCAGCTGAAACTACTGTTTTGGAGCAGGCTGGGAGCAGCTAAAACTACATTCTGGAGCAGGCTAGGAGCAGCTCAAGTCAGTTTTTATTGCACTTCAGCTTGTGTCTTAGACGAGCACGGGAGCAATTTTAATCGTGCTTAGCAGCACAGATGAGCATGAGTGGTTAGGAACCTATCTAGATGTGATAGCAATGTAACAGGTGCAAAAACTTGGCCTTAGTGAGAACCAAAAAGCAAGTACCATATGTTTCTGAAGATAGCGTCCTTGATATTTTCTGAGTGGCTTTCAGCTGCTCAAAATGCAAACCAGCACTGTTTATAGCACGACCCACACGTGCTCGACATAGTAATTATATGTGCGAACCACGTGACGTGCGTAAGCAATGGACATGCAGTTGCGTGGAGGAAAAGGGCAACAAATTCTGAGTTTATCCTGTTGTACAACTCAATATCAAAGCATCAGACTACGATTAACAGAGTTATCATATTTGAAGCGATGAGCCAGAGAAAGATTAAAGTACGCCAAGCAGATCTACCGCTCGCATGAGAGCTGCTGGCTGGCAAGTATTCTTATCAGACAGCGTTTCACTTCAATCAAATAATGACTTATCCTGCAGGAATGCAATTCTAACTTTTAACGATGAAGCACTAAAAGGAATCTTTCGCTAATGTGTTTTCAACTGGCTGACGTCCGGAACTCGGGCCGCAGACCTTCAGGCTATCTCACACTTAACGACTCGACCTCACCTCGGCCGACTTGCTTAACCACCTATGGTTGAAGAAGAACAGTTCATTCGCAGGTGATGTAGCGCTTGGAATCCGACCCGAGTTTTTTCGCGTGCTTCCGACTCGGAATACACAGGAAAAATAAACAGAACAAAAAATTGCAAGGCCGACCAAGCTAAACGCGCTCCATTGTTGCTAATCGAGTCAATAAAAACAGAAACCAAGACAAAATAGAATTATTTTGGCGCACATTGTGTGATTTGAAGAAAAATGGAGCGAAGTATTGGCTGTGGTGCAGTTTCCGCAAAATGGCGCAGGATGGCGCAGACAAATGCGTTTGGCACAAAATGGCGCAAATGGCGCAGCCGTTCCACTCCTGCTCCCCTGGTACATTCTCGAATAATTGAATTCAATTCACTCAGTGAGTTACTAGAATAGTAAAGAATTTAGGTGTCAAAGAAAGAAAGGTATCACTCACAAATTTTTCAGTCTCTTCCCATACACCTTTCCAAAAAAATTCTCCTAGGCCGTCGCCTCGTTGCTGATGCTAATGCGGCTGGTGTGACTCTAGTCCCCCTATCAGCTAGAAATTTTCTGTCACACTCTGGAACTGTGGAAACTCGCTCAGTGCGATTCTCCACCTTTGTTTTGCGGTTTTGCATTCAACGTTTTCTGGCCCCTCTTGAAAGTTTCCACTTAATTTTTCTGATGCATGCTGCACACCCTTTGTGTTATCTCCCACTGTGAGAAATAGGGCTGTTAAGTGCCTGCCATTCAAGCGTTTCTGTTCAACATTCACGGAAAAGGAAGGAGGGGAAGGATGTCCCACGGCCCTCGCCGACAACTGTTCAACGCCCCTCCTAGAGATAATCCGCGTAGAGACCTCAGTTATAGCCAAAAATAGTTGTTAGCGTTGGGGTCAGTCGTGCTTGTTCCTTTGCCTTGGTAATGGTGTGAAAAAAGAAAGCTCTCCCCATAATGTTCCCCAATACAAAGTCATCTTGGATTCCGTCCGATTGTCAAAATATGACTATCGTCGACTGTGACTTATTTGAGACGTTTCTCAAATAAATTTGTTTCAGATAACAGTGCATTGTATGGCACGTACGATATAATGTTTGAATGCTAGCGCTTGCTAAATTGTATGTCCGTGTCCTGTCCATCAGTAAACACGTTACTTGTGATGTGAAAAAGGCATGCCTTTCGGCTATCTTCTGTTGTAAATTATTTTCGACAGCTAAGCTCTGTCATTTGACAAGAGGCAAATTGGGCGGCGCCTTCACAACTTGTCGTAAAAAGAAACAAAAAAACTAACATTCCAATCGCATTCGGTCTGTCGCGCGTATATCAAAGAAAAATCAGTTTTTTTTTGTTTTTTTTTCAAATGCTGTACAATGCTTTTTCAATGTCCTCGGGAAAATAAATACACCATGAAACAAAATACAACGGGAAAAGACGAGCATTTAGCCGCCAGCAGTGTATTGAAACTGCGCCAACGCAGGCTCCGCCTATCGAAATCGCAATCCACTCAGTTAGGGTTAGCAGAGGCGCAGGTGAGAGTCTAGCCTCAAACCCAGTCACTGGTTTCGAAAACGGTTTGTTGCCCCTAGAATCGAGCATTTCTTGGAAAGGTGTATATTTTGGCCACGTTTTTCTAACCTTCCAAAGCCGACAAACACCTCCGGAAAACTCCAGGATTTCCCTCTCGATGGACACCACAAAATAACTATACAGACTAACAATTTTAACAACAAAAAGGTAATCAGAAATACATGAAATTTACGGAGTAACAATGATCAAATAGAAGAGAGGCAGTCAACCTTGCCCATCAGTTTCCAAAAATGATTTGCTACTCTACTATGCAACTTTTGACTTCAGTGGAACATCGTTGAAACGCCTTTCACGTTCGGAAGTGCCATTCACGCCGAGCTCCCACAGAAGCATGTGCATTAGTTTCCTGCTTAGTGCGTTTGCTTTCCAGGTTCTTACGTCCAAAAAGCCGCCAGCCAATTTGCACGACAGACCGGTTCGCGGATGGATCAATCACATGACAACAAGTCCCCTCACAATGTGCATTCCAGAGAGGGGGAGACAAGGGACGGCAAGGATAGACCAAACCACTTAACGAATGCACATAGCACAGTCGTAGAAGAGCTAATGCGACATTTGGGGCTAGAGTCTCGGCGCTATCGCATTATTCCGAAAAATTATCATTGTGCGCTACTGTTACGTGCCACACAAGTTAGAATGCTGCGAGAAGCTGGCACAAAGCCCCACTACCTTTACTAACCCCAGGCACAATGCAAGTGCAGTCCTGCTAAGGAGGATTCAAGTAGACGCGACGGAGTCCTGGGCTTGCAAAAGGGTGTTTGCCCATGTCCTTCAATACGCCACAGGTGCAAAAAGGTCTTGCCCAGCCTCATTGGATCTTGTGGTCTTGCTGGATGAGAGGCTAGATGGATGTGCAGGATAGAGCACAGCGTGCTAGACGAATTTCAATACAAAACTTCTTGACATTGAGCTAGAGGAGTGTCGGAACCTGCAGTGCACCGGCCAGGAACAGATCCTGCAGCTTTCTTCGCATGTAAGACCAAGAATCACGCGACAAAACGAACAAGCAAACGGACGAAATGGACAGAAGGAAACAATGCACCACCTTTGTTTTGCTTGTTCAGGAGTGGAATGCATGAAATATATTTGCGAGCAGCCCCGGGAGCAGCTGAAACCGCTGTTTCGAAGCAGGTTGGGAGCAGCTAAAACTACATTCTGGAGCAGGCTAGGAGCAGCTCAGATCAGTTTTCCTTGCACTTCAGCTTGTGCCTTAGACAAGCACGGGAGCAATTTCAATTGTGCTTAGCAGCACAGATGAACATGAGTGGTTAGGGACCTAGGCAGATGGGGTAACAGTGTAACAGATGCGAAAACTTGAGACTTTGGAAGCCTTAATGAGAACCAAAAAGCAAGTGCCATATGTTTCTGAAGATGGGAAGATGGTGTCCTTGATATTTTCTGAGTGGCTTTCAGCTGCTCAAAATGCAAACCAGCACTGCTTGTCGGACAACCCACACGTGCCCGACATAGTAATTTTATGTGCGAACCTCTTGACGTGCGTAAGCAACGGACGTGCAGTTGCGTGGAGGACCAGGGCAACAAATTTCGAGTATCCTATTGTGCAACTCAATATCGAAGCAGCAGACTACAATTAACAGAGTTATCGTGTTCAAAGCGATTAGCAGGAGCAAGATTAAAGTACGCCGAGCAGATCTACCGCAGGACAGCTGCTGGCCGGCAAGATTTCGGATCGGACGTACCGCATTTCAGTTCCATCAAATCACGAATTATCTTGCGGGAATGCGGTTCCAACTTCTAACAATGAAGTACTAAAAGGAATCTTTGGCTCATTTGTTTTCAACTGGCTGAGAACCGGATCCTGGGCCGCAGAGCCTCACGCAATCTGACCGCTTAACGACTCGACCTCACCTCGGCCAACTTGCTTAACCGCTAATGGTTGAAGAATAACAATCCAGTCACAGGTGTAGCACTTCGAATCCGATCCCCGAGTTTTTTCGCGCGCTTCCGAGTCGGGATACACAAGGAAAATAAACAGAACAAAGGATTGCAAGGCCGACCAAGCTAAACGCACTCATTGTTGCCCATCGAGTCGATAGAAACCGAAACCAAGACAAAATACAATTTTTTAGGCGCACGTTGCGCGATTTTGTGCATAAAGGTGCAAGGTATTGGCTGTGGCGCAGTTTCCGCGAAATGGCGCAGGATGGCGCAGACAAATGCGTACGGCGCAAAACGGTGCAAATGGCGCAGCCGTTCCACCCCTGCTTGTCGAAGAAGAAAAGATGCGTTGTTGTCAGACAAAACTTTTCAAGTCAAATCCCCGCAAAACGCCGTGAAAAGCACAGGCCGAAAAAGCCGAGCGCCTTTCTACTGGTGGATTTATTTCAAACCACGCTTTCAACACCTTTTTTTTTTTATGTGCAACATGAAGATGGTGCATCATTGTGCTTTGTACTATATTTGTTTGTGGAGTCTTGGAGTCCTTAGTTCCGCACGTGAGAGAAGCTGCAAGAACTTTCCCCGGCTGATGCGGTGCAGGTTCTGGTACTCCTCCCGCTTCATGTAAAGAAAGCTTCTGTCAAGACTCGTCTAGCATAGTGCGACATCTCCTGCACGTGCACTACATCCTGTCATACAGCAAGACCTTTTTGGCGGCTTTGGTATGCTGAAGTGTTGAGCACGATTGCGCATAAATGAGCCAACGAGGGCACTGGCAAACGCATCTCCGCAAGCCCCCCGGACTCTTTCGCTCGCCCGAGTTTCAGTCCCTCAAAGTACCAGGTGGAAATTGCAACCTTTTCCTGAACGTATTAGAGTTCACACCAATGTCACATTGATGAATGTTTACAAACTTTTTGTGGACGTATTTGAGATCATGCCAGCAAATTTTTAGAGTGTGTTTATTTCAGTTTATACCTACAAATGTTTACAAACCTTTTCTGAGACAACCTTAGTTCACACCTTTGAATGCTTGTGTGAACTGTTTGGTGACAATTGCTATCCGATTCATCTAGACCCCCCCCCTTGAATGGCATTCTCATTCCATACGTTTTCCCGGATCGTACATTTTATTTCCCCAGTCCCCAGAGAAACGTATCAATGAGGTTCTAATGTACTTGTTTTTATATATCTTCAATATCAACTGTAGAGACCAGGACCAGACAACACCTGCTGGTAACAAACAACACTACAAACAAGGCATAATAAATCCTTAATGGATGTAGTCTTACTAATGCAACATACTGTAAACGACTAAATTTTTGCGAGGACCTGATTTTTGCTAACTTCACGAATCGCCTACAATTAGCGAAAAATGCGTCCCGCGAACAATTCGGGCAATATGTGAACGCTATGGAAACTACACTCGATTCGAAAAATTAGAACCCCCTAATAATTTCAAATTTTCGGCTTTGGCCCGATTCGCAAAAATTTGAGACCGCGAAAATTTGAGACCGCGAAAATTAAGTCGTTTACAGTAAACAAAAAGATTGAAAAAAAACAAAAAAACTGGGTCAAAGCCAGATGCTAATGGCAGAACACAAGAAAAATAAGGAGTCAATATATGTGTCAATAAAACTTAAGGAAGTCTTACCTCATTGTCAGACTCGAAGAGGATCTGGTCGTATTCACTTAAAGCTACTAAAAATATAATAGACGTCACATTCTCGAAACAGTGGATCCATTTCCTCCGTTCAGATCGCTGCCCACCAACATCCACCATTCTGCAAGTAGACAAAAAAGGTTATTAATAACGGTAGAACTCAACAGTTGCCACTTTCCTGCAGATACAGCAGCACTAGATGAGGAGATGCTACAGTTAATTACTGTTCCCTTCATTATTCTGCCGTGCTCCAAATATCCTAAATATTAAACACAGGCTGTCTCTGAAAAACATGCTTCTAAAATTTGTTGCAGAATATCAACATCTAGCACAATAAAATTTTATTTTTAATGATATATAAATGTCTAATAATAGGCGGTGATTAATTTATTAAAAACCAATATTATTGTGGCCGACAGAACAAAGGTTAGAAGAATGTGCAAATACCTCTGCAAAAAATTGTAGCTAAAAAATTTGAAAATATACAAAATATGGCAAATTTTAATAGCAAAATAGCTGCAAATTGCAATGTCCTAGATTAAAAAAAAAGTTAAGTTTTAATATATTTAGATTTAGCCATTGTGGCATGCATTCCATTCGGTGAAACAGTTTCTGGACGTGATAAAACAGGTAAATGTAGCAGGTACTACAAAAGACATTTGACTTGTGCTTAACTTCGCACTCCTCATAACACATTTTGCGGTTGCACAACTTCTCCGTTTTTGGAGGGCATGAGGGTTCAGGATGCAATTGTTCAAGGGTAGGAGGGGTTTGGTCATACTCTACATCAAGTCCAAGAAGCTTTTGGGCAAGCTCAGTTCAGAACGCCAGCTGATCGAACTACACACTTTTGTAGAGTTTAGCTGTTGACAGCCGAGATGTCAATGCAGTGAAAGACTTCTTCAACCAAAGGACACCCTTCATCGGAACATTGTAATATCCAATCAACTGGTCCGTATGGTGACTTGGCGGAAATTCGCGTGGCATTTTCAGATAGCATATCTCATTGGTTAGTGCAACACCTAGGTATTTGTAAATGGTCAATGCTTGTATACCATCCTCACCCAACATGACACTATCTAGCACTTTCTCCTCAATCCCGACTGGTTAGAGTTGCAGTGTAGACTCAGTACAGCAGCCTCATCAGAGCACACATCTAACAGTTTCTGCATATCTTGCATAAAACCGGCTTCGAGCACTATGTCGACCGCGAATGTTAGTCTCGGCAACACCCAGTTTACAGTCTCTCCATCCTCCAGGCGCTGTAGCAAGAAACCCAGTCCTGATTGTAGCAGCCACTCATCCAGTTGTGCGATGTATTATACTTACACAAATGTAGGTCGACCAATTTTTCAATTTTTGGAAATATGAAGTGGGGGCTTGACTTATGTACTTGAACCAAAGCATTCCACCGCCGACAAAAATGAAACAACCGCGATATCAAGAACGCCTCAACTTGTTACAAGTTCAGCCGGCTGTACCTGCAGCATTGCGCTATTCTGTGCGCTCATTTTACAAGCTCTTTATTTTTATTTAGTGGCATGACAGTATTATTGATAGCGATTTGCAAATTAGACCGAATGTACGGCGGTGAACAGCGCACGGCGTGCCCAGCTCCCGGGGGTGGCGGCAATTCTTGCAAGAGCTCTCCAGAATGGCCACTGGAACAGCCTGCCTCACGTCTCACTTCCCGCGCTTCTTTTTGCAGTTTTTCGCACGATTCACAGTGGCCCGTCGTTTGATCGAGTGTTAAAATCATGCTGGAGCGCCAATTAGGTTTTTTGCAGCGGAGCTGTTAAGGGCTAGGTTCCCCAGGATTGTGTCCGGTATGTCGACACAAACCTACCTGGACAGCTACCGCCAGTCTGGTTACCACCGTTACTCATAGATGGTGGCAACCTTTCCAGCTATCATGGAAGAATCGAAAGTTAGGCGCGTTGGTGAAAATTCATTGTAGGAAAAGGCGCGAAAAACAGACGACGATGAAGAAGAAGCACATGCAACAAGCGCGGGGCTCGTCACGTGTGTTTCTTAGTCTTCGTCTGTTTTGCGCACTGCTTCCTTCGCTCTCATCAGTTTCGGTTTGGACTCGGGATGGGTCGGCCGCGCGCCCTTTCGGGGAAGGGAGACTGGCTGCAGAAAGAGCGGCGACGTACGCAGCAGTGCGAATGGGTCCGCAACCGCTGCAAAGCCGCTAATGCCTCGACTTCCACTGCGTCCAGCGCTTCAGATTCCCTTGCCAAAGAAGAGCACATCGCTCGCCTGAAAAGCTACCGCCGAGAACAGTACCTGCGATGTAAAGGGCGCCGGCGGGCCAACACCACAGACGACGATCGTGCCACTGAGGCAAATCGCAAGCGCGAGGCCCGGCAACAACAGCACTCCACGCCGGCTGAACAGTTCCCGGGTGCGATAGCAAGGTTCCGGAGGAAATTCGTGGAGAAGCCGTTTGTCGTTATGTGCGCCGTGTGCGACAGACTCTGGTACGCCGGAGACATATCCACAATCGGCGGCGTGTTGGACGAGAAGAAGCGGGAAACGGGCGCGTGCGCGTTGCGGCAGTGTATTGAGTGCAGCTCCGCTGTCTTCCTTCTTCACGAGAGTTGGAAGACTGAACGTTTTTTTGTGTTGACATGCGTGATCTGGGCAGTTTAGGTTTCCGGCGCTTGTTTATGGCCATTCTTCATCCAGAAGCAACTAACAATTGCGCTCCTGGATGCAAGTTCGACCCCTCGGAGCGGGTGGTGCTCTAGTGGAGTCTGCAATGGAGTGGGGGTCTTAACTGTGACGGCGAACGAAGGGGCTCTCACGGGCTAGACTGGATAGGTCGAACGCCTCCCGGAGTTAGAGGTCAGGCTTGCAACATACGCCGCAGAAGTGCGCAATCGGTCCCTACCTGTGACATGCAACACGATCACTGAGCAAGCGCGGAAGATGCGCATGACGCTGTCATTTGCAAAGTGCAAGATTTCAATAAACACCGCTGCCGACGTGCTTTGAAAACGTAGCAGTGATGACGACGAGACTGACATCACCAGTGCAGACAAGTCATTGTCTCTAGTCGTGAACAGAGTGAGAACGACAGGAAGCAGCTTCAATTGTCCCGCCTCGAGCACGAGCTTTCTAGTTGTGATAATACCTGGGCATCTCATACGCCTTGTGCATGCATGCGCAGCCAAAGCACGCCGGAAGGCATCGATCGCGTGCTGGAGGCTGGGCTTTTGAAAAAGATACCCTGCCGTTCTCACTCGTTCGCCGTAAAATGCGCCTCTAAAGATTTTTTTTCTTTCTTTTTCTTCTGGTGTGCAGTGTGGGGGGGTCGACTTACAATGGACGTTTTTCCAGTAAGCTTCTGCGCATGCGTACACTCCCGCTGTCGCCATTTTCGCAAGACACCGGGACGCGGTGCCCTGCGAAAATGGTGACAGCAACATTGTCAGCATCCATGTTCGCGCGTATTTAGTATATTTTGATGCTTTGTTTTTTAGTATAAAGTATAAGGTGTAAAAAGCACTGAAAACCGATACAACGTCACAATGCCAATGTGTTTAGACGGGCACAAGCATGTCGGGCTGCTCTTCTATTTTAGTTTGCAGACAGCTCCCCAGACGGTGCTCGTTACTCGAAAAAAGTTCATTGCGTAAATATGGTACAGCATGTACAGAATGACATAGGGGACATCCCTGACGAAGTTCCCATGTCAACATTCTCTCTTCTGAGGTGGCCTCTCCCATCTGTGTCTTTACCGTATTTCTTGCGTATAAGCAGCAGATGAGATCAGTACACTGCGGTGGCATAGCCAGCTGTTCCAGTCTTTCGAGAAGCTGGTTGTATGGAACACTATCATAAGGCTTACCTACATCGAGGAAGCAACAGATCAATCTTCTTCCCATCTATTCGGGCCAGCTCAATACGCTGGGTAAGGCTGTATACATTGCCTTCCGTGCGTCAATCGCAACGAAATACCCCTTGGAGCTCGGCGAGGAGTCCTCTCTCCACCCATGTCGTCATGCGCTCCTTCAAGATGGTAGCAAAAGTTTGGTGTGTGGTGCTGGTAATGGTCAGAGGCCTGCGGTTCTGGAGAAAACGCCGATTCCTTTTCTTTTCTGGCATAAGGACAACCTTCACCTTGCCTCCAGTCCCAAGACAGAGCTTCCTTCTCGGTGAGTATGTCAGTGAAGATTTCTGCTAACAGTTCTTTAGAATCCTGGCAAAGCGTTTTGAGGATAAATGCTGGGACCTCGTCCGAGCCCTGTGCTGTGCAGCTTTTTATGTGTGCCAGTGCACATACAATGGTGACGAGATCCCCTTGTCAGTACTCGCGGAGGTGCATTCCTTATCATTCTGTGTGGGGTTATTTTGTTGTGTAGCCAATTTATGTGGAGCAAACATCAAGTGTTCTGTCAAGCACTAGTCCAGCGCATCCACTTCTAGGCCTCTGCGTTTGTCGACAACGGTTGGCGTTTGGCCCCTGTCGATCAGGGTTCCAAGGTACCTCCAGAACTTTCTGGGAACATCTTTTCCGCTTGAGAGAATATGCCACATTATATTGAGGTCAGCAGTACACATCTCCAGCTGGACAAGTTGTTTCGCGGCTTTTTCTCGTTCTTGGTAAAGTTCACATTTTTTCTTGATGTCGTGGATGCACGCTGTGCACAGTGCAAGCCTGTGTGACCTATCTTGGCGTAAGTGGACTGCGGCCTGCCCCTCCCCATCCACAAGCAAGCTTCCTACGCCTCCGTCCGCCGTTGCTCTTTGTGTAGTGTTGTTTGATTAGCTGTTTTAGCTCATCCACGTAATCCGCATATTCAGAGGCATTCTTCCTCTTGCTGCTCTTCTCAAAAAAGTTCCCACCACCGTTTCCACTGCCATTCAAGAGACTATGTACCGACTTGCATTCTGCTATTGCTTTCTTTCTTTGCTCCTTATTCCTTTGGACAGCTGCAGCATCAGTTTGCCGTGACCATTCCCTAAGCTGTCCTGTCCAGTTTCATAAATTTCGGCACGTATCATGTATTGGCCAGACGATATGAAGACCCTTGCATGAGGTTATTTCAAATCCCCATCTTGTGGAAAAAAAACTCCTGTACTGTCAAAACCGGTTATAACGAAGTCAACGGGAAACTGAAATCACTTCGCTTTATCCGCTATTTCGTTATAACCGACTGGGTTATAACAAAGTGCAAAAGGGAATGGGAAATCGTGATCGCTTCACTGTAGCCGCTATTTCGTTATAACCGGTCTCGACAGTAAATGACTATTTTCGCAGGCTCAATATTTCGCAAACTCGGCAAAGTACAGATTGTGAAAATGTTTCGCGGGCACGAAATTTCGCTGTGAGGCTGGTATATGCTATGTATTTGTCCCCACAGAGACACATATTCGTGGGTTCTATTTTTTGCAATTATTCAAGTGGCGAAAGTCGCGAAAATTAGCTCTTTGTGAAAATAAAGACAATTACAGTATACGGAAATTGAAACTAGAGTGTCTAATCTGATGACCAGATGCCTTAACTTATACAGAAATGCATCGGAGGCTTTGCCATGAGGCTCGCAAATCGTCGATCATGGGCAATTGATTTTTCCGTGCGAGGTACGAAAAGAGTTAAGCACCATCTTTGCAGATCTGAGCCATTCACAGATGCAGTGATGTGATTGGCCTAAGCCATTTTTAAGCACCTTTCAGAGCAGCCAAAACAGTGTATTGCAACAGCAAATGTGGCCTTTGGAGCAACCAAGACAGTGTTTTAGAGCAGCAAAAAGGGCTTTCGGAGCAGCCAAGACAGTGTTTAGGAGCAGCAAGGTGGCTTTTGGAGCATTAATTCTTAGAAAAATATAAATATTTGTTTTAAGTGCTGGAGAAACGAAGCCCAGACAACAGACCATATCTTAGAGACGTTCTAAAAAACCTCCCGACTTTGCAAACTCCAACTTTGCTATCCCTAGAACCTCTGTGGGACATCCGTTAGTGGATGACCCCGAAAACTTCCCACTGGGATGTCCCTCGGAAATCGGTGACCGATTTCCGAGGGAGCTCCAATAGCTCCAATGCGTTGCAAGACCTATTCGTGCAGCAAGTTGAAGGCTACATCGCCTGATCAGGTAGCAACGTTGATTGGGTGCCTATATTGCAAGCTTCCGCTTCAATGTTGCTGCTTTCACGGCGACGGCGTCCCTGTTGCGAGTGAGTTTGATTTCTCCTTCGTTTACGAAAAACGTTTGGCAGGTTTCAGCACTTAGTAGTTAGAGACGGCAGAAACGAGGCCTTTCATTGTCGGCATCGATGAGGCCTTGCCACCTCACTTGGCATCGCCATTCTGCAGAGCACAGCTGGTCGAGGAACCCTGCAGGGATGTGAGAATGCTGCGCTTCCTCATGTCCTATTGGTCCAACACAAGCTTTCGTAAGAGATTCAATTTCCCCATCAAATTTAGCAGGGAAACTAAATTACTGTATAGGTCACATGACATCAGGCCATGCAACACCCATTTCTCCACCAAATTTAAAAAGGGAAACTGAATTAATGTATAGGCCATGCGAGGTGAGGTCACGTGACATCAATTTTCCCGCTATATTTAGCAAGAAAACTGATATAGCAAAGTAATTTGAGGCTACCCGTAGCTTTGTTAGATAGAATTTGAACTGCATTTAATACAGTCGCCTGCGCTCTCCTTTGCTTTCTCCTCGTGGCGCCGAGGAAAGACATTGGTCTGCAGAACGCACGGTCCAGGGTTTGATTCCCACTCAGCCCCTCGTGAATCTCGCTGGCCGCATTTAATTGTGCCTAGTCACGATTATGTATTAATCATTATGACTACACCCCATTTGCACGGCCAGCATCACTTGCACTCATGGGTCATGAGCACCTGCCATATGCGGTGCTCATGATTGTGTACTGTTTCAGGGTTTTTTTTTTTCCCCTTTTTAAACTTTTTATGTGCCACCACACTGTAACCAATAGGTTGTTCTCGGGCATTATACAAATAAAGGATGATTATTATTATTATTATTAGTATAGAAGAAAAACCCAAAGCATCTGGGCACCCTGCCGTCAACTAAGTGCTATGTGTGTAATCACAGCAGCATACTGTCAAATACTTGGATGCAAGCAGACTTTTCTAGGTTTTTAGAATACCCAATGATCTAAGATTATCACAGCATTGGTGTATTCATTTGAAATTTCACTTTAACACAAACTAAGAATGGTCTTTTTTCTAACTTCATCTTTTATGCAAAATATTAAATGCAATGTCAAAACTTCAATCTAGACCTCTTTATATTTAAGGACATCCCATGCGTGCTCTATTTAAATGTGCACAAAGGAGAATATTGAGTGGCAATTTACAAACCCAGTGACAACTTTGAGGGTATTACGTGCCAAGCCAACGAGGGAAATCTGGCACGCCCCAGCGAAGGGCTGGGGTTTCGTTTCGACCACCTGGGGATCTTTCAATGTGTAATTAAAACACCGGTTACCGTAAAAACCTGCATATAATGCAAGATTTTTTTTATTTTCTTTTTTTAATTTTGCTACGTAAAATTAGCGGCTCGTATTATATACGGGTCCCAACAATTTTCAGCTTTAATGAGGTGCGATCTAACGCAGTTTGATAGTTTCGATTTCGAAGCAATATGGCATTCAAAACAGCTATCATCATCATTAAAATCACTATGCCCGAGGCGCCACCATCCATCCACAGTCGGGCAGGCAATGGCGTCGGAGCGAAAACAATACTTCGCTGCCTTAAAAATAGTCCTTTTGGTTGCGGAAGCTATCGGCAACAGTGCTGCCGGACGACAATTCGCCGTAAATGAATGCAGCATCCGCGGATGGAGACGACAAAAGCAAGCTCCGTTTGCGTGCAGCGAAACAAGAAAGAGCTTTAGAGGCCCAAAGAATTGCATGTTTGCCAACGTCGAGGCAAGTCTCAGCGACTTTGTAAAAGGGCAACGTGAATGGCACCTCACCGTAAACATTGAGCTGCTGCAAGAGAATGTGAAAAAACTTTGGCGAGCCGGCATTGGATTGCTTGCTTTATGCGCCGCACCAAGTTTTCACTGCATCGGCGGTGCACGCTTGTCGCTCGCTCTTTGAAGAAGCGCAGGATTTCAAATGCACTCGACAGCACTGAAGCTGAGGACAACTGCCTTTCGGAGGAGGTGTCGGACAAGGAGTCTGATGGAGGTGATGACAGTGATTAAGGTTAGATTACGACGCAAATAAACATTTTTCTTGAGACTTCTGGGGTCGCATATTATGCAGAAAATTTTCGCACTCCTCAAATTGTTTTTTATTATACGCGGATAAAACTTTTCTTTTTTTCGCGATCCTCAAGTTATGCTTTGTGTTATGCACGGGTTTGTATTATATGCAGGTTTTACGGAACACAGCACCTTCCCTGCAATAAGCCTTTGTTATGTTACGGGCATCTCAGCCAGGATTCGAAACCCGCCTCCTGGGGATCTGTAGACCATGCTTTGATTCAGTGTCAATGATGCAGCATGAACCCAGTGACCCAATCGTAACTGGGTTTGACTGTGTTTTGACTCAAAACCAGTGTTGCGAATTTAGCAGTTTTCCCACTAAATCTAGGGGTTTTCCAAGCTGCCTAGCAGGAGAAACTGCCATTTTTGCGGATGCCAGTATTCTTAGCAGTTTCCATTTCCAAGTCATGTTAACGTCTCTTCCAGCCGTCTAAAACATTTTCCAATTTATATTTATAGTCGCGATAGCTCAATTTCTGTGGTAAGCTAGAGAAAAGCGGTTGTGATCTTTGGTCAATCTCAACAAAATTGTTGTCAGTGAGAGTGACACTTGCAATGCCATTGAGACATTACGGTAGCAAACATTGAAACATGCTCTGAACCGATTTGTGCGTGGATGCATGAATGCGCTTTCCAAGTCTTCCACATGAAATGGACCTGGTAAACTATACACAAGAAATAAAAATAATATAGGCTATAGGATTCTAAACTTTGAGACAGGTGACTGGAAGTTCTGAGCGACGTCGGACGAATCAGATACCTCTACTGGAAAATATTACTTTTTGCAAAGCACATGAATTTTGTTACTGAAGCTTTGAACATCCATCAATAATCACACAAAAACTACAAACGACGGAGGTGTACATCAACAGGTATGGCAAGACATCACACATGGGAACACCTGGTAATAGTGAGACCATGCAGTGGACACTCTTCTGTGCATGGAAGTGGTCCGTGTCTAACAAGGGGCTCCCTACTGAGGGTTCTTTTATTTATTGTACTGTTTTTGGACTAATCATAACAGTAAATAGTGCCAAAAAGTAATTTTTGTCCTGCGCCTGGAGGTAAGAGGTTTTTAGCAGTTTTTCAAGATTCCCATAGTTTTTTTGTTTGTTTTTTGTTTTTTTGTTCGGGACACTGCTTAAAATATGTTGCACACAGCACTCATGTAACCTCTTTAAAGAGAAATAAAATAAAGTGAGGGAAGTGGACATTGTAACTTATTCTGGTGGACTCGCAGGCTGTTGCAGAGCCATTTCAGAAGCAGTGACCATATGCATTTTGATTTTTCTCCTTGGCATTTAGGCACTGTGGGGATTCTCCAAACTTCATCAAAGGGCACTAAAATGTCCCCAGTTTGAGTAGTGATATTTTCTTTCACCATATTTTTGTCGCACTGGGTAGCATTAAACGGCACGCAACAGTGTATCTAGAAACCAGGCGTCCAAACATTAACTGCCGCCGACTCACAACAAACCTCAACAAGATGCCTCGGATCCCTCACAGTCAGCTAGCAACCAAGGCAGGCAGCGTTTCTCGCCGCCAATCCACCCAACAGAAATTGTTTGTAGCATCTCAGCCCCATGGCTATATGCAGAGTTCCTGCACATACAGGCAAGTAGAACTGAATGTGCCCCGAGAGGGACTTGCCTGAAGATGATGGAGTCCAAGTCGAAGGGGTACTCAATGATCCCTGTTGTGGGCACTCGCACCCGAAGGATGTCTTGTTGTGTGGGAAGGTAGTCTGTGGCAGCTATTCTGTCCACATCGCTAAGGTAGCTGCAAGGCACAAACAAATACGAACACAGTCAACACTTGCCTGGCAACCAAGGGATTGCAGAGCGCACACATTGAAAAACAGGTGGAGACGACAAACCGCTGGTTATCAGTAAAGCTTTCACCAAGAGCAACTGGTATATTACTTTTGTGAAACTATTATGACAATTGCCTGTGTTCTATAGAGGTGTCAAATTACTACAGCCTTTTGGTGCTAATCAAGAGTGACGGAGCGAAGCACATGACTTGCTCAGGCCATAGCCTTCGTAAAGTCAAGCTGAAGCGGGGTCCAGAAATGCAGAAGACTGGCGCCTAGGATTTCCGTTTTATGAAAAGATAAGTTTCCACCTTTTTCCTTGAATGTTAGGTATAAATACAAACTACAGGAAATTAAAAGAGCTCAGAAAGCTTACTAAAACTTAATGACAGAAACATTGACAAATTAGCCATTCCTGCTCTCAAACAAGAGCGAAGAACTAGGTCTCTTCAAAAGCCTACAAACAACTTTTCACAGATTATTGGAGGACTGATACAAAATTGTGTTGTAGAACCGGCGTTTCACTACCCTAGCTTGCAGAAGTCTTCTGACCGTCCTGCGACTGGCCGCAGTCCTCCCAAAGAAGTTTGGCCCGCAGCCTGCTTCGAACAGGCCCACTGCTGCCCGCGCAAAAAGATGTCCGCCTAAAGAAACGGCACTGCGACGTGCTCCGAATGTGCAAAAGAAGGTACAAGAAGGAACGAGAGAAAACTGCGTCGTAACGCGGTTCTCTCGCCATGACTGAACATTGTCATCAGTATCATTATTTTAGTCCCCAGCTTCATGGTTGTGTAACTACGTTAAAATTCCTTCGCGTTCTTATGTACATTTTGTCCGCATTAGGTTTATAAATTCTTACTAGTCTTTTGCGCTGGGCGAATGTGTCAAAGTTTTCATGCGCTTTAATTTATGCTTGCCGAGTTTCTGTGGTCACAATTGTTGTGTAATGCCCTAATTAGCAAAATATTAAATTCCAAATTGAAATACTGTAAGCAACTTATTTTTCGCAGATTCAATATCTCGTGATTTAGGTCAAAGCTAAAATTTTGAAATAATTTGCAGGTTCTAATTTTCGCGATGTGGTGGGATCTCAATATAGATTTAAAATGTGTTTAAATTTTACCAGAATTGTTCACGGGACCCTTTTTCCACGAATTGTAGGCCATTCGCGAAAATTGAAGGGACCATGAAACGACTCTGAAATTGAATTTCATCCACACAAAAACACAAAATTAGGGAGCCAAAAAAACTTATTCGCTATAGAACATTTAAAAGAAAACTGGCCTTCTTTCCTTCGAAAGCTCTCTGCCTTTTTCACTGAGATGCATTTGCGAATCGCAGCATGTCAGCGGAATCCACGTCGCCTATTGGGTAAGAGCGTACCTCACCAGCACCACGATCTTGAACAATAAATAGCCGGCGAATGTTCCCTAAAAGTTTGTTAAATAATATTCAGATCCACATTTTGTAGCAAAGTTAGAGATGTGACGAAAATTACCAAATTTGATAATGCTGAGAGCCAAGCGCCATCTATCGTGTGGTAAACGAAGCAACTACAGTAGGGCCGACAAAGTCGTTCAGCTACTTGGCCGCGACAACCAACGAACGTTTATTTTTCTATGTGTTCTCGCATGTCCCGGCTTCAAGCAGCAAGAAAAAAGTACTTGAAACAGCCCACAACGAACAAGAATGCTGGATCCACAAACACCCAAGAAAAGCTACAACGGCAATGAATCCACCGACCCCGACCAAGCGAGCTCGGCAGATAGGCCTAGCAGGCACTTCGACTCTGCGCAGCGTTGCTTCAACGGTACTTGGCCAAGACCGTCTGCCACGACCGGCTGGCATGCTGAATGGAATTTCCCACGCGACCCTTGTGGACCCTTCCCGTATTATAGTTTGATCGCTGACCTCAATTTTAGATTAAGAGGTGAGGTCAATCTCTTCCCCTTGTTTTTTGAGGCAGTGTTGACAAACACTGTCGTCGAAAAGGGACTCTCGTCGATTCTATCTTCTTGTTTTGTGTGATATAGAGCTTAAACGAATGTCGTATGGATTACCTTCATAACACGGTATGTACACTTCGTTATTAGTAAGCCATTTTTATTCTGACACGACTGCACGTCACTGTCGAGCTACAGCAGTTCGTAGGAGCTATGTGCAATGCCGGTCCAACCTTCCTTTGCCGAGTGTCACGTCAGTATCGAGTTTAAATTGTAAAAGATTGGTCCCGAAACGCTTACCAACAGTGCGAATACAGCACTTCCATCAAACGCATGCGTTCGCTCCGAGTGTGAACAGGTATTTACGTGGGTCTTGCTGACACTGTCGTAGTTCAAACGCATCTTCTTTTAACTTCGGCTCGCTCCTGCATCTGTGGCCGCGAAAAACGCCGCTACGATTTGTTTCCATCTACGTTGCTTTGCAAACGACTAACACAGGCTGCCTTTTACCAACAATGACAGTTGGGTTGACTTCTGGAGTCTTCACCGGAAGACTCGCCACGCTTCCCAACAGGCATACCGGCGTATGGGACTAGTCCCATGCTGTCACTGTAGCGCAACATATCTCATTGAATTTCGATCAGCTGCGATATGTCCATGGCTATCGCGGCGATGAGAGGCGCCGATTCAGAAAATACAGCGGTGACATCAGCGTCACGCTTGCAGTAAAACCTACCGGCGCACCCCCAACTCGCCGCCACCAACGTTCCCATTCTCCTGCAGCCAAGAGAACTTCCGGTTCCTGTGCCAGGGTACGTCACGATCAACAAAACTAAGCCGCAACTTATTTTGCGGTCAGTTAGAGAGAAAGAAAAAGTCGATATTTCATTAATTTTTTTGTGCAGAAGGTAATAAACCGAGACGAAAACGGATGCCTGTTCAACGTTGAGTGAATGTTGAAAGTTAATTGTAAAAGTTATCTGGCAAAAGTAAAAAGGTCATTTCATGGTCCCTTTAAGTTGTTTACAGTAGATGTATTAATCCAACTTAGGTTTTCTTTTTAATACTTAGTCTAACATTAATTTTTTGTTTAAAATCTTACCTAGGCTTGTTCATTTCGTTTTTTTTTGTTTTGTTTATAATTACTTTTTTTCTTCCCGGCCATCGAGACTGCGACAGGTGCTTAACCCCTCCCTTTAGCCAAAAAGTTTGAAGCCCTGCTGTAGGGCAACACACTAGTGGTGCAAAACTATCGATAGTACTATCGATAGTATCGATAGTCGCCAGAAATCTGACAATCGATAGTAAAAAAACTATCGATAGTAAAAAAAAAGAACTATAAATAGTACTATCAATAGTCAGCTATCGAAAAACTATCGATAGTACTATCGATAGTCGACTATAGAAAAACTATCACAGTCGATTATCGAGGAACTATCGATAGTACTATCGATTTTCGTCTATCGAAAAACTATCGATGGTACTATCGGTAGTCGACTATCGAAACACTATCAATAGTGCTATCGATAGTCGACTATCGAAAAACTATCGATAGTAGACTATCAGAAACCTATCGATAGTACTGTCGACGGCTTACTATCGATAGTTTTGCGACTCTAGTAGTTTGCGTCACTCCCTCTTCTGTTTCTTGCTTTATTTTTTCAAAATGGGATACCCAACTAGCCCAAGCACTTACTGTCCCAACTTTGGTTCAGCTTTCAGTGATGCCGAAGACGGGAGTTTAGGCTAAAAGAGGAGGAAGGGAGGCGAGCTGCAGTGCGGCAACTGTGTTCGCTCTCGTGGTGCAAAACTATCGATAATACTATCGATAGTCGACTGTCGAAACACTATTGATAGTACTATCGATAGTCGACTATTGAAAAACTATCGACAGTTCTGCGACACTATCGATAGTTTTTCCAAAACCATCGATAGTATCGATAGTCGATTTATCGATAGTTTTGCATCACTAGAACACACACGTTGGTTTACGCACTTCCCACCTGTAAACTCTGCAGAGTTGTGCATTTTGATGAACTGCTGAGCACAAAACAAATTACCACAAATGATTTTAGTTCAACACTCAATAATAAACAATGCAGCACTCAAACAAGCAGAGTAACACAATAACTAACAACAGATTTAAAAAAAAAAAAAAAAAGACATACGGAAGGGTGGTCTTGCAGTTAAAGGGATACTCCACCGATTTTTTGAGCTACCTCACCTAACTATATTTTCTGACTCCCCGGCCTTTACTCTCTCCGGTATGCTATTTAGAATCGCGAAATTCATAATAGTTATTGCGAAATCGGCAAATAAAAATGATGCAAAAACCAACATTCAAATATATGCGCGCTTTTCAGGGCCGTGACGTCAGTGGCAGGCAGGCTTGCCAGTCGAGCAAGCAGCCAAAAAATAGAATATGCCAATCATTTGTTCCGCGCTGGAGCGCGGGTACTGCAGCGAGCTTCCCAAGCATTCATTTGACACCATGAAACTGCTTCGAATCAGTTTAAAACAAAATCTACAGCTCAAAGAGTGAACCCCTGCCTTCCACTGACGTCACTTTTTCATTGTTGCCAGTAGAGACTTCGAGCTTGAAAAACACGGTGACGACCAAAACTCTAAATTCAATAACTTCGCGAAAAAACAATATTTTGACCTAATATTTGGGATACTATTTTCGCGATGTTTGTTGGTTAGTTTAGCAAAATTTCAAGCAAATCGGAGACAATGAAAAAATCGGTGGAGTAGCCCTTTAAGGAGCTTGATAAAATTCACTCTTCATGTTTCCTACAAGTGCCGACAACCATTGTCGTGCATGCGCACGACACGTGCCACAAGCAAGTTCTCCACCGTCATTCGCTTCCAGGGGTCGCTCATTTCAGTGCTGTAACACCATTTGCTGCCAAGAGCTACACAAGGCACAGGTCTTATGCACTGGCACATTTTATGCTATTTACAAGATGGTCAAAAACCAAAAAGACTTCAAGAAGCTTCAGCTGCGGTACACTACTAAGACTCTCTGTCAACACCGTACTGCAGATTTTAGTTTCAGCCCAGCCTGATTGTCTGCAATAGCTTTACGTGGTTCCAGCTTTATGTTACTTGTTTCTGGTTGCCTGAATATCAATAGCTAGTGGGACTGGTTGGAAAACAGCGGTTGGAAAAAGAGTCTCCCCTCAGACTTTGCAGGCCTCTCAGGCCTCACCGAATATGGGGCCCAAGAAAAGAATTTGGTGAAGGAGGAAGCAAGCACAGGTTGCCACCACTAACTACAACAAAAGCCTAGTAACAAGTTAACCCTAAAAAAGTTTTTTTTTGCCAAGGAAAAAAGAATTGCAATCTACTACCGTATAATGCCGCGTATAAGTCAACCTTTTTTTTTTTTTTTTAAATGTGCACTTAAGATTAGGGGGGTCGACCTATATGTGGAGGTGTCAACCTATACGCGGGTTCGCGCGGAATTTTGAGCTGAAGGAGAGATAGTAGGGACGTTTCACCTGCTCTTGGGGACTTTTCCCCTTTTTTCCCATCATGAAGGGATAGTTTCATATATGCATTGCGGCTGAATCACTGAATCGTCGGATGCAACACGCTGGAGCCCCATTGTGATTTGGCACTCCGCAACTCAGGTTTTGTGACTTCCTCGGTGAACGGCAACGATGCCTCCAAAATCACGGCATCAGTACAGCGCATTCTTCAAGCGTAAAGTTATTCTGTATGCCGAAGAAAAGAATAATGTCGCAGCCGAACGCAGCTTCGGCGATTTGGAGAGGTGCGTTCGATGATGGCGGCAACAGCGTGACAAGATATCGGCATGCTCCGGTACCCGTCGATCCTTCCGCGGTCCAAAGCAAGGACAGTTTCCTCTCGTCGAGGAAGCGGTGAAAGAATGGGTGCGAGAGCAACGAGACAAGAGCCTCAGCATGCCTTACAAAGACATTGAATGCAAGGCACGCACTGTCGCCAATGAAATGGATATTGACCGGAGCGATTTCAAGATATCGAAGAAGTGGATGGCAAATTTTATGAAGCGCCACGACTTAAGCATAAGAAGGCGAACTACCGTTTGTCAGCGGCTGCCCGACGCAAACGAAGAGAAGCTGCATAGCTTTCATCGTTACGTCGCCGACTTGAGGACGAAGAACGACTACACGCTCGGACAGATCGGCAACGCCGACCAAACACCGGTCTGGTTCGATATGCCCAGCAGTAGAACCGTTACGAAGAAGGGAGCTCGTCAGGTTCGTCTGCTGATGACGGGCAATGAGCATAACCACCTCCCAGCAATGTTATGTTGCACGGCAGGAGGCCACAAGCTGCCACCTTTTCTGATCTTCAAGCGCAAGACGATGCTGACCAACGAACGATTCCCGCCGAAAGTCATCATTCGGGTAAACGAAAAGCGCTACTTCAACGAAGAGACGGTGCTTGAGTGGTTCCAACTGGTCTGATGCATCTGATGCAGGTGCCCACCTCAAACCCTGTAGCATGCTTGTTCTTGACTCGTTTTGGGGGCACATCACGGACCGCGTGAAGAAGGCGGTAGGGAACGCAGGGTGTGACCTCGTCATCATTCCAGGCGGTATGACGTCGACCCTCCAGCCCCTTGACATGGTGCTCAACAAGCCGTTCGAGGACCGCGTGAGTCTCTTCCAGAACGAGTGGATGAGTCGGGACAGCAACCCCAAGATACCGACGGGGTGTGTGAAGCGCGCATCGTTGAGCACTGTGGCCCAGTGGGTCAACGACGCCTGGTATGGACTTCCAAACGACACGGTCCACGAGGTCTTTTCAAAGTATTTTGACGACGCTTCCCCCAACCGGCTCCAGTGACCCGCAAGACGCCGACAGCAAGCACAGCAGCCACTGCGTCGTTGTGTCAAACGACGACGACGAGGCCTGACACATCCGTGTGCTAAGTTCAAATAAATGTTCATTTCTAAAAATTTACATTTTTGTAAAAAGGAAAAAAAATTTTTTTTTTTTTTTTTTTTTTTTGTTAGTAAGGGTTGGGATTTGGGGGGTCGACTTATATGCGGCAATATACGGTAGCATGGTAATTGCTTGCAACAAGTTGTCTGATAAATCATTATGACAAACTGAAACTTATAATGAAAGGCCACATTTTATGCCCAGATTCGGAATTGTAATATTGCAGCACTTTGCCAGCACCACTGATGATCGGTGCAGGCTCTGCTGAGGAGGTCGGCTTGCACGAGAGCACTACGGCGGTTCATAACAGAGGATACGAAAGGTGCCAAGATCACAATGACCTGGCCGAACCCTCGGTCCCAACAGATGCAGAGGAAAAGGGGTGCGCTCACTATTTGGCAGAATCTGTCAGCTGGTACTCCCTACGTCGGTCGTAGCACTCCTGGATGCCTCCGTCGGCCCAGAGCTTCTTGATCGCCACCACATAGGGGCCGTCGAATGTCGTCACCGTCTCGTAGTCTACCGTCCCGACCAAGTTGGCGTGCTCCTGCAAAACAACAACAACCGAACAAGTCAAACTGCGACAACGTTCTTAGAAACTGCGGCTTCCAAACTCTTCACTTGTACTATGCTCCATAATTTGTTACAAAACTGTCATAGCTACTGGCATAAGAGCATGGCTTCGTCGGGCAACTCATTTCGACGGGCTCCCGTGCAAATGAGATGCTCAATAAAGTGACATGCTTGCATTTATAGCTTTGGCAGTGCTGTACAATAAGTATGAAACAGAGTAGGCTTCAAAGACCGGGTAGTTGGGCTAAGCACGGCCGGACTGAATTATGTAAAAGGGTTTCGCAGATTGTGCACTGATCGGCCGCACTATTTATTACCAAGGAATGCATCACCGTACACAGTTGATCAGAACATTAATGTATTGTATGTTCCGGTAAAAAGCTACATTTAACTTTCTTATACCGAGACAGAGGAAGCTAAATCTAAACTTCCAATTCCTGAAAAAATCAAAACCGTTTCGTGGTGTCTTTAAAGGCAAACTCGCATGATCGCTTTCTGACTGGCAGAAAGCACTCTCCCTGCATCCTTCTCACACCTTTTTTTCTGCTTGCCCATAAAGGATGGGTCTGGGAGCAAGCACTACAAAAAGGCGGGGGGTTTCCTCCTTCCTGATATGGAAAGGAGGAATTCAGTGGTTTCCTTTTTCCTGGCCGCACATAAAGCTTTAAAACGATTGAAAATAATGTTTGGATGTTACCCTCCAAATTCGAAACTCGGGAATTCAGTATTTGCAAAGTAAAAAAAAAAACAATTTTTAAATGCAGAATTTGAAGTTTCCACGCGATCCGCGCCAGTGCAGCAACGTCAAATATCGAGCAGTCCTGCGAGTCAAGTTTCTCCGACGACTCCAAACCGCCACCACCCGAAGTGTTGTGTTCGCCGGCGTCCTGCCAACAACCGGCTGCAAGCAGATGACGCTCGACTTTCGAGCTTGAAGTTCTTTAAGGGCCCTTTCAGTGATCTCAAATTCTTTGAAACGGTATGAGGTTGGAGAGAACGCACAGTGGACGTTTGTGAGCAACGTCAGGGGCCACATCGCACCGATTCTGTGTGAACGGCTGCCCCGGCGGAGTCACAACCGAAACTATGGTACACGGACACCAAACCCAGTTGTTTTGACCGTTTGACGATTTCCTCTTTAAAGTCTGAGAGGTCGTTGGGGCAAGTGAACGTTAGTTTCAATTAAAGTTTTATTTGAAACATTTTTCAATTCGCCTCACCGCTCTCTCGCCTTTCTTATGTTCCCAAGTCTTCTGCACAGAACCTCAGGGCGAGCAAATGCTGGCTGCAGGCTTGCAATACACCTTTCCATAAAAGGTTATTAGGGCACGTTCATTGCTGCGTTTGTGTTATGCACGTGCAGTCTCTGGCTGGTCGCAATAGACCTATTGCTATATTACCCAAGCATGAAGGAGATTGCAGGGATTGGTGTTCCACGCACATCACGTGCATGCCTTCCCCGTATAAAAGATTCGAAGTAAAAACTAAAATAAAGCGTTGACGAACGCGCATGCAAGATGCCATTTGTTTTAGGTTTTTGCTCTAGAAACGTTACTACTGCTGACGCCAGCACGTGCGGCGCATGGAGAACACCAATCCATGCATTCTCCTTGATGCTTGAGTAATATAGCAATAGGTCTATTGCAAGTGAGAGCTGGCTGGACTGATTTTGCATGTGTGGGCACTGCGTATAAACTGTGATTTTTCTAAACAGTGGTAGTACAGCAAAGGAGGCGCACCAACTTTGATACATTCGAGTTTATGGCAATATGGCAGCGCTGTTTGTTCCACTATTAAGATGAAGTGACTGCAAGACTCCAGGAAAGCACACAGCAATGGCAGCTGTACTTCGTTTCAGCTTATGTCCAGACGCAGGCAATGCTACAAGCGCCAGCATGTGGCCTTCAACAGTGCTCGCAGTGCACAAGGGCGCGTTCTTGGGAGGGATGCTGAAGGCCCAGAGCTCGCGCTTGTAGCATCATCTGCGTGCGGACTTAGACGAAGCAGAGCAACAGCGAATGGCTTCAAAGAGGTCTGGGGCCCTAAACTCTTCAAACACAAAGTTGGGGCCGAAGCTGACAGATTACACCGATTGAACAGTCACGACGATGACTGTGCATTTTTGTCGCCCGTGCCCAGTCAGCACATTCTGCGAACTTTCGGCTCCAGCTTTTATGTTTGACTAGATGAGGGCCCCTGGTAGTAGAAGCATCGCAATGAGGGATGGTGCAACAGCAGTTCTAAGCTGAAACGAAGTCTAACCATGGCAACGACCACTGTGGCAGCAACTTTTGGATACAGAGCTTGGGATTCGGATTCCCTGGCGTTCCCTTTGGGTCGGAAGCTCCGATGTCGATGTCGCCAACAAAAACTGCGAAACAGCTAATTTTGATGAGGATTGTTTATAATTTCACTTTAGGCGCACCTTGACGCAATTCCATTCTTATTTATACTTTTGTATCAGTGCGGTGCATCAGTGCGGCGTAGTTCTATCCCTGATAGTGAAGTGCTCTGAATGATGTCCCAAAAGGTGTGGTGCAAAGTGCTGCCCCATCATTTTTGTAGCTCAGTGGCATTGTGCATCTAATTCCTAGAGACACGGAGGAGCGGAACTGGTGTGTGCCTACTGCCTGACTGCTTGTACACATCTGTAAGATGGCACAAATTTTCGGCTGGAGAGAGGTGCCACAACTGGGACACGTCTTTGTCAGACTCTCGTGCTTCAGTTGAGCATCTCAAATGAAGCTTGCAGTCTGAATACAACCATCTGAATATAAGATTGCACAATGTCTGTTTCGAGATATGGTCATATGCAACAATAAGAATGTTTGCATATATGCAATTTTAGCGAACGCCAGCACTAAATTATAGCACTTGCGTTACCACATTGCTACATGAGAGTTTTAGAATAGCATTTCTCCACTGCGATGCAAAGACCAGAGCATCTTGCACTTGCAACGCCATAAAGATACAGTAACAATTTTTATTTTATGCACAAAATGCTGTAACTTGAGAAAAAACTAGTTTTTCTGCTCTAAAGTAACATTTTAGATTTGTTCAAATGTGAGAATACGACGCGAGCAGTCGATTGCTCGTGTCCGCTTGCATCAGTCACCTCAGCAAGAAAGATTTTGTGTACTGACAAAACAAACACCATACCTTTGCCGAGAAATGTTTGTGCGTCGCAATGCCAGGTTGTCAGCGGCTGTTGCCTACCTTCCTGGGTATTCCAAACCGTTCGTGACATGCATCCCCCATAGGAAAGCAATGTCGTCCCGTATTAAAAATTTCAATTGTGGGGATGTCGCCGCCGACGTGCTCACGACGACAGCCATCCCGGGAGCCGCCATTTTCTAACTGCGCTCGTCTCGGCTTTAGCCAACTTACCGTCTATGCGTCCGTCAGAGGAACGCATAAACTCTTTGCATATGCGTGCAATGTCCGAAAAAAGGGGTACGCTAAAATAGTGCGTGCAAAGTGCAAGAGGCGATTAACGTTCAGCATGTGAGCAGTGGCCAAGACTTGGGAAGCCTTGGTGAGGAAGTTGCTACATTTTAGTTTTTTACTTTAGGCATATGACACACTAGAGAGCAACATGTTCAATAAGTCTGCAGTGCTGGTTCATACTGCCCATACCATGGATCAAATTACCTCAAGTTTTACATTTTTACACAGCAGATCCTTTCAAAGCCTGGAGGTATAGTCTGTTGCCGGCTTAGAATACACAAACAAGCCCTCGCACAATGCTCTCCGCTTAAAATGATTAGTGGGTTCCTCCTCTCCACTCGCCTCCCCAGAATTTGCTCCCTTAAAGTAGAAAGAGTGAAGAGCTTTGTGGGAGAAGCTTATCTCACTTTCCTTAACCTGCAGCAAACTACCACACTTGTGTGCAAGAACTGCATCCCTGAACCAAGGCAGACCCAAAACATGTTCCTCACTTTCAGATGGGTATTTGAAATTTATTTCAATGGTGGCTTTGCACACTTATTTACTTCTGGCCTTATTACCATTCTTTGAAGCAAGAGGCCATGTGACAATAATTTGAGATTTCTGGCTACTCACAGCACAGTTGCACTTGGAGTGCACAGTTAGCACTCCAAGATGAAACTAAGTTTTGCTCTGACAACCCTAAACATTTACAACAGGCCCAATTAGGGCACCTGCACAAAATGGGCTTCACATTCCTGCTGTAGGTTAAGGGGGCATAAAATATCTGTACGATACCCTGAGAAACCTGTTCAGAGATTGTCTCGAAAGTAAGAAGCCACAAACAAAGTCTGACTACTTACGATGTTGTCTGGATTTGTGTACTGAATTTTTAGCATGTCCATGGCCTTTATCATGCTCTGCATTGCCATGAAGATGTTCTGGTAGACAAGCTTGATGAAGCCCTTCTTGTCCTCTTCATTGTAGCCATGGCCATGGATGATTCGCATCTGCTTGATGAAGGTGCTTTTTCCAGACTCCCCCGTTCCTGTAAAAGTAACAGACAGGCATCACCCCTTTGGAAAAAAATATTGTGCCCCATAATGCTGGTGATTATGAACCCAGGACACAATCAGCCCCTGTGAAAAATGTCCTCGTTATACCAATGAAGTATTTAACTGTCACACTAAAAGGCACTTAGTTTTTACAAACACAATAAACTCGCCAAACCCTTTCAGTGCTATAGAAAGCACAGTATGCCTGTATTCCAACTGGGGGTGGCTGGCTTTCAGAAAAGGTTCTGCCGTACATAGTTTTGATTATCGGAACTCCTTAGAAATGGTCATGCTCAAATTCAGCTTTCAGAAAGCCACAAGCAGTCTGCACAACCATCTAAGTTAAAAATATTCTCAAGAAATAAAAATTACCAAAACATTGAACACACTTGTACTTGCACGTGAGAGCATAGCCACGAGGATAAATGCAAGCTCGGAATTTCTAGCAGGATCCCCTTTCCTGCAGTAGATGCAGCAAAAAGCTCTTTTCATATACCTCTCTCCATGGCTTTTGAAATCGCAGATTTCAGGGGCCAGTCTCAATGAGATTTGTGGTGCAGCAGGGTGCGCTCACAAGCTGACTGAGGCTGAGGCTTGTTAAAGTCAAGGAGAACACCTTGTTTTGTAAACACTGCCAGAGTAACGTTCCAAGCAGTGCCAGTAAATTAGCTATGCTTCAGAGTAGCGACAATAGCCCATGTTGTGGCTTAAAATCATAGCTGCCAGTTATCTGAAGCTTTAACTGAAATCAGAGGAAATGCTTTTACGTCCTCCACAAATGTTTAAACAGTTTGCGACAGAGCAAAGCTATATTACATGGGCTTCCCAACACTAAATCTAATGTTGAGGAAGTTGCAATTTTGAATAATGACGATTGGCAGTTGCATCTGCTCTGCACAAACACCAAGATGGTGGCGCCCACAACAATATCGGGAACAGAGTGTCGATACCCTAAGTGTGTCTCATTTCGTGGCTCTAGTTCCAATGTTCCCATGTTTTGACCACGGTCACAGTACCAGTGCCAAAGTGGTACTGCTGTGAACAAGAGACTGCCTGTCAATCTGTGGCACGTTCAGATTTTTTTCAAAAATTATGAAAGCCCATGCAAGTGCTTCCAATAGTGGTTTCACCCTTTCTAATTGACTTCGATATTCACAGATCGCATTTCCACGTTCTTCAAATGCTCTATCGCAAGAATGCATTTCACTGGCACCTTTACTGACTTCCTTGCTGTACTCCTAGCTTTTCCATGGAAGGATATGGGCAGAGATTCAGGGCTCACACAGACTCTAATATACTCAATTTGACGACGAACCACCAGTGATGCAATCAAACATCACAAAACAAAAGTGCAGAATAGTTTCTGCTCCCCATTTAAAAAAGAAACTGGGTAGACTGCATATATGACGCACTCGCAAAGTTTAAGTGTGACAACCTCTATGTGCAGTCTAATGAAATGTAACATGTATTTGTAAGTCACAAAATTGATGGAAAGAAACGAAAGTATAAAATGGAACACATGTATTTGATATTCGCAGAATCGATTGAACGAAACAAATATTTAAAAACCATGACGTAAACTTGTACAACTAAGCGACACACAAGAAACCCAACCACTGTGAGGTCACTTTCATTTCTGTGCATTGCCGTGTCGCGTTTGTTGTTAACGCTTTTGTTTGATTAATGCCTTTATCATTCTGGATCACTACGGCCGAACTGGACATGCAAGGCGTGTCACAAAATAGTGGAGTGAGTGACGTCACATCAGCATCTGGCATACTATGATCATCTTGTTGGGCGCATATTTCTTGAATGGATGGAGATGTCTTGATGCATTCACCATAATGTTTGGCTTTTCGACATTTCAGCATTATGCATACAATAGGAACAGAAACAGGCCTCGACTGTCAATTTTAGGATCAAGTTTCAACTTTCATGCGCAATAAGTAGCGTAGCATTGTCACGAGTTATATGTCAGCACCTATACAACTTTGAAATTATACCAGAAACAAATCAATCGAACGACGTCTGATAACAACAGCGAGTCAAACTGTACTGAGCACACACAGTCAGCTCATAGAAAGCGCCGTTTCATCCCACGCCTGACCGGGAGGGGAGTGAATGGGCATATTTCAAATGAGTGAGGCAATGAGTCAAGGTTAGTTATGTCGTGTTGCCTGTGGAAGAAAAATTGAGAACTGAAGGTGCTGCAAGCCGAAAAGAGAAGAAGATGCATAAAATAAAGATGTTGCATACTTTGACTAGGGTAATTCACTGTCAGTCCACTTTCCTCACAATACAACATATTGGCGCAGTTGACAGGATCCCCCTTCTGACAACAGAGTTCAGCGATGTCAAAGGCATAAAAAAATAATAAGTGCCATTCGAGCACACTTGCAAAGCGTCAGAACAAGACTTTGCAAGACGTCACGCTAGCGAAAGTTGCTGATATTATCAGGTCTTCAAATTTTTCTGAGTTATAAGCTGAACATACCTTGCTACCCTTCTTCAAACTGCAGAAAGAACTCACAGTGGTTCAAGGCCTGGTTCTATGTAACCGGAAGACTGTCCCACCGACCACACTTCGTCAGATTATGGACATCATTCACAAATCTCATCCAGGAATTGGACAAACAAAACAGACTGTGAGACCGCTACTGGAGGCTAAGAATGGATGCGAAATCATCACTAGCTGCATAGCCTGCCCGAAACATGACAAGATTGTATACACAGCACCAGCTTTGATGCAGGCAGTACCCTTCCCAACAGGTGCAAGGAAGCAGACTTTGTCAAGTCATTTACAAGTTTTCCCGGACACCGCAGGTATGCCATCGCTGCAGCCGATTACTTCAGCAAGTCGCCAGAAGCTGGATTCAGCTCACACAAGGAGCTACATAATGACACAAGAACAATTGCTTTTTGGCTTATAGTCACAGAGCAGTAGGCTGTTATAATAATGTCTGTTTTGGTTGCACAACGTTTCCAAATACACCCCTTCAGGTAAAATGTTGTCGAAAGATGCGCAATAAATATCAGAAACCTCACCGAATGAATATGGCTAAACGAGAAAGAAATGTTTTTTCTGCAACAAGCAAGTTTGATGTAGAACAAACAAAATGTCTGGGTAGGGGGTAGGCATGCGAGGATTCTGCTATTTTTGGAAAGTCCATGAGCAACAGTCTGCCGCATACTTCAGAATTAAAGCTGATATTAGTGAAACATGCTTCCAACAAACCCATACATGGCATACTGAGCAATGCTTGTCAAGATCAGTTATCCAGCAGAATAGTTGCATTGAAACTCCAAATAATATTAACCCCGCCTCACATCGTCGGCATGTGATTGTTTGCATGTCTAATATATGCATGCTCGTAGAATACGTTACATTTTGTGCGGGATGGCCATTCTGCCTGTACAAGTCTGAGGGCCCATATATGAGTATGTAAATGTTTATTTTGCCTTTTGTACAATTTTTTTTTCCTCTCCTGAGTTGACTGAAAGGTTCGCAGCATTGTAAATAAATATAAATAAATAAAAGATGTCTAAAACAAAGCGAGATAACCAAGACCATCATGTACTGTCCCACCAACTAAAAACGTAACTGGCAACAAGTGTGTTTCCTTTTTTTTTTTTTTTTTGTCTTTACAAAGCAGCATTGAATCTAAATAGCTAACAACGTTGGTGCGTCTGCCACGCTTTTACCGCTACCGTGATTGCTCGACCGTTGCTGCACTTAGGTTCCCAATACACTCAAATACGTTCGAGATCACGCCCCCTCAACGTTGAGCTTTTGTTTTTACTCCTCTATCATGAAGTTAAACATCGGTATTTTGCATACTGCGAGATATACACCAACGTTTCGAACACAAGGAGCTGATTAGACTTGCGCAACCGTGTATGAAACCGGCAAGCAGCAATCACTGCATTCGCAACTATGGGTCGTTGCCGCACTGATCATTGGCAGGGAAAAAACGCCAGAGGGAAAAAACATGCGGAGCATCGCGAGCAGCCAAGTGTTTACAGGACGTGAAAGAGAAAATCGAAAACACGCTCTGCAGACAGACAGATTTCTGAACCCAAATAATGGGGGAGTGCACGACCGGAACAAACAAAAAAAGAAAACAACGCAGTGAGGAACTCCAGCAACGAACGAAGGGAGGTGTGACCAGCAGACGAACACCGCTACTAAAGCTGCGTTTAGCGTACGATAAGTTCCAATCTCAAGCGTGCTGAGGGTTCTTGAACTCGAAGACGATTCATTACGTTTCCTGACGCGTATAAAACGCACGAGAACATCGCCACCGCCGCCGAAATGCTGTTTGAAAAGACGTTCGAGGTGCCAGCGCTGAGCGCCCACCGGCGGAAACCCGGCGACGTTAGGAGGCCGGCCAGCTGTCACAACTCGCTTGCACGGACGAGGCCCGAACCTCACGGTGTCGATCACCATATGATTGCGAGTGAATTTTGCGCGAATGGTTTTGAACTGGCGCTATTGTAATAGGCTTAAGGACGGGCAAGTTTTAGGCCTAAACCAACATGGCTACCCGTCCACAGGGCCTGTCATGTAACTCGCGAGATCGAGTGCAACTTACCGAGTAGGAGCAACTTGAGCTCCCGCCTGGCATCCCGCTTATCCTTTCGTAGTTGTCGCTCGATCTCTTGGTTGATTCTTCTCTGTTCTTTCGCTTCTTCACTAATGCAACACGCCATCATGGTCGCGGACTCCTGTGTAACACCCACCGCCCAGTTTGTCACTCCGCCGGCCCCGTGGTGCCACACCACTCACAATGGCTGTTCACCGGACAATCCACGCGATGCTCCAGCCTTCCGAAAAATGAGGAAAAGAGGAAAAAAAACAAACCCTAGTCCTTAACACCTCGTCACAAATACCCAATCAACCCTCACCGCCGTACTCTCCAGCTTCCTTTAGTCTGGGTGTGGTGAGAGCCGAGAAATATGCGTGGATCCCCCCGTCGGCGAACTTAAAGCCTAACCGATTTAGAGGACTAAGTGGCACTAAACAAACATAAAACGCACTCGCATAAACCAATTAGGTCAAGATGCAAACTTGTGTAAAAAGAAATACTGGCCTAAAGGCTTCTTAATCTAATTACTCATAAAAGAAACCTCAACATCACAGGGAGGTCACGCAACCGACAGAACAGCCGCCGCCAGAATTTGTTGCAAGGCATCACGGGATAGAGGTCGTGTCAGAGTTGTCACGTGCTTTTTATATTCTGTCACGTGACTAATAATCGGCCGCCAGATTGGCGTCGCGGCGTCGCGAAATACATCAGTGAATTTCGTCGTGTGCTGTGAACGTGTATTTCTGCTGAAATTAATGTGGCATAATTTAGTGTGTGTGTGTTTTGTGCAGTTTGCGTGCGTGTGAAGCTCCTGGTGGGCTCACAACAGACTGGTCCGTTTTGATATTGTGTTTGTGACAAAACCGAGTTGGTGAATTGGTACGTTGCCTTCTCCAAGCTCCCATCCGCCAGCATTTTGTCCTCTTTGTGCCTGATGGGAAACTTGCCACCTTGTTTGCCACCCGAACTGCCCGAACGCCCAATCTATAGCGGTTACAGCAGTCCTGATTGAAGTTAATTTTGTGCTTCAGAGGCTGTGACCATTGAACAAGGGTTGCATCTTTCGGGTCGATTTATTGGAAGGTTGCAGACGTTTCGCAAACAAAAATTTACGAAAAACCCCAGGACTACAATAGCTTCGCTTTGCTAACGGGAGCTGTTGCCGTCACATCGCAGGACCCGAAATCCGCATATTCGATAAGTCTCTATTGCCTTTCAATCAATCGACTCCCGCACTGTGCGTGCGTAGTCGTTGCATCTGTTGCACGTGTGTGCAGTGTGCACTGCCGAAAATGAGCCAGAGTCGCCCTTCATTTTGCTTTTTATTAGTAGGTTTTGACTTCGTTAATACTGCTACGCTTTAGCGTGATTTTACGAAATGTTTTGGTTTCCATTACTATCGAAAAGCATAATTTTATTTTTCGTCATCGCAGATTTTATAGTGGTTGATCCAAAATAAGTTAATTAGAAAACTAACTTTGGGGATGATGACGGTTCGTCACATGCGCACCCGTCAGAGACCGACTGGTAGCATGATAATTCGTCATAGGGCTACTCGTCCATAGGACAATTAGTCGCATCGAGAGTGCAGGAAAAGATATAATCTACAATCCGTAATTTTCAGTAACTATCAATGTCCCTTGACTACTGTGCAGCTAGAATAGCAGGATGGGATGCTTGAGTAAAAACGAATATATAGGGCGGTTCAAGTCACCAGGCTTGATCTAAAATGGACCGTAAAAATCTACGCCTGCACGTAGCTATCTAAACTTTTTGTCAAAGGTGTATTTCACAGGTCGGTTTTTTCTTGTAAAATTAAAAAGCGTAGCTCTCTTTCTGTAAAAAACAAGGACAAGAAACTTGCCGGGGTCTACGGCGGGCAGCGACGCAGACGACAGGATTCCAGTAGCAGGGTGTGTTTGGTGTTCGTATTGATAGATGGCGTCAGAAGCAGTGTCTGAAGGTGCAGCCGACCAGCGAAGAAAGCAGACGACATGCAGACGAAATCCATTGGCAGCAAAAGTGCCGCCGTTATGTAGATGCATTTTTTTACTTCAAGTTTTGCTTTTATTGTTTGCGTTTATTTTATAACCAAAGGTATATTTCAAGAGGTTTATGTTCATTTTAAAAAAAACCACGGTGGTCGTGAGCCGTCGCGATAAGAAGGTAGCGCCATCTATCAGCCCGAACGCCAAACACACCCGCTACTGGATTCCTGTCGTCTGCGTCGCTGCCCGCCGTAGACCTTGGCAAGTTTCTTGGCCTCGTTTTTTACACTAAGAGAGCTACGCTTTGTAATTTTACTAGAAAAAACCGACCTGTGAAACACACCTTTGACGAAAAGTTTAGATTGCTACGTGCAGGCGTCGATTTCTGTGGTCCATTCTAGATCGAGCCTGGCGACTTGAACCACCCTATATGGAAATTTATGCACTGCAGATGAATGTGCATAATCGTTTGAGCATGAGGCTATGCATAAATGCCACATGATAATTGTTTTGGACTGCTAAAGATATATCTATGCACAAATATACTCGAAATAGGAAATACTTGGGAAGGAAACTTTTATAATCTTGATATAAGAATTCCAAAATTTTAAAACACAGTGTTTCGGGGCCCTGCCCTTAGCTTGTCAATGTGGCGGGTGCTGTTGTGCTGTCCAGCAATGAAGTGTATCTGCCTGTTGCAGTTGGCATATTTATATGATTTTTTTAACACACTTGTAAATTTGGCGCCGTCTTCAGCCTGCGATACTTGTTTTATCGGTGTCAAAGTGATGACGAAACGGGCACTACAGAGTTTATGGCATCACCATTGATTTAAAAAGGAAGTATTATCAGTGCTAAACATAAAAAAGGTTTTGGCACGCATACACTTTTTTGACGACACCTCCGTAGGGTCTTTCGTGAGGGTACAGTTGCTTGAAAGTGCGATAATCCAACTGGCAGACAAATCAGTTGTAATTTTTACTTTCTATGCGGAGCGCACATTCATAAGCTTCTTTTGCAGGGGTTGTTGCGACGTCGAAACGCCAAGCTCTGATTGGCTGATTGGAGGATAGTGGGTAGACCTCAAGGCAAGCTGCCTCGAGGTCTTTCTACTATCCTTCAATCAGAGCTCAGCATTCTGAAGTCGCCATAACCCCTGCAAAAGTAGCAGACAAATTTTTGCTTTGCATTGAGATCTTTCATGACAAATCCAATTAAACAATATTTTGCTCCTCCCGTTGCATGTATACAAGAACCCGTTGTGAAGCAGCGTCGTTTCACCTTTCTCCTTCATGATCACCTCCATCTTTGAAATTGAAGCGAGTTCGAAAACAGTTGTTTTCAAGTGGCCGCACGTTCCCCATTCGGTACCGGACCTGAGGCTACGGTGTTAGGTTCAGTTCCTTCACCCTCGATGAAGCATGCTGAACCGAACAGAACAAAACATTTTCTAGAGGATGAACTATTGTGCGACGGGTTGACCCCGTGACTAATCATCCTATGACCAATGTTCCACTGTGGCAAACCAGCCTGTTGCCAGCTGCCCTATAACGAATCACCATGTAAGAAATGGACATTATCAGAGACTGAGGGTCAGTTGTTACTTTTAGCATCCCTCTCTCACCATGCCTTATCGGGTCACCTCCTCAATCTCAAGATTTTGCTAAGCAGCTGTATATACAACAGACAAATTTCATGTGCAATGAGCCACAAGTTGGAGCTATAAATGTGCAGGCATTGCAACTCCAAAATCACCGCAGGCTTGTTTGTGCCAGGCTAGTATAAAAAAAATTAAAAAGAAGTATCCAGCAAAAGTAGCTTCTCGTTTTGGTGCACTCTTAAACTCTTACCTGTAAAAAGAAACTCGGTTCACTCTCTTTTGCCAGTCTTTTGTAGCAGTTCTCCCCGACTGTGACAGACATATCCTCCCACTCGGAGACCCTGTGCATTCACCCTTATTCCCTCCTGGTTCAGAATTAGAGAGCTCATCGCTTTGTCTTGCGCTTCCCTGCAGATGAAGTATTTTTTTAAGTCCTACCTAGGGTGTCTTCATGTGTGCTTTGCATGGAGTGATGACACCTAACCATTTTTTTCCAAACACTTCTTTTTTTTTTTTGTTGTTGTTGTTGTTCAGGAGCTTTGAAATCACATCTTCCAGCATGAGCTCTTGGCATTGGCTGTACTTAAAGTACCTCTATGACTTTAGGTGTCCTGCGGTGGCATTTAGTTTTCAGCTTATTTCTTTGCATTTTCCCGGCCTGCAAACGTGTGCAGTCGGTATCAGGTACTACAAAGACTGTTCTCACCCCAAATGTAAGGACATTCAGGCGCCCTAGTCTTGCCGTGTCAAGAGGCAAAAAACCACTCCCCATGAGCTTGTTTACTTTGCAACTGCAACTCTTACGTCTCTTTTCCCCTCAAGCACAGGGGTGCTCCAAAATACCCAAGGCAAAACATATGCCCCTCAGACTTCCTAGCACAAAAAAAAAATTGGTTTGCTATTGTTTTGACCTTCCAACCTCCCTCAAACAAAAGGCAGAAGTAACTTATGAGCAACTTGTGAAGTCAATATGAGTTGCTTGTAAAAAGTAATCAAGTTAAAGTACTAGATATAAACCTTTGAAAATATTTGTAATATACAAAGTTATGCCCAGAAGTATTTAAGATGGTGTAACTTCAGCGAAGTACAGTGGTGTCAAGAAAAGCAGGGTAAAGGAGATTTAATTGCCCCTTCAAAACAAACGAAAAGTTACGCCTCCTCACGTCGCCCCCGCCCCCCCCCCCCCCCTTTTATATGTTGCACCTCTATAGCCTTGTCTTCTCACACCCTCACAACACCCTTTCAAAGGTGGAGTCGACTTGAACACATAAACACACACAAAAGGAAGTATTGGACTCGTATACTGCCGGCCCACAACCATTCATGGGAGTGCTTCTATGTTCAAACAGACCAGCCCAACCAGCATACTTGGGTAGTAATTCAATTACAGTAATTTAATTACTTTTTCCGGCAATTTGTAATTGTAATTAATTACTTTTAGCTAAAAGGAATTGTAATTTAATTACTTTCTAGCGTCAGTAATTGTAAAATTTCAGGCACAATTACAATTACTTTGCAAGATTTTACGGCGCCGGCGCTTTTCCTCCTTTGACCACGAGGACGGCAGTACAGCCAAAGCGACGGGGGAGAGAGTGTATCCCAACCTGCTCAAAAGGAGGGAAAAGTGGAATGGAAAAGAGAGACTGGGATAGAACGGAATGAACGGTTTTGAGAAATAATTTGATAACTGAGGGCTACATTTACGTCGGTTTTCGGTCGGATCGCAGTTGAAATCTGTCTCTGTCTCGTTCACTTCCTGTTGCTCGTGTTCCTAGGGGTCTCTCTTATTTCTCATTCCCTTCAGGGGGCATCGGGGTTCGAAGTCAAGCTGGTTAGGCTCCAATCACATCATCCGGTCGAGGCGGGGAAGTTTGCGGTTCTCCTTACGCGACCTTTGTCACTAGCACATTCGCTTACATATTTCAGTCAAGGTTGGCGGTTTTACTGTTCATGAAATTATTCCCTTATCTTTACGAGTTCTTCACGTCCCTCTACTCTAGCTTGTCTGTTGGTACCACCTCCAGTAAGTTGTGATACTCTAACATCGAGGCGAAGAAGCAGCAGGTCTCGTTAACACAACTCATTCCACCTCACTTCCTACCGTTGTTGCTACACTTCTCTTTCCTCTCCCAATCCTCGCCTACCTTTCTGCATAAAGTTTCATTATTTACTGTTTGCTTCAACCTTTAACCCTTTCAACCGTTTCTCAACCTGATTGGACGAGATTCCAAAACTTTACAAACACCAATTTTAGACTGTCAAGAGCTTGTTTTAAAATAAAATACAAATATAATAAAAATTTATTTTTATTTATTGAGAATATAAGAATGCAGGAGTTCATTACTCCAAACTGTTAAGTTCAACAATTCATTTAACACACTCTCAGAAATAAGTAATTGTGAAGTAATTGCATTACTTTTTAAAAGTAATTTGTAATTGTAGTTCAACTATTTTTGGAGCAAAATAATTGTAATTGTAACTAAATTACATTTTGAAAGTAATTTACCCATGTATACCAACCAGATTCCCTAAAGGGCAACTCCGATCGAAAACAAAACCAAAATAAATGACTGGTATCACTTTATCGGCACAAAATATGATCATAGCCGAAATATTAAGTCAAAGTGAAGCCGCATACTCCACTAAAACCGATTTTAAAGATTTGTTTAGCTGCTCTTTGGCGGGCGGCGAGTGGGTTAGCTTTTAGCCGAGGAACACTGGTTCAGCACCCTTGTGACGTCGCGTCGTGGTGGAGCTGCAGTCAATTGGTTGTACCGCATACTGCAGCACCCTCGGTGATGTCACATCACAGCCGTACGGCTGATTATCAGTGTTGCCATCCCTTTAGCAGATAGTTCTGGTTCTGCTAAATTTCCGAAACCATACATACCAACAAAGTCTAAAGCAACCCCCAAGCTGGTCTTCTTGAAATTAGAAAAAAAACTGAAAAGCCCACAACAAAAAACTGTACTTCAGTTAGAGAAAAAAAAATACAACCTTCACAGCAACGAAATTTTTACTTTATTTTTCCTCACGCGGTGAATATAGCCCGCATTGAACTCTCCACGAGGATACTTTTTTTGGGAATCACACCGCTCGCTTTGTCTCATTCTCTTATTGGTACCAAGACGCTTTTCAAGTATTTAGGTTGCGTGTATGTTCTTTGGGGGTCAGAGAATCCCACTGCCACATCCAGCCTTCATGAGCCCCGATAACATCACTTTCTTGTGGGCGCTGAAAATATGTCCCGATACAGATCAAACCTGTGGGAAAAATCTCCCCCGGCCAACTTTACCCAATTAAAAAAAAAAACCATAATAACTTGAACCAAATAATGGTAAACTCCGAAAGTTTGGCACCTGGTCCCAATTGCTAGCATCACATTTGGGCAGAGAATTGGCATTCGGCGACGCAGTCTACTTTTATGGCGAGAAAAACAGGGTCCTCTTTCATCTTTGACACCAGTACTTAGGTTACATGAAAGTCTGGTTCCTGCTTGCCATGTTAGGATATTGATTTCACATCTAATACCAAAACCTTCAGTTTGGACCATGGTAGTTTTTTCCAACCAACTTGTATGTTAAAAGAGATTCTATTAAAATTCAAGGATGTATTTGAACCACATCTATAGGGCTGGGAACAAGATCTCATATAATTGAAACAAGTGAAATATGTTGCTTTTTGAAATGATTTGAGGAAGGTAACACTCCCCTGGATAAACCAAGCACTAGGCATATGCAAATAGTGGATTTTGAATTTGATGCGAAATCCAAGTAAATAGTGGTTTTGCAATTGTTTTTTTTTTTTTTTTTTCCGGTTTGAATATTAAATAGTTTTTTTTAGCCTTTCACTACTGCACCATGCTTAAATGAAAACCCAGCCCCACTTGTCCATTTCTAAGCTAAGTAAATTTTAATTCAACTATATTGGCCTCAGAAAGTCCAATGCCTACATTGGGATAGGAAGTAATTGACATACTTGAAACAAAATTAAACTAACGCGGGTTGTTGGGTCACCTCAACCTAACAGTCGTGCATCTTTGAAGATTTTACTGCAATGTTGATACCAACATTCATGAAATTTCCCTTTCTTTTTAAACATACCCGTTGCACGTGTGCCCCATCTTTTGTGGATGTGCTTTCCTCCTAAGCGCACGGCTACAATATCGATTCTTGGAAGTGTTGATCGTTGCGTTTTAGGCTTGTTCAGTGTGCTTTTTACCTAGCACCAGTGCACTGCAGAGAAACAACACTTGCAGAAGCAAGCTCTGTGGGTGTTGCTTCTCTGCAATGCACTGGGCTCAGTAAGAAGCATGCCCAACGGCGCTAACATGCCGTGCACAACACTTAAAAAAATATGAATAATGCGGTTCTAAGAAATTCGAATAGTCATGTCTTGTTAGTACAAACCCCATTAACAAGAATACCCCACTATATAGACAACATTTCCTGGTACAAACTAAATAGACATGCATTTTTGTCTCTTTATTATGGGGAAACTCTCATTACAAACACTTTTTAGGGGGAATGGAGGGGTCCATATTACCGAGACATCACTGTATTCGCACAACCCTACCAAGCACATCTGAGAATGTAAGCGGCATTGTTAAAGAGAGTGGAAGATTGTTGACGGGTTTGCCTATTGCTTTCCAGACCCGATGTTCAACAATCCCCGCGATTGCATCCGAACAATGCCAGTGATGAAGCATGGCTTTATTTACACAGGACAGTCATAGACAATGATGCTCTTGTCTTCAGACACGGATACGAGGCGGCTACCGTTGTGGTTGTACTTGGTGCACCAGACCTGGTCCGAGTGTTCGCTGAACGTGTGCACACACTCCTTGCCTGCCAAGTCCCAGACCTTCACAGTCCGATCAGAGGAACTGCAAAAATTCGAATGTGCTGTCAACTGACCATATCGGACCCTTTCAGTACCAATGCTGTTTGGTGCTTTCACAGCTAAAGAAACTGGAAAAATCCACAGCTCAGACAGTTATAAAAACAGTTTCTCTGTGTATGCGAGGGAAATGTGCCCTAGAGTCACTAACAAGATGAAAATGGCAGGTGGCCTTTCAGCTGTCCTGTTTCTAGTGCAAGCGTCCTACCTTCGATGACACCTTGGCGTCTCGCAGTTGCAATATTTTAAGTCTGCTAACAGAACGAAAATATTTGAGATAATAATGGAGATTCACATTGTTGAATTAAAAGAAACACCACCGTCTATCGTTCTGATTCACCCAAGTTGTTTTGCGAGTTTAAAACGCAGAATGATTCGTGGCTAGGCGAGGTTTAATTACTCTAATCAAGGCCGGAACTTGTGCAAGATGCTTGCTTTGTGACAGATGGGTACTTTGATGCCAATTGCCTCAGGTATTCGGAACGTGCAATCTATCATGTTATTGAGGGCCAGGAATTGGGGGGTTGGCTTTTGGTCACAACTACGGTACTTTGAGACAAGAGACAGATGGCCACAGCGCTTCAGAGAGAGGTGCAGCATCACATGTAAGAATACTGTACGCTAGGCACAAGCAAGGAGGCTTCTTGCAGCCACAGTATTGATGCGGTGCCTGCCGGAGACGGAGCAGCACCAGTTGACATATCTGCAGCAGCCGATGGTGCCATTGCAGCAGTTCCCTTGAAGTGGCTCTGGGAGTCCATGAAAGGGATGGATCATGTGCCTCTTAGTCTGGACCTATGGACTTCGTTTTTGATGATGGCCCTGTCACTGTAGAGCACTCGTCGACCGACAGACTCACTGAGAGTGTTTCGAAAGGAACCGTAGTCGCTGACCGCCAGAGCTGTCATTGTGGTGATAGACGTCTTACGTACGAGGTGCAGCCCAAAAATTCCGGGACTACCGTAAAATACCGCACATCCGCCATTCCACACTAAGCACCCATACCCAAATTCGTAAGATCCAAGAAAATATGCACAGTACATTGATATGTGAAATTGATGACCAGATAAGTGCCCTACCCCCATGTTTTTGCAATTATTTCTCAATTTTGAGTGGGCGCTTGCCCGGTATTTTACGGTAGTTCTGTGGCGTAAAAAGAGAAGATACAGCACTGCCATGTGCGCTCAGCTGCTGAAAGCAGGAACCTTTGTGTTTCATTGTGCTAAATAGCATCATTTTTTAAGCATTTAGAGCTGCGCTACAAATGTTTTTCTGACCACAAGTGCGAGAACAATGGTGATCTCAGCATAAACTGCAAACCAGAGTCGGAGCGAACATCAATTTTGTGTCAAACTCGGCAAATCTGAAACGAAGGCCTTTTAAATGATTCGGCAGACTTGTGCAGAAAACCAGTGAGTCATGCGAGGCGTTTTTGAGTGGCACTTGCGCTTCAAGAATGACAGAACATCACTGGAAGATGACGAAAAGTAGGGGACGTTTCTTGACCTCTTCATCTGCCAGTGATGTTCTGCCATTCTTAAAGTAAAAGTGTCGCTCAAAACGCCTCGCATGACTTGCTGCCTTTTCGTCACAAGCCTGCCGAATCATTTCAAAGGTCTTTGTTTCAGATTTGCAGAGTTTGACGCAAAATTGATGCTTGCTCTGGCTCCGGTTTGCAGTCCATGCTGAAAGCGCCATTTTTCTCGTGCATGTTGTTAGAAATACCCATGTAGCGCAGTTCTAAATGTTCACAGAACGATGCCTTTTGACCTAATGAGACATAAAGGTTTCTGTCTTCGATAGATGCATGCGCATCACCGTGCTGCCTTTTTTTGGGCTATAAAACTAATCCTGGAATTTTTGGATCACACCTCGTATGTACCACAGGAATGCCAAACTAGACCACAACTTTGGCTCACAGTTATATGCTATTGAGGCCAGTCTTTAAGCTCACAAAACATGTGGAGGGAACTCCCGGCTACTTGCTACAGAGATAAAGTATGCCCATTTTGTCTTTTTTGTGCACTTTGTTTAAGAGTCCAGATCATAATGCAAAAAGCGGATATAACAAAGTGATTCCTGATTCCTACCGACTTTGTTATGACTGGGTTGTACTGTACTACAGTCAAACCAGGATATATTGAATTCAAAGGGGATCGTAAAATAGTTTGATATATCAATGGTTTGATATACAAATTTATATTAAATTAAAGGGGTCATGAATTGCTTTTCCTGTTTAGCTTTCCTCCTCAACTCATAAATCGCGCATTCTACCAAACAGTTCAAGAAGACGGAAAGGGGGAAGTACCCTCTTGTTCGGACTCTCGTTGGTGCACCCGGATACAGCCATTCTCCCCCGAGAAGATTAACCCATCGCTCAAAATTCAGACAAAAGTTGCTTTCCCCACCCCGTTCACCCCCAAAGCTGACAGTGCTGTGGAAACTATGTGCTCCTTGGGCCAGCCACATTTTGGCCACGTGATCACGCTCTCTCACGCAGAGAATGAGGTCAGGGGATGAAAGGGAGGCGGCTGATTGGTCCGGCAAGTGCATAGCTTCCACCACAATATCAGCTTAGGGGCGAAGCGAGTAAGTGAGGTCCGGTGTTGTGTGACGTGCGTTTGAGCCCGGGGACCGCGGATGTATCGCAGTGAAGAGGCAGAGAGCTTACGAAGGGAAGGAGGTACGAAATAGTCTGCTGCGTTTTCAAATTTTCGTACCGAAAGTCGGGCTTTTGACTTTCTCACTTTTTTCTTTTGGCCCACTGAATGATGTGCTATTAGTAAAATTCCAATAGAAACTGATTTATTCCAGCCCAAAATCCGTTTCATGGGCCCTTTAAGCTCGAGTTGAAATTTCCTGGTGTCTGCTAATACCGAAGGTCGCGACAAGTGGGAGCTTACCAAATAGAGCATCAATACAGTAGAGCATAGTCGGCCGAGACCGCAGACACCGCTGCACTTACACGCGCACCTGGCTGGAACCTCCACACACCATAAACGACAAAACAAGGAAATAATAATAAAAAAGAAATCTGCTGATCCATAGAAAAACTGTTAAGGAAGCTACAAAAAAGAAAGCTCACTAAGTTCAGACCGCAAAAAAAAAAAAAAAGAAAAACTGGGCAAAGCATAACGGCAGAAGAAAAGGGTGAACAAAGAAAGAAGAAAGCGCACTAAATTCAGGCAGCAAAAAAAAAAAAAAAAAAGAAAGGCAAAAAAAAAAAAAAAGGCAAAGCAATAGCCGCAAAAGAAAGAGGTAAACAGATAAGGCGTTCAAAGAGTAGCCAGTCATGAGATACCTCCCGGCTAATCTCTCTGGCTTCATTATCTACACCAATAAAAAAAAAAGTGCGATTGCACAACCTTTGTTGACGGCTTGCACTTAACTTGCTAGAAGGTTTGTTTTTGTGTGTTTTTGTTTTAATATTATTTTGGGGCTAGGAAGCATCGCGGCATTAGCAATGTTCGGGGAAACATAGAGGGACTTTAATTCGACAGGGGGCCATTCCCTGCTTTCCCTACAATCCCTACACGCGCGCGCGCGCCGCGTGCCCTTCCCCTTGCTTTTGCCATCCTTCACTTTTTTTTTTTTTTTTTTTTTTTTTTTTTTTTACGGTTGTTGCGAATCTTCCAGCGTGAAAGCTGGCTTGGCGGTCTGCCAGCCACGCAAGGCAAGCGACGTGCTCGCCACCGGCGCAATCGGCGCAATCGGATGGCGTGAAAAGCAACAGGCAACCGGGCTTCGTTCGCTATATCGAGTGTCCCCGCCAAGGAAGTTCAATACAAAAAGACAACGCTCCTAAACTATTACATGTGATTTTCAAGAGGATGTTTGGACGGTTTGATATAAACAATAAATCGAAATCCCCGAGTGTGATATAAAAAGGCTCGACTGTAGCACCCAACTTATGCTTTCCTGTGTCGGAGTAACTGCGTACTAAAAACATTATAATGCAAACAGGTCAACACTGGTTTTTGGTGCTTTTTGTCTTGGTGTATGAACCATATCATAATAATGATATGGTTCATACAGACAAGGCATACTACTACCCCAATAAAACATGTATGCTTGAAAAATGAAAGTAAAGGTACATCATATTGATTTTAGTCATGGGACAGCAGGAAAGAATGATGTGGCCCAGAAAGTAACTTCTAAATAGCTGCCCATTATATTTTAAAAATAAAACATGCACATCAAAAGTTCCAAGCCTGCTACTAGTACTTAGTATCTATCCAGCAGACCACCTTACTAAAGAACTTGACAGCAGGAAATTGAATATCCTAAAAAGCAACTCCACAAAGCTCTAAAACAAATCCAGCTTATGCATGATTCACACATGGCATGTAACTTTGGATTCAAGGATGGTAGAGAAAGAACCACCAAAGTGCCTGTGGAAAAAGTCCAAAACGGAATTTGCAGCTAGCAAGCCATTTGGTAGTCTATGTCACAGTGCCCATTAAATTCCCCTCCTTCAGGCTATGAGCAATGCTCAGCTGGGATGCTAAGTTTGAAGTCAACATTAGAAATTTGGAAATTATTTTGATCATGATTTTGTTCACTAACATGAAACTGAAATTGATTTCCTGTTCAATACAAAAGTTCAGTGGAGTCACCCTTTAGAAATATCACAATACAAGCATTAACGAGGGTCAGTTGAAGTATCTTGTGTAGATACCATGGCATTCAAGTGTAGAAGCAGCAAGCCAAACATACAAGCTGCATGTCCTGGGCAAAAACATGCACAAAAAAGCTTATAAGATTTTCTAGCACTACATTTTGCACTCCCTTCTTTTATTTTATGCAGTTTGCCATATCACATATTGCCAATGTGAATTTAGTTTCTTACTCATTTATTTTCTTACATGCCACAGTCTCGCTAAGGCTATTGCAGGAGTCGGGGATATACAAGACGACAGGCAAGATCAATTAAGATTAGGAGCTATCGATAGCAGTAAAAAAATCTTCTGGAGGTAGTGAGCAAATGTTACTGATTAGAAGTTAGAAATTTCAACGGTTCAAGAAACTATTGAAACTTATTGAAACTTTTCTGTAAGTGAACTGGAGGGTGACATATTCAGGTCGGTGGCTCTTCGTTGATGACGACATAACTTTAGATACTAAGCGCAACATGATGATCCAATCAGACTGAAACCAGCACAACAACATGAAGAAAGGGTGGTTAGGCTTAATGCAGAAAGGTTAGAAGACGGTAAAAATTCCGTCATACCAGCCACAGATATTCTTTTCTTTTTTCATATATTTCCTTTTCATATCATTTACCTGTGAATATATTCCAGTCAGTTAATATTGGATTGTCAGTTTACTGAGCCATACTGTGCATGGCTAAATTCACAAACTCTGCACTACCCGAATGAGGCTCACGATTAAAGCCACAAGCCAGTTTAGTAATTCAAATGTTCCAAGTGGTCAGCATAATGGGGCGCAGTGCTACACAGAGTGCAAATTAGCCCTGTAGCCGCCCGATTAGCTTGGACGACTCGTTGCATGTGCAATGGTCTCCTTTACGACGAAACATAAACTCGACTTTGATTGTATACTTCATGGGAGTTCCACATTAGGTCATAGCTTAGTGAGCACGACGGATCTCAGGCAACCAAAACATGACATGAGGTTTTAAAACCATTGGCAGAAAATGGTTTCATCATAATTAAAATCTACCCAACGTAAATTGAAAACAAGCTCAAGGTACACCTAAGCACTTCTGATAAGCTATGACTGCGATAGCATCCGTGCCATTCTTCCGCTCCCATGTTTCGTTTGCAGCGTATTTGCGTCGGCCATGTGTGCACTCTTTCAGCTCTCCTCGCAGCTCTGACCTTGGACGCTTCGTGTTAGAGGCGTACTCGCGACGCGGACACGCACCGCCATGGGGCGGCGGTCATTGAAATTGATGCGCGCAGTGGCCAATGGGACTGAAGGCGAAATCCATTAGCTTCCCAGGCGAAAATCAGTCCACTTCCAGCTAGATTAAGGAACTAGAAATAAGGCGGTCCAGCTGGATTCCAGCTGGACCCAGGTGGAATCCAGCTGAACTGCCTCATTTCCAGATCCAAAATTCAGCTGGAAGTGGACTGATTTTCGCCTGAGTTTACTCTGCTCTTTTGGGATCGGGGAAACTAGGTGCCGTTGTCTAGGCTTTTTGCGTGGTTTCATAGCCGGGAGCTGGCTTCACTTGGAGAAAGGATTTAAGGTGCTGTTTGACGCACTTCAAATTGATGATGTTGGCTCACTCCATAAGACAGTTAATGCTTTAGCATTCAAAAAAAAAGTTTCACCTTGAAGCGAAGTGAGCATTATCCGAGCAGAATGCCACGTGAAGCACCCAGGAACCGTGACCAGACAGCGTTGTCACCAAACCAGCATGTTGCCTGCGGAGGAAACCACAACCTTTCAGTAGAGGGATTGCCGAGTGCCACTCACATGCTACACAAATAAATGTTTACATTTGGTGAACATCTCAGTGGCAGCAGTGACAGGGATTTAAAGGCTTTGGTTACTGCACATACGAGAATGAGCAAATCAAAAGCCAAATCAATGCTCACTTGTATCTTTTTCCTTTTGTCAGGGGACTGTTTACAAGTACTTTGTACCTCCAGGACAAACGGTCAATAAACCTTTTTATTTGGAAGTCACTGAAAGACTCACGAAGAGGGTGGCACGTGTGCGACCAAGCATTGCGTGCACTTTGGATGCTACACAACGACGACGCCCCATGTCACAGGACAATTTCCATTAATGCGTTTTTGGCAGAAACAAGCATTACCGTGGTTCCTCGACCCTTTACCTGCCAGATCTCAGTCCTTGCGACTTCCTTCTATATACCCTAGGCTCAAAGACCACTTGAAGAAACACCATTTTTGGTACTTTGGATAACATCCAAAAGAGTGTTAACAGACGAGGGGAAACACATTCCAGCAAAGCCCTACAGCAGTGCTATAAACAATGGAAAAAAACGCCTCTATCGGTGTGTAGCTGTCCAAGAGAGCTACTTTGAAAATGATAACCTTGATGTAAAAAGAATAATAAAATTCATGGCTAAAAAAAAACTAAAAAAATTAGTCTCGTTACTTTTCCGCCACGCGTTGTGTGACAGGTAGAAAATAAACTCTGAAGAACATCCCCCCTGCTCAAAAATGAAGTCTAAAAGTGTGGGTGCCTCAGTTCATCAACCATGTCATTTAAAGTACTTTGCTGATTTCCAATTATCCTTCGTCAACACCTTTAATTTTTCTGTGCATATGGTGGTCACACTTATTTCGGAAAAGATCTAGGCCCGAATGAATGCCTTCGCAGCCATCTCGTTCAACTGAACCTCGGATGCACTGCCTCACTTTGTCCCTTTGTAAGAGTCGTTGGCCCTCTTGAAAGTTCAGTTCAAACATAAACATTTTTATCTTCTCCATGCAAGCTTGTGGACATAGGAAATTTAGAGTCAACTACTCACACATCATAGACCTTGATGTGGCAGTCATCTGATGCGGTCACAAGCATTTGAGAGTCGGGAGAAAAGGTCAGTGACCGAATGGGCATGGCGTGGCCTGTGGTAAGCATGGCAAACAAAACATACCACAATTGAGAGAACAAACACTGGCATGTATTCCACTGTACCATTCCATTAAAATATTTCAAGCTAGCACCAAATGAAAACTCTTCCATGGCAGAGGTTTGCCGTGGCAACTTCTTAAACACTCTGGTCTCATTCACAAAAAAAGAGTGAGCAGATAAAAAAAAAGCCAGCAAAAAATTTCAGAGTTTACTTTCAAAGTTATGAAAACTAAGATGTCCCACAACCAACTGTAATTTCAACCATTAGTTCATTAAAATGTAAATAAGTGAGATTATTTTTCTTTATCCAAGTGCAGTTATCACGACTGAGGGGCCATTTTTACAAATGTCACTAACCATTAATATGAGTATGTGTAAAGAATAGCGATGCTGTAGACAATCATAAGTGAATGCAACACTAGGGTTGCCTCCACAGCTTTTGTCGCTGACTCTGACTGTCTTTTTGATACCCAGAGATAGATATCTTGCACATTCACTCTATCTTACAAATGCACAAAAGAAGGGGTTGAATCTTAATCCCCTGATTGACACAGTCTGCAGAACCCTTGGCACAATACTAGCAAGCAATGTGCAACAAAGCTAAAAAAAATAATATGCAAATGAGTTGAGAGGAAGTAAGGTGCAAAGTGAGCCTCCCGCATTCACCTTCTAATGTGTGCACCAGTTTTCCTGTGGAGATGTCAAACACGTTGATGATCCCATCAATGGCACCGCTGGCAATGTATTTTCCGTCAGGGCTCTGCATGCCAGTAACCCATCAGCATGAACTCGGAGATAAAGTCAATAAAGTGCTTTAGCAATGAACGAAGTACTCATTTTACCAGAGACAAATTCAATGAAGCACTTTAACGATTAACAAAAGTGCCCATTCAACGACTCAAAAAGTGTCACAACTTCAATAAGTCAATACTAGTAGTATATTTAGAATGGCAGAAGGGGGAACTTCAGCTTCTCTGCATTAAATATAACAAGGCACTCAGCTATAGAAAATAGTTTAGGCCCTTCTGCCATTCTATTTCATCCCAATTCTCGGCATTAGGTGCAGTTGCTTAGTCGCTTGTCAAGAACCAGCACAGAGTCGAGTGAAGAAATATAATTTTCTGATCTAGCTGAACAAATGTGCAACTTGCAACTTGGGATACAATAGTAACGTGAAAAGACAAAACCTTTGACTCACAAAAGCAATGCTGAGAGTAAATTTTCCAGTGGTGTCAAGTGAAGACTCCAGTTTGCATGACTCGACCCCGTAGAGGTTGATTTTCCCAGAGTGTGAGCCAGAGGCCAGGAAACGGGAATCGGGTGAGAATGTCACCGACCAGGCATCCACTGGAAAAGCATGAAAAGGCTTCTAATAGACATAAAGCCAGATGCAAGGATGATAAATCGTTGCTGGGTGCACAGCATTTGCCGAGTAAGACCTGGCTCAGAAATCAAATGAGGGCCAAAGAAAAGAGACAAGACAATTTTCTCATTTGAAAGGTGGGCCCAACAGCAGCAACTGCTCATTACATTGGCTTTCCTAATCCAATATTATAGTTTGGGACTGTTGACAATATTATGTGGATACTTAAAAGCATCAGGTATACGCAGCAACACAAAAAGCATGGCAGAATACATCTTAATGTTTCTTAAACTTTTACAGGTGTTAAGTGTTTTAAAGCTTTTTTTTTTTCTTTTTCTCTTTCCCTGCTTTTTGAATGAATGGAAAATAAACAATATCATTACTATTATTATAATTATTCTCCACATTAGGGTTTCCTGTTTTATTGCAAATCAGAGGCAGGGCAAAATGTATGGTTGTAAAAAACTCTAACACTGATTCACTTTGCAGTGAAAGCACTGTTGCAGTTCCCATTACTGACTTAAATTTATTTTAATTCAAGGGCTGCTGATGAATAATGGTTTTTTATTGTAACATGGGACACATAGATCAATTAAAATAAACTGGCTGCTGCAACTTGGTATAATAAGTGTGGATGACCAAACTTTGGCTAGCAAGGTTTAGTGTAAAGCTCAAAAAGTCTGGAAGCTGCTGCTAACAGAAAATGTAATTTGAAACTTGAAGGTAAACATGTTCGGCAGATATCTGCCTGGTTGGGTGAATTTAAATGTAAAGAATAAAGAAATACGCCAACCAAAAAGTCGAAAAATTGTCCCAACGTTTCGAAACAGTTCGTTTCTTCCTCAGGGGCGACTAAACGGGATAATAGCTTCTTTGTCTTTCTTTGAACTGGCTATCTCTTCTTCTTCATTGTTGATTGCTGGTTGTCTTCGTTTCACCTGCGCCGTCTTGATTGTATCTCGTAACCCATGAACATATAAACTGGGTAAGGTGCCTAGAGACCTATTGATGTTATTTGCGGTGTTTTGAATATGCCAGGATTCTATCAGCTGTCTTCTGCGTAGGTTCGTCTCAGTACCCAGAATGCTTGCATCTTCAAATCCGATACGGTGGTCATTAACTTCACAGTGCTCCGCCAGAGCACTGCATTCGCGGTCGAAGTTGCGTACGTCATTTTTGTGTTGACGGAGCCGTTCTTGGAAGTTTTTAGTTTCTCCAATGTAGGAGGCGGGGCACTGGGTGCAGGATATTTGGTAAATTACACCCTGGGCCCTTTCCTTGGGTGGACGACTTTTTGGCCGAGGTAGAAAACGCCCGAGTGTGGTCACAGGTTTATGGGCCACGGTGACGTGTTCTTTTGCAAAAGTCCTGGATAGTGTTTCACTTATCCCTTTTGTGTAGGGTATGCTGATGCGTGCAATCGGTTTAGGACGTGCAGTACCAGTAGGTTGCCCGTCTCGGCGACTGCGGTTTAGACGGTGAGTGATTTGGCGAATGAAGTTACCTGTGTATCCATTATTTTTTAGATCACGGGTGATCGCTTGCTCCTCTTTCCTTTTGTCTGTTGCAGATGAACATATATTCTTTGCCCTCATCATCTCCGTCTCCGTCAACACAAAAATGACGTACGCAACTTTGACCGCGAACGCAGTGCTCTAGCGGAGCACTGTGAAGTTAATGACCACCGTATCGGATTTGAAGATGCAAGCATTCTGGGTACTGAGACGAACCTACGCAGAAGACAGCTGATAGAATCCTGGCATATTCAAAACACCGCAAATAACATCAATAGGTCTCTAGGCACCTTACCCAGTTTATATGTTCATGGGTTACGAGATACAATCAAGACGGCGCAGGCGAAACGAAGACAACCAGCAATCAACAATGAAGAAGAAGAGATAGCCAGTTCAAAGAAAGACAAAGAAGCTATTATCCCGTTTAGTCGCCCCTGAGGAAGAAACGAACTGTTTCGAAACGTTGGGACAATTTTTCGACTTTTTGGTTGGCGTATTTCTTTATTCTTTACATACAAATTTGAAACTTGCTTGAAATAATCAAAATGGAAGAGACCCAGAAGTGCATGGCACTCCAGTTGCACAACAGCTGCCGATTCTTCTTTTTTTGCAAACTCACCTGGCCCAGCATCTATGCTCTTCTTCTCTTCTCCTGTCTCCAAATCCCACAACTTGATATTGCTGTCTAAGGAGCTAGATGCAGCCACTGGAAAGTACAAGTATTCTGTGATTCTAAGCACACCCACGAATATTGTAACACTAATGATCTTGTACCTAAATGCAGAGTCTAATGTAAATAGCAATGCACACACTTTTATAAATAAGTTCAATGTTACAGTACACTAGCATAATGAAAATGCCAATACAGCAAACCCAATTTTATAGAGTTCACAGGTTCAGCAGGCAAGATTAACTTCCAGGAAGCATAAGGCTGATGAAAAAGAAAATATGCCTACCGTCGCCATCGTGAGAAATGTCCACTGAAACCACGCCGAGCGCATGCCCCTCAAGCACGTGAAGCAATTCCAGCGAGTCCTCATTCCTGCAGATGGTACCATACCATGAAACGAATTGTTCCACAACAAATATGAGGAAAAAACGCTTCCTGTACTCTAGTGCACCTACCACTTCCAGCACTTGACGGTATCATCCACAGAGCCAGTGAGAATCCGGTTGGTTCCATCTTTTGCTGACTTGGCCCAAGCACAACTCCAGATGGAGTCCTCATGGGCTGCAGAAGTAAGCAGCACTCATTCACACGGCACACTAAAAAGGAACATTTGCCTGATAATGCAAACTGGTACTGGCACCCACCTTGCTCCTGCTTGAACAGCACAGAGTACTAGATTGAAAAAAGAGAGAAAAGAAACAATATGCACATAATGCCAGTTATCAACGGCATCAAGTTATCTCAAAGGACTGGAGTTAGCCGGTAATCCTGTTGCCTGAATAGCATCTTGAGCGAGATGACATTAAAGGCTAAAAGGAATTAAGAACTAAAGCAAGGGAAGCAGATAAAAATAGAGGACAAGTACGGATGTGTGATTAATAAAGAAAAAAAGGGGACCATAAAGCAGTACATGTTCACCAATAGATATGCCTTGACAATCATAAAAGAGGAGAAGGCAGTACTACACCAAGTGCAAGGCAGAGCTTGCAAAACTGCAACAGTTAACTTATGAGGCTGGTCAGGGAAGCTAAAATGGTCCCTCGGGTAATAGACAGATTGAGGAGCAGCTTGGAAATGTTACATCTTGGCTTTCACCTTAAAAAGTTCCTTCTCTTAAGATGTGGGGAAAAAAAGGGTTTATATACAAATATTAAGATATTGCATGTCCATTCATATGTACTATACCAGTGATTTGAAATTATCAGACTTGCTTTACTCACTTCATAATTAAAATGTCCCCACATTCTTACCAGGAGCTCAAACTGTTCCTGTATGGGTACAAGTTCTAAAAGTTAATTAACAAGTGCGGTGTATGTAGTCGCACTCTAGGACACCGAGAGTGCTTGGCCAAGGATCTGGACTGATGAAAGGGACAAGGAAAATCGAGCCAACAAGCTCAAGGTTACAAAAAAGTTACAAGAAATTTAATTTAATAAAATTATAAAGACTCAACATAGGACAAATACAATAATGTTTCAGTATTTGGGTTCCACAGAGTCAGTTGTCGACAGACTACATACTCTGCCATTAATTTACATTAAAAAGATTAAATGCCAAGAATGTAATATAATAGTCCTAAAATCGAATAAAACTCCATGGCAGGTAAAATAATAGATGAGGGGGTATTACCATGCAAATATACAGTAATATCCCAAAAGCTAGCCCATCTAAAATTGAAAGCAAATTGGGTGAAAATAAAGAGTGGGCTAACTTTTAGTGTCCGATACAAAAAAGTTGAAAAAATGCCACTTCCTTTTTTGTGACCTGCTAAGACATAATAGATGAGGGGATATTACCAATCAAATATACCGTAATATCCCAAAAGCTAGCCCATCTAAAATTGAAAGCAAACTGGGTGAAAATAAAGAGTGGGCTAACTTTTAGTGTCTGATACAAAAAATTTGAAAAAAATGTCACTTCTTTTTTTGTGACCTGCTAAAACTTGTGATCACAGGAAGGGGTGACGAACTAAACATGACTGTGTTTCCCAGTCAGTAATGTTTGCTTATTCCCCGAAGTGGCTAAGTATCACCCTTTCTGCTGTGGTCCACCTTTGGACAGAGCCCTGCAATTACTAAAAGTGGACCGTTTTTCTGTAATTTTCGAAAGCAAATAGCAACTCGTGCCAAACATAGGGAAGGGTTATCTTTCGGGAGGTGGGGTATCTCTCGGTATTGAAATAATGAAATAATAAAAGGAGACATAGCTACTGAAAAAAAAAAAAAGAAAAGATGGGTTATTTTTGAGATAACCTTTTCAAGGTACAGAAGGAATCAAGTAATATCAGTCACAAAGTGATGCTCAAAGGTAAAGGGCACGAGGGTGGGAGATGGAACTGACTTAGCCAGGGTAAAAGCAAAGACAAAAAGAGGTGGTTCTTGTGTGTGGAAAGGTCCATAACATAAACTGTGTATGTAGCAAGGAGGCCAGGCAACACTGACCCTGACCAGTGGTGTAGCCAGGAATTTTTTTTCGTGGGGGGGCTGAGGCGTTATAGGATGTCCATGACTTCGGGAGCGGAGGGAGGGGGGGGGGGGGGGGGGGGTAAAATTAATGCAAGTGTATAGTATAGGATCGGCTGGATATCAGGGGGGGGGGGGGGGGGGGGGCGAAGCTCCATAAGGCCCCCCTCCCCCAATCAGACAATGCCACCAACCATGACCTCGCACCAGGGTTCTTCCTACAATGGGTGGCAATGGTTTTGCCACCCACCAGTCTGACTGATTGCTCTTCTCTATGTCTAGCCTGCCTCTATATTCTCCATCTGCTGGACAAGGCAATGCTGATTTTGAAAATGCACAATGATCTCAACTGTTGCTTATGGCAGCCTCGTGTGGCACTATGCGAAGAAACTAATCCCAGCAATCAAAACCACTGCTGAGAGAGTGAGAAAGCACCAAGAGTACCAAAAGTTGTAGAAACCACCCCCACCCCAACCTATAGAAAATTTTCAGATGCCTACATCTCAGAAACTTCTTAGGAGATCCCAGCCCTTTACTCATCTCCTGTGGTTTCATCTACAAGTGAAGACGAATAACTAGGACATGAAAGAAACATAAGCCAACAAAGAAAAGGATCTACCATATTTTGCATTTTTAAAAGTTAGAATTTCACGTTGCATTTTTAAAAGTTAGAATTTTTGTATGATACCAGCTTGGTGCACTAATAAGGTAGGCATTTTTCAAGGTGTGCTGTGTATGAGAAGTTTTCTACATGCAAAATATGTGCCAGATGCAAAGTACCATAAAATACAGTGCAAGTGCCCAGTGTTAACATTTCCCAAACTTGAGAATTCTACAAATTATATGTTAAGCACCTGATTTGATGGGACAAGCATCCATGTCTAAATTAACCCAATTTTCAGTGAAAGTGGTGAGGGCACTCTCCCAGTATTTTACACAACTATCTAAGAAAAATGTTTTCTTTTTTTTTTCTTTAGTTAAAATTTGTTTTTGCAGACTATACACCAGGTGCAAATTATAGTTTGGAAAATATGATATTAGCATAGTTTGAAAGAATGTGCAAAATTCCAATTTAACCTCATGAAACAAGTTTATTATGAGCTACACATCCATGCTAAACAATACACATCACGAGGTACATCATTCTACAGTTCACATCGGAAAATAAATACTATAGTCTTGTAAAAGAAATTGGCAAATTCGAAGGTAAACATCAACAATCTAGCCTTCATTTTCGGGATCGGTATCACATTCATCTGGGGACACCAAAAATCTACCAACATATCCATCAGCTCATTCATCAGCTCAAACTTTGGCAAATTTGAAGGTAAACAGCAACAATCTAGCCTTCGCTCTCGAGATCGGTATCACATTCATCTGGGGACACCAAAAAATCTACCAACACATCCATCAACTGGAAAACTAAGCACTTGTTGATGGCACGCATCTGGATGGATTTGGCAAGCAGCTTAGACACCTCACAGACCGTCTCTCTTCCAAAGATCAACTGAAGGAATGCTGGAATGGTCTTCATCAGTCCCCTTGCCACCTGCGCTTCAGTGAAGGATGGTTCTTGTGAAGCGTGCCCCCAGAGCTGCTCATGCAGACGATGCAGATACACGGTGCAGCTGGAGCAGTCAAAGACAGCGTGGACTCTGTCCCTGAGGATTTTCTCCAGCACTTTTCCGAGAAGGACCTCGAAAAAGAAAACAAAATGAGCCGACCTGCCGAAATGGCTCTCATCCAGCGAATCGACCACAAAGTCAATGATGGCGGCACAAAAAGGGATCTCGGAGTGCAAAGATTCGGCCAACCGTCGCAGGTGCTGCTCGTGTTTTTTCTCCCCGGGCACGAAAGGCTCACTATTTTTCGCCAGCAGGAGCAGGGTGTCGACGTCCTCACTACTTCGCCGTGACACCAAAGTGGACGACGTCTCTCTCGTTGCGTGAAGACAGCTCGGTGTCAGCGGAGGGGAGAACTCAGGAGAGGACGCCTGGTCAAAGTTGTCCAGGAAATTGAACATGCCTTGCTGCAACACTTGCGACATCTCGTTCTCCCAGAAGGAGCACTCAATGTCGTTTGGGAGGTAGTCCGTGAAGAGCACTAGGTTGCTCTCTGACGGAGATGATGGGCTCAGGCCCCCGTGGTCGTCTCCAGGTAGTGCTGTTTTGATCAGCTCCAGCGTGTTCTTCACTCCCTGGGCAAACACGCGATCCAGGCGCCCCGAAGAAGGGACAGACTTCATTCCCTCAAGGGGCCGGCGTTCTTCTCCCTCCTCTTGGAAGTCGAGGAACCTGTGAAACTCCTGGCTGTTCACAATGGCCTCTCGTGTGCACAGGCCCTTGAGGTACTGCTGCAGGAATATGCGTCGCTCCTGGACGTTCTTCTTGTCAGAGAGGACGCTTCCCAGCCACCGACTCGGCCCACGAATCCCTTTTAGATGCTTTTCCAGGGCAGAGTTCTTCTCCAAGCTCCCTTGCAGCTCGAGGAACTCCTTGAACCTCCTCCAGGTGGTGTGCACCTCGGACACGGACACGGTACTGTCCTCCTTCCTCTTGCAGGTGTCATACTCTATACAGTAGACAGTGTGCACGCCTTTCCCGGGCACAGACCTCGATTCGGTCCGAGAAATTCGGATGTCGAGAAACACTAGGGAACCAAGGAATTCCTCTGCCTCCATTGCTTCCTCGATATCGTTGCCGCCGTAAATGCTGGCCGAATCGTCCTGTGTGCTAAAATAGACATCTGGCAGCTTCAGGCATTCACTTCCTTTTTTGGGTGCGAAAGTTGGAGAAAGTGGAATGCTTTCGGAATCTCCCGAGACGACAAGTTGCTCCCAGGCAGCATTGGAAGACATTGGATCAGAGTTCGCACCACCCTCCGGAATGTTTGCGACAGGTCGGTCACGAGGCTCGGTGTTCGTGGAGGTGTTTTCCTGCAAAGGGTTGCTTGTGCTAGTACTTGTCGCTTGGGCTGCATCTTGGCTTTGCTCAGTGGAAAAGTCAGCGGCCATTGCGAGAATCTCCACATCGTCTTCTAGCGAACACAGGTACAGCACGGCCCAGTTGAGCCACTCGGGGTCGCACAACAAGTCCACGATGGGCACTAAAATATTACTGGCAAGTATGTCTATCACAAGTGTATTTGTCGCCGGACTAGAGAGCAGGTGCGGCGGCTCCAGGAGTCTCACTAGTAATGTCATCACACTTTTTAAGTAGCACCTCTCTGAAGCTTCGTCGCCCAAAGCGCTGTGGCTGAACTCCAAGTGCCTCTTTAGTCTTGGCGCTGAGCGGGACCGATGACCGTCCCCACCTACGTCGCCTTGCCCGCGTTTCGTTGCCAGATACTCTTTGCACTTGCGAAAATGCGCGTGGGCCACGGGTATCACTCGCTGAAGAAGCTCGCACGGGTCTGCCACGGCCAACCTGTCGTACAACGCGCGCAACACGTCTTCAATGATGTACTCGAGTTCCCTCGGAAATTCCTGGTCCCCGCTCACGTCCCTATACCACGAGTCGACGTACCGCGTCTTGATGTTGTCTACGAAGGTCTTCACTTCGGCGTTCATGAAGTCCGCCGGCGAGCCCTGGCTGACGTCGGAGCCCCGGTTTCTGGCCGACTGCACCAGACAACTATCGCTGAGCTCGGCGTCGACGCCTCCGAGTTCGCTGCGCCTCCCGACGACACTGCAGAGTAGCTGGACGACGTTGTTGGACACGTCGAAAATGAAAGCGTCGCTCGGCAGCCGACATCTTGCAGACCCGAGTTCACGGAACTTGCTGATGATGGTGTCGAGCTTTGTTCGCAGGAGCTTTTTCACTCCGTAGAAGGCAAAAATGCTGCATACTACACTGCCCAAGAAGGGGTTCCACTTATGAAAAAGCATCAGCCCCAGAACCAGGACCAAAAAACTCAGCAATGTCGAAAGCATCAGAGCACCCACGCGGCAGGTACGCGTTCATACTTCCTGCACTAACGAACTCTGAGAATTAAGTGCTGGGGGAAGCTAGACGACCACGGCCGATTCACGCACCTGCCCATAGCTCGCCATTTTGTATAACTCGAGAAATCCGCGATGCTCATTGGCTGCTCCAAATGTATACCGAAATCAAACGAGTGCTATCTACTCACCATTTCGAGCTTGATTTGGCTTGATGCCTCGCTCTAACAGTGCGGGTGCCGTTACGAAGGTGCGGTATATCGTTCGACTCGTGATTATTTAAGGGTGCTAGTCGAAATCTAAAATTAGAATTACTGTATCGACAAGTCAAAAATTATCGCACACCGGCGCTAACTTCGTTCAAGTTGATTTAGCATGCTGAATGAGTCCCAGTTCTATGATAGTGTAGTAGCTGTGCAATTAAAACTCAAAATATTACTCTTCAAAAAAAGTATACATTCTTGTGGAAACTAACAAGTAATATTTTTTGTTTGTTTTTGCTTTCAAATATAAACACCTACGCCAACTTTAGCTTTAAATAACATCACTAACCTCCTACTCGGCCACTAAGGCGCTACGGTACTGACCATATTAGGCGCCCATTTCAAACGTTGTCGTTACAAAGTCACAGCCCAGCGTGAGATTTTCACAGCCCAGCACGTGCGTGTTCGTCGCTTCGTAAAGCGAGGAAAACACGCACCATACGCGCGAGCAGCCAAGATGGCACCGGCCACACGCTAGTTGGTGGAAGTTGAACATGGTGTAGGTGTAACAGCGCGTAACAAGGAAAAGGAACACAACACAGGACAGCGCTCGTCATGTGTTGTGTTCCGTTGCTTAATCCACGTTACGCACTGGTACTCCGTTACTGGTCGGGCCTTTATAAAAACCGCCGTCAACACACGCAAAATATGGAGCTCGGCGAATCTACGCCACCACGCGGTTGCGATACTTTTTTTTACGGCAGGGGCGCAAGTTTGTCTGCTTCTTGGACAGGGGTTGCGATTATGTCAAAAGCAAAGCCTTTTATACTGGATATAAAAGGCTCTGGTCAAAAGGGAGTGCTCCCTCCGACGCCCGTCGGACGAGTGAGGCATGTCAAAACTCCGAACTCTTATTGGCCGATAGAAAAAAAAGAAAATAGTGGGTAGACCTGAAGGCATCTGCACGCTTTGTAGCGGGAAAACTGGGAGGAGGGGAGGGTACGGCGGAGGAGGATGGGAGGGGACGCAGGAGGAGAAAGGGAGGAGGACGGGAGGAGGAAAATGAGGGGCATACCCTCCCCTCCTCCTCCTCAAGAGCTGCGCTCTAATTTAGCGTTACAGAAATTTGTGAACGTCTTTCTTTCTTCCCTTTCTTTACTCTGTTCCTATGCTCTGAACATTGTTTAGAGCTGCATCCACGTAATTCACACAAACAATTGAGTTTTCCTCTCGTAACATTGGGGACGCAACTGTAAAGAAAAGGGTTATGGGAGACAGAACATTTTCACTCACGGAGTCGAGGTAATTTTGTGATCTTATTTGCCTTTAGCAACATCCATATGGTCCATGGCTACTACACTTCGTACAAGTAGTGTTCCTACATGAAGTTCCAAAACATCTCCGCTTCATTTTTTTGTTTTTGAGAAGAAAAAAGAAAAAAAAAACAATGCAGTAAGGCCAGCGTCAAATATTACGACGCAGTTCTGACTTACCCACGCAAAAATCTTCTTTTTTTTTTTTTAACGATGCAGGGTGTAATCATAAACACACAAAAAATAGCATAAAAATCGTCCCAAGCGTTTTTTTTTTTTGCTTTTTTTTTCGCTTTTGTTTCGCTTCTCACCTCTTAGCTTCTTTTGAGTTGTGACGCCAAATATGAAATTTAGAAGCTTTGTAAGCGACATTCCTATAACATTTAATAACAGCATTCCTAAAATATGTTTTCTAACGAAATTGCGAACGCACTACGGCCCTTATTTTTTTAAATACCGAAAATTGGAGTCCGGTGTGCTGTCGCTCCCTGGCTTTTTATCCTCCCTCAGAAAACATGGCGGCGCTCGAAGCATGTAGCCAAGGAGGTTATAAGTACGAGGAGGGGGCACGTTGCAATATTGGTGAAGCCTAGTCATAAAAAGTTTAAACGATGTTGTGGCCAACGTGACCGTAGATCTCTCTGGCGATTGGTGCGCGTGACATGTCACGTGTGAGATGGATGGTTGATTGTAGAAGGATCCCTTGCAGGCTTGCGCGCGCTCCGTCCGGTAGGTTTTATCAGATCGAAGGCTAGACGAAGGCTAGCTACTGTCATGTGATGTGGTCACGTTGGCCTAATAAGTGAGGAGAGTAAGGAGGAAAATGAGAAAGAGGCGAGGCATCAAGGGAGAATGGCTTGTGGAGGCTACGCGGCCGACGGCATGCCCTCTCCTAACCTTCTATCCTCCTTGCAAAGCAGTAGCAGATGATGATCGGTGAATCGCGGAATCGGACGAATTGGTCTTTTCTAGGTGCTCGACGACCTCTCAGACTTCAAAAAGGAAATCGTCAAACGGTCAAAACAATATGGTGTCTGTGTATCGCAGTTTCGGTTGTGACTCTGCCGAGGCAGCCTTTCACGCAAAACCGGCGCGACGTGGCCCTCACTCACAAAAGGCCATCTACATATTCTTTTCTACCTCACATCGTCTCAAAGAATTTGGGATCGCTGAAAGGACCAAAAAATAACTCCAAACCCGAAAGTGAAGTATATTCTGCACGCACGGAGGAAACCGATTGTTCGCGGGACGCCGGCAAACACGACACTTCGGGTGGCGGCGGTTCGGAGGCGTCTGAGAAACTCTACTCGCAGGATGGCTCAATATTTCACATCACTGCACTGGCGCGGATCGCACGGGAACTTCAAATTCGGCATTTGGAAATTGTATTTTGACTTCCAAAATACTGAATTCCCAAGTTTCCAATTCTGAGCGTAACATCTAGGCAGCGTTTTCAATCGTTTTGGATAAAAAAAAAAAAAAAAAAAAAAACAATATGATTTTGACGTGTCAGTGCCCCTTTAAACGGTCCGGCAAGCTTTGCAACTCACCAAGTTGCCGAAATCGGCTGTCTATCAACAGCGTAGTCAAGGCTGCGGCGTGGGCGTAGCCAACATTGAGCCAGGGTTGAACAGTATCGCGATATAAAAATGTATCGCGATTGTATTTCAGAAGTACATTTTGTATCTATATTTCTGTATCGCGATACGTTTTTTTCTCGCCAGTATCTGTATTCCTGTATCGAAATACATCTGGAATGTTTCTTTGTAGCGCCATACAATCAGGATGAAATGTATTCCGTAACATTTCTTGAGTAACACTCCCCCCCCCCCCCTCCCCCTTCCCTAAAAAAAAGAAAGTTTAAACACATTTTTTTTTTTTTTTTTTTTTTGAGGGCACTAGGTTTAGGGGATTTATCTTGGGACACAGCGCGAACAACAGACGTGGACGAAGAAGAAACACACGGGACGAGCGCTGACTATCAACTGAATTATTTTAATAGGAAAACACATTAACACGACCATTCATATTTTTCAGTTCACCCCCCGTCTGCGTGAACTGCAGAATATGAATGGTCGTGTTCATGTGTTTTCCTATTAAAATAATTCCGTTGATAGTCAGCGCTCGTCCCGTGTGTTTCTTCTTCGTCCTCGTCTGTTCGCGCTGTGTCCCAAGATGAATTCCCACCAACGCGCCCAACTATCCATTCTTCTAAGTTTAGGGGATACTGGGGCATTGTTGCTATGCTGACCAAGGGTCCTTTCGATTCTCCAAACTATTTTTCTATGCGTCCTCTTTTCTCTTCTGAGAAGTGTTGCGCAGTCGGGGACTCGAACCAGGTGACGTGCCAGGAGTGGAGTCGGAGCGTCTTCTGCCGCAGGTCCTTATGTAGGGATTTCTTGAGTCATTGTTTCCTGGCATCCAATACTTGCTGCTAACCGTCTCTCTTGCCTTAGCGTACATAGTACACCCAGCCGGCAAAGCTGAGACACAGTCCGTTGCAGCACGAGCCTGGCGGTGGTTAATTTGAAATAGTAGGATGACTCACGCATTGAAGTTCAACACATATTGGAATGCGTCTGTGGCTGCGCCCGTAATATTGCACGGCTCAATGGTACGTCATCAGTCGATGTGAACGTGACCCGCTGCCCTGGTGATCCGAAACCCAGGAAGGAGGCCAGACGTGGCCTCGCGGTGCCGACGCAGACTTCGTCGTACTAAACCTGCGACTTGTCTCGAGCGCGCTGTTTCTCGGAGAGCTCGTACCTGTGCCGGCAATATCAGGTAGCAATCCACGAGGTCTCTGTTTGGATGATGCTAGGCGAGACTTGAGGACCGCGATTCATGCGCCGGTGGCGGAGGGTCGGCAGAAAGGACGTTCGCAACAGGGATGCCACCACACCGTTTTTTTCAACCGCAACAGACGATAAGACAGGTGTTCCTGCTTCAGGTGGTCCACTATTCTCAAAAATTACAAATGATACTGCCTGTACGATCTTCAACGAGGTAACCTACAACGAAAGTACTTATTGTCCTTTCAAACAGCAGTGAGGTAGTTTCATATTCAAGGCCACACCTACAGATAAAGAATACCAGTTCATTCCACCGTGAAGTCATGTGATCAATGTTGACAGGGGCATTTATTGAACTGGGGCGTGGTGACGTTTTGGTGGGATTTAGGGTGACATCGAATTTATTTAGAGGACGAAGTCTTTTCGCATCCTTCGTCACACAAACAGGATGTCAGGGAAGGTACCATTGCCAGTCCCTGATGGAACGTTTTTTTGAGCCCATTGAAGACTCCTCGCCGTCCGAAACTGAAGTCTTGTGACCTTCAGACGGATGCTAGTTTTAAATATCAATTTTCTAGACTGGAAATGGCTGGCTTCCCGTGTTCTGTCTTTGTTTCTGTGGCGGAGACCGCCCTACAAAAAATGAAGGGGTTGAAAAGAAAGGTCCCAACGAGGCAGAGAACAAAAATATCAGAAGTTATTCCGTACATACACATGGTTGCCCACGATCTGAAGAAAGTTGCAAGCAAGTACGATGTTCCCGTTGTGTTCTCTCCCCCAAAGAAGTTGGCTGGGTTGTGCGCCCGCATTTCTAATGAGAAGGCAAAAACACCGTGTGATAAGAAACACGTCACCCCTTACGTGGACTACACAGTGGGTGTGGTCTACGAAATCCCACTGACTTGTGAAAAGGTATACATCGGCCAGACCGGGCGGTGCATCAATGACCGAGCACGGGAGCAGGCATTATAAGTAAAAAATAAATATGGCTCGCATTTGCCAATACATTGCAACAGAAGTGGCTGTGTTCCGCGACTTCGGCAGGTAAGGATACTAGGAAGAAGCAGAGAGACGGTCGCTCGAGAGCTATTGGAAGCTTTCTTTATCAAAAAAGAAAGTGGGACGGCATGTGTCAGCGGCACTTCTATTGTACTTCATTGTAATGCATTTCAGTTATTGAGTGATCGGGTAAAAAATTAATAAACTTTTACGTGGTGCTGCTTTGCCTGTCGTGTGTATATATGTTTACTTTTCCTGAATGAAACTAGTTGAAAGTTAGCGCCTGTCCTGTATACTTCTTGTCCTTGCCTTTTTTGCGCTATTTTATATGTTTTACCGAAACCACTACCTTCGAGGCAAAACTGCCGAGCCTACGGGAAAGTAATTTCGGGATCAAAAACTTCCTCTTCAAGCTTCATCTCAATTGGCGTCTAAAACAAATTTCAAAAATGTATCGCAGTATCTGTATTTCTGCGCTTCCTAAAATGTATTCCTGTATTTGTATTTCCAAATACTTTTTGCCTCTATTTAAAATGTATTTCCGATACATATCGCGAAACATTTTTACAGATATATTTTAGTATCAGTATTTTAGCTACTATTTTAATGTATCCCAGTATTTGCATTTCCAAATACATTTTTGAGTATTTCCGCCCAACCCTGAGCTAAACGTCATCACCATCACCAAAGCAGCCGTCCGGCGCGTCGAAAGACGGGAGGGACGGGAGGCGAGCCGTGGTGGTGAGCAGAGTGTCGAACCGATATTGTTTTCGGTTCGGTTCGGGTTCGGGTTCACGGCTTTTGGTTCAGTTCCGGTTCAGTTCCGGGGCGCAAAAAATAACGGTTCAAACCGGTTCGAACCGGTTCGAACCGGTTTAACCCGCTAAATTGAGAATATATTTTCCGCGTTGTTCGGTCAATAGGCACTATTTACGCCGTGAAACTAACTACTGTAAACGACCTAATTTTTGCGAGGGCCTAATTTGTCAGAGTTTTGCGAATCGCCTAATATTCGCGAAAGATGGGTGCCGCGAACACTTTTGGTTAAATGTAAACACATTGGATTTTATATTGAAATTCCACCGCGTCGCGGAAATTACAACCCGCGAATTATTCCAAAACTTCAGCTTTGACCTAAATCGCGAAATATTGAGTCCACGAAAAATAAGTCATTTACAGTATATAGCTTTTTTTCTATCATTTTTTTAATCCAGTTTTATTTTCACGTACCAAAATCATAAAATTATGTTACTTATTTCCACACAACAAGAAAAGAAAATCTACATTAACATACAAAACTTCGTGTTTATACGACTCAACATCCCTTCGTTTACCAGAGTCACATATATTGTACCTGAGTCGAAATGTTTTCGCGAAGTGAGGTAGGTTGTCTAAAATACCCGTGATTGGTGCAACTTTGCATCGCAGCATTAGAAGTTGAATCGTGGTTTTGCCCTTAAACTAAGAAATTAATTACAGTGCATAAAATATTGAAATGGGCACCTCGTTGCCATATATACCATAAAATGTGTTTTACAAAATATATTTCACAATATTTATATATATATGATGACGACACGACTGAGCTTAAATCAATAAAATTTTTAAAATGACAGGACAAGCCCTTCCAGTCTATATTTTATAGAAACACTAAGCGACAATCGCTATGCTTCTTTTTCTAACCAGCGTTGTTAGCTCTCAGCACCATAATCCGGGCGACGAATCATGCAAAAAGGAGTGACTGAAATTGTTCACTCTAATCCGTAAGCACCTACTGAGATCGAATCGGGCCTTAAACAGTGCTTACCCAAGTTAACATTTTCTTATAGTGGTTAAACTGGCATAGCCTGGATGTTGAGGTTTGTTCTTGACAAGATGCCGGTCATTTTAATTGGCAAATAAGCATCACCCTCGCTAATTGATGATTTTTCGTTAAATAGAACAAAGTCGTATTTCATGCTCTACTCGATTTGAAAGCTACCTAATTGGACACTTTCTGACAGTTTGCGTGTGTAATCGCCATAGTTCCACCATTCGTCCCAGTGTATTTTGTTTTGGTCCGACCAACAGACAAGTAAAAGTTCTGTTCACCACATAAAAAAACGCGATAATAAACTTGCATATATTTGAGAAGTTATATATGCGTGAGGAACACATAGTTATTTAAATTAGCTTCAAAATCAAAAATTCATTTAAAGCCTTCCCAAATCACCTATAACGTGTCTATCGAGGATAAATGCGCCGAAAACCATTTGCGAACATCTTTCAGATCATTTGAGGGTGCATTTACTTATAGATCTTTGAGGTGAGGATCTTCTATTAATGTTGCCAAATCTTCAGACAGTAATTAAATATATTTTTATTATCATCGATGAATTTGACTTTATGAAGCTCACATAACCGCCTGAGACCGACACGGAAGGACGATACTCGAAAATACTCCAGCTGTTGAGTCTTCGGAAACGTGCTTTTGTTAGCTGTTTTGCAGTGTAAAATACTGGGTTGCAGGGTATGCCAAGAAAGACTGTGGTCAGATGATATATCGGAAGGCAAATACACGAAATGTGCAGAAATAAGGAGATGACAGAAAATTTTTATAAATAATCCCTTACGCAACGCTTTACTGCAAAAAGAGATGCATAGAAATGCATAAAATGATATTCCTAATTAAACATAAATTGCGCACAGGGCGAACGAAGATTCTTAGAATCCTAATACAAATCACAATTGGACATCAGCTTGCCTCGGCTCTAAACGTCGCGAGATACTGCCTCGGGAGGCTAATGTTATCCTAGGTTTTACGTGCACTTGTTTTGGGACCTCACTGCACAACTTTGTTCTTTATCAGTCATGTGCTCCAACATTTCATTAGGCTGCCGTATATCATTGCGAGACTGTTATAAATACTACACAACTTTACACTTTGGACGTCTACTGCTAGTGTTGCGAACGTCGCATTTCACCAGAAAGCTGAACAGTTTAACATGACATGCACGTAACGTCATCACACTATATGCTGGTGGTCATTGTGATTTATTCTTGCTGAGAAAATCAAATCCGGTGGGGCAAAATGCACGCTGCAAAAGGTTCGCGCTCAGTGCAAGCTATGTATTTGAGAGGCAGACATTTTTCTTGTTGGTGCATCGTCGTTAGGCACGGCACGAGTATCTGGCACGACGAAAACGTGCTTTCTGGCAAAAGTGTTTTTGCAAATAAAGGTTGTACCAACTACCCATCTGTCACTATCGTTTCCAGGCCACGCTTTCTGGTCTGCGCCGAAAATGCGGGGCAGAGGAACTTAAAACTACCCCCCTCCCTCCCCACTCCCTTTTTTTTTTGTTTTTTAGTTGCTCCTCAAGAGAATACATTTTATTCCTCAGGGATTGCCTGCTCCGTATTGAGTGGTGTTCATTCGACAATTATATTTGTATCACTTGTTAACAGTAATTCTTCCTTGCTTTTACTTTGCACCAAACTGTGAAGGTTAAACAAAATACAGGGGCGGTCGAAACTTGGAGAACTTGAGAACGACACTCCTGTGAGACTTAGAGCGGCTGCCAACGTTCGGCTACCCCCTGAGGCCACTACAGGATCTTTCTTTTAAGATATCCCTCCCGTACACACTAATAGTTCTATGTAACGATGGACTAATACGTCACATTTAGACCTTTCAACACTTCTATTCTCAGGACAACTTTCTGAGGCAGTTCAGCAACAACAAAAACATGTTTGGGAGCCTCAATGGTGTTTATACATGTAAAATGGGTTGTACAGCATTTTTTTCACCTTAAGTTCAGTAGATACCGCTAAGATGTAATCCTTGACGTTGATAACTTGCAAAAACATCCATTAGCTTGCCCCTCCGCGAAATGGCAGGCGCAGTCAAAAGAAAGAAATGAAACAGCTTTCCCCTCCTCAACACGCAATTAGAACTATCAGCCACGTGATCTGATGCTAATATATACACCGTCAGTGTTTATCATACTCATACGCAGGGTTGGCAAAGCATAGAGCATGGGCTGATCTTCAGATAGAGTTTTAGTTGGGCTATAATGCCCGAGTCCTACTAATGCGACAAACAGAAACAGACGACAGCGGCAAGCCTCGAATCAAAGTATTTCGCGATTTGACAGGCTTTGTAGAATAAAGAAGGATATGCTCAAACACGAGCATCATGCACACGAGGGTCCCATTTGTAGGCTTGTAACCACTCGTGCTAACTTCACGAGCACCGAACGACTCAAAGCCGTATAAAGGTACCATCGCGAGCATGCTGCATGCGTCTGAGGCTTGTCGCTGTCGTTTGTTTCTGTTTCTAGCTCTAGTGGGGCTCGGGCCCATCATAATCTTTGAGTTGAACACAAGCCGTTACCCGAATGTTTGGCGATGCTGGTAGTCATGAAGCAGAGCATTCGACTCAGGGTCATGACAATCGGGTACATCATGGTGTCACGTGACTCTCAGTGCGAAGTTGTGATGTCATGTGACGTCACGGTATCAACAACGTTAATAGATCTAGTGATGTTCTCAATTTAAATCGACTTAACGCGGTGAGTCACGTGACTTCACGGGGTCACGTGATGTGACATTACTTGACAACATGTCTTGACATCATGACGTCACGCGAACACGTGGCACATGGTTAATCATAGTGCCCATAAGAAAGCGCCGCAAAAACCCAGGATTTATTATACATTGCAATTCTGTATATGATGATTTGATCAATACGTACAGGAATACACATGCCACTTTTTTATTCCCAAATATTAAATTTGTAATACTAACAAAAAAAATTAAAAAAATACCGTGAGCCGTTTTGAACCGGTTACCGTTATATTTTTTTCCAGTTCAGTTCCGGTTCAGTTCCAAGATGGCGACGAAGATTTCGGTTCGGTTCAGTTCCGGTTCGGCTCAAAATAACGGTTCGGTTCCGGTTTTCGGTTCGGTTCGGTTCCGGTTCGACACCCTGGTGGTGAGTATCACCACGACCCGCCTTTGGCTTGTTTTCTAACTTCTCCGGGCAAGCGTCAACGTTTCCTCTCCGCGCGCGTTTCGTGGACGCTTGCCCGGAGAAGTTAATTTCGCGCGTTTTCGGCGTGCGAAATTTATTAACACCCACACCACGAACCGAGGCTTTGTTATTACATGTAACATCATGTGCTGTTTATACACCTGCTAATTGTATTGCAGCAATTAAGTTTAATTAATTTTTACTAAAAGTAATATATATCTTATGATAAATGTCTTATTAAATGTGTCGAAGCTGAAAACATAAATATCGACTGTAGCTGAACTCAATGCATCAGATAAAAATAAGAGCCATTAAATCTCTTTCGGGTTATTGTTTCCTGTCAACGCTTACTTTTATCAACATAGTCAAACACAAAGTTTTAACATTATGTTCTTTTTCAACCGTTCCGAGCTGCACGCTTTTTGCCTTGTGTGACTGTGTTCCAAAAAAAAACCAAGATCCACAGCAACCCTTTTGCATTGACAGAGCGATTTCGAAATAATTACAATATTTTATATTGAAACTTTTGGCAAGCAATCTTTCTTAGAATATTTTGACACCAAGGGGAGAGGCACAACGGAGCATGCGCGTCGGTTCTCCTTCAAGAACGACGGTTGCTTCCCGCAATGCTTGGATAGAAAATGGTGTACCATTGCGATTCACACGATTACCAGCGACCTCCGGGCTTCCCCGTGCCCCATTGTTCGGCAGCGCCATAAGTTGCAGAGTGAATTTTACTACAGTATGAAATGCGGGACATTTTGAAGATTTGGGAATTTCTTGCGGGACGCGGGACACAAGCCCTCAATGCGGGACAGTCCCGCGAGTCGCGGGACGGGTGGTCACCCTACTTAACTCAGACCAACAGAGAACTTTTCTGGCAAGCACGTGCTCTTGGAAAGGAACGCGGTTACAAATTTGTGTGGGTCAAAAATGCTCGAATTTATGCCAAAAAAGATGAGGGCGCTTCTCCGGTACGGATTCAACAGAGAAGTGACCTGGACCTAATCACATAACCAACGTGGCTAGTTTTTTACAGTACGGCGATTTTCTCTCGTTTAGTAGCTCGTTTTCTTCTTCTTCAACCGACTCTTTCGTGGTCTTACACATAAACATTCGCAGTATTCGAAAATACTGGGATGAATTTAAGACAGTTGTTGATCAAATGCGGGACCAAATTGATGCAATTGTGCTAACAGAAATCAATGTCAGTGCTGATCATCTGTCACAGTTTAATATTTTAGGATTTCAAAATTTCTTTTATACACGGCCAATTACTAGAGGAGGAGGAATCGGCGTACTTATAAAGAACTCATGGTCAACAACTCAAACTGATGTCACATTTCAACACTCGGAGAGCTTGATGCTGAGGGTTTCTAATTCTAACTCTACGGTTTGCTTGCTTGCACTTTACCGACCTCCTTCGTCGACTGCTCTGGCTTCTTAAAGGAGCTGAGGGAAAATTTGAGAGAATTGTCTAATGAGGCACATTTATATTTGGTGGGAGATATCAACATTGACACCCTCAAAACTTTCAAAAATTGTGTTTGTGATTATTTATCACTACTTGCCGAGCATGGAATCATACCTACCATTCAGAGTGCGACCCGCGAAGAAGTATAAAATTAAAATCTTGTATCATCCTGCCTAGATCATGTAAACGTACGAGCTCCAGATGCTTCCATACACTCCGCTGTCATTTTACAAAAGCTTGGAGATCATTATTTTGTCGCATGTAAATGTGTTTTTCCTTCCAGAAAAGGTAATCATTTCGAAAGTGCGTGTCGTTTAGAGCGGGTTAACTTCAACACTTTTGACCGACTAATTAAAGAATATGATTGGAATGAATTCCTATCCTCGGTTAACAGCACGAACCCGTACTCAATGTTTGTAGACATCATTAGAAATTTCCGGGAGTTATCGATGACCGTTGTATATGTTAAAAAACGCAAACCCTCACTGCCCTGGCTCACCCCAGAAATTCTTAAAGCTATAAGTCGCAAAGAAAAACTGTGGAAGAAGTTTTGGAGGTCCCCCAACAACGTCTTTCTCGAACTAGAATGTAAGATGCAAAGAAATCGAGTCAATGCCCTCATTCGGTCAACAAAGCGAACCTATTTCGCTAAAAAAATATCGGACGCTCGTTCGGACTCCAAGAAAACTTGGACTGTCGTCAATGAGCTTCGTGGTTATCTAAAAAAGAACGTAACTGAGACATTACGCAAACATTTTGGGACTGATATTGCGAGTACTGTCAACGCGTTTAATATTTTTTTTACTAACTCTATTACTGTGCCAATTGATAGCGCGGTGGATTCGACACCCGGAACTCCGTTTCACTCTGAGTCTGCTTTCCTTCCTTCTCTGTCAGAAGCTGAGTTGCGGCCCTACCTGTTTGGATTTAAGCGACTCAGGTCGGCGGGTGTAGACGGCCTTACAGTTAGAGACTTGTGTCGGAACTATGACTCTTTAAAAAGCGTGCTCCTCGTTCTTGTAAACAATGTTATAGAAACTGGTAATGTGCCTGATGACTTAAAACAAGCCATAGTTGTTCCTCTTTTCAAAGGTGGTGCACAAAACCAAGTGTCATCCTACAGGCCGATCTCAATACTATCTTGCATTTCACAGATATTAGAAAAACATATTTTTATTGTTATGTCCGGTTTTCTCAACAAATACAATTTAATCTCGCCAAGTCAATACGGGTTTGTTGCTGGTCGTAGTACAACTAATCTCCTTGAGAAATTCTCAGATATCTTGCACTCTTCCTTCGACGATAACATGTACGTGTGTGCCCTCTTCGTTGATGTAGCCAAAGCGTTTGACACCGTGAACCACAACATCCTCTGCTCAAGAGTTTTCTTTCAAATCGTACACAGATTGTTTCAGTTGACAATGTCCCGCAGCTCGCAAGTTTTCCTTACTTCTGGAGTTCCTCAGGGCTCCATTCTTTCGCCTTTACTATTCAACCTCTACGTAAATGAAATTTCTGCGGTAACGACAAATTCAACGATTTTTCAGTATGCGGACGACACTCTTTTGTTTTCTCGGCACCTATTCTACCAGCGTGCTATGGAAATGCTTCAGGCAGACGCAACTAAAATTATTGACTGGTTTTCGGCAAACAAGCGCGTGTGCTTCGAAGACAAAACTGATCTGCTTCCGTAATCCTAGTAAGAAATGTCAGTTTGACTTTTTCACTATTCCTTCACAACTCCAGTTGTCTATGTTGTAATTGTAGGCCTGTCGAATATGTTAGTTCAGTGAAGTACTTAGCTCTTCACTTTGATTGTGATCTTACATGGGACACTCACATGTCTTACGTATGTCAACGGTTGAGGAGCGTGTCGTGCATGATGTAGCACATTAAAGGTTTTATGCCATTGTCAGTTAGAAGGAACGTAATGCACACCCTATAGCTTACAGCGTACTAAGGTACGGCATAACTGTCTTTTTCAATTGTTCACTTCTCTGGCATTTAAGAATTGACCGAGTTTTAAAAGGAATTCTAAAAAGTGTCTCATACAACAGCGATTTTTCATCCAATGCTAACCTCTTCGCTTCACTTGAGTTGCCGTCTTTTTACTCGCTTTTCCTTCAAACTGTCGTTTGGCGGGATTTCTGGGAAACCGATTTCAAACTCGCTTCTACCCCATCTCGTGAACTCAGATCTGTTCCACGTTTCGTCACTCCTAGGGTGAGAACTCACTATGGTGAAAGTCTGCGCACATTTTATGTCCCGAAAATTTTTAATGGTCTTCCAGAATCACTGCTTTCCATAAACTCAAACAAGACGTTGAAAAAACGTCTGAGAAGCATGTTCTCGGATGTGATGAAACAGTGACATCCATCTTCTTTTTTTCTACCTTAGTTTTATAAGGTAATCTTTTCGGTTCATTTTTTTTTTTTTTTTACAGATTTTGAGCTATCATTGGAAACGTGATTGGTAGAAATATTTTGTACCTCACTAGGAATATTTTTTTTCTTGATGAAAATTGAAAAAAAAAAACATGAAAAACTTTTTTTATGAAAATAATTGTGTAAGTAATTTTTTAGGAGTAACTGTGACTGCGCATAGTTTTCATTCCTTTCTTTTTGGAAAGTATAAAAAGCTTCTTTTTCCTTAAGAAAAAGAATGGTGCAAAAATGTGCGCGCGCCTTTTTTTTTTTTTTTTGAGGAAGTAAGTTGGGGCCTTGGTAGTTCGCTCCTGCTTTCGGTACGACTACGGTCTTTATTGAATTCTCGGGCTACTGCACGTGCGTATGTGTGCGTTTCTTTTTCTGATGAGACTACGTGTTTTCCTGCTCTTTTTAAAGACCGACAGAAATGTGAACTTGCGCCTTGAGCAAAAGATATCATCGGTCTGTGATTCGTGTTTGTGCGTGTGTGTGTGTGAGTGTGTGTACGTGACAAATGTGAACATTTTCGATAAGCTTGCTGCAACTGCTGGGTCTAGTCCCACAAGCCCTTGAGGCTTTGACAAGACCTAGAACTTGATCCTGACTCTAAGAATTAGTTATTAAAGATTATTATTATTATTATTATTATTATTATTATTATTATATTTAACAATAACACGCTGCAGTTTGTAAAAACGTTAAAGGCCATCACTTAAATTTGAACTGTATGCACTAACTTGCGGCGTTCACGCCGAAATTCCCCACTTTTAATGCATTTTTTTTTCTTTCTTTCTAGCAATTGGTGTTGGCGGTAGTACCATTAAGCTTATCGTGTGTTGTGACTTTGTGTTTACTTTTTATAATTTTTAAGTGTATTTTTCTAGGGCTTGTCCGTTGTTTGTGTTGTCCGTACTATTGCTTTATACCCTGTTCTGCCTTACATGTTAACACAGTGCACCTGTACCAAGACCGCAAGGTTGTTCCCGGGCACGAATAAAAACATTGATTGATTGATTGATTGATTGATTGATTATTATTATTAAAAAAGTAAAGTGCTTCAGTCGATTTTTGTTTTTAAATCTCGTGATATAATGGAATTTTGTTATTCGTCGTTATCTGTTTGCTATTGCGTCGACATTTGTAAATATGCGTGGTAATATTCTAGTTTTTACTGGAAGGTAAATAACAATGCTTCAACCCAGTCTCAGGTGGTAAAAAATGGTAAACTGACACCAGCTCGCCTGCGCCCTAACTGTTTTTTCGTAAATAACACGTTTCTGTGAGTATTGAAAGTGCATTGTTTGTGCGATTATTGTAAGTGCGTTGTTTGTGATTATGCGTTTATTTATACTAATGTTATTTATTGCCTTTACCACGTTTATACTAGAATCTCAACTGTATTAAGGTAAAAGTATTATTGTATACAAAATAGGTTATATTTTGTTCTAAGGCAGCTGGAGCCCGTAGGGAGAAGTAAATTAGTTGACTATAAATAGTAAGTTTAGTACCCATGCCACGCGGAAAAGTTCATATATTTTGATTAAATGATATGGGATTTGATCAGCTCGCTGTTTTGAGTGATTATACGAGCGTCGCAAGCTGGTTTGTCGACCCCATATCGTCATTCGATCGAAATTACATTAATTTTAATTCAGTGACTGCACGCGATAACATCGCTTACATGATCGTAAATGACACTTGCCGAGCCGTGTTCGCGTTGGCTACGTCTACGTGATTTTTAACTGATCTGTATTGCTGTGTCCAATCACTGCGTGTCTCGCCATTTTGTCGAAGTATTTCTGTATAAAATATGCATTCATAGAGCAATAATTGCGTGACCCAATGTGCAATCACATTTTTCTATAGACGTCTTCTACGCATACCTCGGTCGTGCCATTTTGTACCGATTATTTAGCGGTGTAATGTTTGGAGTGTAATAAAGTGTTGCTTAGGCCCGTTGCTATGTGCAGCTTTCATTTTAGCTAATAAGACACGCGTATGTGACGAAAAGTGCGTTACGACGGTCGATCCACGCGCGTTGCCTCTCAATAGGGAGTTTTCGTAGACCGCGTTTCCCCCTCCGCTATGCCCTCCGCAACGAAACAGCCGCTACTGCGCCGGCGCGCCGATGGCCTTGACTGTGGAGTTCCGGCTAGCGTAACTGCTTGCGGAGAGCGTTGCGGGACAGCGGAAACGATCTACGAAAACTCCCTAATGGGCGGTTTTAGCGTACCGTTGCCGTGCGCAGCGAAATTGCTACTGGGAGCTCAAGCTGTAACTTTGAAGCATGCTTTTCAGCGCGCTTAAAGCCTTACCAGCCGTATCGTGGCCACCGCAGAACACGATAACGGTCTTCTAAAACTTGCTTCTTGTAGTAAACAGACACCGTGTTGTTTTGGGCCTTATTGACTTTGCACGAGTGTGCTACCTCGTGATGTTTCTTTGAAAGCTCGGATCGTAGCGCGCAAGTTGACGAGTTAATTTCTCTAGAGCTGTGCATGAGGCACTCCAATACCTGAATTCTAAAGTGTAGGCAATGGGCATTACATCAACGCGGAACCAGAAAGGCTGCCAATTTGTTGTGCGTTAACTTGTGTTTGATTGGGTGATGCAGGACTCATCTACTGTGGCCCAAGGTGCTAGTGAGGACCCAGCACAGATGGCAGCTCCACCACCACCAAATGGTAGGTATGAAAACAAGTCTGGATTCATCTCCATAATACGTTGTTTGCGCCTGCGTCAGGACATGTACTATGCATGAGTGCCGTCGGTAGTGATTTTGTGGGGTTGCAGCTTTGCTACACTGTGATCATGGTGAACTGCGCTGGCTTCAGTGGCCCAAAGTTACAGCTTTTGTACCCATCTCAGCAATTGCACAAAAATGTGAACATGACCTGCACTGTGCATAACTATGAGGAAGGTAGAAGATGCTGTCATTAACATATTGTGCCTGGTCGGTAGCTCCCAAGGTGGCTGTAGGTCCAACCGTGTTGATGTTTCTAGCAAGGTGACACCTCAGCAAGACTCACAAAAACTTAAGTGTACACATGGTGCAGAGACAATACACACATGGTTACTCGAGTTTTGTGTCGGACAAGACACAGATCCAATTAATGAGACTGTGTCAGTTAGTAAAAAGACGGTGCCTCCGGTCCTGTTTCCCAACAGCAACCTGCTTCCACCGAACATTCCCGGCAGCACCACATCTAGCCACCGCCCTGAAATGGACAAGGGAATGACACCAAGACAAAACTGGCTCACCAATTTCAAAACCGGTATCTGCTATTTATATAAAGGTCCACTTCTAAAAATATTTGCTGCAAAGGGCTGTGGGAGCAGGACGCACCTGGCTAAGCATTGCCTGTCAAACTCGGCAAAATCATATTGGCGTGCAGTTTTGTATACTTCTCTTAATTTTTTGCACTCAGATATTCATGTCCTCCACCTTTGGCTAGATATCACAATCTGTCACAGTTGAGAGTAAGTAGCAGATGGTTCTCGCCACCACACAGAGCAATATTTTCTGCGTACTGAACTGGACAAACACGGACAAACTTTGTCATCATCACTTGACGGTTTAAACTTCTGCCTAGGCTTAGCCCAAGTGCCTGCACTAGCACATATTCCCCCGCACGTCTCCGAGCAAGCGCGCCCGTGGCCGAATGGTTCTCGTGCTTAGTTCCCACACAAAGGGCCAAGGTTCGATTTCTGGCCGCGCGTGCACCTCCACCAAAATTTCACAAATGACAGATGATCAGTCGACGAATGAACAGAACCTAAACGTTTAATTTGGCAAACTTGTGCCGAAAACAAAAATACAAAGAGGTAGCATCACAGGCATCGAAGGTCGGCGGAGTAGCAAGATCGAGCGCAAGATCGAGACTCTCTCTGTATCGCCACGCAGAGCCCCTCATGTTCATGCGTGGACTTCTGGAACAATCGGCATAGAAAGTTCGGTGCGTAGAACATACTGACTTTGAAGAAGCAACCGGATTCTTGAATTAAACCAGAATGCAACATTTACAGAAATAACAGAAAGGTGCATGTGCTGCCAGGCATCATACCTCAGCCCTTTGTGTGCAAGCTAAGCACGATAACCATTCGGCTACGGTCAAGCTTGCTCGGAGACGTGCATGGCAATATGAGCAGCCTCTGCCATTAACCACATCTGACATGTACCAAGTGGTGGTCACCAACACGGTGCCCTTGGAAGCACTCGAAAGTCTTGTCTTTTATACTGACATGACATTACCTGCAAACCATGTATGTGTGCTACTGAAACTGTGTCATGTCAGCTATGCACCAGTCATCAGGTAGAGCTGCAGTGGAAAAAGATAAGCACAAGCGACCAACGACCGGAGCAGCAAAATCGCGACACACGGTGGTGGCCGGCATAAAGCAGCCCATCCTAAAGCTTGCATTTCGAAAGCTATCTTATCCCTCAATTTTCTGGCAGCCACCCACACGTTGAGACATGGAGCTTGACTGGCACTTGCTATCGGCGCGCTCAGGAACAATAGCACTGCCTGTCGCGATTTTGCTACTCCGGGCATCGGTCACTTGTGCTAATCTTTTTTAGCCGCAGCTGTACACTGCCACCCTGGATGGTGAGTGCCTGAACTGCCCCCAGCTGCACTGTCTAGGAGCTCTCGCCCACTCAGCAGAAGCAGCAGGTTGCATTGCACATGCTGCTGGGCACCCAACATTGCAGCATGAGTGCCCTAGTTGTAGAGAAGTGCCGTCAAGGTCTAAAATTGGCTGGCAAGCATTGTTTTGAGAACTGTGGAAAGAAAACCTGTGTCATGGCACTAATGAATTATTCCAGGCCGAGTTTCTTCGTCCTTGCTTTATTCAGTTACATCCAGGTGAGCTTGTGCTCAGTCTTTGTTGTTTGCTCAACGCAATGCGGAAGAGCTGGACTTCCAGAGCACCCAAAAACATTGACGGGAACATCAGTTAAATTGTCATCGGAAATCAGTTATGACAGACAGTTATAGCACAAAGGAAAGTGAATGCAGGACTCTTCTGTTTTCGCTCTTTTTCATTTTCGGACCTTGTGTTGTGTTTCAAAGTGAGTGATTTCCAACTTTTCGCTTTCCATGTGATGGACAGAGCAGGCCTGTCTGCTGCAAAGTAATTAGATCATGCTAGGTGCACATTGCTCAAGGCTGCTTGCTCTATATGTTGTGTGTTGTACTGGAAGACCCACAGCATGAGTCTGCTGGTCTGAGCAGTTCCTTGGTTGGGAAGGTGCCCGCATAAACAAAATGTTTTTCAGAAGTCTCGCATTCTTGATATTTCCAGCACTGCACGAGAGTTCTAAAAGAAGGTAAAAGCAGTGGTATGCCATACACTACTGCTCACCACACCCCTGGGATTCTCTTGTTCTATGTAATTTCTGTAACATAGTCTTTAAAAATGCTTGTTTTTATAAACATTCACCCTTTTCGTGTACTTTGTTTGCAGGCTGTGGAGGGACAAGCAGCTGCACATACCCAGCAGTCATCTTCACTGACCAAACTCGCGCTGCCCCTCATGGCGGTGCAGAATTTCCATCCACAATAAAACGTACTGCCTAGGCACCATTTTGCGTCTGTCATGATTTCAGTATAGCATGGAAAAAAGATTTGCAGCACTACCTTGGTCATACCCGACAAAATTGTCATACATCGAATACAAATTTTGGGTCAGGAAATCTCGGTGCAATTGTTTATGTGCCGGAACTCGTATCTCGACTTGAGATGTCGATGTATATTTCATATACAGGCAACCAAAAATTTCACAATTAACGGTTGCACTGGACATTATTTAAAACTAAAATGAACCATCTAGTAAAAATGTTTGTTCCTACAGTTCATGTACGCACCGATTTAGGTAATCCATGGTTTACAAAAACCTTGCTCTCTTTGCGAAACAAGAAAAAAAGACTTTTCGTAAAGGCCAAACGGTTAGATACCAGCCAGTCTTGGGATGTCTACAATTCTGCATTAAAAAACTACACCAGGAGCATAAAACAAGCCAAGAATAAATTCTTTTTTAATGACTTACTGTCCATTTTGAGGAGTAACCCGAGAAAGTTTTGGAATATGGTTTCACCAAAGAACGACATCTCGGCCATCCAGCTACGTACCGACAACGGTGATCCCATTCCAGAGAGAGACATTCCTACAGTGTTTAACGAATATTTTTCTTCAATTTTTACTAACGAGTGTTTGAACACTGTTACCAGCCTCCCCGAGCAACCTTACGAAGCCAAGCCTCCAATCAGTGTAAGCGCAGCCGGTATTCAAGACCTCATTGCCAAATTAAAACTCTCATCGTCCGCCGGTACCGACAACATCAATTCAAAAATTCTACAAAATACTACCAGTATCTCGAGTGAGTTCTTAAAATTAATATTTGACCAGTCACTATCTGAAAGCTCCCTCCCTTCTGACTGGAAGGTTGGCAGGATCGTCCCAGTTTTCAAGCTGGGAAGTCGCTGTTTGGTTTCAAACTATCGTCCAATATCTTTAACTTCAATTGCATCTAAACTTCTTGAGCATATACTATATTCGCAAATTATGAGTCACCTAACAACTAATAGATTTTTTTTTTCAAAAAGCAGCATGGATTTAGAAAGGGACTCTCCTGTGAGACGCAGCTTTGCGACTTCATCCATGACCTGCATACTAATCTCGAGTGTCGCGGTCAGACTGGCGCCATCTTTCTGGATTTTTCGAAAGCTTTTGATCATGTTCCCCATCAACGACTACTATCCAAACTGGCATCCCTACGTCTTGACCCGCTAATATTCTCATAGATACGTGACTTTCTTTCTTACCGCGTGCAATACACCGTTACTAATTACCATGAGTCTGCCCTAACAAACGTTTCATCTGGTGTTCCCCAAGGGTCCGTACTGGGTCCCCTACTTTTTTTAATATTCATAAATGACCTTCCGGCCACCATTTTATCTAATATTCGCCTGTTTGCAGATGACTGTGTCGTATATAACAAAGTAACAAGTGTGCATGATAACATTCAATTTCAAGATGATTTAGTAAAAATGCATAGATGGTGCGAACAGTGGCTGATGCCATTAAACACATCTAAATGTAAACTAATCTGTTTCACTAGAAAAAAAACTGTTTTGTCCTACCAATATTACTTGGGCTCCGATTTAATTGAGACCGTTCCTTCTTACAAATATCTTGGTGTAAAATTAACATCAGACCTTTCATGGAATAATCACATTGAAGCCATCTCCGCAGACACCTCCAGGACCCTGGGAGTACTCCGACGTAACCTTCGACCTGCTCCACCAACTGTCCGCAAGCTGGCCTACGACACACTTATCCGACCTAAACTAGAATATGCTGCCTCCATCTGAAACCCCCATCAAGGCTACCTTATCAATCATCTGGAAGCAATTCAAAACAGGGTCACTCGTTTCATCCTCTCCACGTACGATAACTCCATCAGTGTCTCTTCCCTACAAAGTCAACTCACCCTTTCTTCTTTGCAGCTTCGTAGGAACATCACTCAGCTCTGCCTCCTTCACAAAATTTATTATGACTGTCTAGACCTTAAAACAGCATTATTATCACCTCCCGATCGAACGTCATCTCGCCTAAACAATGCCTGTACCATCAAAAGGATCTCTGGCTTAACAAACGCTTTCAACCGATCTTTCCTCCCACAAGCTATCAATGACTGGAACAGCCTCCCATCCTCCATCGTCACCATCGTAGAACCAAACGCCTTTAAATCAAGTCTTCAATAGCACTTTTTATGTTGTTAACTGTTTACCAACCTTTTCCTGAATGTATTTTTTTTGTGTCTATTTTTTCCAATGTATAATATGAATGATCCCCCCCCCCCCTTATGTAATGCCCTCACGGGCCCTTAAGGTTCAATAAATGAAATGAAATGAAATCGTCCAGATACCAGCAACCACAGTTAATTCTTCACCTTTTTCTTCCTCTATGCTTGGAACAATATACTGTTAGAGCCAGAATGCTTATGCAGTCAATAAGAAACAAGATGCTACCCATGAGGAGGCCCTCCATTATTCTCTGTTGTAATGCCCCGACGTTTCACTTATGCGGTTCGCATTTTTGCCAGGTTACCCTGCCAAAAACATTGTGTTAAAAAGCTTTTTCAGAAACATCAACTTATTACAAACTTCCATTTTTAGGTGCCATACCAAAACCCCAACAGCACACGCTTGCTGCGGTGTTTCTTCAGCCCAGGCACCACAGCAATAAAAAAAAAGTACTTGTCATATCTATCTCTTTCTGTCTGATATGAAACACCATTTTCTGAAGTACCAAACTTGTCTGCCATAGGCTTGGGGTAATTTTTTTTTTTGATGCGTAAGCAATTGCTTGAGACCAAAAAAAGTGCCCTTGTATCAAACTACTCTCGGGGTCTATAAAAGACCCCGAGAGAATTGCATGCCGCTTTAACTATCTGTTAGGTAGACCACTCTGCAGCCAAAGGGACTTACCGTGTCTACTTGATTTGGCAAGTTACAAAGTATGAAAAAACATTGCAAGCGGATACACACAAGTACATTTTGCAGATGTGACGAGAGACAAAGCTCGTAGTAGCCTCAACAGCTGCAGGCTTCAAGTTTGAGCAGGGAGACCTTGGTAGGCAGCACATACTTGCAGAGGCGGCCACCTCTCAGATTTTCAGCACTGCACAGCGTGTCCTCTTCTGCCAAAGCTTACACCGTCCTCGGGGTCGGACTCTTGGGGCTCAAGGGGGAGGCCCCAAAATAGAGCTATACAAGCCCGCATTGTGCAAATGATGTTGATGTGCCTAGCACCTTTGCAACCACCGGAACCTGCAGTAGATGGTTCTTCTCGATGCGCCACGGACTCCCGATGTCATCAGCGAGAAGGCTCGGTGAGGCTTGGTATGGGGTAGGTATACTTTATATACAGGGAATCACGATAAAGCAACTTTTACAAAGCAGGAAGGGAACTTTCTGGCCGCCCCACGGACCCTCTCCGCGGCTACTCGAGGTGAGGCCTGCCCACCTAGCTCCAGACAAGAACCCCTTTTCCAGTCAAGACCACGCTTAAATACCAGCGGATACGCGCTGCTTACAATCCCCCCAAGTGAAAGAACATAGAAAAAACACTCCGAACACTGACATCACTTTTCTCCTGCGCCATTCGTCAAAACTGACATCATTTCTTCAGACGCTTTGCTATTTGCCAAAACTGACATCACTCCTTCAGAGGCTTTGCCATTCGTCGGTTCTGATGTCAGGTCTTGCGCAACTCTCATACAACCTTGGCACACCGGAATGCAATGCTGCTCGTCCATCCATCGGAGCACGGAGAGGAAACATGACACCCCGGCCAGCTTCCCGCAAAGGGCAATCTCTTTACGGGTATGCATTAGTCACGAATGCGAAGGTGGCGGCGCCCGGCAACACATAGAGCACGCCGAGAAAGCGATAAACAATGACGCCAGACCTTACACCTGCATTTCAGCATCCTATTCACTGCTCTACGACAGGATCTTAAGCAATGCTTTTTGTTAAGCTTGGCCTCAGGACAGCACAGCATCCATTGGGGTGTCGAAAAATTGGTGTGCAAGCATGGCTTCAGGGTTTTGTCGCTGTCACCTGCACACAACAGTGAGGCGGTATCTGACATGAATGTTTCATAACCTTTTCAGTTGTCCAAAAGCGCATCAAGACTAGATAGAAATTCTATATGATAATGCAGCCTCTACTTGGAGCTAGTAGTTGCATAGCATCCCAAAAAGGCTGAAAATGTAATAATAAAAAAGTTGGAAAAAAAGTGGAGGTAATCCACTTGTCTTGCATAATACCCAAAATTGTGCCTTCAGAGCAAAGAGGTGTCAATTGAGTTTATAATCTCTTTATTTTCCTTTATATACAAAGGTGGGAGATGGGGCATATAATGTCAAACGTCAAGCTGCATGGCTTGCAGCTTGACGAGGCGCCCTACCCGGTGTGGCAGAAAAGCAGCAGAAACGTTTCAGACAACACAAGCAAAGAACAAGATACTGTACCAGTTTGAACCTGCAATCATAAAATGAACACGTACACAACGTGCTGCGGCAGAACAATTTCCAGATGTTGAGGCCCGAGACATTTGGATGATACACATGCAATCACGAGTAAGCTTCAATCCGTGCGACTACCTCGCACGACACTCATCACGGTGAATGAGGCACCCATTTTCTACTGAGAGCTCTCGTGCAAGCGCATTGAGCAAATGTTCTATTCATACTGTATTAGAACACAGCGTATTGAGCACTTACCGACAACACCGCTGAATTCGCATAGCTGAACTTGTTGGTCGTCGTCTTTCCGTCTTCACTTGGCGCGCGAAGCCCACCTACCTTCAGCCCCGGGTTATCGATTATCGCCTCTGTAGCATCCAAAGAATGCGACTCGTAGCACACCGACGCACGGTGACGTCTTTGTCGCAGCAAAATGTGCCGCCAGCAACGCACAAGGAGAGGACTTGCTGCTCGGCGGTCACCATATGGGGCCCCTCGCGACGCCGCCAAAGCTTCCACGGCAAATGTCAGCACCAACGAGTGTCGGGCAGTATTCCCCGATTACGTCCCTGACGAACCTTGAACGACGAACACATAAAAAAACGTAGCGATAGTCCGTGAAAGCTCGCTTTGGCCCGCCCCGTCCGCGAGCTTGAACGTCGCCATCTTCATTGACTTTGGCAACTTTGGCTTCGTGACTACTACAAAGTTATCTCCATCGCCAAACTCAATCGTGACGACATTTTGACGTCACCGCGAACTTTATTATTTCACCAGCATAGCTCGAACTCCGTCGGAATCCGTAGGGAAAAACTCAATCGCAACGTCACATCACGTGACCAAAAGGGCAGCCAATCAGCGACCGATTGAGTTAACTTCATCGTTGAGTTTGCGATCTAGCATAGACAGATAGACCACGCTGCATTTTGTACACGTCCTGCGTTTAGAAGAAGTTAATTGGGTTCATTTACAGATTCGAAATTGAGGCGAAATCATGCAGTGTTTCGGCGGGTCAACGTTTGCCTTCAGAAACGTGAAATTGCCATTTCTTTCAGCCACTACGCGCAACAATGAAATCTTTCGACAGAAGAAGAAACTATATAAGCCTCGTAAACTTGTCAAAAACTTTAATTACAACCCCTGTTGGCTAAACATAAAAAATCGCGCCTGCAGCTTCTTCTTCCGCTGTTCCATAGGAAGACATCGTTCCGATTTTTGCGATTTTTGCCAGCACTGAGGTCGGTAGCTGGTACTCGGGACATTTTTTCTTCAATCTTCGGAGCCCGTTACGAACGGAAAGCCAAGTTTGCTTTTTACAACGTTCATATCGCAGAAATTCCTCTCTACGCCAGCGTTAGAAAGAGGCAAAGAGAGCACTGTCAAGGCAAGGGATTCTTTCCTGTGCGATTAATCCGGTTTACAATCTATACATATCATGACTTCAGTTAACTCCAACAACAATGAGGCACTCTGTCTCAGTGAAGCCAATAAAGAGAACTTGTGGCGCGTTTGGATACCGCGACTCCAAATAACTATAGGTGGCGCCACTCATTTTCCAAGATGGCGGGTTTAGTGAGGGTCAGAGATGCGTGCCGCTGTTGAGCCCGTCTAGTGTGCTGGCTTCACTGAGCGACATAAATTATTTCTGGTAATACAAGGAAGCTAATGTTTTATGAGCGCAGGTTACCCCTTTAACCTGAAAACAAGAACGGTGTTTAGCGTATTTTTTACGGAAGGATGCGCGTTTTAATTCTGGAGCGAAACCGAAACTTACCTCTATTTTGGATTTAATTTCTCGATATAGGCCTTAATTTCGAATTATTTCACGACTCAAGATGTGTCTCACATCGTAATTATTTACTTAGAAGAGTTGTTCGCGGAAACTTTATTTTGTGACATATTGTTCGATCCAGGGTGATATTTGTAGTTGCTGAAAAAATCAGTGCTGATATCTGTGCGTTCTCGCAGCCTTTCTCTCGCTCAGATAATTGTCATGGGAAATAATGACAATTATTCCAGCACAAGAATAAGAAAATAATTTTAATTTTTATAATATGTCCACGAAACGTATAAACTAATAAACGCTGCTCTCACTGCAACAACCCAAAGACGGAATCCGAGTCAGACAGCTGAAGTGTGTGTGTGTGTGTTTATAGCACCGCGTGACGTGTAGGACTTCATATTACATCCATTGTTTGGCTGTTTGTCTATCTTGATAACTATGTCAGAGTTTTTCATATGCTAAAAAGAAAACAGAATTATACCTTTCTCGGAAGACTATTATTGTTAAATAGAGAATTCTCGCGATCTTGGCGTTAATTAGAGGCATACTTTGCCGCGATTTGTATTAATAATAATAATATTAAAAGTCACATATTTGAATAAGTAATTCTTAGAGTTCTAATATAATTTCTTGCTTATGATCTAATTTTAAACGCGCGAAGAAATAGGACAATAAAAACTGTGCTAATTATCATCACTGGTTTCAGTTGCTGCATTTTAATTACCAATAAAAAAATAGTCTAAAATCAATGAAAACATTTTAGCGAATGTGAGAAATTCATGTAAAATTACATTAATTGTGAATAAAGTATATTCTGCTCAAAGTCACGACTTTTGACAACCGGCGAAACGCCCAAAGTCGCCGCCAATAACCTTCCAAACCAAATGCTCAAAAATAAAAAAATAAAAAAATGAAAAAATGAAAAAAAGAAAAAAAGCTTTTTTTTTTAATTATTAGTTTTTTCATAACATTTATTTACTTTTGTATTTGCTCGCCGTTGTTTTGCCAATCTCAACCTTTCCAGTTCGAAGGAACGCCTACCTGCTTGCACGTCTGGTCACTGCAGCACGTTTCGTTGGCGTTGGAAGCCGGTGAAACAGTTGTGAGTTTAACACCTTTCCAAAAAACACTCGACATCAGGGGCAACAAACCGCTTGTGAGCCCAGTCACTGAGTTTGAGGCTAGACTCTCACCGGCGTCCCTCCTAACCCTAATCGAGTGGACTGTGATTTCAATAGGCGCAGCCTGCGTAGGTGCAGTTTCAAACGCTGCTGGCGGCTAAATTCTCGTCTTTTCCCGCTATATTTTGTGTTTCATGGTACATGTATTTTCCCGAGGACATTGAGAAAGCATTGTGCCACATTTAAAAAAACAAAAAAGTTAAAAAAAAAATCTAAACTATTTTTGTTGGGTACACGCGCGACAGAACGAATGCGACAGGAATGAATAGTTCTAGTTATTTGTTTTTTTCTTGCGATAAGTTTAGACGGCACCGCGGAATTCGCCGCATGTGAAACGACAAAGGGCTTTGCTGTCAAAAATAAATTGCAACAGAAGAGGGCCGAAAGGCATGCATTTTTCACGCTCACAAATAACGTGTTTACCGATGGACAGGACACGGACATACAATTGAGGAAGTGTTAACATTCGTACGTACCACACGATGCAGCGTTATCCGAAACAAATTTATTTGAGAAAGATCTCAAATAACACTGTCACAGTCGACGACAGTCACATCTTGACGATCGGACGGAATCCGGGATGACTTCGTTTTGGGGCACGTCTTGGGGAGAGCTTCCTTTTTTCACAACCGCACCAAGGCAAAGAAACAAACGTGACTGACCCGTTTCTCACCCCAACCCGGACAACTGTTTTTGGAGATGGCTGAGGATTTTACGCGGATTATCTCTGGGAGGGGGGAGAACAATGTTCGCAAAATCGCGTCGAGGGTCGTTCGACGTCCTTCACGTCTTTCGTTTCCCGTGAATGTCGAGCAGAAAAGCTTGAATGGCAGGCACTTACCAGCCTTATTTCTCACAATGGAAGATAACACAAAAAGGGTACGCAGCACGCATAAAAAAAAATAAGTGGAAAACTTCAAGAGGGGCGAGAAATCATCGAATGCAAAACCGCAAAAACGTAGGTAGAGAACCGCGCTGAGCGGGTCTTCACAGTCCCAGAGAGTGGCAGAAAATTTCTAGCTGATAGAGGGCGCGAGAGTCGCACCAGCCGCATCAGCATCAACAACATGGCGGCGGCCTAGGAGCGGTTTTTGGAAAGGTGTAACTCAAGCCCTGTGTGTTTGCGTTAGCTTTACGTGTTCTACACTGCGCGTGCGCGGAGCCCGAAACTGCGGTCTTGGATGGCGCATGGCGATGGGGCGCACGCACAACGTGGGGCACGGAACTCTAACGCAAACGCATACCGCTTGCGTTTGCTTCTATGCGCAATACTAAAACTCTCCAGTAAGGTACAATCCCATACCGGCTGCAGCACTAGGTTGGGACAGTGAAGAGTCTTGTTTACATTCGGAAACGACATTTCGCGAGCCATGATCGCGAGCAGTTCCGCCATGCCCGCTGAGCAGGAGAGTCGGGGGACCCTCACTAGAGCGCTTCCCGTTTCCGCCGCGGGAGGGTGAGCGTCGAGCTGGAGACGCGAATACTTCGTTTCAGCTTCGGTCCAAACGCAGCCGATGCTACAAGCGCGAGCATGTGGCCCAGAACAGTGCTTGCACTGCACGAGCGCGCGTGCTTGGCAGGGATGCTGAAAGCCCGGAGCTCGCGCTTGTAGCTTTGGCTGCGTCTGGACCGAAGCTGAAACGAAGTATAGGGGTGTCGCGAACTTTTGTCGAACCGGATTTTTAGGTCCAACTTTCGGGGTTCGACTGGGTCAAACCGGTTTGACGAACCTTCGACCTTTTCACCAGATTCGACCGGTTCGACTTTGTGGACAGTGTAGCATGTCTAGGTTTGGAGAATTTTTTTTTTTTATGCAAAGGGTTATTTTACTTTATGAACAGTTGCAATGAAAATAAACCAATTCTAATCCCTGAAGAGGTTAATACCTTATTTTTTTTGTACTGTATTAACTGAAATAATTAATCAGCGCTGCCCTTCATTCATCCCTGAGCCATCACCATCCAATCCCAAGCCAACTGGCCAGCTTGTCGCGCATGCGCACACGAGTCGAACCTCAATAAAAGGTCGTCGATTTTTGCACTAAAAGTTCGAAAAAGTCGAACCTGGTCGAACTCGAACCCCGGCCGGCTCGCGACACCCCTAGATACAGCAAAGAAAAATTCAAGTACCGCTTGTAACGGTCCCCAAACCATTATGTGGTCCACTCAATCGTATGTAGTCCACAACCTAAGTAAAAAAAAAAAAAAAAAAAAAAAAGAAAAGTTATTAAGTTACCAACCGCAGAAAATATGTATAAAAAGCTAGAATTCACGGAAATAGCTAAGTATGGAGCTAGATTTTAGAAAAAGAGCCAATTTAGCTACTCGTAGCTGACGGAGAAATTTCGTAGCTAGTTCTAGCCTAAAGTAGCTAGATCTTTCTGCAAAGTAGCTAAATTGGCAACACTGGTCCTGAGATGATCTACGTCACGATTGCGTTGACGTGGGTCACGCAATCGTGACGTAGTCTCCGCTCGGACTTCTCCGAGCGCTTGCCAGAGTGGGCCGTTTATAACGAACAATACAGCCACCAGGCTCAAAATACAAACGTGCGATTGTCATTTACGGATATTGTGGATCATATTCAATCTATTTTTGAACACGACGGGAATATTTTAAATTTCGTTGAAGTATCCCTTTCAAGGGGCCTTTAAAAAAACGTCAAAATCTTTTTTTTTTTTTTTTTTTTTTTATTTGAAATGATTGAAAGCGATGCCTGGACGTTACCCTCAAAATTCGAAACTGGGGAATTGAGTATTTGTGAAGTACAAAAACAATTTCCAAGTGTCAATTTGAAGTTCTGAAGTTCCCGCGCGATCCGCGCCAGTACAGTGACGTCAAATATTGAGCGGCCCTGCGATTCGACTTTCTTTCACGCCTCCTCTCCGAATGTGTGTGTGTAAAGAGCGAGACACGTGGGCCGATCTGACGTGCGTGCAGTCGGAACGACGTTCGGAGGCGAGGGTTTTCGTCGAATCGGAGCGCCGGACGGGGGCTCCGTCCGGCTCCAGCATGCGAGCAACTTGCCAAATATTCGCCGCACTGCTGTCCGATTTTCGGAGGGCTGCAGCCAATGGCAGCACGGATGGCGCGAACGTCATGTCGTCACGTGACTTTCGGACCGATCGGGAGAGGAGGTGCTTCGTGGCCGGGAAAGCGGATATGGCGGTGCGCTGTGCGTCACGCGAGTTGTCGTTGAGAAGGAAACGGACGCATCGAGTTTTCCCGCGCGCACAAAACGAGCTGCTTTTCGCTCGCAATAGCAAGCCGGCCTTGTGGGACTGATCGAGACCGTCGAGACCCGAATATACTCCGCTTCACCTGACGATCGACAGCAGCGTACGCTACGAGCCATTCTAATGTCGTGTGAGTATCACGTGAACTTCGAGAGACACACAGCAATTCGCGGGGTGCGTAGTCGCGTGATTTGTGCGCAGTGCTCGCTTAGCTAAGATGGCTCCTGAGGTCCGCTGCGGTCCATCGGGATTAAGTAATGTCGAGCAGAAAGGTAACCTCGCGAATAATCATTAGAAACGCGCACTTTAAAGGGGCCCTGCAAGGACTTTTTACTGTTTTTTTAAATTGCACCGAACCTGAGCGCACTGAACGTAGTGACTTAGTGAAACTTTTCTTTTCGCGAAATTCACTTTATTTTAAAAGTTATAGGCAATTTAGAATTACAAAAACAAGCAAAAAATAACCTCCTTCATGACGTCGTAGGTCCTGGCTTGAGTGGCCGTGAACTAGAGGAGGGGTAGTGAGCTCATTGAGCGCTCACGGCCACCGCACTCCTTGTCGACGGCGCCAGAAGGCGCCACTAAAGCATGTTTTGGATAGGCTGTATGCAGCGGGCAGCCAAAGCGGCTTTCATTGCGTCTGCTGCGCGATTGAACACTAATTCAGCATGAAACTTCATTGGCCACAAACGACAGCAAACACGGGGTAAAGATCAGTTCAGAATGGGAGCCACTTCGCGCTGCCATGCCGTGAAACGGCCAGACCGCAAGACAAAGCCTCCCGCCGAAGGCCTTCGGAACGCTCGGAGCCGGTCGGATCCTCCTGTCCATACGACTGCAGCGCCACCGCGTACATCCGGGAGTTTTCCGTGTCGGCGCTAGTGCACCATATCGGCGTTTTATCCCACTACTCCTTTCTAGTATGCGCCGCCTTTTTCACCGCTTGGCGGCGGGTATGTTGGCGGGTCATTTCTTGTTTCCGTAGTTTATAAACTGCATTTCTTTCTTTTTTTCATCTATAATAGTGAACAAAAACTACTTTTATAAATAACTGAAACGGTTCGCGCCACTTATATTTTGTATTTCGACCAAAAAGAAGTTTTTAGTGGCTCTGACCAGTAGTAAGCCCAGGACCAAAGACGTCACATTTTGCGCGCTTTCGGTACCGCGGGTCGCCCTCGTCGGTGGAGGAGGTTTCCGTGTCGTCCGGTTAAAATATGGCGCACTGATATTTAGCTACTCTTCCCGTGCCCGCTGGCTTGCCCGAACCCCAAGAGACGTGGAAACCGCATAAAAGGTAGACGCTTAAATATGATTGCAGGGCCCCTTGAAACACAATAAAGATACTACGTTTGTTTTAAAAGGACCCTGCAATCATATTTAAGCGTCTACCTTTTTTTGCGGTTTCCACGTCTCTTGGGGTTCGGGCAAGCCAGCGGGCACGGAGAGAGTAACTAACTATCAGTGCGTCATATTTTAACCGGACGACGCGGAAACCTCCTCCACCTACAGGGGCGACCCGCGGTGCCGAAAGCGCGCGATATGTGACGTCCTTGGTCCTTCGCTCACTACTGGTCAGAGCCGCTAAAAGCTTCTTTTTAGTCGAAAAACAAAATATAAGTGGTGCGAGCCGTTTCAGTTATTTATAAAAGTAGTTTTTGTTCAGTATTTCAGATCAGAAAAGAAACAAATGCAGTTTAGAAAGTACAGAAACAAGAAATGACTTGTCGACATACCCGCCACCAAACGGTGGAAAAGGCGGTGCATACTAGAAAGGTGTAGTGGGATCAAACACCGACGAACGGCGAGCGTAGAAAGGTCCCAGATACATCCGGCGGCGCTGACAATCGAGGTTCCGAGCGTTCCGAAGGCCTTCGGCGAGCAGCTTTGGCTTGCGGTTTGGCCCCTTGGCGGTATGGCAGCGCCAAAGTGGCTCCCGTTCTAAACTGATCTTTACCCCGTGTTTGCTGTCGTTTGTGGCAAATGAATTGTCATGCCGAATTAGTGTCTAATCGCGCAGTAAATGCAATGCGAGCCGCCCAGGCTTCCTGCTTCATACAGCCTATCCAGAATATGCTTTAGTGGCGCCCCCTCGAGCCGTCGACACGGAGTGCGGCATCCATGAGTGCTCGCTGAGCTCACTACCCCTTCTCTAGTTCACGGCCACTCAAGCAACCAAGGACGTCATGAAGCAAGTTACTTTTTGCTTGTTTTTGTAACTTTAATTTGCCTATAAATTTTAAAATAAAGCGAAGTTCGAGACAAGAAAAGTCTCCTTTAGTTACTACGTTCAGTGCGCTCAAGTGCGGTGCAAAGTAAAAACAAGTAAAAAAGTCCTTACAGGGCTCCTTAAAAATCATGGGTGTGTTATCTGCAGCTTTATCTGAAATCCCAGGAAACGCTTTTCCGTCCTCCACAAATGTTTAAACAGTTTGCAACAGAGCAAAGCAATATTGATGTTCCTTACACCGATCCTGATCCTCATGAAGTCGCACTTTTAAATCATGACGATGGGCAGCTGATCTGCTCTGCACGAGCACCAAGATGGTGGCGCCTGTAACAACATGGATGTTCTGGGCGTAGGCGTAGGTCATTTAGTCGCTCTACTTAAACCAATACTAAAAGAGCATGTCAATCTTGTTCTTGCCCTACCAGAGTTAGTCATTGTGACAAGACAATCCGGCATGTACTTTTCCACAGCTTACCAATATGCTCCTCTCATTGGCAGATGTGAACTGGAATGGACTGCCCTAAGACAGTCACCATCGAGTGCCCTGTCAGATTTCACTAAAGCAACTTTATTATTTTTTTTAATTATAATGCAATTAAATGCAAAGGTGCAAGCGAGCTGGACAAGAATGACGAAAGTAATCCCTGGAGAAGGGGAACAAGGGGACAAAGGACACCTTTGCATTTAATTGCATTATAATTATAACCTGAAATTGCAAGCTTCACCCTTGTTGGTGTTCGACTGGTGGCAGCTGACTAAACCCGTTTGCTCTAATGACGTCTAACCCCTGGTTAGCTCAGTTGGTAGAGCGCTCCACTTGTAATGGAGAGGTCCCGGGTTCGATACCCGGACCAGGCGGGTTTTTTCGGTCGCTCACCAGTCACCTAGCTGTGTTTGGAGGTTTATGTTTGTCCTTGTTCCCCTTCTCCAGGGATTACTTTCGTCATCTTTATTATTGTAGTTAATTTTTGCTCTAATCTTAATGCCTTCTGCCTCTGAAGGATTGTAAACATATTTGCAAATAAATCCAATTCACATACTAGGGATGCCACGAACTTTTTTCGAACCGAAGGTTCGATGATCAAATCAAGCGGTCGAAAGGTTCGAAAGAGCCTTTCGACCGCAGACTTTCCATATCGAGAAATTCGGCGGAAGTCGAATTTTCGACCTTACTAAACTAAGAATTTGGACGCTTTGCGAACTTTCAAACTTCCTACGCTAAGAAATTTGATAATTTTCGAACTTATTAATCTAAGGAATTCGAAAATTGTCGACTTTGATTAATGAAAAGTCAAAAGTTCGACGACCTTCGAACCTTTAGGGTAAAAGTTCGTCGACCTTCGAAAGTCCGGCGGGCGGTTTCATTTGGATTCAAGGAGGGAGGTACATTCGTAATTTCTTTTTTCGCGTTTTTACATGCGGTGCCGCATTCCTTGCGAAGGACAATGCCGTTTATTTCAATCATCTGGCATGATTGGTTTTAAAGAAATATCAGACTCCCGAAAGAGCAAGGAAGGACGACGGGTTTTTGACAATTGTCGTTTGTGCCATATTTGAAGCGCGCTATAGCCGAAGCTATTTATGGTAGAGACGTTAAACTTTTTAAGGATGATCTATGTATAGCCTAGGTAAGTGTCGTTTTAAATGATTATTGTTGTTCAAGACGAGTTTCGAAGAAATGTCCAATACTGCATCTACGGGCAATTATGCCCTAAACTTGATAATTTTTTTCGTCTAAATTGTTTGAGGCATCGCATTTAAATTAACACCACAGACAGTACATATCATTACCATCTGCAGAATACAAAATAATGTATTTATTGTTTTTTTTCACGTTGAGGAATAAATTAACTCATGGGGTAAGATTTCTAAAATTGTTCAAGTTCAGCACGTCATAAAAAAAAGAAAACATTTTTATTTTATTTATTTATTATTATTTTTTTTTTTTTCATCCCACGTTCCTGGGACGTGTTTCTTTTAGCCTGTACACATTTTGGTAGGAGAAACTTGTTTCGTAGTTCTGGGCCTCTGAATATGCAAGAATACAACACTTCCGGCGGGTTCTTGATAGGTTTTTTTTTCTCTCCAGCTTTTTATTTTGCATTTATTGTTATGTTTATTTATTGATTATTTTTTACCAATGGCACAGTTATTTAGGTCGAAAAGACATAGCTTTGAACTTCCGAACCTCCGAGCATATGACGAGAAGTGCCTTCTGACAACGATTTTCTAACAGTGACCATCTACGCGATATTTTATGCAGTGAAGAGCGACATAGCTATACTCTATTTCACCTTATGATGTACCGCAGGAAAGGCTACAAGCGCGTGCTCCCTGCTCTGGGGCCACGGTGTAAGATAATACTCTTCAGGTGAGGACAGCGCGCTCCTCGCGCAGTGCAGATAAAGTTCGCTTTTCACTCTCTCTTTCTCTCCCTCACTATGGTTTCAAGCGGCGCCGGCAGATGACTCGTCGACAGGTGGGCACGGCAAAGGCGGCTCGTGCCACCTCATGCTCCTCACGCGCAGAGCTCCAGCGAGGTTGTCGCTCGTGCAGAAAGACCACGGTGCATCGGGGTGTCATGGCAACGAGATTTTTTTTTTTCGCTCTCACACAGTTTTGCCGTTTGGCCGCCGGCGACACTGTCAGCCGCGGGCACGGTGGCCGCGGAATAATGCAGCCTTCCGGATGCCTGTCGAACGAACACTATCTGATACCTCGCGCCGCGCGTTCAGCCCCGCCGTACCGCCGTGTCCTCACAGTGTATCTTACACCGTGTCTGGGGCACATCTTGGTGACACAAGCTCTCGTGCATTAAAGGCAGCTGCCAACACTATGAGCTCGCGCTTCTAGCCTTCGCTGCGGTACAACATAACGTGAAACGGAGTATATATATACATGTGCAAAAATAATTTCAGGGGGGGGGGGGGGAGAAACTGGAGCCCCCCCCCCCCCCCCCCCCCCTTTTTCCTCTTCTGACGCCACTGGTATGGTAGAACGCTCCTCGACCTCAAGTTGTGACAGCTTCTGTACTTTTTGCTCGGCGTTTCTTCCGTCCCGGAAAATAAATCTCCAAAGACAACTTCCATAAACCCCTGCATGTAACACGGCGCGCGTTGCACTCTGGGAACTTGTTGGCCAGAGAGGAGAGGGGCATGGTTTCGGTTTCGATCGACACGTGAACATTTCCGACATATGGACACATTTTCGACACATGGACGTTTCCCGGCGCCAGTCTTCGTTTTGTATCGCTCGAGAATGAGTGTATTGTACATTCGTGAAAGTTCACACAATTGAAAACGCAAGCAGCACAATCGGTCACGGCGCGATAGCATGAAATGAAGCTGCTCAATCGAAACCGAAACTGAGAGGCCAACTAGTTCCCAGAGTGCACTGTGTGGCATTTCGCCGCGATGGGGCGCTTCGATTTTGGAAGAAGTCACAAAATAAAAAAATGTCAAGGTGCAGGCGAGCTGGTGTATGTTGATCATGATGCAAAATCCCGAGACTGGGAATGCAATTCGCAAGAAATAGAGTAAGAAGAAAGAAAAAAAAAGGGGACAGGACAACGTCTCAAACTCTGCAGAGTTAAGTTTGACACGTTGTCCTGTCCCCTTTTTTCTGTCTTCTTACACTTTTTCTTTCAAATTTCATTCCCAGAGCTGAGTTTGAGGCATTGTCCTGTCCCCTTTTTTGTCTTCTTACACTTTTTCTTTCAAATTTCATTCCCAGTCTCAGGATTTTGCATCATGTACAAACTAAACTCACTATATGCCAGCGTCACTCGGGTGGCGCCCGATCGGATTACTGCCAGCGTGCAAGGGGTTAGGGAGGCAGTGTGCCAGATCGCTTCAAAGTTTTTCTGAGCCTCAACCACCTGCCTGCCCCTGGACGTTTCGAACTGTATGAATATTGTTAAACAGTGCCTGCCCCCCCCCCCCCCGCCCCCCCCCCCCCCCCCCCCCCCCCGGGCTAGCAGTCACAATTATTGATCTATGATCAAACATCACTCTGCACTGGCAAATATTCCAGCATATCCGGGACACTGGTCGTCTCATTTGATTGCCTGACCAACTTCGCGCAGTCTAAATATCGCACCCAAACTTTTCGAAACCTGATTTTGTGAAAACCAGTGAGGGGTGAAAACGTTATTTTAAACTGAAACCGTGGAGGAACATGAAAACCGGACTTGGAACTTCACGCACTTGGACTTGAAAGAAATTCGAAACCTTCGAAGTTATTTTCGAATTTAGCCCTAAAAGAGAATCGAAACCTTCGAACTTTATGTAGAACAAAATTCAAAATCTTAGAATTTATCGAACTTTGTTGTCTGAAAATATTCGAGACGTTCGAATTTCAGATACATAGATATTAGAAATCTTCGAATATTTCGAACTTCATATTAAAAAAATAATAAAAATATTTGCATCTTTCGAACTTTAGATTCCAAAAAATTCAAAACATTTGAACTTTAGATTCCGAGAAATTCAAAACATTTGAATCTCTCAAATTTCAAGTTAGGAAAGTTAAAAATCTTCGAAGTTCTCAAACGTCAAGTAAAAAAATATTCGAAATAATCGAACCCGAACTTTTAAAAACCATTAAAGCTTCAAACTTTTCAAACTCAAAACTCCACAGCATTTGAAAGTTGCGAACTTTTAGCTTCCGGACCTCGGTACAATCGAAATTATCGAAATCTTTCGAATTCGAACTGAACTGAGGTTAGAAAATATCGAAACCTTTCGAATTCCAACCTAGGGTGGTTTGCGGCATCCCTAATATGTGGTATGCATTACTAACACAAAGATGCATTGGGAAAGCTTGAGCTTTCTGCATCGGTGGCATTAGTTATTTAAAGCCCGAGGGTGAAATCTATTTGGCACCAATATGCGAAAATTCAATTTAAGAAAACTATCATCAAACAAGAAAACAAGTCCATCTTACAAATAAATAGCGCGGTCAAGTACAAACTGACGGAACAAGTGCTATATCATGTCCTATGATAAATTCCCCACAGGAACGTCGCAATGAATGCGACCAGAGACACAAGCAAACATATATACCTTGCCAAAGCCCAGGTTATATATATGAAATACCTTTCACCTGTGGCACAGTATATATGTTGGTCAGTCCATATTGTAATAACTCTATGGGTCAGTGTGGCCGCTCCGTGAACACTAGGTTACGTGAACATGCTTTGTCACTAAAATCAACACCATCAAGTCATTTTGCGGTGCACGTAAGAGACTGTCACTGCTAACCGATACAGAAACAAACGTCCTTCAAAGTTTCTTTAAGAAATCAAGAGAAATATACTAGGCAATAGCCATCAAAGAAAAGGAAAACTCGTGTATCAGTGCACCATCAGTGAGTGACAAAGAACTTTTTACTTAGCTTTCCTGCTGAAGTTGTTTCATTGGTTTACTGTCAGCAACTTCCTCTTTCTTTCTGCTATTTCTCATTTTTTAATGTAACGTCCTCCTCTTCCCTTTTTTATGTTATTTCCCATTCTTTTTGTTTCCTTTATTGAGGTAGAAAAAAAAGGGAGTCAGAGAAATTAGCCTGGAGATACTCTCCTGACTGGCTACTCTGGTAAGGATGGGGTAGGGGTATGACAGATATAAAAGAAAAAAAAAAAAAAAGAGTAAAAACAATGAGAAAGAATCACACTTGCAGATTAAACATACACATAAAATAGATGTAAGATAGAGTTCAGTGCAACATGCTAGTCTCTTGTTGGGGTCTGTTACTGTAAGGAAGCGTAGACGGGTGTTCATAGTTGTCAAGGCATAGGCTTCATAATCCCAGGGGCCAAGGAGAAGCTGAATCATAAGAACTGTTCCTGGTGGCTGCTTAATGTCCTTTAATAATTTCTGCCGGTGCTCTTCATACTTTGGATATATGGTATAATTAGAATGTGTGTAATATCGTCAATGATTTCACATTCTGAGCAGTTGGGTGTTTCTAGCTTTCCTATAAGATAAAGGTAATAGTTGGTGTAAGATACTTTTAGCCATATTCGATAGAGTACGGCTTCACATTGTCCCTTCCGACCACGGGGGGCTCAAAACATCAAATATGGATCGATATGTTTTAAGGATGAGCTGTCGTTGATGACCTTCTTTCAAAAGTGCTCTGCTTCAGATTTCCCTAAACTTCATGATCTCGTACGAATATCGGATTTTGGGAATGGAGCCAGCACTTGTTGAAGAGATATGTGAGCATGTGTAGCCATCGAATCAGACATCTCATTGCCTGTTAGACCACAGTGACTAGGTACCCACTGAAATGATATGGAATGTCCTATTGAGGCAGTGTCAAGGTGAGCTTTGTGTATTTCTAAAATTAGCAGCACCTTCCCATCGAGGCAACTTCATTTTGGAAATTTTTCATGACGAAAAGAGAGACGAGAGAGAAAGGCTTCCTCTTTCTAGTCTTCTATGCGAATATTAAAATGACAGCTGTGAGTTAGCGCTTGTTCCGTCAGTTTGTACTTGACCTTCACGCTATTTATTTCTAAGATGCGTATCGAACTAGCCCACTTTTATATTTTAAAACAAGTCCAGCTGAGAAGACACCAAACACACAGTTCAAGCACCTTCAAAATTTTATTTTCAAAATGTTTTATATATAATAGGTTGCTCAATTTGAGCAACAATTGTGTAACCTAGTGTTCAAAAATAAAATATGCAAGAAAATGAAGCTAACGTGGAAACAATGTAGTGGCGTCCGAACGCCGGGCCACAAAAACGCATCAGGAACAAGCATCAACACCTCATAAAATGGCCAATGGCTCCTTGACATTTGGTCCAAACATGCACACGAAAGAAAACTAGAAAGTCTGGATAAAAGCTCAGTGAAATCTGAACAGCCAGGAAAAGACTATCCAACATGGAGTTGAAGCAAAAAAGGTGTTGCAAGCATTAGGAAACATGATAATTTCATCAAGAGCACATGGAGGGCGTGATTGCCCAGATTGCCACACAGGAGTAAAGTAGTAGCTCAGGCAGACATCAAGGTAAAACCAAGCATAAATTAAGGAGGTAACATATAAATGTGGTAGTATTTCCAGAAAGTTTTGCTTGGGAGTTTTCTTTAGCAGACATGTTTGCAAAAGAACAACCAAAATAAAGAGAAAAAAACAACAACAAAAACTGACATGTGGGAAAATTAGGAGGCACATCGGTGTGTATGTGGGACCAGCCATCTAGGAAGGGCTCCGGCCGGTTCCCCTGCCTGCCTATGCACCACAACACGAAAAAGAAAAAGATGTCTTTTCGCACATTAAGAAGGTAAAAATCTGCGACGGAGTATAGCTCATAAGTGCTACGAGCTCATGAGCCCTTGAAGGTCTCGTTCATAGAGGGCAATGACAAACATGGTGCTGATGCCTAGAGAGATGCCCAGTAGCTGTATTCCAAGTTGATGCACCGCTCTGGAGTTGCTGTGGCTCGGGTTCACAGACAGTTCGGGAAGCTACATGGAAAAAAAAGAAAGAAATCGAGTGAGCGCCGACAAAAAAATTTTACACTATAGTCTGTTCCATGGCAACTGCATATCTATGAGTTAAAAGACTAGAACCTACACGTTGCATTTTAACTCTAGTCATGACCAGACCTTTTTAGAAGTTTGAACTGTATACACTAAAGCATATGGTGGATTGTTCACAATCATACTGCCAACAGGAGTACAGTGAGACGTCTCCAGTTCAAATTCCAATCGTCCAATAAGTGCATGCTGTTTGAGTAATTATTAAAAATCGGTGGAAAAATAAATAAAAGTCGGCTGTGCTTAGTAGTCTGAACAGATCCAACAATAAAAATGATTAAAATGTAAAAGAATAGAAGAACTGAAAGAAAAAAGTCTATACAATCAAATATGGGTTTTGTAACACCATTAAATATAGCAAGCTGCTACATGGGCATTTTTGCTTTTTCTAACTGCAACTCAATTAATCATTACTATTCAAAATTTTTTTTATTTATTTATCAATACTGCCAGTCCATTGGGACCCGAGCAGGAGTGAATGATTCAAGTACAATGCCCATTTTTCACTGAAAAAATACAATAATTTCTGTACACATCCTCTTTTTACACAATATACTTAGCTGCACACACCCAGAATTTTTGTTTTTCAAAATTTGATAAAGCATGGTTGGTTTTTACCTTTACAGATATTTAAAGGTTGGTACCTAAACAATACAAGGGTCACTTGATAAGTATGGTAAAAAAGCAAGATAAACACTATTTTTGCCAAATTTATTTAATTTCTCAACATAGTCTCCACTGAGGGCTACACACTTGGTCCAGCAAGTTTCAACAATTTTCCGTCCTAAAAAAAAGGCTTTCTCAAAGCCTGCAAAGTATGCATTAATGGCAATAATGCCTTCATTAAAAAAAAAAAAAAGAAGAAAAGTTGCAAGCGTTTAAGTTTAGAGATTAGGGGGATGAGTAATCTGTTCGAAGCCAAATTCGTGCAGTTTTGCCATTGCGAAGGTCGATTTGTGGGCTGGTCGACCAACATAATTCCTTGGGTATCCCAAAAAACAGTGGCCATCACTTTTCCAGCTGACAGGACTGTCTTTGCCTTCTTCGGTGCACTCTCCCCAGTCGTTGTCCACTGCTTTGACTGCTGCCTCGACTCATTTGTCGAGTGGTGGATCCAAGTTTCATCCACAGTAACAAATCGACGCCAAAAGTTCTCCAGATTGCGATTCAATGTCGCTAAACACTGCATTAGGCATCCTCTCGACCTTGTTTTTAGTCGACGGTGAGCGGCTTCGGCACCCATCGTGCAGACACCTTTTTCATGTGCAATGTTCTGCGTAGGATATTGTGAACACGTTCAGTTGGGATGCCTACGGTTTCAGCGACCTCGCACACTTTCACTAGACTGTCTTCCAAAATGATGTTGTGAATTTTTTCAACGATTTCCTTTGTGGTGACTTCAACTGGGTGTCCAGAGCATGCTTCATCTTCGGTAGATGTTTGGCCACATTGAGAGCCGTTGATCCAAAAATAGACCGTCTTCAACACTGGTGCAGAACCCTCCTGAACTTCATCCAACTCGGCTTTCATCTGTGCAGGGGTCCACCGCGGAGAACTAGTTTTTCTTGTTTTTCCATTTTCACGGTAGTTGATAAAGTGCTGCTTCAAACATTTCTCGAGCGTAAACCACGTGTCGCTTGTGGTTGAAATTAGGCCCGAGCTAGTTTGAAAAACCATAGTTGCCAGCCGTAATATCATCACATGAACTGTAGCACCATCTCGGAAGAGTTGACCAAACTTATCAAACGACCCTCGTAGATAAACAGCAAAATGACTATACAGTATCAAAACAACTTAGCACTGAAAAAGATTATCTAGAAAATTTGCAAAAGCTGAAAATGAATCAATGTCTACAATGTCACTGGGCAGCTTGTTCCATAGATATGCACAAAAAATCATTGTTTAAAAATATTTATTAGAGCAGCAACAGGAGTCACCATTTTTTAACGGTGTAGCCGTTCAGAGTAGAAGGCTCTTGGTTTTAAGTATTTACAGCTATCAATTTTTAAGACTTTATTATAAATCCGAAAGTGCACGCTGGCATGACCTATTGATTAGTGGTTGTAAATTTTCTGAAGTTTTAAATCCCGTGACCGACATTGATCGCCTGAAATCTGAAAGAAACCACCCATGTTGCCAGTGATTAAACATCCTCAAGCTCTTTAACGAGGTTTACCTGCCAGGGACCCCCAAGCTTCGGACGCATATTCTAGGATAGGTCTAATAATACTTTATATGCTAGAAGCTTTTCTCCTAAGATACTGCGATTTGTTCATTGGCGGCTTTCTGATGTACTCCACATGGCGGTTCCATTTTAAATGACTTGAAATGATTACACCAAGACATTTATAGCTGTTAGCTTTTTCTAGTCCGTCTCCATCAGCCTTGAAAATTAAAATTTTAAATATTTTTCTTTTTTGAAAATTGCACATACTTAGTTTTGTTGATGTTGTTCAGCATGTTATATTCACAAAACCAAAATGCCATGCCAGATAATACATTGTTTAGCTTTATCTGGTTCTGAACTGATAAAACAGGGGGTATATATAATGTAATCATCAGCGAACATTCATATTTTCACAAGGCCGTTAGCAACAAGTCCAAACAAACTGTTGACGTACACCAAGAAGAGTAGAGAGAGAGAGAGAGAGAGAGAGAGGTTAACCTAGGTTGGAGTCCTGGTTGGCTACTCTGTTTTAGGGAGGGGGTAGCGGGGAGTTGAAAGAGGAAGGAAAGGATAGGAGGACATAGAACAATAAACATGTCAAAAAAAAAAAAAAGAAATAGTGACACGAGAGCACAATTTATAGATCACATTACAAATAAAGTATGTGTGCTCTTTAGAGGCAGAAGCTCAGCCGCGTTTCCTTTAGGAAATGCAGAAAAGCTTTTGTGGCCCTTGCTGTATTCTGAGGGCTGTCCCAGGGGGCTCAAAACACAACCTCGTGGTACCCCGGCGTATGTATGCATCAAGCATCCCTGAATGGGTACCATTGACATCCACAAATTCTTGGCGATTTGTAAGATATGTCTAAACCATCTGATTAGACATAAAGGAACACACCAAAGTATATTAATACTTTCACTAGATCATGATAGGGTACTCTGTCGAAGGCCTCCGACAGGTCAATGAACACTGCATCCACCTGCTTACAATCAGTGGAATCTCATTGATACGATTCGGCATAATACTTTTTTCGGTATAATACATAATTTTCTTCATTCCCGGCCAACATCCCATAGAAGCAATGTATTTTGATAGGGACAATACAATCATATTTTTGCTTGAAATCGGATAATATGACTCTGAAAGCAAGTTCTCCAGGGCATTTAAAAGATTATACGTTTCCAGTATACATACCGGAATCACAAGCTCAAATCACAATTTCACGAGCCACGAACAACCTGTTGCGCGGCCACAGCAGGAGAGCCACAGTTAACGCTGGGGTGTTCCAACATGGCCGCCCGGTCGAGTGTTGCCGTTCACCATCAAGCGGAAAGTAGCGCACTCTAGTTTCACGTGGTTAGGTATGCGTTGCATCCAGTAGGTAGCACTGGCAGTGATGGCTGCCTCTTGTGCAATTTTTGCGTCTCCGCGCATTTTCTTTCGTTTTCCGAGTGCGCTGTCTCGCTTTGTCGGTTTGTTCTCGGTGCTCCCTATCCACGGCTCTCGTGTTATCGTTAACCACCGTGACAATGTCAAGGAAACGCAAGCAGCTGTCTCTAAAAGAAAAAAAAAATAGACATTATCTCCAAGGTCAAAGAAGACCCGAAGAAGCGCGTAGACCTGGCACACAAATTAGGCTTGCGGTTTCTACTCTTAATGCTATCGTCGGAAAGCTGGAAGAAATTCGCAGCAACGTGGAAGTCTTCGGTGCGGGCGTCAAGGAAACGAGAGGTGCGGAGCATGCACAGATGGAAGAAATCCTCGTGGCTTGGTATAAAGAAGTATGAGTAGCAGGTGTGAACATCGACGGTAAAGTTCTCCGCGAGAAGGCCGATGAAATAGTGAGCTGGCCAACCTAACTGCAAATCTTTTTTTTTTTTTTTTTTTTTTCAAGAGAACTTTTTTGTTGATTTTGAAAAGAAGAAAACTCAAACCAAAGTGACCGACTAGTTCAGGGCTGTGGACTAAAAACAGGTTTTTCACCGGGTATGCATATTTTATTACATTTTCGAGCTCATTTGGATAATATGATTTTCGGGTAATACGTTTTATTTTTCAGTTCCCGTGAAAATCGTATCAACGAGATTCCACTTTAGCTGGTTATTTCATGATAGAATTCAATTAACCGAGTAACAGAAGACAAGCCTCTATGGAAACCACGTTAGTTGGGGTCTAGCACACCATTTTCCTCTAGGAAGAAACGAGTTGTCTGGTTACAATGTGATCGTGTAATTCACAAGATGTGCAGATATGGGAAATGGGGTGATAGCTTTTAACTGATGGTGAATCCGCTTGCAGATTTTGAGCGCTCCAAAACGCCCCTTTTGGAGTGAGCATCTTCCGCTGGTATATCCAGCTGAGGTTGGTCATCTTCCACTCGTAGATTTGTGGCAGTGGCTGCCCCGTGGAGTGTTTCCAACCCCCCCGAACTGTATCCGTGGGATTCCAGAGAGATTGGTGAAAGTTGACAGAAACGTGCCGAGCGTGCTACGTCATTTCCTGTAACTTGGCGGTGCGCATGCACGGCAAGGAGGCTATAGGCGAGGTCGCCGGACCGGCCGGGCCGTCAAGTTGGATCTGTTCGAATGCGTCGGTTGTTTACACGAGATTGTGATGGCTCGGACGCTTCTACCTCGCATAGATGAGGAGCGCAAAGCCGGGACTGGAGAGTGGGAAATTGTAAGCGCTGACATCTGTGATCGTGAGAGGAAGAATGAGAAAAGAATGATAGAACATCCGAAGGAGGCAGATGCAACGTTAGGCCTGTTGATTTTGCTGCCACTGATTGTTTACCTTTCTACACTGCATGCCGCCATTGTTTTCTCATGCAATAAAGCAAGATCAAATAGGCCATTGACTGTGCAAGTAATGGTTTGTTACCTCTTTGTGTTTATTAAAGTCTTACCAGCAATTTGAACTTCCCCGATGGTGATTGCTGCGCGTACTCCACCGCTTCGGGGCAGTCGAAAGGTATGTGATAATGCCGAACACGAATGTCTTCCTCTTTATTTGTGACATATGCTCCGTGGTACGGAAATTTTCGCCCGACCCGTGTCGCGTGTTATTTCTGGAGCTAAACAGTGACAGTGTGACTGGTCGTCGGAAAACTCAGTCGGCTGAGGCGTTGGTCAGCTTGTCAAGTTCGAGCAGCGGCCATTTCGAGCGGCTGACCATCTCAGGTGCGTCGCTCCAAAAATGCGAGTTTATAATCCGCTCGTCGATTTGGAGCGGGACCCACAAAGCAGAATTTCGCCTCCCTCGCGAATTTTGGAAAGTGCTCCGGATCTGCCAGTGAAATTCACCATGAGTCATATCTTCTGCTTTCTTTTATGGGAACAACTCTAGCCACTATCCAGACAGCTGGCAATACTGCACCTTTGAATGATCTAGAAAATAGGTATATCTGTTAAGCACCTAGAGACCCATTCAGCATACCTTTTAAGGAATGCATTTGGCAATGCATCTGGCCCTGATGATTTCTTAATGTGAAGGGATAGCTATAATGACAATACCCTGCTCTAATATAATACTGCTCATTTCATTACCACATGTAACAACCATATTTTGACTCTCCCCTCTTGTAAACACAGATTGGATGAAGGCGTCAAATTTAAATACCATTTCCGTCTTGTACTCGCTGATTGGTCATTAATGCATAACTGGCTGATGCCGTTTTTCACCGAGATAGGTAATGCCATAACTTTTCGGGGGCTGATGAAAGAAATTCTGTCAAGGATTTTGTAAAGTATGTTTGTTTAACTGACTTTATCATTCTTTTTAAGTTGCCAGTCTATTCACTTACATCCGACGACCGGCGTTTTCAAAGCCTCTTCAGTTTCCGTTTTACGAGCAAAATTTTTCGTCATCCATGGGTTTCGGCGTTTAATCTTTTTTGCTCTTTTTGGAATATAAGTAGCAATACAATAGCCCACTATTGACTTCTTAACCACATGTGATTTACATCGGTCATCTGGTCGAAGCCATCAAGGTACTGCTTAAGATGGTCAATTACCGATTCGTCATTTGCCCGCTTAAAGTCATAAAAAGTCGTTGCTTAAGCCAGGTAAGTTTGAGAAACGGAAATATCACATTAAAAATATACCGATTTGTGATCCGATATCCCGTTAAGAACAGAAACATTGCATTCATCAAAGTGTTTACTAACAAACAAAAGGTCAAGTAACAAACATGATGTATCAAAGATACATGTGGGTCCTTGAACGACCCGACTAAAACCACAACTGAAATCCAGTTCAAGGAACGAATCGGATACATTTGCACCCGGCCTGGCCAAACCGTCATCCAACCAACTGACATTAGGTGCGCTAAAATCTCCCTCTATTATCAATTTACTTTGATTATCAGTGTTTGCAATTAGGTAATCAGCTATTTTCATCAAGTCTTCTGGAGATGGCCCGGGTTCTCTGTAGACAGATCCTAATGTTATGTTAGTTGCCCAAAAATTTAACTTGCAGCAGACACTTTTTGTGTCAACTGCTTGTTCTAAAGACTGACAAACTAGATTTTCCTGAACGGCTATAGCAACGCTGCCACCTCGGGAACATCTATCTTTACGAATTAACCTGTAATTAGGTGGCACCACTTCACTGTCTTAAATTCCACCATGCAGCCAGGTTTTTGATACCATAATAACATGTGGGTTGCAGGAAAAAATCATGGCTTTCATTTGACTAGTATTATTAACAAGACTTTTTGTATTTAACGGTATAACTCTTGGCTACCTCTTATCTGCCTCGCCACTCTGTCATGGTGTGAGACTGGGTTGCAGAAGAACAGTCCCCCTGACTTTCACCTTATTGTGTTTGTTTTTTTATGGTCCCAGACGTAGACTTCACCAGATGTAGATTTCACCGTATTACATGTTTGCTTCCCCTTCCAAGACAGCCTTCAAACAATCCTAGTTGGCATTCTTTTCAGATCATGACCAACAACATGCTTGTCATCAAGAAAATCAGAATGGTCCTGCCAATAAATCGTAACTACTTACCATATCCACGAGGGCAATGTATAGAAACATGCCACCCACGCCGGCAAAAATCCACGATGAAGCTGAATGGATGTTGCCCAGGGAGATGCCGATGGCCATTCCCACGAGGCACAGGATGGACGAGAGGATGTTGTAGAGCATGGCCTGCTTCACCGACATGCCTGCCTTCAGGAGGACGGCAAAGTCTCCTGCAGTTGAAATTGCAGGCACCGTATGTGAGCGAGAGACCACCACTAATGCAACTAGATGCTGCAAGCTGCACAATGTAGCTCTCTCTAGCCACATTTTCAATGTCAATACAATTACTGGAAAACATTAAGAAAGGACTGATGTAACTAGAAGCTGCGAAATGAAGTTCTTCCTAATAACCTTGTCAATGTAAATACAGTTACTAGTAAACATTCAGAAGCTGGTTTCATCCAGTGCTGTGAAAGCAGCTCTTAAAAAGTATGATCAAGCTACAGTTACCTGACCGGTTAAATTTTTATAAATGTATCTAGCTACAGTAACTCACCAAAAAAAAAGTGAAGTTTCAAAATCTTTTTAATAATCCCACAATGTTACTGTGTCCTGGAATCGCTGAATCAATATCTCCAAAAATGGAGGGCAAACCAATCGCTTACTCTATTAGCATTCACAATATCCAAATCCCCTTTGTTTTGATCTGAAATGTTTTGGCCAGATTTCCTAAATATTTGAAGAAAAATGCCTACCCATTTTTTTAATTCCTAGCTATGATAGCAACACAGCAGGGGAATGTTCCCATTTCAAAAACCTCCCACTAAAGAGAGACTAAAAACATATCTCGGAATATAAACCAAAATAAATGAAAATTGCAGCAGACAAGTCTGCTGGTGAAACACACTGATGATACATAATTTATAAACCCACAATTCCCAACACGCAAGTACAACGATCCTACATTAAAACAGAATTGTTACAAGCATATTGAAGCAAAAGAAAAGTCAATCGCACGTACCTAGCTCATGTGGGAGTTCGTGGCAAAAGACGGCTATAGTTGTGCTGAGGCCTCCGGAAAGACCCGATGCAAACGAAGCACCTGAGAAGCAAAAAAAACAAAAAACAATGAAAACGTTAAGGGGGCTGACTACCTCAAAATGAAGTACGGACAAAAATCTCACTTGAGGTACAGTAAAAGGTAATGTTCCCAGTACAGTCTGTAAGTTTGCGTTTATTCATTTTTTTTTGCATTGTGAGTATAGTCAACATCCTAGCATGATCGTTCCGGCCTGCCGCTGTCTCCAATCTCTTTGGCAATGGATTTGACGACAGTCGGTGCGGAGCGACGTTCGACAGCTCGGATCGAGTGCCCGGCCCGCAAAAATGATTCAAAGATGGCTACCCACAAGAAGGAGAAGGTGAATGGAGTCCCTAGGAGAGACTAGAGGAGGGAGGCTCTGGGGAACCTATCCCTATGACTTCTCATGCATTGCTGTGAAGCTCAGGGGTGGAAAGAAGCTTCAGCCTTTTGGAGCAGGTCTGGCAGCAGCAAAGATGCCCCTTTGGAACAGCTTTGGAGCAGTAAAAGTTCTGCTTTGGAACAGCTCAGGAGCAACAAAAGTCAAGTTTCATAGCAGTATACATAAATCTTGGAGCTGGTCACCCAGGTCAAACTTGGGGCTAAAGGTAGAGGTGCGTTTTTCTAAATACAAAAATATCAACGAAAAAGCATCTCCATGTGACACTCCGGAACTGTTTCCAAAGTGAAAGCATGAATGTCCTTCTTCTGCACCCTTAGTTTGTCTGCAGTGTAATGGCGTGGATGATATACAGCTGAACCTCGATTTAACAAAGTCGTTTTTTAAGCCGAAAATTTAATTAAATTGCGAAATTTCGTTAAACAGAGGTTTTTTGTTTTTTAGCATTGCAACTGGTCTTCCAGGCTCCAAAAACCCTTTAATTGCCTCACATCTTGCAAGTCAGCATTTACAAATAAGATTCCACTACAAAATGTGGCGGTAACAGACGAAAGCAGTTAGTCGACCCTCATTTAGTAGGGTTATGAAAGCAGTGCCTAGCACCACAGGAGAGCGTGCAGTCGAGAAAGCAACTGCAGTCAGGAAACCAATCACTGGCACTTACGGTAGCCACAATGCTGTCTTCCAAATTCAAAATCGTCGAAGGCGAAGTCTGCGAAACTTTATACCATATTTACACGAATGTAGATCGACCCATTTATCAATTTTTGAAAATTTGAAGTATCATTTACGATAAAGTGGACTAGACACACGGCTATTTTTGTGGCAGCTTGCCGCCACAGCACTGGCCGCCATATTACCATGATGGCTAGAGTCAATATAACTCTAGCAAAAAGATGGTCAACCGTGGCTTTTATATGTTACATTTATAATACTAATGAGGAGTGTGGAAGCGGTCTCAGCAGAAGCACTGCACCCCAAACACGCAAAAAAGAAAAAAAATATTATGCCAAATGTTTGTTTAATTTTGTAGAGTAGTTATCACTTCCCCCAGAGGTTAGATGACAGGTGAACAAATTCCAGAAAGCTCTTAGGTATGTCTATATACCATAAGGTTCTGAGAAAATGCCCACCCAAAATGAAAAGGTAAATGGGGTGTGTGTGTGTGTGTGCGTGGGGAGCGGCACGGGGCACGACAAGTTATGTGAAATAGGAACTGTGTGTGTGTGTGTGGGGGTGGGGGGGGGGAGGGGGCATAGGGCACTACAAGTTTATGAAACAGGAACTCTTCAACTTCAGTTTCTTAATTTCTTCCTCACTACGGTCTCGGGTTTCTAATATCACGACTAACTATCACCAGCTCACCAGCGCACTCACTGTCTTTCTATTAATGACACATATTGCAGACACAACAAACTCGATTGAGCGATAAGCATACGGGAATTCGCTATGAAGTCCCCTGTTATGAGTAAGGCAGCAGAACGCGGATGCGGCGCAATTGCACTTTTACAGGCACACAATGTTGACAAGACCCCATTGGTATGGCGATTTCATAACAATGGGGACTCTTAGCAAACTATTACTGTGTTCCGTGTACCACATTAATGGAGCTATTGAAGCATGTTTTTAAGCGTGCGCCCCGCGGTCATGGTATCACTCAAGAGCGCTCTTAAAAGTATGCTTCAAAGGTTCCAGTAGTGCACGGTACGCGGAACACGGTAATGGTTTAAGTCCCTATTGGTTCAAAATGATCAAAACGAACACAACAGAGTAAACCACTGTGGCCCATAAAAAAAAGTACTCCAATAACGTAAAAAAAAACACATGTTTTTTTGCTGCTTTTTGCACGACATGTGCACTTGGAGGCAGGATGGCGCAGTGAAAGTGGATTGGCACACAATGGTGCAGTGCTTCCGCCCCTGGAAGCTGCACTTCTGCCGAAATTCGCACGTGACCTGTGCTTCCTTTGAGTTTATGTCCATTTTGATGTGGGCAATACGCGAGAAAATATGGTACGTGGCTTAGACCTGCTAAGGTAAGGCTTAAACGAGAGAGACGTTTTACTTAGAGGCAGGGACAATCGAGAAAATGTGGAGGCCCAAGGACCCCGTGAGGGTGCTCTGGGAAACCCCTGGGTTCTAGGAACACTTTCCGAGAACTCACGTGCAAGTGCAACAGGTGGCGTTGACCACGGGCGGACACTCACCGATGGCCAGCCCATCCGAGAAGTTGTGTAGGCCATCCCCGATGATCACCATCCAGGCCATGGCCGCCACTGTGGAGGGCACCTCGTGGCTGTGCCCGTGGTGGTGGTGGTGGTGGTGGTGGTCAGCCACCGTCAGGGTGAAGCTGTGCTCCTCGCCTGTCTGCCGGAACACCAGCGTCTCCGTGTGGCACTCCTCCGTGCCGGGGTCCCGTGACCCATGGCACAGCGGGTGCCGGTGGCTGCTGTCCTCCTCGGGGGTCGGAGGCGAGGGGGGGCACCTGCCGGCGGCCATCTTGGAGCCCCCATTTTTCACAATCACCACCAGGTCCTGGCTCTTGTCTGGCTGGAGTGGGGCATCACCGTCACCGGCATGCAAATGGTGGTCATGGTCTTTCAAGTCCACGATCTCCATGTAGCCGTTTCCGCCACCATTGTCACCGAGTGGTGACAGCTCCAGCTCTTCCGCTGGGACGGCTGTCAAGTCTAGAAAATAATAGAGAGAGGTCGGTACAGATTTCTCATACCCCTGTCTATAGGGTATTTATCATAGAACTCAAATTTTTGTTATTGAAAAAGAAAAAAAAAATATTCTCTTCAGCACCTTTTAGGAAGACCACATGTCAAATATGATGCAATTACGTTAAATGTTTCTTAAACAGGTCACAAATATTTGATGATTTCCCAATCGCATGCATTTGCCTTAGAGGTCATTACATTCAAAAACTGCCATTGAAGAACTTGAGGCGACACATTAAGTTGCCTGGTCACGACTGCTCTTTTTTGTTTGCTTGGTTCCAATTCTTTTTCATGCCGTTGCCTCTCATGTGCATTTCTTTACCTGGGCAGGAACTATTTTTTGCGAGCCATAAGAAGCATTAAGGCATCATTCGCAAGAGCCCACTGCAAGTTTTCATCTCATTCACTGGCACAGACACACTTCTGTTGTGTTTGGTTTACCTCAATTCCCTAGTTGCACCTCACGTCTCCAACCAAGTATCACCATGCCATAGCACTTGGACACTGCTATGGCCTCAAGTTTCATAACTTCAGACCAGTGCGCAATCACCAAGCTTCACTATTTTACACCGGTGCGAGCATCGATCATCACCACTTGGCACCACAGCGGATGACGTGGGGGAAACATCCAAGTCAGCTTTGTGGGCTCGGAAGTTTTTTCCCCTTTATTAAAACTAGATTCACTGATTATAATTATAGGTCGACCACTACAGTTGACTCTGGTAGCTCAAAATCACTTTGTTAGAATTTTCGGTGAGTTCGAAGCAAAGGTGCAGTCCTGGCAATTACATTTCTATGGGAAAAATTGCACAGTAATTCAAAGTTTAACCTCTGGAAATGGTTACTTTGAAGGATTTTCTTTTACACGCTCGAGAACTCTGGCAACTCTAGGAACATGAAGAAGCTGCGTGATTATGTTGACCAAGCTTAAATTGCCCCCTTGCACACTTTATCGCTTTCATCTACCGTGCGAGCAGTCGGCAACAAGAGGGAACAAGTGCGGCGCGCGACTAAGACGGTACGTGGCCAGACCAATGAAGCAGCCAAGTCATTTTTAGACTACTTGCCCGACTGGCAAGCCTGCCTGCCACTGATGTCACGGCACTGAAAAGTGCGCGAATATTTGAATGTTGGTTTTTGCACCATTTTCATTTGCCGATTTCACAATACCTATTATGAATTTTGCAATACTAAATAGCATATAGGTATGGGTAAAGGCTGGGGAGTCAGAAAATATAGTTAGTTGAGGTAGCTCAAAAAATCGGTGGAGCACCCCTTTAAAGGGCAACTCCGCTTCATTTTTGTTTTTGGAAAAACAATTCAGTCCTCTTCAGTATCACCTAGGAAGACCACACGTCAAATATTACGACCTAGTTCTGTCTAAATGTTTCTTAGACAGTCCGGCAAACTTTGCAACTCGCCAAGTTGCTGAAATCTGCTGACTCGAGCGGGCGAATTCAGGTGCAACCAACAGCGCAGTCAAGGTTACGGTGTGGGCGTAGCCAACATTGAACTAAAGATCATCACCATAGCCCTCTTTTGCTTGTTTTTACTTCTCCGGACAAGTGTAACGGTTGACGTCAGCAATGTTTCCTCCCTGTGCTCAGCGGTGTCTACATGATTGGCGTATTGCGCCTGCGCAGTGTGCTTCTTGGGAGCCGTTCGGCTGTCTCGCCGTGGTCCCACCGTTACCGCCGTCTCCCCAACGCAACCACTATCGTCATTTTACTGTTTGTGATTATTGTCTCTCGGAGTTTCATTCACGCAACAGACACAATGTCCACAGACTTATGCTGAATGTCCTAGACATCAAAACGTAGTGAAGAGTGCAGTGCAGACGACACTTGTGCCCGGCACGTGCCCGCCCCAATCCCGCCTGTTGTTGCGTAGAGGATCACCTGACATCTGGTACCACTGGATAGCCATGTTCTTGGCGGCCCAAGGCCAATGTTGCCAGAGGGAGCCGAAGTTTCAGTTTTGATTTCTGCTCGTGTTTAAAATTAGATTTAACAATATATATCCCATTTTTCACGAAGCAAATGACGTAGTGTCTTTTGCTAGTGCTTTTTTAATGTGAAATCACTCATTATCCCGAAATCTTCAGAACTGAGTGGAGTCGCCCTTTAAAAACAATCACGTCGCTTTCCGAACCGAGTGCCGCCGGTGCGGAAACTGTTGTGGTCCAATTTTGCATTTTCTTTGGTGAAGAAACTGTTCTGAGTCACCCCAAGAAAGGTTTACAATTTGCAGATCATAGTTAATACTGTGCATCTTCGTTAGCAGAGGCAAGCAAAAATCAATATGAGCATTAAAAACCAAAAAAAAAACAATGAATAAAAAAATGGTTTGAGTGACTTTTTTTGTTTTGAAGGCAAGATATGCTTAATTTGAAGTGTTTTGCTGTCCCCATGAGCCTTAAATTATTAGGAGTCAACCGCAATGTTAAAAAGAGGTGCCGAAAAAAAATGTCGACATATATTTGACACAGCATCCACAGTTACGAAGTGCACATAAAATTAAATTAAATTCTTGTACGTGAGTTGCTCCCTTTCACAAGAACTCTATCAGTTGCTATGTTTCCTGGATCGCACATTTTTTGTTGCAGTACCCTGGAAGACATTAACAAGGTTTCCTTGTATCTTAAAACATTCGGGAATCGAGTGAAGTTGAAATTTCTGTTTAGTGTTGTAAAAGATGATGACAACACTGTCGCTCCTATGACAGTATGGACAGGTGCTATACAACAACACAGTTGAGTGTACACTGGTAGTCAAGAAAAAAGATGCGCCTTGTGTGCTCTTGGCCATTCCTCTTCCGTAGGTGGCCCGGTCCTGGTAATCATTTGATGCTTACGCTCAAGGGCTTCCATTCCCGAGGGGTCCATAAAACTGTAGGATCCCCGCTTGTGATGGGAAAGCTTCTCATCCATTGCCCGGCTGTGCTCCTCCTGCACTGCGCTTCGTAGCCTCTTTGGTGTGTGGGTTGACTGTAGGTGGTGTAAACAAAAGAAACCACCGTCAATTTAAAAATGCTAGAATGCAATAGGAATGAAAGTACAGAAGTCCATACCACACAAAAGACAAAATTCAGAAGCAAAAATTCAAACACACAAGAAACATATTACTTTTCTCTTTCGTGCTCAAATGTCTCAACATATATAGTGAGCGAAGTAACTCTCTAACACTCTAAAAAAAAAGCGCGTGCGTCTGCTTCCTCGCACAACACTCGGAGAGCCAATCACCGCAACTTACGGAGGCAGCTCAGCGAACGACGATGCCGGAACATATGTTTAGAGGAAAAAACGCAGTCTGAGTTGCGACATTAAGCAATGCAAGCGTGACGTTTTGCATTGCTTAATGTCACAACTCGGACTGCATTTTTTAATCTAAACATATGTTTTGGCATTGTCATTCGCTGAGCTGCCTCCATAGGTTGCAGTGATTGGCTCTCTGAGTGTTGTGCGTGAAAGTAGACGCACAAACTTTTTTTTGAGTGTATACTATAGTAAATTTTAGGCAATTAGTTTTGCCCAATTGTAATGAAGCCGGTTTGAGACTGGTTATAGCAAAGCCAGTTACAATGGAATAGCCGCTACAGCGAAGCGATCACAATTTCCCAATCCCGTATGCACTTTTTCAATGCATTGGTGTCTCTTTAGAGCGAAGGAAATGGAGAACCTCCTGTAAATGAATATAGCAAAAAAAAAAAAAAACATTTTAATTAACAATAATTTAAAAAAAAATTAAAGTTTACAAAGTTTTAGACTGCTGCACTTTGCTGCCGCGGCCGAGCAGCCATCCAGAACGGGCCGCACACGATGCTGCAAAGGCCGGCGGTGGTAGCCTTTGCATCGTCGTCTGCTCCCTGCTCCTTATTTCAAAAGAGGCATTTCCAGATAGAACGAAGATAAACTGTCGTGGCATGCCAATAGGGGCGTTCGGAGCGCTAGCGACAGCCTACTGATGAAGATGACGGAGAGAGCCTGAATTTTGAAGGGGGAGCCACTTTAACCATTGACAGCATTTGCAATTTAATGGCAGACACCTCCTGGTCAGAATGGCGCAAGTGTGCCTGCATTTGGTTGTCTCGTGGCCAGTGTGCCGAGGAAACTGGGAAAAGATGCGGACACGTTTGCAGAAGGTGAACGTTTGAGTTTTGACTCCTTGCAGGCTGCGGCTCAGTTTCCAAACGCGGCCCACAAACCATGCGACTCCAATTGAGCAGTTGCCCACTCTTTTAAATCTAGGCTCTCTATACCAACGAAACACAAACTTCAGCGCGAACTCTGTGCTGTGTGTGCTTCGTTTGCCATGTGTTCCATGTCGGCGTCGCTGGTTGGTGCGGTCGCTCCTCCACAAAAGTAACTTTGCTCAAGTACTGATCAGGCGCATCATCGCCACTCAACAATGGAGAGTTCTGGCACCGCTGGCACCTCAACGGAGCAGACGAAGGCAATCTCCTTGAAACAAAAGCGTGCCATCCTTGATGAAGTGTGCATAAACGCAAAGAATGCCATTCACCGCCGATGTCCTCCGCAGCGACCGTCGCACCTGTCGACACAATCTGTACGTAGCTCGCTCGCTGGATCTTTCCTTGATTGGAGCTTGTCGAAGTTGGTTGATAAGCGGCTCCAATCTAGCAGAGAGCGTGCAGAAAAGCTTCGACCGCTTTCTGCATAACAATAAACTTGTGCCAGTGACGGCCCGTGTTATCTTTTCTTGTATGTTACTTTTATGGAGTCCAGATATAACGAAGAAGTGGATATAGCGAAGTGATTTCAGATTCCTGTTGACTTTGTTATAACCGTTCTCGACAGTAGTATGTTTTTTGCAATACCAAAAGGCTGCTGTGGCTGGCAGTTTGTTCCCAAAAAGAGGTTTTTTTTGTTTGTTTTTTTCAAACACATTATTTTTGGCAATGTTAGAAAAAGTCTTTGCAAAAACACCCGGTATTCTTTATACTATTTTCGTGCTGCGACAGCGCTCGCTAACCAAAGCGCTGGGATGTAGTGTGGTGTCCCGTGATTTCACGAGGCACCAGAGCTTCGTGCACGTGGGGCGATTCGGGAGAGCGAAGTCACTTCTTGACCTCAGTTTGCCCTTAAGACCAATAGAGGGCGCTTCGGCGTCCTTTGGAGGTGGCAGAGAGAAACCCTCTTGCCGATCGGTCATTAAAACACTGCACACAAGGGGCGTGTGCATCTCTTTCCCCTGTACGTCAGCATTGGACTTGGGGAAATGCAGAGTCGCGCAAGTATGGTGCTTTGATAGCCAACACCACAAGTACAACAAGTGTCGGCTTGTGAATCGGGCCTAGCTCTTTGCGAATTGTATGGCACGGGACAATTGCACTGCTGTCATAGTTGGCCCGTGCGTTATCGATACACATGGTTGGTCTTTCGTCTATTGAACGTTCAATAAACAGGAGTGAAACAGGAGTGAAACTCTGCTCCTAGGTTGTTCCATGCATTTAAGAGTTTCTTTTATGTTTTGGACACAAAGACAATGATGGGCCCGGTCTCGTCTGCTTGGTTGCAGACTGCTGGGGAGCCGACTTGCCGGCGGGTGTATGTAGGATTTGCCATAATTGCAGTCATTGTGTATCTGAGGCCAACTCGGTTGTCACCTCTTCAGATTTTAATGCCTGCCCGAATGAGCTCTGACCAAATCTCGTGCCAATGAACGCCACATACCTGGATGCTGTTGCTAGACTTTGGACTGTGCTTGCGGTGCTTGTGGTTGGAGTGAATGGAGAGGAAGCGCTCCACAATGAGGAACACGTAAATGCCGCCGAGAGCAGCGAGCCCGTGCCACACAAACTCCTCCCCCTCTCCTTCCTCGGAGTGATCATGGTGGCCCGACATCGCCTGCACATTTTGAGCCACACGTTAAAACAACCCAACATCAGAGCTTCCGAGTCACAAGCTGCAAGGACTTACAAAATGTTGCTTCTGCCCAAGACGACGAGCAGTTTGAAATCAATGCAAACAAGTTTAAGAGCCTTTACCTCCAAGAGCTCTCCAGGCAAAATGAACTGACCAGTGATGCATCAATTTGCCAGATTAAGACAATTTATGACTTGTCTACCATTAAATTTAAAGGGTAACCTGTTTTGTTGCTAGACACTGGTGTCGGAGCAAGGTGGGGCAGAGGTAGGAAGGAGGCAGGCGGAGCAAGGCCTTCAGCAAAGGGCGACAATGAGCGGAGATGAAACTAAAGCAATTGTTGCACAATAGCTTAGTTTGAATGTACTATGCTCTGCAGGCATCAAACATCAAAACTCGCGTTGGAAAAAAAAAAAGAAGCTTTGCCTGGTGCTTGGATTTTTTTTTTTTTTTTGGCTGCAAATTGTGTGTGCGATAGGAAACCAGATAAAACCAGCAGGAGGGCACAAAAACAAATATTCCCACACTTCGTACAGGTGAGGGAGATAGAGATGAAGGAGAGCCGTGCGCACCTTGACAACAGTAGGCAGTTGAAAAACCCACAAGCTTAGTTGCCCGATTACAACAAGCACCATCAAATTCATTTACTCAGCTTCAAGAGCTGCAACGGCCATGTTACTGTAAGCGAGCTAGGTTCAATGGCTGCTGAAAATCACGCTTTAATAAATGAACTGTTGCACTCCCAATGCAACAACCAGGAAGGCCCGCAAAGTGCATTAAGACAAATAATAAATGAATACACAACTTCCATGAGAGCTGCAACAGGGCCGGAGGTGTTGAAAGTAACTAGGAAACCGTGTCAACCCAAACCGTACCCATGAAATTCTACCAAAAAGTCAAGTTTTCACAGCATCTATGGGACTCTGTCCCATTACTGTAGCGCACATTTATGTACCTCCTCAATGAAACAATGATGCTAGTGCAGACGTCTAAAACAAAAAATGAATTAATTTAAGCATCTCTCGATTGTATCTCATAAGTGCAGAAAAGCACAAAATTTAAGTGAGCTAGGCACAAGCTTCGTGTGTGACATCATGTAACACCATGACACCAGACGACACCCAAACTTGATGTCAAGTCATGCGGCCCGTCTGTCGGGAAAATGCGTGGCTTTCCTCATGAAACCTAGCCCTATGATGCATTCTGCGTTAGAAAGGCTTATTGCATTATCTGACCACCCAAGTTTAGAAATGTAAAAGCTGCCACGAAGCACGAAATTCGGCCTTACGTGGGGCAGCAGGTGAAGCATAGCGTCTCCCGTGAGACTGCCGATGGCCAGCCCAACCAGGAACTGTATGAGTGTCTGGTAGAACACTTTCTTCATGAGTGGCACAATGGCCACGCTCACCAGGCCACACAGGCTGATGGCCAGCACTCCGAGGAAGGCGTACATCCAGACTGAAACAGAGGAGCAAAAGCAGTTTGGTAAAACAAACTCACAAATTCTCTAACACTGGCATGGAGCCTGTTTCACGGAGCAGGTAGGAGCCAACATTCTGCTACTACATATAAAGCCAAGAAGCAAGTTTATTTCAATTTATTTTCAATGGAGATCGAAGTTTGAAGTAAAATAACAGTTATAAGTCGTTATAAGAAGTTTTAAGGGCAGAGATAGCCTAAAAAAAACTTTTTCTTTTTGCAAAAAAAAGATTAATTGATTTCAAAGAACATTATAGTTAGGTTCACCAACAACTAAAGAATTTTTCCACAAAATTTCATTCATTTCTGCAGCACAGTTGACTTGCTTTCAATTATTTTCAGTGCCTCAGTGATATTTAAAAGATGAAGATCTGGACCCTTCCAGATGCAATTTTCTTCAATCCATTTTTTCAGTATAAATTTCACTTTAGTCATTCTATAGTTTCTTCAAAGACTAAGGGGAAGGCTCACTTTTCATTTTTCCAGGCTGAAATTTAATGAAGGAAAGCGACTGTGGGATTGTGTTTTTACTTTATTGATGTTTAAATATATATATATATATTAAGACTTTTTGAGGACACAGAAGACATAAAACATGCTAGACTTTGCAAAACAATGTTATCAAAACACATTACTTCTTACAAAATCCCCTTTCACAGTCGCACTCCCCAGACAATCTGTATTGTACATGGCAAAAAAAGAAAATTGTTCAGCTTTTCCACTCTCGTGAAGAAGGAAGACCAGCGGAGCTGTACTCAATACACTGGCTGCTTCTTCTTCGTCATCGTCGTCTGTTTTTTGCGCTGTTTCCTACGATGAATTTCCACCAACGCACCCAACTATCCATTCTTCTATTATAGCTGGAAAGATCGGCGCCATCTACGAGCGACGGCGGAAACCAACGCTTGCTGCCGTAGCTCACAGATGGCAGTAGCTGTCCAAGTAGGTTTGTGTCGACATACCGGACACAATCCTGGGGAACCTAGCCCTTAACACCTCCGCTGTAAAAGCTGAACATTGTATTATTTTATTCATGATAAATTGACTAAGCAATGTTGGTGTGTCCCTGAAAGGAACTGTGATAAGTTTTCACGATTAGGGGGGACACTTTCCAGAAAAAACAACTTTTGAACCCCTCGCATTGAAAAAAATAAAAAAATCAATGGTGTGGACTGTTAATTGTGACAAAGGATGCAAAAAAATATTTTCAGCTCTCCACGTTAAGTAAAGGTTAATTCGGCAAAGACAAATGACCCACCCTCTTTAAAGGGGTGGTGCAACGATTTTCGCAAATTAGTATATGCCAGGATGAAGAATACAAAACCATTTTTTTTTTACTAGGCAACAGAAAGAATAAAACAGAGAGGACAAAACACAGATGAGTACATTCTTTCACGCATGCACTAGTTTTTACAAGAAGAATGAAACAAACCGAAGGTACCCCTCAACTCCACAGTCTTTAGAAAGATGCGCAATGACATCACCAGGTAATATACCTTCAGGGCCCCCAGAAATATATATATATCGTGATAGTTGACTTTTCAAGGTCCGATTCGGCTACAATGAAGCACTGTGCCCGCTTAGCATCCCTGAAGGTCACGGCGACTAATCAAAACGAAAGACGGTTTGCCACGGGAAAAACGGGGAGGGTAGCGCAGCGGAGAGGAAATGGTTCCGTTGATTTTCGATAGGTGGCGCCACAAAAAGTTGTGTACTCCCAATAATGTGTGATTGTGGTTCGCCCCCAAATGCGGCTGCAGATCGGCCTTGCGACTACGCGGCGGAATAGTAGTATACTTTGGAAGGAGGAGGCACATTTTCTCTCACCTGGGCAAGGATAAACAATATAAAAAAATACAAGCTGCAAATTTTTCAAACGTTAAAATATTTGCAGTGCCCTTTTAAATGCTTCAAAAGGCAACTGGTGAACGCCTGATAGGGCCACAAAAGGGCACCCTACAGTCGGTACCAGTTTCAGCTTGTCTTCATCTTACATATGGTCGCAAAAAGATGAATGGGACAACTCAATTTAACGAACCGAAACTTCTTATTCAAATAAAGGAGAATAAAAATGAAGGAAATAGAAACACTCAATTACTTGACACTGATGCAATTGTTACTAAAAGATTGAATGGATGATACTGAAGTCCTACCATATAAAAAAAAAACCTAGAAATTAAGAGCTGAACCATCTGAGACATGTGATGTGCCCACCTTTAAAATCCACTGTGACTCCCTCACCATCGCTATGATGATGAATGTGCTTGCTGGAAACAGGTGTAGAGCAGTGCTTCTGGTCAAGCTGGTAAATAATGGCTGGGCAGAGGTACCGAAAGCTCTCAAGGTTGATAGAGCTCTTCTCGGGGCTAATGTCGAAAGTGTGCAGTATTTCCGTAGCAGTTAGGCACTGAAAAGGTGAATAGAAAATAAGCATTTAGAAAGCCCAAGTTAAAAGAAATAGGCTGTACTTGTCACACTAATGTTGCTTGGGAAAGGTAAGAAGACATCAGCAATCGATTTGAACATTTCAAAATACCAGAAACAATTTATTTTCGTGGGTTCAATATTCCTTTTGCATGCCTAGTCTAGGTTTGAGTTGGGGCATTCCTTGCAAGCACAAAACATAGGCAATGCACACCATGCCAGCAAAGACAATGCTATAACTAAGGTTCGGCGTTTTCGGTTTTTGTTTTTTCAAAATACGGCATACTTTTTTCGGTGTTTATTTTAAAATTCAATTTTCGTTTTCTTTCGGTGAACATTTCTTCCGAAGAAAGTTTACCGGTTTCCTTCTGTGAATATGAAAGAAACACCATCGGACACCGGATTAGATGATCCTTGTAGCTGTGATATTTGAGATTACTCAATGAAGGATGGCACATATACATACGCTGTCTTCGCTGCAGCTTTCGTCAGGACACACCTCAAAATCGCAGAATTCGCGAGCATAATCTTTAGCACGCTTCTTTTTCCTTCCCATTTTGACGACGTGACTGTCTGAGGTGATGACCGTACAGCTAACAGTGGAATGGCAAAAAAAATGCATTGTACTAATGTTCTTAACCACAGGGAAGTTTGAGAGATATTGTTAAGGAAGGTATTAACGGTTTTCCTCGATGTCCTCTGAAGTGCCATAAAACGAAAAACCTTACACTAGCCCACATCCGAACTTTTTTTTTAGGACGGGGAGCTTGACACACTAAGCCCGATCACAGAAAGGACACAGATGTCCCGTGAAGGCAAATCCAAGACCTCTTTTGTTGCATGTCGAACCTTGCAAGGGGACAATCACGAAGACGTAACACAAGGTCGAACCTTGCAAAGCCCTCTCTCTGTCCCTGCCCCCCCCCTTTTCCTCACCCACCTCGACGCGGCCCTAAAGAACTGACCTTTTTCGGTTCAAACCGAATTAGACATACTTTTATCAGTTTTTATCAGTTTAAACCGAGCACGCCGAACCTACAAACTGACCTTTTTCAGTTAAAACCGAATTTTCGAAAATGGATCCGGCGTAGTTTTATCGGTTTAAACCGAAAACTCCGAACCCTAGCTATAACCACCAGCAAATTGGGTTGCAAAAGACCAATTTTCTGCAAGTTCTACAGCTCCTTGTGGCATGCTCATGTTGCTGTCAGGGCCATGCAACCGTCATGGCCGCATGGTCCTGGCAACAGAAAATATACACTTTATATTGTTTAAAAGGCACTGACACATATTGTATACAGTATCAATTTGAATGTGATACTCCAAGAACTCCACTCGGAAAACAAGTAGACAATATGGGCAAAATTGTTTGCAGACGCATGATTGGGACTTCTTTTTATAAAAGGATATATTTATGCACACTAGACGCTACTTGAAAATTTACATAGATTCCCTAAGAAGGTATTGGAAATCTGTTGCTAATAGTTTGAGATAGAAAGCACATCAAAGGTGTTTCAGATGACAACTGTCAAAACCATGCCTACATTCTCAACCCACTCCTCTGGAATACCATTTCTTCAAAACTAAACATCTCCGAACCTTAAAATAAGAAACATTGTATGTGGACTATATGCCAAGTCATTTAAAAACTTGAAGAAAAACTAAAAATATAAATATACTTCACTGCCTAAATATAAAACTGCCCATATGCATAATGCAGCCTCCACTCCGTAAGTAATGGAGATACCACCCCTCCTTCAAAAATCATTCCTGGCTACGCCACTAGTCCCCAAGGTTGATGGCATGCTCCTTATGGAATACACTCCAGGCCCCCCCAAAGTTAGTCTTCTTACTGTAAAATACCGCAGATGCGTCCATTTCGTTTAAATGCCCAGAATATACCGTATTTGCACGAATATAACGCGACCACGAATATAACGCGAGGGCAGTTTTTGATGCCCCCAAAAAGAAAAAAAAATATTATTACTATTATAACGCGAACCGATGCCGCGTCAATTTCTCGCACTTGGGGGCATAGCAGAAGTGAAAAGTCAATGGAAATGGAAGAAATATCTGTTTATGTTTTGACTGCACTCATCCTCACTGCTCAGGTCCTTCCGTTTACAATCCACTTGGCGACTACGCAGGTATGCAGCAGCACGGCACCTGCTTGTCTGGTAGTTCTTTTTTCTTCCGTGGGAGCTCCTCGGCAGCCCACAATCCAAACAAGGCGCGGAAGCAGAAGCACCAACACACAAACACCAGACCACTCTGGAGCAGAAACTAAACAATGCGCTGGCAGAAAAAAAGACTGCTGAACCCGATACACGATCACACTTCTTGTTCTGGTCCCTCTTCGTAAACAAATGCCTCGTGTTGCACGATTGCGTAAACGCGGTCGGCGGTCTTGGCTTGGCTTGTGTTGATTTGACTTGACCCGGCTTGGCTTGGCTCGAATTGGCCGGTGCCCGCATTCCCGCATGGCGCGCGCGCGTGCAGCGTGCGCGCGATGTAAAAACACAAAAGCGATAAAAATGCTTTTTTATGTTTTCTATTCGCCCCTTCACGTGGCCCAATGGCTAGAAAATGGCCCTCCACACCCCCACTTCTTTTCCCATTGGATCTTTTGCATTGAGCCGGAGGGATGACTTTCTCCTCTGGCTTTCTCCAGACTCGCGCGCCTCGTGGCTGAACTCGATTCCGAATATAACGCGAGGTGCGTTTTGGAGCACGTAATTTCGGAAAAAAACTCGCGTTATATTCGTGCAAATACGGTACATTTTGCAAACTTGGGAATTCTGCAAATTATATATTAACCACCCGATTTGACCGGACAAGCGCCCATCTAAATTGGTAACCCAGTTTTCAGTAAAAATGGGGTGGACGCTCTCCCGGTATTTAATGGTAATCTCATTAAACTAGTTCTATTTCTGTCGTTGGTTAACTTTTTATCTATGACAATACAGTCGACACTCATTAATTCAAACTCGAGGGGGGCTGAAAATTTGTTTGAATAAAGCAAAGTTTGAATTATCAGGAGTTCCCTCTTATAAAGACGCATAGGATCGGATCTGCATGTTACTTTGAATTATCCGCAATTTTGAATTAACGGATATTGAAGTAATGAGAGTCGACTGTACTACAATGTATACAGATCTACGCCTTGCATTGTCCAACCTAAGCAATATGAGCAAACAAAACCTAACAAGTTAACAAAATATAGAATGACTACAGTTCAAGTTTTGTGTTACGAAAAAAAGTGTGAGGTACCTGTAGTATAGATCTGCCCATTTTTATGTGGTGACAACCTAGAAAAACTAACCTTTTCAAAGGTGATGCTAGTAGCCTTTTGAGTAGGGTTTGGTACATCCACAAGACCTGTAGCATTGAAAGATGCCTTGACTGATGGCTCTGAAGTAACAAAAAACAGAGGGAAGAGATGTTGAGATGTGTTAAAACCCTAAAATCTCTCAAACAGTGCAGAGCACACTGCACTTCAAATATTTGGCTTGTACTATCGGGCTGCAATGGAACGCGAATGGTGGAGTGGCCTTTGACACGAGCCTGGAGAACCCCTGCCTCACCCTGGAGTTCCCCAGGGAGTGCAGCATGTATTGAAGGCCACGTGCTTGGTCGTTTGCATTTCATTGGGGCACCCCCGATAGCTTTTCTCCGAAATTCAGGGTGTTTTTTTAAGCTTTACAAACTTATTTAAAAAAAGATGAAAATGCTACACTTACGCGTTTTGTGCAGGTGAGTTATACAGCCAGGGGGACATAGTATAGGGGGGCTAATCATAGCGATAAGTCGGCTAATTAAGTATAATTTGTTAATTAACTTTGTAAGTAATGAAAATAGACATATGGTTCCAAATAGAAACTTGCTAAGCATCATCAACAACCACTAAATCAACTCTTTTCGGGAAGATACAAGACGGGGGCAGTATTTTACGGCGATCTGAAGAAACAATAAATTTGGATGCGTTTCTAGGTTTCGGTTTCTTATTGGAACGCATCTTTGCACCCACTGTCCCGCACCCGGTGGTCGCAGCGCAAAGGCACCTTAGCCCCCCCCCCCCCCCCCCCCCCCCCCCTCCCTCGTAGGATAGAGGGAAGTGGGCACACGTGTTGCGCATCTCAGCCACTCGGGAGGAGGACTGCTGGCGCAGAGACGCGCTCCGATAAGAAACCGAAATCTATCCGTAAAATGCTGCCCCTGCGTTATCCCCTTCTAGAAAAAGTTGATTTAGTGGTTTTAGTGATGCTCAGCACGTTTCTAATTGTAAACCTGTATATTCTCACTGATTAAAAAGTTAATTAACAAATTTTACTTAATTACCCAACTGATCGTTACAATTAGCCTCCTATACTATGTTCCCCTGGCCATGGAACTCACCCAAACAAACTGCGTAAGTGTAGCTTTCACAGCTTTTTTTTTCTAAATAGCTAGTATAATAGTATAATAGCTAGAGCTCTGTGTTTTCGGAATTTATTTTTCGTCAAATTCGGAGGGTGTTTTTCGGAGTTTATTTTTTGCCAAAGATTCAAAGTTTATATTTTTTTTATTCCCCATTCTCCGAAATTTGGAGTTTAATTTCGCTGTGTTCCCTATTCCAATACATAAATAAATAATAACCGAATGTAAATGTATGCCAGATAAAAAAGAAAACGCGCTTGTATTAATAAATATCTTCAGTTGAATTTGGCATTGGTGCCATTGCCATTGGCAATATCAATTTCTCACGACAAAAGTCACATACAAGTGGTGCTTCGATGAACGCCGATACCCTAAAATCAATGAACTCCCGGAGGTAGTCGCTAGGATACTCGTAGTCATCCCATCCTATTCCATCAATCTAGCCCGCGGCCACGCGAGGTGGAGTGGTTCAAGGCCGACATACAACCTCGGTTTTCTGCAAGGAAGATAATCCTTCTAGCGTTCCTCCTTTCCTAAGCTGCGAGGGTAGCCAAGTTGGAGGAAAATAAAAACTGGAGAGGATATAGGAAAGGAGGAGGCGGGCAAGAGTGGAAAGCACAAAGTGTACGTCGGCCTTTAAGGAGGTAATAGAGAGTTTGAATTGTCCCTCCTCCCAATTTTATACAATCCCTATGGCCCATAGCTTTCACTGTTACTAAAGCATACCCTCTCCTTTCTCTAAATCACAAATTGCAAGGCCCAAACTGGAAACCAAAAAGAGTGGCTTTTGTCGTGACCCGAATGTACAACGAACGACCTGTTCCCCTGAATCAACCTTGAAGAGAAGAGACAAGACCCCTTTTGACAACGGTCCGAGATTTGAAAGATAATTATGATGAAATTATCCCACGACCATTGGCTCTGTGCTAATCAAACTGTATTCGGAGTTTATCGGATAAATCCGAGTTGACCAAAATTTTACCGGCGGGTGTTTTTCGGAGTTTTTAGGATTTATCCGGAAACACTGCGCTTTAATAGTAGCACACCAATCAGGCTGATGTTATGAACGAAAATCGTTAACAGACAATAAAAACTGTTGTTCCTAAAATTAAAACACCAATTTAAAGGCTACTGTAATGATGCCAATAACAGAACTGTAGCAATGGTTTATTCTTATTCAGAAAATTAGGTTTAGACAGGTGACAAACACCTGCGTCCTCTCTCACCACAATCTGCCATTTTCAGCTGGAGGCGAACAATACTAACAATAGATGCTCGCAGCAATTTGAATGGAAGACAAAGACTGCATGCATATAGAACGTTAACTAAAAAAAAAAGGCTAAAATATATACAAAACAAGACACATTTTCCTTGCACACAATTTCAAAGAGCAAGTCCTTTCTGGCACATGCTCACCTTGACTAGGTACGCCTCTTCCCACCCTGGAGGCCACATCGTTTTCTGTTGCGTCGGGTGCATCCCCGCTGCGCTTGTTGTGGCTGTGACCATGATGGTCCTCGTGATCGTGGCCCTCTCCATCGTCGCCAGACTGACCTCTGAAGGCGGCCCCGCTGTGGTCGTGGTGCGGGTGCTGGTTCACGAAGCCCGTTGCACCCTCTGGCCGGTGCAGGGAGAGGTCGTGGTCATGGAAAACGATCTGCGCCAGCCCGAGGTTCTCCAGCAGGTGCTCAAAGCCTTCGAAGCTCATGACTCCATTGTGGCCATACTTGTCAAAGATCTTGCGCAGGAAGTACTCGTGCTCGCGGTAGCGCTCGGGGGCTTCCTTGGCCTCCAGGCAGGGCACCGTGCTCAGTACGCAGAGGAAGACGTGGCACCAGAAACACATTGTCCTGTAACACTGAGAGAGGAAGGAAGAAACTTATTTTGTACATTCGCCGCTCCACGTCGGCAAGATGAACCTCTCCATAAAACAGCCTTGCCCAGTTTCCTGTGCCTACCAAAAAAATGTCACATTTTTTGCAAGACAAGTAGCTAAACTACGAGTGATGATACAGAAAAAAGAAATAAACGCAGTACAAGACTACATTCTTTCACTTCTTTTTTAGTCCAGCCTTGAGGCACTGGGTTAGGTCCAAGTCAAAAGAAATGACACTTACATGAGTGCTCCTATGACGCTTGGATTGTAGTGCCTTTAGCAGGCCATATTTTCTTGCCTGCACAGAAATAAGACACTCCTATACGGCGAGCAATGTTTCACAGTGTAATGAGCCCTGTCCATATGGCTGAGGCCATTCAAGTAGTAGGTCATTAGCAAAGAGATGTAGAATCAACAACAAGAAAGCAGGGAGGCACATAGGTACTCTTACCAGCACCGACGACAATGCATCCCAATGATTGGTCAACGCGTAACGCCACTCCTCCTGCCCACACCACATCGTGCATGTGTGGCACCCCAAGGTTTGTTTATAAACAGCAGCTGGCATATGTGCTAACATCGCCTTCCTATACCCAGAGCTGAAAGCATGCCAACTCTTTTCATCTGATGCCTCTATGCCAATATTGTTGCCAAAATGAGAACAATTCTTTTCCCCCTATCCAAATAAAAAAATATAAATTACTTCACATAAAAATATGCTTTAGTATTTCACAGAGCCATGAAAACAAAAACACTGAAGCATAAGTAAGCCCTAATTTTTGGAATAAATTAGGCTCAATCCTGGTAATTTAGCTGTCACACAGGGCCCTTGAATTCACTTAGTGAAAAAGATGCCGAAACCCCATAACAAGCCAGCAAAAATGCTGTTAACATAACAAGAAGGCAATTACAACCAATCTGAATGATGTCGAGCAGTGAAACCTCTTTTGCATAAATTACAAAGTCACTCCCTCAGTTTCTTACACTATTCACTGACGACTCAGAACAAAAGTTTAACCAGGAACGCACCGAAGCAGTGGAGGCATGGCTCTGTCGCCGCTGCTTGCAGAATCCCGATCGAATGCACGTCCAGCGGCATGAAGAGTTTGCTGTCCTATGTGAGGACTCCATGAATGTAGCTGCAGTAGGTTTTCTGCAAGACAGAGAAGGAAGCATTTCAGGTAACCATTCAGACCTTCAGACTATGCCACTGCAAAAGCAATTTGTTGCACATCATTTTTATTCAATATTAATTGTAGTGCCTTAGAGGCAATATTACGGGGCACAAAGCTTTTAATAGTGATGCGATTGGTCCAAGTTACGTTGGAGCACCTTTCGGAACAGCCAAAATCTATTTTGAAGCTATGAAAACAACTTTTAGAGTGCAAGCCTACACTTCGTTCTCTTTCCCTCTACAGTGAATAGCAAGTTATGCTGAGTCGTGTTGCCTAGCCAGCTAAAAAGGCAGCGCCTCCTTTGCCTCTCTATTTCTGTGCAACCACTTGTTAGCATCCATTGCACAGCAAATTTGATTTCCTCAGACACTCAACTAGATGTTTAGATAAGGATGGCTAGTTGCACTTAAAAGCATCAGACATGAAATCAAGGTGCTCACTAATGAAGGACATAGCATTAACACCTTTGGTTGGCTTTCCATTAAAATAATGATAGAAGAGAATAATCTCGAGCACCAAAATGGCTTCTTTTTAAGTTCTAAAAGGTTTTAATAAAACTATGTAAACCTTAATTCAGACTAAACAAAAACACATAGCTTTTGCCACTTAGTATTATAAACATCATAGCTTTTGCCACTAAGTATTATAAACATCAATGGCTTTTTGTATGTAAAGATTCATCTAATGTAAAATCAACACGTATGTGTGCAATAAATACCTTCAAAAAATCCCAGCTCAACTTTTGTATGTTTTAGAGCGCAGCTCTTAGGCGCCCGTTCCCGGCTTGAGCAGCGTCGCCGTCGGCGTCGGCGTAACCGCGAGTAACCCTCGTAACCCTCGTGAGGGTTACGAGGGTTACAAGGATTACTCTCACGAGGGTTACCCTCGTAACCCTCACGAGGGTTACGAGAGTTATGAGAGTTACCCTCACGAGGGTCACGAGAGTTACCCTCACGAGGGTCACGAGAGTTACCCTCACGAGGGTCACGAGAGTTACCCTCACGAGGGTCACGTGAGTTACCCTCACGAGGGTCACGAGAGTTACCCTCACGAGGGTCACGAGAGTTACCCTCACGAGGGTCACGAGAGTTACCCTCACGAGGGTCACGAGAGTTACCCTCACGAGGGTTACTAGCGTTACCCTCACGAGAGTCACGACGGTTACCCTCACGAGAGTCACGACGGTTACCCAGGTCACGTGACCCCCCCCCAGGTCACGTGACCCCCGTTGACGTCATCACCACTGATGACGTCATCAGTGACGTCACGGATGACGTCACTGGCATCTGCATCGTCGTCATCACTGATGACGTCACCAGTGACGTCATCAGGGACGTCACTGATGACGTCATCAGCATTGTCACGTGACCCCCCCGCCACCCGAGGTCACTTGACCCACCCCCCCAGTGCCCTTCCCTCCTCCTCCTCAAGAGCTGCGCTCTAATTCTGCGTTACAGGGAGTTGTAGACGGCTTTCATTTTTTTTTGCAGTCTACCATTCCACTGCTCAAACCAATTTAATTTGAATATACTTTACTGATTGTGCCCACAAACAGTGGGAGGTCCGGATATAACTAAATAAAGAATTTGCCATAAAAATAAATGTATAGGATGTGTTCCAAAATAGTGGAAGGTCTGAACAAATATGGTAACTAAAAAAAAAAAAGTCCATTAAATCTCAAATATGAATTAAAAAAAAGACTAATTATGCACACAACACATCAGGATAAGCTCCATATTATTAGTTGCAGTCTTTTTTTATCTCAAGTGCAAGGTAGAGTTGTCACACCAGCATTCACAAATTTCAGTCAATTTTTTTTTTTTTCTCAAATACCCGACGCTCTATGAGTGAGCGCCGTCCCGCTATCAAGGAGTGCGTTTTCCCTCTAGACGCGGGTGCGCTGCGGCGAAGCGACATACACATGCACAACCACAATGTCTACGCCGCGGCTATTGCTTCACTACAGCGCACCAGTGCGCTGCAGTGAAGCGCTTTCGACGGAGCTATCTGAACCGCCCTAACGGACAACGAATTTCCAAATCCTCCCCCCCCCCCCCCCCCCCCTCATCGGAAAGAGGGCAAGCTACACCCGCAAAGACCATCACTCTTTCCACTTTAGCATATCATAGGCTGAAGAGAGATCAGAGAGGCTTGTGGGAAGGGTTTGTTCTGCTATTCTAAACCTGCATATCCGGGCCACCAAATCAATAGCCCCATAAAGCTGACAACCTTGTACCGCTGCCCACATTACAAGGCAACCGGGAGCAGGCCTAGGGTTATTCAAAACGAGATTAGTGAGAGAAAATCACCGCTTGGGTAACTATAGTCACACATGTATGGTAAGAGGGATGCCAGGTATATTACGAACAAGTAAAATCTGACAGGGAGTCGTGCAGGAAGAGATGTCACTCGGGCAACTGGCGAATCTGCCCGTGATCCGTACACTGCCCGTTCCACCCAGTATGCGGCCAAGCGCTGACAAAGGCAAAACTGTACGCTCACGCGTTTTTGTTTGCACCGCAGACACGTGTGAAATATAAAAGGGGTGTCCGAGTGGAAGGGATAAAAAGTTGCTTCCGCGTTCAAGATTATCGTAATATGTCTCACGTCCCGAGCGCGTTTCCGCCAAGTGCAGGAAAACCGTCTCGTGTGACCGCCTGGTTTTGTGGTGTACGTACTACACTGGGCAGCGTTTGGAATTCTGCCACCGCGCGGCACGAAATCGCGAGAATAAACAAAACGCCGTGACCGGATACAATCGGAACAGCAAAACGCAGCCAACCAACCAACAAAGAACAGAAACAGACGGCCAATTTCGAAGAGGAGCAAGCTGTCCACAACCACGGGGCAAGCGCTACACGTCGCATAGAGCAAACCGACTTCCACATGGGTGATGTCGGCCCAGCTCCGCAAAGCAGAAGTTGAAAGGAGCGCTCTGCAAAAAAAACTACATTTTTGTTCCATCTCCAGCGTTCCTCACGAGCACTGCCACCAGACGCTTACCTGAATGGAAGCGCCCGAGGAGTTCGACGGAGTGGCGTGCGATTAGAATGTTGATAAGAACCGACTGACGCAGTTCCGTGTATACCTCTCACTTCGGCCAATCCAAAGAGGCAGACGTGACAATCGCGGCAGCATAGACAAAAGCAGCCGCCGCGGAAAGCTGCAGTGTGCCAGGTGTGCCACTATCCAGTGCTAGCTAGCGTTCGAGAAGCAACAGCTGCTCCAACGCACGTGGGATATAGGAGGGCGCCACTGGGAAAAGAACGCGTGCGTTTCTTTGGGCATGAGTACTGTTCTGTGCTGCGCTCCTTTGTGCGCGCGAGTACGACGGCGGAAACAGTACCGCAAGCCAAGTCGCGTCAGTCCTCCCCATTTTTAGTGAGCGGGATATTTGACGAAGCTTCTTTAACAAGTTTTCGTCGTGTGCAAAAAAAAAAAAAAAAAAAAAAAATCAATAGCCCAGTTTCGTCCGGTCAATTCTTTCTAAACAGGGTCGAGTTTCGTGCCGCGAAATTCGATCCCTTCAGGCTCACACGCACGCGATTTCCAGAGCGCTAAAATCAAACTCTTGAATTAATGAAAAAAAAAAAAAAAGTCAGGGTCATTAAACATGTTACGCAGATGAACAAAATGTACGTTGAACAAAGTCCAGATGTCCAAACCTCAATTTTAAGCAAAAGCGCAGAATCTTTACAAAAATAATGGTAGTTGTGGTGCAAGTACTACAGTAGAGCTAGACAGCTCCAATTCTGACAAAATATATAATTAACTGGTCAAATAATTAATGTTTGTGCCAACGAACAGCCAAAATACATGGCGTTCCCCACAAAGGGGAACCGCGTTTTTCGTGCCGGCCCCCGCGGGTAAAAAACCATGCATGGCAAAAAGCTCGAACTCGGTGAGAATGCGACGCTAGCAGTTGGAATAGGACGTGGAGGTTCGAGAATATGACGTTACCTGCATCAAAGAATAATTAAGAAAGACGAAATTTCTATATAAGCCGATATCCACCTAAGCCTAACCTTCAAAACGAGAACTGACATTTGTAGACGTATATGGGATTTATATCAATGAAAAATACTTGTCAGCATATAAAATAATATTGTTTTTTTTCTTCTTCTTACTGACAATTTATTGTTTCGACGATTCACGTTCTATCCCAACTGCTAGCGTCACATACTCACCGGGAGTTCGAGCTTTCTGCGACGCATAGTTTATTTGCCCGGGTCGAAAATCACGGTTCTCTTTTCTCGTGAACGCCCAGTTTACACATGAGCACGCCGATGGGGGCGACCATTTATCAAGATTAGATCGGAGGATGAAAGGCATTTTTTGTTTGTATCAGCGGCGGACATGGATCTTTTACATTCGCAAAGATCTGCAAGAACGGACGGACAGGCACACACACACACACGCAAAGACTCTGTCACCTATAGTGTATTCACGACACAACGTACGTTTCTGCAGATATATTCGTATGTGTTTCGAGATAACGAAACATTCCGCAGAATGAAAACATTGGTACTGCGGAGACGATAGCATGGCGCACGCGTTCTCGAGAGGACCTTAGCGTCATACAGTGTGCGTGGAAATTAAACGATAAACGCCTAGCTCTTTTGTCACGGAAACCTTTGGGTCTGATTCATCCCTCCAACGACTAAAGGTCCCCGCTCCTTGAAGGATACCTTTAGCTTACACCTGCTGTGGAAGCCGCTCGACAACATAAGGTACAGGTGTCTTTCCTTTTTCTTCTTTTTTTTTCACATGTCGACCTTCTTGGGTATTATCGTACCCTTCACGTCCTGAGGTGCTTGAACGTTCAGCTTACCCCAGGCATACAATTAGACGCCCTAATTAGTATGGTTAAAATATCACGTCCCCGAACAAAAAAAAAAAGTGTGTGTGTATGTTGGTGTGCGCTAAGTCCAGTAACTTTAATGTGCGCTATAGGGTTTGAATCTGGACACTTGGCGAGAAAGTCGTCGAGAAACTCGGCGGCTATGATTGGCCGGTGACAAGGTCAAGAGCGGCGTTGTCCAATCACGGCTGCCTGATTCCTCGCCGACTTTTTCGTCAAGCGTTGATTAGGGCCCCCGGATGGACAATCCCGTGGACTAAGTTCCCTGGAAGATTCTGGCACTCCGATTGGCCTATGTGAACGTCCAGCTCTGTTCGAACCAGCAGAGGGGCACGAGCTTTCGCGCTCGTTGTTTAAATAAGGCGGCTCGTGAATGTATTGCTAAGTGAAAAAGCGCTTCACCCGAACCAAATCGCCAAACAGACCATAACATCACGTGGAGTGAAATGCGTGCATGTGTTACGTAGCTAGGGCGTTGGCGACACGATGGCTGGCGATATTGGCGATTCGACAACGCTTTTGGCGACGAAAACTAAACCGCACGTGCGCCAAAAGCGGTGCCCCGTGACAGATGGCGGTTCCGAAAGGCATAAGCAAATCTGCGAGCCGCTGAAGGCCTAGCGGCACGTAGATAATCATCCGAATAATGCGGAGAGATGGCGACGCGCCAAGGTATACACACGGCGGCATACCGCACCGTTTTCACGAAGCAGCCCAAAAATGGTCTTACCGTGGACGGATGCGCAAGATGATCGATCTGCCAGTGAAGGGGGGCAGGCAGCGCTTGCATTTAGCGAAGGTTCTGTCGTCCACGATAGACGCGACATCCTCCGATGTCGCGCCAGCACGCGCGGTTTCTGCCGACCGCCCCACAGGCCGCAGAATGTCGGAGCCAGGCTCCGGTTACGCTTGAGCGGCTGGAGTGACTTCGGATAAACCGAACTCGTTATACGCCCCGCCTCAAACCCGTACGCACGCATTCCGAGAACCGAGGAGATCACACTGAGTATGCGCACTATTCTCCCCATTACCAGTTTTCTCTCTCTCTCTATCCGAGCTACGCGGGTTGAAAACGTTGAATACGTTAGTGCATAATTTTCTCCTATTCGTAAAAGAGAAACGATAGCACTTGGATCGCAGTCACTGAATCGTCGGGGGCCTATCATTGAGCATCTTCTAGATGGCCGTGTAATATACGTTCCATGGAGATGTCCCCTCGCTGGGAAATTAATGTTTTCCTGTACCAAGATTTCGAAGCAGTGGACCTGCCAAAGCGTAAAAAACACGCGAGCAAAAACCGCGCCACGTCGCCGAGCGAAGTATAACGTAACCACAGCAACCATCGCTGACGCTGCGACGTGCCAGCGCTGTACTAAGCCACGTCATATTGTCACGGATGAAGGCGACGAGACGATGAATGATGACTGAAGATAAAGGTTTAATCGGCGAACTTGTACCAGAAACAAATGTCGAGTAAGCAGCAGTGAGCGTAGGCCGCAGCAGCGAGCGTCGGCGCGTCGGCGTGACAGCCGACTCGCGCGAGACTGAATGAGTCGGTAATGCCGCGGTCGGCTCCTTACACTCGGTATCTCGAATATTCGACCTAGAATGTTTGGGAGTGAGCTATAGACGTTTTCTGTTTCCTGCCGTTCTCAGTCACGTGGGTTCCGTATCTTGTATGTGGGACGAAACAATATTAAAACATTTCAACCTGGAATACGCGAGAAAATATAGGTAAGGCAAAACAAGAATGTGTGACAATCACGCATTTTTTGCGTGATTGTCACACAGCGAGACTGATTCGGAAAGGTAATTCTGAGCTCCTTATCTTTTACACTCGGAGCAAGAGTAAACACGAATCTTCTAGATCTAGGGAGAAGCGTTCCTTCTCGGTCATGCACGCGGAAATATATAGTCTAGGGCAAATGGTATTTTAACGCGACAGCGTTAAGGAGCTCGTGTCGCAGAAAAGCCGGCGTCGGTGGCGTGACGCGAAAATTCTAATTGGTCAATATTGTCATGACGTCACAGCCACGTGACCTCGCACGGAAATTTTGAACAACGCACAACGCTCACGTGAGGTCACGCCTGGAATGAAAGTGATTAAAAAACATGATATGTAATGCGAATAAAGCTCGCGCATGACTTAAGTGATTTTACTTCGTAAAGTAATTCATTTGGGGATTCGAACTAACGACCCTCCGGTTGCGGGCCAGACAAGCCATTGACTGGGACATGCCCGCCGCACTTCTTGCTCACTGGCAACCATGAGAAGCGAATGAGAAGGCGATGCTAAAGGGGCCCCATAACGCTATCGCGTTCCAGTCTCAACGGCCAAGGTGAAGCGTCCTCCATTTTCTTTCTCAATTATCTTCGGGGTTTTGGCGCTCAGATACTGCAAGTTCATGTCGGACCCCAGCAAGTACAAACCGAGAGTTGTCATGCTATCGATATATGGTTACGCCGCTCTGCGGCGCGGCGCGATTTCTGCTCACTTGTTTCGCCTATGCGAGTCTTTCTCCTTCCTGGATTACAAGTCTGCTTACTTAGGCATTAAACCTCTATTTTTGTTTTATACAACACATCCCCTGCTTACGTGTGTTTCACGCTTTAGATTCTCGTCGCCTCTGGGTCTACCAGGTTCATTACGAAACAAAGCACAGAATTAGGCAAGAAACAAAACAGCAAACCCCAATTTGCAACACAAAGAAAAATGATAATAAACAATAATAATAAAGAGAATATCGACACCCACGAAGTGACGCCGCGCGCAACTTGGCCATGAAATAACCCTGTTACAGTGCCTCCAAAATCGTGACAAAAATGAGCACCTACATTTTGCTCGGCGTACGACTCGTGGAAGGTGCGAGAAATTTCGTGCAGACAGCAGAGAAGGGATCCCTTGAGCGGCACGGTGGGCGTCCGGTCCCTCGACACCGACAAACAACTGCCACTGTAGCTTTAGACGGGCAGCCGCAAAGCGCCGCGGCAGATCGGGTGGCGTCAATTTCCACTGGCGGCGACACCCGACCGCGGGGACTAGCGCAGGAAGGGAGCCGTCTCCGAGACAATGGCGAACGAGCGACTCACACGACAACGGAAGTAACATGAGACGCCAAGACTGCACCGATACTGCGATGGGAATGCGGGAAGATCTCCCGTCTGCAAAGGCCAGCCGCCCGGCCGCCACCACTGCAGCATTGATCGTCGTCGAGTCTCGTTTTCAATTTGTTCTATTGGCGTGTTGTACCCCCTGCGCAATATGTTTCATCGAGAAAGATCCACGTCCCGCCAACCGGTATACAAGTATACCAATCGAATAAATGAATTTTCTTACAATGACATTTTGAGAGCGACCATTCATGTCGGGCCCCTTGTACGGGCTAATGAATATTTCCTGTCGAGCAAACAGGAGCGGATCGAACTCTGCAAAGTTCAAATGTACCTGAATAGTATTGATTCGGACGCGAGCCTACATACAAGGCGGCGACGATTATGGGGTATAAACGGTTGTTTACAGATATCGATATTTAATTAAGGAAAAAAGACGTTTACAAATCTCTAATGCGAAATTACAGCGCAGCTCTCAAGGTGATTTAGCGATATGCCGTGCTAAAGAATTTAAGAAATATATATATATACAGTATATATACATATATATGTCAGGCACGTTTTTGATATTTGGATATTTGGGGGGAGGGGGCGCCCATGGCCCCCCTCCCCCCAAATATCTTCCATTCTGCTGGGACCTCCTCTCCCCCCTCCCCCTCATAGAGCATTTTGTCATGCAATGGGATGCGCGCTACAAAGCATACTTCGAGGTAGTAGCAGCGCTCCTTCCCTCCCGATGCGAATATCGCTGTACAAAATCACGATCTCTGCAACGTCATCAGTCCACCTTCCCGAAAACGGCCGAGTTGAAACAGCCTTCAACCCGACATACTCGCAAAGATACACTGGACCAAACAAAATATACGGGTTACGACAACAACCTAAAGCAAGAGGGAAAAAACAAAAGAATTTAATGCGTACACCCATTTCACGTTCCAGCGACGAATAAAAAAAGGAGCAAATAAGAAGGGGAAAAAAGTAGAGTTGTCGAGGGAACCCAGAAATAGGTCCATTTTCTCCCGCCTAAACACGCGCCGCATACGAGCGGAAGCTGGGAAACAAAAACTTCATCCGGAATGAAAAAAAAAAACAAAAAAAAAACAAACATTTGCCGTTGTTTTTGGAGACAGCGGCCGGGCAACTCGGCAATATGCTAAGCAGAGGACGGAGACGACAATGGGGAGGGTCCCGCGCGCGCATGCAACGCTACTATCAAGGAGCGAGCTCAACCCCGAAACATCGAGCGCGCCAGAGTTTCGCAAACCGGAGTCGACGGACGTCGATCGCCCCCACCCCGGACATGCACGCCGCGGAAGAGCGATGGATTGGGCCATTAATTCACCCAATTTCCTCAACAATCAGCCCGACAGCGAAACATTTGTGCGCCACCCACAGTGCACTACCGAGATTCCTCGAACTGTCATTTGAGCGCCCATCGGTGCAATTCCCGCGACAGCAGTCGAACGGTTTAGTCTTTGTGGAGAACGGAATGCCGGATGACGTGTGTGTTATTTGAAGTCGCGAATCCCGTAAACGTGAAGCAACATTTAATTAAGAAAGCTCTCCGCGCTTTCTGCTGCTCGATCAGCTGAAAACACCTTCCAGTTTTACGCAGACAAGTAACAGGTGTACTACAGGTAGACTAAAAGTAACGCAACAGAATCCAAATAGGTCCTGTCTAATTTAGTACTTTATCATTAAAGTCACTGACAGAGCAGGGCGTGTTCAGTCCAGAGCTTCCTACTACAAAATATTAATTAAAAAAAAAAAAATTCCGCTTGCCGGACTCAACACCTCCTAGACAGCTTTAAAGACTGCGCGTTACGTCACATGACGTCACGTCCGGGGGTCCCGCACGGGCGCTGATAGGAGGCGAGTGCCGCGTCAGCGCCCGTGCCGGACCCCCGGACGTGACGTCATGTGACGTAACGCGCAGGCTTTAAAGCCGTGTTGCCTGACCCCGCTCGCTGTGCGTGGGGTGCAGCGTGAACACTTGGCGAAAGGTATGACTAGTCCTAGAGCGGCGGAAACATGTAGGCACCCTAACTAGTCCAAACCGGAGGGCCCCTAGCGGACGCCACCGGCGCCGCGCATGCGCCATGGAGTGCTGGCAAGAAGCTCGCCGTCGCCCATAAACAAAACCATTGAAATGCGATGTTGTCGGCGTCGGTGTGAGTCCCCCTGCCCTTTTTCGTGTTCGAATTGTTAATTCTACGTCTTCCTGGCAATGCCTGACTACTTGAGCGGCCTCAGCGAAATTACCGAGGCTCGTTATACCGCACAACTTCACGTGAATAATGAGACATGCGGCGATTCATTCCGCGTGGACGCCGCAGAATGTACGCTAAAGCCTGATTCGCATCGTGAGATTTCGCTCGCAATTTTCAGTCGCGGCGTCGCTCGAACTGCAAAAGCGTGAACCGTAGCTAAGATTGTCGACGTCGATACTGAAAACCGCAAGCAGAATCAGACCAAGTGAATCAGGCATAACAAGTCGGTGATGGCCACTGGTAACAATAATCAACATCTCCTTGTATCTACTGTTTACATCGAGCCTGTCTTTCGAGGCCTGCACTTACTTCTTATCGCAAGTACCGGGCCAACATTTAATCTACGGGCCGGGGTCGCCTAAAAGATCAGACGTCCAGCAGAAGCGTTTAAAAGAGCAGACGACAGTTCGAACGATCAGGCGGCCGTTCGAACTTGAAGTCGCACTGAACGTTGTCCACAGGTGGTCCGCACAACTTGACGGTTTTCCGGCGTTCATGTTGGAACAAAACAAATAAATCTGATGACCACAAGTATCCGTGAATTTAACCCAAAGTGCTTCCCGCTCAAGCAGGCGTGGTCCGACGGAGTATTGTTTTCCATTCTCACGGCACATATCAACGTTCTCGGACGAACCGAGCACATGAAAACTGATCTTAAAACCTTTCTCGACTTTTTCGGTACAGCCCCAGTCGCGGCGTTTTGACGAGAAGGCAGGTTTTTGTCAGGTTCCTTTAAAAACAACGCAGGAATACACGTCTCACATGGGGACTTCCGCCCACAGCCCCAGACCGGAAGTGCGCCCGACGCGCCGCCACCGCGCCGTGAAGTAACAGATGAATCGCACTGTCAGCCTGGGAACAGGGGCGGATCCAGGGAGGAGGGGGGGGGGGGACGACGGGGGCGGCCCCCTCCCCTCCCTAAACAAACTCGACCCCCCCCCCCCCCCCTCCCTCCTTGTCGGAGGGCAATTTGACATGGGTGGAACCCCGGTACACAAGAAAAAATGGGAGAATAGTATCTTTACAAATTTTCCGCCCCGCCCGCCCGGAGCTCTGGATCCGCCCTGGGAAACGCGTAGCGGCAACGCCGAGAAGCTCAAGAGAGGAGGTCCTTTCGACTCTGCCGTCTGCTATTGCTGCTTGGTTCTCGTAGGCAACATAGAAACAAACATCGTTTCCAGTAATTATTTTTATGCTTCTGCCATGCCATTCCTACGCACTGACTAGAGGAAGGTTTTTACCGTCGAAACATGGCTTTGCTCTCATGTGTAACACCGATTCTACGCTGCGTGCTGAACGACGAAAATGACCTTTCGTTCACCATTTTGCATGTCGCCTGCCCAGCGCGACCTTAACTGTTAACGGGGTCACGAGCGTGCACGCCCTTGCAAGCCCCAAGTGCCCTAATAAGCGGCGGCGTAGAAACCTTTTTTTTTTTTTTTTTTTTTTTTTGGGGGGGGGGGGGGGGGGGGTTAGGAAAACTTGGGTTAGGAAAACACCGGCGATTAAAAAGTCGACGTCCTCCGCCGAGGCACACAGCGGGATCTTCCGCTCGTCGTTTCACGCTGCGGTTGAGACAGAAAACATTCTATGCGGGCAATGGCCAGCAAAAAATAAAACAACTATAGTCGATCGAACTTTCGGTGCTTTTCTAAACGTAATAAGTTCAGTTCTGAATTTTTTTTTTAACATTTCTAGTTCCTTGGTTTGAACATTATCGCGGCACCTCAGTTTTTAGCATGTAGTAAGCCTGTGAAGTTATTCAATTTGCGTATACCTCAATCGATTACTGCACAACTCGCCAAGCACTTTCTTATACGATTAATCGATCAAAAGTGAACTCTTCTATAGGGGAGTCACGGGTGTCATCTTCGCCGGCGTCAAACTCAACACCAAGAATTTAATCCCTGTCGATATTTCTGCTCCCTCCGGGACGCCATGTTATCAAAATACACAACCGCGAATTTTTTTTTTCGATGCTAAATCAAAATAAGGAACAACCATGACCACCTAGCGTCAAGAGTACAAAACACAATGCAAATAACACATAGCTCACGCTTTTCAATTACTTAAAAAGTACGTCGCAACTACCACTGCTAACTTGACGTTAACAAAAACAAGACTCGTACACATTTCTTTCTGTCCTCTCATCTACAGTTTCAACTAGCGAAAGTGGTTTGGATGCTGGTAAACAAACAGACAAGAAAAATTACATCAATAGTAAACCCGAGACAAAGGAATAACGAAGTTGAGAAATCAAGACTTCGTTGTTCTGTCATTTTTTTTTTTTTTTTTTTCTTTGTCACGGGTTTACTATGAAAGGCATTCACCAGTTCGCCCGCGTATTTTCCCCATCTTCACTAAAATAGAAAAAAAAGAGGAAGAAAGTTAAATGGTATTATTACAAAGGGTTTGTGCATATTTAAGACTATTCGAAGTTTCGCAGTACTTTAACCCTCCTCTCAGCCTCCACACTAGACCGATAAAATATTCGCTCAAAGGTCCACGACTAATAGGTTAAAAGTTCTTACCTCGTCGGTGCACAGCAGTAGAGGTGAGATACTGTTTAGCGTCCTACGCGCTAACGATGCTTTTCCCACTCTAAAGTCCAGGCCGCGGCATGTAGACAAGCAGAAAACTAACATTCGCATGCAATTCCGCTGATCTGTAAAAGACGCCAACCGCGATAACCTAGCCAGCAAGCCACAGCAAACGCCGCCTAATTACTCAACAAGCCCCGGAAAAAAAAAAAAAAAAAAAAGATCTTAGCATCACGAACATATCAGCAAATATGAGCCTCAGTTCCAACCATCGCTACCCAAACTGTGCTCAAACACGTCGACACATATCAAAATGCAAATGTGAAAATAGAGGTAAAAAATCAAGTCTTGATTTCTTAGAAAGAATCCTATGGAAAAAAGCCTTCAACGAATTGAGACACTTTGAACGAATGATTATCAGCCGACGCCATTCATTGTACCGGCTTCGCTGCAAGCGTCGGGTGAGTAGAGGGTAAGTAGGCAATTCCAGAGAAATGCATTTTCCCGAGAAGCAGAAGTCATGACGGGTGCAGAAGGAAAACTGCCATAGATACAGTTTACCTCTCCAGCGGCGAAGCGTTCTCCATGTACCGATTTAGATTTAGAGACAGGAAAACTAATTGAATCAAGCCGGCGAAAGTAAAAACTGAACGCGGCAAAGACGTCGAGGCGTGTTACTAGGCCCTCAACGCAGGTCACATCATTAACATTCATCGCTTATCCCACAAGTCAAAAGAAAGACTCGGTGGCAGAAAAGCTCAACGATTCTTGCGGAGGTTGAGGGGACGGCTCTTCTGCTTCCCCTCTCACAGATAAGAAATAGAGCAAAGAACGTTTTCTGACAGTACCCTGACCTTGAAGTAGGCAAGCAATCCATCTAAAACATCGTCACGCATCCCGAGAGATACAGACGCTTCTAGGAAGACTCGTTTCTCCGTTCCGGCAAAAGCTCATTTCATTTTGTTCTTATTCTCCTACTCTTTCCCATCGCATCGCCATCCGCCTCCTCGTACTCTCCAGAGCCCCCGCAGAGAAACAAAATCGAAAACGAAGAAAGAAAACGACGGCTTCTAGAACGGGTTCGCTGGGTCACGTCTCTGAGAACAGGCCTCCGTTTTCGTCGATCCCCCGCCATCAAGTCACGCACCCTGGCTGGCACCCCCGCAACCATACTGCCCCGCCGTGCGCCGAAGTCGACTTGGAAGCTTACCAGGATTCCGTGGCGGTCGGTATTATAGTTACGAGTCCACGGCGTCTGACGACCAGCGGCGCAGATAACAGCAGCCGGAACCGTTGAAAGCACCAGAATCACGCACAGTAGTAGATCGTGCACAAGTTCATCACTCAACCCGCGCAGACGTCCCAAACACTAAACGGAACCTGATGCAACAAAAACCACGACAACTTGGGAGCTATTCCTTTCGAGGATCGAAGCCTGGTGAAGAAGAGCACGCCACCATCCGCGACGGGTGAGAAGAGAGCGCTCCCACTTTCTGCAAACGCGCGGGCAACAATAAACCCTTGCGTCACGTCGCCGCGCAGCGACACAGAGTTCGGTGCCAACAGGACGTCATGGTCTCGTGGCAGACGCGTCGTCCGCGGGACGTGCTCCAGGGTCGGCTACTGAACTCAGCTTCACTTGGACCGCAGCAGTCACTACGAGCGATCGGAGCCAATGCAAGGCCGAGTGAGCGTCCCGTGGTGGACTTCGGGAAAAGCGTAGCGACGCCAGCCGGGCGCCTTGTCACGCGATGCATTCAAAGCGTCGGATTGGATAGGATGACTCATAGCGCCTACTGCGGTCTATCCTAAGGTGAAACGGAGGAGAGTCAAACGCCGCCAAGGGCTGGCTTTTGTTTACGTTTTTGTTATCATCGTATATTTTATAGCACGAGCTCGCATCAATTTGTTTTCGGAAACACACACACAAAAAAAAAAAAAGAAAACTTCTTTGAATGCGTAAATATGGTTAAGGGGCAAAAACAACAAGATGACAAACAAGTTTACGTCCGTCCTTGGTCGCATGTAGATCTGTAAGCGTATAAGGCACGTGCGCGCGAGCATGACCGTGCGGAAATCAAAAGCGGCGACCCCGTTTTCCTAAAGAGCCTGCGAGGGCTTCACCTTCACCCAGAGCGATTTCGGGGAAAGTGTTCGCCCTTCTCGGCAGGGGCGGCACCCGACTCGGTGTCACGAAGAGAAGAGCACGACGCTCAATGACGCTACCTCGGACCGTGAAACCCGTAGAGATATACGCGCTGGCGGAGATACGCCTGTCTACTGGCAAGGACGTGTTGTTTACCGGAGTGCTCGTTGTTTTCGACTCGTACGTAAGGTTGCAAACCTCGGGAAGACTGGTGACGGCACACCCGCGATAGTCTGCGGCGGGACTGCATCGCTCACGACTTGTACATAAACAATCGCACCGAGACTCCTTCGGCGTTCATAAAATGCCCAAAGTTTCTGGCGTTTAACCTCCAGACAGGATTTTACGGAGAGAAGAGCGGCGTTAATGGGCAGTTATCCTGCGTGGTAGCAACTTCTCACAAAGTCGGTGCAAAACTTGCGTAGAAAAGCAAGCAGCGGAGCCCGAAAACACAACAAATGGAGTAGCGGGAAATAACACGCAGTCGTCTTCGTTTTAAATGTGCCCGAATCTTTCATGCCCGTTTTCAAACTCCATCTCATATGTAACACATATGGTGCGGCCAGCACATGCGTCTCAATTCATCCACAAATATTATCTAAAACAAATAAGAGAGAGTGCACATGCGTTTTACTTTCTTGAGGCATTACATCCATTACACCACCACTAACGAGTGCAACATCCACTGTATAAACCAGTGGTCTCAAACTCACTTGAGTGCACGGGCCAGATATCCTACGCCGGAAAGGTCGAGGGCCAACGTAAGACCTCGCGCTTTATGCTTTTTGTGAACTTAGTTTTGCCAGTGACATCTTTACATTTGATTTGTTTATATGGACACTTTGGGCCATGACCTGGCGTGACAGAAATAATCAAAATGACACCACCCCGCCAACGTGCTGGCGGGGTGGTGTTAATAGAACAGAGCAAGTATACACTGCGGTTCCCGTTGCTCAATTCACTCAGGAATTAACCAAGCACAACATGTCTTTTTAAAAAAACAAAAAACACAAACAGTTAATTCGACAGTTCTTGCTTTCCTGGCGATTTGTATTACAACACTCGAACAAGTACTTGTCTTTTAAAAGGGCAATGAAACAATATCGGGTTGGAATGTTCATGACTTTGCAAAGGCGTACTGCTCCTAATCTGGCCCAAGTATACTCGCACAGACCGCCACTGATTCAGAAGCTTCTTTGTCGCGGTGACATTGCGATGATAAAAGAGGACTATTTAATTCAGTCTTGCCTCCGCAAAGCTTGATGACGTAATTGTGGGATCGAAACCACCCGTCTGACGACAGTCTAGCGCGGCTCATGGATTGGACAGGAGAACTGCGTGAGCACTCGACTTCAGCTCGTAACAATCAATGCATCAACGGACACTCGGGTAGTGGCTCGTGTCCAACCACTGCGGTGATGAGAATAGACGAACTCTAACAATGTCCGCAGATCAGCACGCGTTTTCTACTTTGCTGACCCCAGCACGTGGATATGATTAACGTTGGCGGCATAGGATAGGCACCAGGCCACGTGGCCGCTTGTTCTGGCTTCGAGTCAGGTTTACTACGGTCGATAGAATGCCATTTGTCGAAGCACGTTTTAGAGAACGGGCACGTTTTATCGAAGCACAGTTTAGAGAAAGCAGAGCCTTAGTTTAGAGAAATGCCGTTTATCGAAAAGGGGACGCTATTTAAAAAAGGGTTTTCTACTTCGCGCGTGTATCACTGGTGCGCGTGTTAACCCAACCCCCCGCTGCGCTCCCGCCGCTTCGCGGCGGCAGTCTGCGGCGGCTCATTACAAAAATGTTAACTCACCTGACGTATCCGCACACGCCGCTTCGCGGCGGCCGAATTCGCTAAAAGGAGGTTCATCGCCATTTTCTCTAAACTGGGTTTCTCTATAAAGGAATTCGATAAACTGGGGTCGGTAAAACGGCGTTCGCTAAAACGAGCTTCTCTAAACCGCATGACTCCGCTCCGAGTCACCGTGCTCCGAGTCGAGGGAACAAACGATGCTCATATTTCTCGACTTTTTTTCTTTCTTTTTTGCGACTGCCATTGCCTAGGAAGAGGAGCTAAGGAAAGTTTATTCAGTTATTGACGCTAGGGAGTGATTTTGAGTAAGTGTTAGCGAAAGTAGAAAAATCGTTTCATGGCTGCTTTCATAATATATTAAAATGAGGAATTTTTGGGTTTGTACCTTTACCTTTGGCACTTGCTCCTGCTGATCGAGAGATCGCGCATGCACTACAAAAAGCTGTAAAGCAAGAAATAAAGCAAAACAAGGGGCAATTGAACACCGATAAGTATAAACTATGTCAATACGTTAAAAGAGCAGAGCTACTTTTCGAGCGAAAATGAGTCTAAGAGACGAGGTCGCTATGGCGCAGGTCATGTCTAGCGCACGAGACGTGGGCGCCGCGGGACTCGTCGCCGGTTGCCTGCGGGCCGCGTGTTTGAGACCCCTGGTATAAACGAAGTCTACACATGGTTTACCCCTAAGCTGAGACTGCGGTGAAAGCAACGTCCTCGTTGGAACAGTTATACGCCTGTTTCGCCACATCACACTCCGGGCCAAACTTACGCCCGGAGAACCGCGCGGGTCAGGTGATAAGGAGGCGGCTGATTGGTCCGGCGGGCACGTAGCTCCCCCGCAGTCTCAATCTAGAGGTGAAAGTCAGTGTGCATGTGCACACCGTATGCTGTGCAAAGGTGCCAGATAACTCCACAAAATGCTGTATCAAAACATTAGGAAAAAAAGGAATGTAGATATTGTACGAGAAAGCGAGATACAAAATTACATTTTCACGAATGGAACACGAGCATTAACTTTAATTATCTAAGGATGTGTCAAATGTTTTCGCGAATGTATCTTCAGTGAGATCGCAATAGACCCTTTCCGAAATTCACTCTGGCCACTTTGGTCACCATCATCGTCGGAAAAATGGCATATGTGCCGTACTAATGGCGGCCTTTTGTTTACTGATGAACGAAGAAGTTGAAGATGCTCCTTAGCAGATAATTCGAGGCTTATAGATTCGTGACGTTAGCACGACGCGAAGCAGGGATTGAAAGCCAGATTTGCGTAAGCGCTCATTTCTAGCTCGGGCCCAGCCAATCTGTTGGTAGCATCAGGGTGCTCCAAAGCCCCTTGATTCGTAGAAATTTATCAAGCCGTGTACATGGGTTGACGCATCGTTCTGACTGGTTGCATCTTTGTTTCTGTCATCACTGAAAGAGATTGAGAAGGAAACGTACTGTGAAGTGCACACTGTCGTTTTCCGTTGACGTGCCAAAGTGACGGTGCCCGATAAAATACGGCAGACTCCATTTTCATTGCCGCCAATAGTACGGCGAATGTTAAACTGCGATTATAGACACCAGATGTCACTGAATTTCGGGAAGGGTCTATTAGCAGGAAGTCGAGGCAAATAGTCGACTAGCGTTTATCAATATTTATCACGCATTATTTCCACGTCATCATGGCGTGTCGTTCTTGGCCACCGTTGAACAGCGAGTCGTAATTTATAAACAGTGTAGTGTCGGCTGAGCACAGACCCACAAAACAAAAAAGAAAAAAAAAAAAAAAGAAGGGCTGTTGGTGCGAACCCTTGCTAATTCCTTTCTAACATTATACATAAAAATATATATACATATAAAAAAAAAGCGACACAAGGACGTATTTCAAGCATTAGTGCAACATGTCCTGCAACCAATAGGTCACACTTCCCACAAGAAAGCAGGAAGAGCGAGCATCTGATCACCGTGGCACCTCTGCGTGCGTAGTAGTCATCGTATAGGTCAGCCGCGGATTTCTCAAGTCAGATGTTACGCTACCAAAAACACTTTACGTAACCTTCAGACAGCCGACCGGACGCGTGACCGGAGCTGGACACAACACGTTCGTGATCTCGTGTGTATATCTCCATAGGTGTGACGCAAAAAGGGGAGCTCCCGGTGTATCCCCCACCAAGCACGCGCTCATCCTAAAGCGAAACATCCTCGCAGCGCGGCGTTCAGACGCAGATCTCCATCCAAAAGTTGACATTTAATTTTTAAGAAAATCTACGCTAAGATGTCGGTTGCAATTAAACGTTTCTGAAAGTATTGGGGAGGAAATTCAACCATCGCGCCCTCAGCGGCAAAAGCCGAGATCTGAACCCATGAGGACAACAGTGTGAATTATTTGTTCATGTTTCTGAAGCAGCGCTCAGCTGACATAGGCGAACACTACGTCAGCCTTTGGCTGGTATGCGCTCGTGCTCAACCAGTGAAGCACCAACTGAGCACGAGTCCAGGCCGAATAAAAGCTAACGTAGCACTCGAATCCAATTTCTGCTCCGCGCTCGATCGAAAATGATGGCGTAAAGGTTAATCTCGTTCACGGTCCTTGTGTTGGGTAAGCATCGAGCTCTGCGGAAAGCAATACGGACAAAAGGTCCCTTTATTTTGAACTCCCAGCCAATAAACAAAAATACGGACAAAACGCGGAAGAGTATCCGCGTGGGAGTAATCACTGCAATATAATCATGCGCTCCGCACTCAAAAAAAAATATTTTTTTTTTATTGATTGGGAGCGTTTTGCGCGCATTCTCGGACTGTGATTTCCCGCGTGTGGGTTGATGGTGGAAACTACTATTCACCTCAATGATTGAGGCAGAGGAACTGCGCCCCCTCATTCAATGTCCTCATACAGTCAATGCTGGGCATCCCGACGAGTACAATGCGCGAGCTAAATAAGCACTTCCATTACCGAAGCAATTTGTAATCGTTCAGTTCCTGAGCGAACTATCCGACTCACCCGAAGATTTTGCGTCACTTCTAGAAAAGGGACACAAAAAACAAAATTTGCATACAGACACAAAAAAAAAAAGAAAAACTGTTTCGGGTTTTTAGTGAGAGTTACTGAAACTTCAAACTTCCCTTTCGGAAATACTTGGAGCACCGGAAGCTAACATAATTTTCGCATTATGTTTGGGCATTTAGCAAACATCGCTGCGAGTGTCCGAATGATCGGTGTCCGAGTGTGTTAGCGCGGACAGCGCAGCTCGGAGCACGTGAAGCGAAGCCTCACGCCGCAGAACCTATGGAGGAATCCCGGGTTGACTACCCACGCCTGTCCGTGTCGATCTGGATGAGCATCGTACCGGCGTGCGGACATGTAAGCACTACTGCATGGTGCTTAAAAAGATCCCAGACTAGCAGTGGTCTCATCTACAGCGGAGGGACCAGACTAGGGCACCTCCCGCCGTCTGGACAAACACACAATTAATTTGAGGACAACTTTCAGAGACAATGCCGACAAAGCTGTACATGTACGTCCACTGTTTCCTTTGTCTGGCGTCCGAGATCTACCAAGACACGCGCTCCCCTTTGAAGCGAAGCCATATTCTTTCTACCGATGCAGCCGTCGATATTCGTATGCGCCGACTCGCGCGCACAAATTCAATGATCTCTGCCAACATAAACGCCGGCGAGAAAAAAAAAAAAAAAAAAGTCACAAGGATTGGGGCAAGGAAGACGCGTGCTCCGGAAAAGCAGCGACGAGGCGACACTACGTGGCGGCACTACACGCTGGAAGCGTCGAGCGCATGATTCGGCCCGTTTCGCAAGCTCTGGAGCACGCGCCCAGACTTGTGCTTCAGATGCGGGTCACGTGCACGAGCCCCCCCTTTTCTGAGCTGGCAGCGGAGATCCCGCGCACGATAGCGCCGACGAGCAGGGTCAAGGGTGCGCCACATCGTCGCCAACCAAGCGTCCGCGTCGTTGTCCGACTGCCCCGGTCACTCCGGGGGAGAGCCGAAAGAGGAGCAACAAGAGCGCATCAAGATGGACATCGACTCGCACGACTCCGAGCAACGAAACTGAACTGTCCGCAATTTCAGTCAAGCACGCTATACAGCACAGGCTTCGTCTTGCCGCCCCACTTTGTTTTAACGTGAAACGTTCTTTGGCTCGTTGCTCCGAATTTCGTGAAGCAGCATTCGTGAAGCCGCGCTCCGTGAAGCCGTGGCCTTTGACCTCACTCACACGACTTCAGTTTCCCCGCTAGATTTAGCGGGAGAATTGACGTCACATGACCTCAACGCCAATTCAGTTTCCCCGATAAATTTAGCGAAAAAAAATTACGTCACACGACTTCGTGTCACGTGACTTATGCACAACACAAGTTTCCCCGCTAGATTCAGAGGGAAAATTGACTTCACGTGACCTCAACGCCAATTCATTCTTCCCGCTAAATTTAGCAGAAAGATTTACATCAAGCGACATGATGGAACGTGACCTATACTCAAATTCAGTTTCCCCGCTGGATTTAGCGGAAAAATTGACGTCACGTGAGCCACATAAATTCTGTTTACCCGCTTAATTTAGCGGGAAAATTGACACGTGACCGGCCGCAGACCGCCATTCCTCGTAATCTCTGGACACAGGCAGTATCGTTATTGCGAGACAAGAACGTTTCACGTATCCGACACGATGCGCCGAGAAAGTGTGGGAAAGGAGGGGAGGGGGGTCAGAACGCCGAGCTTTGATTGGAAAGATTAGAGGGTAGACTAAACCTAGTAGCTGCCTTTATCTCCACTGTACTATCGGGGAAAAATGAAATGCGAACAGAGGAGCGCGTGGCTCGCGGTACGTGCTGCGCCGCCTGGAAGTGAGCCTAGGAGCGAGGGTGCGTGGCCTACTCCTACGTGTTCACGCCCCTCCCTCTGCGCTCCCAAAGCTTCAGCAGTGCGCCTCTTAGTGCGCTGAAAGCTATCACCGCTATCTTTGCTGGCTCAGCGCGTGCGGTGCAAAGAAGCTCGCCGCACTCGCCGAGCAGGCAAAGATAGCGGTGACAGCTTTCAGCGCACTGAGAGGCGCACTGCCGAAGCTGGGGGAACGAAAATCGAGCAGCGTGAACACATCGAAGTAGGCCACGCACCCTCGCCCCTAGGTTCACTTCCAGGCGGCGCAGCCTGTACCGCGAGCCACGCGCTCCTCTGTTCGCATTTCATTTTTCCCCGATAGTACTAGTCGAACGCGTTAGAACTCGGAATGCAGGCGTCCGGAGTTTGGCTCTCGCATTCGAACGCGTTCAACGAGACCAGTGGAGACAAAGGCAGCTGGTTTAGGCCTACCCACTAATCTTTCCAATCAGAGCTCGGCTTTCTGAAGTTCCCGCGCTCTCTCCTCTCCTCCTCTCCCACACTTTCTCGGCGCATTGCCCAGCAACTGTTTTTCCCTGTTCTAAGTGCGCGCTGACAGGTGTCTTTCATCGTATACTCTTGACCCCGCCTGCTTGTCAAGCGAGCCGAAGCGACCAACAAAATGGCTGAATGCACGGAACCACGTGAATACCACGGATGTATGTGTGAAGCTGGGCGCCCCAAATGCCTCGCTGTCGAAAATCACGATATAGTGATTCGGGCGAGGAAGTCCACCATTTGTGTCTGGAAGGAGCACGTGCTTCGACGGAACGAGCGCTCGTCAGGTGGGAGCATTATTTCAAGCGCACGCATCAGCACTCACCAAAAGCTCTCATACCAGCAATGCAGAGAATGTTGAGTTCCTCGGTCGTCAGCAAGTAACAGCGGAACAAAACAACAATAAGGCGATTAATTCCAAATCGCCCGACGTGAGTCGTCCAAGGCACGGAAGGAGTCACATGGTGCCCCCTCAAATTAATCATCATCAAGGGAACATTTATGGAAGTTGAAGAAACCCACAATGCATTTACATATGTGCACTGCAAAATACATTCGGCGATGCTGCTGATCACATCTGCTACAGTTTGTTTCACTTTACGTGCGAGCAGGCACGTAGCAAGGGGGGGGGGGGGGGGGGGGGGCATGGGCCCAGGCTCTCCCCCTCGAAATCTTCCATTTTGCTGGAGACTCCTCTCCCCCGTCCCCCTCATACAGCATGCTGTCCTTTCTCTGTCGTGAAAGGTCAGCTGAAGAAAGTGGAGATACAGACCAGCTGTCTGGAGAAATATCTTAAACAAAAGACTGAGGAAAATGCTAAGCTAACAAAGCTGTATGTCTACCTGCTCAGTCAAGTAAGTGCAAGCGAAGTGATATCCTGGCAGAAAGATTTTGCGTTTTAAATGGCGCATTTTTAGTTTCGAGGACTCCTGGGCTTTGTGCAAGTATTTCAGTTGTCTTACGAGAGTGTTATTTTTGTTATTTACCATATTTCTTTAAATAAATGGCATTATTTGTTGTATGGCCCCCTCTGTATGTTATGTCCTCGAAGAGGGCCCCTTTATTAAGGATCAATAAATGGAATTAGATGCTGTTAATAATAATCGTGTCACGTGTATATTTGGAGAGCCGGAACTCAGCCTCAATGGGCGTCTGGTGTCTCCTCTATAGATGATAAATTTAGCCAGTGCATTACAACCGCTAGTCTGGGGTCTTTAACATGCACCACGTAGTAGTGATACACGCGGCACGATGCTCATTCAGATTATTACTAAGTACGGCCGTTTATTGTTGTGCAAATGTGCTTTGCACATTTGCACAACCACTTCTGCAACATTGGCGCAAAAAACAATCATTTGCCACTCAAATAAAAAAAAAAAAAGCTATGGCGTTTTATTAGTTTAATGAGCTCAGTACAGTCAGTCAGTAACGTGCTACACCTTCACGACATTTAATATCATCTTAAGAGCCGCACAAGGCGCGCACCTCGTGCACTGACGCACCTGAAGCGCCCTGAGAGACCGAGGCTAAGCTGCGACAGAGCGGTATATATTACTTCTTTTTTTTTAATCATTCCCAGCGCACCCCAGTTGAAATAAAAGTAACGGCCTGATCGATATAATTAAAACCGAGGCCGATTAAAAAAGATAAAGGAAAAAACCTTCATCCTTTTTACTTTGGTGAAGAAGGAAGACCAGCGTAGCTGTACTATGGTGAGAATGAAGCAATGGCCGGCCGCAAGTCGGCCGGCCATTGCTTCCCCCCCCCCCCCCCCCCCCCCCCCCCTAAATGCAGAGCAGCATCCTAAATGCTGCTATGTGCTCATTTCATAACACGTTTCTAGAACGCGCGAGTTTTTGAAGCTTGCTTCCATCGGAATGAGAAAAGAAAAGGCTGTGGAGTTTGATAATAATGCATCCGGTTTCGTATAGGCACTTAGAAGCTAACATACTTGTGAGACAGCGAACTCTTCTATTTTAATATTTATCCTATTACGTCCTTCTGGCGTTGCGTTCGGTGAAGTGTTTTTCATATTCCGTATCGTGTTTAATGAAAACTTCTTTAAGGGTCTAATTTGAGTTACCGAAGGCTAGTTCAAATAAAGAAAGCTGTATTTTCTCCCCACTCGCCGAGGTGGCGGGATAGTTAGCGAGTTCTACTTGTAAGTGGGTTTGTAAGGAGGTCGCGGATTTTACAGCTACTGCGTCGGACCCAATTAGATGAAGTCCGAATGCGTAAACGTCGGTGAGGTAAACTTTGAGTGCACATAAAGAAGCCATTCCTGGTAGAAATCCCTGAGCCTTACACTACGATGTATCCCGTTTCGTATGTGCTGATTTCAGATGTTTTATTTGTAACTTATTTTGATGTTGCAATTTGTCATTTATAATTTACGAAGCGGTTCGCGAACCGGTTCAGCGCCCCGAACCGGTTCGCGGATCGAATTAATCGAACCGGAACTGAACCGGAACAAAATAAATTTACCTGAACCTGAACCGTAACCGAACCCGTATTTTTTTCGGTTCGACACACTGATATATATATATATTAGATTATATTGCTTAGACTGCTGATATTGGCACGAGTGGCACTCACACGAGTATCTCACAGCGCAACAGTATACACCATTCCAATATTTGACAAGTCCTCATCCCAGCGTGCGATCTCCCCACCCCAGCAAGCGCATGAAAATCACGCGCTATACGCACGCACACTGAAAATGGAACAGGGCTGACCTTTGAAAAAAAATCTATGACAGGGGTGGCCAAGCTGCGGCTCTTTACGAGTTAAAGTGCGGCTCGCGGCTCCCTATACTTCGTGTCACTAGTTGCGTGCAGTATACAGGCGAAGGCAACGCCAGGCGAGGGGAGAAAGGGCAAGCACTAAGAAGGTTGGGGAGGTGGAGAGACACCTCCTCTCCTCTCTAACGTTCCTAGTGCTCTCCCTCTCTTCCTTCGCTCTACCTTGCCCTTCTCTCCCCTCCCGCCTTCCTAGTGCTCACCCTTTCTCTCTTCGCCTGGTGTTGCTTTTGCATGCACTGCACTCAACTAGTGATATGACAAGCCTAACCCCCTCCACCTCCCTCCCGGTCACAGGATGATAAACGACCTAAGTGATATACCGGGCGTCCGCGAGAAAACCGAACCCCATTTTTCGCACCGCAAAAATAAACTAGAACTGGCGGAGAGCTCGAACTACGTCAGAACGTAGCCCCAGCCGTTCGAGCAGGATGCCAAAGTTTCAGCTCCAATCGTTATCTTATTCAAAAGTTATAGGCGATTTTCTGAAAATTTCAATGGCAAAATAGGGCCTATTTTTGCCTGTTTTCGGTTTCTGGCGCCATAGAGCTCTATGCATTCGCGAGCTCCGTTGGCCGCCATTTTTTTTTCAAGGAAAGTTTCAGAAAATCGCTTGTAACTTTTCAAAAGGACAACGATTGGAGCTGAAACTTTGGCATCTTGCTCCAACGGCTGGGGCTACGTTCTGAGGGAGTTCGAGCTCTCCAAATTGTCTAGTTCGTTTTTGCGGTGCGAAAAAGAAGGGTTCGGTTTTCTTGCGGACGCCCGGTAGACGATGCACTCCCCCAAAAAGAGAAATTGAACGCGTTTTAAATTGAAAGACAGGTTGCGGTTCGGTAGTCTTGTGCTACTGCTATTTTTGTGCCCCGCGCAGAGCCTATTACAGCGATTGCATAACTGAAACAAAACAAAAATAAAAAAAGGGGTTGCTTCAGCTAAAGGAAACAGCCAAGGACGTCACAGTCACGTGGACCAATAGGCGTCGACGCGTTTTTGTTTTGTTTTTTTTCTTTGGCTCCGCCCCGCTGTACGTGCTAAGATTTCAAAATACCCGGCCGGGTCAGCCTGGCCACCCCCGATTTATGATTAATAATAAAAAAAAAAGAAATGAACTATTGAGTTTGATGTAACGTAGCTGTGTGGAGAAGCCCGGTTTTTAGCTGAGTGCACCGAAGTCTGGTCACAGTGTACTAGAATACGGGGTAGTGTTTGGACCGGCGCGACTCGACAATGGGAGCTTCTGAGGCTGTGCGTGTAGACAACAATCGCGGCGCTGCAGTCGACAGGGCATCAGAAACTCGCTGCAGTCTGCACGTGCCGCCGCACGTCCGCGAACACGCGATGCACGCGCACAACCACCCCCACACTGACCCTGCAGCCGATGGGCCGGTGTCGACACCTATCGTGATCTACACCACACGCCTCACGCGAGCCACTTCGGTCACAACACTACCTCGTATCCTGTACACAGTCTGGTGGCAAAAACACGAGCCACAACGGCACGCGCACGTGCCGTTGTGGTAGCCTTACTGCTGAGCGCCTACCCTTTGCAGCATTCATTTTGCACCGATTTTTTTTTACTCTCAACAAGAACGCATTTGATTCTGGGAAAGTAGCGCCAAGCCCCCCTATGGTCGCCATTTTGGTTCACGAAATGAGCAATTTCTCCTTGACCTCAATATTCTTGATGAGCCAATTTATTCGCTGGCGACGGGTAGCTTTATAGAGACGTTTCTTGCATACCAAGATTTGGCTATCCACACCAGGCGAAACAAGCGTTGTATATCTTCGTACTGCCAACACATGAGCTGGCGGTGCTTGGAGACATTGAAAAATAATTTAATTGTCTCGAAATACGCAAGAGCAATATCATTGTAAGAGATCCATGGAGACGGGGCATGATAGGTTGATCGCATACAGTGCCAAAGCCGCTTATTTTGGCGAGGAACGCCTTCAGTATGATGATGCTCCATGGTGATCTTGGTGTGACTGGTTCAGAACGACCCTCTCGAAGCTTCACGGCGATTGCCATGGCAACAGGGACCGATAAGTCAATCGCCTTGCGAGCTTTTGGTCGCCTGTATGTTAGTATCTGTTTGTTTCCGGATCGCAGGCAGGGAAGCCAATGGCGCTACTTGCCCAGGATCCAGTGAATTTAGTACGAATAACCCGCAGCATGGTCCGATGAAAATTGTGTTGCGGGTATGTTTATACAGCCTGAACTTAGACTGCCTCAACAGGCGACTCGCCTCTCAGCTGTGGGTGATCTATTTAACAGCCTGAACTTATTCTGCCTCAACGGGCGACTTGCCTCTCAGCTGTAGGTGACCAATTTAGCCAGTGCAGTACAACTGCTTGCCTGACGTCTTTAATGTGCACCTCGCAGTAGTTGCACACGACCGCACGCCAGGTTCGATCATCCCCAGCATTCCTAGACACGGTCTCCTCGCGCCCTCTCTTGGCTATTCTCAGCAAAACACAGTAAAATGATAATTTCAGCCAAACTATTGCAGAAATCCTTAAGTTCCCCGGGATATCTATAGAGGGCACTAATACACTCTTATTTAATACCTACTTGAACCTCAGGATTGCGTACTTTTATTCCTGGACCCGATATAATATTGTTTATTGGGTCCTATGGGCCACTTTAACAAATTTTTAAATTTCTTCTCAGTGAAATAAAGAATCGTAAAGTTCCCAAAAAATATAATAGCTTCCGACTTATAGCACACACCGCAGTTAAAATTTCGGTATATTAATTAATACCTTTTATTCCTCAAGACTTTCAAATTCGGCCCGCTTTTTGCCCCTGTAAAGTTGGCACTCCGCCGTGCACCAACAAGCTTGCGGCCAAGCTACCTTTACAGGGCTTATCGAAAAAAGATTTGTGCGATACGTTTGTGACAGCATATTGACTAAGAATGTGGCGGTTATAATATGACTATATATTAATTAGATGTTTACAATCAACATTTGTGTCCTGGGTTTCAAATATAAGCAATTGTTATGTAGGGTCAGAAACACTTGTATTGTATATATTTTGCTTTGAATTAGCCCGTGTACGTAAAGTTTCAGCTTGGTTAAAGACACAAACTGAACGGAATTCTTTCAGGCGTGTATAACTAGAAATATAACTAGAACGGCGCGCCGCTGGCCGTTCAATTGTGTGTTGTTTTATCTACCTTATTTTATCTATACAAATATACGCGTACAAATAAAGAACACAACGGCGACGACGTTGAGAGCATGACACACCGGGCGACGGCGGTGCCTCAATCTGAGCCCTGGTTCCTTGGAAGCGGCAGCTTCTACTTTGACTGGGCTACCTCCTTGGAGCCTGATGCTTCGACCCCCGTGGACCCCAGTGAGCAACAGCGCCATCATGGTCCTGGGGCTCCTTCATGCACCGATCGAACGGCGTGCCAGATCCCCATGGCTCGCTGCTGATCCGCCCAACCCACCCCCACGAAATTTGGACTTAAGCGAATCGGACTGCCATCCTCCCCAATACTAACAATCCATGTCGTCGTCATCGTGCATGTATATACTCATCACATTATGGCCACTATGCTTCGTTTCAGCTTACGTCCGAGCGCGGCCGATGTTATAATCCGAAGGGCCAATCAAACAGCGCAAAAAGCGCAACGTCATGGCGTGCTCTATGCGCATGATAGGACTAGCCGGCGGAGAAGCACGCGCAGAGACACGGCGAATACCGGCTAGTCCTATCAAGCGCAGAGAGCACGCCATGACGTTGCGTTTTTTTCCGCTGTTTATTGGCCCTTCGGGTCATAACATCGTCCGCGCTCGGACACAAGGTGAAACGAAGTATAGACGCGGCACAGCGGGCCTCCATGGTACGGGCTGCTGCCTTTCCGCAGTGCCGCGGCTAACGAACGAAGGACATCTGGAAAACTAAGAGAGACGGCAAGAACTACGCAGTAACACTGGATAAGTAACTCCTCGTGCTTGCAGACGATCAAAATAAATTGAAAGTCACGTAATATAGTCAGATTTGCAATAAATAAGTACTGCTTTATTCTTTCTGCTCATGAATATGTGTGAAGATGCTTGTTCTGTGTTCAAATCATCACCCGCACGCTCCAAATCTTTGCAAATAGGGCGAAGCGAGAGAACAAATGCGCGATAAAAACTGCCGAACATAGGAAATAATAATAAAAAAAAAAAACGAAAAACCTTTCGTAGCCCACGTACTATATTCTTTACGTTTCGAACGTTTTTTTAACCACTCGTAAAGATGCACGACAGGGTCATTTTCCTATAGTGAGAGGACAGGCATATTAGCAATATATAAGCACCAACGGAATGCTGGCGAACTTTGAACACACTCTACATTCCTTTCGATCGTTATTTTGATTAGAATCGTCGCTCGATTCTACACACCTGCCATGGAACAGAGGTTTGGGTCTGAAATATGGCGAAGTTTAACATCGTTCAGTGTATGAAACATGCTGTAACTAAAGCAATTACACTTTCGCAATATCAATAAGGTACATACTATCCGGTCCAACCAAAATAACAAAAGTTATTCATGTTATTTTCCGGCGACGAGACAAAATTCACGCGCGTTTTCCCATAGGAATACACAGAAAGACTGGAAAAGTAGACTGCATGCCGTCTGCTTCAATTTGCAACCGGAAGTCCCGTAGACATTTGCGCCAGCTGAGCCTCTAGCGTTCATTGTAATAACTCTATGATGCAAATGAGCGGAGTGGGATGTGTTCCCCCTAGTAAAGTAATTGGCTAGACGCAAACGGTGAAAACGGTGGGAGGCCGGAGCGATGCACAAGCGAGGAGGTTCAGATAGCGGTGGCGCGCTTCGAATTTTCCGTTTATTTTGCTCCAGGGTGCCTACATATCTGTCTTTCTGAGGGTGAAGACATCCATTGTTGCCCCGAATGTGCCAGCGCGCGACGCTCTCGCGCACTCGGTGCGTGACTTGTGTGGTAAAATGGCGTCTATGCATTAGCCAAAGCTACGCGCTCGAGCTGAGTGACACCAGATTGCGCGCGCTTCAAAATGCATTGAAAAACGATTGGGCGGGAAAATGGCCGAGATGTCACCACTCAAGCAAAAGCGCGCGTGTGTATGAAGGCACTCTATCTTGCTCAAGGTTGATACGCCACGTGTCGTGAGAATCGGGAACTAAAACAGAGTGTCTCAGAAAGCTGGCCACGGGTTCGATGACGTCGTGTGCGAGCCACACATAAACGCAGCTGCTTTCGATTTGTGTTCGAAACAGCGCCCTTATAAATCTGCGGCCGTGAATGAAGCCCTAATAGAGCTATCTCGTAAATCACGTTTCTTCGCTGGCGTTTTCCGCAGTGGCGACCTATTCTCATCGGTGGACTAACCGACAAACGTTAAAAGAGGGTAAGAAAGATATTCCAACTTACAAATCACGAGAGCGAGAAAGAGAAGGAAAAGGTTGTCCTAGCAGGCTACTCCCTATTGGGGTAGGTGCCAGCCCTCCTCCTTATATAATGCCCTTGCAAAAGAGCCTTTAAGGAACCAACAAATAAAATAAACTGAATAATAAAAATCGAAAAAAATAAATAAATGGAAGGATGGCGGTGACGATGATTACTGTATACGGTATAATGGTGGCGATAGCTTCGGCATTCACCTCGGGTGCCTCGGGTCAGTCTGTGTGAGAGAAAGGTATTCGAAGTACAGGGCCGGCTTGCTAGAAACCACGTCTCGGCTGAAAGAAAGCACCGCCAATTTCGGCGCACGAGCTGAGCGGGACTCAAACCGCGTTTGAAGACGCTCATGCGCCCCAGCCTCTGCAGTGCTTTCTTTCACCCAGTTTAGCCGAGACGCTGTTCTAGCAAACCGGCCCTGAAATCACTTTAGTGCTTTTGAGATAACGTAAAGGAGTCTGGGAAAGTTAGAACCTATGCCAGACGCAAGTTTGTCTGCTTCTTTTGCAAAGGGTTGTGGTGAGGTCAGAACGCCGCGCTCTGATTGGCTCTGATGGAAGGATATAGTGGGTAGACCTAAAGGCAGCTTGCTTTGAGGTCTACCAACTATCCCTCCATTAGAGCCAATCAGAGCTCGGCATTCTGACGTCACCACAACCCCCTGCAAAAGAAGCAGACAAACTTGCCCTCCACACTCCGTTCACCCTTAAAGAGACCATGACATTATTTTTCAACTTCTTCCTTCTTAGATATAATCTTCAACTCAAAAGCGAAATGAGAAATCACGTGGTCGTGACATACTTGGGCACCGCGGAGTCATCGTCGCGGCACTCGATTGGCCACCAACGCGAGTTCAAATATTCGTCGACGGATTGATTGTTGACGAGCGCATACGTCCGAGTGACGCAGTGCTCGTGTCCAATGCGTGAGCTGGGTTCGGCTGACGTGCTCGGGCACAGCGGATGGACCAGAGTGAAAAGGCGGGCAAGAGCTTTCGAAGGAAAGCGTGTAAGAAATAATTGGCTATATTTTCAAATTTTCGTCACGAAAAGCAGACTTTAGGATTTCTATGCTCGTGTACTAGTTCTATGGGAACAGCGGTACGAGGTTGGGTCTGCGACGCGTAAGTATATAACTCTAAATTTGTGAAATACGAGCGATATAAAAGCTGTACAGCTGATACTTCCACGTCGGCAAGGTGTAAGCAAACAGGGGTATTCTGACGTCGGTCATCCAGGGACCAGGTATCAGGGAGCGCGATTCTCACACCGCGGTACCACCATTATGGTGCCTGGATCGCGCCTTCGACTGGTGTGTTTAGCGTCCTATCCCGCCCATACATCAAAAATGGTCCCAATGTGGCAACAAATGACGTCACAAAAGCCGGAGTGTCATGTTGTTGCCTGTCGCGATCCTGGCGGTTGGCCGTAGAAATGCTGGCGAAAAGCACGAGCGAACGCGAGTGTTGCTGTCGTCACGGCGTCCCAGGCGTCCCAACTTCCGGCTGCTCTAGCTTCCGTGAACTGTCACAGTGGAGAGCGACCTGCAGCAGAACAGGCGTCTGCTATTTATACCACAACTGTCGGGACGCCGCCAGGGTCGCGACCGGCGACAGCATGACACTTCTATGACGTCATCAGGCGAAAATCGAGGGACCACTTTTTTTTTCCGTGGTAAACACACCAGTCGGAGACGCGTTCCAGGCACCATACCACCATCGCTGAAATTTGCGAATACTCAGTTTCCTCTTATACACGAGTCCCACTAGAGCGGCAAACAGAAGCAACCGACACCGACAAGCCTCAAGCACGTGCGGTACACACACGACGATACTTTTGGCAGGCTTGTACAAGTCTGTTAAAACACAGGTTAAAGACGCCTTCGCGTGCTTTCTGCACGTGCTTGCAGCTTGTCGGTTAGGGTAGGCTCTAGAATGGGCTAGAGGGGTAGGTGTGCTCACTGCCTGGTTCGGCATAATACGCTGGAAGTAATGGTGCGAGTGTTCTTTGCTTCTCAGCATTGCGGCAGAAACACCACCTTTGCCTGACCTGCATGACGGCGCTGAACAAGGCGTGGTACACGACGCCTTGTTCTAGACGGTTAGAAAATTTGTTATCTAGGATCAGAAGGAAAAGATGAGAAGGTTAAAGTTGTTTTTATTTCAAGTGAGCTCCAGATCTGTTCAGTGTTCGGCACTCGCATGTACTGTCAGAGATTTTATAGACGTGTAGTCTTTGTCGCACGAGCATAAGGAGCATCCCTCAGTACTAACTTTCAATTTACATGCACGTCCTGCACTTATGCAGAAAAGTGCAGGGCAGAGTACTTCCGGTATGTGAACTGAGGTACGACGGGAAGTACTCCGCCCTACGCGTGCAGGTAAATCGAACGAAGCAACAGTTGCACTAGGCTCGTCGCATTGGGGAAAGCTCCGACATATCATGAATCGACTGACGAACCCTCATCCAGCTATGATCGCACACTTTTGCCTAGACAGATGCGCGAAAATTGCGGAAAATTGAGACAAATAATCCACGGCTTCAGGACAGGTGTGGGGGAGCTGGAATCAAATCTGATGCAAACGTAATAAATCTGTTCAACCAATTACCTACCCGAGCCGCGCACCTGCTCGTTTTGACATGAGCAGGTGTCTATACATGTGTGCGGTTGTGTAATCCCAGCAGAGCGAAGCACGTTAAAGATCTCAGGGGCCCCATGTTGCGCTTTTTGGACTCTGACGACGACTATAGGGAGAAGGAAGTGACGTCAACAACGCAGCAAACGCAGATTGGACGTTGACTGGTCAGAGTCGCTGATGAATTTCCGCAGAAGGGAACAGAAAAAGTGAGCTTTGTTTTCTTCTGCGGAAATTTGTCATCAGCGACTCTCGTCAATCAACATCCAATCTGCGTTTGCAGCGTTGTTGACATCACTTCCTTCTCCCCAATCGCCGTGGGAGTCCGAAAAGCGCAACATATATATATAGGGCCCCAGGTTAAGTTCCAGACCGCGCTGGATAAGTTACCCTTCCACAACGTAGAACCCTGCCACCGACTCTCGGAGGGAGTTTGCCCTCTCGCTTCTCAAACGTTCACGAAGCCCGATCTGTTTTCACCCATTCGATACTAAAGTGAAAGACGAGGAAAAAATACGAAGGGCTCTGTACAAACTTAACGCCGCCAATAGATCTTCCGGTTCATTCACTTGTTGAGCTATTCCTGAACCTAGTGGTCGAACTACTTGGTGAACATTTGCGTCCCCGATAAGAACCCAATAAGGGGAAGGTATTCGAGCAGCTGCAGCGACCAATTTATCTTTGGGTAGCATGCAATAGATCAATATTTGCGTAACCGGGCTGTAACCGGGTGGCGGCGTTAAGTTTGAGGGGCACTGTACCTGTGTTCATAAGAATGATGACGTACTTCTCCAGGGGCCCTATGTTGCGCTTTTTGGACTCTCACGGCGACTATACTTCGTCTCACCCTACGGTGGACTAAAGGCAGAAGCTACGAACCGCCAGATCCAATCACGAGCTACTTAGACATTGCCTGGCACTTCGCTTCGATGAACGTATCGGCACCCGCGTCTCGGATGACTGATGGGAATGGGCGGACAGTGGTTCGGATCGAGCCATCAGTGACTCAACATTTTTACATTGCAAAGAAAGTCACGACGTACTGGCTCCTTGCAGTGCCGAAGCTATAAAAATGACGCAGCGTTTTTGGATTCGGAGCATTATTTGTCCAAACCCTGAGGGACGCCTGAAAGGAGGAAATACTATTGAACGCCACCGCTCTGAACCAGGGCGAGAGCCCGGCCACCTAGCCTTACGGGTTTCTCTTTTCTCTCCCAAAAGACCAGTCTCAAACCTGGAAAACAAATATCCTCGGATGGCTATTTGGACAGCTGTATTCCTTTATTCCGAAAGCAGTTTTAGTCAGGGGGCGCTGTTAAATTCATCGTATAAGTCGAAACACTGCAAAATTCCACAAAAACGTCGAACTTCATAAGGACAGCATTATGTGAAATGTCACCTCTCGACCGAACTGCTCAATTTTGGTATTTATTTTTCGGGTGCAAAGGTTATCATGAAGGCCCGATTTCATTCTCGTAGCGGGATATCGTAACAGGAAATAAGATAAAGCGCAATGGGTGGAAAATCCGTCAGCAGTAGCATGCAACCGAGTACTGCCCAGCGCCGACAGCACGTGCGGCAACGCGGCACCGAGGAGCGCGATTCTTGTCAGAAATTTTGATCAGATTCGGTGACTGCGCCATCTACTTCCGACCTGGATCTCTGGATTGAATCGCGGCAGGCAATGAGCACACCTCCCCTTTAGCTACCCTATTGCCGGTTGTTTCTGTTCGTCGCTCCAGGGGAACTCGCCATCGAACTGCGGAGGGCGAGCCGTCTAAGCGAATCCAATGCCGTCTGTGTCACGTGACCTTGAGGAGGGGCGCACTCGCGTGATACGTTCACGGCGTTGGATTATAGCTGGGATAGCTGTCGTAATGCGGCGCCTACGCGCAATAATACCAGAAAGAACGTCTCGAACAAGATATCTGCTCTTTTTGTTACGAGCACAGTCAGTGAATTCACACTATTTCGGGAGATTATGAAAACACAGCGCCTCCAGCAAGCGCCGCCTTGCAGGCCCAATCCCCGATTAACGAGCAGACAATCGGATATTCCACTGCTACCGGTGTTAAATTCTATATTATTGCCAGAATTTAAAAGCTCAGAGTCACCAAAGGAAATCTGGCCGCAAAAGACGACCTGCTGCAGTCGCGATAAGGGCGAAACAGTTCAATAGGGAGTTTTCGTAGACCGCGTTGCCCCCTCCGCTAAGCGTTCCGCAACGAAGAAGTTGCTACTGCGCCTGCGCGCCGATAGCCTTGACTGTGGAGTTCCCGCTATCCTAGCGGGTTGCGGAGTCCCTTGCGGGACGGCGAAAACGATCTACGAAAACTCCCTAATGTCGCGTCGCCACTCGTGCGTAAGGCTGCGGAAAGCAAGAAAAAAAAAGAAAAAGTCAAAGCTGTCTTACTCCTTGATCGCTGTGTTTGCACGTATGTGGTTCCGCCGTCGTCCACGTTTGCGCTGGACGCAGAGCACTATCAAAAGGTCAGGACTCGGCTGGATGGCTCGACTATATTCCGATCCGCACAGCCTGCGACGTGCTCGCTCGAACTTTAATTCAAGAGTGCTTCGCTAAACCAACGCAAAAAAGAAATGAAAAGAAAGTAGAACAAAAAAAAAACTAAAAATGGCGAAATAAACCTGCCAACGCGAAAGCCGAGAAGGCAACGTAGAAAAAAGAGCAACGCGGCTGGGTCCTGACATGACAATGCATTCGGGTGTAGCGTTGCCTCGCTAGCGCACCGGAAGCTTCCGGGCGAAATCTGAATACACCGGTGCACCTTATTAAGTAACGACCGCCTCCCCCTCTCCCACACAGCAAAGGCTCGCTCCAAAACGTAAAAGTAAAAACCACACAAAAACAACGACAACAACAACAAAACAACTGAAAGCAGCAGAAAACAAGTGCGGCGAATACGAGCACAACGTGACGGAAGCGCAGCAGCCGGCAGCGCGTCCAAATGTCACCGCCGGCGCACGAGGAATGTGCTGCGCCGCGGCCGTCCAACACCTCTTCAATGGCCGTGGAAATGCGACGGGTCTCCGACGTTCCCCGTGACGCAACGGACGGAAATTTCTATCGGCAAATGGCGTTCAGGGTGAGTGCGGTCTCCGAGGGCCGCGAGCCACGTTTTCGTACATATACGTCACTTCTTGCGGGTCGGCGATACGCGCCATATCGCAAGTCGTTCGTTTTCCTAACACCTCCGGCGATGTGTCGGCCTCGCGTCGAGCGATATAGACCGCGCAACAATGTGGTTAGACAGAGCGAGTGCAGTAAGCCACCGATACCATATCGACACAGAGCCGCGCGCGCGCGTGCTCGGTTGCGAATCGAGGCTCCACGCTCTCCTCGCTATTTGTAAGTTTGGGAGCACGCTGCCATCTTTGCCTGCTGGGCTGTGGAACGCTTTCGGTGCATATGCGCTGTTGATCTGCTGTGCGGTATTAGCGCCAGCGGCGAGGTGTTTCGGTGGTGCCCTCGATCGGTTACCTTCCGTGACGTCATTACCTTGAGAACAACAAGTTCGATGGTGTTTGTAATGCGCATTCTGGAAGCCTGAAGTCATAGCGGTTTCAAAGCAACACTGCCAACGCCGTCAAAATAGTAGTTCTTACATTCCTATCATTTCCGTCGATGAGACACCCTTTGCTGACGTCATAGTCAACATCCGGCCAATTGTGGTGGGCCGACCACAGCGACACTTTCGATCGCTCACGTCGCGAATATCGGGCGCTGCGCAGGCGTCCACAGCCCAGTGACTCGGCATTTTTCGCCCGGATGATAAGCGATGCAGAGGTAGAGAGCCCTTGAAGCGCTTGCGACACTGGATCAACGCTGTCTACCATTATTTTCGCGTACTTCCAACTCGTGAATACGCATAATGAATCCTTCGTATTCGACACTTTCGCTTCCTGAAATGTGTCACTTGCGGCTACCAACCGCACGAACGTCGCGCAACTGACGCCTTTTATATGTAAATACAAATTTTTGAGTCGTTAATACTGTAGTGCTTATTTCGTCGTGTGTTGTTGGGACTATAAAAAAGTAAATAAATGCACAAACCAAGTCGCATTAAAAAAAAAACAAAAAAAAAACGCGCATTTATGACCTATGATCTCCGACATTTCATGGAAGAGAAACAGGAAAACATCAGCTAAGCTCCGTTGGAAACCTCGCCAAGTCGAGCTGCAAAGGCAAAAAAGAACGGCGCAAAACTCAAAACGGAAGTTTTTTTTATTTTTTTTATCACGTCTTGTTCTTACCTGACCCTTCAACCATGATCAAAAACATTTGCGATATATATAGCAATTGTACAGGCTGGCCAAATGATCCCACTGCAACGAAAACAACTGCCACCTGTTCTCGTGGCAGACTAACTACCACGAAAACATCCACACGATAACTCTAAGCCGGTTGACAAGGCACAGCTTTCGCGGACTCGGCATCGACTCCTGATAGCATATTGTTCGAACAATGCAGCGCTAAAGAGCAATACCGTGCACGTTTCTTTGACAAATGACGTGCAAGAAAAACAGCACACACAACAAGCAAAGCGCCGATTGATCGCGAGCTCACTGACCCACTGATCGTGCAATAAGATCAAAAAGCAGATCAACAGCCCCTCAGTGAACAGAGGGGTAGACACGACAGGGATTGTTTAATATGCAGAATATGATATAATGCCCAAAAATAATGTTTCCATATTTCATTAGTTTTTGCTCGTTTTTTGTTCGTTTGTTTGTGTTTGTGTGTGTGTGCGACCGAAATTGAGATACGTCAATGTCCTGTGGACCTCTGGTGAATGCAGCGGGGGTTCAGGGCCAGCATGAGAAATCGCAACGGCCTTTGAAAGATAAATAATTCCTACATACACGCGCCATACAAGCGATAACGGTAACTAAATTACAAACAGAAGTTTCCAATCTGCAGCGCCCCTGGACACTTTTGACCGCCTGCCAAGATACCTACAGGGGGTCGGGATCCGTGGTACAGGACATCTGTTAAATTCATAGGTCTTCTTTTTTTTAAATTTTATATGGCGGCGAGATGATCAAAAGAAAGCGCGTCTCGCAACGTTTATAAAGGCGGGTCATCAAGCCGGCACGGGCGAGAGGAAGGGAACTACCAAGCGAGGTGTCGAGGTACCCTTCCCGTGCACGTCGCGAGAAGACGGAAAGGAACGGAGATTACCCGTCAAAATGTCTAATGAGACAAAATGCCCAGCGGGTCAAAACGTCCAATATTGGGACGTTTTGTCCCGATGGACATGTCGTCTACTTGGGCATTCTGATCTGGATAAACGAAATGTCGTGTCGGACATTTCGACCACAAGCGCAGGTCAGAGAGGTGGGAATGATTCGGGGAAACTTGAAGGGGCGCTCGGCATCGGGAGGGGCAAGACGTTACCAGACTCTGCGACTCCTAAAATGTCTAACCCAGTGTGGTAAATAAATAGGCCATATCAATCCGTAGCCTTCACTGGGATGCCCCTGCGCTTTATCTCTATGTTGCCTAAGGCGGAATCCGGGTTGACATAATCCTAGTCTGCGGCAACTCCACAACAAGAACATCAACCTTCTCATCAACAACGACGAGGAAAGAAAGTGAACTAAAAGTCTATACAAAAAGGGCTTCGACAGGCAGATGATCGAAATCAGACCAACAACAACAACAAAAAGGGCTCCTCAGGCATTCTATTTCACTCAATTAAGCTATAATGTTTCCGGTGCGGAATATACGGCCTCGATAAACGGGGAAATCGGGTGACGCACACCGCGATGGCTCCTCGTACCAGCAGCGGTGGGTATTGCGGAACATCTCAATGTTGCGAAGCACTTTCCAAGCTCGTCGGTACTTCGAGAGTCACGGTACGCGGACGGGGAACACGTGTAAAGCACCAACCAAACCACAGAGGCCCCTTTATCGCTAAGGCCTTGGCTGCCTCGGTAAAGAACTCTCGAGCGTCTGCAGATAAAACGGAACCGCACAGTCGACGCCCGTCTCCAAAGATACGGAATCGAATGGGTCTTCCAGTTTGTTTTACGAAACTACGGGCATATTACGAAGTCGGCGTCGAGGCGCGCCCAACCCTACGCCCGTCGAAAGAGGAGCGCGAGAAACTATGCATGACTCAGCGAGAAAAAGTAATAAAATACACAAAACAAATAATTACAATTGATATAGGTGTTATGCTCTCGCGAATTGTTACAGACTAGAACTCACACGCAACAACCTTTTGAACGCACATCATTTATAGGGCTTGGTAGGCTTTATACGCTCTTGTCATTTTCATGTCCGCGGCGGAATGCAACCTCAATGGTGGCGTTACGCTGATGACGTCACGGTGTTTTTACCATTTGGTGTCCGACCGAGGTGCTGAACGGTGACCAGTCCCAAAAGAGGAAACTCTGGGTCGTCGTCCTTACGTCAGAGTAATACATTTGAATGCCTTTGAGATATACCAGAGAGAGAGAGACAGTTTTTTTAGACAACTATTTCACGATGTTATAATAGAGTCGGCTTGAGAAGTAGACACACACACACACACACCAGTGTACACATTTAAGCTGCAGCCTAAGCTAGCGGCGTGTACGTCCCCTTTATTATGTGTATTAATGTACACTGTATTTGTTCACGCTGCCTTCATCAAACGAACCAACTAGCTCAACATAAGCCTGTTACTCACGATGTCGCTCCGAGCAATCTAACTGCCCGTAATAACTCAACAAAACAAAAGTATGTGGCACAACTGCGTGCTTCGGTTCATTTTTTCCTCGTCGCTCGTCTAAATCAGTGTCGGGCTGTTGGGCAAAAGAATCTTAAATAATTTCTTGAAAATATAGTAACGAATTTGACTTTTACGTACATCTAACAAACACAGATCACTTGGACCGGTACTTCACCGCGCGTCTACTGTTCCGGATCCGTTCGGAAATCGGCCTGCTTACACGAGAAGCTCGAGTATCCAGCCCTGCACGTGCTTCGGAAAGATATCGCAGCGCTGCGATTTCATTGAAATTCAGACACGAGAGGCCCATCACCGGCCGAGACGAACCCAAGGAGTAGCCGGGCACCGCGCCAGATCTGGCGGACTGTAGGGACGCAGCGCCCCAAGGCCAAGCTCGGCATAGAGGGAGGCACACTTTTAGCGCAGCCTCACGACCTTAATTCGAGTGAGGTTGCGACGCAGACAGCCTCAGGCCGCGGGCTGCTAAAGCGGACGGGTTGCCGCGGCCACGGTCCTCGGAAGTGCCGTCCTCTTTTCTCTCCTTTACGATGCAATTCGGTTTCTCTCCTCTTATCTTTGCACGGATCAAACCGCAATTGACTCCTTTTGTGAGGCGTCCGAGTTGCATCAGCCGTTCTGTAAGCGGCAGTAAGACCTTATCCGGGCATGCAACGGAGTCACGTGTGCTACAGAAACGAACGAAACAGGTCAAGTTCGCCAGAGGCAGAAATAACTGAAGATAGCTCAGCTGATCTTACTGATCTGAGAGATTCCTATCCATCTCGTTCGACGGAACTCTGTACGACGCGTTGTTTTAATAATCACAGATACACACTCCCTGTAGATTACGCTGAATGTTCTTTTAAACAATAGCATCGAAATTATTTATTCGAGCGCAGATTTGCTCTGTGAATTGACCAGCAATGGATGAATCAGTAAAATTCAGCTAATTCCGTTTTATGTGCCATGTTGACTTTTATGCTGTTGCTGTGTTGAATTTGATTTCATGTACTGGAATGGAAAGTAAAGTTCTTCAGTGAACTACCTGCCCAGACAGGTAGATTTCGTGATTTATGAAGCGACATTTAACTTCACGAACGACGCACACCAAAACCGGCCAGCACTGAGAGAAATTTACGACCCGTAAATAATAGCGTTTTATGGTTTTCTTTGGTTGTAATTAGAAGTGTTTTGCTAAAAAAACGTTAGCTCGATCGTCGCTCAGAGACTGAACACTGCCGCTTTCAAATATGATGCTTGCTGTATAAATAAATAAATACAGCTCGAGCTAGCGATCGCCCCTTTTTTTTAGTTGCATTTTTATGGAAAGGCCATAACTAATACAGTGTGGCCGAAAGTGTTCAATCGGAACACCAATTCGGGGGTGGAACTCATGAAATGTACACGGGAAAAGCAAAGGGAGCAACTGAAACAGCTGTTTTTGGAGTAAATTGGGAGCAGCTAAGACTACATTCTCGAGCAGGCTAGGAGCAACTCCGATCAGTTTTCATTGCACTTCAACTTTGAACTTAGTCTTAGACAAGCACGGGGGCAATAGCAGCACAGATGGACATGAGTGGTTGGGAACCTAAATAGATGGGGTAACAGTGCAACAGAAGTGAACACTTGAAACTGTGAGCCTTAATGAGAACCAAAAAGCAAGAACCATGTGCTTCTCGTGATATTTCCTGAGTGGATTTCAGTTGCTCAAAATGCAAACCAGCACTGTTTATAGCACGACCCAGACGTGCTCGACATAGTAATTATATGAGCGAACCACGTGACGTGCGTAAGCAACAGATGTGCAGCTGCGTGGAGGAACAGGGCAACAAATTTCAAGTTTATTATATTGTGCAATTCAATATCAAAGCAGCAGACTATGGGATTAACGGAGTTATAGTATTCGAAGCGATAAGCAGAGCAAGGAGAAATTAAAGTACGCCGAGCAGATCTACCGCTCGCGTGAGAGCTGCTGATGGCCGGCAAGGTTTCGGATGGGACCGCGTTCCAGTTCTATGAAATCCCAATTTATCTTGCGGGAATGCGGTTCCAACTTCTAACGATGAAGTACCAAAAGGAATATTTTGCTCATCTGTCTTCAGCTGACTGACGTCCGGAATCCGGGCCGCAGAGCCTCAGGATATCTGACGCTAACGACTCGACCTCACCTTGGCCGACTTGCTTAACCGCGTATGGTTGTAGAATAACAATCCAGTCGCAGGTGGTGTAGCGCTTGGAATCCGAGTTCTTTAGCGCGCTTCCGACTCGGGATACACAGGGAGAATAAACAGAACAAAGAATTGCGAGGCTGACCAGGCTAAACGCGCTCATGGTTGTCAATCGAGTCGATAGAAACCTAAACCAATACAAAATACAATTTTTTTGGCGCACGTTTTGCGATTTGGCGCATAATGGCGCGAGGTATTGGCTGTGGCGCAGTTTCGGCAAAATGGCGCAGGATGGCGGAGACAAATTCGTCTGGAGCAAAATGGCGCCGGTTAAATTAGCAGGCGTTCCACCCCTGCTAATTTAACCGGCGAAATTGGTGACGGAGCAAAGTGCGAAAAAGTGCCAATGTTGTGATCGCGCGCTATGTCGCGCAGTGTACGTGCGTGCAAACGAATAGAAAGCAGCTGCGACCGAAGTGGCTAGAGCGCTCTGAACAAACAAAATCTCATGCAATAAAAAAAAAAAAAAAAAAAAAAAACAGCGTAAAGAAGCGCTATGTTTTATCTGACTAGTCTAGCGGAGTTATGTCCCGCAGGAATACCTCCAAAATACATTTGCAGACGCTTGAACAAAGGCGTCATCCAACATGACGTGGAGATAAGTAATCTGTTCGAGAAGCTAAAGGCTATATGTTAAAACAGAATATTTAGTATAGATTTTTGAATTCATAAGTCATAATCGATATATTGATAACACGCCTAAAGCCATCGGTCGATAAGCATTTCAACAATTTTTTCAAATTATGGTTCAGTTATTCGGAGAGGGAAGAGAGGAGACAACAGAGGACACGCTTTAAGGAGATATGCGATCAGAAACTACGATACTAAAACTTCCAATGTCGCGCTGCTTTGGCCGAATTAACTCGCTTAAATGTGAGCGTTGTCATTTTGAGCATGCCTTCATTTCGTAACTGAATACTGTACGAGTTTGCTGATGGTGTGCACTACAGCCGCCGACGTATTGCAAAATAAAGCTTCCCGTTTTATAAAGTAAAAAAAAACAAAACAAAAAAAAAACATGTCTGGTACATATCATTTAACAAATAAAAAAAAAAAGGTAAATTATTGACCGTACACACGAAACCTATACTCAAATATACGTATAGTGCGAGGTCTGTAGGTTCACTTTGCTTTCAAACTGCGATATCTTTGACAGCCGCTACGTGACTCGACCCCCGTCGACGCAAGCCCGGAGTGGCCAAACGGTCTCATTACGCGCACTGGAGAGGGACACCCTCGCCCCCGTCGTTTCCCCGGTTCCAGGCGTCTATTTATACGGCGCCCGAACAGAGCGCGGGTCGGAGAGAACAGTGACACGCGCACGGGACGAACTTGAGCGCAATCGCGCGATCGAAACGGCAGCCAGAACGAAATAAAGACGACGAGCGAAGAGGAGAAGCCGCCTCGTCTAAATTAGGAAGGGTCAGCTGAGGCGGAGCAGGGCAGGCGACGACCCTATGCGCCTATAAAGTGAGGGAGAGGAGGAGACGAGAGAGAAGGTCAGAACGCCGCGCTCCGATTCGAATGATTAGTGGGTAGACCCCTATAGCCTCCCCTAGAGCCACTGAATAAGCTGCGCTTAGAGTATCGGCACTCTGTTCCCCGACATTGTTGTGGGCGCCGCCATTTTGGCTCGTATGCGGAGCAGACGCAACTGCCGATCGTCATGATTCAAATGTGCGACTTCCTCAGCATTAGATTCGGTGTTCGGAAGCTATTGTAATATTGCTTTGCTCCGTCGTGAACTGTCTAAACAGTTCTGGAGGGCGGAAAAGTGCTTACTGTGATTTCAGATAAAGCCTCAGATAACTGGCAACAATGATTTTAAGCCACAATATGGCGAAGTGTCGTTACTCTGAAGCGTAGCTTATTTAGTGGCACTAGCCTCCCCTATATACTCAAAACCTGGCGATTCGACGACGGAGCCATAGAGTGCCCGGTCACAGATTTGAAGAGCGACGATCTGGTAGCACAGAGCATTTCCCGGGGAGTCTGGACGTCAGCGCACAGCTTTTGCAGCGGCGCGGACCCGAAACACCGTTTTCAAACCCGACGAGGAAAGAAGCGGTAACGCGGGGAGCGCGAGCGGACATCCCATCGCTCGGGACAACTGTGTTCCGGCGTCTCGCCGCAGCGGGGCGCCCGTCACGTGGCTCTCCCCTCATCCGTTGTCTGCCGCTCTACCTTTTCAATTTCGGCGGCCGTTTCTCGTGGCGATCTGCCAGGCTTTGTGAGTATAGAGGAGGCTATGGTAGACCTAAAGCTAGCTGCCCTCGTCTCCAATCCACTCGTCGAACGCGTTCAAATGAAAATGCGGACGCCAGCGTTCCGCATTTAAACAGATTCAACGAGAGCAGGGGAGACAAAGCAGTGTTAGACAAGACACTCGACAAAAGTATTTAAGTTACGTTACTAAATACCTGCTTCATAAAGCTTTTAGAGTACTACTCAAGTTACTTTCCCCGCAAAATATCTTGAGTAGGGTACAAATACCTCGAAATGTAATTCAATTACTTCCGAAGATACTTCCACATTGCGTAATTTGCGTCGACTGCAGTGACACTATAGAATGCTTCATTTGCAGGAAATAGAAGCAAACAGAATAAAATTACCGTGCTATTCTACGCAGCCCCAGTAGGAGCATACAACAGTGGTGCATGTTCATTTTTAGACAAATGAGCAAAAATAAGAAACTGTATAGTGACTTCGCTAGTAATCACATCTCCTGATAGTTTAATAGTGTACACCTCTGACGCATCGTTCTACTAAGTGCCACAAGTCACTATATCCGGAGTTGACTTTAAACAAATTTTATATTATACGCAAAAGAAAGACCGAAGCAAGGAGGGCTGACATGCCGCGACCTTTTTGAAGTCAGGTACCCCAAACATGACGAAACTTCAAAAAGAAAGGCACCGATGGACACGAAGAAATAATAATTGGGGTTGTGGGGATATTTATGCAGCGTGTAGTTGGTCAGCCATTTCGAAGTTGCGACGAGTCACTCGCTGTAGATGAGCAATTTAGACAGTGCAGTACAACCGCTAGCCTGGGGCCTTTAACGTGCATCACGCAGTAGTGATACAAGACCACCACGCCGGTTCGATGCTCATTCAGATCGAAACGGGCAGCGGCGGGGATTGAATCCAGGATCCTGGGTTCTGCAGCGAGCTTTCGCTCCATACACGAAAAAGCACTACTGTCTTTTTCGCAATTGTCGATTTATGTATCCTCTCTTCACACTAAGCTCCAGGAACCCCTTCAAAAAGGCGCACAACTTTAGGAGGACTCATTGTTTGCATTTTGAGAGCTCACCGGCTCGTAGCTTGTTTCCAGTCTTGTTGCAATCGCTATGCTCATGAAAGGGTCGGGTTATCACGGTTCTTGCCGTAGCAGAGTCGAACAGAAAAACATAAAAAGAAAGTGCGTTTTTCTTTTATCCTTTTCTTCTATTTCTCTCAGAGAATTTATGGAGAGTATAAACTACCAGTTGAGTGCGCGACTAATTGGAAAGTTAGTTTTCTTGTGTCAGTAATTATTTGATCTTAAGCTACGTCTTGTGATAAAAAAACAAACAATGTATCGTTTTTATGTATTTTGTTTAAACCTCAATGATGACGTATCACGTTTTTTTTTTCTATTGTATTTCTTCTTCCCACCTTTGTAATAGCTTCACAACGGCTGACAGTATACATAAATAAATAAATATATAAAATGTGTTGTTTTCTTGGCATTTTCAGGTTGAATCTTTGGTTCTGCGCTTGTTTCCTGTTCATTGTTCGGCCGTTTCCGCTTCAAGTGCGCGATCGGTTCAACTTTACGCTGAGGTGTGCGGATTACTATTCCCTTAAAGTATTGTTGCGACAATGTTTTTCAAAGCTTTAAAAATGTATTCGAGATAATGAGTACAAGATACCGAGAAACGTAACTAAGATACAGCAGGAAATACTCGCGATCAAATGTATCTGCGAGCCACCGAATTACTTCTAAAAGTAATTGAAATACAATATCTTGAGTAGAGCATTTGAGATAGGCACAAGTCCGAGAAAAAGACTGCCTTCGTCTCCCTTGAACGCGTTCGAATTCGAAAGCCGAACGCCGGATGCCGGCGTTCCGCCTTCGAAGGCGTTCGACGAGTGCAGTGGAGACAAAGGCAGCTATAGCTTTAGGTCTACCCCCTAATCCTTCCAATCAGAGCTTGCCTCCCTCACTTTATCGACGCATAGATATTGACGACGGCCGGATTCGAAACTGAGCTGCGACGAAGCTCCTAGACGCGTCTTTCAAGCCTGCCCGTCACGTGACATGACGTCACGTCCCGGAGGCCTGCACGGGCGCTGCATGATTGGATTCGAGTGCCGCGTCAGACTTCGCGTGGGACTATATATGATAGAAAATGAGACCCAAGCGCTGACGCGTGGGTCTCAACGCTGACGCGGCACTCGTATCCAATCAGCGTCCGTGCAGGCCTCCGGGACGTGACGCCATGTCACGTGACGCGCAGGCTTTAAAAAACGCACGAACGCGCGCCAACTTTTCACACTTCAACGACACGCGCGAGCGCCTGCATTGCCACAGAGACACGGTGAAACTACATTGCCGACCTAGTCCCGTATTGCCGCGAATATCCGATATGGCAAAAAATACGGCGGCCTCGCGTTCCCATTTTCCGGTGGTAAACGAAGCGATGCCAGCACCAAGTGTAGGCATCGCGTTTGTAAACAACGGGCTGGCCTATATTGCAACCCTGGTATTCTGGTGCCTCGAACGCGGGTCTCGGACTGGTGTGTACGCTTACCGCGACCAAAAATGTGCTCCCTCGATTTCCGCCTGATGACGTCATACAAGTGTCACGGTGTCGCCGGTCGCGATCCTGGCGGTGTCCCGACAGCTGTCGTGAAAGTGGCAGACGCCTGTTCCGCCGCAGGTCGCTCTCCGGTTCGACAGCCCACGGTAGTTTCGGCAGCCTGGAGTTGGGACGCTGCGACGACAGCGACACTCGCGTTCGCTGCTCCTTCTCGCCAGCATTTCTTCGACCAGTCGCCAGGATCGCGACATCAGACAGCATGACATTCCGGCTTTTGTGATGTCATTTGTTACCACTTCGGCCCCACTCTTGATGTATAAGCGGGATAGGACGCCAAACTTTCCAGTCAGAGGCGCGTTCCAGGCTGCACCATGCTCGTATATAACGATCATCTATGCGTGACCGCATAAACAATTCATGGCAGCTAGCGCTCACTATACATAAAGATTTGGGATTCTAATCTGGACGTTTGGCGAAAAAATGGTCGAGGAATTCGGCGGCAATGATTGGCCGGCACCGCGCTTGACCTTGAACGCCGGCCAATCACGGCGGTCGAATTCCTCGCTGACTTTTTCGCCAAGCAGATTAGATCCCCAGGAGCACCATGCCCTAAACACACGTCGGGGGAAAAAAGTAAAAAAAAATTGTTGAAGTCGCGTCACGATTTTTAAATAATGAGGCGTTTCCCAGAGTTTGACGTGGCTTTCTCGGTTGACATGACGAGCAAGCGCTCCAAGCAAAAGACTTTTCAGGGTCGCCTCTTCGTCGCAATGTGACGTTTCTTTCGTGACCAGGAAATTGCTTCCGGGAAGCCGTAGCAAAAAAAGCACGAAATGAAGTCGGAGCATTTTTTTTTTTCTCTTCCGCACGCTTAACAGGTACTTCCGGAATGCCTCCATAAAATAGCGAAGCCCACAGTCGTTGCATGGTTTACAACCTTGTAAACGAACAACAACCGTGCCTCGAATATTGCGTGCAAATTTGCTCGTAAAATGCGCTAATAGAAAAGCAACATGGCACCGATTGCAAGCAAATGGTGCTATCTTGCTTGCAATTTCGCAATAGCAATATCACTCGTAAAAAAAAAAAAAATAATAAAACCGGCGGAAGCTGCGGTGTATTTTAACGGCGAAGCAATCGAAGTTTGAGCGCCCGGGAAACGTGACTTCTGAACGATTCCATGTGCTCACACCCGATTCAGCATTCAGACGACTTGAAACAGTTACTTTATCGATTTTGCCTAAGGATATTGCATCAACTTGTTCTTCGTTTTCAATTACTGAAACACAAAACTAAAACTAACGTAGAACACAGTTTTTTCTTATTTCTCCATAAATTAACGCGGGGCCGAGTAAACTATTTCCTCAAGGAAGAGAAACATAAGCGAGCTCAAACAATTCTCCCCCACCGCAAAAAAAAAAAAAAAAAAAAAAAAAAAAAAAGTGTACATTTGCAGCAATGGCAGAATCAAGTCTACGCAGGAATGCCGAGATTATTTTATTCCGTGTCAACGGACAACGTCCGGCAGACGTGCACAGTAGCAGGAGATAGGCGTATCGTATGCAGACGCCTCCGTCTGCCCAATTCACGGTAGGGTTAGGGACCCGGAAAGCTGCCTTTGTTTACGAGAAGCAATGGACGCAGTTTGTGGCCTGGCCAAGTGGCGTCTGGAGACGACATTGACTCGAGATATCGTTCAAGGCTACCTTTTTTTATCATGCCCGTAGGAGGCGTCAGCAGCCATCGTGTTCCAGATTGCCAAAGCAAAACAGAAGGGGGCAACCGGACGTTAACTGCCGACCTAGTCCATGCCGGCGTAGGAAGGAAGATGCTGACGCATTGCTCGTTCGACGCTCGCGTCTCGTCAAAGAAACTTCACGAAATATCCTCCATTGATTTCAACTTTCCGCCTACGGTGAAAGCAAACTACCGACTGACAAGAAAAACAAATTTGCATATTTCGAAAGGAAACAAAACGATCGGGACGTACACGTACAATGGGCGACACTGTTAGCGCGAACATCGGCACTTTGACGCGTTTCACTTTGACAGGTCGTTGGAGGGCATCAAACTTTACTGCATATTGGTGAGTACCTCGAATTAGCACATTTCATCACACCAGCAGTTTTGATAACATACTTTCAATCATATAAGTAAAAAAAAGAAAACAAACAACAACTGTCGATTCCTTGTTTTCGTTAACCGTGCCGAGCAGTGTACTTCCACTGTTCGTGCACTGCCAAGTTACAAAATGCACCTTACAGCAGGCAGACAAACTTATTTTCAAAGTAGTGGAGAGCGTCCTTGGGGGCCACGGCCATTGTGGCTTACCACACAAACGGACTCGCCGGCTCGAAAATACCTAGGCGCCGTCCATCAAGATAAACGACTTCGCGGGATGCGTGCCACTACGGTGCAGGGCCGGAGCTACACGACGTCTTCTGCGCGGCTGAAAGTTAAAAATATCGAGCACGGCCGGCCCGACGCGCTACAACTGTCCCAAGAAATGCGTATAGAACCTCCAGCCGGGAGGCGTCACCCGCCGTCACAGACAGGTGACATCGATCGTCCGCTTGTCCGACGCATTTTGCGCTGCTCGTATAGGTACACATACAATGAACTGACCACATAATCCTTCATTAAAACAAGTGCAGACAAAGCGCAAAATACGGGGTGCTCTGGAGTGGCTTCGGAGAGGCGTTTTTTCTTTGGCTTTGTTGCCAGTGTGAACGCGATGTAAAGGGGCCCTGCGATCATATTTAAGCGTCCACCTTTTTTGCGGTTTCCACGTTTCTTGGGGTTCGGGCAAGCTACCGGGCACGGAGAGAGTAACTAAGTATCAGTGCGTCATATTTTAACCTGGACGACGCGGAACACTCTTCCACCTACGGGGGCGACCCGCGGTGCCGAAACCGCGCGATATTTGAAGTCTTTGGTCCTGGGCTTACTACTGGTCAGAGCCGCTAAAAGCTTCTTTTTAGTCAGAACACAAAATAGAAGTGGCGCGAGCCGTTTCAGTTATTTATAAAAGTAGTTTTTGTTCACTATTTTAGATCAGAAAAGAAACAAATGCAGTTTAGAAAGTACGGAACCAAGAAATGACGCGTCGACATAGCCGCCACCAAGCGGTGGAAAAGGCGGCGCATACTAGAAAGGTGTAGATCAGGCACCAACGAGCGGTGACCGTAGAAAGGTCCCGGATGTACGCGGCGGCGCTGCGGTCTTATGGACTGGATGATCCGACCGGCTCTACAAGCGTTCCCAAGGCCTTCGGCGAGCAGCTTTGGCTTGCGGTTTGAACTTTTGGCGGTATGGCAGCGCGAAGTGGCTTCCGTTCTGAACTGATCTTTACACTGCGTTTGCTGTCGCTTGGGGCCAATGAAGTGTCATGCCGAATTAGTGTTTAATCGCGCAGCAAATGCAATGCGAGCAGCCCTGGCTGCCCGCTTCATACAGCCTAGCCAGAACATGCTTTAGTGGCGCCCTCTCGAGCCGTCGACACGGAGTGCGGCAGCCGTGACCGCACGCTGAGCTTACTACCCCTCGTCTAGTTCACGGCCACTCAAGCAACCAAGGACGTCATGAAGGAGGTTATGTTTTGCTTGTTTTTGTAATGTTAATTTGCTTATAACTTTTAAAATAAATCGACGTTCAGAGAGAGAGAGAGAAAGAGAGACAGAAGTGTTGAAAAGAAAGGAAGCCTTTTTTTTTCAACACTTCTTTCTCTCTGAACGTAGTAACTTTTTGGTAGCGTTCAGTGCGCTCAGGTTCGGTGCAAATTAAAAACCAGTCAAAAAGTCCTTTAGCAATTGACTAACAGGCGGCCATCATAAATTTGTGTAAATATGCGGCTTCGAGTTTTTTTGTTTTTTTTTGTCCAAATTTAAATGAAAGCAACATACGAATCTGTCTATCGCAATAGCCTTTATGTAAATCGAGTCAAAACATCTTGTTACACTGGAAACACCTTTGAACAAGACAAATATACCGGTACGAAAAAAATATTAAACGAACAGTACAAGGTCAAACCTTGCGCCTCTTTCTTTGTACGCTCTTCAGTTTATTACGATAAATAGCAATTTTAAAAGTGATACTTGCTCGTTTTTTTTTGTTGTTAATTACGTTATGATTTTCAATTAAAAATATTTGACGCGCCAGCAAATGGTTACTGAAGAATTAAAAACAGCGTTCTGCCTTTCTACGTCTCCCCTTGTCCTTCGCCTTGTTCGTGCTGTTTTTAATTATTCAATATGCAAAACCAACTCGCCCAAATCTTCACCCTCAGCATACAATTGTACGGGTTCGCTTTGGTTTTTTTTTTTTTTTTTTTTTTTTTTTATAAAACGAGTTTTACGCAAGAAAAACTACATCACTTTTTAAGACGCACAATGGACATTAAAGATGTAAAAGAGCCACGATGTGCCAAAAAGAGTATCCGAACTTGCGCTTGCCTATAACTATAAGGTGCAGGTAGGAATCATTTCAGGATCCGAAATAGCAGTAAGTTCGTTCAATGTCAAACCTGTAACGTTCGTGTTAAGCTCGATTATAACTGGTTAGCAACTAAGACTTCCCGTCGTTTGTGCATATGAGCGCTCCAAATATATACGAATGAAAGTAAACGCCCCAGAAAACGTTGTCTGGAAACGCCCAGCATACGCGCTCTCTTTGGGGGTGGCTCAATGCGTAGTGGCGCCTGGGAGCTCAAAATAACCACGTGCTTACAAGAGACGTTTCCAGGTCAAGCCGAGGTGTGCGCGCGTGACACCGCACGCACGGGCAAGGCGTACAACCGCCTGCGAACTGCGTACTTGACGCCTGCGTTATATCCGGCAGCGGGTACGGGCGCGTCGTGCCACGGTGCCTCCGGAGCGGGGAAGTTCATCAACATCGAAGAAACGCACGCAGGAAGTTTAAGACGCGGTGCAATTTAGTTCCGAGCACAACGTTGTGCTCTGGAACTCCGAAACTAGTTATTTTACCCCAAAATACATTCCAGGAGCACGTGCTTGAACTCTACTCAGCAAAACATATTAAGGTATTAAAACAAAAATAAATACTTGATTTTCAAATAAATTTAGACTGTTATAAATGGTTCAAAGTTCAAAACAAACCCTACTTGGCAGGAAAAAAAGTGTGTATGTTTATGCAGCCGGAAGTCAGTCAGCCTCAATGGGCGTCTGGTGTCTTAGCTGTAGATGAGAAATTTAGAAAGTGCAGTACGACGGTTAGCCTGAGGTCTTTAACGTACATCACTCAGTAGTGATATACGACCGCACGCTGGTACGATGCTCATCCAGATCGAAACGGGCAGAAGTGGGGATTGAGCCCAGGATTCCTGGGTTCTGCAGCGCGAGTTTTCGCTTTACTTGGCTGATATACAGCATGTAAATTACTTCAGACAGCCCGCAAAAATCGGTTTCTCAACGCATGCTGCGATTTACTACGGAGGTGCAAGCAGGTGGTGGAGGTTTACAGCGAAAGAATCGAGGAATGAACTTCCCTCGGTCAAAAGAAAGAAGCAGAAACAGAAACGTGCTCTGGGCAATGTACGCCGTCACTTTGCAGACGATACGCGCGTAGAGAAAAATGCTGCCGACAGATGGCGTACGCCGCGTCGAAGGAGCGCCGGCCGACTCGGGCGATAGCAGACGATCCCGCAAAAGAACCCGAATCAGCCGGCGCTCCCTCGACGCGACTTACGCCATCTGTCGGCAGCACTTCTCTCTACGCGCGCATCGTCTGCATAGTGACGGCGTGTACATTGCCCAAAACAGGTTTCTGGTTTTTTATTTTTAAACTTCCACAACCTGCTTGCACTTCTGTAGTAAATCACAGCACGATATGTTGAGAAATGACTGTTTGGGGGCCGTCTCAAGTGCCTTCTCTAAAAGCGTTAGTTCACATGCTGTAAATAAACATTTTCAAACCAAATACTGAGTTGTTGTTTTTTTCTACATACGCAGTCACATTTAAACTGCACTGAAATTTGTTGTACTAAAGACACCTTTGACTGGAGGGACCAATAACGCAGGCTAATATTTTTTTTTTGGAGGGGGGGGGGGGTAGGTGGCTGGGATGTCCATGACTTGGGGCGCGGAAGGGCGGGGGGGGGGGGGGGGGAGGGGGGGGGGGGCTGAAGCTTTATAAGCTAACATATCGTAGATAAGAGTCTAAGTGCTGAATTTCCCACAGATTGGACACTAAAGCTGTGTCGGCGTTCGGTTGAAACTCGTGTGAAATCAGCGAGAACACGACTCCTAGCCGAACGCTGACGCCGTAGTCGTGTCCTATCTCTGGCCAACCCTGGCCTTTGTTAGTGAAGCAGCAAAATTCAGCACTTAGGCTTTGTATTTCTCCCAATATACAACATGCTTCTTTACTTACGCGTACTAGGAACTATGCCACTTCGGACTTCAAGCACTTTTGTCACATATGATATACATTACCTAATACCAAGACCACGTCAGGAAACTATAGATATTCTGAAGATTCAAATTAAGTAACGCAACTACCACGACAACATCAGAACGCGCCCATCGCGGTATGCGTGCGCAATAGCTAGTCACGTGCTGCTGTTGTCTTCCCTCAACCCGCAAGTCTCGCAGCGTGAAGGTGATAGAGTCACGTTCCGTTGAAATTCGTGAATGGGGAATTCGCCAAGCGGTGCCCCGTAGGCCGTGTGTCGCCACATCTGAAGCATGATCGGCAACACGATTACCCGCAGTGCTATACGGAGGCTTTCTGAAGAAAATGACGGGATATTCTGCGTTTCCGTGTCATGAAAACTGCTCTGTGGAAGCCCTCCGGTGACTGAATTAATGGGAATTCAAAGGTATTTTAGCACGCACAGCGAGAGCTGCAAGTTAAATAGATATCACAACAAGGCAGGATTCCCAAACGTTACTAGCCGGTCGCTTCCTCCCTACATGGTTTTTCTATAGTGAGCTTATGAATTAGGGGTGTGCACCGCGCTGCATCACTTGCGCATCCACATTGTAAGGGTGAGCCACGACATGCCGGCCCTCTTTACAGTGTCGAAGCCACGCCTGCGCTATTCGATTCCAAGCAACATTCGCGCACCTCTGCTTTTGACACATGCATTAAAGTCCCTCTTTCTGTTGCAAGTTCAGCTCAGGACAACATGCGAAGTCCCCGCCAAAGTGAACAGTTTTAGCCGAGCTAAGTTCGTTACCGGAGCAAAGGCACTGCCAACTCCCCTGGTCGGCTAATCTCATCGATCTCGAAGCAGCCGCACAGCAAGCGGCGGAAGCATATACATACGGACTGCGCAACGTCGAGCTCGTAAGCCTGTCAAAAGGAGAGAGGGCGCCTCTTTCGTAGCATCGGCGAGAAGACACACAGAACGAGCGCAGCCCTACGCGAGCGAAAAGCAAGGAAGAATTACAGAAGAACAGCAGACCCGGCCATCTCGTTCCGTTCTTTGAACTATTTCCGAACGGTGCAAGCCGTGCAAATGTCTATACTCTCGGTCAGCTTTCTGTGGCAATCCGAAGAGAGGAAGAAAGCGCGTGTGCAGCGGTTGGTGCACCCTTTCCCCTAGCATTGACTGCATTGCCACAGAAAGCTGACCGCGAGTATTAGCGGCGAGATGTTTCGGTGGCGCCCTCGTTCGGTTACCTTTCGTGACGTCATTACCTTGTGAACAAGTTCGATGGTGTCTGTAATGGGCATGGTGGAAGCCTGAAATCATAGCGCTCTCAGAGCAACACTGCCAACACCGTCAAAATTTGAAGTTCTTACATTCCTCTTATTTCCGTCGATGAGAAATCCTTTGCTGACGTCATTGTCAGCATTCGGCCAATCGTGAAAGGCCGACCACAGCGACGCTTTCAATCGCTCACGTCGCAGTGAACGGACGCGCTATTTTTAAAGTCTGGATTCGGCGGAGGATAGTGTGTAGGGACGCGAGAACGCACGGACGGCAAGCTTGTTGCTCTGGACCGAGGGTCTCCAAATACCGGCTCGCGGGCCAGATCCGGCCCGGGCGGAGGCCTTCTTACCGGCCAGCGGCTGGCTGCGGTCCTTGCAGTGACGCCCGGCCCGCGCCACGTTTCTGGCAGGCCCGCTGCTACCGGCGCAGAAATAAGAGCATGCAAAGAAACGGCGCTGTAACTCTCACAAAACGAATTCGTATTCGCTGATTTCTTTTTATTTTTTATTCCGCTGATAGTTTTGCGTCACACTTATTGCACATTGTCATCACCGGCATCTCCATTCTATAGCCCCCGTTTTATGTCTGTGTAATTACGTTAAAATTATTTCGCGTTTTCCTGCGTGACAAGTTTCGCGTGTTGCTATCATAATACCATCATTCTCATTAATCTCCCGCCGTTTTAAAATTTAACGTTCCTAAGTGCGCCTTTCCGGGTTACAATTATTATATATGTCATAATTAGGTATATATTCAATTATACTACATATTGAACTATGTTACACGCAAGTAGCTTTTCACAAACCTTCGATTAATTTTATTTTAAATATGACCCTACTTTAAATTTCTGTATTGAAGTGCGTCTGTCTTTTTTTTTTTTTTTTCGCATTCATAATTACTGGCATATCCTCGTTACTGGTTTATTTTCCGGCCTTGGATGCTTCGATAGACACCTAATCCAGCTCCTCAGTCACGATAGCGATCATAATCCCTGGAGAAGTGGAACAAGGGGAACAAAGGAGAAACACACAATTTGGAGATTTGTGTTTGTTCCCCTTGTTCCTCTTCTCCAGGGATTATTATCGTCATTCTTGTCCAGCTCGCTTGCACCTTTGCATTAAAATTGCATTATCATCATTACTCTCAGCCGTAAAATTTGGAGACCCCTGCTCGAGCCTACTAATACAACCACACAACAGCGAGGGATCCGCCTGAAATGCTCTTTCGGGATTAGAGACGTGGAAAGGGAAAGTTTAGAGCCGCTTGCAATGCGCCACAGGGGAGGTAAACAGGCTATGCGGAGTGACAAGAGCGAACACGCCCAGCCAATTAGCGTCCCACATGATTTTTTTTTTAGCAAGAATGTTCATGCAAATGCGCGCCACGGAGTTCGAGAGAGGAGTTTCCGCGACCATAAACAATTAGGACCGGCAGTGTCGGTCCTCATTATTTGCCGACGAGGTTTCTATGTTTCTTTTTCTTTAACAAAGGCAATGCCTTGGGTGGATTACGCCATCCCGTTTCTGGAGTGACTGCGTATATATTCCGCCTGCAGAGCTAACACGGGTACTGTGTATGCTCTGTTAAAACCAAAACTAAGGGAGCAAGGATAGACGCTATCGTGCACGAACCATATCCGCCTATCCACCCTCGGCTCGCCTCCCGCCACTCTAATCGCCACCGTTTTTGGGGGACGGCAATTATGGTAACTTCAGTGCATTCTGGAATACGTATGTTTCGAAGCACAGCGTCTATCGATGGCGTTTTATTGTCACACAGTTTCGAAACATAAATCTAGATGGCGCTTCAAACGACGGGAGTTCGAAGGAATGAGGAGGGTACCGCCCTCCGCGGGAGTTAAAGAACTGGGGTAATCTAATAACATTGGCTGCGATAGCACCGTCCCACGCGTCCGCGCCACGGGTGACGCACGTCAGCAGTGCGACGCAAAGCGGACAGCGGAGACATCGACGTCACTGGCATCTTTGCGCGCTTACTTTCAGTATAAAGCCGTGTACAAGGACGACATTTCTCGCCCTGTATACAGCTCCCACTACGAATGTTCGACGACAACTTCACGGCACGGCTAGAATGTATCGAGGTCAAGCACGTTGATTCTCCAAATACATTATGCCCCCAGAAATACGTATTATATAGGGGCACTCAACTTTTTTTATAAGCTTGTTTTTGATGGTTTATAGGGCTTTAGTTACTAAAGAATGACCAGTTCTAGATGGCAAGACGCCCAAGTGAACTCGCAGCAATCGAAATACACGCGCACCATTTTTTCTTGGGAGGGCCATCCTCGGCTCCCCAACACCTCCATAAAATTTGACCAATGAATATATTTAATTCCATGGAGATTTCGATCGTTACTATTATTGCTGTTTTTCGGCGCGTTGTGCATTATAATTTGACAAAGAACGTCAAATCTTTGGAGTTAAAGTAGCTGGCCCTCCCGGTGGTGTGGGAGGCAGGTTCCGCTCCGATGGACTGGAGCGTGGTAGCACTAACGGCGCTGAGTGACGGGTCGACTCACTGCTTGTAGAGAACTATGTGCATTTATTTACACTCCAGTTACAAGTCCCAACTTCGGAAACTATACTGCCTCGTCTAAAGTCTCTACCCCCGTCTCGAATTTCTCTCAATCAAATCCAAAGTCCGAATCTCCCAAAGTCCTCTCCGCACTCCTTTTGTACGCCCGTTGGGGCCTCCTTTCCCCTCAGGAACCGACCAATCTCTTCAAATGCCACCACTCACACGTGGTACACGGCTCTCCAATGTCAGCCTGGCGCTCCAACCGCCAAACCCAAATTCTTTGTAGAGTCGTTCTGTACAATTTTCCCAGTCTGGCTGGCGCTAACTGCTAAATTATTGCATCGGACAAAAAGCGACAATTTTACACTAATAGGCAAAACCCTCTATATACAGGCACACTCGGTTAAAAGCCACAAGCATCTTCAAGCGCGGGCTCTCCCGGTTCCGGTCCGAGCAGACTCCCGAAACCCGAGACGTTTCGTTTCTTAACGACCGCGGGGAACCGCTCCCGCATTGCGGCCGCGCTGGCCCCGCCGACACAAACATAAAAAGATAAAAAAAAAAAAAAAAAAAAAAATGGCGACGCAACGCTGGAAAGATAAATTTTCCTAACAAAAGAGAAAACATCTTAATTAATAAGCATGATTTCTATATACTTAACTTTTGGGTGTAGGAGACGTAGTACAGCAATTATTGTTTAAAAACGCAGTCTGACGGCGCCCGATGGTGTCTGCTCTACGGCGCAAAAAGAGGGGCATGTCACGACCCTTGATTAGAACTTTAATAGAAAAATCAACGCCCATGAGTCGTTTTTTTTTAGCATGCTTGAAGCCCGTAGATTGGGTTATCACCATAAATGGACGATCTCAAAATATACTCGAGTGCCCCTTTAAAAAGGTTGATCAACTTTAAGGTTAATTAGCTAAATAATAAACCTATTTCGCCTATTTTCTAGTATTCGTCATGGCCGCCAATGTGTCCCAAGGGAGAAAAGTACCTTAGTAGAAGTTCCTTTATTCTTTTAGCATGTTACAAGGTAAGAATTGCAGGAGAGGATACAAGTAAAATAACGCTCCTTCTAATTATGCGGAGCCTTGTTTTCGCTAGCGTCAGTCTTAAAATAAAGGGTTGGTACAGTGTAATGCGGAGACGTCATTTACCTCTATAAGAATTTGGAGGCAGTGTCTTTCCTGTTGTTCTTACGTTGCACCAGACCATATTTTAGCATGCTATATACATATGGGTTTATAATTTAGGGAGAGAAAGTCAATGATTAAAAACGATAGCCACCCGAAAATGATTGGAAGTTTTAAATTTACAGATACGTTCTGTGTCAGCTGATTTGAAGCGCCACCCAGGATCGCAAGAAAATGAAGCATGCTAGCAATCTCGGACCGTACAAAAGCTTATAAAAATGCACTTAAAAAAGAAAAACAGCTAAGAAAACGTTAGTTATTGTTTTTATGACAAGACGTGCACTACGAATACCTGTGGTACTATGGGGGAAAATTCCGGGGGATCGGTGGCAGAGAGCTAGCGCACTGAAACCCGGAGCATGCGGAGCAAAAGCTGACGCTATATGATTCACTGGTCAAAGGGATCGAGCGAAAGCTACGTAGGTTAAATAGGCTTCCCTTGCGAGCTGAAACCTCCCTGACTATACTCCCAAGACAAGTAAACCGCCATATTTGAAAGAAATTGAATACGCTCGAGTGCTGAATAGATTTTGGGCATTTTTCAGTATCTTTCTTCCGAGTTTAAACACTATACCGAGACAACGACGAAGTAGGTTATCTTAACAAAAGCGCCAGAACTGTTAAAAAGGGAAAACGGGAAATAGTCACCATATAAGTAAACGGGACAACTAGAGACACTAGGGAGTTTTCGTAGACCGCGTTCTCCCCTCCGCTAAGCCCTCCGCAACGAAGAAGCCGCTACCGCGCCTGCGCGCCGATAGCCTTGGCTGTAGAAACCCGGATCTTGTAGCGGAGAGCATAGCGGGACAGCGGAAACGATCTACGAAAACTCCCTACTAAATGAGCTGCGCTTAGAGCACCGGCACTCCGTTCCCCGACATTGTTGTGGGCGTCGCCATTTTGGTTCATATGCAGAGCAGACGCAACTGCCGATCGTCACGATTCAAAAGTGCGGCTTCCTCAGCATTAGATTCGGTGTTAGGAAGCTCATGTAATATTGCTTTGCTCTGTCGCGAACTGTTTAAACATTTGTAAAGGACGGAAAAGCGTTTCCTGTGATTTCAGATACAAGCTTCCGATAACTGGCAACCACGATTGTATATGCCACAATATGGCCAAGTGTCGTTGCTCTGAAGCGTAGCTTATTTAGTGGCACTAGGGACAATCAGCTGCTCGGGGGTCAGAAAAACGGCTAACAACAATATCCCTGAGAGCACTGACGCATTCCTCACTATAGCTCTGTGGTTCATCAAAGTTGCCCCTCAGTGTTCCATAACTGGCGAGGATTATACATCTATCAACATATAAGACAGCATAAAGCGAAGAAATTAATGACGAGGACGGATCACAAATAGGCTGCGGCAAATTGTAATTGATCACAATCCGCGGCCCCCATTTTTCCATTTTTGTTTCGAAGCCTTTCACTCTGACACGTAACAGAAGCTATGTCATCCTTAAGGATAGGTAGCAACATTTAACATCCTGCTCATCCTCTTCTTTCCACCACCAACATAAACTTCCACGAGCACATCGCAGCGGAAATTTCGACGCTGCCGCCTCACCAAAGAAAGGACCGACAGGCGTCCATTCCAACGCGAACAAGTGCAACGAAAGGGGCATACACACGCTCCGAATGAACACCGGAACCTCCCCTTCAGCATTCACACCACGCGCGCTAAACACGGAAAGAGAAAACGGGAAGGCTACAGCGAGAGATGTTGGTCTAGCAGCGACACACTTTCCGCCGAGAACACGGGTCAGGGCAGCGAGACGCGACTGCGCCCCTAGCACCTGACAGAGAGAGAGTCTAGTCGAAGTATATACGTACCGCTGGCACGAGACTCAATTCTAACGTCGAACTAGCAGATAGGGTGACCCACACGGCACAATAATCACGGAACATGACACCTACGAAAAGCACAGCAACGGAAACAGTTTATCCCATGGCGAGGGCGGACTAAAGCAGACAGAAGGGAACACCTCGAGAGTTCCAGCGATACAGAAATAGCGACACAGAGCCTGCTGCCAAAACCGAGATAGACACGAAAAAGCGTCACCCAGGAGGCCGCCTCCGCTCTACAACAAGGTTTGGAGCGTATATAGGCGCCGGTTTTGGAAGGCATAATGACCGCCAGCGCGACAGTATACAGCCCTGCGCAAATCTAAGAACTAATTGAGCGCAAATAGAATCTACGAAGGGAGATGTCTCCCGAAACGAGTGACGAACTTGAAAGCCCGCAAAGACATCGTCCCGCTCCGCTTCCTTCGGCTTCGCCGCCGAGCACCGGAGTATGCGGCAGAAACTACACTCAGCTGGTGACGTGATGAATAAGAAATCTCGTTTGCGTCGGCGGCGCCTCATATATTATTTTGAGCGAATCGAGTTTTAGACAAGCCGCCGGCGAGTGCTATAGAGGCAACGTGCCCTCGTTATCGGGCTGTAGAAGAGCCGTCGTCTTTGCACAAGTTTGCGCGAGCGACTGCTCGCGCAAACTCGCGCGAACGTGACGGAACAGGTTGCAATCTATTATGAACGATGTGTATCAAATGTTCCGTCGCCAAGTTCCCGGTATGAATTTGTAACGCCGTTTCCAAGCAATGTTCCATCCGCGTTAGCGAAACGTGCCCGGACTCTCGATGTTCGAAGTTCGAAGCGGAAAATCCGCACGACGTCTGTCGGCAAGAGTCTTTCAACACCACGATTACAGTAATTTATTTCAAAATGTGTCTAACTTGAGCGGTCATGTAGTCTTTACTGTTGAAAAGACAAATTTCGGGTCATGTGTTAACCCGAAATTTGTAATATTGTAATTTGTAATATGGACTATGTTCCAAATCTCACCCGAGTAGCCTAACTCCTACATGAGTAAAATACCACTTGAAATCGCGAGCAGATCGGTAGTAAACAATCCGCGACTCGATTTTTTTTTTTTTTTTCAACGACTGGGATAATCACCTGGATATTACGCGGATTGGCTTCGTCTGGGGCTACGCCAAAAATAAAACAGAGCAGCGACGGCAGAAAATAGCAGACGATCTCTTTTTATCACGGAAAAAGCATTCGAAGAGACGATAATATTAAGACGCGTCGTTTTCTGAGGTGGCTCCACCAGCTCCTTGTGCTCACCTTCCTTTTGGCTGTATACTGTGAGCGAGCTACTAGCGCCACCTACCACGGCCCGCTCTTTTAACCCTTACCGTCAAGCCTGGCCGAACAAGAGTTGCTGCCGGCTCTCTGTTTTGGCGCGACCGAGCCATGTGGCGCGTCAGCGCCTCGTTCCTTTTCTTAATTATTGCCAGTTAATAAACCTTTATTCGATTGTTTGGCCCCGCTCTCGCCTCATCGCCTTACGCCTCGCCTGGCCGACGCCCGGCCGTAGTCCTCACAATTGGCGCAGTCGACGTCGCTACCTGCCCGCCTGGAACCTCCTGCCTGCCTCCGCCATTACCGCATCGGAACCGCCATGCCGTTCATCGCATGGGAGCAAGCGACGCCAGAGGACTTGGAGACGTTTACAAGTACGTTTTTACGCTCCGAGGCCGAGCGCCGAGGCTTGGACGCCTCTGGAACCAAGTCCGAGTTAATTGATCGAATCATCCTGGACATCCGCGTCCGCGAAAGTCCGAAGGAACCCAAAGTTGTTCTATCTGCCGACGACATTGACACTTTACAAGTTTCGCAGCAAGCTACATCTCCTCCGTCACAAGTCCCCAGCGATCTTGTTGCGACCTTGGCAACCTGCCTTGAGCAGAACACTAGGATTTTGGCTCGAATGCAGGAGTCCTTCGCCCTGAGACCGACCCAATTGACAACGCTACCCGACTTGTCGTAAACCCTCCCAGTGTTTGACGACTCAAAACAGCTGTCCTCACGTCGCTGGATTGAGGAATTGGAGCGAGCCTAAAAGCTCGCATCCTGGAACGACGACGCCCTGCGCGCTATCGCCCAAGGTAAACTGCGCGGAACCCCCCAAAAACTGGCACCTCGCATGCGGCGACGCTTTCCCTACGTGGCCGTCATGGCGTGCAGCATTTCTGAGACAGTTCAACGACGACCTAACGCTCATCGAATGGCAAGTGAAACTGAGCGAGTGTCTACAGTCAAAGAACCAGACTCTGCATGCATATGCATTGACCAAACTGCAAATCCTTGCTCGAAGTCCCGTACAACTGACAGACAAGCAACGAATTGAATACCTTCTACAAGGACTTCGTGACGATCACCTCGTCTCCGCCATCGCCGCCCAGAGACCCGCAACGGTCGACGAGTTTATCGCAATCGCTACCGACCTGGACAACGCTGCATTGCACATCAAGCGAGCTCGACCAGACAAGCTATCTGGATTCCAGACAGACCAAAGCCCCCGCGCACCTTCGACACCGTCAACCTCTGAGAAGAGTGCACCGCTGCAACCCCGTCCCAACTATACATCAAGACAGCAGCGCTCCAGATCCCTCTCTGCAGAAGAGCAGAATGCTCGATACGATGCCATATCACAGAAGTATGGTGTCGCAGCCTTTCGTCCTGGGCAGAATTTGGAAGAAGCAGAGTGTTTCCACTGTCGCCAAAAGGGACATCTTGCGTCCAAATGCCCATCCAAGTCATCTGCTGCGACAACCACTTTGCCCAAAGCGCCAGCACTTTATAGCAGCCCTAGGCCCGCTGAGACGCTTGATGGTTCGCAAGTGCAATGTGCTCTTGTGACTGCCACCATCGCAGGTATTGGCTAAGGTGATGCGTTGCGTTCCCTGATAGTGGATCCAAGGTGACTAGTGTCCCGTGAGCTCGTCAGCTCTGTGCCCCTTCTACCTTGGACTCGAGCACCCCTTGTTGTAGTTGGAGGAACGCCAGTTATCCCAGCTGGTGCCATCTGTCTGAAAATTTCCGTTGGCCCAGTCACTGGAGTGGTCGAAGCCGCAGCCCTTGACCACAACGCCCTCCCAGTGATCTTGGGTGAAGACTGGTTTTTCTCCAGCCAAGCACAGTTAAGCTTCCAGCCACCCAGCCCCACCAAAATTTACCATGCCCCAACTGGAACAAGCATTCAGTGCCATGAACGGTTGCTTCCTCGGATGGCAAATGCTGTAATGCTGCAAGCTTCAGCTTTCCGTCACTGTGTCCATGGACACCACAGCCCAGCGGGGCTACAGCAGCTTCCCTTACCAGGCCCAGACCAGCCCTTGTGGGCCGCATTGACAGCCGAGCCACAGCCCAAGCACACAGTGCCCCCGACAGTGGACGTCTGCATTGACCCAGCCCTGCCTGCAGCGCAAGTGGGGAGTCATCTGTTAGACCCACAGAAGACGAAGCTCTCAACCTTGTTGTCCAAACATGCAGATGTGTTCGCCCGCGGGGAAGACGATGTTGGCTTGTACGAAGGCGTGGAACATGCGATAGATCTGCTTCCAGATGCAGCTCCCTATAGCCGGTCTCCGTACCGCTATGCTGCTGAAGACCGTCGTTTCCTCGAAGAACAGACAAAATCGCTCCTTCGCCGGGACATCATCCTCCCAGCAACGGGCCCGTGGGCCTCCCCAGTGGTGGTTGTCACCAGAGCTACAAGTAAACGTCTCTGTGTCAACTATGTGCCCCTCAACAAGATGACTATCACTGTCATCCAACCTCTCCCCCACGCTGACGATATCATAGACGATATCGCAGGCTCCTCATACTTCGCCTGTCTTGACCTGAAGTTTGCATACTGGCAGGTTCGCGTCCGCCCGGAAGATCGTGAGAAGACGGCCTTTGTGACTCATATGGAACATTCATATGGACCCGTATATGCCTTTCGGACTTAAGAATGCGCCAAACTTGATGGTGACTGCCCAGAAACAACAAGGCAAGGAAACTGTCAATGAGTACGCAAGTCGAGTACTCACTGCTGACGAAAAGAAGTTGCACAGCAACGTTTGGGAGTGTATCGGCGTGCACTGGGCAGTCACCATCAAGTTTCGCCACTATCTACTTGGGAAGAAATTCTCTCTACTTACTGACAACTGGACTGTTGCATGCCTCACCACAAACATCCGACCCTCTCGCCGTTTCACCACCATGTTGATGGATCTCACCGAGTTTGAATTTACAGTGCAGCATCACCCTGGTCGCCAAAACGTGGTTGCTGACATGCTCTCCCGGCTGTCCGCATCAGTTCTCAATCAGCCACAGACATTGGCATCGATGCAAGCAGAAGACCCACAGTGCAAAGCTCTGCGTCATAGCCTTTCGTCTTCAGAGCAGCCGTATACACACCTTGTGGTCATTGATGATGTCCTCTACTATACCGACGATGCCACAGGAGTACGAACCATCGTTGTTCCTGCCAAGATCAGGCAGTACTGGAACTGGTTCACGACGGTGCCGGCCACATGGACATCGCTCTAACACTGGTCAAAGCACGAAAACGGTACTGGTGGCCAGATCTCGCTGCCGCAGTAGCCCGTTATGTGACAGCCTGCCAGATCTGCCAGAGCAGCAATCGCCCTGTGTCTAAAGGAGTGGGCAAAATGGGACTGATGCCCATTTCGGATGTTCCATTCGCGATGATCGCTATCGACCACGTCTCGATGCAAGCAACGCCCATCAATAAGTACTTACTAAACGTGATTGACTTTGGAACCCGTTTTATTGTTCCAGCAGCTGTGTCTTCGACCTCAACCAAGGACTTTCTGACGCACTTGCAGTCCGTGTTCCTCAAGTTTGGATGTCCCGATGACTGCCTCTGTGACCATGGTTCAGCCTTTGAATCCCACCAATTCACACAATTCATGAACTTACATGGTGTGAGGATTCACTACTCGGTTGCATACCGAGCAGCCAGTAACGGCCTCGTTGAAAGAAGTAACGGGACTTTAGTTGCAGTGCTTCGTAAGCTGTGCGCAAAGGACCCGTCATCCTGGGACAAGAAGCTAGAAGAAGCTGCGTTGGCTGTCAACTGCACCTATAGTGCAAGCACTCGTTTTTCCCCGCTTGAACTCCTTTTTGGGTATGTTCCAAAGCTCCCTCGGCAATGTCATCGTCCCGTTGAAGCCAAAACTCTTCAAGATCGCCTCCTAACGCTGTCGTAGCACCGCAGTACCGCTGCCAGCAACACCGAAGAGGCTCAAGAAAAACGCAAGGCAGCCTACGACCAAGCCCACAGGCATCATTCCTTCCGCGTCGGTCAGTTTGTATGGGTTCGACGCTAGGAGCCCATTACTGACGGCACAACGAAGCTAGCCCCTAAGTTCAAAGGAGTCTACCAGATCATTGACCAGAAGACCCCGGTGACATTCGTGGTGTCCCATATCACAGGACAAGGGCCCCACAATCGGATCCGTGAACGGTTGGTCCATGTCTCCCAACTGAAGCCGTACATCCCACCATATGTCGAACCCTACCTCATGAACGACCAGACCGCCTCCGTTCCTAAAGCTGCCAGTTCTCCAGATGCCCTTGGGAGCGTCTTGCCTGCCTGTCCAACAGCCAGTGCTGACCCCGAGCTTCCATCCCCTGGACAATTGGCTCTTCCAGACCCCAACGAGCAAGACGACCACCCGACTACCTGGCGGACTATTACTTATCAGAGTGAAGACGAGAGCTGCTAGCGCCACCTACCGCGGCCCGCTGTTTTAACCCTTACCGTCAAGCCTGGCCGAACAAGAGTTGCTGCCGGCTGTCTGTTTTGGCGCGACCATTCCATGTGGCGCGTTAGCGCCTCGTTCCTTTTCTTAATTATTGCCAGTTAATAAACCTTTATTCGATTGTTTGGCCCCGCCCTCGCCTCATCGCCTTACGCCTCGCCTGGCCGACGCCCGGCCGTAGTCCTCACAATACTGAGGTCAAAATTACTTGCTTCTTTCAGGTAGACATAAAAAATGTGTTTGTATTAATCCGCGCGATCGCTGTAAATCTAGGCCAGGTGCCCTAAACGCAGATGTTCCACGCATCGTAATTTGCACCGATTGCGTTTTGCAGAAATTGCTTCCACACGGTGTAGCGGTACAGCGCAGGAGGTTTTCTCAACAGGGATATGTAACTTACGTTCGCTTTGACGCGAATATGATCACAAAATCACACACACAAAAAAAGTTCCAAACCGCTATAGGCAATTTCTTGGGGAGGAAGATGAAGAGGGGTTGTCGACTCACCATAGACATGAAATCTTCGGAGCCTTCACTGCTTTACAAGCGTTATCATTACACACACTCTGGGGGAAACAAAAATACTTCCACATCATCTGCTGTGTTCGAACATTTTCAGCCTTGAACGTGAGAATACAGAATTCCCTCCAACGCCGAGGACGAGGATGCGGAGAAGCTCGTGTTTACGCTCCCACTCTGATAATAACAACACGTATACCTTCCCGGGGAAGGTGCGCGGTCAGGATGTGATGCAGTCATTGACTGTATTGAAAACAGCAAATCGCAATAACCACAGATAAATGAATGCACCTCATTCTTTGTCATTTCGAACGTTCATCAATGCCAACGGAGCAAGCGAGCTCTGATGGCTGTCGACGCAGGAAGCAGACGACGAACAGATCACGTGACATATTTACTCGATTTGATCCGACGTCATCCCCCATTCGAGGAGGGTAGCGTAAGTAATTACTCCGGAGTAAACAACCCGCTTCTCGAACGCGAGTTCCGACGTCATCGAGTAAGCGCGAGTAAGTTTTGAAACGCCAAGGTACGAAACCTTATATTTACTCCGGAGTCGGATCGAGCAAATTTTGAAACACAGCCATGGTCACGTATTACGGGTCAACGCGCCAAGAATGGCGAAGTTGGCATACTTGTGGGCTTAGAGGGTACAAAGCGTGGGCATGCCCTATACTTGGACCCGAGCGACTCCCAAAATGGCACTTTCTGCTCATATGAAGAATATTTAGTGCGCGTTTTGGAAATTCGACATAGGAGATCGGTTTAATTTGATACAAAATCACCGAGGATTGTAATTTTAAGCCTGAAATATACATGTTATGCTTTCAAAATTTAATTACTCACTACTCAACGTCTATGTACAGGAGGCCGTCTTACGTGGTCTGGTATTAAATTTAAGGATCAATTCCAGAAACGCTCGTCGGAATGTTATTTGTTATAACTCGAAGTCCGTAGCCAGCTCCAGCTGACTATGCATTCCGATTACCCGTCCAACAGGATACGGAAGTCTGCAGAGTTTTCTGTTCCATTTTGTACACTTGAAATGCCCAATTTTCTATGGTCTAACTCGAAACGCTTTACTGATCTATCAAGCTTAATGTATCACAATGGTAATACTTTTTCTAGTAGGCACACGGGGAAAGTGATGCATGCTCAATTTAGGATGCACAGCAATGCCCCACAAAGTAGGGAAATGATGAAATAACCCCGAAGATGAGGACGATCCCGGGGGAACTCATGTGGGCTACCCACGTAGGCCCACTCGGGCCACAGTTGTAAAACCGATGTGGGACCCACGTCGCTCGCTCGCCCTTGCCGCCCCCGCCTAGTTGACGCAGTGCTCCAATGTTGAACTTATAACAATTGGGTCAAGGGTTCATTTCACATTTGGGCGCGTTTAAAATTTCACGCCTTCAATTTACCGCTAATTTGTGTAGATCGTCCTCTGAAGTATGTGTTACACATTTGGTAAGGATTTCCGTGGCGTTCCCCGTTACACTTTGTGGGAGTTAAAAGGAGGGAGGATTACGCACCTCTACGTCCGGGGACCGGTCCGGTGCTCAAAGGGGAAATCCGATGCCCGTCCCACCGCGCGGCCGACGGCTACCAGCGAGAGCGGTCGCCGCGCCGGGTTCGGCCAACGCCTTGCCAACAACAATGATCCCGGTATCCAGCAGCGTTTATTGAGTACCAGGGGTCCCCAACAAGACACTGCGGTCAAGCGAGCCGCCGCGGGCACAGTGTGCCCGCATCGCCCGCCGACCTAAGAGCCAAAGGGGTAATTGCGAGCGGAGTCATCGCCGGTCGGGAGAGCTCACGCCGCTACCCGTCGTCGCAGGAGTTCGGGGCCAGGGCTCTCGGCAGACGGACGTCCACAGGTTGTGGGGACGCCGACTGTCAGAGCCCGGGGAATCACTAGCGTGGAGTCATCGCCGGTCGGACGATGCTCGCGCCGCGACTCGACCCGTTGCCCGGAGTCCAATCCAGGACCCCTCGACCACACGGCCGTCCACTCGGAGGGCAGGCCCCACTCTCCCTCCCGCGATGTCGCTGTTCCCCCGAAATCGGGGAGACGCGCGGAGGAGTGCGAGAGAGTAGGTCAGCATGGTGACGTAGTCTCTCCGACACGATACGGAGCGACCGGGCTCGAAGTCAAACGGCTTCGCCCGAAGCGTCCTCGGCTTACGCCTTCTCGGGGGAGGGAAAACAGTGGCTCCCACAACTTCCTCAGGGATCCCAGCCGTTAAACACATTTTGTTTTAAAATCAGTTTTCTTTTTAATACAGTTCCCCGATAGCTCCTTTACACTACATCCATTTTTCCTGCAATACCTTCAACCCCTTAGAAGAAAAAAGAAATGTTCCGTGCGACCTTCAAATTGCTAGGCGGCACGGCTACCTTGACGTCTTCATCACTTGGAAAAGCGTCGTCCACGGCGAGACTTCTTCAAAACTCGGGACAGAAAATAATTCGAGGGAGCCATGTGAGGACTGTAGGGTGGATATCTCAGCTGCTGGAACCCACATTTTCGGACGGCAGTCTGTGACTGACGTGACATGTCAACCGACGTACGCATTGTTGTGAAGAAGGAGCACGCCTGCTGTGACGTATTTTCTCCTCGATTGACTCCCGCAAAGCCATCGTCGAGTTGACATAACTCCCTCCGGTTATAACTGTCTTGTGTGGCATGAATCCCAGAAGCAAAAGTCCTTCAACATCCCCAGAAGACGGTTGGTAAGAATTTGCCTGCAAATTTTTCTGTTTTGAACTTTCTTGGTGTGAGGATGACTAGTGCTTTCATTGCATTAACTTCACTTTGGATTCAGGATCTCTGTGGCAGACCTACGTCTCGCTTCCAGTCACCAAAGAAACAAATTGTCTTGGACTTCACGGAGAATCTCTAAGTTTTCCTCACAGCGATGAAGTCAGGTGGCTTTTTGACATGGCGTCAGCATTGTTGAAACCCATTTTACACTAACCTTTGATATCCCCAACTTTTCATATATTATTTTCCAAGCCGAACCTGCCGAGATGTCCATTTCTTTGTCTATTCGGGAAACTTCCATTCGTCTATCTGACAAAATGAATTCCTCGACCTTCTTGCAGATTTCTCTGGAAGTTGCTTCCGTGCACAGGCCGTTCAGTGCGAGGGTAATCTATCTTTAATGGACTCTCTACCACACTAACCGCTTGCTCCAAAATTGTACTTTGTAGGTAATGGGGCGAACTCGCCGTCAACTACAGTAACGCGGTCAAGAATCTCCTTTGGATCTTCATTTCCTTTTGTGAGAAATTTTGCCCCGTAACGTTTACCAAAACCTAGCACTTTCTTATTTCATATGCACGAGGACTCTCTCGACACCATGCCTCTTGGGATGTTAAGCCGGGGTCACACTGCTTGTACATCATGAAAAAGAGTCTGCAGACATCAGTCACTGCGATATCCGTGGTTTGAATGCCGCGCGCCAAGTTTCTCCCTGAACTCGTTGCCATGTGGCATTCGAAGCACGGATCTCGTGGTGACTCTCGTTCGAATCTGTATGTAGACTGCCTTTTGTACGGTGTATAAGCAGTGTGACCCCGGCTTTAGGAGCGCACTAACCCGCAATTGTGCACGAGAAAACTTGATACATGTTGCAGCATAACCAAACTTGTTTGAAGACGCTTGCTATTTTTTTTCTCATACTCAGGTAGACACATAATTGAGCACCCGCCGTTCAATCGCCGGACCGAAGTTAACGAAGTTTTGGGCGTCCAATCAACCAGATTCATAAGTAATAGATACATCGTCAAATGCGTAAGTGTACGGTTCAGACGTGCCATAAAAATGAACTATCACGCGATACGTTCCGTAGCACCCACACACAAACGTTCATGGAAAATACGTAAATCAACACGACTTTTTTCCCCCCACAAAACAAGTAACATATTTAACGACCTATGAGAGTAACAAGCGGATTCAACGTACCCCGAGCGTGCTGCCAGCACCTGCCTTCCAAACAGCGTCCCAAGGTGTTTTCCCACCCTCCCAATTCGGCGTCAGCTATATATTGCCGTTTCTCTCGAACAACAAAAGGGTTCGGGGGTGCTATCATCCCCATTTCTTCGAGACGATAACGCCGATTCAATTACGGGTTCGTAAAGATAAGAGAGTGACGCGAAGGCCACGGCAGACACGCGCAACAAACACACAGCTGCGACGGTGGGAAAACAACGCGATGGAAAACAATGACAGTGTCTCAGGCTCACGACCACCTCTCCGCGGAAATTCTCGAGACGATCGCCCGAATGAGGGCGACGGCTGACCGGTGCAAACCAGACGAAACCTGTCCACGCCGCGGTAGAAACCGTATCGTAGCGTCGTAGTGGGTCTATAGCGGGACCATAAAGGAACGGCGGAAACGCCGCGAAGACGCCGCAGAAAGAGAGAAAGCAAACACAGCGCAGATTCGGACTTCGAGATCGTGAATAATCGTAGGATAATCGAGGACATTCCCCTATTGTTCGCACCGAGTGTCATCAGACCCAAGCAATCATGATAATACGGAGATGACATTGCACGGAATGTCGAATTACACGAAGAGAAGGGGATCGAGATGGAAGGCAGAAAGAGACGCCTCGGCCGGGTTGCTAAAATCAGCGTCTTACAGAAGAAGATTCGCACGATAAAGGTAACCTTAGATAAGGGACCTTCATGGTAGGCGGCGAAAGAGTTGGCGATCTTTCGCGCGTGGCATGTGCCCGCGACCTGCAGGAGCGCGGGCCGATTCGCCGGCTGGTCGTGTGACCAACCTGCCAAGCCTCGACTTCACATGCCACTGCGCCTGAGCGCCTTCGGCAGTGCTTTCTTCCGCACAGTCTCAGCTAAGACGTTGATTAGCAAGCCGGTTCAGAAAGATTATGCCACATACAGCGGACCAGAATACGGGTACTTAGGCGGAACGACCGTACGAGCGGGATGAGAACGACAGGGAAATATTTCAGCTGTCCCGCCTATATACAGCGCGAACTTCGTATACCTTCGATAACGCATCGGCATCTCGTAAGTCTCGATCGTGCACGCGCAGCCGGAGCACGGAGAAAATCAACGAGCGCGCGCGGGCAGCCAGGCATCCGATAGAGATGCCCTGCCGTTCTTATTCTGTCAGAGAGAGAACATCAAACACGGACACAGGGTGTGCTTTCAACAGCACCCAACATTGAGGAAGCGAGAACGCACAAATGTCACCAACTTCGGCCGAGTTTAGACCCTGTAACAAAGACACCGTGCCAACTTCAAACCAAAAGGTGTCTACCAAAAAAAAAAAAAACAAGTCACTTCTATAGCCACGAGCACCCGTGCCGCGTAAGGATTCCCGTATTAAACCGTGGGTATACCTTCTTCCACATATGATAGACTGAAATCGTCTTCAGGGCCGCTTTAAAAGCTCCTTTCAAATGCTGCTCGAGCTTATTTCGATTCGAGCAGCAACGTTTTGAGACCCCTTTTCGCAAACAATTGAACCCACGAAAATGTAGAACGCAAGCGTGTACCTTTGATCTCCTGTCACATTGATCAAATAATTACCTACCAAGATTAGATGTGCCGCATAATGCTCCAATCTAGACCAAACAGACGTGAGTTCGATAAATCTATAGAGAATACCGAAGAATATGCATCCGGAGGGAGACGCAGACAGAAGAAGAGCAAGATCCGGGGCCCTGGGGCGCACGTGGAACCGCAGGAGCGGAACCGTGTACGTGGACGCGGCCCGGGGACAGGACGGAATCGCCACGGTGGCCGTGATGTCCTTGGACGGCGAGAAGACGATCAGCGCAGCGTCGGTGAAGAAGATCCGAGTCGGCAGCTCGCGCGGGCAAGGGAGCCATAGCTCTGGCCATCGCTTGGAACCCGAGGGCGACCGTGCTTGCTGACTCGCCGGCAGCGTGTCGAAACTTTGCGGCGGGCTCAATCGGACCCGTATACCAGCAAGACTGGTTCAAAAGTACCCGCCGGAGTCGGTGCATGTCGTGTGGACGCCGGGCCACGTAGGACACAGGGGGAATGAGGCGGCTCACGCCACGGCCCGAGGTTTACTTCCCAACCGGGCCCCCCCCCCCTGCCGCGGCGACGACGCCGCACGAGGCAGGCATCATACTCCGAACGACTGAATTCCATTCGACTCGCCAGGCGGCGGTTCCCTCTGCCGCACAAGGATCTCTCTCTCTCTCGAGAGAAGAACACCTTACACGAAGACTCCAGAGGGTCTCAGCAGACAGACTCAACGCGTGGTACCCGTCGTCCCACCCGTCTCCGGCATGCACGCAATGCGGGGGCGAACGGGCCGATGCGTATCGCGTCGTGTGGGCCTGTCAGAAGATCCCAAAGGAACGATGGGAGGCCGGTTACGCAGCGAGGACCTCAGCCAACAGCTACTGCTGGCAACGAGAGCGGCAATAGCGTCCAAGGCCGGTGCAGCCCCGGAATAGGGGCAGTCACCCATCGTTCTCCCTTTCTCTCTATTATTAGATTCAATAAAAAATGTTTTTAACAAGAACAACAATTTATGGAACCCCTGAAGTCGTCGGAGCGACGTAGCACCGCCCAATTGCCCGGAGTGTGGATATGCCTTCGACTTGACTGCATGTGCTTGACTGCACATGCAGTCAAGCACCTCCACGGGCACCCGTGTTGACCGTCCCAAGCAAAAGACCGCAGTTTCTATAAAATCAAAACTCGGCCATTTTTTTTTTAATTTTGAGAAAAAAAACGTGACACTAAAGTAGAACGCATTAAGCTCGTCTTAGCATGGAGCTCCTGTCGCTTTACACGAATACATGTTGAACATGTCACATCTTTAACGTATGCAAAACATGATACATCCCCTGTGCCCCCCTCTCTCCCTCTCCCCCTCCCCCACCCCCCCCCCCCCCCGGCCTACGTATCTATAACTGCAGATTCACTCACCCCCCCCCCCCCCCCTCATTTTTATTACAATTGTCAAATGCAGCGGGGCGTTCGTGACGTCACCATATGCTTCAAAACATAAATCTATGCCTTCCAAAACTTATGCACTGCGCGCTTTCCTCCCCGAGAAACGGCGCAGAACGCGAAAGCAAACGGACTTCGATACGTCTGGAACCTTTCCGTGTTGCTATTCCTGCATGCGAGATTCGGACATTTTATGGCGACATATTTCATAGTTCCTTCGAAATCTTCGAAGCGGCGAAAGCTTCGTATGGACTGCATTCCAACGACGCGGTTATGAAAATCCGACAGTTGGTAGCACTTGTAAACCGTAAATTCCGTGCAAAAGAAAAATCATCGCTCAAAGTCGGAGGACGGAAGACCCTTTTGGTCTGTGTAAATTCTTGATTCTGAGCCTTGCTCTCTTTTGTGATCGCGGGAGATTTAGGATTCCGCGTTCTGCAGTGGCAGTAGTACGATAGAATTCGAAGAGGGAGAGAGAGATACATGGAGGGGGAACGATAAGCGCCGAGAGTTTTTAGCTATTTGTATACATGAAGGGCGCCGATAAGAAGTGGAGAAAGTTGACAAGAGAACTCGGGTCGAACTTTTTGAGAATGGGGACGCAGATTAGGAAATGACAGTTAAGAAGAGAGTTAATGCTTCGGAGAGGGAAATATGCGAAGCAGGGATGCAGACGAAATCATATAAAAACTTACAGAAAAAGAAAGAAAGAAAAAAAAAATGTTTACAAGTCCCTCTAATGCCGAATTACAGCGCAGCTCTTGAGGAGGAGGGGAAGGTACGGTATGCCCCTCCTGCTCATCCGTACCCTCTCCTCCTCCCTCATCTACCCCCGTGCTCCTCACCTCCTCCCCCTCTTCCCTCCTCCTCCTCCCCATCCTTTCTCCCGCGCGGTGCATTATGGGAAACGTCCCATGATGCAACGCGCGCGTCACCGCGGTGCAGTGTGGGACGTTTCCCATAATGCACCGCGCGGTTAAGCCGACGCTGGCGCCGACGCCGCTCAAGCCGGAAACGGGCGCCGAAGAGCTGCGCTCTAAAAGATGAAGAATGCTAAGGAAAGTATCGAAAACAATTCTAAGGGAAGCACGTCGTTGCTTGAGGCCAGGACAGGGGTGTTGCGAACTACAGACTCCACAACAAATTATCAGGACACCGATACAGTATGTGGAGCACGTGGGGCAGAAAAGGAGAAGGCTGAACACTTAATAGTTTACTGTAAAGGGCTTCACCCTGCAGTTGCTCAAGGCGATACCGATTTAGTACAGGCGTTGGCCCGGAAAGAGAGCAACGTAAAAATAGATGTTGGGAAAGCAGAGATTACAAAACATCGAACTGGGGGCATAAGTCGAGTGAAGGATAATGTCTTTTTATTCTTTTCATTTCAATCCATAGGGCGAAAAAAGCGCACACCGGGTTGCGAAGAGGCATATACCGTCATACGCATTGTAACTTACGGTTGTGGAGAACGTTAGATGAATGTTCGTACTTAGCGACAATACGAGATTCTTTGCCCTTCTCCAAGAAATCAGACTTAATCGGAAATTCGTCAATGGTTGGATTTAGAAGCTTTGGCTAGGTGACGCAAGCCGCCGCCCGATTAAAACGGCTCAGCCATATTCATCCATCCATCCCACCCAAACGCAGATGTGTGACCCAGCCTCTCGCGTAGAGCACTTCGAAGGCTACCTGCTCGAGCAGACATGCTTTGGAGGATGTTAATCCTGCGGGACCGCTGTCCTTTCTCGTCAGAGGATCCATGAACAAAGAGCTCAATTATGGCGACCATGCCTCACACAATCTTCATCGAAGTTTCTTGGGTGTCACAGGCGAGAAGCCTGATATGCTGTTTATCAATCTAGCTGAAAAAAAAAAAAATAATAATGCTGAAGAGTTATCTCGTTCGTAATCTTACAACTGACGCAGACCGCAAAAACCTGAAGGATATGCTTTCACTCCGTTTCTTGGTAAAACGAGCTCGACCGTAATTGTATACGGAGCACTTAAAGTAAATAAATAAATAGCTAATACCCGTATATAGGCGCCTGCTGTGATCTTAATTATACCCATATCTTTTGCTGCAAAAAAAAAAAAAGAAGACTGATGGAAGTATTGTATTATTAATCGTTAGACTGAATTGCCCACCTTTTTAATGCCCTTAGATATATTGGACAGTTTCTTAATTCCATCGTTCCAAGCTTGAAGATGTTATCGATAGGGTGATACATTTATAGATAAACAAGATAAAAAAAAAATAAACACTCGTCAGTAAAACTACTAAAAACTTGAATTTCTCTAAAAATAATAAAAAAAAAAAACTGAATGTTGGGATTGGCCTACGTAAAAAGTATAATGGTTTGATATTTTCCTAGGATTCTCAAAGCAGGGTCACACTGCTCATACATCATTCGCAACTTCCAGCGATGGTGGTACCGCGGCGTGAGAGTTGCGCTCCCTACAGCTCCTGGATGATAGGCTTCAGAATAAAGGTGCTTGCATACACCTTCCTGACGCGAAAAAATTAAGCGAGGCTCCAATACTGCTCGCAAATAACAAAACTAGAATTACTTACGCGTCGCAGACCCAGCCTCGTACTGCTGTTCTACGACGATCCTCCAGATGACAGCCATTTTGACACAGGCACCAGTGCGGCCCTTATAGGTCGTGAAAGTTGTGAATACAAAAGGCAGTCTGCAAACGCGAGTCGCCGCAGTATCCGTGGTTCGAATGCCGCGTGCCCAAGTTTCTCCTTGAACTCATTCATGGCCAAGCGGCATTCAAAGCACGGATCTCGCGGCGACTCGCGTTCGAATCTGTATGAGGGCTCATTCGGTGGGATAAGCAGTGCGACCACGGCTTAATACAACTTTCACGATTTTTTTTTTTCACCTCCACTTTTGCTTGTATCACAGAAGTGTTCTTTTCAACTCTTATCATCACAACGAAGGCAATGTGGTGCACAAAGGCCTATGGGTTGTGTAGCGCTGACACGGTACAACATAAGGGTGGACTGACGTCACGTGAAAACACCCTATCGCCGAACCCGTCTCCTTTTTGGACGCTCAACGTCGAGGCTTCCTCTTAGGCGAGACAGATGCCTAGACGTTCCTTACCCCATCTGCGTTGACGACAGGGATTCAAAACTTTGTCAGGCTTTCTCATTACCTGCGCGCGATGAGCAGGAAGCCAAAGCTCCCTGCTGATGAAGCCACGGAATACGTGGTGCTTGGTATGTATATCCCTTTCCGCGATCGTCGCAGTCCTCATTGAACGTAGGTTCTGCAGCGCACTTGTTGACACAACCAATAGAAAAAGCGTCCTCCGCATTGTTAAGAATCGGGATTGTAATCGGCAGAACTAGCTGAAGAGACTTCGTGTCGAGAAAGGTGAGCGTAGCGCTTTTATTACCGACAAATTCATTAATATCGTAGAAGGTTGCCTATGAAAATTCCGCTTCAAGAAATTTGCCGACTGCTGTTCCCTACCTCGGCGAATGACACCAAACGTCCGAAAAACTACGTGCACTCTTTAAACGTTAGCTACAAAAACCTCAAAATTTGAAGTTAAAAAAAAAAAAAAAAGACATTCTTTGAAAAACATTTTTCGAGTTGTTTGCTCAAAAGTACGAAAGCCTCGCTAATGATAATAAATAAATTATTAACAAAATAAAAAAATAAAAAAAATATATATATATAATAAAAAACGAGCATTTCGGTAATGCCAGTAATGGAATACCGTTACTTCGTATTTCTTTAGTAGTGTTTGGCAAAACAAACTCGACGTTGTTTACATTGTTTGCTTCATTTTCAAAAGTCCACGAAAGGGGCGCCATTTATTGCTCGCGCGAGATCAAAGGCATTTTGCTCGAGATTTTCCTTCGGCCACTGCGTAATTTTCGTAATACATGAATAAATTAAAGGCAACCTGCAGGGCAAATATTAAGAATCCCTAACGAGAAAACGTAGTGCGCAGCGTCAAAGTAAATAATATTAAGAAAGAAAGGAAAACGTCAGTGCAGATGGGCACGTAAAGTGCTTGTCATCGAATTTTAAGACACACGGAGTTCGGAAGAGGGGGAAAAACATGTAATAGCCAGGAAATACCGCAAACACGGCACACGATTACCGACCTCGGCGCGCAAGTGAACCAAGGGAGAGATTGGCCATAAGTATGGCGCCTAGAACGCGTCTCCGACTGGTGTGCTTGCCACTACCAAAGAAGTGGTCCCTCGATGTCCGCCTGATGACGTCACAAAAGTGTCACGCTGTCGCTGGTCGCGATCCTGGCGGTGTTCCAGCAGCGATGGTGGATGGAGCAGACCAGTGATTTCCCTACACACCACCTAGAAGGGGAGTGGGGTGCACCCCCCCCCCCCCCTTGTTTTTCTGAAGGCAACACTCCTTCAGTGCCGTGCCCCCCCCCCCCCCCCCCCCCTTTAATACACATCGTGCAGTGCAAAAATTACATACGTTTCTGCTCTTTCGACGATCGTTACATCGTTGCACTATGCCATAGCAGGGCCCAACGCAAAACGAAACAGCGGTATCACAAGCAGTTGAAGATACGTAAAGGATGCGGCGACCGTTGCACGGAAGAAGAGAAGACCGTAAGCCGACGTCCTATTTCTCATCGGGGAAAAAAAAGAACAGGAGTGTTCTCGGATTTCACCGCTCGCGCTGTGGTAGCGCCAGCAAGAGGTCCCCCATCTCCCCCAGGACGCTTTGGGCATCCTCTTTATCCGCCTCTTCCTCTTTTCGGGACCGCTATTCTTTAGGTTCTGAGAGGATTTTAACGATAAAGGAGGCTATGGTTTGGCATATAAAGGCGCCAAAAAACACGCACCTACCGTAATATCCCGAGAGATAGCCCACCTAAAATCACAAGCAAACCGGTTGAAAAAATATTCCCATTTCTTGACCTGCGAAAATTGCCACCGCAAGGAGGGGGCGAATAACCAAAGACGACTGTCCTTCCCAGTAAGCAACGACTGCTTATCCCCCGCCATAGTAACACCATCAGAAAAGTCCCCACAATCACTAGATGTGATTGCAGAGACTTTCGCCGTTTTCGAAAAAAAAAAAAAAAAAATTATGCCAAAAATAGGGGTGGGTTAGCTTTCGAAGGTTGGGCCTCTCTCGGTATATTACGGTATTGCATTTCTACACGAAAGGCTACACAGCACTACAATTAGAAACGCAAAAGCCGCTTCACTTTAAATTTTTTTTTTTTTTTTATTGTTGCGGCTTTGTTAGCAATGGAACACGTGACACAGGTAATGAAAGACGAACATTAGGGAGTTTAAGAATAGCGCACGCTAAGGCTTTGCGCACGCAAAGAATAGTGTCGTCACCACTGCGCATGCTCCGAACGCAAACCAGGCTTTACGCTTTGCGTGCGCGGGGAAGGTACGATGTGCGACGGTCAGTACGACACCTCTCTTGTCGAGGCGACGCAAGCGGACACGACCGGTCAACCGCTCGCGTCGCATTCTCATATTTAAACAAATCTAAATTAGTACTCGGAACCAAAAAAACTTGTTTTTTTCTAAAGTTGCAGCATTTCGTGTGTGAAGTAAAAATTGTGACTATCTTGGTGGCGTCGCAAGCGCGAGCTGATAGGGTTTTTGCGTCGCGACGGAGAAACGCAATTCTAAAACTCTTGCGTCGCGTGAGCTAAATTTAGCGCTAACGTGCGCTAAAATTGCGTACGTTATTCTAAAACTCCCTATTATCACGAGAATAGGGAGTATTAGAATAACGTACGCAATTTTAGCGCACACTAGCGCTAAATTTAGCGCTTGTATTAGCGCACGCGACGCGAGAGAGTTTTAGAATAGCGTTTCTTCGTCGCGACGCAAAAGCCCAAGCCTCTCGGGTTTGCGACGCCACCAAGATAGTCACAATTTTTTTTTTTTTTCACCCACAAAATGCTGTAACTTCAGAAAAAAAAAAAAGTTTTTTTTTTTGGTCCAGAGTATTATTTTAGATTTGTTTAAACATGAGAATGCGACGCGAGCGGCTGACCGGTCGTGTCCGCTTGCGTCACCTCGGCAAAAGAGGTCTCGTGTACTGACCTTCGCACATCGTACTTTCGCCGAGAAATGTTCGCGCGTCACAAGCATCAAGTTGCCGGTGATCGTTGCCAAACCGAGTACAATGTCGTCCCGTATTGAAAATCGCGTCACAAGCATCAAGTTGCCGGTGATCCTTGCCAAACCGAGTACATTGTCTTCCCGTATTAAAAATCGCAGTCGCGAGGATGCCGCCGACGTCGCACTCACGACGCCGCCAAAGCAGCCGCCAACAAAATCCTGGAAGCCGCCATTTTTTTAACTCTGCTCGTCTTGGCTTTAGCCAACTTCTGAATCCTCCCTGGAAAAGCGCAAAGACTCTTTACGTGCGCACGCTATTTCCGAGAAATAGCGCACGCTAAAATTGGGCACGCAAAGCGCAAAACTTGGTTTGCGTTCGGAGCATGCGCAGTGGCGACGACGCTATTTGCGTACGCAAAGCTTTAGCGTGCGCTCTTCTAAAGCTCCCTTATGACTACCGCAGACGCGGAACACCATTAGAAAAATTTACTCCGTAGAGAATATTTAAAAATCACAAACCTTACAAAAAAAATAATAAAAATAAAAAAAAATAAAAGAGGAAAAGTAAGTGACACATATGACACAACGCGGATGACGGATTCTTCGTGAGCTCGCTTCCACGATTGAATACGGGAGTAAAATGCTTCCAGAAGACTCTCGTCTCGACTTTTTGTATCATAGCAGCTGTGCCACGTCTCGCTGGACCTCTACGGGCTTTGCGTCAGCAAGCGCTACGTACGCTCTCAAGCAACGCAACAATAGCCGTTCTCGAACTGGTATCCCTCCGAAAAGTTCAAAGGTTGCCTGTGACAATAGATAAAACAAAACAATGGTTCCTACATCACACGGCTAATTTTCCGCCGTAACTGTCGACAACGCAGATAGTCACAACGAAGGACGCGACAGTCAGCCTTCGACCACTGCTGCCTCTTCATGAAGTGGTTCTTTTCCCCAAAAGGCAACGAAGGTTCAAGGATGGACATGGACGAAGATCAAGTAGCGTTAATCGACAGCGAGAAGAAACACCCCCCGGATAAGCATCTTGCATATCCAGCACGCTTCGCGGCTACCGAAAACTCTGAGAAGGAGCAAGTGCTCAGGGAAGCCGACTTCAAGGTTTGTAATGTGCGGTGGTGTCCCTCCGGCGTGTGCGCTTTGCACGTTTTATCGAGAAGAGCGCTCTGCCGTCCGCGTGTACAGCTGTGCTATTCAAACTGTTACGCCCCTCCGTCAAGTGTTTACTCCATTTGACAAAACATGAACGAGCGTCAAATGCGTCGATAAAAGGAAGAGTGAAAGTGCGCTCAAACCTCCGCACGCATGTGACTGCACGCAGAGCATCCCCCGGTTACGATAGAAAGCGCCGGAGCCTCCGGAAAGGCTTAGGCAATTACACCATGATTCTCACATTTTAACCACAGACGTGCGACCGCAGCGTTTGAAGAAGTTATTACAACTCGCGAACAGTCATTGCTCGGCACGCGGGTCCACCGGGACGGGCGTCGGATGACGGACTAGGTCGTTAAAAAGAAGAAAAAAGAGCAAACACGCAGTCTTCCCATATACGGCAACATACGCCGCCGCTCGGCACGAACGCCTCGCCTCGAGTCTGGCTTCCCGTGCGAGCGCCTATCCCGGCTCGGACAGCACGACGCGAGCGATAAAAGCGTTGAAAGGGGATCTTACCTGTATCTCCTGGAACTTTAAATGTCCCCGCGGGACTCCGTGTAGTTTGGAGCCGTGTGCAGATTACCCTCAAGATGGCGGAGAATAATGCAAAAGAAGGAAAAATCAAAGGTCCTCTTGACAGCGGAAATGACGTTGCAAGGGCTGGCGTGCTCGCGCTGAAATGGGAACCGCATGAACGTTCAGCGGCTCAGCGCGGATATGGCGGAAATACATGTGCCGTTTTACTTATGCTGACTGCGCGTGCGTAAAGTAGCGCGATACATTTTCGCTCTTTGTAATTTAATTTTTGTGTTAATGCTAAATTTCGTTTATGAATTTATTACATATAATACTCTGTTATGTGATTACGATCTTGAAAGAACATATAACGCGTTACATTGAAATGAATGATACGTGGTTGTTGCGCCAGTCTGCCGCTTGGGGTTGGGTATTCGGTGCTGGTCGTTCCGTGTATTTGTTTTCTAGTCAGCCTGTTTTCTTTTTGCGTGCCGTTGCAAATTTCACAACCTGAGTTGTGCACTTTCGCTTGCGATATGGGACGTCTGGGCCTTCGTTGTAGCAACACGGTCGTGGTCCGCTGTCTAATCTGTTCACGGTTTGATGCGTTAAGAAGATCCCAGCAGCAGATTGGTCTTATCAGCAACGATGGCAGACAACAAGTTCGGCCGAGTTCGCTCAAAAATTGCGCAGCTGTTTAGCACCTACGGTGTGTCCAGAAAAAGTACAAGTTTCGAGGACGAGTCGGAATCTGGCGACGAAGAGTTGTTGGACATTACGAGCGCTCGTCTCAATCTTATGGATGACAGGGAAGACTTCTGCTTGTGCCGACGATGTCGCACCTTCGGTGAGCCTGGGTCCCGCACTGGGCAGCCCTGCCAAGCGAATGGTTCTGTGGAATACCCGGCGAATCTATCTTTGAGAGCACCCAACGCGGACGAAAGTCCTGTTGTGATTACGAACTCTTCCGTTCACTACAATACAGATAGTGTCGAGCGCACGTCCCTTCTTTACGTGAGTACACGGTTGACGTCCAGCTTGTAACAGCCTGTCAAACAATTATAAGAAATGTGCTCGCCGTATTTGTGCTTTCTAGACCGCGTAAGACGCGATTGGAAGAAGATATTAAGCGTGTTTGTTTACCTTTCTACCTTTTTTTAGGATTCCAGTGAAGATGATCAGGCAGATACGCTGCACTGTCATGCGCGAACACCAGCGCGCTACTCCTCCAAGATCGCACAGAGGCAGCTCATTGCGAGTAGCCTCACATGCCTCGCCTTTATGACAGCAGAGATCGTAGGTATGTATTGCGACTATGCCTTACTTGAGACATGCTGTTAAAAATTGCATATCTGAACTCCTGTAATACAGCCATAAACACCTATGTTGCTCAGAATGGGAGGTTTTACTTCTAGCAGCGTTCTTTGAGTGTGGCGAATCTGTGTTAAACCTGTCAAAGCGAGTTGGAAAGGTAGCAGCGTTTGCAAAGAGTGACACATGAGAGATCCTGATGAATGCCTTTGGACAGTACTGAAGGGTATTGTGTTTATTTATTGATTTATTTGATAATACTGCCAGCCACCTACAAGGTGGCTAAGACAAGGGTGAGCATTGCTTGAGCAAAATACAAAAAAAACAAGACAGAAAAAAAAAAACAGCAACACAATATTAAATAAAGGCAATATGATTGAGGATACTGGTCAATCTTTAACTGTGGGACTTGGCACTGATTCAGTGGTCCATAGAAGCTCTTTCATAGTAAAACCTAGGTCACCATCTTGTGACCTAGGAACAGATGCCTGCAGTAGCAAGTTATCAGTGGCCTTCTCCTTTGGTGTGGTAGAGAAAAGGTACAGTCGTGCCAAGAGTTAATGATGCTGTCTCAACATTTTCTTGTCGAATTTCTCGTTCAATTTTCTAAGCTATGCTGTCAACAAGCTGTTAAGCATTAGGCCATTTCAAGTGATTCGTTAAATATGCCTCTCATACAAACAGTTGTTCAGGTTCTGCAACTTTCCTGAGCGAAGGCGATGTATCGGAAACAGAAAAGGTCAGCTTCAGTGTAAAACTTTGTGGCATCATGCTTGTAGGGAAGGCCATCTCTACCAGGTGTCCAAAAGTGTGAAATGACTGACCTACCATATTTTCTGGACTACAGTCCACACCCAGCACATACCCTAAAAAGGCAAATTTTTGTCAAAAAATGTATTTCCTTCGGTAGTCCGCACCACCGTAGAAGAGAGGGGTCTGAACGACGCTGCCTCGGTGTGGAAAAAGTCTGTCGAAGATTCAATTGCATTTCTGGCGCCGTGAGAATGCACGGCATGTCTAGGGGGTAGGAGACCCGTGAGAACCACTCGAGGAGCCGTCCTTATTCGGTCACACATTTTCAAGGTCGTGCGACGTGCATGACCACGCCTGCACAAAGGACCCTAAGCAAATAATACCCTTGCCGGGAGATGGGCAAAGCCCGAGCAAACGTTTTCTACCCTGGCTGGCCTTGTTCAGACACCTTTCTTTCCCTGGTGTGCATTGGGTGAATAGTGTCTGGTTGGCATAAACAAAAATTCTCATGCACCTTGACAATTGCCCGCTTTATTAGCCCACAAGGCAGTTTGTATCATACATAAGTCGTCATCCATAAATCGCTAATAACTTGTTTTTAAATCGTGAAATAATCATCATTTGAAAACTCCGTCGCATCTTGTCACAGTGATCGATGTAGGAGAAACAACTTCTCGTGCAGTCCGCAACTGTAGATAGCCTGCACCACATAAAATTTTAACTTTTAAAACATGTACAATCTGGGTACCATGGTTAGAAAAATATGGTACATGATTCTTAGTTGATCTGCTCGGGTGAGTTGCTCTTGGGCATTGTATTTGATATGCATAATTGTTATAAAGCCTAGCTGGAGTGCTCCCTATAAAAAAATGTCGGCATTTTTTTCAGGTATCGAATACTGGTTGTTCTTATACTGCAATATAGATTTTGAAGTTTATGCCTTAGCCCTGGAGGGTTGGGACAAAAAGGACAAGTGAACATGAATTATTAGTTGCTGGAGATTCATGTGTTCCTTTTTGTCTCCACTCTCCCTGGGCTAAGATGCTTGAAGTATCAAGTCGGCTTGCCTGAATCCTTGCTTTAGCTTAGTAGTTATGGTGGTGGTTAGAAATGCAGGGTGCAGCTTGTGTGAGTGAAGCCAAAGGTACAAGTGCAAGCATGTTGTCCCGAACAATGATTCCAATGCACCAGGGTGCATGCTTGGCTGGGACGCTGAAAGTTCACAGCTTGTTCTTGCAGCTTTTGCTACGCTCACACATTAAGTGAAATGTAGTATAGAAAGTCCATGGTGCCAGAAAGGTGGAGTCAGCAATGAAAGGTGCAAAAGACGGGGAAACTTGTAAGTCGTGTCAAGCATTATAGAAATAAAATAAAGTCGCTTTGAGTTTTTATACAGACAATGGCTGCTCTTGGTTTGGAAATCGGGTGCAACACACGTGCAAGAATATTTATTGCATGTCCAAAGGTAGATGCGTGACGTGACGTCCATGAAATGAACTTTATCGCCTGTCTCAGGTAGTGTTCTGGTTCTATTTTTGGGGTCTTGCACAGCTGAAAAATGGTGGGAGCTGAAACAAGTATTATTTGATGGTGTATGAGTCGCACCTTTCTCTTTCAAGTTTTGGTTTTGCATGCCAAGCCAACAAAGGGCATGCATCTGAAACACACCAGCGGAGGACCAAGGATTAATTTCGACCACCTGGGGGTCTTTTGATGTGCAATCATAATCTTGGTTACACGCACTGTTTAGCCAAGGTTTTGGTTGCGCGGTGCACAATAAGCCTCCGTTAGATTGCTGGCATGTCGGCCGGCAATCTTGCCGATTGAGGTTGTTGAGGGTAGTGGGTGGGTTCAAATCCCGCCTAGGCCGGGATTTGAACCCACCAGCTGTAGTTCCATAAAACAATGCTTCGCCTTGGACGACGCGGGCAGCGCATGCTGCAAGCTAAATGTCATCGCTGGCTAATAACGCTACACGAATGGAGACGTGTGTGTTGAGCAGTGCATTGATCACTCGTCTCTATAGGCATAGATTGCTTGCCATTTTGCGAGAAACCCAAATTTGTGTGAAAGGTAATATAGTTTAAACAGTCCTTCCCCCTTGACACTGGAAGCCTAAAAACCACTTGCAAGCCATATCATCTTTGGTCTACAGTGCAATCCACTTAAAACAATAACGAGAAAAACCTGAAATTTCAATTGTTATAACCGATTATCCTTGTATCTGGACTAGAATCTAATCATTTCTAGACTAGAAACTCTAGAAACTGATCGTTATAAGCATTACATCGTTATATGTGGTATCGTTACAAGTGGATCACACTGTATACTGTTTTGTCGTAACTTGGGAAAGAGCGAACTCTGCAGCCCCTTCGAGCCAACATAGGTGAAGCATGTGACAGCCCAGGTGCAGGGTCGACAGCGTAACCGAATCAGTTGGAGAATGAAGGAAGGATGAACTCCCCTCTACACTGCACTCTCTTTTTGTGTGTCTCGGATGTCGCTTTTGTCTCCCTCAAAGATTAGCCCGTCACTCAAAATCAATTCAAAAGTGACTTTTCTCTCTCTCTCTCCCCTACCCTTCACTTCAACAGCGCTGCATGCAACTAGTGAGACAGAGAATAGTCACGTCTCTCCCTCCGACATACTAATTGGCCCACTGGGACTGTAGCCATCACCATTTGCCAAATTACTGTGGGCCGTGGTACGGAGTATAGGACGAAGTATATTCTGGCTCCTAGTGAAAGGCCGTAAGAATGAGGAACCTCAGAATAATCAGCATAATAGATTTGGTGAATGGGACACACAAATATTTTTGAAGCTGGGTTTATAAAGTTGTGTTTATCAGCTTTAGTCATTGATGTGTGAAAATCATCCTGACATTTGTGATGAAAGTAATTCAACATTATGAGACATTGGTAGCATTTAGGGGTTTCGCTTTTCTTTTCTGGTGTACCATGTCTGCCTGAGCTGAAACTAAAACCACCACCATCATCATCATTTATTCCTTCTTGAAGGCCCTTACGGGTATTATGCAGTGTTGGAGAACTTCGTTACAGGCTGGAGAACTTTGTTATATAAAGCAAGAAAAAGGCAACTAATTAAACAAACTGAAAAAAAATACGGAAATAACACATTTCTACAAGCACAAATCGAATTTGCTCTTAGTGCAGCGGCAAATGGGTGGTTAGTTGGTATATGATAGAATGTGTTATGACCTGTCTGGGTCACGGTACTGTTAGGCAGATTATTCCAGTCTATTATTGTTAATTGCAAGGTGGAGTTAGGAAACAACATTAATGCCATTCTCATTGAAACTTCCTCCAGGGGGATACTTGTCCAACAGCCTTGCCATCATGTCAGACGCCGCACATCTTTGCGCCGACCTGGCAGGATTCGTGATCTCCATTTTTGCCGTTTGGATTGCACAGAAGTCACCCACGAAAAGAATGTCCTTTGGGTTCTACAGAGCAGGTCTGTTGACACTTTGTGCTGATAGCTTGAGCGTGCATTTTGAAATACGTCTTGCAAATTATTGGGATTGAATTTTGATAATTTGATGCAGACTGCGTGGCTTAGTTTTACTGCTTTGTGTGGTGAAATGCATAGGCAGGTATTATTAACAAATGAAATGTGTATGATGAAAACTGCCATGTTCTCATTTTATGTGCTATGAAAAAGTTGCTAATATTTATTTTATTGTGTCCGCAAAACACACTTTACAGCACTTAGAATGCATGTTATCACATAGAAATTTCTCTGGTTAGTTGGCTGCAGGAAATCTAATTGTTCTTTTGGCAGATTTTCATGTTCAAGTACAGAACTCTTGTACTGCATTCAGGCAGATGGTGTCACCGACCCTTCAGTTGTGGCTGCCTTCCTGAAGGGCAGATGCGAGTGTCCCACAATTGAATTAAATTTATTCACGAAATTAACATGTTGTTTACAGAAGAAATTTAGTATTAATATAGTAGCATCTAGTGGGTTCCAGCGATATAGTGTGTAGGATTTACGTTGCTGCTACCCACCTCAAAGAATTACACAACATACTAGTTCAACATCACATAGTCATTTATTGACTGTTGATGGTGCACACCGCGACCCAAAAGTCTCTTGTGCGTATGCTGTGCCGGCCTTTTATCAGCGGGGAAGTGCCGCTTTTATGGTCACTTGCACTTGGCCACCTTGCAATGGAAATTACCACAGACAGTTGCCCAGAAGTCACCTCGGCCATAATTATTTGCGTGTCCTGATCCCTTCGACATTCATGCTTGGCTCATGAGCAGGGTTCTCCTCAGAAAGCTTTTGAAGCTGTAAGAGATGGACATCAGACAGCTGCAGGGGTGGGGGAGGAGGAGGAGGCCCTCTATCTAGTGCACAGCAATCCGGCTCATTGTGTGCCTGCAAAATTGGCGTTGTCTAGTTCAGAGGTTGGCAACCTTTAGCTGCGGCGGGCTGAGGCGTTACGAAGCCGACATGGTGGGGCCAGATGGCAAGTCGCAAATGGAGAGGACGTAGAAAAGGCAAAAAGAAATAGAAGGTGTTCTCTGTTCAAGTATGGGAATGCCGAACAATGCCAGTGTACTCTTTTTTGAGTTATGAGTGCCGCATGGCGATTTGTTTGCAAACTACAAATGAAGGGCAGCCCAACAGGACTCCACTCATCAAAACACTTGTGCCATTGTATCAGTTTTCATTGCTTTTTATGCCCCATGCTATCAATAAAGATGGGTGCTTACAATGGTTGGTCGAGCGGGATGGTGCCTTTTAAAAATGGAGAAAGCGGGAAGCAAGGCTAGGGGAGAGGGTGTGCGCACGTGCAGAAGCTTACTGGACAAAAGTCCATTGGAAGTGCTCCTTGTTTCTGTCATGTCTAATTCACTTGAGGTCAAAACTGCCATGTGTTCCTTGTGTATGTGTGAGGAAGCTGCTCCAAAATCCAGATTTTTCTGCTCCAAAAATTGCTCCAAAACCTGTTTCACCTGTCTCACCCCTGCGGGGGCGGCATAAAACTGCCTCGCCGGCCCGTGGCTTGCCGACCCCTGGTCTAGTCCAACCTTGGCAAAATCTATAGGTGGGTGTGACATCGTAGAGATGAGTGGTCAACAGAATTGCTAGGCGACATATCCACTGTGGCTTACTGCGGGGAGAACACTGCTCATAAGATAGGCTTGGTTTTTCTCACTAGGCTCTGTAGTCTTCTAGTCTTGTTTCACGTTTACCTCAATCTTTTTCCACGATACAAGATGAAGATTATGCCAATATAGCCTGATTATGGTATTGCTTTCTGTTTGCTCTCTCCCTGCACTCTCAGAAATCCTAGGTGCAATGGTCAGTGTTGTGTTCATATGGGTTCTCACTGGCATCCTAGTCTACACGGCTGCACAGAGGATATACCACGACGACTATGACATTGATGCGGACATCATGCTCATAGTCTCTGGCACTGGAGTTGCCATGAATATCATGTAGGTACACAGATCAACAATCTTGTATGCAAACTTATAAATGTTGGCACATTGGTCGCTGATCTTGAGAAACATGACAGGAAACTAAGTCACATTCTTTTCTCGTCGCGAAAATAGATCAGTCTTTCCAGATTGTGGATGTTTGATTACCGATTGCTTGGTTTCGTATCAAAGTTCATTTAGCAATTAAAGGTCCACTGAAAAGAAAAAGTTTTTTTTTAAACAGTCCAGTTGGGACAAGCGTGTCAAAAAATAAATTTTATGTGAAAACAAAAATTTTTTAGAGCCATATTGACGGCGCAAGATTAATTTCAAATTCTCCACAAAGTCCATAATATCACAGAATACTCATACACTCTTTCCACCTCAACATGATGGCCAAGCCGATCCACCTCTCCTCCACGCATCCGAAATGCCGAAGGCAGAGATGGAAGTGCTGCGCCAATTGCGCCAAATTGCGCCAAGGACGCAATCCTGCTACATGTAGCGCCAAATTGTCATTTTACCGAAGAATTGCGCCTTGCCTGCGCCGAGATGAGATGTAGCTATAGAAAAATAAAAATTCAAGTCTGATCAGAGCGCGTCGCGGTACCGCGGTATTTTAAGCGCCGCAACTGTTACGCAAACCGAAACTGCGAGGACGCATTATCATCATCATCATTGAAAGGAACAACGTTGGCAACATCTGAGACCAAAGCCGCAGAGGATAACTAAGAACCATCCCACTAAGCAGCTTACTTAAAAAAAAAAAAAAAAGGTTGAGTTTGTGGATGTTTTTAATGTTGGCCCGCCCTGTTCCTGTGCGCTATACTCTGTTTCATACTTAGCGTGCAACGCTGTCAAAGCTACTGGCGCGAGAGCGTGGCTTCATCTATGCTTTTGTTTGCGCGAGAATGCGTGCAAATGATCAACGAGATCAAGCCTTACGCTCGCGCCAGTAGCTTTGACAGCGTTGCACACTAAGTATGAAACAGAGTATAGCTTACCAGCGAAGTCAAAGCTAGCGCGAGCCCAATGCTCTGTGCATTCCTGACTCGCGCTTGGGCTCGTGCAGTGTGGACACCGTTATGGGCTCCATGCGCGCGCTTGTAGCTTCGGCTGCGCTCGCACCGAAGCTGAAACGAAGTATAGCTGAGTTGCACCAAACTCTGGATGTAGTGCTGGTAAAGCCTCACAGTCCTTTTCGGAGCACAAAGCACTGCACGACTCGCGCGACTGCGGTAGGGAGCCTTAATGTGCGCTTTGCTAGGGTGGTGCCACCCTTTGTAATACCACTCGCCGACAAACCAGCAGCCATTTTGGTCTCGGCGATAATCCGTGGGGCTTATAACCCTCCCGGAAACAAGCACCTTATCTCACAAGTTCGGAGCAGCTTTGTGGAACCCATGGAGGGAGGATTAGCATTTCCCCCGTCGGATGGGGGGACCGATAGATACAAAGGCCACTTTCCGGCGCATGGGAAACGCACGGGGAAACAATGAGGAACAAAATGGCGGAGGCGTAAAGGGAAACAGGCAGTTGGCATCACTCTATGCGAAGCGCACATGAAGGCACCCTAGACTGCGGTGTCTGCTCCGTGGGTGTCGCTTCTCTGCAGCGCGTCGGTGCCTGCCAAGGAGCGCACTCGACGGGTTAACTCGCCGTGATCCGATCGTGACTTCGCCAGCACATCGAAAATGAGGCGGAATTTTTGAAGCGAATATCAGATGCCGGAATATTTGAAGCTGCTGCCCGAAAGACAACTCTAATCTGAACTAAAACATTCCACAACAGTGAGGGTCGTTACATGGTGCTGCAGATACCTTAAAAGAAGTGCAGGCTGATAAAGCTAAATATCCTGTACCATCAGAACTCAGTGTGACATATTTAATTGTTTTTTTTTTATCTGACGAGCCGATAAGCCTTATTTAAAAAAAAAAAATGTTTGTTTTTTCGTGTTTACTTTGTTGAATTTTATATATCCTGTCTTAAAAAGGCAACAGGCACTGTGTTTCAATAATAGAGGTGGGCTTTATATAGCAATGCAGCATTATTTAATTTTCAAATAATATGCCAGCTTATGCCGGACCCTGCTCCAAAAGGGCCACTACATGCTCCAAAACAACATTTTGCCTGCTACAAGGCCTGCTCCAAAAGGTCAAATGGCACTTCCATCACTGCGAAGGAGAAAACAAGCGGAAAGGAAGCGATTAAATCGGGTCCCGTGCCGTCATTATTTTAAACAATTTTTTATTTTCGCGTAAATATTTCTTTTTCTTTTTTTTTGACACGCGTGTCCCAGTTAGATTGTTTAAAAAAAACATTTTTCTTTTCATTGGCCCTTACAGGTGATACCTCTGAGATCTGTGAATAGCCCTTTGACTCTAATTATGGTTCCGCTGTATAACAACAAACCAAAGCTTGTAATTGAATATTGCCCTTCAAAGGTTACTGATAAGCAAACAATATACAGTCTGAATTATAATTTGGAGAGCTAACCCTAACGATAAGTCTGCTGATTAAGTAAAATTTGTCTATTACCTTTTTAGTTAGTGAAAATAAACAGCTGAGCATCATCTCAAACTCCTAAATCAGTAAATTTTTGAAAGGCTTGAAGCAAGCGGGAAGTGTTTGAGTGCATCAAAGTTACTACTCGTGCAGTGGGTGCAGCGATGGCAGCGCGGAAACACCAATGAGATAGAAGGGCTTATAGCAATATTCTGGTATCCCGTTCACCAGGCAAAAGTGATTCCCCCCCCCCCCCCCCCCCCCCCCTGGCTCCTGCCATGTTGTACAATCTTGACCACTAGACACGTGACCGTACCAAATCCTGAGGCTTTTACGCAAAACTGAGCCGAGATTTGTATTGTGATCGCTCTAAAAAACATGATAAACTATTTTTTCAATACTGTTAGCCCCAGAGATCAGTGTAGCTCCGATAAAAACCCGAAATACAGCACCGCAGCTGACGGCGTCTAGCAGAGGCATTGCGAAGCTGCTTGAGTTTTTGTCGTAAAAGCATGTTTTGAACTTAAAACAAACAAAGCATAACTTATCTCGTCAGCACTGTTATTAAAGATCAATAAGCAATTATTTGTGCACGGTACTTCGTTAAAATTAAGACGTGAAACTTTAAGGTCACGTGTCTAGTGGTCAGAAATGTGCAACATGGCGGCGGCCAATCGGGGGTCGCTTTCAGCTGCCAGTTTATCGCTCTAGGCCCCTCTACCTCAATGGAACACACGGATGTAAAGATTATTGTGCGCCTTTTTGCACCACCAGCACTGCACCCATTGCGCAAGTGGCAACTTTAACGCACTAGCAAGTGTCTCAAGTCTTCAAAAAAATTTACTAATTTAGGGGTTTAAGTGACGTTCAGCAAGTTTGTAATTGGAAATGTATGTTTATTTTCACTAGTTAATAGGTTCAAAAACAAATTTTTGTTAATTATTTGACTTATGACGATTAGCTTCCTTTATTATCTCCCCTTGGCCGTATTGCTCACCTGCACAGACAGCGTAGTATACCTATATAACGACTTTTGTTTTTAATAAATCTGTTCAATTTAAAATCAAACACTCTGTGTAAGAGAGCAAGGAAGTAAAAAGATGATCTTAAACTTTTAATGGGATCATTCTAAATTATACTTGCTTATGGTTGAAAGTTTATGCTTTTTCCAAGTGACAGTTGTTGCCTGCAGCATGGGACTCATCCTGCATGGCTGGTGCCCCGTGGGGGGCAGCCACGGCCACAGTCATGGACTTCGGTCTTCTCACGGCCACAGCCACAGCGAGAGGTCCAACATCAACATCAGGGCTGCTCTCATCCATGTCTTGGGCGACCTCCTGCAGAGCATTGGTGTGCTGATTGCGGCATACGTCATCAAGTACAAGGTGTGGATGCTCGGAGCTTAACATCTTTAGGTCTTCCAGTTTGAAACCTCCAGCCATTGTTGCACCAGGGATCAGAAGGTGACGGGTAAAGCATCCTCGATGCCGGGTAAAGCATCCTCGATGACGCATCGAGCTTGCATGAGGGCTGGTCGTACACGTGCAGTGTGGCATGCCCAGGTGGCATGCCAAACAAAGAAATGCCCCCTTCCCCACCTTGCTTTTATAATTTGTCATAAAGTTATATTACGTGAAGTTCATTCTTTCTTCCATTCCGTTAAATTCAGGCAGATTCGGGGAAAATTGTTTCATAAACTGCACTCAGCTGAAGCTTATCTATTCGGAGAAACCTTGAGGAGAGACCCTCTGAAAGACCTACTTGTTTTAAATTTTTGGCTTCATTGATGTGTATCTGGTTGTGTACCACCATGTTTCAGGCAAGCTGCAGCATTGCAACAAAAAAAAACTACAAAAATTAGTGTACTCTCAGGTGCTGTGTGCGACATTTGAAATAGAATATGGCACGAGATGTCGTCGCAAGGATGTTGCTTGGAAGTGTTTTCCAAATACTGCCAAGGACTGTGCTGTCAGCCACTTACAACATACTGCTGTGGACACGGCAGTTATGAGTAGGCTGCCTTATACATGGTCATATCTGGGCTGCCTCGAGCGTGCCACTTTATCTCGGTACCTTATCGGGCTTTTTCCGCATCCTTAGACTGGAGTGTTCAGCCACACCAGTGGCTGAACACTCCAGTCTAAGGATGCAGTTGCGAACATTTGAAGAGCTGCTGAGGAAATGTCAAATGCCTGCATTCTGTGGAGCTCATTTTCGTTTTTTGTTTTTATTTTGTGCTGACACTCTTATTCGCCTTCAGATCGAACAGTGTCGCCACTGTGCGGCCGAAATTGGTAACATGTGAAAGGGGGTATCGCCGTGCGTCGTTTGCCACGGGCACACGTTCAGAAGCATGGATCTCGACGACGCAAGCCTCTTTCTAGCTGAGCTGGAACCCTCCCTATAATATGCTTGTTTTTTTATGTTTTCTCTTCTTGCTAAAGGTTGTGTTGTATCGTTTCAAGTGTGCGTGGAAATTCAGCAAAGCGATAAATATTAAGTCAAATGCTTTCATACTCTTAGTGCTGTGGTTCGTAGAACTGCTGGTCCTATACATTTTTGTTATCTCTCACAATCCATAGCTTTCATAAAGCATTGAATGCTGATAAGAGATGGGTGTTGAATAAAAAATTAACCCGATTGATCGCCACTCTTTTTTTAATAGACTAGTCAGTTAATGAATCCATTGTTTGATCTTTCTCCAGTCATATTACATGAAAAACGGTAAAACCACACATTATTTTGACTATTTTACTATGTCATGATGGCGCATTGATGAACCCACACTACCGAGAAGAGCATCTAATAACAGGCACGCTGCTGCGTTGCTCGGTTACACTCGTTTATTCCGCTTGCGGCATATATTAGAACAGTTTGTTTCACTTGCCGCAGTTGTCTTGCCAACAAACAGTTTGCGTATCGTAACTAGAACAGGCACTTTGTCCTCACCGCAACATAGTAAAATTGTTCCGACTCCGAAAAACTTACCTACGCCATGGCACAGTAAAGGAGAATCTTGGCTGCAGCGGAACTTTCTAACTCATAAAAGCTAGCAAAAGCATGATAATTTTCAATACAGCACTAACTTCTCTCAATGCAAAATATTGATATTAATGCAAAAAATAAAAGTTATGCAAAAAAAAAAAAAAAAATGTATACATAGGATTTGCAGTTCCACAACCCACAGTACCAGAATTATGTAAGTATCCGGGTTGGAATTCCTTGTTTTGTTAAATTTCTACGCTGGTAAACCATTACACCTTTATTAAAAGAAACATATTTAACATAAACAACCCAGTTCACCCGAAAACAGGCATTCGTCATGGTGATCCATGCTTCCCAATGTCTGCCTGGAGCAGACGACGCATCTGCACAAGTGATTATTTAAATTTAGGCCTTACGCTGGTAACACAAATCAATATTTATTGAAGCACCAAGCAGTACCGCATCTTTTACCGCTAATATTGTTTTCCCACCGATACAATGCGACAAAATAAATACAAGAGTGTACATACAACGTGGAGAGCCTATGGGGCAGTGATGCTTCTATCGCCGCTTCCATGATGATGATAGCGTGACCGTAGCACCACCACTAGGTCGATCTCGAGGCCAATAGGGGCCATCAATCAAGTGTAATGAATAAATATTTTTTTTTAGATAACTTTTATATTGAGTTAATTGTCTGGTTACTAGAGATTGAGCTTTGATAAGGCCAGGGATTGATAAAATATCTTTCCAGTTTCCTTAATTATACCCAATCAATTGACCCATTAATAAATGAATAATCAGTTAATTAGTTTTGTCACTTTTTCATTATACTATATAAATAAAGTGATAATTTAAAAAAATATGGTATTCATTGATGCCATATACAGCAAAAAAAATGTAAAGTTTGCTTTTCAGTGGGGGTATTTGCAACCATAGAAACAAGCACAAATAAATAGAAGTATCTTGGTCTCGAACGAAACATGACTTGGAGATGATTCGCTTGCAGTTTGTTGCTCAGTTCCACAGACAAAAATGTATGCACCCCATTTTGTGAACAACTGCTTTCCCTGTTTTTTGACGATCATCCCTGCCAGACTAAGGAAATGTTTGCATGGGACTGACATAGCTGGCACCTGTATGATCTTTTTCATGGCTAGAGCAACCTCTGACAGTGATATGCTTGTCACCTGTACAGCGTGTGCAGTTGGTTGCTGTGAAGTTTCTGTAGCAAAAATACACTTTACGCTTCCAAGTGTCGAGTGTCACTCACATGCATCAGGGGATGAAAGTGATGGCATGCTTGTGATGATCACAAGCGCATCATATCTGAAAGCAATATACCCAGTGTATTATCAATCATAGACCAGATATTTTACGTAAAACCTATGCTTTACTCAGAAACAAAATATACTGCACTGGTCACTGTCAAGGGGCCTAGCATATTTTTAGGTAATACCATTTAGGACAAGTAGGTTTTAAACTCGACTTGCTTAATTAACATTTTAATGGGTGAAAATGAATAGATGTAGTTCAATTATAAACTTGATGGCCATCATGAAAAACTACTAGACTATAGTCAATTTTAGAAAGATTTGGAGTTAGTGCTTCATTCTTCCGGATCCCGAAAAATGCATCTCTAATCTGACACACTTGCAAATTTTTTCTGTTTTTTTTTTTTTTTTATCTGCATTTTTGTTTGCAGACTTGCACCTGTAGGGAAAGTGGCAACTTTTTGTACCACCACACTTCCCATGCACACCAAGTCTTTCAAAAAATGACTGATTTAGTGGCTTTTGTGGATGCTCAGGAAGTTTCTAATTAGAACCAATGTTTATTTTTACCAACCTAAAACCTAATTATGCAAAACTATGTAAGAAAATAATTATCCTAAAAACAGCATACCTCCCTAAATTGGCCCCTCAACAGTAACCAATTTAGCAGCAATAATTTTTTTCTGTGATGCATAATTTTCACAGGAAAAGTTTGGCCAATGTTAGGGGAAGCAGCCGGTTAACAAATATTTTTTCGAATCCTTGCGGAAACCCATTGGCCATTTATGCCTTCCAAAAGGCTCATTCACGCACCTGTCTTTGACTGCGACCGACTATGCCATGACCAGCTTTCAAGCCTCTTAGGCTTAAAACCAGTTTTTAGCCTCTCCAGTCGTAAGCAATTGCAAGTGTGTGAAACAACCTTAAAAAACTCATTTTACTGCTTTAAGGTTTCACTATTATATGTCCCAAAATTGTCCCAGTCATTTCCCCTAGTGGCCAGAAAAGCTATCTGCGACTCCAATATAATTATAGGGGGAACGCTGGTCAGGCAAAATGGCGGACGAAAGGAGGTCGTTTTCGTCGTTCAGCACGCGGACCACCATAATTGTCTTGCATTGCAGCATAGAATCGGTATTACATATCAAAGCAAACCAATTTTTCGACGTTAAGAACCTTCTTCTAGTCAGTGCTTAGGAATGACACAGCGGAAGCATAAAATAATTACTGGAAACAATGTTTTTTTCTATGCTGCCTACGGGAAAGAAGCAGCGATAGCAGGCGACAGAGTTAAAACGACCTCCTCTCTCTTCTCGGCGTTCGCGCTACGCGGCGTCGATTTCGCTGGAGTTGCCACTAAGTCCTAGAACTGAACATACACACTAAGCTATAGGTAGGGTTCAGTGTTTTCAGATAAATTCGAAAAACGCTCGCTGGTAAATTTTCCGTCAGTTAAATTTTATTCGAAAAACTCTGAAACAAACTTTGAAAGAGCATAAGATGAGTGGTCCTGGGGGATGCAACTTCAGTTTCCTTTGAAATCTTGAAATAATGAGAAAAGGGGTTTGCTTTTTAGCTCTCAAAGGTTCCTTCAGAACAACAACTCATGGTACCCAGACATTATTTACTTAATTTTTTTTCTTAACTTTTTTTTTAAATTAGGAAAACAGCAAAATAAATTTATAATTTCAGAGAATTGGGAATCGAACAAGAGAATTACACGAGTACACTTAAGACTGCTTACATGTGGGAAAGCAAAAGCCAGTCAAGGACAAATTCTAGGACGACTTTTAGGACGTCTCTAGGATGACGTCAAGAGCAATGCCTAGAGGACGACGTCGAGAGTGACGCCTGGAGGAGGACACTTGAGGAGGCTGTGTCGTATTTGCGTATGGCGGCCATGTTCACCTGCGGAAGCCACTGCACATGTAGACGCCGATGTCGAGGTTGACGCGGTCGCCTCACAGGCCATTGCACGAAGCACACAGGGAGCAGATATGAAGTCCGAAGTGCATCTTTTGCACACGGCGCTCCGGTGGTGACATCACGCTGATGACGTATGATGACGCTTTACGACATCGTGCTGATGACACTTGGTGACATATTTTTATGGCCATCACAATGCCGACGTTCGTTTTTCACATACTGTGACAAGTGAGGTCATCCTAGAGGTCTAGGACAACCGCAAGGACGATGCCAAGGACAGCATCGTCCTTGAGCATTCAATTGAGCAGCGCGTGTTGTGCAATTGCGTTTTTATGGCCATTTACTCCAGTTTCTTGCTCAATGAGACAAGTAAGGCTTTCGCCTTCATAAACTTTTATAAACCCCAAATTTTTAGCGTAAAATAAACTCCGAAAAACACCCTCTTAATTTCACGAGAAATAAACTCCGAAAACACGAAACCCTAGCTCAGGGTGTCTAGCGACCGTTAATTGTCAGGGAAATTTTAATTACTGGGAAAAATCGGGAAATTGTCAGGGATATCGTCAAAAAGTGAGCCCAGTCAGGAAAAATGAGCCGGAAATGCCATCGAGTGCCCTCAGCTTTGACGAGGACTTAAGGGCAGAAAAATAGGCAATAAATTATGCTTAGAGCGGAGCGTGGGTCCTGCTCACCCAGTGTAGTGTGTGCTACCCGATGCAAAGGGAACAGCCAACAAATCCAGTTCAGGCCTTGGATTGGATTGGATTGGATTGAGGGCACAACACTAGGCTAGATCTAGTTAGAGCTACTAGATTTAGGAACAAATGGAAAAGCCGCAGACCCCAATCTAATCCAAGCCTTAAGCCGAAAGTATCCGAAGGTGTGCATCTGGTGGCCATGCTGCCATTTGGTTATTGATGTGTGTGGTTGAGCGTCGTGTTTTCATTGTGTTTTCGGAAGTGACACCTTCACTGACGATGTCGGTGGCAAGAAAGTGCTCGTTTAATCCGGACTGGACGAACCCAAACATTTTGGAATATGCAAGTTGGATTAAGCCCATGCAAAATTATCCTCACAGTGCTCAATGCCTTGTGTTGTAATGGTCTTGTATATTTAACCGCCTCTACAGTGGTCAGGGAAAACCTGGAAAGTCGGGGAATTTCAAAATTATAATTTGCTAGACACCCTGCCCTAGCTACAAGTTCTAGTCGCGAGAAATAAACTCCGAAAACACGGAACCGTAGCTATAAGTTTTAGTACTGAACATGCACCATGTTGACTCATAAATGTTTGCTTCCTATAATTTCCCCACTACCATCTTTATTTCGCTTTTGTTGCAAGTGCTTCAATTGCTTTCTCTGTTTCTGCCTCTCAATTTGTCTTTTCAGCCAGAGTACAAGATTGCTGATCCAATATGCACCTTTGTGTTCTCTGCACTGGTTCTGTTTACAACAGTTTCCATCTTGAGGGATGCTGTAGTCATCCTTATGGAAGGTATGAGCTTTGCCTCCAGTTGCCTTTTGTTCCTGTTTATTATGGCGAGAAAGTAATGACGCAATTTTATGGCCAATGCCCACTTTTCATTAAAGCTAGTGCAAGGAACATACTATTGTGCTGCATTTGACTTCAGCACTGCACTTGCTCAATAATACAATAGTTCCATTTTTATTCTCGATGTTTGAGTGCAGTGCAGATTTAACACACTCGCATATACAATGCGTTCTTGCTTTAATATGTCTAGAATTAAAAAAAAAAAAAAGGAAACTTGTGTTTATTTTTTTTAGTCCTATAGCCAAGCTGGTGACCATAGCAGCCACTAGTAAAGAGGTGAAATGAATTGATTAGTTAGCTAACTAGCTAACAAGGTTTCAAACAACTTCTAAAATTTTTGCTTTTGACGGCGTAATATATTTTGAAAAGGGATGCCCGACCTTGTTACAGTCTAGCCACGCTGCAAAGTTCGGATTGAAAACTTCGTAGTGGGCACTACGGGGCAAGCATTGTCCCCCTTGTTCAGTCAAGCTTGCTTATATCAAACAGCGTTCATAAAATAATTCAATATAGCAATCAATACACAAAATGAAGCAAAAAGACCTTTGAGCCTTTCTACTCTGGTGAAGATGGAAGACCAGCGAAGCTGTACTATGGTGGAATTCAAGTATTAATGCGAAAGCATTAAGTGTCCCATTGAGCGAGCCGACGTTATCAGTTTGAAGCGTGAATACGGCACCTAGTTTCCCTGATCCCAAAGGTCCGATTGGCTGGCGCGCGGCAACGAGGCTCTCATTGGCCGCTGCACGCGTCAGTTTCAATGACCGCCGCCAGATGGGGCTGCGTGTCCGCGCCACCAGCGCGCCGATAAAATTAACCGCCGCAACCCCATGCCACTACGAGCCCCGCGCCAATTAAAATGGACACGGCGCACGCTTGGAGGCTTCTGCTCGTCTTGTCACCGACGAACATGGCGCCGCCTCTAGCATCCACATCGTCGCCGGTGCTTCTGCCACAACTCGAAAACATTACTCGTGCCACAAAACTCCGCGGATCACTCCGCGGTGTTTCATTGGACATACATGCTTTCGCATTCGCGACTCATAAGAAGGGCTTAGGTGTCTTCCAACTTTTTTTTATAAAAACTGTTTAGCCAGCGTGGCGTCCTGTCGTTGCTGGGCCTTGCACTTGTGCTTGGCTTCCATGGCACGATCAGTGTCCGTGGCATTGGCCCGCTTGCGCCGGTCACGTAGCCGCTTCTGTTCTTGGCAGCGTTTTAAACGAGTGATCTGCTCTTGTTTCGCAAGGAATACGGAACCACTCGACGCGGTAGAACTCAAGGCGATAGCGGCTCCGCAGCATTTGCGTGGCCATTCGCGCTGCCGCACATATCGCCGCTTCTTGTGCTCCCGCTCTTCTTCCTTCGAACGAGCGGCGCGCGGCCAACCCATCGTGAGTCCAAAGGGCGACTGATAAGAGCGCTAGCGCAATCTCGACATCACGGGACACAGGACACTCACGACTGGTAGGTGAGACGATGACGTAGGGTGATGTTGAACTAGCTCAAGTTTTTTGTCGACACACTGCTTGTCTACGGACACGATATTAGGGGTATACAGTGTAGACCGCATATAACGTATGTCGCGGGAGTCGCGAAAATCCGTACTATAAGCGGTACCGCGTTATAACCAAAACATCAATTTTTCAGGCCAAAATACATGCCATGAGACAGGGAGGCACTCACTTGATCGAATGACGTTTTAGCGAACGCCCACGTTTCATCGAACGACACTTTAGCGAATAGTCGGACGCCGCGAAGCGGCGTTTTCGGGTGGGCCAAGTGAGTTCATATTTTTGTAATGAGTTGCCGCAGGCTGTCGCCGCGAAGCGGCGTAAAGCGCAGCGCGACGGATGGGTTAACGCGCGCCCCCGTTATTCGCTAAAACGACCATTCGCTCAAATGTCGCCGTTCGCTAAAATGTCATTCGCTCTTGTGATATGGACCCATTTCACCAGACTAGTACACTTCTCTCTCAAGTGTGTCACACATTTTGAAAGAAATGAGCGGCTTTCGCCTGGCGCAGCCTTTTAGCGGCGTCGCGGGTTGCGGACGGACGTTGCGAGCGTTCAGGATTGCTAACCCTAATCACTTTTCTCCGGAGATGAAAACGCGTGAAAATTCGCATCCTTCATACGGTACGCGCCAGTAATACCTTGAACTTGAGGACACGCATGAAATGCGCCAAATAAGAAATCCGGGCGATGTTCGAGCACACAAATGCTTAGAAATCACCACTGTAGTCGAAGTAAACAAACACGACGACACGGGCGTTTCTGCCGTCTTGAGAGCGCCGCCACGACATCGCCGCTCGGGTAGGTGGATCTTCCCTTCTAGTACGTGCTGGGTTATCATAGCGACACACAGCGAAAATTCACAGTGAAGGATAGCGCTTTTACGCGGAACGATGAGATGAACGCCGTCTAAGACGACGATCACAACGTTGATCACAACCGATGCCATGTTTGCGGAGAAGCAGCCGGCCCGCGACCGGCATGCGACGCGCGCGAACACTTCTCGACCTGCGATTGGTCTGTCGTTGCGGTTGCTTCGGATGTTTTCAAGGAAGCGGAGGGACGCACGCACAGCACGCACGTGAACGACACGTGCGTGCGTCCCTCCGTCGCTAGGGCAACTGAAGCCTCTCTCTTCGCTTCTCCCGCTTCTTCGAGCAACCTCCTTGCCCCGCGAGTGCCGCTTGCGCAACGCTTGCGGCTCGCGCCGTCAGCGCCGTTATCTAGTGTCGCACAGGGAAGCGTGCTCGCTGCTCCGGTCGTCGGCGCGGTCGGCGGGCTGTGCCAGAAACCGCACTATAACCGGTATTTCCCTTCGCGCGCCTGCGTTTTAAGCGGTATGTAATTACGTGGAGTTCTATGGGAGGCGAACCGGTGGTTTAAAAAAACCGCGTTATACCCGGTCCTGCACTATAAGCGGTTACGTTGTAAGTGGTCTATACTGTAGTAAGTTACAGGTCAAGAAGTAGCGGCAAATGCTCCTCAAAAGGAATCGTATATCTTTCCGCCACCTCCGCATCCAATAGCGTCCCATCGTTTCAATGACGTCGCGGTAACGCGCGAGGAGGGTCTTGCCTTTCTGTACATAATTGCCTTATCTTTCGACTTTGACTTATCATTGTGGAAGCCACGAAAGGGAGGTTAGAGTTTTCTCCCTCCAATGGAAACAAATACGACTTTCGGGGATTAGGTTCCCCCTACGATGGATACAAAGGCTGCTTTCAGGGGCTCGGTTCCCCCTCTGATAAATGCAAAGGTCGCTTTCTTAGAAAGTGGGGTCAAAGACAAGTTGGCATCACTCTGTAGCCAATATCTATCCACTGAAGCGGAACAAGGTGCATTTCCAGTGAACTCTTCTTTCAACTGCGGAGGGATTTGAAACAGGTGCACCACGCTTGTGGGAGGCGCTTCTTCTACCTTCTTGACTTGTAACCGACTATTACCGTCGAGATGTTTCGGTGGCGCCCTCGTTCGGTTACCTTTCGTGACGTCGTTATCTTGTGAACAACAAGTTCGATGGTGTTTCTAATGGGCATGGTAGAAGCTTGAAATCGTAGCGCTCTTAAAGCAACACTGCCAACACCGCCTAAATTGAAGTTCTTGCATTCCTCTTATTTCCGTCGATGAGACATCCTTTGCTGACGTCATAGTCAGTATTTGGCCAACTGTGGTGGGCCGACCACAGCGACGCTTTCGATCGCGCACGTCGCCAATAGCCCTTAAAGGGAAGATGGGGCAGTTCTACATTTGAGAAAAAACGCTCGAATTGCGTTCATTTGGCCTTTAGAATAACACATATCAAAATTATATTTCAATGCGACGCGCCGGACAGCCGTACGAGCAATTTCAAAATAGGACTGAAGCCCCGCCTCCCTAGCCTTGGGCAGCCAAAAGATCCGTCGATGACGTCACGTACAGCGACTGTCTTTTGCGTTTTTCTCGCGTTTAACAATACTTGCGCAGCAAATGGTTTGGGTATTCTGGTTCATGGGGTAAAAATACACTAGAATTCACTTCTAACTCATTTTTTCCAAGAAGCTCCGTAGCTTCCCTTTAACAGCTTCACTGTGAAACACGCATGTAAGTGCAACGAGGCCAACATAGTCACAAGCTAACTCGTAGCTATTACCAGCCTGCACTTCGCCTTTGATCAGAACACTTCCTTGAAAGGATATCAATAATTTATATCTGTGAAAAGAACTGCATAAGTGTAGCCTGTATTTTCAAACTCGTCACATACCTGTTAACGGCCCGCTCCACGGTATCCAAACAGTTGACAAGAGAGCGAGTCCGCTTCCCTCAACGGCGCCACAGTGGCGGCTCAGCAGGGCCACAGCAGCAATGGCTTCGCTTGAGCTCGGAAACGGTATAGAGTCTTCGGCGTCTGCAGGACTCGGCTTGCAACGGGCCGCTCCTAAACAACCTCAGTGGCGATCTCAGTGTCGGTTAAGGCTCTGTTATACTCCGACGTAACGCGTGCCCAAGCAAACGCTGGCCGAAGTCGGCTACGTCACGTCAGTCACACTGCGCGCGTCAAAAATTCGGCCTCTTTATACTCCGGCGGCTCTAGCGGCTCCCGCGGCGGGTGTCGGTGGGCTGCCGGCGCGGCGCATGCGCAAAATCTTGACTACGAGGGCACGTTTCTTGCGAGAGTGCGCCACTTCCGGTTCCTTTTCGTTTTGAAGAGCAGACGAAAATCCTTGCGCTTCTTGAGCGCCAAGTTCGAGCGATGGCGTGGACGTACCTTGCACGACGAAAACTCGCGCTTGCACTGTTGGTGCACCGCCTGTGTCGCAAGCGTAGGCGGTCAATGTACATAAGGTACATCTTTGACAAGCGCACGGTCTACGGTACTCAAGCTTCCTCGTGTCGTTGACACACGGGTCAGGACGAATTCCCTCGATGAGCTTCTCGACGACCGAGTCCGATTCTTCAAACATGACGGCACACAGAGTGGTGCTCCTGTCGTCTGCTATTGCTCGTATTCAGTGCGCTTCCCGCGCGAGGGCTGCCAGTGCGTGATGCATCTTGGTCCGGCATCGCTGGCGCGGCCGGCGCGGTATACGGCATGCTCCATTTTGGCGTCGAGGCGGTCAGGCTACGTCGAACGCCGCCGGTCGCGTCGGTTACGCCACGACGCCGGAGTATAGATCGTCGTGTTTTCGCCGATGTGACATCGCTGTGACGCGCTCGCACGCGTGCACGCGTTACATCGGAGTATAACAGAGCCTTTAGTTCTGCTGCGGTTCCCACGACGTCGTCCTCGCCGATGTCCGTTTCTTCACGCTGGTGTCCATCACTATTGGGAGGAGACGAGTGAAACGACAGGAATGCAACGAAGCGACGTAGCCAACCGAGTGCAGGCGGCGGGGGGCACGTACGTGGGGATCGGCAACGCCACGTTGCCCTACATGGTCCGGCGCAGGAGAGTTTGATGTGTCCGTTACAAGCCCAGTCATGTTCGACATAAGTGGTTTAAAGTGCGCGGAATTTTTATCGCAATTCTACAAGGGTTCAATATAGGCAATAATTCTATATGCCTGTGTTCGATATAATTGGGTTCGACTGTATGAGTCTTCAAATTGAGACTAAACAAGTAAGTAGCGGCATCTAATTCTTTTAAGTAGATTAGCTAACTACTTACCGATTTTGCCTCTTTTTTTAGTGGCCCCCACGACCTCCAACTTAGCCCCAGGGCCATAATAATGCTAATGCAAGTTGCCTCTTTAAAACTAATCGACTTAGGTACGAAAAAAAAACTCCTTTGTATACTGTCCTAAAAAACATACACTAGAAAATGCATGCACACAGAAGTGTTGTGGGCAACAAAGCTTTTGAATGGCTGCTTCTAAACACAATACATTATTACCTATTATATGGGCCCCAAAATATTTGTTTTCAGTAGACTGGCTTAGTCACCGCAGTACCCTTCTTAACGATCATTGATCAATTAACGGCCCTTTCGAAATAAACTTTGTTCATTGTTAAGCTTATGATTGACAACCAGGTGCATCTGTGGCACCGTTGAATTCAAACTGAATGAAGCTCCAGATGTAATTGAAGACACAGGCATAGCAGGCCAGAAACCAGGCACAGTCTGTAAAAATGCAGTCATGAGACAGTACTCTAACAATTCTGTATTTCTCTTGGCTAAATTGTAGCATGTGACTGGGTGAAGCTGATTACACATATTCATGCAATGGGTAAATGGGGGTTGAATCTGTGCTCTTTCCGCTAATGTTAAAAAGGTTGCCGGCTTTTCCTGGGAGCAGCATATGGAGAGCCAATCACTGCCATTTACAGGGATAGCCCAGCGAATAATTGTGCGTAGACAACATGTGGACCTTAAAAAGTGGCACGCACCACGACTCTAAGCACTAAGTGTACGCAATTCCAGGCCTGGTCATATTTTCGACTCAATTTTATTTTACTTAGTTGCTTGCCACATACTTTGTGGGAAAAATAGATGGGTAGACTTTGGCTCTGAAAAAGTCAACCTAGATTCAGGTATGTTTGGCATGTTTGGAAATAAGACAAATGAAGAAGAGGTGCAACATTACATTGCATTCATCATTTGAGTGAACCCCAATAGCAGTTGTAGAAATCTCTCGGCGTTGATCGCTGAAAATTTAAATGCACGAAATCGAGGTTCTTTCTATTGTGAGCAGAAAATGGCTTTACTGCCCACTCATCCAACTGACTGGCAATCCCTGCAAAGTCCCATCCACCTTCATAATGTTTCAAGGCCGAACCATAGGCGATGTTGATTTTGCAAACGCACAATGCGCAAGATTGTTGCGGGTTTCGCAAATCCGCAAGGTCACTGCGCTCGGCAAACTCATGCAGCGCCGAGCATCGGTATAAATCTCCGCGATCGATGTCACTGCAGTCGACTAACTCCTCCCGGATAACAAAGCCAGAGTGCAAATTTTTTTACATGACCCAGAAAAGTCCAACATGGGGCACAGTTTGGACACGAGCGCTGCATCAGCGTGAGACCCAAAATGTTTCTCCGACCAGCGCGTTCGATTCATTGTCAAAAGCGGTCCCTCGACTTCTGCCCGACGGATGCGGATGGGACGCTACATGTGCCATTCGAAGACGCGTTGCGGGCACTATGGGGCGTCAGTGTCTGGCTGGGACTCTTGTTCTCACCGACTGGGCACGAATCTCGGTCGGACGACGAAGCAGCACTCGTGGCCAATTTGTGCCCTGCGTCGAGTGACGCCGAAAGTTCGGCACTATGGCTTCGTTATCTGGGAAGTGTCAAGCTAACCCGCCTCAACGTTCCCCTCTTCTCATTCGGTGGTCGTCCGATGTCCACCTTCGATTAATTTCTGGTGGAACTGTACTTGAAGTGAGGTCGAATTTCCCTTCCTTTTTACGGAAGAAAACGTAAAAGCTAAAACTTCTTCAATTTCACAAAAATCTGAAACCCAACGAACATCATTCCACACAGATACATCATTATTGGGTGAACTTCAGTTTAAGTCACGTAGAAAACATCAAATGTGTTGTGGTATATATTTGTTACAAATGGTATATAGAAATTGGCTTGAGAATGGCATTTCCTGATGAAGTCGCAAAAAGTTGAGTTTGGGCTAAAGATTGGTCTTGGCTAAAGATTGGACCTTGCCCCTCTGAACCGTAGCAGACTGAGCGGAGTGGCAGAAATTGCTGGCCATTCTCAGCGTGGTGGGCAATCCTCAGATGGGAGGAGATACACTGGGAAAGCTTGCACATAGGACAATGTTTTTGCCTCTCGAGCGGACATTGTGCGGAGAAAATACGCAGTCGATCTGGTTTCCCGTGTTGGGTCCTATTTCAGTGGTGTGTTCAACCTTAGAGGGGTTTAGCCTGTGTCTGGGCTGTCTTTGTAACGTTGAGTCCCTCTTTCACCTTTCCTTTTGTGTCTAGGTGTGTCTATTCACACTGCCCGGTGAATAACTGAAACACATTTAAGACAACAAAAACAAAAGTGCTGTGGAAATGAAAATCAAAACATGCAAAGCAGGTGCAAACCAAGATTGTCTCTAGGTGTTTAATAGGCCCATTCTATTTTCATAAAAGAAAATAAAACAACAAATATGGCATTGAGGTGGTTTTGGAAGCCACTGGAACTCGTGTGCATCCGCTCGCTGCAGGCAACGTTTGGGCATCGCATCGGCAGCCAATGCTCCTGGTCGACACTTATGACAAGAGACCTTGCAAATGTGCTGCAGTGATTTTGGCCGCAGAATCGCAGCATGGGAAACACCCTTCACATGGACACGCCGTCACAATGTTGGCACAGAAAGCGGTCCCACGGTAAAGCACAGGCTGCCCGCACATCCGACCCTCTCACTGCGGCAGCAGGGCTCGAATGAGTGCAGAGGGAATGGTTTTGTGTGCCTTGAGCAAATGGCATTACTAAAATTAAGAATAGTAAAATTTTGTCAAGGGTATAAAAATATATAAATAAGAATACTGGTATATTCTTATATATAAGAACACTATATGTTGAAACGTCAATATTTACAAAACATAGTCTTAGGTTCAACAGATAATGGCACATCTTGCCAAGTTATTATGAGATGCTCGTGTTGACGTTGGGCCGTAACTCCCATGGCCACCACTCGCAGCTGCAAATCGCGACACATTCTTGATTTTTGCTTTGCTTCGGCGTGGCGAAATCATAACATTTCGAAAGAAGAAGACGTGTTTCCTATCCCCTTTCTCAAAATAGACAAATGTAAAGAAAAAAAAATGATTGTCTTGATTTTACAGATAAAGTGTGTATATGCAGAATGTATTTCCACAGCAAACTTTTGGGGCTTGTGGCAGACTTCGCTGTTATTTTTTTCTATTTTTTGGTTACACGAATATAAACCAATTGGAGGAGGACGAGATAAGAGAGGTCAGGGCACCAAACTCTGGTTGGAATGATTAGTGGGCGGACACATTGCAAGCCGCCTTTGTCTCTTCGCACTGTTCAAACGCGTTCCAACGCCCAACACCGGCATGCGGTGTCCGCATTTGCCACTGCCCCTTTGGTGCCAACACTTTACCAATGCGCCTTTAGGGGAAGTGGTAGAGTGTCAGGCTCGTGCTAATGAGGCCGTGGGCTCGATTTCTTTCAGGTTGTGTTCACACTTTTGTTCTTCTCAGTTAATTACTGTTTCTTATCAGTTATGTGTTTTTTTGTCCTCTGAAGTAAGTGTTATATATTTCGTAACATGTTTCCGTGGCGTTTCGTCGCACTTTCCTTGGGGACCTCGGCCCTTAAAATTGTACAAGCCTGCAAATTTGTTTGTAACATTAAAATTGTTGCATCGCTTCTTTCAGGTTTTCCGAGAGACCTGGCTTACTCTACAGTAAAAACAGCGCTTCAAAGCCTCAAAGGAGTTCGTATGGCACACAGCCTTCATGTTTGGTCACTCACGCTGGATAGGAACGCACTGGCTGTGCACTTGGCAGTTGGTAAGTGTCTTTTTTTTTAGCATGAGCTTGTCATTGCATATTCTCTGTGTACTGTAAACTGTAAACTATTTCTTCCCGAGATGTTCACCTCAAACCAACTAGCCCAACACATCATATTGTTGTAAACTGTAAACTTTGAACTGTAAATTTTCCTTGACTGCACTGGTGCCACGCCACGGCAGCTAGCTCAAAAGGGCAGTGTAAATGAATATAGAAGCAGATAGGTGCTAGTATTGCCAGATGATCCCAACATTATTGATGACCTCAGCATAGTCCAAAAACCCTCCTGTATTTTGCATTGTGTGCTTATGCTATGTGCCTGTGTTGCAAGTCCTGACATTATCATTGCCTAGCTGCCAATGCTTGACTGTATTCAAGTTAATTTTTTTCTCCTTTTGTTGAGCACTAAAGATGATTCTCATAGTTTTCCACACTTCAGGGCGAATCCTTTAAAGCTGCTGTCAATTTATTGAATTTTATAACTCCTTTTTTTTTTTACCCCTTCACTCCGTAATTTTTAAGCAAAGATATAATTTGTGGTAGACAGACATCTGTTGTGCAGATTTGAATGAAAAATCGGACTCGCACAAAAATGTACAGGCGAGCTGGTGTACTTTAATTATGATGGTAAAACCTGAAACTGATGTGGATAAAAAAAAAGAATTATACACTGGAAGAGACCCTTGTTTTCTGTCTCTCTCATTGTGTGCTTTTCTGTCCTTTATGATTAACAGATTTCAGGATATGTGTTGCTCTCTGAGCCAAAAGTCAAATATGAAGATATGTTTCTATTGATTGAGCATATTGCTAGCCCAGTTGCTTGTGAAGCTAAAGAAATAGCATTGCAGACTGCTGAGGCATTTACTGTGACGGCTATGAGACAGTACACAAACCAGTTTGACTGACTTTTCCTCACTATTGTTGTTTTGTTGATATGAGCTCCATAGCAGTGTGACACATTGTGCTCCTAGAAGGTATTGATAGCTCCCATAAATATTTAATAATTGACCTAGGGTCATTGCAGGCTCACTATTCAAAACTTTTATCAAGCCAGCCAACATACCTAACTAAGTATTGGGATTCCATTAATGATATAGTTCCAAGGAAGTTGTAACCAGCAAGCTACCCTACTGTTTACCCTAATCTACAATGATGTTTTTGCAAACGAAGTCAGCTGGTCTACTCTCCTGAACATTGTACCTAGAGCAAACTGTTCAGATAACATTTGTACACAAGAATGCAATTTGTGCTGGGATTTTGAGTGAGTCATCACAATGTCTAAAATCCCACAGCGGATTGCTGTTTTGGGTCCAAATGTCACCTATGCCTCCTGATTCACCGGCATAGACATTCTTCCTTGAATCGAAACGATTGGCTCTCTTTCCATTGTGCACAAAAGTAGATGCCAAAGCTTTGTTCACAAAGCAAGTTCCATTTGATTTGGCCAAATACGGTGGTTTGATCTGAGATCTAAGCAAAAGTGATAGAAGCCTATGCTCTAGTAACACACTAGTACCACTTTGCCATACTGGGCAGTGCTCTGCTGTGTCAAAGAAAGCATCCACAGAACAGCTGCAAAGAACTAAACAAGCTCTAGTGTATGAAACCCTGATGCAAACTCTACTGGAACAATTTTTTAGTTGAGTAATAGTGGAAGGGGGAATGAGGAGGCACCAGTACTATATCAATCAAGCTGAGTAGAAACATCCAACTAGGTGTGGTAACAGCAGGCACCAAACCTAATAGGGAGTTTTAGAATAACGTACGCAATTTTAGCGCTCTCGAGCGTTAAATTTAGTGCCTTCATTAGCGCACGCTACGCAGGAGTGTTTTAGAATAGCGTTTCTCCGCCGCGACGAAAAAGCCCAAGCACCTCCTGCTCGCAATGTCACAAACATACAGTCACACTTTTTATTTCACATGCGAAATGCAGTAACTTGAGAAGAAAAACAAGTTTTTTTGCTTCACTGCAAGATTTTAGATTCATTTAATTATAACAATGCGACCGGAGCGGTCGACCGGTCGTGTCCGCTTGCGCCGCATCGGCAAGAAAGGTTTTGTGCACTGACCTTCGCACACCACACTACCTTCGCCGAGAAATGTTTGCATGTCGCAGGCAGCAAGTGGGCGGCGAGCGTTGGCCTCCTTGCTGGTTCTTCCAAAACGCTTCTGACATGCATTCCTGTAGAAGTGCAATGTCATCCTGCGTTGAAGATCGCAGTCGAGAGGATGCCGCCGACGTCTCGCTCACGACTCCAGCCGCAGCCACTATTTTTGAACTGTGCTTGTCTTCGCTTTAGCCAAATTCCCACGTACACTACAATTGCGCACGCAAAGCGCAAAATATGGCTTGCTTTCGGCACATGAGCAGTGGCAACGACGCTATTCTTTGCGTAGGCAAAGGTTTAGCGTGTGCTATTCTAAAACTTACAAATGTTAGACTTTTCTTTTCTTCTGAATTTGGCATACTTTTTTTTTTTATTTAGGAAATAATTTTTTTGACCAAGACCATGTGAGGTCTTCCTTTCGCTTGTTTTCTTTATTTTTTTTTTTTGTGGGCTGTAAGCAAATATTAACAAAGGGTGCCATCATAGGATGTTTCCATTTCCCGTACTAAATGGTGACAACCCAGAAACTATATGATTAGGTAGTCCTCGAATCTATCGAGATAGATTCTTAGAATAACTTTCATTTGTCACACTAGCATGTATAGTCTAGATTGCAATTAATTTCTACAACTGTAATAAAAGACATGTACTAGTTTCCCAGGTTTTCTATATTAAAGCATGCCCATTCTTTTCTGTTTATTACTGTCGCTTTCGGAATGCCTTCACACCATTTATTATGGCTGCTTTCTGCACCTTTTCCAAACCAGTGCACTCGAAACTGGCAAGCTGTCGAGGTGAAGTGACCAATCAGTCAATAATGATTGTAAAATGATGACCACCACCAGATTTCAAAGCACCACATTCTTCATGTACTTGCAAAACTTTGGTTGCGGTGCTTGAACCTTGTCATTGGCCCTGATACACTTTGAAAATGCCCTTCTATTGATGAGAAGTTGTGGAACGCTTGGAACAATGAAAATAATCCAAACTTCATCTCCAAAGGACAGCAAACTTGGCACACAAAACCCAGTCACGAAGGAGAACAAGAATTTAACTTCCAAAAGACAGTTTATTGTTGAACCCAGCCCCTTACTGTGCAGGTCGATCCCGAAGATAGTTGAGAGCTGGATAACAAAGTACATCACAAGGTCACACAATAATGACGAGACCCCTCATCCTCCTCCTCCTCCCCCCCCCCCCCAGTGCGCCCTTCAGCTGTGCCATAGTGGCATAAAATAGGGACCTTTTTCGGTTATAACTGACTTCTGAAATAAAATAATTTGGTATATGTTGATTGGTTTTTGTTTCAACTGAAAACACAGAACCCTATTCATACACAATTTCTTTACTCATTCTCTTATGGTGTTTAACATTGAGTTGGGTTTCAAATGATTGTGAGGTTGTCGGTGAGAGGTGCAGCGAATATTTCTAGTGTTTTAACTGTCTCTAATTTAGAATAAGCTGGCATCACAGCGTGCGGTCAGATGGCAGTAATGATGGCACTTAGAGCAGCCTTTTGCATCCAGAAAACTGGTTTTGAAATAAGACAGGTAGAGTCACTGGTAGAATGAGGATGACAAGAAGGAGTTGCAGTTGTCCTGCTTTCAGCGCAAGCTTCCAACCTTTGATAATGCTTCGACGCCTCGTGAACATCGAGCGTATGTGGTATACTATATACTATACTATAAATATACTATAAAGGTCAGGCATTCAAATGAGACCAGGCTGGGCGTTCGAAAGAGATTCCCCGCCGTTCTCATCTTGTGAGTGACTAGCATGTGGTATACTATATACTACATGCTAGACTACCATACTAGGGTACCATATAAGTAGGTTTTTCTTATTACTATTTATAGAATTAAGTGCAGAAATCAACCAAGAATGTGCCTTCATGTTGCAGATGAGGATGCTGATCCAACTGCTGTACTGCAAGCTGCACAACAAATGGTCCGAAAAAAGTTCAAAATATTCAGCTCTACTATACAAGTGGAAGTCTACGCTCCCTCGGAAATGCTTTCCTGTGAGACGTGCAAGGGGCCTTGACCTTGAATGCTTGAAGAGCGTGGACCAAAGACGTTTAGTGACGAGTTAAGTGTCCAGTAGCTAGCGGATTACGAGATCCTGGCTGTGCAGCTTATGCCGGCTTTGTGGTTAAGCCACGTGACATACCATTCACTTTGTCCACTCAGAATTGCTGGTGCGTATTTTGGTTTAGCAAGGTGCGCTATTGGAACTGACGTTTCCATTGAGTGTATGGAGTAAATGGCTGTGGTGCCAGACTAGCTTCAGTCTTTGAATTAGACAAAGAATAGGTTCCAATTCACATGACTTGGGCTAGCTCTCAAGCCCTGTTGTGCCGTGTAGGGGTATGTCTTGAGGTGCCAGAATTCTCAGGGCAAACATTGTGGCATGCTTTGTACTGCACTGTAGTGCATTCTGACAGGGTTCTGTCAAGAAAATGTTTGCTTCACCTTTAATTTCACCTGTTCTGGAGAGTTGCCATCAAGAATAGGAGATAATCTCACTCTCTGCCCTTGACAGAGGTGTGTTTGTGCTTCACATTTCTGCAGGCTACATGACATAAACTCTTCACAGTTCACACATAGTGCAATGAAGGCAATAAATAACAATCTATCAGTATGCAATATGTTGTAGAGAACTGTAATTTGCAGTTCTCATTTCAGCTGCTAAGCATGAAAGGGCCAATGCAAATCAAAGGTGCAGCAAATTTGCTAATCTTTTTGTAAGTGTCGGAGGAGTGGATGTTACTATGCTCCTTGAGTGAGACCTGAAGGAAGTGTAGCATAGCAATGCTGGTAGGCCTGATAGCAAGCCTTTGCCTTTACGCTAGTGATGGGCCGAATCAATCGAAGATTTTATTTGGCATTTGTCAAACTTTTTGAGCAAAATTTCATCAGAATGATTTAGCCACTTGGCAAATGGTTACAGTTGTGCAAATGCTACATTTGAGCATCTTGCAAGCATGACTGACGACGAAGAGTTACTGCGCTATCATTTTACCAGATAACTGAAAGTACTTTTTAGATCACAAGATATGAAGATAACACGCAGAAAATGAGAACAAAAAAGGCTCGAGGTACACCTAAGCACTTCTTATGAGTTGTGAATGCGAAAGCACATACATCATTCTTCCACTCCCTTATTTCGTCTGCAGCTTATTTGCTTCAACGACAGAATGCGCCCTCTCCTCGTCGCTCTGACGTTGGACGTTTTGTGTTAGCGGCGTGCTGACAAACACACAGTGCCATGAGGTGGTGGTCGTTGTAACTGACTCGCAGCAGGAAATGGGAGCCTCGTCGACATGCGCCAGCCAATGGAGCCTCGTCGACATGCGCCAGCCAATGGGACCGAAGCCGAAATCCATCAGCTTTACTATGCTCCTTTGGGATCGGGGAAACTAGGTGCCGTTTGGCTAGGCTTTTTGCGTGGTTTCATAGCTAGGAGCTGGCTTCACTTGGAGGAAGGATCTAAGGTGCCGTTTGGCGTGGCTTCAAAGCTGAGAATGTCAGCTCGCTCCATAAGACAGCGAATGCTTCCGCATTACAAGCTTGATCTTGCTGACAAAGATGGGTAAGCACAATATGTGCGATAGGCCTTCCAGGAAAGGAGAAGGGCGTCTCAATGGCACCACTTACCGAAGATTCGCTTTCAGTTTTTGACAGATACCGCGAGATGGCGCTACATGACTGGAGAGGCTGCGGAGCAGCCTCTCTAGTCATGCACTGTGCAAATGAGGTCACTCTTGCGTAGTCTGTACCATCGAGCCTGGATAGCTTGGTTGGCAAAAAACTTGGCTCACAATCTCGAGGCGGTAGGTTCAAATACTGCCGGGGGACTGAAGTATTTTTATATGGTTCTCTCTAGGCGTAATGCTTATCGGTGTCGGTTATTAGCTATGACCGGCCGTTACAGCCAAATATTGCAGAAGTCCATGGAAATCGACTGATAAAACACGTTCTGTGTAAATAACACATTGAGAGCCTTAGGTGTCTAGTGACTTCCATATAACTCAAGGTAGTACTTAACAATAGACCTCCCGTAAAAGTCAAGGGCTTCCTAAATGTGGGTGGGGCGCATGACGTGTACACCCGCCGGCGATATGAAGGTGAACGTTGGGCTGTCAACCGCTCTGTGCTATCAGCGCCACAACGCGGCTGCTGTGGCGACTTGCTTTCTTATTGGTGCTTTGCGGAGGTTAAGTGCCTGGATCGAGTGCTGTTCTCACCTCTGCTGCTACTCCCCACAGAAAGTGCGAGGATTCAAGAAGGCGCCTTTCGGACGCTATCGGTAGACAATGCGATATAGTAGTTTTTCGTTGTGATATGTCCTAAACTGGAAGGCTGCAGAACAAATAAAAAAGTAACTTATACTTTCCACTTCTTAAAAAGAACAATGCAACATTGTTTCATTTGTGTGATGTGTCAGCAACTGCGTCGCACTTGCAACAATGTTATATTAGCCACATTACAAAGAGGGCATGATTATTTACCTATTGTGAGATGCTTAAAGGGGCACTGACACCCCAAAGGTCGTATTTTTATTTAATGTGTAAAACAATGCAAGTTGTAGTCGTAAACACACAAAAAAAAAACAAAAAAAAAAACCCCGCATCTTGGAAAAAAAATTGTTTGCGCGAGCGTGCGCCTTTTTATTTTTGGCGTTTATATCTCCCGCCGCTCACCTCCTTGCTTCTTTTGATCGGTGACATGACAAATCGGGAAATTTAGAAGCTTTGTAGGCAACATTTCTATAACATTTAATAACGGCAATCGTAAAACATGTTTTTTAATGAATTGCAAACGCACTACGGCCCCTCTTTTTGAAATACCGAAAATCCCGAGTTCGGTGTAATGTCGCTTCCTGGATTTGTATCCTCCCTCGGAAAACTTGGCGGCGCTCGAGCAGAGGATGATCGGCGAGTCGGGGAAGAAACCGTTTTTTTCCCGTGCCGGCGCCCTTCTATCCCGCCTGCTCACCTCATCCTCGCTTTGGGTACGGTGGCAACAGCGCTTTGCTTCGTAGCGTGGAGCGGAGGTCCAAAAGAAAGTTGAGTCGCAGGAGACCGCAAAAGTTGACTCACTGCACTGGCACGGATCGCGCGGGAACTTCAGATTCCGCATTTGGAAATTGTTTTTTTAATTCACAAATACTGAATTCCCAAGTTTCGAATTTTGAGGATAATGTCCCGGCATCGTTTTCAATCGTTTCGGATAATAAAAAAAAAAAATGATTTTGATGTGTCAGTGCCCCTTTAACACTTTGCAGTGCATGCCAAGATAATTTATTAGAAATTAGGGCTCCGCTGGAACGTGCATGTAGTGGTTGCGTCACTGTTAAACCATGCCGAACAATGTCCGCTCTAGTTCACGTGCAATGTGCAGATCATTTGCCGGCAATGAAGTGGGCACGGCCCCCACAAAAAGTGATGCCGAAATCGAAACCCACTTCCACGCTTTCTGCAGGGAGTAGCAGCAGATCTGAAAACAGCGCTCGATCCAAGCACTCAATCTCGGCAAAGCGCGCGATAAGAATGCGAGCCGCTACGGCAGCCGCGTCGTGGCGCTGATAGCACGGACCGGTTCCCGGTCGGGCGTTCACCTTCATATCGCCGGCGGGTGTACCGTGGATGCACTGAACCTGTCATCCCAGTCGGAGGAGCAACCATAACTCAGAAATCTACATGGTAGAGAACTGGGGACATGCAGGAAAGTCTTGTACCAGCGTGCTGGTTCGTCTCGACTCAGTGATAACTTCGGTCATAATTAATGAAAAAATATTAGTAGCCATGTGCTTTGAGGGCATACATGGTGTGGTCTGCGTTCTGAAAGCTAGATAGTTGGTCATTTTTCTTTTTAGAAATAACGACTGGGGATGTTAGAAGGCACTGAACAGTAGGACAACTTTCTTGTGTAATGCAGGAGTGACGGTCACACCTTTTTGGTACCATTGAGCTGGTACAGCCCCATCACCAAAAGCTTGGCTCAAGCTGATCTTGAACTATACTGGACATCACCAATGTTGTGCTAGATTGTCAAGGCTAGCGTAGCTTTCATAGTGCAGCGGTCCTGCACTGCCGTGAGAGCATGTGACTTCGTCTTGTATGATGTCATTCGCATATGCTCTCACGGGAAGAAGCTTTGGCAGCATTGGAGCACTGCTAAAGCTATGCTAGCCTTAACAATTTAGCGCAAAATTGTGGATGCCGAGAATAGTATTATGAAATAGTGGCTCCAAACCTGATCCAAAAGTTGGACTTGGTTTGGACCTGCTTGAACTGTGCAGGGCTCTAATACAGGGTACATGAAAAGTGAGAATGTCCTTGTGCAAATACCTAGTGCTTGAAACAAGTTTCCTTTGTTAGTACTAATACAACACAATTACAAATGCCTCACTACCCTAAATTGGACACTCTTTGGTTTCTTTTACGTCACTATACTACAAATAATGCACCCGATGTGGACACTGAGACACTTGTCGCTCTCATAAGATTGTTGTTACATGACCTTTTCTATGCACAAGAACAGATGCACATTTTAGTACTGAATGCAAAGCATACATATATGTAGCATTATGATACCCCTTATTAAAGTCTACCATGGCTCAGATTGCTACCCTGGTAGCAGACATTGAGAGAGTGCGTGACTATTTATTGCCAAACACTTCTATGACTGAACGCTTGCAGAGTACCATCATTCTGCATAAAGTTTTAATTTGTTATGATGGTGAATTTAATTATTTTGTTCATGTCCTAAAAAGTATAAGGAATAAAAAAAAAAAATGGCTTGCCAAAAATTTGTTGAAATTCTCAAAATTTTTAGCAGAAGTCAGAGGCTCCGGAAGTCAATTCTGATCGGGGGGGCGGGGGTCAAGGCTCACATCCTTGCAGTGCAGATTCCCCCCCCCCCCCCCCCAACTTTGAAGATCGTACGCGCGGAAAAACCGAAATGGAGGAAGCGACCTTTGTTTAGCCGAAATCATCTCTGAGTAACAAAAATAGATATTCAAAATCTCTAGCATGCAAGAGCGTTTCCGTGGCCTCTCCTGTCACACCGAAACAAAAGTACGAAAATGATTGACAGATAACAGAAATGCTTTTCGCGTCTAGGCGTCGTGCAGAAACTTCAAGGGGCGCCTCCCATGCTAGGCCAGCTCTGAACCCTCTCCGGCCATTATGGGATCAGTGCGCTTAATTGGCACGGTATTTGCATGGCCGAGCTTGAAAGAGCCGATCCCAAGCGAAACTCGTCCAAGAGAGAGTGCAGTCCCTCCAAGGACATATGCTCCGGACTGCCGTTCGTTAAAGCGCTCTGCCAGAGACCAATTTCCCGCGGCAAGAGGTTTTTACGTTTGGGGAGGCTTATCCAGAGCCGGAGGGAGGCCTTCTCCCCGCCATTCTTTCTGATGACAAGGAATGGTAGAAAGGTGCCTTTCCTAAGCTGTCCCCATCCGGCTGCCAGTGATTAAGATGTGACCAATACGCGCGCCTCAAGGCTAGCTCTGAAGAAACGTTTACTCCAGCACTTAACAGGGGTATCAGCTTTACTACCAATTCTCGTCCCGACAAATCGTCGCTGTCCTTTCTTATTCCGCTTCAAGCTTAAAAGGCACGGTAGCATGTTGCTACATTAAGGGAGGGTTGTGGGTCAGCCTTCAGCGTCGGGGGGGGGGGGGGGGGCGTGACCCCTACGAAAAAAAACACGAGGGGGGCGGACGCCCCTCCAGCCCCCCCCCCCGGTTCCGGAGCCCCTGGCAGAAGTTCTGCTTTACAGAGTGCGAAGATTCGGTAGAAGTTCGGCCCATCACTGCACAACGTGCTTATCACATATAAGCATAACACGTCTTTCTGATCATTAATGTACGGTGAATTGTTTGTCAAAGTCAATCTTGCCCCATGTCTATGCGTATGCTTTTATCTCCAGCAGCTTTACAATAAAGTTTTATGCTGGAACATATCTAAGAAACAAGCATACACAAGCTTAGCATGCCTTGTTTATGCATCATATGACTCGCATTTCTTAATTGCAGGTTATGACCCGCGAGCATTTATAGTGAACATTTTGATAGCAATCCTACCATTTCAATTGTGGTTCTTGGAAAGTTCTTCCGTCCATCATAGCGTTTTGCTCTGGTTTTGCACAAAGACGGTTGTGGCAACTTGGAAATGGTTTCTGTGCTATTTTTGTTTGTTCCTCTAGATGTAATGCTAGAGATTGCTAGACGTGTGGGAATATGTGCTGGACACAAACTTTTTGTTATTTATTAAGAGGAAGTGCTGTGAAAAGTACTGGTTTCACACATTCCGAGGTGCATGTTTGCTCATAAACATGTGCCAGTTAAGGGTTGTGTTAAATTCTAATATATATGTGAGCATTTACAACAAAGCAATCATTCCATTGTTGTGTGCACCTTGTGCCTGTGGGTTTTTATATTCCATATGTTCCCATGAGGTTGGGATGCTGTCAATTGCCAAGGTCAGATGAGATCTCTATAATCGAGTGACAAATAAATATTTTAACTTTTGCAGCCGTGTGTGCTTTATGGTTGTCACAAAGACAATACAGTGTGTTTTTAGAGCGCAGCTCTTAGGGGCCCGTCTCCGGCTTGAGCGGCGTCGCCGTCGCCGTTGGCGTAACCGCGCGGTGCATTATGGGTAAATTTCCCCGCTAAATCTACCGGAAAAATTTCCCCGCTAGATTTAGCGGAAATATTTCTCCGCTAAATCTAGCGGAAAAATTTTCTCCGCTAAATCTAGCGTGAAAATTTCCCCGCTAAATCTAGCGGAAAAATTTCCCCGCTAAATCTAGCGGAAAAATTTCCCTGCTAAATCTAGCGGAAAAATTTCCCTGCTGAATCTAGCGGAAAAAATTTCCCGCTAAATCTAGCGGGAAAATTTCTCCGCTAAATCTAGCGGGAAAAATGCCCCGCTAAATCTAGCGGAAAAAATTCCCCGCTAAATCTAGCGGAAAATTTTTTCCAGGGGGTCACGTGACCCCCCCCCCCCCCGCCCCGAGAACAGGTAACCCTCAGTACCCTTCCCTCCTCCTCCTCAAGAGCTGCACTCCAATTCGGTGTTATAGGGAGTTGTAAACGGCTTTCATTTTTTTATATGCCTTCTCTTTTCTCTGTGTAACAGTGAAGCCTGGTTTAGACATTGGTGCAGTGTAATGTGCATATGTGGGGCGTCGACCCAGATAGTGGCATTTAGCGTTTGACATTAACCAGTCTGGAAAAAATTAGAAAAAAGCGCTAATGTCAGGTTTAGATTAACAGTGTCGTTTACTGTACAGGGTGCATGGAGCATCTCCCCCTTCAACTGGCACTCCGCCGTGCCAGCTCATTATGCGCCTGATATGCATCAATAGTGTGTGGAGAGAAATTTTCCGAGAAACTTGAAAGTAAACGATGGGTACCAAAAACCATATGTAAGTTATGTAGACTGGTAGAAGACAGCATACACAAGGACAGAAACAGGGTAAAGGACAGAAGAAACAGCATGTGCAGGGACATACTTGAAGGAACAAAAAGAATTGCATGATTATATCAATTTGGATTTGCCAGCTAGCTTTGATTCATCCTTCGTGATGTAGCTGAGTGTGCTCCCACATGCAAATACCTTGGGCTGCAAAAGATAGCATTGTTTAGGGTTTTCTTACCAATTAAGAACCAAGCAAAGGTATGTGCTGCTGTACTAGTATACTACTGCATAATGGGCTAATGCACCTTAAATATGAGCCCTTGACCGTCAGTAAAGCTAATGAATGAAACTTTTTTTTTTAATGAGGCTAGTTGTTTCAAGAAGCTAAATAGACCAAACCATGTGTGCAGAGTGAGTAGGGTTGATTATTTTGTTTTAGAGCTTCAAATCATTCAATACCATCCTTCCTCCCCAGTGGATAAGGTCCCCCATCATTTCTGCCAAAAAAGTAGGGGTCCACAAAACATTAGTGGTTGCCCTAGTAGAACACTTAGTTCTGTGAATGTCCTTAGGATTTTCTAACTTTGTGGGGATGTCCTATAAATGCCCACAGGACATTCTCAGAACATTGGGACATCCTAAAGATATCCTAAGGACATTCACAGAACTAAGTGTGCTACTAGGGTGAGGTCCAGTGGCATATGTAATGCCTCAAAGCAGGATCTGAGTTTTGCAGCGTGAGGAGGCACTTGGCACCTGCCCCACACTGAAGTGTTAGTGATGCAGTACACTTGCAGTCTCTCCGCTTATTTTGGAAGTGCAGTTATAATGTATAATTTGAAGGCTAAAAAGGAAAAGAAGAATTTAAGCCTGGAGATTTGGCTTCAGGATTTTTATTCAGTGGTGTTGGCCCTTTATACTAGTCAGTACTATACTCAGATCACCCCTCAGCTGACAGCTTAGTGGATGCTATGTATTCGCCGGACTAATCGACCGACTCCATTTCATCCCTTGACTGCACTTTTTTCTTCTGGGTAGGAGCGGTAAAGTGGGATCATGTGGGGAAAAATAGGCGTACGACTGGTCCAACGAGCTCGTAGCCAACGTTACTCTATCAACTCTGTTGGCAAACTCCCATGGAGAGCATGATACTTTTTCGTACCCCTCAGCCAGGCTAACGTTGTTCAAAGCACCAACCTTCTTGCTCGCTGCGGTGCGTCTTGCAACAGCAGTTCAAAACACAACCGTGGCGGCCAAGAAGGATGACGCTTCAAACAGCGTTCCCGAATCTAGGGGTTATCAGTGGAAACTGATGTGTGTCATCGCGTGTCTTAGAAGGGATCACGCTCTCCGTGGGAGTTTGCCAATCCCCACGGAGAACAACGTCGCCCGCAGTTTGCACCGCACTGTCAGCTTAGGGTTGAACCGAGTATAGCCTTGCTCGATGGAAGCCTGAAATGTACCGAGGCAACATAACTCTATGTTTACTCCAGAAGTGCATGCAAAGGGTTAAATGTGCAAACTATGAGGGGCACACCATATTGATTTACACTACTTATTTAAGCCAATTATTAATGAAAAAGAAAAGCCACCTAGTTTAGCTATGCTTTAATTATTCTTTACTAGTTTAGCAGTTGCACAGAACACTTACAAGCATAGGTGAAGTGTGTTGGAAGAGATGAAAAGAGGGTCGATTGTAAATGCTTAAGCTGCTGTTGGGGAATGACAAAGTACTACTTTCATGTTTTGACACTCTTTATGTGGCTTTGATAGGCAGTCCAATAAGGTTACAAGGTGTAAAAGTGCAGTTTCACTAGGACAAGAAATATTTCCCATTATCACAACCAGATAAGTAAGTATTTGTCCTTCCAGCACATCTTGTAGAACTATATAAATTGTAAAATTCAAGCAATACTTTGACAAATAGCAACAGGGAGTTTTCTGGGCTCCTTTCCTCTAACTGATGACCCATTGGTTCAAAGTATTAATATGTAAATATTTTACTGCAACTTACAAATATGGTTTTTCAGCCTTTTCACTTTGCAATGCCCATATAGATCTACAAGTGATCGGCACTGGCACATGAGGTGCTGGTGTGTAAGGCACATTTTGTGGATTTATTAAAGGCAAAGGAGTTTTAGGATTAAAAAAATGCCTTAGGTACACAGGCAAGCTACAAGAGTTGAGGCACAAACTTCACCTATACCCCTCCTAGCACCCAACAGCATCATTTAGGTAAATAAATACTGGAATGTATGCATGTCAATACACACAAAAAGTGGAATGAGAGCCAATAAGCCGTTCCGTGGTGTGTGCATTAGTAGTAGTCTGGCACAGGAGCACACAGTACTCGCACAAAGTCTTCGTAGCGCACTGCCCCATTCGGTGAAATATTTGCTTCTCGGAAGATTCCATCGGCTGCAAAGAGGAATGGACAGTTAAACACACATCCAAATACTTTTGCTCAAGCATAACCGCAGCCACGTCTATACTTTGCAAAATCTGAGATGTTCAAAAGAGAGCATTGGCCACACTGTAAACTAAACTTGCCTCACATTTTTATTTGAACCCATCTGCACCAGCATTTTCTACACCTGTCTTGCACACTGTTTCATGGAGTGCCTCTTGTGAGCACAGCTCATGTGTTTCAGCTACTTAGAAATGAGACATAGGGTTATGAAAAATCAATTAAAAATGTAATTCAGTAAAAAAGAGGGTGCCTAGCAAATTATTATTTTTAAATCCCCTGACAATTACAGGGGAAATTCCCTGACCACTGTGGAGGTGGTTAAATATAAAAGACCATTAAAACACAAGGCACTGAGCACTGTGAGGATCTTTTTGCACGGCTTAATCCAACTTGCATATTCTGAAATATTCGGGTATGTCTAGTCCAGAATAAACGAGCACAATCTTGCCGCCGACATCATCAGTGAAGAAGCCACTTCCGGAAGCACGATCAAAAAATGATGCTCAACCACACACGTCAATAACCAAATGGCAGCATGGCCACCAGATGCACACTTTTGGATACTTTCGGCTTAAGGCTTGGATTGGATTGGGGTCTGCAGCTTTTCTATTTCGTACTAAATGCAGTAGCTCTAACTTGATTTAGCCAAGTGTCGCGCCTTCAATCCAATCAAAGGCTTGGACTGGATTTGTCGGCTGTTCCCTTTGCGTCGGGTAGCACACTCTACATCGGGTGAGCAGAGACCGCGCTCCACTCTAAGCAGAATTTATTGCCTATTTTTCTGCCCTTAAGTCCAAGTTTTTGCTCAGGGCACTCTATGGCGCTTCCGCCTGATTTTCCCTGACTGGGCTCGGTTTTTGGCAATATCCCTGACGATTCCCTGATTTTTCCCGATAATTAAAATTTCCCTCACAATTCCCAATTTTCCCGGTTGCTAGATGCCATGAAAAAAAGACAATTTGTATGCCCACAAAACTGAATTCATTCCTCTATTAGAACATGAACATTGTCTTGTTTATAACCACAACCATACAACCTCAAACAACTGTGTATGTTTTTGATAAAAAGATATATTTAAACTAGGTGGATAAAGTCCCAAATTAAGCAGAAAACTTTTAGAGAATGAAATCTATAAATACTCAAGTACAGTAGAGTTTTTAACCATATCAGTGATGTGATTGGCCTAAGCCATTTTGGAGCACCTTTCGGAGCAGCCAAAACAGTGTTTTGGAGCAGGAAAAGTGGCTTTTGGAGCAGCCAAGACAATGTTTTGGAGCAGCAAAAGTGGATTTGGAAGCAGATATTCTTAGAAAAATAAAAATATTTGTTTTAAGTGCTGTACAAACGAAGGGCACTTCATGTTGTGTTCTGATGTGACTTGTTGCGGCAAAACTCGCTACTTGTGGTTTTATTGCTGAGACATCCCACAAGTGTACAGTACTGTAGGCATTGCCGAGCAATTCCAAAAAACAGCAAGCCACCATTTTACTGGTTCCTGACGTGCCCGATTTTCGTCAAAGAGTAAGCAGACGTAAAACATTGGATTGCAAGCGTCCCGACTGGTGCCTCTGTCGTGCAATCATGTTCGCATGCACGTGAGGACAACTTCGGTAGGCTTGCAGATGCGCGTCTTTGTCGCGCGAGCGGAGGCAATGGCTATTCGATCGAAGCCGAACCCAGGCCACTTTGCTCCGTCGCCAACCGATTCCCAAATTTGTGTGCAAAATGTAACTGTCCAGCATACGACAAAAGAAGTCGAGCGGAACGTGCTTGCAAGGCCGGCAAACAAACTACAAGCTAAACAAACAAACAAAATTGTGCGCATTGAGCCAGGACATCGCGAGCCAGGGTTAAAAAGTTCTTGGAGCGCTTTGTGCAACCACTGAACTCGAGACAAACAAGCGGGCTGTGCGGGTTCAGCGTGCAGACTTTGCCTTCTTTGCTTTAGCTCACTTGTCTTCACCAACTTTCTTTCGCAACAGAGTTTTCGCATACCGGGGCCCTCTCGAAAGAAAGCCCACCGAGAGAAACCTAGGAAATCAATACTTCGACACAACAGTCCGAGTTAAAGAGGTATTTTTTTTAGTAACGTATGATTAAAACTAGAAAAGGAATGGTGATGAACATGCGGCGGTACTCAGTTTCATTTTAGAAAGCGCCATATAGACAGCGACGTGGGGACGGCAACACCCGACGTCGCGCGACCACGGTGACTGGAAGGCAGGGACCCGATATAGTTTCCCACGGCCGTTGCTTTCAGGAGCGAGTGCTTCAGCTCACAAAGTAACTCACGCCGCGCAAAAACGTGTTTGCTTTTCGCAGCATGACGGCATGGCTAGTACCCGGCACTCTAGCGTCGGAGCGTCCGCACACACCCACCTCTATCGTTGAAAACATAAAAAAAAAAAAAAAAGACGCGAGACGAAATTTACAAGACGATGAGAGTGCAAAACGTGAAACGGCAGGAAAACCAGGCAAGACTGGATGGCGCATGCTCAATTACGGTACTCAGTTAAGTTTCGGTTTTTAAAGGCAACCGACATTGGTCCTTTGGCGCAGGCTTGGCGCAGATTACCCATATTTTGGCAAAATGTAGCAGAATGTAGCAGGGTTAGCCACTTGGCGCAGTTTGGCGCAATTGACGCAGCAATCACATCACTGCCATGTGGTCATGAAACCAGCTCGTCTGCGTACAATCACATATTCAGTGAATTGCCATAATTTATTAATCAACTGCTAAACTGAAAGATTGCAAAATGCTCTTACCTTCGCGGGGGCTAAGCTTCTCGCCCCAGTTCATGAGGATGCGACGCAACTCCCGCCCAGATATTTGCCCGGATCCGCTCTTGTCACTGGCGCGAAACGCTTTGACGATTTCCTCGGGAATGCTTTCTTTCTCACTGTGTGTGTGCATGATCTCCAGAAAATCAGCAAATGAGATTTTTCCCCCTGCGGACAAAGGAAAAGACGGATATCAGGGGCACACTACAGACATCTGTTGGGTACTTTAGATTTAGGCATGACATCAACACTTGAAAGCGATTCAATAGACCTTTTGCGAAAATCACAAAATGCCGTGTGCTCCTTGCCACCCCCCTCCCCCCCCTTCAGCATCTACCACGTGATACTAAAGAGAGTGAGAGGGTACCGGAGTTGCTTGCCTGCCTAGACCTGCTCGCCATCACCTCTGTCGTTTGCTAGACCCGGTTGTACCTAGCGTTCCTTTCGGTGCCGCAGAGGGCGCTGCACGCTTTGCAAAAAGTCTATTTGCATTATTTCTGTAGTTCAGCTTTATAAAAGGCAAGTTCACTCAAGCAAGCATGGTAATCTTTAAAAAAAAGACACTCTTCACACTGTACTTTGGTTAGACCATAAACCCACCTTTACCTACCAGAATCATCATTCGTTAATTAATAAAGGTCTCCATGAGATGACGAGGAGAAACCCTTCTTCTCGTCCGACGGCGCCCTCTGGTGTAATGATAGCTCCAAGGTAATCAATCTTTGATACCCATTTCAACAGAGAAATCGTCCACACACAAATGTAATCTTTGGTTTTCTAGGGTGCTTAAAGAGCATAGATTGAGTTATCATCATAAACAGACCATAGCAGAAAATGGTTTAGTGTGCCTTTAAAGGGACCATGAAATGATTTTAAAATCGAGTTTCATCCACCGCACGTCGTAAAAGGTGTGAAAAGAAACACAAAAACACAAAAATAGGGAGCCAAAAAAAATTATTTGCTATAGAACTTTTAAAAGAAAACTGGACTCTTTTGCGCCTTCCTTCCTTCGCCTGTTCACTACGATGCATACGCAGAATCGGTGCACGTCAGCCGAATCCACATCGCCTATTGGGTAAGAGCCTACCTCACCAGCACCGCGATCGTAAACAATAAATAGCCGGCGAATGTTTCCTAAAAGTTTTGTTAAATAATATTCAGATCCACATTTTGTAGCATAATTAGAGATGTGTGGCGAAAATTGCCAAATTTGATAATGCTGAGAGCCAAGCGCCATCTATCGTGTGGTAAACGAAGCAACTACTGCGCGTGCGCAGTAGGGCAGGGCCGCCAGTTACTTGGGTGACGGCGACCGACGAACATTTCTTTCTTTGTTTTCCTTCCTCTCAAAACTCTGACTGACTGAACGTTTATTTTTCTACGTGTTCTTCCCGCGCGTGCCGACTTCAAGCAGCAAGAAAACAGTACTTAAAACAGACCACGACGAACAAGAACGCTGGATTCACCGACTCCGACGAAGCGTATAGGCCTAGCAGGCATTCCGACTCGGCGCTGCGTTGCTTCGTCGCAAGACCGTCTGCCTACGACCGGCTGGCGTGCTAAATGGAATATGCCCGCGCGACCCTTGTGGACCCTTCCCGTATTATAGTTTGATCACTGACCTCAATTCTAGATTAAGAGGTGAGGAGGTCAATCTCTTCCCCTTGTTTTCCGAGGCAGTGTTGACGAACACTCGTCGAAAAGGGACTCTCGTCGATTCTATCTTCTTGTTTTGTGTGATATAGAGCTGAAATAAACGCCGTATGGATTGCCTCGTAACACGGTATGTACACTTTGTTATTGGTATGCCATTTTTATTCTGAGAGACTGCACGTCACTGTCGACCCCGGTCCAACCTTTCTTTGCCGAGTGTCGCGTCAGTATCGAGTTGCAATCGTAAAAGAACGGTCCCGAAGAGCTTACCAACAGCGCGAATACAAGACTTCCATCAAGCGCGCGCGTCCGCTCCGAGTGTAAGCAGGTATTTACGTGGCTCTTGCTGACACTCGTAGTTCAAACGTATCTTTTTTAACGTCGCCTCGCTCCTGCATCTCCGAGGCCGCGAAAAACGCCATCTACGTCGCTTTGCAAACGACTGACACGGGCCGGCCCTTCTGCCAACAATGACGGGGTGGTGACAAGACTCGCTGCACTTCCCAACAGGCATACCGGCGTATGGGACTAGTCCCATGCTGTCGCTGTAGCGCAACATATCTCATTGAATTTCGCTCAGCTGCGATGCGGCGATGAGAGGCGCCGATTCAGGAAATACGTCGGTGACATCAGCGCAGTAAAACCTACCGGCGCACCCCAACTCGTTGCCGCTACTGCCGAGAGAACTTCCGGTTCCGGAAACGGTCTACGTCACGGCTTCTTTTGCGGTCAGTTGGAGAGAATGAAAAAGTCGATATTTCAATAATTTTTTGTGTAAAAGTTAATAAACCGAGACGAAAACGGATGCCTGTTCGGCATTCAGTGAACATTGACGGTTTAATGTAAAAGTTATCTGGAAAAAGTAAAAAGGTCGATGTCTTGAGTCATGCTTTTAAGCGGTTATTAATAATAAGCTTTTAGCATTTTACCATGAGAGTAAAGTGCCTGAACAAGCGGGAATGTACATTTGATTTAACTAGAGGCTCGAAATACTAGCACAAAAAACGGCTTTCCAGAATACTTCTTTGCTTCATTTGAAATGTTTACTGCGCAACGAGCAAACTTTCTCCGGATGAAATGAAAAAATATCCAGCACCTTGGACACCGTTTGGACCAATGCTCGAAACATTCAGAAAGGCTGCTAGACGCTCACTTACGCTCTTTGATAAAATCCACACTTCACGTTTCTTGAAAGTACCGCCAATCACTGTTATGCGAATGTGCGAGACATGTGCCACGAGCGAGTGCTCTGCCATCATTCCCTTCCAAGGGCCACTCATTTCAGTGGTGCACCACCATTCGCCTCCAACGGCCGCATGCAAACTTTTAGATCAAAGCCAGTTGGCAAGCTTCCTAGAATGCTGGCACCTTTTCGTGGCACGTCCGCTCGGCGGCGCTTGCTACACTATTAGCCCGCCCTATGAACAGAAGCAGCGGAACCGGTGGATGCACATTACTTGTGGTGGGAAGTGATTCTGTTGTGGTTTTTAGGGTAAACATAAAGTTTGCGCAAAAAGGGCGTCGTTCGAAGATGGTTTTCTGCTGCCCATAGAGGCGATGACGCTGGTAGCGCTAGAAATGCCATCCGCCTGTGCCTGCTCACATGCAGGCAACATAGAACTGTTTTCAAACGCCGCTCCTATATGGAGCTTGTCAGCTCATAGATCTAAGAACGTTGCAGCATGCGGTACAGGCCTCGCACATTTCATGATACCTGTAAGACAAACACATCGAGGATCTTTATGCCCAATGCATCGTCCAGCCCCCTAGTGAAGATCAGTGTGTGGACTCATTGTTTTCAAGCATATGATACCGGCTTATTGGGCCATTTAGGCTTGAATTATTTTGTTTGCAGTACATTAGGGCTCCCATTGTTTCGTTTATCTCTGAAACACCCACGTGTATTGAATTTTGAGCTTGTCATTTCATGTTTAGTCCTTTTCAAGGTGATGATGTGATGTCACATAAGTCCCCTTTGTTCCGAATAAAACCTGCTATTTGCAGGCCTCTAGGGGCACACCTTTTTCAGCAAGCAGTAGCAGATGCAGTTACCTTGTAAAATTTCAATTACGGTACTACCTTTATGGCACGCAACTTCTTGGTCGGAAAGCAGGTAAACACACATACAATGCTATGCTATGGTTAACTTCCAATGCTATGGTTAACTTCCACCAGCTCGCCTGCACCCTTACAATTTTTTCACAATGCTTGTCTCGAAATATGGAGGTATCGACTCACCTTTATTCTTGTAGTACTTTTTCAACTCGGTTATGGTAGGACTCAATCCCAGAGATCGCATAATGAGGGTAAGCTCGTCCAGCGTACGAATTTGGCCTGAATGGGCGTTTAAGTAGAAGCAGTCACGAAACTCTGGGTAAAAAGAGAAAAACGAGTTGAACGAATGTGTGTACCGTGTGTACCAAAAAGCATAGCACCTCGTAGTACACCTGTCGGTGCCCGAGCAGGAGCTTTGACAGAATGACCGTTGTCGAAAATCTATGACAAAACCGTTATTCGCAAACTTTAAGAAGAGCTCACCATCAATATCCTGCTCTCTGAAGTATCGTGCCTGAAAATGCGAAAAAAACGATGTTACAATCTGCTCAGAGCTCAATCGGGTCAACCACAACTTCCGCCAAGCCTCCGTCGCTTTTCTCCGATTGAACAAAACAGTTACTATAATTGATTTTTCCAGATTGTTCATCCCGTCGGCGCGGATAACAAGTCGAACTCTCACCATAATTGGAAAATCACAATGTTTTACGCAGTATAAAGCCGGTCGTGTTGTCCGTCCACTATCAAACCAACCACGACCAACGCACTGCCCCTAGAGCGACAATACTGCGCGGAAAAATGTAGTGCAAATATTGCGTCTATTTCGTAATTTATAAATTAACTTTTATAGTTATAAATAATAAAATTTATAATTTAATGAGTTTTATATTTTAAATATTAAGTCATATATTTAACTAAATAAAAAGTAAAAAGTTTTGCGCATGCTCACGTTTAGCGGAACAGGAAAATGGCCATATTCCTACGCGATGCTGAAGTCTGCTACTGACGGCGATTTTGTTTGTGTCCGACGATTGTATCACAGCAGCGGAAATCATTTGAGGAAAGTTAGCAAACCTTTTTGTTTTTAGCGGCTTGTCGTGCTGTATATGCGAAGTTTTATTCAGTTACCTAGTTCACACGAGAAATTTTACAATGCCGAGTTTGGAGGAACTTTTACGTACTCATAGCGGTCGAGATGGGATTATTCGGACGTTAGGTTATGCGTGTCTCTTGAGCAGTGGCCTTACAAAAGGCAGTTTATCGAAAAAGTTTGGAATCTTGAGTTCAGAGTTTAGTCATTGCAGAGTGATCTCCAGGCTGTTGGACGACTGGCCGATGTTGACGTACAGTATGTCGTACGGTCTAGGGACTCAAGTAAGTTTGTAAAACTTGCTTTTGCGATTGTGCTGGTTCAAGTTTCACATGCGAAAGACGACAACGACGTAGAGGGGCGACAAAACATAACCTATTGTTTCGTCCCTGTCGTCCCTCTTTTTGTTACGTAGCACATTATTTTCGAACAGATTATTTCGCATGTTGGTTTGCATTTACAACGAAAGAAATGGCAAGAAACCAATCGAAAGCACACTCAGTTTCTAAGTCAGCGGAGGAATAACTTCCCTAACCCATGCGTGATGTAGACAAATGCTAAATAAACTTTACTTCTGTTCATGGCCACAAAAATAATTGTCAGGCAGGGGCGGAGGCAGGGGTGAGGGCGGTGATGCTTTCGTACATCGTTTGCGGAATTGTTGAGCAGAACGTGTCAGCTGTAACTCCAGCTTAAAACAGAGAGCCCGTAGACCTTAGGCCATTATGCAGAGCAAATTGAGTTGAGATGTCTCAACTGTGAGATTCATGGCAAAATAGACAGCTTCAACATAGCGCCTTGTCAGTGGATATATCTTAAGATTCACCCTGGATGGGAACTTCAGCGCAGTGCTTATAAGCAGGGCCCTATGCTACACGGCAGGACCAAGCAGGACAGGCCGTCTGCAGCGATTGGTCAGTGGCGCGGCGCTGACCAATCACTGCAAACGATGTTGTCCCGGTCCCTTGGTTCCGTTTGGTCCCGCCGTGTAGCATAGGATTTATAAAATTTAGAAGCGCTAGCAAAGACGACAAAAAAGGCAGGCAAACAGGAAAAGTGCTTACTCTCGACTGAACATTTATTTAAAAACAGCTGAGGCAAACAACCTCGATAGAAATACACTGAATCACTCAGTGGCGTCACTCATCACCACGTATTAATGAAATCAGTCTCTTTTTGATGCAGGAAAACTGACAGCTGGCTGACACAGCCTTCGGTGCCCTCTTTCTTTATAGCATGCGCTTCAAGCACTTCCCTTGCAGCTTTTTCACAGGCCCTCCCCACAATCGTGGTATTTTGAAAGTTGGGCTGGCACAGACAGTCTCTGCAATGAAGAGGCAAGTGTCCTCCTGTTGTCGAGCACAAAGACAGGTCATGCTTGCGCATCCTCTCATTTACACACTGTCCTGTATGGCCGATGTACACCCTACCGCATGTCAGCGGTATTCTGTACACCACGCCCACATTACAATCTACAAATCTTTTGGCATGATTGACGGTGCAAAAGCTCGCGTCATTCTTTTTTCCTGAATCTGTGGGCATAATTGGGCCAACTTACATGGCGCTGGAAACACCAGCGGCACATCAAATCCTTTTGCCACCTTTTTTAAGTTATGTGAAATTTTGTGCAGCTAGGGGATGACTTGAGGTCTCGTTTTTGTTTTTTATTTTATACCCTGACACTTGTCCTTGAACTTTTTCAGCAGCGTCTCGGCAACTCCAAGCAAAAGTGAAGTTGGATAACCGGTATCTCTAAGTCGATTAACCTGCAGGCTGAAGCTGTCACTCATAACATAGTAGCAAGACTTCTGAAGTGCCGCATGGAGACAAGACGAAGCAATGCCCCCTTTTTCCTAATTTAAAATGTGTCGAATTGTAGGCGAGGATTCCCTTTCTGGAGCGCGGTTGGTAACTCCAGCACACTTGGTTTCCCGTGAACTGCAGTCTCAAGTCTAGAAACTGGAGAAACTGGGCATCCGGGAGTTCCTGAGTGAACTTTAAAGTGGCCCTGCAAGGACTTTTTTAACTGGTCTTTAGTTTGCACCGAAATTGAGCGCACTGAACATAGTAACTTAATGAAACTTTTCTTTTCTCGAATTTCGCTTTATTTTAAAAGTTACATGCAAGTTAAAATTACAAAAACAAGCAAAAAATAACCTCCTTCATGACGTCCTTGGTTGCTCTAGCGGCCGTGAACTAGAGGAGGGGTAGTGAGCTCAGCGAATGCTCACGGCTGCCGCACTCCGTGTCGACGGCTTGAGAGGGCGCCACTAAAGCATGTTCTGGATAGGCTGTATGAGTCAGGCAGCCAGGGCAGCTCGCATTGCATGTGGTGCACGATTAAACACTAATTCGGCATGACACTTCATTGGCCGCAAGCTACAGCAAACACAGGGTAAAGATCAGTTCAGAACGGAAGCCACTTCACGCTGCCATACCGCCAAAGGGCCGAACCGCAAGCCAAAGCTACTCGCCGAAGGCCTTTGGAAAGCTCGGAACCATTTGGATCCTCGACTGCAGCGCCGCTGCGTACATCCGGGACCTTTCTACGCTCTCCGCTAGTCGGTGCCTGATCCCACTACGCCTTTCTAGTATGCGCCGCCTTTTCCGCCGCTTGGTGGTGGGTATGTCGACAGGTCATTTCTTGTTTCCATACTTTATAAACTGCATTTGTTTCTTTTCTGATATAAAACACTGAACAAAAACAACTTTTATAAAGAACTGAAACCACTGAAGCTAATAACCGCCACTTCTATTTTGTATTTCGACTAAAAAGAAGCTTTTAGCGGCTCTTACCAGTAGTAAGCCCAGGACCAAAAACTTCACATTTCGTGCGTTTTCGGCACCGCGGGTCGCCCCTGTAGGGAAAGGAGGTTTCCGCGTCGTCCGGTTAAAATATGAAGCACTGATATTTAGTTCCTCTCTCCGTGCCCGCTGGTTTGCCCGAACCCCAAGAGACATGGAAACCGCAAAAAAGGTAGACGCTTAAATATGATTGCAGGGCCCCTTTAAGCCATTTGAGTTGTTATGAAACACCTTTAACACTTTCAACAACCTGGCACGTTAAAAGGTATGATACGTTCTTTCAACTATGGCAACATTCTGACAATCTTTTGACATGCCAGGTTGTTGAGAGTGTGTTAAAAGTGTTTCATGACAACTCAAATGGCTTAAAGTTCACTCACAAACTCTCGGACGGCCAGTTTCTCCACTTCCTAGACTTGAGACTGCAGTTCACGAGAAACCATGTGCGTTAGAGTTACCACCCCCGCTCCAAGAAGGGAATCCTCGTCTACGATTCGGCACACTCCAAATTAGTAAAAAGGGGCATTGTTTCGTTTTGTCACCAAGCGGCACTTCAGAAGTCATGCCACCGTGTTATGAGTGGCAGCTTCAGTCTGCAGGTTAATCAACTTAGAGATACCAGTTATCCAACTTCACTTTTGCTTGGAGTTGCTGAGACGCTGCTGAAAAAGATCACGGGCAAGTGTCAGGGTATAAAAGCAAAAACAAAAACGAGACTTCAGGTCATCCCCTACCTGCACAAAATTTCACATAACTTAAAAAAGGTGGCAAAAAGATTTGATCTGCCACTTGTGTTTTCGGCGCCATGTAAGTTGGCCCAATTTCGCCCGAGGATTCAGGAAAAAAAAAACGACGCGCGCTTATGCACTGTCAGTCATGCCAAAAGATTTGTAGATTACAACGTGGGCGTGGTGTACAGAATACGGCTGACATGCGGTAGGGTGTGCATCGGCCAGACAGGACGGTGCATAAATGAGAGAATGCGCGAGCATGACCTGTCTTTGCGCTCAACAACCGGAGGACACTTGCCTCTTCATTGCAGAGACTGTCTGTGACAGCCCAACTTTCAAAATACCACGATCGTGGGGAGGGCCCATGAAAAAGCTGCAAGCGAAGTGCTTGAAGCTCATGGTTTAAAGAAAGAGGGCACCAAAGGCTGCCTCAGCCAGCCATCAGTTTTCCTGCATCAAAAAGAGAGTGATTTTATTGACGCGTGGTGATGGAGGGACACCACTGAGTGATTCAGTGCATTTTTATGGAAGGTTGTTTGCCTTAGCTGTTTCTAAATAAATGTTCAGTTGAGAGTAAGCGCTCGTCCTGTTCGCCTCACTTTTTTTGTCCTCATGTTTGTATAGCGCTTCTAAATTTTATAAGTCATGAATTAACTTGCTTGCTTTGCCATTTTAGTAGCATAGGACCCCAGCAGTAAACAGAAGTGGCCATGGCTGACTGCCAGTCACTGCAGATGGTCTATACATGCCTTGCACATGAGGTCGTATGGCACTGTACCAGCCATCATTGTTAATTAATTGGGGTTGTACGGATATTTAAACAGCGTGTAGTTGGTCAGCCATTTTCAAAGTTGCGACGAGTCACTCGATGTAGATGAGCAATTTAGCCAGTGCAGTACAACCGCTAGTCTGAGGTCTTTAACGTGCATGCAGTAGTGATGCATGACTGCACGCCGGTGCAATGCTCATCTAGATCGAAACGGGTAGGGGTGGGGATTGAACCCAGGATCGCTGGGCTCATTGCTCCATACCCTGCTCCTGTGTCCGTACCTTCTGCAGCAAATATTTGGCACCATCGAATTTGTTTTTGGCAAGGCTTGCCGAGAAGAACAAATTCAACGATTCCAAATGTAGGCTGCAGAAGGTACGGATACAGGAGGAGGGTACAGAACAATGGCGGTGGGTGGGACATCAATGCAAGCTATGTATTGTCCGTTGCAACTCGAGAAGGTAGGGCGAGTGAAAGGAAGGCCAGCGAGGAGGAAGCAGACGAAATGCTGGAGAAAAGGGGGGAAAATGTCCTCTTCTCTTTAGCGTTTTGTCTGCTTCCTCCTCCCCATCCTTCCTTTTCCCCGCCCTGCATTCTTGGATTGCAACAGACTATAGTTAATGCAAAAACTATAGAACTTATCCAAAGTGCGAGAATTCTACGTGCAATGCTGCCTGAGGTTACAAAAATAAATGTTAATTGCACGCATTCTTGACAGATGGCACTGGAGGCACACAAGGTGTAGTGTAGATTGTAGTTACTAGATGGCGCAAGAGGCGATCCTCCTCTCTCGGCTACCCTTCATCCCCCAAAGTGCGATTCACGGGGAAGGCCCACTTTCGGGTCGGGAGAGCTCTTTGTAAGTAGACACCAGTCACTCTGATGACAGCCAGCTAGAGAGCTGGCTCTTGGGAGGGAAGTCGAGGAGCGACCCGCCACAGGATTTGACCGAGAGCAGGCGTAGCTGTGCGAGCCCTCTGTAGGGAGTAGCCGCCACCACCGCAACTGGACGCCAATGTAGTATGGTCTCTCGACCCTTTGTCGACTCAGTCTGTTTCCTTTGCGTGCTTCTGATTCTGGGTAGCTTTGCCGAGGCACGGCCTGCCAAGCTTGGCTCTCCGATCGAGCCACCGCCTTAAGACAAGTTGCGGTTGGAACACTATAGAAAAATGCTTGCCCGTACTTCCCCATATATTGTGCCATCATCATCTTTGTTTCATATTAAAGCCAGATAGAGGTGCCACAAGCCCAGTGTACAACAACGCTTTCAAATTCCACAACACCTGCAGGAGGTCCTCCTCTTTCAAGTGTTCGAATTGAAAAAAAAAAAAAATTTTTGTTCATTGACCTTGTAAGAGAATGTTGTCCTAGCAGCACACTGGGATGACCTAGACTCACTGACATGCGAGAGTAATTAACCGATAAAGAAGCCTTCTACTTGCATGTTCTACCTTTGCGGTTTTGAAGCCATTTCTGATTGCAACCTGTGTAGAGATCACTTGCACAGTGAAACCTTGGGCTCGTGTAGATTATTTCGTGGCCCTGTTGTAGTCTCATGTCCTCGACTCAACACAAGCACTCATGCAGAAAAGAATTTTTAATGTCATGCGCTCGCCGATCGCATAAAAAGTCAATGAAGACCTGATAAACATAGTTGAATCATGAGCCAAAATGTGCTCCTTTCTAATAGTGGTGCCACCCTGAAAGATCCTTCCAAGGTGTTTGGACAAGCATTTTTCCCAGTGTAAAGGAGGATATGGTCTAACCAAACATAAGATAGTTTGTACAAATGACAAAATAATTGCTGTTGCGGATAATCTCGAGAGTGGTACAGTTAAGCAAGTAATTGTCCAAGTTTTCTTGTTTTTGTGGCACAACTAGAAGGCTTTTATCAAAATTATTAGTGTGTGGACTATACTCATCTAGTGGAGTCTAACCTTTCAACTGTACTGCTGTTTTATTCTCGAATCACAAATAACATTGATTGTTTTTTTTCCCCTGACCTTTGTATGTTAAAATGTGGGGTCGATTACTGTTTTTTTTGCTATTGACCTCTCTTGGTTCCAGGAGCAGGATTATGTCTTACGGATCCTTGGAGTTCTCAAAAATATTGCGGACCAGGTGTTCTACCCAGTGGAGCATGTCACGTGGCTGGCAAAGAAGCAGATAATTAACATTCAAACTGACTCTTGGGAAGCTGCAGGGACCATCTTGTGGGCATTTTCCCTGTACTGTGGCATTGCAAGGTAGGCAACCCAGCATTCTTTTTAAGAGCCATGACATTATGGAGGTTTCTGGTTGTGGGAGATTTATGTACACCCTCCGGCAAGCCAGCTTCCACGTGGTCCACCATCAAGCAAACGGGACCAGGTCCGTTTGTTGGTTATGTGCTCAAAACATAAAAAGAACAAAAACAAAACAAAAGAAACATAAATACATAAAACTACTGAGGAGGGAAGTTATGCTCCTGTTTATCGAGCATTCAGTATATGCAAGGCCAGCTGCATCTGTTGACAACGGACGTGCTAACTACGGCAGCAGGTGAATTGTTCTGCACCACGCTGTTTACAAAGAGCTAGGCCTGACATGCAGACCGACGCCTGTTGTACCCGTGGCATCCACCATACAAATATCATACCTGTGCGGCCTTTCTCTTGCCCACGTCCTAGGCCGACGTCCAGGGGATGGAAAAGAGGCATCCCCGGTGCATCGTCTTTTATAACTGATCAGCAAACAAATATCTCGCAGCCACCACCAAAGGGTGCCAATTAGTGCCATCTATTGGTCGGAAGGGCAAACGGAGGTCAGGAGGCAACTTCTTTCTTCCGACTCGCCCCCCGACCACGAAGCCAGGGAGAGAGGCGCCCTCATGAAATCGTGGGGCGGCATATGATAGAGCTGTCTTTATATCCTACAAATGCTCAGTTAAAAAGAAGCTTACAAACTGTCAAAACAAAGATGAGAAACCACTTTTTTTTTTCTGATTTGTGACACATAATAATTTCACAATAAGAAGACCAAAACCACAAAGCCAGTGACATGTCTAAGTGGCCAAACAGGGGCTGGTAGAACTTGTCTCTGGTGTTCACTACCATATGAATGTTTGTAATGTTGAAGGAAAGAGACTGATCTGGTCGTGCCGAGCCCTCCGTGGAGTATGTGCCATCATAGCATGATCGTAAGCCCAGTCAGCTGCACTGGTGGCTCCGAGGCACGGTGTTGGTGTTTGAATTCCTAGCTGGTGGGTTTGAATTTGGGTCGCGTTTTATTGAAGGCTGCTTATTGTTGCAAAAACACCTTGACTAAGATGGTCATTTTCAGTTTTTTTGTTGTTGGGGTGCGCTAGAACCCTTTGTTGTTCTGGCACATAAACCGCCGAAATCTAATTTAGTACGTTGCCTGATCTTGAGACAAGGAAGCATATGGCAGGATAATCACTGATCAGTAATAACGACCGATAAATTAGGGAAGAAGATGCAGTCAATTTAAGATAATTTAGTATTCAGAGGGTTAAGAAGAGCCGTTAAGCTACTGTGGAGTGCGGCGATTTCAGGATATTAGTATTGTGACACTGTGTATATAATACAATATACTACTATACACGAGCTGCATGATGTTTGTACCTCAAACATGTTTTCAAGATATCTGGCTAAACCTTACCTCCCCAAAAATGTAAATCATTTTTTTTTGTCTTAGAAAAGCATGTGTCAAGCTGGAGCTTCATGCTAGTTCCCATTTCTTATTTTTCGAACAAGCATTGGTAACAATTGAACTATATATAGTATTTGCTTTTAACCAGACTTCTGAGACACCCTTATGACAAAATGGACATCAGCTATCTTACATCCTCGAATTTGTAAACAAAGGACCCCAGGCATAGTCAAGGTAATTATAACATTTAGGAGTAAAGCTGTCCATGTCTCGGCACCACTTGCTCTGCATTTATGCTTTTTATAGAGCTTCATGTGTTCTAACTTTAAAATGATGTTGGATGATTGGCTTATGCCTGAATAGAAAGAAATATCTTGCTGTAGCATGAGAAATGTGCAAATATATGCCCTAAGCATAAATGTGTCATTTATGTCCAGCCTTTATAATAAGTACCATAAAAGTGGTAGTTTGATAACTTCTGTTGCCATAAAACATCGTCCTTACATCATTTTTAGACTGTAATGAATGCTCAAAATAAACATGCTTTTGCTTATTAATCCACATTTTAGTGGTTAAGGGACCTGTGGCCCACAAAATATATCACAAAAGCACATCAGCTTGGGAACAATATTAATTAAAAATTTGAAAACCTGTTCATCACCAGGCATTATGTACTTAAATTGCCCCACATTAAGTTTAGTTACGCTGCATTTTTATTGTAGCAAAGTTTTTACTCTTTCTCTAGGTCTCTCCGAACCATCAACATCATTCAAAAGAAGCGAGAAAAGTTGTATGGCCTGAGTGATGACGTATGCAGGTAGGTACTGTTTTCATATTAGACCTTTAGACACGACAGCGACCCCTGTGGCAGTGGTCCTACAAAGAGACCACATAACGCAGGATACAAAGAAGGGTTCATTAAGAGACACCTGACATTACATACCATAGACAAGAAAGAAAAACAAAAATCAAAGATCCACTATTTTTATTTATATAATATCTTATAACTTGGAAGCTTGTGCCAAAAAGTTTGGTGTAGATGCAGTATTCAGTTCAGATTTCAAGTCTGCAATGGCAGCTGGTAAAGCCACCACTTCAGCAGCAGGCTGTTGACAAACTCAAATTGTTAAACACTAACAATACCACATCTCAATGTCCACGACTTGCTCAATTAAGAGCTACGACTGGCCAGGTTAAGGCAACTATTGGGACGGCTTCTTTAAGTTAGGCAGCATATTTTTTCTAAAGAGCACAAAAGTACAATTGTTTCACAACCCCAGTGAGGAAATTGGCTCCTGGATTACCTCGAGACAACCTTTTCAGATGCCTTTGACAAACCAAAACAGTGCAAGCAGTAAGCAAAGGAAAAGTTGGCTAGTCATCGTGAGGCCACCACTAAATCGTCCGCTTACTAAATCAAAAACATACTTTAGCTCTTCCACATTATTGATGCTTCGATGCTGGAAGGGAACTGCACTTGGAAGTTCTGCACAGGAGCTGGTTCATTATTGTTGCAAAATTGTCCCCTTCACTTCAACAACTCATAGATGAATGTAGGGAATATAAAGAACTTCAGAGCAATGTAAATTTCAAAGACACCATTTGAGTGCTTTTTCAAGGTAGAATGATCCTTATCCCTATTCTGCTCACTTGCAACCATAAACATCTGTAGCTACTGTGGGATAGTGCTGCTATCTATGAACACATAGGTTAACTAGCAGGTTTGCCCAAGACGCTGGCAACACGGGTAGAAATAGACGTTCTTCAAACATGGCTGCCTAAGCGTCGCACGTGTGTCTGTCTTGCTCCCGTAAGTTGCCCCTCACTACACAACACAACATGGTGACAGAAGTGGGATCGTGCTGAATCGCTTCAAGAATCAACCGGAAACGAAGTCACGCCTGACTCCTGACCATGGCCGACGGGACAGCCGCCAACGGTACACCCGGGACGGGCCCCCAGTCGGGATCCTTTGTTTTCCAACCACCGGAGCCATTTGTGTTCAGCAACCCCAACGAATGGCCCAAGTGGAAACGGCGCTTTTTACGGTTCCACAATGCGTCCGGACTAAGCAACAAACCCGAAGAGCATCAGGTAGACACTCTACTATGCATAATGGGCGACCAATCCGAAGACGTGTTCGCTTCGTTCCAACTCTCGGAAGAGGAGGCAGGCCGTTTCGAGACCATCATCGCCAGCTTCGACGGATACTTCATACCCCGGCGAAACGTGATATTCGAGCGAGCTCGATTTAACACGCGCGTCCAACAGGAAGGGGAGTCTGTGGAAGAATTCGCGACGGCGCTTCACAGCCTGTCAAAACACTGCGAATACGGCAAGATGCAAGAACAGTTCGTCCGAGACCGCCTTGTGGTAGGAATTCGTGACAAGAAGTTATCGGCCAAGCTCCAACTGGACTCGGATCTAACGCTACGCAAAGCACTCGAGTCCACCAGGCAAGTGGAAAGTGTTCGACAACAACAAGCGGAGCTGACGCAAGACGGGAAGTCGAACGGCAGTGTCAACAAGGTCTCCTCTGGGTCCAAGCAAGTTAAGCAGTCTTCCCGAGGCACAACCGGGGACAGAGCTACTCACACTACAGAAAAGTTCGCGGCTGCCGCGTCGAATTCCAAATCCACAGCTGTTCAAGAAAAGCAATCGTGCAACTGGTGCGGGCGGAAACGGCACTCGAGGAGGTCCTGTTCAGCTCGCTACGAAACGTGCAAAAACTGCGGCAAAAAAGGTCACTATGCTTCAGTTTGTCTCTCCAAACGGGTCAACCATGTCTCCGGTTCCGACGATGAGATCGGGTTCATCGGAGGTGTGTCGCATCCAGAAGCAGACAAGTGGGAGGCTACGGTGGTGCTTCAAGACGACCCTGTCAGCTTCAAAATTGATACAGGGGCTGATGAAACAGTCATCCCGACAAGCGTGTTCCGAAAAATCAAGCGGAAACCACTGCTTTAAGAACCACGACGGCAACTTCACGGCCCAGACGGCAGTCCCTTAGCAGTCCAAGGTGTGGCACAACTGACCATGACCTACAAAGGTTCGACATCCTTACAAGATGTCTACATCCTCGAGGACTTACGCACACCTCTGCTCGGCAGACCCGCCATTCAAGCGCTACAAGTGGTCTCTTTTGTGGACCGCCTTGCCACAAAGAACAGCCAAATTCACCGGAGCTCACATCTTGACGTGAAAAAGGAATTCCCAGCTCTCTTCAAAGGATTAGGCCACATCAAGGACGCCTACCACGTGCAGCTTCAAGACGGAGCGACTCCTTTTGCGGTGAGTTCCCCACGCCGTGTTCCTCTACCGTTGTACCAGCAAACCAAAGAAGAACTACAGCGGATGGAATCTATGGGGGTTATATCACCTGTCGATGGACCAACGGACTGGTGTGCTCCTTTGGTGGTAGTACCAAAGCCGGATGGTACGGTGAGGATTTGTGTAGATTTTACAAAGCTCAACTGCTACGTCAAGAGGGAATGGCACCCCATCACGTCTGTTGAAAACACGCTGGGACTTCTCCAAGGCGCAAGAGTGTTTTCCAAACTTGATGCCAACTCAGGGTTTTGGCAGATACCGCTCAGTGAAGAAAGTAAGAGTCCGACAACATTCATTTCACCATTCGGGAGGTTTTGTTTTAACAGACTTCCATTTGGTATCTCCTCTGCCCCGGAACATTTTCAGAAGCAGTTTTCAAGCATCCTGAACGGCATTGACAGGGCTGTCTGCCACATGGATGATGTCCTTGTTTGGGGCTCCAACCAGGAAGAGCACGACGAGAGGCTCCGTAGAGTGCTTCAGCGACTACAAGAGACGGGAGTCACACTCAACCATCGCAAGTGCTCCTTTCAAGTTGAGGAGATCACCTTCCTGGGCCACAAAATCGACCGCCAAGGGATCCGTCCAGATGATGCAAAGACCAAAGCAGTACGAGAAATGTGCCCTCCCACATCAAAGCCAGAACTCCAAAGAATGCTGGGAATGGCAACATACCTCGCCAGGTTTGTCCCTAACTTGGCTGACGTTCTTCAGCCACTGAGCTCCATGCTTAGCTCGAAGCAAGAATTTGTCTGGGGACCAAGCCAACAGACAGCCTTTGACAAGTGGAAGAGCATCCTGTCATCACAGCCTGTCCTCGGCGTCTACGATCCCGCATCAGAGACAGTGGTCACTGCGGATGCATCCTCTTATGGACTGGGTGCAGTACTGCGACAAAAGCGAAAAGATGGGAAGTTTCAAGTTATTGCTTATGCATCAAGGCTCCTGACTGAGACTGAAAGGCGATATGCCCAGATAGAGAAGGAGGGACTGGCACTTGTTTGGGCGTGTGAGAAGTACAGTGACTACCTTGTCGGCAAGGAGTTTACTTTAGAAACGGACCACAAGCCGTTGGTTCCCCTCTTCTCATCGAAGGCACTGGATGACCTCACCCCGAGGTTGCAGAGGTTGCATATGCGCATGATGTGCTACAAGTACAGCATCACCTATGTGCCAGGAAAGGAGCTGCTTGCTGCTGATGCACTCTCCAGATCGCCTCTCCAAGAAACTGGCTCATTGGACCTTGAGCAAGTGGTCGGCGCTTATGTCCGTCAAGTCAGAGCCAACATTCCTGTCAAAGAACCATGTCTTCAATGGCTTGTCAAGAACCAGAAAACGGATCCTGTATGCCAAGTATTGCGCAAGTACACTCAGCAGGCATGGCCCAGTCGCCGTGACCTCAACAAACATGTCAAACCCTTCTACGAGTTCCGGCATCAGTTCACACTGGAAGACGACATCCTGCTGTATACCGCAAGGATCGTCGTGCCTGTGCATTGCCAGCAAGATGCCTTACGTCTTCTACACAAAGCGCACTTTGGAATTGTCAAGACCCAGGCCAGAGCTAAACACTCTTTGTGGTGGCCTGGCATCAGCAGGGATGTTGAAGAGACTGTAAAGAGGTGCCAACGTTGCATCGAGAAGTCAAGCAACAGAAAGATGCCACTACTACCAACGGACTTCCCTGAAAGGCCATGGCAACGGGTGGCTATGGACCTGTTCTATCATCAGAACAAGTGGTGGCTCATCGTTACGGACTATTTCTCCAGGTACCCGGAAGTAGCACTGCTTAGCAATCTCGCCTCTGAAACAGTGATTGGCCACTGTAAGAGCATCTTTGCCCGCCACGGGATACCGGAGATTGTTGTGTCGGATAACGGTCCTCAGTTCTCGCGCGTGACAACGTCAGCATTCTCCGCATTTGCTCAAGAGTACGGCTTCCAACATATCACATCCAGTCCCCATTACCCGCAAAGCAACGGCCTGGCTGAAGCAGCTGTTAAGATCATCAAAAAATCGATGGAGAAAACTGGAGACCCATACAAGACACTACTCGCGTACAGGACTACACCACTAAACAATGGGTTCAGCCCAGCTGAACTGCTCATGGGAAGAAGACTCCGGTCCACGATCCCAACAGCCAAGAAGATGCTGGTTCCGTCAACTCCAGACATGACACAGCTACGAAAATACGAAGAAGAGCTTCGCGTGAAACAGCGCAAGGCCTATGATCGCCGACATCGAGTACAAGACCTTGCCGACATTGTCGACGAACAGAAGTCTGGGTCGTTGACCTGGAAAGAAGAGGAACAGTACACCGTCGCACTTCTGAGCCAAAATCTTACATCGTCGACACCCAAGAAGGCCCAGTCAGGAGGAACAGAACACATCTAATCCCTTGTTCGCCTTCTCCTGCCTCACCAAACCAATCGAAACCGTCAACAAGTGTGTCAGACGACGATGGTTCGGGAAAAGGTCAAACAAGATGCGGGGACAACTCGCACCTACGCAGCAGAGGTGGCCGGTGTCTGAAAACACCACAGCGATATACTCAGTAGCAGACCTTATGCCTATCCCATAAAAAGGGGAGATGTGGGATAGTGCTGCCATCTATGAACACATAGGTTAACTAGCAGGTTTGCCCAAGACGCTGGCAACACGGGTAGAAATAAACGTTCTTCAAACATGGCTGCCTAAGCGTCGCACGTGTGTCTGTCTTGCTTCCGTAAGTCGCCCCTCACTACACAACACAACAGCTACAATCCACGCAGAAAGTTGAGCAAGGTGAAATTGTTCAATCACCAGGCTCTGCCACCTTCCACTTCTACGCCAGCACCACAGGCAGTTCTTTTTCAAATTTCTTGCCACATGCCTCTTGCACCTGCTCGTTCGAACCATCTGTTTACCCTCCCATCATCACGGACCAATGGCTCTCAATGCCAAACTGACATCTTGTGAACCGAAGACAACCACCCGATCTGTTACCATTGACACACACCAGGAAAATCGCACATTGTTGCTGTCAGCCAAAGCATATATGGCACTATTTACCGACAATTTACGGAAGGCCCTTCCCACGGCTGCATCGAAAACACCATCCTCTTGGGGGATATGTGCACCAGAGCTCTATCGTTGCCGCTCAACAATCACCTGGGTCAGACGCCATTGCACTGGAAAAGGATCTCCAGGTGTTCGAGATGTTGCTCGGCGTTAGTGCTGGACACCAAGACGTCCGTCGATGCAAATCAACAAACTGATCTTTATAACCACACAAAAACTGAAAAGAACATGAAAAGGGGTGCTCCGCTGAGACCGCGCTGCTACATCGTCGAACGCTGCCAGGCTCGTGCTGTTCTGTTCGAGCCCAGAGCTCGGTCTTATCGGTGCTGCTCGTGCCGCGCGCTTGAAACGTCATTAGCTGCTGACGTTGCGTGAGCCACTGCTATAAGTCTCGCGCTTTGGTGCCACCGCTGTAAGTCTCGCGCTTTGGCACCACCGCTTTAAGTCTCGCGCTTTGGCGCTAAAAGGGGTCCCCCCTAGAGGAGTCGCAAGGGCGATGTTGTGCCCAAGAGACGGAGCGATGATGCTGATGCTCGGTAGCTCGTAAGGATGGTGCCGATGGCTGGCATGAAGGCGGTCAATGTAGAGGGTGTAGGCTGGATGCGGACGACAGTTCAATGTGAGCAGGCTTCAGGTGGTCAACGTAGATGGTGTCATGCCGCCTGTTCAAATCCAGAACGAAATACCTGTTGCACCTTTTGAGGACCTTGAAAGGGCCATCGTAAGGTTGTTGCAGAGGCTTCCGGACTGCGTCTCAATGCAAGAAAACATGTGTGGCCTAGGTTAACTCGTCGCATACATACGTCGGATGACGGTCGTGCTGCCTTGTTGGTGTGGCACGCAGGTTCCGCATAACTTCTCGAAGCTGGGTGGCATAGCTGGAAGGATCGGGCACGGTAGAAGTAGGAGACGTCACAAACATTTCTCCTGGGAGGTGAAGTGACTGCCCGTAGACTAGGTCTGCGGCAGTGCATCCCAAGTCTGGCTTGAGTGTTGTGCGGAGGCCTAGAAGCACGATGGGAAGAAGTGTGCTCCAGTTGTTCGGGTCATTGTGTGCTCTTGGTGTGGCCTTTGGGGTACGATGAAATCTTTCCACCAGGCCGTTAGCAGCGGGACGGTACGCTGTTGTTCGAATTCGGGAGGATCCGATAAGAGTCATGATCTCGTGAAACAAACAAGATTCAAATTATGCGCCTCTATCGGTGGAAATAGATGACGGAACGCCAAGTCGCGAAATCCAACCACTGACGACTGTCTTCGCTACGGTTTCCGCGCGGATGTCTGCAATAGGGGAAACTTCTGGCCAGTGGGTAAATCTATCTATGCAAGTGAGCATGTAGATGGCTCCGTCGGATGGTGGCAAAGAACCGACGATGTCCCCGTGGATGTTGTTGAAGTGAGCGGTGGTTGTCTGTATTGTGGTGAAAGGTGCAAGGGTATGTCGATGAACCTTAGACAGCTGACAATGCAAACACGTGCGAGCCCATTCACGCACATCTTTGTTCATCCCTTGCCAAACGAAGCATTGAGCGATGAGGTGTTGGGTCGCCCGAATGCCGGGATGAGAAAGGTTTAAAGTTTAATAGCAGGCAGACAAGAATAGATGACATATGACTGGGCAAATACACAACACAATGATGTCAGCAACTTGATCCTTGAACTTGGCCGATGTCAGACAGTGGCTCGGATCTCTGCGGTGGCACCGACCCGAAGACCTCCTTCTTTGCCTTGTCTTTGCTCTTGCATATTTCTGTCTATCCCCTTTCCCGCTTCCCCGTGAGGGTCGGTGTTCCCACACAGTGTCAGAGCCCAAGCGCGTGACCCTTGCGGTGCCGGGCGTAGGGCACCCAGGCACGAATCTGACATCTAGAGGGCACAACTCGCCCCTGGCATTCTGAGCCCTCAGCTGGCGGGGCAGGTACAGATAGAAACAGCACAACAATCGTGACAGGAGGTGCAAGCATCTTCTTGTTAATGGGTGGCAACATTCTGTTCTTGCTACATAAACAAAACCAAGGGGCTGTGTTGGTAGTTCATCGGAGAGAGTATGTTAGACATAGCCACCCAAGTCACAACCAGCAGGACGAGGTGCGGGCCACCGCACAGGCTGTTCTTGAATGATGTGATACCCTCCCTGCTGGGGACTTCCCCCATGCTCAAACTTTCCCTGCTTCGAAATTCAGGGGTGGGCCTAAATTCAGGGGCCATTTGCACCATTTTGCACCAGACGCATTTGTCCGCGCCATCCTGCGCCATTTTGCGGAAACTGCGCCACAGCCAACACTTTGCGCCATTACAGCTCTAAATCGCACAACGTGTGCCAAAATAGTTCTATTTTGTCTTGGTTTCAGTTTTTATCGACTCGATTGGCAACGATGAGTGCGTTTAGCTTGGTCGGCCTTGCAATTTTTTGTTCTGTTTATTTTTCTTGTGTATCCCGAGTCGGAAGCACGCGAAAAAACTCTGGGGTCGGATTTCAAGCACTACATCACCTGTGACTGGATTGTTATTCTTCAACCATAAGCGGTTAAGCAAGTCGGCCGAGGTGAGGTCTGCGGCCCGGGTTTCAGATAGCGTCAGATAGCCTGAAGGTCTGCGGCCCGTCTTCCAGACGTCAGCCAGTTGAAAACACATCAGCGAAAGATTTCTTTTAGTGCTTCATCGTTAGAAGTTAGAACCGCATTCCTGCAAGATAAATCGTGATTTGATCGGACTGAAATGCTGTCCGATCTGAATCCTTGCCGGCCAGCAGCTCTCACGTGAGTGGTAGATCTGCTCGGCGTACTTTAATCTTGCTCTGGCTCATTGCTTCGAATATGATAACTCCGTTAATCGTAGTCTGATGCTTCGATATTGAGTTGTACAATAGGATGAGCTCAAAATTTGTTGCCCTGTTCCTCCGCACAACTGCACGTCCGTTGCTTACGCACGTCACGTGGTTTGCACATATAATTTCTATGTCGAGCACGTTTGGGTCGTGCTATAAACAGTGCAGGTGTGGATTTTGTGCAGCTGAAAGCCACTCAGAAAATATCAAGGACACTATCTTCACAAACATATGGTACTTGCTTTTAAGTTCTCACTAAGGCCAAGTTTTTGCACCTAATACACTGTTATCTCATCTACATAGGTTCCTAACCAGTCATGCTCATCTGTGCTGCTAAGCACAATTGAAATTGCTTGCATGCTCATCTAAGACAAGCTGAAGTGCAATGAAAACTGATTTGAGCTGCTCCTAGCCTGCTCCAGAATGTAGTTTTAGCTGCTCCCAGCCTGATCCAAGACAGCAGTTTCAGCTGCTCCCATGGCTGCTCCTAAGTACATTTCATTAGTTCCAGCCCTGAAATTGTAAGCTTTTGGAGCCTTACACACGTCTAAGTCTTGCACAGGTAATTGCTTCAGAGTCGTGCATATGCAGTTGTGCTTTTCATCCACTGTTCACATCCTGGTACCATTTCGTGAGACTGTGGTTATGTTTACAGTTTTTTTTAAACTTTAACCATGTTTAGGTTTATTGAATGACCCACCAGTTATGAAGTTTGCTTCGTGATGAAATTTTTGAAAAGGCGAAATGTTGGAGTGTGTGGGATTAAGTGACAAATCTGTGAAATTTATGGACAAAATGCAATGAGTGAAAAAATTGAACAGCACAAATAGGTTCAAATATGTCTATTGAAAGATGATAGAGCCTTCCTAAAATTATTGTATAGCAGTAGACTTGTCATTGCAATTTTGCAAATTTGGCGGAAATTCTGGAGAACCAGAGCTTCAGAATTTCTGATCTCGCAACTCATGTTCTTGAAGTTTTGCAATCATTACTTCATGAAATCGTTCCAGAAAAACTTTAGTCGTGTTTGTGACAAGCATGAAAGACATGATGGAACAGTACTAAAGAAAATACATAGGACCTGCTTTGCCATTTTTGGGTTGGTATGACGAGGAACACGGCTGTTTCTTTGAACATGATAGTAAACTCAGACTGGGAGGAAAGGAGTTAAAACAGTAATAGATACAACAGAAAAAGGGGGACAGACAGTGCATCAAACTCAGCGATAAAATTTATTCCGTCCAAGCCTTGCATACTTTTTTTCCAATGTTGTCAATGCAACAGACAGATATGTACCTTCCTCATTACGGTTCCATGAGAGAGACACTTGTCTAAAACAAAACAACACGCGAACAAACACACACACACGCCCACACACAAAAAGAAAAAAAGAGGGGTGTCAACTATTGTCTTACCTCCTGATATCTTCACCTTCACTTTTCATGGTTGAGACCATTGGAACAAAATTCATACACGGACATACATGACACAATGGACAAACTTAGATTGTCCGAACTTCTACACAGACAAACAAATAACCTCGGGTTCAAACTCAGGCACACTGCAGAAGAATAAAACAAGCCCAAAAATGGAAGAGTTCTAGACCTACTGACAACCTAGCAAACAACTTTTAAAAGAAAACACTTTGGAACTTTATATTTTAACAAATCTTTTGGACATATTGCCAAGCCGCATGGGAGGGTGACTGATGCAGTTTTTCTAAATTACTATTTGAATTGTTTCTCTCACGACAGATTTATCATCATTGGACTCTGTGAATCACCTCTGTTTCCAATCCGTTCACCTCACATTTGTTACATAGCTAGTTCACCTTACATTGGCCTAGCTAAATCCAAGTTGGAAAAATTGTTCTTGGCATTGTGTTTGTGTTCAGTCAATCTATCATTGATGTATTTCGAGGTCTAGCCTGCATATTTAAAACTTCAAGCCAACGATGGCTCGTGAATAATGCTATTTCTTTCCAAGGAACATACTTTTTGCTGTTACTTTTTTGCATTAATTTTGCATTGTTTAAAAAGGCATCAACTTAACTTTAAGTCAGAAGTGAAGATGGTTTTCACCCCAAACGTCTTTGCACAAGCTTTCATGTTAAAAATAACATTAAAATATAGGATGACTTCCCGCCGGCATTTTCGATTCTGTCTTTCTTTCTTATCCTAGACGTATATAAATAGTTGCGTTTTAATGAACCCTTAATTAATCACTGCATCCTCCAGTCTCCCCCACTGCCTCTCCAATGCATGACTTACGAAATGGCTGCAATACTTGTCTAGCACATCTAGTGCAACACTTGTCAAGTGTGGGCACATTGTCTGTATTTTAAAATGGTAATGTAGAGCAGAGAACAGTAACATTTTTTTCTCTGTATAAATTAAAACATTAAAGCCTGTATTTCCGGGTGGTGTTCTAACAAAGGAGTGAATTTTAATTTGCTCCAGCAAAGTGTTATTTTTTGTTGGAACATATCTGGCAAAGATTGACATATTGGCTTTAATACGCAAGTACTTTAGAGAATTATTCGAGTTCTCTGTTTGCCATTAATTTATATATTTTTTCCATCAATATGAAATGGGTTGGGCATGCAAAAGCAAGTTACCAATTATGTCTTGACATTGACGGCAGGAGAACTTCTAGCCAAATATTGGTAACCCTGCAGGTCACTGCTTACATGCAAGTGATCAAGCCTGTAATTTTTTCGACAAAATGAGCATCGTTTATGACTTTTTGAACTTTCTTTTCACCAATCTTTCAGGCAGGAGTGTGACGCTCTCATGAAGGAGCAACTGGGCCATGTCTTGGGCATCCTTCGCAATGTGGCTGATTTCGTAAATGCAATCAGCTGGTTACCAGGAAGCTTTCTCTGGGCAGGCAAGCTCAAGGCGTGGCACAATGGACTTTTGGGACTCTCGTCTTCTTTGCTGTCCTTAGCTTGTCAAGCTATTCTTTGATCTCCTGCAAGGGAATCACATGAAGTGACAACAGTATCAGTGGCAGCTTCTTGTTGAAATTACTCAACAGGATTGTTTGAGTACATTTTACAGTCAAAACATTTTGGTCTGGCTTGTCTACTAACAACACTCATAGATTTATTACATTTGTACAATGCAGGCTCCTGTGATTGTGTGTTCTAGGATTATTTTGAGGGAAGTTGTGGGTTTCCTTAATGTCGTTCTGAAGATTCCTTGAACAGTAGAATAATCCTAAAAGTGGGAAACCAGCTTCCCCACCATTTACTTGGGAGAAGTTGTTGGCTTTTTTTTTTTTTTTTTTTTGTGATGCGTTTCCTTTTTTTAGCAACATGCCTTGTAAGTTTGGTTTCTCAGATGTTATTGTTGCAAGAATCAAACGTGGCTTGCTTTTTCTTTGTGATCTGTTTCCAACTCCTTCCAGGTCACAATGGGGTGCCAGTAGCTTGCAGATTTATTTTCCTTGCTGGCTGCAAGGGGAGGACAAACGAACTTTTTCTGAGGTGGTGTGATGCAGCATGTGACTTTAGACAACTCTCTAGTTGGCCCCCTACATCCTGCACCAAAATTCATTTCAAAAGGAGGTTTGGTCATTATGCATAATTATGCATTAATGCACATAGAAATGCTTCCAGTCATTATGCATTAATGCACGTAGAAATGCTTCCAGTCCAGGCTGTGTTATGGAACCGGAAATCGACTACGGCTGGAGCTGGAAATCTATTTTACCAGCCGAATTTCAGGGTGTTTCCACCCAGAAATGGAGAAATTTCTTGCTGGAAATTAGATTTTTCCTCATCTAGCTGGGAAACTTCCAGGTGGATCATGTACTTCCAAGCTGGAATTTCTGATTTCCAGCATGAGCAGCATCCATTTCCAGCTGTAAACAGGATTTCCAGCTGCTGCTGTATAATTTAGCCGAAAATGTGGCTGGAAATTCTTCATTTCCAGCTGGAAGCTACAGCTTATTTTAATGTGGGAGGTTAAAGGCATGACACTCAGAGGAATGAGACAAGCACTTAATTAATAAATCAATTTCCACTATTAAATGGTGAATGTTCCTAAAAAAAGTAGGGTCATTCTTTCGGGCATTTCAGTGTTACTCATAAAAAAAGGTCCATGTGAATCTATCCTTTTCAATCATGCCTCAAAATATGCCTCATAAGTAAAACTTGCTATCAGCTAGTATATTCATTAGATTGCATTTTAAGTCAGAAGTGACAGGTTTCTCAAAGAGCTGTGTAAAGGTCAATCCTAGCTATTGATATATATCATGCCTAAAACTCGAGGAGCGGGAAAGGGAATGATAAAATGGGCTGTGCACATTACATTTGGCGAATGGCTAACTTGAAATCGAATCGGCCGGGACTGCGGAAAGTATTGTTGAAGGTGCCGGTATCTACTTTAAATTTATTGTGCAAGGTTTGGGGAGCAATAGTCTTTGCAACTCCAGTGAACCAGACAGTGGCACATACGTGAAGTAGAAAATAAAATATTGGCTTGAGCAAAACTGGCAAAGGGGATCAGAATGCACAAGGGTGGGGCTTGAATATTGAGTATTTTCAGCTCATCATCTGTTGAAATTTCTAAACTGTTCTGCAATTCATTCTTTTCATGAGCAACCCCACGTAAAGCCGGACTTGTAGAATCTTCCGAATTCTATGGCGCAACAAGAAGCTCTAAATGCCATGCAAAAACCAAACTTTCAAAGCACATCTATATTCTCACCTGAAGAACGGCAGTGAAAAACGTTCAGCTCCACCGAGACTGTTACCAAATTTTCTCTCTATTTGGTTAATTGAAGTACTTATATTTAAGATCAGTTATTCACTATTTTAGGTAAACCAGTTTCAAACATAAAAAAAGAAAAACGTTTTTGCTTGACAATTTAATCTTGTCAGGGTAGCGTACCAGTTTTTTTCCTAAAAATTGAGCTCTAGAAGATGAAAATTGTCTGCAGGAATGTTACTGTCATCTCTTCACGTACCCACTCGTCATTGTGACTGCAGTAAGCACTGGATTGGGTATGCCCCTCAACAAGTTCAGAACTTTGATCCCTGCTTGATGCTTCACAAAAAAGTACTGACAGACTGAAATAATGCGAAGGATACAGGGCACAAAAAGGAAGGGACAACACAATAACGTCTCACAAAGAGTACACTTTCGCTATCTGTAAATTTAAGCTTTTTAGACAGTGCTTTCACATGGTATTTTTTGGAAGATTATTTTGCTCATGGTACCTGTAAGCTTTCGTTACTTTGTGGAAATCTATTTTAGTATTTTTATGCTGTACTATTTTACTAAATTTACTTTTTTGTACAGTGAAAGTTTTATAAATAAATCTTGAACATTGTTTAAGCATGTTTCTTTTCTATTTTGAGTGGCGTTTTTTTTTTAAAGGGACACTGACACCCCCCAAAATATTTTCTTAATTTTTTGCCAGGCGCTTTATTATGGTGTCGGAGGACTACCCAATTAATATTTTGCAACAGAGTAGCGTATTTTTTTAATAAAGCCAAAAGACGCAACTGCTCGAAACCGAAACCGAAACCCGACGGAGGTCGCAGAAGTGGAGAGAAGAGAGTGAGTGGCGGAAGTCACGTGGCTACACCCGACCGTGTGTTTTTTTTTTGTTTTTTTTTCTCCTTCCCGGTAGCAGACGACATGCGGCGTACGGGAACTGCTCGCCGTGGGATTCTTTTGCAGTTATGTATGTTCCGCTCGTCGTTCTGTACTCCAAGATGAGTTGTTTTGTACATTGAGGAGTTGGAGATGAGTAGTGAGTGCCCGTGGTGAATTTTGATCGGCTCCGAAAAGAATACACCCAAGATGTTGCGTGAAGAGCTGGCTCACATGTCCTGCGTCCGAAACAGAAGTGGCATTGTGCGACAGAGTTTCCGAAAGATCAACGGGATCGGGACCAATGGCTGGCTGCAATTCCTGTAGACCATTTACGGGCACCTCGGAAAGCGGACGCTGATTTATATGCTCCTTGCATTTTGTGGAAAGTGATGAGTTCGCAGGTGTCAAAAAGGAAATCCCATACCATTTAATTCAGCGACGCGTCGTCCACAACATTTGTTTCTTATTTTTTTTTTGTTTCTTCAATGATAATTGTAAAAAAAAAAAGAAATGTAAACATCAAAAAATATTTGAAAAAAAAAAGTTTCACGGGGGATCGAACCCGGTCCTACCGCGTGTGAAGGGGACGTCTTTCCCACTGAGCTACTGGGGCATACCGGAATTGGGGGATCTCTCCTTGGTGATAATTCAGCCAATAAACTGTAAATTGGAAAGTTTGCTGCCGATTTTCCTCTAGCAAAAGCACTCCCGGGTCGAAGTCGGGATGCACCACGCATTGGCGACATTCTCACCTAGTAAAGAAATCGTACGCGTGCATATTCAACTCGAAGTAGACACGTCGTGCTTGACGTTTGCGCGAGCGATGTCTTCAGTCACGAGAAGGGAGCGACGGCTCGGCGACGTCTTCGTGCAAATCGGCTTGGTGGTCGGGCATGTCGTACGGGATGAATACCAATTCTTTTGATCAGTCCCAAATTTCTCTTTTAAAAGCAGACAAAATTCGCCGGTACCGCGAACGACAGTTCTGAAATAGAAGCCCCACGCCCGTCGTCCGCTGCCATCGCCGTCCCTGCGAGTCCCACGATACGCGAAACGCGAAACGACGCACGCACAGAATGCTTCCGGTTGTCTGTGGAACTTTTTTTTCAATCAACGTATTTGCAGCTTTTTAGAAGCCACAAAAAATGGGTTTCATATTTTTTTCTATTTTTAATATTGAGTGTGTGCCTTCAGTGACCCACGACTTTGATTAAATTTGGTGGTCGCATCGATACCTTAGAAAACGGCCCGTGACCGCGGAAAAGAGAGTGAGCGAGACTCGAACCGGCCAGTTCTTGATCGGCGGTTTTCGGGCGGAAAGAAACCGAATTTCGAGCCGCAAATTCTGTTCTGGGTAGTTGAGCTCTCATATGTCACGTACAACTAAAAACCCCGGCGAGCATAAATACACTGTCAGTGTCCCTTTAAAGAACAGGCCGATGCAAGCAGAAATTCATATATAGAAGACATTGTTTTGGTATACGGCTTTACTGCGAAAGTGCTGCAGAGTTCTGAATCTCCTGGAGCTAATAATTTACGCGTTATGTCACTTTGACGGCACATAGAAGTAGATTTAGGATGTCCATCTTACCGTGAAGCTGTTTAGGCATATATATTTAAAACACTTTGGAAAGAGACAAATTCGATTCATTAAGTCGGTGTTGTAGGTGTAGGTCTTGTAGATGATCGAAGGTCTTGTTTCACGTGGCATATAATTTTCAATAACAAGGCGGTAAGTTGGGCGATTTGGTTGAACATCTTCAAACGTGAAAACAGCGCAAAAATATGACAAAGGATAGGTGAAAGAAGTGCACGGACAAAGCGCTGACAATCAACTAAAGTTTAATTTTCAAGCGAACCGGAAAAATAAACACAAGGAGCATAGGAAAGAACCAATCCAGACACACACACAAAAAATACAACCCAACCAACAAGATTTCTACCGCGTCATTACCCTCACACGTGCCTGCCATTCTCCCCGATAAAAAGGACTTCATCATCCCCCAAGTGCACCGACGGTGCGCTCACACATTCCCCTTCCCCTTTTGATAAAATGAAAAAAATGCCTCTTCAATCTCTCTGGCGGTCTTACTTTTATTACGCGCCAAGATCGTCAAGTCATTAAATATAGGTACGCAGCCGCACCTACTGCTATGCAGGCATGCGCACGTTACCAGTAAAAAGTAACAGTGTTACAGTTACAGTTACCTATGGGAAAAAGTAGCTCTGTTACAGTTACAGTTACCGGTTTCAAAAAAGTAACGTGTTACAGTTACAGTTACTGTAAAAACAGTAACGTCGTTACTTTCTCGTTACTGTACGAAAATTGGACACAAGATATCCCAAACCAAAACAGTAATATTTTAGTTGTTACACTATAGTGAAAAGAAACGTAAAATGAGATATTAGACAAATTTAAACCCGAAGGGTGTTTCTTTTTTTGCATCATTCGCCATTTCAGCATTTTGATGTGCATAATTTATCTGCAATAATTGTTATAACCTACAATCAACCGTTTTTCAAAATTGTCATTGGCACGTGTAAGTGAACGTTTTGGTTTATATTTCACTCCGAAACGAATGAGAACAGATATAGTCACATCATTACCTTATGGGATATACTTGGAAGCAGGCCTAAACATAGCAGGTCAAACAGCTTCGAAAGAATAAAGGGGGAAAGGAGATAATTAACTTCTGGTGCTTTGCGAGTGTACGGCGACAACCCCGGCGTCTATGTCCGAAACGCCAACTGTAGAAGTCGTGTTCACTCGAGAGCCTCCGAAGGGAATGAATAAGTTAAACAAGCGCCGGCTTTCTGCACAATATGGGGACGGCTTCCTTGGAAACTAATAGGGAAGAGGAAACGGCGAACGGCTGGGTGTAAAAACGACAGCACGGACACAGCCCAGACGGAATACTCGGAGACATATCACAGGACCACCGACACCCGCAGATGGTCCCCACGAAAGAAGAGTGAGCCAAAGTCGGTGAAACAGACATTGTTTGCTGCCCCTACCACCGCAGGCGCCGCTTCCTTTATCTCTCAGTTTCGTGCTGACTCGTCCTTTCTCCATTCTCGGTCGTGGGCTAAACCAGACAATTTTTTGTTTGTTTAATGCGTGATCACGCTTCTCTTTATTTTTTTTTTTTTGTCATCGAGGAGCTTGGAGAACAATACTTCAAGATGGAAATTTTTTCATGTCCGCGGCAGCGGGTTCTAATTTATATAGGAAAAAAAAAAAAGTAACTGTAACTTCGTGAACAGTTACAGTTACCCCATAAAAAGTAACAGTGCTACAGTTACAAGTTACCACTATTAAAGAGTAACGCGTTACAGGCAAAAGTTACCGGAAAAAGTAACTAGTTACCGGTAACGCGTTACTAGTAACTAGTTACTGCCCAAGACTGCTGCTATGTACCGCTAAGTGGCCAGCGGGGGAAGAACGGAGAGAAAGGGAATGCTCCCTCGCCCTCACGTTCACGCACCTCCCCGTTTGTCCAATGTGCACCCTACCACATGTGAAGGGGATCTGATACACAACCCCTAGGAACTTTTTCCCAGGAACTGAAATTTGGGGTTTTCTAAATGTTTAAAGGGGGGGGGGGGGGGGGGGGAGGGTATTGAGAATAGAGGACCAACCGTGGGGGCAAGGGGGGCGCTTGCCTCCCCAGTTCTCAGAGTGTGTGTGTGTGTGGGGGGGGGGGGGGGGGGTCAAGGCATGGTGTTTTGCCCCCCCCCCCCCCCTCCCCCTGAAACGGCCGCCACTGGGCAGGGCAAACACTGGCCGGCGGCGCCCAAGGAATACCAAATTACCAAGGGCACTGGCCCCCGACCCGCGCGGGCATATTTTTAACGCGCGGGCGATACAAACCCTAGCAACGGCGCTCACGCCGGATTGGCTGGTTCGTGGAGCCTTGCTCCGCGAACAAGGCTCCACGGTCCCTTTGCGGAATCCATCCGCGAGACGTGGGCCGGACGGGCCGTCCGGACCAGGATGTAGGCCCTTACACAAAATAAAGTTTTGCTTGCTTGCTTCGAGATAGGCGCTGCCGCCGTCAACATAGGCATCGGATACAGTGCGAGTTTCCGAAGAGGTAGCGTAGCTTAGTGGTGAGATGTCTGCCTAATACGTATCAGACCCGGGTCCTGTTTATGGTGTGGGCTTACTTATTTTTATTCTTTTTTTCTCGAACTTTTTGTGTTATCGAGGCATTTGGCGATATTTACATTTTTTTTTAACATTAAAACTAAAAAAAAGGAGAAAAAAAAACGAATGCTGTTGACGAAACATCGCTGAACTAAATCGTATGGGGCTCTATGGAAGTGCATGGGGGACAGCGGGGCTTAGGTTGCCGACTGGACGCCGCAAAGCGGAGTGTACGGGGGGAGGGGGGGGGGGGGGGGGCTAAGTGGGTTAATAGATTTGTAATTAGCAGCCGCACACTGTCGCCGCGAAGCGGCGTGAACGCAGCCGCGGGGGTGGGTTAATGCGCTTCGAGTGATACACGCGCCGTCCGAATCCAAAATTGTTCCCGCGCGTTGCCGAGCAGCCCATCCGGCGTGAGCGTCGTTGCAAGGGAGTCTATCGCCTGCGCCGTAAAAGGAGCCAGTGACCAAGACGCCCGGTGCTCATACACAATTGGCCCTCTCCTCTCCCCCCCTTTCCCCCTTTTACAACACCTACACACACACACGCCGTAAAAGTTAGTGATGGACCGCATCTGCCGAACTTCAGATTCGGCAAAGTTCCGCACTTCCCGATATTTTGAAGGATAGTATATATGCGGCAAAGATTCGGCAAAAATTTGGCAAATGTCTGCGCACGCGCACGAACGCGACGGGGCCATGGATCGCAAATGGACGCCGCGCAGTCGCGCGGTTACCATCGCACAGTTTAGTACAACCATCGGTTATGGCGAGGTCTGGAGTAGGCTATACGGTAACTGTGCGTTTGTGAGCTTTTGCGAGTGTGGTTCTCTTCAATACTTTCTGCCTCAAGAGCAGAAGATCGACCAGTAATTTACTCAGTCCACTGCGCAAGTGAAAAATGGTGCGATGCATTCTGGATAACGTGATTTTCATTTGACCACTCCATTGGTGCAACGAGGTAGTTGAAACATTGACTGTCAACTGACAATTACGATCAGTGTGCGCAGCCCACTGCCGGCATACGGGGCAGACTCACGAGAGCTTGCCAGAATGTATGGGATGCATCTGGCATCCTCGTCATATTGTGATACATGTTTTCTCCCTTCGTTTCTTTCCATTTTACGTACTTTCTGTTGTGTGTATATTCAGTACATTTATTTGTCTTAAGAACAAAACGAGCGTGTTGGTAACGGTAATTAGACATGAGGAAGATACATAGAAAGGGGGGACGTCCCCCCTTTCTATGTATCTTCCTCATGTCTAATTTATTTGTCTGTTTTGTTTTTTCATATGTGGTGGCGGGCTGGCAGCAGACGTGTACAAGCTACTAAAAAAAAGTAATTAAGTTAAGTTACTGAGTATTAGCCTTAAAAGTTATTTGAGTAGACTAAAAATTACTCAAATGGAAAGTAATTCAGTATATTACTAATTACCGTAAAAAAGTAGCGAATTACTTTTAAAGTTACTTTTATTTTTTTCTATGCTAACAAGGAAGTACTTACGTAGGTTTTGATGCGTGAGCGAAATTCTGCGAGCCGAATATAAGGCGGCTCGCGTTTTCACAGGAATGCTTTAATAGCTAGTTCTGCTTCTGCATGCCTAATTGTTGTGTACTTCTCTTTGGTCAAGGATGTTCTGCGGATGTGTCATTTCACCTTTGAGGTTTAGCACTGCCTGAGCTTGATTTTGCAGACGGTGTTGGATTGCTTACAGTGTTGCGTAAAGTACGTCTAAAAACTAATTGAAAGTTCAAAGTAAATGAGAGGTTATGTACTTCAAGTAGAGTAGTAAGTGCAATGTACTTTAAGGAACATACTATAATTACAATGAACTTCTAAAGTAAAGTAGAAGTACTTTTTAACACGCTCTTTCAGAATGCCCTTTCATTACCTGTACAACTTTTTTTTTTTTTTTTTTTTTTTTTTTTTTTTATGGACGGTTAGCATTGTTTATAGGGAAATGGTGGTGCATCAGTGTTTTTTCGGGAAGGGCGGCAAAATCGGAGGTGCATCATTTTTTTTTGGGGGGGGGGGGGAGGGGGGGGGGGAGTGGCGGCGATTAATACGCCATAGAGTGATTGCTTTATTCTCGCTGACGAACCATTTAACGCAATCAACTTATAAGGCACTTATTTGTATCGGTCTTATAGCCGCCATTTCTTCACTCAGAAAAATGACCAGATGACGTCTCGAAAGACAGCACAAGCACCAGATTAACTTCAGAGCGGGTGCTGCACTTTGTTACCTCCTTTGAGTGAGGATGCAGTGTGTGCACCTCCTGTAGTGGGCAAGAATTCTTACATTGGGAAGAAGCGGGGACAAGCCCTTTCTTCAAATGCGTCAAATCTCCTTGAGCTTCGGGATACAAATAATTGCCAGTATTCGGAGCTAATCCCACAGTTACTCGGCCTCTCTTGCGTCGTGTCTGTTCGCTCCCCGCGCCTCGTAGCAGTTTTGTTGCAGTGGTGGGCTCAATATTTTCGGTTTTTTTTTTTTGACTATCGAAATCGCTTGCTTCCTTCCCCCCTCTTCAACGCCACCATGCTTCCCCCTCTGCAAATATCGGCTGATCTTCCAACATCTTTTCTCTGTTGATAGGCAAAACAACCACTAAATTTAGAAAGTAATTTGTAATTTGAGTGGAAGTCATTCGGAAAAGTGGTTAAAGTAAACTACTAATTACCATAATAGAAATGTAATTGAAAGTTACTAAACTACCCAGAAAAGTAGTTAAACTACAGTAACTTGAGTAAAGTAGTTGAACTACGTACAAGTCTGGCTGGCAGGCGCTGTGCGTAAGGGTTTTCACCTATCTGCCTAGCCCCGCACACCATCACATGGGCCAAGAAAGGTGTAGTTTTACTGCAGAGGAGAAATCAGCAGGTCCAAGATAGTGACAATGGAGGATGGGGGACTGTTCCAGTCGTTAATGGCTTGAGGAATAAATGTCCGATTGAAAGCGTTAGTAGAGCCACAAATGCGTTTGATGGTGCAGACGTTGTTGAGGCGAGAAGATGTTCGGTTGGGGGGTAATAACGAAGTGGTTTTGAGATCGGGAATGTGGTAGTAGAGTTTATGAATAAGGCGCAGCTGAGAGACTTTCCTGCGAAGCTGCAAAGATGGCATGGTTAGTTGAGTTTTTAGCGCTGAGACACTGAAAGAAAAGTCTAAAGTGGATGAAATGAAGCGAGCAGCTCTGTTCTGAACTGCCTTTAGGGTATTGGTGAGGTATAGTTGATGGGGATTCCAGATGGTTGAGGCATATTCTAATTTTGGTCTGACGTACGTGTCAAAGGCCAGCTTACGGACAAAGGGTGGAGCGCTTTTTAAGTTACGTCGGATTAGTTCAAGACTTCTAGATGAATCGGCACTAATCTCTTCGATGCGGTTATTCCAGGAAAGGTCAGATGTTAGTCTTACACCAAGGTATTTATACACAGTAGCGGTCTCAATCAGATCGGACTCCAAGAAGTAATTGAATGACAGGGTGGTTTTTTTTCCCGGTGAAGTGAATTAGTTTGTATTTAGACTTGTTTAATGACATAATCCACTCTTTGCACCAATTGTTAATTTTATGTAGATCTTCCTGAAGCTGGTTATTATTTTGCACACAAGCTACTTTGTTATAGATGACGCAGTCGTCACCGACAAAGCGTATTTTTGAAGAAATCCCAATGGGAATGTCATTAATAAATATTAAAAAGAGGAAGGGCCCAAGTACGGGCCCCTGGGGAACACCAGAAGATACATTTATTAAGGAAGATTCATGATCATTAATGGACGTGAGCTGTACACGAGAAAAAAGAAAGTCACGAATTCATGCAAACGGTTATTGGTCGAGGCAAAGATATGATAGTTTAGAAAGAAGGCGTCGATGAAAGACACGTTCGAACGCTCTGAAAAAAAAAAAAAAAAAAAAAAAAAAAAAAAATCTGCGTTTGTCTGGACGTGGCTATCAAGGTTATTGTGCAAGTCATGGATAAAGTCGCAGAGCTTTGTTTCGCAGGAAGGTACCTTTCGAAAACCGTGCTGCTGTTTAAAGAAAAAAAAAAGGGATGATAGGTGCCTCATGATATTGGAGTAGAGGATATGCTCAAGTAGTTTGCAAGAAAATGAAGTCAAAGAAATAGGGCGATAATTAAATGCGGAAGAGCGGCTGCCCTGTTTAAAGACTGGGATTACCCTTCCCAGCTTCCAGTCAGATGGAAGGCAGCTTTGAGATAAGGAATGGTTAAAGATGAGTTTCAAATACTCGCTAGAAATAACACTGGTGTTTTTTTTTTTTTTTTAATTTTAGAGTTGATGTTATCGGTTCCAGCGGACAAAGCAAGTTTTAGTCTAACAATCAATTTTTTAATACCGGCGGAGTTAACATTAATAGGATGCACGCGCTCGTAAAGCTCTTCAGGGAGAGTGGGGACGGAGTCTAAGCACTCGTTAGTAAACACTGATGAAAAGTATTCGTTAAACACAGAACTATCGTGCTCGACGTTGCACATCCGACCATTCCTAACTCTCCCCATCTTCCTAAACGTCTGTGTGTGTCCTAACACAAGAAACCGGAATTTTAAAGGTTAAAAACGGCACGTTGCAAATATGGAACGCGCACTTTCATGCAAAGCTGACGTCAAGTGACTCAAATCGAAAAACATGCATATTTAGAATATTGTTATCTCTTCTGGTGAAGGCTCAGCAATCGTTGCATTCGTTTTCGCGCACGAAACGGTGACTTCTAGAGAAAGTAAGAACGCAGTGATTGACTTTCTTTTAACAATGTAAACACACTTGCAGGCGTGCGCTGATGAAGCCTCATAATCAAAACTCTCGTAGCGTGATTCGTGACTGCGCCGGCTACTACCCAACCTCGTTGTCACGCCACTTTCTGCAAGCAAACACTAAAATTGCCAGTGAACACACAAAAACGACATCGATACAATTATCTTGTAGGATATCATCTTATTTAGTCATCCCTGTTTCAATAGGCACTACGTGTTGTATTTATTTTAAGAAGAAAAAACACATTTTTTTTCGTCAGAAAAAACAAACAAAATATCAATGTTAAGTCTGGTACCATTGTATTTTTGCCGAATCATTGCGAAATCTTTAGAAAAGTTCGGCAAAAGTTGCGCCGAATTTTCGATTCGGCAAAAGTTCGACCCATCACTAGTAAAAATATGCAACCATCGGGGCGGGGAAAGAGGGGAGAGGGTCTGGTTTGGCCCCCCCCCCCCCCCCCCTTCCCCCCACTCAAAAACAAGTTGGTACGCCACTGGCCTTCGGGAATACAAAGGGGGCGGGAGGGGTTAGGGAAGTCACTGAAACACCGTACCTACGTACGGTGCACCATCAGCCGCCATTGCTTCGTACCGTTCTCCTGTGCCCGTAAATTCTGCAGCCTACATTTGACACCACTGAATTTGTTTTTCTGGTCAAGGTTTGCCGAAAAGAGCAGATTCGATGGTGCCAAATGTATGCCACAGAATGCTCCGTACAGGAACCTGGTACGGAGCAATGGCAGCTGGTACGGTGCCATATGACGTCACGTGCAAGGCATGTATAGAGTTATTTTCGGGGTGGGGATGGCTAAGAGGGCTGATACGGTCGTGACTTGAGTCTCGGGGTGCAGGAGAGGTGCTCACAGTCATGTAACTGAGCTTTTGGCCGCACGTCAGAAGATACCCCGGATCGAAGCTAGTCCTCAGCACATCGGCGTTGCGTACTAAATACCCTTAATTAGTCTGGTAAGCAAACCTTAAAAGAGTAAATGTAGTTCATTCTGGCATAAATCGTTATACACTACAATAAATAATATATTCGGGTCATTTCATCATTAAAAGTTTTGTTTCACAAATTTGTGTTATGATTTAACATTGTCAGCAAATCGACAACACGAACTATATGCCACTAGGTAGCTTAGCTATAAAGATACGGATGTGAATTTGATGTACAATTATTTTGAATCGCCAGTTTGCGATTTTGGACACATGAAAAAGAACCAATGATAGGCTACAATATTAGGAGTCTAAAATAGTCCGCAATAGTCCCGGTTACGATCGGTTTAAGTTAGGTCAGCTTGTTCGGAAACCGGCTGAACCTAAGAAAATTAAAATCATTTTGACTTATTCCATCACGCGGAACATTACATTAGGTTTATCCAAAACAGCAGATCTAATATGTTTAAGGCAGCTTCGTTAGTCACAGCTACCTGGCGATCATATATTATTAAAAAAAAAATGAAGACCTTATTTGGCAAGTTTGTTCGAAACCACACGAAGCCGCCCTTACTTGAGGGTACGACATCGTTGACGCGGATATTCCGATATGTCCTGGTTCGCGTTGCCTTTTTAGTATAAAACGCGCACCACTGCAGTGTTACTCAAAGCACACGGACGCGCTGACAAGGAAACTACAGGGGTCCAAAACTTTGCGTATCATTTCACACTAAAACGGCGCTGAAATTTTCTTGAAATTCGATTAATTCTCAAAAAAGCTAGCACCAAAAAGGACGTTTTATTTTTGTCCTTTGTTATTTAGGCATTTTACAGCACTGAATGAAGGCTGTGATTTTTCTCATATCTGTCATGTGCAACCTCTCTCTAGATGAATCTTTACTGTGGCTGCTCAAACAAAATTAGCTAGTTTTATTTTAGTGTGCGTATGTGTGTGTGTGGGGGGAAAAGGGGGTTGGGGGGCAATTGCACGGTCAAACTTGACTAGTGCTGACCTGTAGAATAATTTGAATGGATGTCTTTGCTTTTCATAAGCACCTTCAGGCCTCGAAGTTGTTGTCGGAGATAGTGACCTCGCGCCTCATTGAAATTGGAGCCGTGCCAGTATGAAAGAAGTCCTGTTTGCGTCCCCGTCCTCGATGTTTTATCCTTTCAAGTATTCGTACAAATGTTTCTGTTTTAAAGTACCGAGTACTGAAACCTATCATGGAGACACCTTCCGAAGCCAAACAAGTTTTCGAAGCCCTGGTGTAGCACATTCCCGATAGGCTCGGGGCAGCTCCGTAACAATGCTAAAATGTGACCACCTAGGAGTGCACCGGCCGTCTTTGGAAATGGGGTGTGATGTCTGTTTGTAGCACGTTTGTAGGAATACAAGACCGCAACTATGCCTCTGAGAAGAAATTTTACTAGCTGACAGCAGCTCAGATGTCAGTGCTTTAGTGTTAATGTAATATGTCAATGCCTTGCTTATGTGGCAAAAAAAGTAGCCTGACTTAGACATTCTGTCAAATGTCTGAAGGTGCGATTGCATTTGATGTGATTGATGGGATGTTGCTTGCTCGTGTTAGTCCCTTGGTCGGTCGGTAGCACCGGTGGAGGAGGGGGAGGAGTGGGGATTGGACACCGCTTGCATCCCTTCTTATTTCTCTCTACCTTCTCCTCCGCTCCCTCCCTTCCTACGGTGCAACCAAACACGAGCAACGAAGATCCATAGATGGTTCCCATATAAAGTTACATTTAATATACTGAACTACCCGTGCTTCGTTTGTGGTAAAGCTGGCGGTTCTTGACAAAGCGTTGAAATAACGTTGTCTTCGACGTCGACGTGTTTGTCGGTAATCGTAAAAGAGGACAGGACGCGGCAATTCTTTGAAACGCCTTTGGAAGGGTGGCTCCTAGAATGAAATCCTCATTGACTGGCTGTTCACCGAAATGCCCTGTGAAGTGTTTACTTTGGCCGGCGTTCCCAGAGGACAATGCTGCACTTCCGGATAAATAGCCAACGGTACATCAAAATATCTTCTTCCGTTTCCACCAAGCAAGAAATCTGGGATCCCTACCAGCGGAAGACATTGCACGCATGCCCAGAATGCTTTGAAACTTCAGTAGGTGCGCGCCCCAGTAATTCGCTAAAACGTCATTCGCTCATGTGATATGGACCCGGCAGCTCCCTTACTTCCGTATTTGTGCACCGACATTTCTTTCGTATAGGCTCACGTGGGAGTTTCAGTAACGAAGGGAGGACTGGGTCACTCCTCCACGGGCTGTGGAGTTTACGTTATGGCCTGTGTTGTGTTCCTTCTCTTAGTCTTCGTTGTAACAACGAAGACTAAGAGACACCTACACCATGCCACTTCTAAACACGTCAAGAATGTGCGAATAATAGACCGTATGCAAAATAAAAGCGCCACCTAGTGTACTCATAATCAATTATCAAATTTCTTCCATATTGGGCATTCCCACACCGATAGTTTAGGCGGAGAGACAATGGTCCCGGCAAAAAAAGTGGGAGTCGTATAGATCTCAATAGGACCACGTGCTGCAGGTCCGATTCGAAGCCTTCACAAAGCGCCTTCGATAAAGACCGTTCACTGACCTGGATGGCCCAGTTCACTGCTTGAGTGACGAGTCTTGCGACCTCGTTTCCGCGGCCGTCTTCCTTTTTTTTTTTTTTTTTTCGGAACCGAAATTAAACAGCTACTTATTGAGTGTATGAATGCATTGACCTAATATCAGAAAAACTGAGTTAAATGCAGATGCGCCTCGTTCAAAGCTAAAAAATGTGAAACAAATAAACAAACAATATGGCGGTTCCAAATGGCATGATGATGAAAGCTGGCAATAATTTTGCATGGGGCCTATTGCATCAGTAGCACTGGACTTGACGCAGTATAGGATGTTTTATCTATCTCTCTCTAAATGCCTGAACTGACGCCCATTAAAAAGCAAAGACGACTGAGGCGTCAATCGTCGTGATATGAAGTGTCAGTTAGTACGATTGAAACTTCGGAAGGGAGCCCGTCTTTTGTGAGCGATATGTGGCCATGGAGGACCATGTGACACTTTGGCGCACTTGTTCGCTTCGCTACGCATGTTTCTGCGAGTGCGGGAGCGCACATGCGTCCGCGTGCTAGGCCAAATGCATATTTAGTTTTTTTTTTAATTTTTATCGGTTAGTATGGCGAGTCATCGGGCATCGTAATGCGCGACATCTCGTCTATGTGCCTTTTGTTGTAATAAACGTCACAATTACAAGGCAGCACACGAACACTACTAACTGAAACAATTTGTTAATGAACAGATAAAAGAAAGCGCTCAAACAAGGTTGTCACACTGAAGTCTATCCGAAACGTCGCGCGCACATTATTCAAGGTCGGCCAAACCGATCGGTTTGTTGAATCAAATCAGCATAAGTACATATAGTTACTAGAACAGTGCTCGACTCCGGCCAACAAAGTGAAAATGGCTTGTGTTGGTCAGAGAAGCCGCATGACATTCGAACGAGAAGTGTACAGAAGAAGCCGACGAGAAAGGCTGCGACAACGGAGAAATTGAAGTGTTTGGCGCGCAAGGTCGACTGGAGAGATCTTGCCATACTACTTGTGACGTCACCTTGACACGACTCTCTTCCCCTTCCACCACGACGCCAAAAAACTTCCGAAGCGATTTTTTTTTCTGGCAAACGTTTTAGAAATGGCAGCAACTGGATGCATTTGCGATGCTCCTGCCACCTTCTCCCGCAGGGCATTCGATACACATATGTTAAGCGAAGAAAGCGTGCTATGGGTCACGTAGGAAGACTACGTGACCGACGGTCCGTAATGCCTTGACTAACATATATTGCTTCACAAGCATATTCGGTTGGTAGCCAGCCACGTGGCGTTGCCAGTACGTGTCGATGACCGGACCGTCGCAGAATGTTTAGGCGTGTTCAGTTGGCATTTAGACTGGAAGAAATATATATCGGGATTACGTGTTGGGAATCGCAGCCTCTGGGTGTCCCTGGTTTTGTTTTGGTCGATGTTCCTTTCTGTAATGAAGGTTTTGCAGGGGCAGTTGCCCCCGTCACTCACTGACTTTCGCTTTCGTATTGGATGGGGAAACGGTAGAGACGGGCTATCATCATGCAATCGATGAAGTGTTTTGTCCCAGGATTCCGTTCCGGGCAAATCAACACGTGGGAACCGCCAATAAATAATAATAATAATAATAATAATAATAATAATATTAAAGTGTTGTTTTGGGCAGGTGTACACTTTAAGAAAAAATCGGTGAGTTCGCTTCTCTGTAGAACACATAGGCGGCCAATCACGGCAAAGAGTAGGCGTGACGCTTCATTTGCTTGTGCCCCTCTGCGCATAGCATTTTTCAGATCTAATCGTATTCTGAGCTGGAAGCCCTTTGAGAGATCATTTCGAGAACTTGCCCAAAAACGAAATATGGGACTATACCTTTATGCGAAACGTTGTGCACGAACCGTAATTAAGCCGGAAACCTTTCAAATTATTGCTGGCCTAGTTAATAAAAAGAAGAAAAGGAAAAAGAAAAGAAAGCGAGATGTTTTTCTTTACACGTATGATATACTTCGGCGAAAGTGGTTTACTTTGTGAAGACAAACATCTGGAGTTGAGTAGCACCCGCTCCACAGCTTGCCAATTACCTGTGTCAGTGTTAAAAAAAATAATATTATAATTTGTCTGCATAGGATATTTTATTTACAGTATTTTGAAGCTTTCTGAGGTCCTGACTTGTTAGTAATAAAATTATGATTTTTTTTTAATTTCATGTTTCTCTCAGTTTGATGTTTCGTATTTTGTCCTCTAGGAAACTGATGACCGTGTCAGATGTTTTTTTTTTTTTTGTCTTTTGTTGCAGCCTCCTATACACTTAATAGCGACGACAGCACGTCACTATTAAGTACGATATTAATGACGATTTTTTTTTTATAAAGTTTGACTTCATGAGTTGTACACTAATAGTGTGAAGATGTAGCTGATCACTCCGACCACGCTGTTTTGACTGTTTCACCACGGTCACGGTGTATTGATGTTCCTGTTAACGAAGCGAGCATCGCCCTCTCTCATGCTCTCTCTCCCCCCCCCCCCCCCCCCCCCCCCCTTTCCTCTTTCTCCTTGCACTCAGCGTCCTTTCCTTCCTTAAAGGCCGTTGCCTTTTTTTTTTTTTGTTACGCCGGGAAAATACAACGGTTTTCTAAATGTGAATGATACAAAGGCCGCTTCTTTTCTTGGTGCTCGCCGTACAAGTTCGTATTCTACACTCGGGTGTTTTCAAGCGTGTATCGCCAGGAATTGACTAAATACCAAATATAATTTAATAGTTTACCTTCCGAAGAACCTCTCTTTGTGGCGATGCTGTTTTCCAGTGTTTCGGAACTAGCCGATCCAGCGGTATGCCGCTGAAGTTCTGCCACCTATCAAGGAATGTCGAGCTGAAATATGCCGACCGGCTTGGTTCTAAGATGGAACCTGTGTATGCCTTGGTGCTGAGCTCGATGTTGAAGGCCGGCAATAGATCGGCAATTCAAAGTTTTGTCCGTCTTGCTTGGTTCATCCGGGAATGTGATGTATCAATTATAAATTCCGATATCTATCAGTTTTCTTTGGGTGAGTTACGCGAAGGACGGCTTAATTTAGCTGTATATGAAATAGAGGCACATGTTTGTAATTGAAATTGTTAAGATAGCCTTTAGCTGGCGAAGAGCACTTAGTGTCCCGGCCTTTGATCAAAACTTTCATTTTGTTACATACGATTTTAATTCGAATGTTAAATGCCTAAAATTATAATTATTTTGTGTTTAGAAAAAAAAAAAATTAAGCATAAAAAAATCAGCTAACATTATAGGAGCTTGCCACCCGAGGTTCCAAACCTCCTAAGGTGCGATTTGGCATGAACAGAGCTTGAGACGGTACGTTCAAACGCGTGAACGTCGCAATTTTCCTTAGTTTTGTCCATTTGGATTAAATGCTACCAGAAAGAAGACGAGCGAAGGAAAATGGGCGTATGTATACAGGGTGTTTCAGAAAACGCAGGCCAAATCGCTCCTGCAAAAACTACTTATGACAACAAAAAAAGGCTTGTAGCGTTTTGGTCCTGGGCCAGGACCAAAACGCCATAATTATTAAAGTCCCGGATAATTAATTCATCATCATCATCATCATTTATTAAACCTTGAAGGCCATTGCTGGCATTACACAAGGTGGGAGTAACTGCCGAAGAAACATTATATAAATGAACAAACAAAAAAGTGGGTTACATGCTGGAAAACATTGTTATATAAAGCAGCAAAAACAGGAAAAAAAAAACACTTAAAACATTTTTAGGGAAAAACAGCTGATGAAACAGAAAAATACCCAAATAAAACATTTCTATAAACACGAGTTGACTTTGCTATTAGTGCCAATGCAGATGGATGGTCAGTTGGGATATGAAGGTATTATAATCTGCTTGGGTCACGATACTGTTAGGCAGGCTATTCCAGTCCGTTATTGTGAATGGCAAGGGGGAGTTAAGAAACGAAACTGACGAGACGAAAATTGGACGAACTTTACAGACGTTATCAATGCGAGGAAATATGCGAGTGGCTGGGGATAATAGTGAAGTTCTGATGTCCTGGTTATGATAGTAAATCTTGTGAAAAAGAGACAGGCGTGATAATTTCCTTCTGGTTGAGAGGAGATGAAGGTTACCTTTCATTCGTAAAGAAGTGATGCTGGTGTCTCGTGAGTAATCTGAAAAAATGAATCTGATTGCGCGGTTTTGAAGTGCCTCTATGTTTGTCATCAATGAATGTTGCCAAGGGGACCAGATGGATGACGCGTATTCAAGTTGCGATCTTACGAGTGTAATGTAGGCTAGTTGTTTAACTGATGATGGTGCTAGTTTCAGATTTCGTCGAAGACAGCCAAGAGAGCGGTTAGCATTAGACAGGACGTGTGTTATATGCGTGTTCCATGAGAGATCGTCAGATAAGTGAACACCCAGATATTTGTAAGATGGACACTTGGTAATTACCTGGCTGCACATGGTGTAAGTGAAAGAGAAAGGACTACGAGCACGCGTGAAGGAAACGAGATTTGTTTTAGAAAAGTTAATTGTCATTTTCCACTGTTTACACCAGTCGGCTATTAGGTTAAGGTCAGCGTGTAGGGTTATGTTATCGTTCAGGTTAGATACAGATCGGTAAATTACGCAGTCATCAGCAAAAAATCGAATACAGGATGTTATGCGATCTGGTAGGTCATTTACGAATGTTAAAAAAAGCAGAGGTCCGAGAACACTGCCCTGGGGGACTCCGGATGATATACAGGAGAATAAGCTGACGACTGGTTGTTAATAACAGTATGCTGAGTACGATTGGTTAAGAATTGTCCTATCCATGATGTTACGAGTGGATGAATGTGAAGTTGGTTTATCTTGAGCATGAGTAAACTGTGGGATACCTTATCGAATGTATGTTATTATCGATGTTATTGTGTATTTCATGAACAAGTTGTAGAAGTTGCGTTTCGCAAGAATATGATTGTCTGAACCCGTGTTGGTTTGGAAAGAGGATGAGGTTATTTTCGAAATGCTTCATGACATTTGAATATATTATGTGCTCAAGTAGCTTGCAGGGGACACTGGTTAGAGATATAGGACGATAATTTGATGGTGAAGTTCGATCCCCCGATTTGTGTATGGGGATCACTCTGCCAATTTTCCAATCTGTAGGAAGCTCGCCGGAAGACAAAGATTGTTGGAAGATAATTAACAAAAACGAGCTGAGTGTAATTTAGTGTTTTTCAGTAATTTGGAACTAATTTTGTCGTCCCCAGAACACGACGACAACTAACCTTTCTATAGAGCTTATGATACCTGCATACGTTATTTCAATGGCAGCCATGGGAGTGTGATATGTGTTGTTAAGATGAGGCATGTTATTGTGGTCATCTGTGGTGAAGACTGAGGTGAAATAGTCGTTAAGACAGTTGGCGCTTTCTTCATCCGATAATGGCAACCGATCGTCGCTCATTAGTTGTAGAGATCTAGACGTTTTTGGATTAATTACCTCCCAGAACTTTTTAGGTTTATTGCGAAGAATGTTTACTAAGTCATTGTTAAAGAATTTTGCCTTCGCCTCTGTAATAGATTTCTTATAAATTTTAGCAATATCACTGTACTGCTTCCAAGCGAGATCGGTAGTCAGTTGTTTGGCACGGCTAAATAGTCTTTTCTTTTTTCTGTTTAGTTGGTTAAGCGTTTTTGTGAACCAGGGATTTGATTTGTCACAAGTTATGTTTATTGATGGAATGTAAGTGTTGGCAAGGTGTGCAAGTTTATTTCTGAAGAGAATCCAGTTTTCATCGACTGTCCTGCTCACACAGCCATGCTGAAAACTATCGAAAAATATTTCAAGCGCATTGTTAATTGCGGAGTAATTAGCTTTATTATAGTCTTTAATGGTTTTAAAATATGGTGATTCCCGCTGAGTTTCAAATTCAATGTTGAAATGAATTACGTCATGGTCACTAATGGGTGGGTGGTATGTTATATTTTTAACAAGTGTAGTGTCAGTAGTGAGACATAGATCTAAAATATGACTTGTTCTTTGGGTTGATCTGGTAGGTTGAGTAATCAGCTGCGATAGATTAAATGTAAGACATGTGTCTATGAGTTCTCCTGAAATGCGAGTCGAGAACGAAAGAGTATCCCAAATGATGTCAGGACAATTGAAGTCGCCTAAGAGAATGCATGATGCGTTTCGGGATTGGTTGAAGATGAAAAAGAGCGCGTCATGAAGCTTTAAAAAAAACCATTAACAAAGTCGGGCGGTCTATAGCACACACCAAGGAAGATACACGCGGAGGGGGAATGCAGCCGTAGCCATACCATTTCAAGGCAAGTAGGAATTTGAACTAAAGAAACTACAATATGATTCCGTACAGCAATTAGTACTCCACCCCCGCGTCGGAACTCTCTATCACACCTATAATAAATATTGTAATTACAATTCGTGGGAAACACTTCAGAGTCTTTTATTTCAGGTCTTAGCCATGTTTCCGTTAGGAAAACAAAGTCGGCAGCACAAGAGTCAGTTAATAAATGAATGTCTTCACGCTTTGGCAGTATACTTCTTATGTTAGTGTAAAGTACAGAAAAACTTTTTTTTTTTTTTTTAATCTGGGGGCACCGAGGTGAGTCTCGATCACACAAATGTTATGGATGCCTGTCTTCCACAACCCTCTTGCTTTCAGGATCATAAACAAAAATCTGCGTTCCAATCGAAAGTTTGTTAAATTTTAGTTTAAACGGTTTATTTTGGGGCCTGGCAAACTGTAGGAGTTCTCGACGAGCTTCACGCACGGCAGGGGAAAAGTCTTCGCCTACAGAAAACGTGGTACCCTTGAACTTGTAAGCTTTCCCTAGTATTAAGTCCTTTTGCTTTGTTGAAGAAAACTTTACAATGATAGGGCGGTTTTTAATCGGGCCGAAACGACCGATCCTGTGGGCGCGTTCAATGATGCCAGGTTCTAATGGTAAACCAAGTTGCGCAGAGCAGATATCGAGAACAAGCCTTTCTGACTCAGCCTAGGTCTCCCCCTCTTTGTCTGATGATCCATAAAAAAACAGGTTTGAGCGCCGCTGTCTGTTCTCGCTATCCTCGCAACGCGTCCCCAGAACAGTCAACTCACGCCTGACGTTTGATAGTGCTTGAGTAGCTGCGGTGATTTCTTCTTTTACATCCGGTATAACAGTCTGGTGCGTCTCAAGGGCTGCCACCGTAGCTGATAATGATGCAACGATAGCGTCACTTTTGTTTAGGTCTTCCCGAAGTTGTCTCAGAGTGACAAGCACTTCAGCCTGACCTTTCTCGAGGCCTTGAACACCGGACACTACAAGATTTAGTTGCTTTTCTTGTTCTTTTGACATTGGTCCAGGATTTTCGTCGATGTCACCGGAAAGGAGTAGCTGTAGAGCTCTAATCTTCTGAGTTACAAAGCGATGGACAGAAACAATGAATGTGTACGCTTGGGTCGGGCACGACACCGCAATCAAAAATGGGTTATCGTCTTTGTAACATTCAAGGTGTGATGGACCAACCTGAAGTAGAGGGAACCGTAAGGCCAGCATTCCAATGGCGGTGTCGTGCCTCGAATGACGGTTTGGTGGAAGACAGTCAAGCGGTCCCACGCCTCTTATCGATGACCATGGTTGCACGCTCAAAAGCGAGTGGACGTCCATTCCTGGCGAAATGGTCGCCGCGAAGAAGGCTGGCTGGTAGGTGCTCGTCTTGTTCAGCGCTTCGGGCTCCGGAGTGTATCCGTCGATGGTAGTCGTCGTTCCTCGTACTGTCCTCGGCGCCGTTGACAGCAAGGTGGACAGCAAGGTGGTCTGGAACACCTGAAGTAGAGGGAACCGTAAGGCCAGCATTCCCATGGCGGTGTCGTGCCTCGAATGCTAATTATACCTTGCTAATTATTTTTGCGTAATTAACTTCAAATACCTTGCTAATTATTTTTGCGTAATTAACTTTTTTAATATTGTGTTTAAGGGCATGGTTTAAATTAGAAAATTGCTCAGCATCATCGAAAACCACTAAATCAACAAATTGCAGAACGATAGAAGGCACGCGAAGCTTTTTACGGCTTTCTGAAAAATTGCACAAATTCCACGCGTGTTTAAAGGAGCTGTGCAACGATATTCAGTTGGAATGTTTTTCACTTGACGCGAGCTTACTGGCACACCTGGGACTCAAGGATACTCACACGCAACGCCACTGGCCAAGAAACTCCTTTGTTGCGGTGTAATTTCAAGGACAAAAGCGATCATTTTCATTCAATCTCTCCTTTGCAAAATTTGATGACGTAACGTGGGGATCGCAGTACACCCAAGTGATGATATTTGAATGCGGTTCATAGATTGGACCCGAGCATTGCGTGGGCACTCGACTTGGGCTCGTGATAATTGCTAGCTCGAGAAGCATTCGGGTAGTGACCCGTGTCCAATCGCTGCAACGACGACAACAGCCGAGCCATAACAATGTCTGGAACTCAGCGCGTGTCCTGCGCTTTTCCAACCCCAGCGCGTGGATATGATCAACACTGGCGGCATATAATCGGCTCCAGATCACGTGGCCGCTTGTTCTGGCTGCGAGTTGAGGGGGTGAACGCTGCTCGTTTTTCTTTAATTTTTTTTCTGGGACTTCTATTGCGTGGAGTGAAAAAAGTGAAAGCCGTTTACAAATCCCTGTAACGCCGAATTGGAGCGCAGCTCTTGAGGAGGAGGAGTGAAGGGTACTGAGGGGAGGGTAGACCCCTCCCCCTTCTCCTCCTCCTCCCCTCATTCTTTAATATGCTCCGGGGGGGGGGGGGGTGTCACGTGACTTCGGGGAGGAGGTCACGTGACCTCGGGGAGGCGTGACCTGGGGGTGACCTCAAGGCCACGTGACCCCAAAGGTGACCCCCACGTGACCTTGGGGTCACGTGACCTGGAGGGGTCACGTGACCTGGGGGTCACGTGGGGTCACGTGACCTTGAGATGACCTTGGAAGGGGTCACGTGACCTTGGGGGTCACGTGACCTCGGGGGTCACGTGACCTTGGGGAGGCGACCACGTGACCTCAGAGGGGTCACGTGACTTGGGGGTCACGTGACCTTCAAAGGGTCACGTGGGGTCATCTTGGGGTCACGTGACCTCGAGGGGTCACGTGACCTTCAGGGGGTCACGTGACCTTGAGATGACCTTGGGAGGGGTCACGTGACCTTGGGATGACCTTGGTTACGCCGACGGCGACGGCGACGCCGACGGCGACGCCGACGGCGACGCCGCTCAAGCCGGGAACGGGCCCCTAAGAGCTGCGCTCTAAAACGAGCGCGTGTTTCATAGGTCATTAACGTTAGGGATCCGTTTTAAGCGGTATTTGCGCAAAGTACAAAAATTGTTGCATCGCTCCTTTAAGTTTCGGTTTGTTATCGGAGCGCATCTCCGCCCCGACGGCACCGCGCCCCGCGAAGAGATAGTGCAACCAACCTCTGCTGCGCTGTTATCGCGCGACGCAGCAGAGTCTGGTTGCACTATCTCTCCACGCGGCGCGGTGCTGCCGGGGCCGCAATGCGCTCCGATAACAAACCGAAACTTAAAAACCCGTCGAATTTGTGCGGTTTTTCAGAAGGCCGTAAAATGCTTCGTGTGCCTTCTATCGTTCTGCAATATGTTGGTTTAGTGGTTTTCGATGATGCTGAGCAATTTTCTAATTTAAACCATGCCCTTAAACACAATATTAAAAAAGTTAATTAGGCAAAAATAATTAACAAGTTAATTATCCGGGACATTATTAATTTTCTTAAATGGGCCCCTGGCCTAGGGCCACAACGCCACAAGCCTTTTTTCGTTGCGACGAGTAGTTTTCGCAGGAGCTATTTGGCCTGCGTTCTCTGAAACACCCTGTATATGTGCTCACAACATGCGACACACTAACTTGCTCAGGTAGAATGTGAAGAGCAGCTAACGTGTCCGGAGTCCGAGAATTCGCGCGAAGGGGTGTGCAGGGTGTGCGCGTGCATATTCGTTTATTATGCCTACGCTTGTGTATACACGTGTAATTATCTTCGTTTTAACCATGGAAACGCAAGTGCATGAAATGACGCACGCATTTTTCTCATGGTTCCGGGTTGCAATATGTTTGATGTTTTTGTGACGGCTGGAGTCGACGGGTGATTTACGAAGTGAGGCGAACGAAACGTGTTCACCTAAACTTCTTTTCATCGTAAGGGTCTAAAGACAAAAGTATACAGTAACGAAAAAAACAAAACATGAGTGGGCCTCCTGTGCGCGCGGGCTCCAGAAGTGGAAATGCACCGTTCAAAATAGTATCAAGACATCTGCAGCTTGTCTTGCATTTACTGGGAAACAAAGTATACCACTTATTGCCCACACTCTCAGGAAAAAAGGTGTATTATTACACCCCTTGTCCCATATAATACACCCCAAAACTTCAATTCGACGTGCAGCGCCCCATAATCGAACAGGCGGCCCCAAAGTTTACGAGGGGCTTGATAGCGGTGTGGTACAACTTATTAAGATAGCTGATGGACGTATTATTGACTACAAAAAAGACTATCGGAGTTTTCCTGGCCGTACTGCAAAAGCTCCGTGTTTTCTTTCTTTGGTTTTTGATACGTACTTTAGCAATTTAACAAGTTGTACCACACGGCTATCAAGCCCCTCGTAAAATTTGGGGCCGTATGTTCGATTATAGGGCGCTGTACATCGAAATGAAGTTTTGGGGTGTATTATATGGGACAAAACGGTGTAAGGTGATAACCTTTTTTTTTAGAGTGCATAGAAGGAGGCCAAAATACAATTGTGCTCGGAATTTAGCAAGTGTACCAAGTGTGTTTTGTGTGTTACGACACGAGTACTCCAGCATAAAAGATGACCAGCCAGAGGCTTCATTTCCGATTTGTAACATCAAGAGTAAAATCGGACTTCTATTTTTCTTCTATTATTTGAAAAGTTTGAAGACTCGTTCATGACGTGGCCAATGTTGAATCCTGATCAGTAACCCCCGGCGTTGCTTAGGAACTCCTCCTAAGCCCGCACGTTTTACCTAAGACATTAACCATGTTGTACTGCCAGAAAACAAGTGTTAGTGCCGCATAACTGATATCATATGTTTGCACACGAGAAGTAGCTGTGGGCCTGTCTTGAGGTACATCAGGCTTACATTTTAGTTGTCTGAATTTAGTTACGTTAAAATAAATGCTATGTTTGTTCTTGGGGAAGATTTAAATAGTTTGAGTCTGAACAGCATACGGATCAGAAACTTTACTTTGATGTACTAGATTTCTTTAAATTTTTTTCCTGCTACAGCCTGCACAGGAAGGGAAGGAATATTGCATTCCTTATTTATTATGTACATAAGGATCCTTTTCCGACTTACCTTCAATCGTTTCATGGTCTCTTCGGCTAATAAATATAATAATTATTAAAGCTTTTCTGTCGCACTTCCAGGGCTACGCAAGGTTATCTGAGAGGCCAAGTTCTTTTTTTTTTATTTAGATACATTTTAAGCAGTGTACGATCGGCTTGAGAAAATTGTAGTTTTCTATTGAGATATAATTCTAAATACATCATGTCTGTCTATTTTTGTTCATTTCACGCTTGGATGTTTCTCTTCCACCCAAGTCTCAGGTTAATTCGACACGGTCTCAGAAAAGGTTATGCGTGGCATGCAGCAATTTGAAATTTTAATAAGGTGTGATAATTCTAAAAATGTTCTCGAATATCCATTTAAAACAAAGAGGTGTTAGAATTCTTTCTGTGTAAAACAATCAGAGAGTGGAATTTTCTACCGGAGGAAGAGATAAGCATATTGAACAACAGTGTTTTTGTTTTGTTTGTACAAGTAATCGTGTGAATATGTGTCCCGTGTGTTATTTCGTACCCCCCCCCCCCCCCCCCCCCCCCACACACACACACGATAACGCCTTCCAGGCGCTGTAGGTGTTTTTTTTTTAATAAACAAAATAAATAATGGTCTTAAAAGAATTCTTAACGTACTACAGTTATGTGTTTTCAAGATGCTCTAACACGCGGAAACAGGTAAGTACGCTCGCATACAAGCGGGGAAACCGACTCGGGCTCTGGGGTATCTACAGGTGACTCAAATTTTGGATCGCCTATCTGTTGACCAGTCTTTTCTTTCTTTCTTCTTTCTTTTTGCGAGCGCTTCAGCATTTTTCGCAACTGTGACCGGTTGGGTACTTCCCGTCGACCGACCACCTACCTACTTGTGAAGGGCTCGCTTCCAAGGTCAGTGGGTCGCACCAGTTTCAAGGCGCCGTATATCCCGCTCCGCATTAGCTTAGTAGCCTGGCTGAAAGTGAGACGCGATTATTTTAAGTATAAACCCCAGTGGGGAATATACAACTGCGAAGCGTGTTATTTTTTTATTCGGAAGAGCTTTTTAAAAAAGGCGTCTTCACTGCTACGTGAATGCCGTCTTCGCTATGTGTTTCTTGAGCTTGGCGGGCATTCGAGGGGCAAACAACCGCAACAGTCTGGTGAGCAATTAACTAAAATTCGTTAATTAACTTTCTAGTTCATAAGAATAGACATATTGTTTCAATTAGAAACTTACTCAGCGTCATTTAAAACCACTCAATCAGTCATTTTCAGAAAGACTCTGTGCGCATGAGAAAAGCAGGAGTGCGGCAAAGTTATCACTTGTGCAGCAGGTACAAGGCTGGGCTATGACAACAGACAAGACGGAAGAATCGCGCGGGCACCTTATCGCACCGGTAACTAGCGCACTACTGCGCTTCTCACGCGCTCAAAGTCTTTCTGAAAATGACTGATTTCGTGATTTTGAATGACGCTGAGCAAGTTTCCCGTTGGAACCATATGTATATTTTTATTAATGAGAAAGTTAATAAACGAATTTTAGTTAATTACTCACCAGGCTGTTGCGGTTGCCTGCGCCTCGAATGTCCGCCGAGCTCAAGAAGCATAGTGAAAATGGCATTCACGTAGCAGTAAAGACGCCTTTTTTATAAATCTGTTTCAAATAAGAATAACACCCGGTATAAACAAATCAATAAGTCCCCGAAATTACTGTATAAATCGGTCGATTAATATTGTTTAATTTTTCATTTCGGGCAACCTACTACGTGTGGACTGGTGATGAACCATCGTCCCCTGTACGTCAGTGCGGCTACTTCGACACCCGTATGCAAGCGGATTTGGTCAGTGTGTCAAAGCAGATCGTTTGCTGCCATCTGAACGATCATGTTGCCCGCTTCTCCGGGGATGTATTCGTTTTTGACGATTGTTTCGTTCCTATTTATCACCGGTAATTGCGATGCACTTGCGACTAGGCGTAATCAGGGTTGCAGGAGTCGATCGCCTCGATGTCGGTACTTTTCCCGCCCGTCGAGAAAACAAACAAACCATGACGTCTCGCAATAAAAGTGAAAACAACAACAACAAACGCAGGCCAGCCAGTGAACTAACTTCATAATGAAAACCCGAGAATCGTGAAAAACACACAAACAAGAACACATCGCGTTTGAGACGGTGTGTGCTTGTCCGATTTTTATTTGTCGCCATTCTCGGGTTTTCATTAGGGCGTCTCTCGAACCCAGGCTTTCGCGGTTCCAAAGGAAATTCCATGCCGGCGGCGGTGAGAAACCGGACACACATGGCTCCCTGTTGGACATCAACAACCGCATTGTTGATACCTTGTCTCTTTTTTTTTTTTAAAATAAATGTACATTTCTTAAAGTGCGATTTTTTAGGATCTTTTTACCCTTAATAATGAATTAGGACAAGCGGAAAATGACTTGAAATAATAATGCCTTTCAGTAAAAAAAAAAAAAAAAAAAAAATCATAACTTTTTTGTTGACAAAAAGAAAAAAAATACAAGAGAATATATTATGCACTTAGACCTGAAGAAGTTTGCTCCTTCTGCGCTTCGTCGTCGTACTTTCTTAGCATCTCCCCTCAAGCCCTCAAGGAAAATAAATTATGATGATGATGATGATGATGATGATCTGGACCAACAAGAAGATTTTCATGTTTTCTTATACCAGTATCTTCAAGCACTGTTCCGGTGTGCCAACACGACTGGACTTCTTGGGCACTCAAAGCACCACCGAAAGCAGTGTTGTACAAGGACAGAAAAGGGTGAACGCCATGCCGATTTTTAATTTGCAGTGGCTGTTCAACATTTTCGACAAACTTGTTGTGAACCCAACACCTCATTATATTTAATCAGCTCCACCAAAAGTCAAATTTGGGGGCTTTACGTGCCAAACCTACGACGGGCATCTGGCACGCCTAGGGTGACCACCTTCCTGCCAGCGAAATGCGGGACACGCGGGGCAGAGGGGGGGGGGGGGGGGGGGAGCAAATTTTTTAACACGCACACCACGACCCGAGGCTTCGTTAACACATTTAATATCGTCTGCTGTTTATACTCTCGCAGATTGTATAACAGCAATTAAGTTCGAATAATTTTCACTCCCAGTGATACAATTTTTTAATGCTAAATGTGTTATTAATTGCGTCGAAGTTGAAAACATAAAAATCGACTGCAGCAGAACTCAATGCATCAAATGTAAATAAGAAACAGGACGTTTTTTTCGGGTTATTGTTTTCTGTCAACACTTACGTTTATCAACATGGTCCTACACAAATGTTTTAACATTATGTTCTTTTCGACCTTTGTGAATTTCAGGCTTCTTGTCCTTGTGTTGCTGTTTGCACTAAAAAACACTTCCACAGGAACCCTTTCGCATTGATACAGCGATATGAAGATGAGTAAAATAATTTATATTTAAACTTTTGGCGAACAGTTTTCCCTTAGAATATTTTGCCACCAAGAGGACAGGCACAACGGCGCATGCGCGTCGGATCTCCTGCAAGAACGGCAGTCGCTTCCCGCAATTCTGGTATATAAAATGGCATACCATTGCGATTCACACGATTACCGGCGACCTCCGCGCTTCCCCGTGCCCCGTTGTTCGGCAGCACCATACGTTGCAGAGTAAATTGTACGACAGTGTGAAATGCGGGACATTCTGAAGATTCGGAAATTTCTCGCGGTACGCGGGACAGAAGCCCTCAATGCGGGACAGTCCCGCGAGTCGCGGGACGGGTGGTCACCCTAGGCACGCCCCAGCGGAGGACTGAGGATTAATTTCGACCACCTGGGGATCTTTTGACGTGCAACCGAAAGCTCGGTTACACGGCGCCTTCTCCACAATAAGCCTCCGTCATATTGCGGGCACCTCGAATCAGCTCCACAGCCGGACTTGCACGGACTGGACTTTCACCAATTTATGTTGGTGCCAACGCGGAACGGACTAAATGGATCGTTCGTTCCCTGAAAAGATTGCGCAAGTTAGTTTTTCAAGGCGTCACTCTGATCTCCCTTGCGCAGTTGAAACTATACATATTTGAGCATACGAGAGGGAGTTATGACATACGATGTCATTTGAATATAAATAGTTACGAATAAAATATGTTGCCAAATGTTTGAGATCAGATATATCAAACTCATGTATGTCTTTAGTGTCCGTACTTTTGAGATACAAGAAAACAAGTAAAGCAAAGAAAATCGGCCAAAACAAGAGGTGTGAAAGATGCGGTAGAGCACATTCCGCAAGCGAATGCTGGTGCAAGAATGCTGCTTGCCATAGCTGTTCTAAGGTGGGACATTTACAGAAAATGTGCCCAAATGGAAAGAAGGCGTCCCCCAAGAGTGCCAACGTGGTGGACTGCTCAGATGCAGACTCTGACCTGGACATCTACCGCTGCGTTAATCTGGTGCACTCGGGTTACGAAGTGTACGTCAATGTAGAAGGTCAGGACGTTTGCGTGCAAACTGCCACCGGAGCCGCTGTTGCGATAGTCCCTGAGAGAGTTTTTAGAAAAAGCGTTTCCCCATGTCAAGTGTGAGCCATCTCAGGTAGTCCTGAAAACTTATACTGGAGAGCGTATACCACTTAAGGGGCAATGTGAGGTAACGGTAACGTACGGAAACCAATTCATGACGTTGCCCGTGATCGTGGTGAAAAGTCAAGGCAAGGAAATGCCCGCGCTCATGGGGCGCAATTGGCTGGAGAGGCTCAAATTTGACTGGACAAGTGTCATGTCATTGTCGCATCTTACGACGGAAGACAGGGTGGAAGCTTTGCAAACAAAGTTCCCGACAGTGTTTTCTAATCAGCCTAGCATGATAAGCAACTATCAAGCGAAAGTTGTTCTAAAGCCAGACTGCATGCCAGTTTTTTGCAAAGCAAGGCCCGTGCTATTCGCATTACGCGATAAGGTTGAAAAACATTTAACTGATCTTGAGAAAAAAGGTGTTGTGCGCCGAGTGACCCAAAGTGATTGGGATACACCGGTGGTCCTAGTGCACAAGAAAGACGGTTCGCTAAGATTGTAAGGCGATTACAAAGTAACCGTAAATCCCGCGATAAAGACGGATTACTATCCACTGCCTCGACCCGAAGATTTGTTTACCGCCATTGCGGGAGGCAAAGTGTTGTGTGCTGGATCTGTCTGCTGCGTATCAGCAGGCGCCGCTGACTGCCGAGTCACGACCACTCTTGACCGTTAATACACACATGGGGTTGTTTGAGTATCAACGCCCACCATATGGTGTGGCCAGAGCGCCAGCCATCTTACAGTCCTTCATGGACGAGGCTTTGAAAGGCATACCAAATGTTGGTTGCTACATTGATGACGTTATCCTGTCTAGAAAGGACATCACAGACTGTCAAAAGACACTGGAACGTAACTTAAGTCGGCTGAGGGATCACAACGTCTCCCTCAAACTGGAAAAAAATGCAGCTTCTTTGAAAGCGACGTGACTTGTCTTGGTCACAAAGTGAGTGCTGACGGGATTTATCCCCCTTAGGCCGAAAACAAAGGCTATCACTGAAGCGCCCGAGCCCACCAGCGAAACGGAGCTAAAGGCGTATCTGGGGATGTTGAAATTTTATTCCAAGTTCCTAAACAACGTTTCATGCGTAGCAAAGCCTCTTTATCGGCTTCTAAAAAAGAGGCAAAAGTGGTCGTGGACGCGGAAGTGTAGCGAAGCCTTTGCTGCTACGAAGCAGTTGCTTGTTAACACTTTTTATGACGTAGAGAAGCCAATTGCATTGATTTGCGATGCGTCATCCTACGGGCTTGGTGCTGTCATTTGTCATATTACACCACATTTCGATGATTTCTCAAAATCCCAACAAAGCGCGCCCCAAAGCTGAATGCCTTTCTGAACGCAACCTACTTGAAGAAGGTGAGACCATTGCCGTGGCTATTATGTGGGTTCTCTTTGTCATCCATTCACTCATATCGGTATCCCAAGTTTGTTTATAGTGAACTCCCCCTATAGGGAATATAGATTGTAGTTAAACGATGCGTCTAAGGTGCGCCGCAAAACGTGATATTCTGCGATGTCACTTTAGCTGAAGCGACCTCTTTATTTCTGTCCAAGAAATGTTTTGGAACATGTATCCAGACTTGGACATAGTTCAAGAACTCTACTCAAACTACTGTAGTTTAACTACTTTTCCGAGTAACTTGGTAACTTTCAATTACAACCTGATTTGGGTAATTAGTAGTTAAATTAAACTACTTTTTCAGGTAACTTCTACTCAAATTACAAACTACTTTCGAAAACTAGTGCTAATTTTGCTCATCACGCAAGTTTGACCGCAGAAATAAATAAGACGCAGGCAGATGAAGTGGCATTCCCGAACAAGGGGCCCCCTCACATTCCGTTCCCACGAACTTATACTCGGCAGTCCTAGAAACTGCCTCACAGACGTCCTTCGGCCAAGATGGCGACCAGGACTAACATTCAAGTAGGTGCTGGTGGCGTCGGTATCAGTGGTATTGCCACGCGCTTTGCCGAGTGAGCGCGTGGTTGAATGGTTACCGCGTTGGCTCTCGCGCGGAGCCTCCGGATTCGACTCCAGGGAACGGACTCCTCTTTTATTTATTATTTAAACTTGAAGTCCTCGTAAGTTCAAGAACGTTTTCGTGTGATCGAGTTACGAATGTTCTACGCGCCGAACTTGTTACGCCGAATGTTCTTGAAACTCATGCGGGTACAAAAGGTGCTCCGCGTGGCGGTAGCGAAAGTTTACGCTGGGAACCTCCTTGGTTCGATATCCCACGGCCCCCGCCCGTTTCGATCGGGGTGAGTTTCGTACCGGCACGCGTTCGTGTAATTACTACTGCGTGATGCACGTTAAGAAACCCAGGTTAGCGGTTGTACTGCACTATTTAGCAGGTATTTATAACTTAACTTAAATACTTTTATCGAGTATTTTGTCCAAAACTGGTTCAAACAGATCGGAGTAGGGCGCCGCAGGGTTGTGCGTCCTACTCGTTCTAACTTGCTCCGTCATTGTTCGCATTTCATTTAAACCCGATGGTACAGAATAAAATACGTTATATATATTTGAATGAGCAAATGCTTCTAAAACCTAGCTAATTACATGACATTAATACTTAACATATCAGCTTAAAATAATTGAAAGTGTGCGTAATACGTAGTAGACGTTATTTTACTCAGTAATAATGCTTTCCGTTTTATAACGCACATTTAACAAGATTCAAGCCTTTTTTCCGGTCATATAATAAAAATAAAATAAGCAATTTTTAAATTTTATGACAGAACACTATTATACCTTGCAACCGATAAAAACATAAAAAAATAGGTCTTTCAGAAAAGCGATCCCGAATTTGCTAGGTTTTTCTAAACCTTCGCTCACTCAACTGCATATAACGGATTTCAGTTTGTGTACATCATATCGAATTTTTATGCAATAGAAAGAGCTAAGTTCGAGCTTTCTGGTAATATCAAGGTAATCAGAATATATTAAATAGATCATACGTAAGACCTTGCCAAACTTAACCAAAAATTATAAAAAAAAAGAATGTCCGAAATAAAAAAAAAATAATCATTGAAAAAAGAAATAAATATGAAATTTATTTTGAGAGTTTCAGAGAAGTGTGATAGTGCAGCAATAAGAGAAATGACGAAATATCGAGCGGTCATACATGCGATACCGGACAGGTGAAAGGCCGCTTCAATGGTCAACTTGAGAACAAAAAATCCGCGAAGCTTGCCGTTTACGCTCTATTTAATTTTAAGAGTGGTCCTAAAACATTTTTGTTCGTCAGAATTAAATATTCTACCTCTAAACCCTGCATGAATTCAGGTGAAAACACCCATATGTATTATTTATTGTAAATGATCATGAAAAAGTCAATAAAAATATGAATGAAAGATATAAACTCATTGTAAAAGAAATAAAGGGGGCGTTGGACCTTCGGGACCCAGTGGAGTGCGGTTATACGTAATGTCGAGATTCTGCGGCGATTGTAGCTCATCGAGTGCACCCTTGTGCAGCCTGTGTCGTTCTTGGGTACAACGCGCTCGTGCTCAGTGTCTTGAGGTGCAACGCACTACACTCGAATCATCGGGAATTCAAAAAATGGGCCTTAGATCGGTTGGCAGCAACTGTTTAGATTCATACGCTTTCCCGTGGTCAAGTGAGTCGCCATGCGAAATTTTCTGCCCGCGCGTCCGCTACGTCACGAACAAAACTGAGCATCTTTCGCTGTTCGTTTTCGTCAAGAAAGACGGATGTTTTCAGTGTTTTCGCTCGCATGGGCCCGAACAGGTTTCACGTCACCAGAATTTATTTTCGAGATATGACAGAACACTATCATACCTTGCTACCAACCCTCTTCCCCACCCCCGCGACACATTGTAGTGATGTGGCATTGTGCCAACCATAGTTATTATAATGCACGCTAGAGGTTCAACTGGCGCTAGTGTTGAACTGTTGTTGAAATTGACTTCCGGTAATGCATTTCTATAGGAAAAAGCAAGTGCATTTTCTCTTTGCGCTCGATTATAAGAGCAAATATCACGAATAGTTCGTACGTACTAGGCACATTGGAGCATTTCTCAGTCACGCAGACGAAATAATTGGTCACTTACGGCATTTTTATTTGAAATTCTTGGCATGAAAAATGGTGCTAAAACTGCTTCGTACGTGTATTTATGTGCACTGCCGCACATTGTTAGCGCGAACACGTTGTCGGCGCTTTCTAGCATGGAGGATATATACGTGCCAAACGAACGAAAGACATATCTGGAAAACTAAGAGAGACTGCAAGAACTACGCAGTAACACTGGATAAGTGACTCTTTTAGCATCAAAATAAATTGAAAGCCACGTAATATAGTTCGATTTCCAATAAATAAGTAGGGCTTTATTTTTTCTGCTCATGAATATGTGCGAAGATGCTTTGTTCTGGGTTCAAATCATCACCCGCACGCTCCAAATCTTTGCAAATTTTTTTAACCGATCGTAAAGATGCGCACGACGGAGTCATTTTCATACAATGGCAGGACGGGCATATTAGCAATATATAAGCGCCATCGAAATGCTAGCTAACCTTGAACACACTCTACGTTCCTTTTGATCGTTTGTTTGCTTAGAATCGCCACTCGTTTTTACATACCTGCTATGGTACAGAGGTTTGGGCCTGAAATACAGCGAAGGTTAACACGGTTCAGTGGTAAAGAAAAATGCTGTAACCGAAGCAATTACACTTTCACAATATTATTAAAGGTACATACTATACGGTACAACCGAAATAACAAAAGTTATTCGAGTTATTTTCCGGCGAAGAGACAAAATGTGCGTGCGTTTTCCCATAGGAATGCACAGGAGCACCGCAAAAGCCTCCCAGAAGTCGCATAGACACTAGCGCCAGTTGAACCTCTAGCGTGCATTATAATAACTCTATGGTGCCAACCCCAATGCAAATTTGGTGTTCTGGTCACCGTACATCTATATATGTTAGATACAATTTAAGATAAAGTGCAAAATGAACGGCATATACGTGCTGTAAAATTGCACACAACCTAAAAAAAAAAAAGACAAGAACAATATTACATAATAAAGATCCGCTTGTACTTATTGCTTTATTTCCTTGTTATTTCACCTTTTTGTATACAAGATGCATGAATTATCTCTTAGAGCGCAGCTCTTAGGCGCCCGTTTGCGGCTTGAGTGGCGTCGGCGGCTTGAGTGGCGTCGGCGTCGCCGTCGCCGTCGGCGTAACCGCGCGTTGCATTATGGAACGTTTTCCATAATAACGTCACATGTGGCATCACGAGGTTCATGAGTGACATCACGACGGTCACGAGGGAGAAGGAAATGTTTTCCGCTTAATTTAGCCGAAAAAATCCCGCACAACAGTTAGCGGAAAAATTCCGCGTTAAATTTAGCGGAAAAAATTTCCCTGCTAAATTTAGCGTGAAAAAATCCCCGTTAAATTTAGCGGAAAAATATTGCCCGGCAAATTTAGCGGAAAACTTTCCCCGCTAAATTTATCGGAAAATTTTCCACTAAATGGGAAAGGAGCAGGAGAGGAGGAGGGGCATACCCTCCCCTCCTCTTCCTCAAGAGACTCTCTAATTCGGCATTAAAAGGAGTTGTAAACGTCTTCCATTCTTTTTTTACTGTTGTCCCGAAAGCGTTCGTTTTTACCTAAAACACGTATTAAAAAAAAAAAAAAAGAGGTTAGGAAGGAAACAGAACGCGGTCAGAAACAAACTTAGCTTGTCCGGTAACTGTGTTCTCTGTTTACCATCGTTAGACGACCATGTGTTTTGCCACAGTGTCGATATGCATATTTTACTCAGGAATGTTGGAATTACGTCGTCCACGCTTATCGACCTAAAAAGCGTCGTAATATTTAGAAGATAAATTTTCAGACTCTTTCGTTTTGAGAAGTTCCGTTCTACACAACCGCTGTCGTCAACGGGAGTGTGACTAAAACCCCCAGAAGCGTGTTCTTGATGTTGCCATTCACAGGGCCCCATCATAAATATGTCGAGTGTACGCGGTGAAGAGGTGGCCTAAGAGACACATTGCTGGATAGCTCGGAAGTGAAATGAAAACACTTGGGCGCTTTTAATGGGACACTGAACTTAATTTTGAGTTTACAGTTGACGAAAAGTATTCCTTGATGATATTCAGGCGTTACTGCCGCAACTGTACGTTCAAGACAGACTTCGCTGCTGTAAAAACTGATATACGATAGAAGGCAACGCTGTCTAGAAATATACAACGAATGTAAAATGTCGTGGCGACAAGATCGAAATGTAAGTACAAGCACAAAATGAAAGGTTAGTAAGGGCGCAATTATGTTCAATATGTACAGACTGAAGCCGAAAGCTCTGAGCAATGCTTCAGAAGCACTTGATGGCTCCTACCCTTCTGCGAGAAAAAGTTCGTTAACGATGACTATACTGTGTCGTCACAATTGAGTGACTACTGTAGACTCACCTGTAAAGAACAAGGTTTTGCTTATCCTTGTATTTTGGTTCCTGAAAGCCCCCTTCTGAAAACAAAACAAAACAGCTCGTATAAGAGTTTTTCGTTTTTCTTTAAATATAAAATACATTATCTTCCGGGTATCTTCTGCGATAAGAAAACTCAGGCAAAAAACAACAGGCGGATTGACACCGTATCCTGTTTCGTGCTCCTTGACATTTGAACTTCCTGGTTTCCCGGGGATTTACATTTGTTTACGTCGGGCAGGAGGAGAAAATTCAGTGGGAAAAGACACGGAAGTGAATAAGGAGAAGACAAAAAAAGTAGTGTGAAAAATTATACAACTTCATACGTCACATGAAATGGGAGTGCGTGTCGGAAAGTATAGAACACTAAGAAGAGTCCAGCTCATTTTGTTTTGTTCTTTGCTTATTTTTTAAAAATTATTTGATAAACAACCTAATTGCGGAGTCCTGCCGTTTGAATTAACAAAATGTCCATGGCAGAAGTGAAAGTATACAGTCGAGCTGTTTCGAAAACATCACAATCTAATCCACGAGACAAGAAAAAATTAAATAACGGACAACACGACCCAAAGTCTTAGTTCGTCTTGTCACATGGTTAAGATTATGATTTTTGTGCTTTTGGCAACGGAAGCATCGTACCACTTGTCAAGAATGGATTTCTACCTTTGACTGGTGAATTCTAAAAGAAAAAAGAAAAAGTTCGTCGCATTACATTGTTTTGTGCATGGTTGACGATACTGCAGGGGTGTTGGAGAACATAAGCAATTTCCCATCTGGCAGATGCCATCCCTTTGTGATACCCCCTGAGTTGTTTATCCGCGTGCTTAACTAAGACATTCTTGATCTTACCAACCTTCCCGGGAAAGACGGTAGTAAATTTGCGGAAACATCAGTTCCAGCGACGCATTTGAAATCTAGAAGCTTGTTTGTTGCCGACAGAGAGGGAAAACGCATACCTCAAGGCTTCCATTTTTGGTGATATTATGGAAACTCCTTTTCTCTTGTGCCGTAGTGACATTTTCTTTGGCGATAAGATTTGGATTCACCTGTCAGAAATAATAGACCTCCGCCATCCATAAGGCGATGGGGAATGCCTTCTGAGCTCAATCTTCAGTACGGTCACTGCCGTGAAAGGCGTCTCATCAGAATCAGCCGTGAGCTGCTCTCGTAGTAAACAGCGGGAAGTCCTCGCACCGTCCGACTAGAGACACGGTTTGTTGTTTCTCCAATGTCATCAATTGGTTAACGAGTAGAGTTTAAAGTGTCAATTGAAGGGGGTAATGAAGGTAATTTCTACAGTGGGGGTTTGGCAAGTGCAATGGGACGAGAGAAAGCTTTCTACCAACGTCTTGCCCGCGTACGCTCGTACCCGGTTATATATGCGAAGATGCAATCTCTTAATGACGTAACTGTCACGATCGCCCGGAATCGCGGACAAGGGTTCGAGGCATCCGCCGAGAGAATAGACGCAGTCTGGTGACGTTGGACGATGACTGGCCGCGAGCGGCTGTGCTCGTCAGCGTTTATTTGATGCGAGTGATCAATGTTGCTCGCCGAGCCTGGCGGGCCCACGAAGGTTAGGCAGGAGGGGCGCGCCACATGGTTGTCACAGTAACACCTGATACTGTGTTGCAAAAAAATGAAGAAACTTCTAAGTCAAAGAAAGAGACAACAGTAAAAAACGTCTCAATTGAGAAGTCTTGCTGCGGTTGTCTTTTTCTTCGGCTTAAAAGTTTCCTAATTTTTCCGCGCCTCGGTCTCAGGTGTTAGGTTATGATTAATTATCACTAGATAGCCTGCAGATTTACTGTTATTTAGAATTTTTTTTGTTTTTTGTCGCTGCGTAAATAGACATTCCTCTAAATATTTTTCAGGGCGAGGTCGCTTTGGGTTCTAGATTAAACAGCAAATCAAAGATAGTGATGTTTCTTAGGCTTTGCTCATCCTGACACTTGATCTATTTCACCCCCTCCTCCCCTTAGTTATGTGCCCTGACAAGAATTCAAATAATTTGTCATTTGTAGGCGTTTTCATAAGGGAAAATACAGTATAAAATAACATGCAGATTGGTAGATTGATCGGTCATTCAACTCTTCTGTGCTCTTGGGTCCTACAAAAACAGAAAATGGGACATTTTCTGTTTTTGTAGGACCCAAGTGCCACCTACTGTTTTCATTTGCGTTATCTGGAGTTTCGCGAGGATGTTCCCAGAATGGACACAATTTTTGCATTTTGTAGTTATTGGCTACCTAATGTAGCTCTATAATTCCGTTTTATGGTGGAGGGGCAGCAGTAAAGTCAGGAGAAAGTCCATAAATTTGTCCGGATAAGCGATGACAGCTTTAAGAACAGAACAAAAAACCAAGACAAAACGTGAGGATATATCTTGTATAATTCGTTTTATTATGTAAAATATATTCAGGAATACCAGGCGGCATATAACGGTATTTTGTTTTTTCCCCAAGGCAACATGCGGCGGCAGTTGAGCATAAAGTATAGTAAAAAATTTCCTAGAAGTGAAGACTTGCAAAATATCGGCCGTCGGCACTCAGCAGCTCTTGCGGCGCAGTTTCTTTAAAGGACGAAGTAGCGGAATGTGGACAGAAAAACACGTATTGAAAAAACAAACTAAATCGGCTTTCTAAACAAAAAAATAACAATGTAAAAGTGTTACTGGCGCTGACCTGTCAAAGCGACCAGCCCCATCGACACGTGTTGACTTTGCGCGTACAGGAATGAATATATCTTCGTTTTTTATTCTTCGCGACGATCTTTGTTTGGATATCGCGGACCTCGCTATGCGCGAACAGAAGGTTCGTAAACACCGGCGGTAGACTTCCTCGAGCACATTTCGACGAGGATGTCGGAACAGCTACGGCATATCGTGGGAGACAAAGGCTATCTAGTGTCGTCCATTCCAATAGAGTGGTTCGCACTTGGGTACGCGTGGAGTACGTGTTTGCAGAAGTCGGCCTTCAAAGACGGCGCATCCGTCAAACGCGAAGGAAAAACTTGACATATGTTCCTCTCTGAGACGCCACCGCACCACGCGTTGCTGCATACCTGCTGCCCTCTCGTTCTACATCCAATCTCCGGGGATGGTTTCAGTCGAAGTAGGCAAAGTGAAGGATGCAAACAACTTTGAACTGCACACAATGAGTCCCTTTAGAAATCTTTTCAATGTTACGTACTCTTCAAGTATGGTGGAACCTTGGTAACGGTGATGGCGGTATTCGATCCTCCCAAGGTTTTCCGTCCTCCAAAGGTCACCCTGGCCGTCACCACCCACTGCCTGGTGATGGCTACGAAAATGTAGGGGGAAGGAAATTGACATATGAGGGCGGGAGTAGGAATTGTACGTCCTTTCAGTTTTTAGGGTAGGTGGTGCCAGCTACCGCCCACTGTCATGGGAACATCCGTTATTATGCCGATTCATCCATCCATTCATGAGTACTGAAGCAGGCATCACTCCACTCCACAGAGGCGTTTTCTTGAGATTTATACCGGCAGCATTGCAAGCGGTTTAATGAGTGGCGAGCGAGAGCTTGGAAGCACCAGTTGTTGCATCATGAAGCGCCACAGAACTATATGTGACATCTTCTAACGCCACTTGACATGCACGGAGATGTGCTAGTCGTATTAATCTTATGAAAAAGTATAAACTGTCATTGTTCCGCGTTTTGTACGCAGCCACTGATTGCTACCTATCCTTCTAAAACCGCTCCCCAAGTTCTGACATTCAAGGACACGAACTGATAAAAAAAATAATGACTGAAATAGCCTTCACTACGCTAGTAGCCCAGTAGAAGTAACTCCGAAGGTTTGTTCAAGACGCGATTGAAACTGCCCCATTAGAGGTGTCAATATTTTTTCTTTCTATCTCCGTATGTATTGCGCTGAAGCATACAGCTCTTGTTCAGCGAGTCCTCCTTATAGCCGTTAAAAAAGTAACTACGTCTTACACGTCCGTCATGTGACCTCCGTTACAAAACGTTGCCGAGGAGGTAGCATAATCAGTTGTGAAATAATCTTCGGACGTTCTGTCTATAGAAACATAGTGTCGCAAGGAAGGTATCTTAGTGTTCTACTTCATTAAATCAGCCTTGCGCAACAATGGGAGCGCATAGTAGCGGATCTTAAATGCCGACACGTTGTCACCTGTCCGCAGGCATGAAAAGTGACGACAGGAGGCGGAAGTGGCTGCGCGCGCGACGTGCCTATAGGAAAAGAAAGATATATATTCACGTCTAAGGCTTACAACACATTGCAGGCAGGTGTAGTGTGCTAAAGCTATTAGCACGCGTAAATTTTAGCTACCACATGCTTTGTTTTAGTTGGGTTTTCCTGTGTAGTGTCTTACCGCTCTTTTCCGACTGCAACGCTTACGACTCTAGCTTAGATCTGGTTTGATATGATTTTGGATAAATATTGCATGTTTGAATTCATATAAGTCGCGAGCATTTGCTGCGGCAGTAGCATTCTAACATTAAAGTGTTTTCTCTTTTAATGCATTAGCACGTTTGAATGCATGCTGCTTATTTCTCGAAAATACATGGCGCACTTTTGGTTGAGTAATATCGCTGGACAACTTCTATAATTTTAACCTGCATGAATATGTCTACTCTAACGTATGAAATATTGAGTTTTTTATTTTTATTTCAAAACATTGACGTTGCAAACACTTAGCAAAGCAAAACAAAAAAGAAGAAAAGCAGAAGGGATGAATAGAAACACGTATAAAGAGCAGCAGGCACCTTGATAAAATGTAGTCCTTGAAACATATTATCAAGATATTTTTTTTAAACGTTTGATAGCGATTATAAGTGCTTTCAGTTTAAAATTGTTGAACTAGTTATTCACGAAAGAGCTTTTCCTCAAAAAGCAACTCAACGCTCAGAATGAGTAAGTTTGAAGAGTTGTTCACTGACAGTAAGATCTGTGTGACTCATTAAGGAGGATTCACAGATGCATCCCTTCGCTGAGATAATGCGAAGTCAGTGCTGCATTAGCACTACTGTCAGCGCTGACTCATCACATAGTTAGCGCTGCATAGTGTGTGTACGCTGGAGGAGGCGGGGTCACATGCAGCAAGGCTATGTATAGTTCTTTGAGCGATTTACATAGGACGATGACCCAAGGATATGTAACAACTTCTGTGTACATAAAAATTTGTTTATAATTAAGGTTGGGTGTCGATTAAAAGTATTATCCCGAATACCCTCTACCCTTTAATATATTAATCATACGATAAATCGCTCTCGTTTATTTCCATGCATAATACTAAAAATTCAGAATAATAATATTTTTATGTTTTCCCTAAATATGTGATAAACGGTGAAATATACAACTTCGATTATGAATCAATCGCGATGTGTAGTTAAGGGCAGTTCAAAAGACACTCGAATTTACACATTTTTACTGCAGCTGCATGAAGCAAAGAGGTTCGTAGATATTCTCCGGCAAGAGCGACCTCCTTTGATTGTTCACAATAGTCGCTTCTGCATTAAACGGACACTGGAATGGCGTTGAAGGGGCCGGGCCACGTGTAACCTTCTGCACTTGTTTGTAGTTACAATTCTCGTCCTTACAGTCTACTTTATTCTAAAATTTGATACAAAGTTTGCCCTTCATACAGGTCGTCCACGTCTGTGTGGTGAAAGCGTTCAATTTTAATTTTATTTTACTCCACCAAATTTTACCGATTAACCGGTGGAAAATTTTAATCGCCATTAAAGCATTATTTGATTAATCGGTAGGTTAATCGATCAGTAGCCCAGCCCTATTTATAATACTTTTTTTGTTTTTGTGAATTGAGAACTCGGAGTAGACAACGTCTGAGCGTACCCTTGTTAACATCAGAAAACATGTAGATCGCTGGAGCGTTCACAGACTGTCGCAATGAAAATTACGTTCATCTCCGTGCTTTTCCAAGCAAGCCATATTTGGAAAATTTGACGTGCTGATTGATACAAAATACGGAGCTATCTAACTGCAATTTGATTAAATTGTAACGTCTTAAAAAAATGTAGGCGGATGAGGGCACGACTTGGCCAATTGTCAAAACCAGCATCTTTGCCGAGCCACGGTGGTGGTGTTTACGTAAGTGACTGGTGAAATTGGAATCAGTTCCAGTTCTGTGTAACATATCAACTGTCGAAAGAAAAACGCAGTGGCAGATCTTGTCGGCTTAGTATGTTCCATTTTCCGCAGCTGACTGGGCCGTTTGCCTGGCAGGGTTGTGACACAGAGGCACAACCTTGCCTATACAGGACTGGATCAGCAGGCACTTGTCTTCGAATTGACCTGTCTGAAGCTGAGGTGTAGTGTGCCATTCTGAGGAACCAGTGTGACAAATCTCGAGTCTCCTGCATTCTATTGAAGTATTTACTGTGGATTCGAAGGTTCGTTTGGCTTCTGGTCCACGTGTGCAGAGACAAGTTGTGTGTCAAATAGAACGGTGTGAATGAGCCGACGACATTGCCTAGCAGTCCCTGTTCTGGCTGGAAAGTATTAGTGCCGGCAGGCGTCTAACAGGAAATTAAAACTCTCTCATGCCTCCAAATCTTAACTTTTTTGTTGTGCCAAAACTAAACAAGCAAACAGTTTTTCGGTATTTATTTCGTTAGCGTGTTTTAGCATGCCATGAAAGTCCTTTAGAGGTAAATCAATATAGTAAATAACATGTTTGCTATTTTGAACTTTTTAGAGATGTATTACTTGATTTTGTGGAGTATTTTGTGTGTTTCTAGCTTGTTATAATTTGTGCGCATGCTATATAACGAGATGCCATATCAAAGGATGAATTCACCGAGCGCATTTATACACTTTTTTCCTAAGGGAAACAGCTTCTATACCACGGATCCTGTACAAATGCCCAGAAAAAACGCACATTCTTTTGACAAGAAATTTAACATGATAATTCCAAGAATAGTTTCATCAAGATGCATCAGCAGATATTTAGTTGTAACATAATCTAATAGTCGGCAATTACAGCTTTTACAGTTTTATGAGTGCAGAAATAGGGGAGTCGTCAAGTTCAGGCGTTTATACAGACCACGAAAGCACATTAACTCCGTTTTATTAGAGTTAGCTAAAATATAATAAGCCGAAAACCAATTAACTAACATTTCAACATCTTTCTGAAAAAAGGAAAGCTCGCAGTGCTTGTTCATCGTATCTTAATACCAGAATGGCTCCAATTTGACTCATGCAAAACTGATGCTTGCCAATTTTGTCAGTCTTTTTTTGTGCAAACTTTAGCTGATTTAATTCTTGAAAAAAAGTATGTCAGTAATATAATTAATTAAAAAGGCACCTGAAAAGATTTCTGAAACCCACAAACAGTACATAGTTGTGTTAAGTAGATTATCAATCAATGAATCAATCAATCAAACAATCAATCGATAAATCAATCAATACTTTAGTCAATCAATGAATTAATCCTGTTTTATTGTGCCCCAAACAGCTGGTGAGCCTTATAAAGGTTACACTTGCGCGAAGTGAAAGACCATCGGACAAAAATATTTGCACACTGAAAAGTGAGCCCCAGTATTACAGTAAAACATGCAAGAGTAGTGAAAGGCCCACGTCAGGGTTAAAACACTTTTCATACATGGTCTGCATCCGACTCAACGGAGGACTAGATTCTAAGTTTGAAGGGTACAAAGAAACTGGTAGGCCATTCTTGTTGCTGGGGGATATGTTCTACTAATAACAGGGAGGAATCAATAACAGCGCTAAGCAGTTATATATATATATATATATATATATATATATATATATATATATATATATATATATATATATATATATATATATATATATATATATATATATAACATGTCTAGAATTAGTCGTCTATTTGAAAGAGGCGAAATATGATTGTATCCAAGAGTTGCACGTAATCACAGAAAGCTGTCCGTCCAATGTAGCGATCATAGATAATTCTTACATACCGTCGCTATACGAACTCTAACCTTAGCATGTAGCTGACGCCCAGAGAATTCCACACAGTAGAAGAAAAGTTTAACCTTGACAAAACGAAGGACCGAAAGAGGTGCGGTATGCAGGTGGAACTGCGGAAACTACGGGTAATGCGTGCAATTACGCCTAGGATGCGTAGGGAATCATTAATAAATTTTGAGGCATGGTAATTACAATTGATGCGTGAGTCAATCAAAACACCAAGGTCAAGTACAACTGAAGATCTTGGAATGTGTGAGTCGTGCAATTAATATGGATGAACAATAACATTTGCGTTACAGGAGAAAGAAACAACCTTAGTTTTGCTGGGGTTTAGAAGCAGCGAGTTTGTACAACATTAAAGGCGAATCGTATCAACATCGTTTTGTAACAATTCATAGTCAGCAGGTGTGCGAATACTGCAATAGATTTTCACTGTATCATCTCCGAGTTATTGACACAAGTTGCAAGGTCATTTATAAAAATATTAAAAAGCAAAGGTCCAAGGTTGGACCCTTCTAGTACTCCGGAATTTATCACATAATGATATGATTTGCATCCTATGCAGGACATCATATTTGAGCAATCACTAAGGTAGCTGCCAAACCAGTCACAAAGACCCGAAGAAAGACCCATATAAAACAGCTTCTTCAGCAATATCTTGTAATCTACGATGTCAAACGCCTTAGAACAGTGAAAATAAATAAGATCAACCTGACCACTGGACGCAACTGTGGGCTTTGCGAACTCCAAAAAGATTACAAGGTTAGTCTCAACAGATCGTCCACGGCAAAAACCGTGCTAATTTGAACTGAGCATTGGTCTAACATGAAAACTCAGATGCTTCAAATAACTTTCTCAAAAACCTTTGAAAGAGCAGTAAGCAGTGCAATTGGGCTGTAGTTATCGACACACGAAGAGCTTCCAGATTCGTGCACTGGCACAACCACAGCATTTTCCTACGCCGATAAAAATGTACTTGTCTTTAAGGACATGTTAAAAATGTACGGCAGCAGGGGAGCCACGATAGCAGAACGCTCTTTAACAATGAAGGCAGGGATCCCATCTTCTCCAAAATTACTTTTTCGTTGCAAGTTCTTTTATGGCCGAAACCACATAATCCATCGTCCATACAGGAATTGACATAAGAAGGAGGTTATCAGGACAATGACTTGTGTTGTTAAACTGCAGGACATTGGGACTTACTATTTATGAGTCGTCTTTAGAAAATCATTTGAAAGAATCGATTATATTGATCAATGAGTGTCTGAAATCTATTTGCAGACATTCTTTGAACATATTAATTGATAGTTTCAAATGATTTTGTTAAAGTTAAAAATAAAGCCAAAACAAATTGATTTCTATCGATATCTTGTGTTAAGAAGTCTGAAAAAGCGCTTTTTCAGACTGTATAGAAGTTCAGTACTCCTATTTTTACGTAAAAATGCGTAAAAATAGGATTTTAGTGCTCCTATTTTACGAAGTCCGTATTGAGAGTTATGTAAAATATATATATATATTTGTTTACGGCTGTGGATTATTACACTTAATACAAATTTCTTCATAATTTGCGATATAACCGGTAATATTGTAATGTGTCTGTATTTCCTAACGTCTTTTTACTACCGTTTTCAAACAGCTGTCGCACCACAACAGTTTTTAACTCTACGGGAATTTGTCCTGTTATGAAAGAGCTGTAAACTAAATTGTATAAAAAGTCGTTTAGTTCTTAAAAATTTGTCTGAATTTTCCTCAATTTGATCGTAACCCGCAGGTTTCGACACCTTCATATTATTTACTATACTTTTAAATCAATTTATATCATCTGCAGTAAATATGTTGAATGTATACTATGCTCGACATCGCCTGGCCCTCTACGCCAGCGATGTCAGCGATGGTTTTTCTAAGCTTTACAATTATTTGCATAAAGAATCCTTAGATATATTGAACAAGGAAGTAACGTAATTGTTACCAAAAGCTTTGACAACGGTATCATCTATTCCCTTTATTTAATAATGTCATTGGTGTATTTTATTTTGTGTGCTCATGCGTAAGCGGAAAGTTCTCAATTTCCCGGGGGTAGGGGGGGCGACTTCCCCCCCCCCCCCCCTTTGTTTTTTCTTCCGGGAAACGTTTGGGCCGTCTCTTAACAGAGGCGTCCCAAACGTATGTAATCCCCTGGATAACCGAAGATAAGCATGCTGACGGCATGATGCCGAAACAAATGTTGGCTTTTGTGACCCCACAATTTACCTGTCATTGCAGCTGTGATCAGTGAATTCCGTGGTTCAAGGCTTCAAGAGCACTGACGTAATGAATTCTTTCAACGTTTGGGAAAACAAAATGGTGCTTACAAAACGTATTATGTCGTCTACTACTCTCGGCTACAGGTCCGCTAGAGGTGCCACTGTAGTCACTCTCCACTACTTCCAGTGGCTTTCCAAGAAATTTCTAGCGCTAGCCTCTATCGTATTTTCCTCTACTACGCAGGGTCTTCGAACAGGACTGCGCGAGTAGTTAGAAAAAATTATCCACTGGGCGCCAGCTAGCGATATGTGCGGGCGCCAGGGCGCATAGATGAGATTGATGAGGTGCACCGAGAGGTTCCGGAAGCGATGGTACTTGCTTTTCCAAAGAACTCGAGAAAGAGAGAGGGGGGGAGGGGGGGGGGGGGGCTTGGACCCCCCCCCCCCCCCCCCCCCTCCCTTTGTAGTCGGCGCTTATGTGCTCATAAACAGCCGAAGCCTTGGTAATGATGCACATAAGGTGGATTAGGTAGTGGTAAAGAACGACTTAAAGGGGCACTAAAGAGAATACTGCGATCGTTTGTTCTTGGTAATCAGTGATTCTACGGGCATTAAGCATCCTAAGAAAAAAAAATTGCAATCACGTGACGCCAATTTTTTTATTAAAGACGCGATGAAAGGACGGGACACACTCCCCACTGAGCGGATTTTTCGACTCAGGAAATCGGGTCATACTCCAGCAGCGGTGTCAGCGCGGTGACGATGGCGCTCCTTGGCCAATCGCAAGCCGCCCCAGCAGAAAAATCCGCTCAGAAAGGGGTGGGTCCCTACCTTTCATCACGTTTTTAATAGGGAAATCCGCATTGCGTGATTTCAATTTTTGAATTTCTAGGATGCTTATGACCTGTAGAATCACTTATTATCAAGAACAAACGATTGCAGAATCCTCTTTAGTGCCCCTTTAAGCGCAACAAAACATTACTTTGCCAACCTTTTGATCTTGTCATTTGATTAATTCTCACGTCATTTTTTTTCGGCATCAATAACGGTGTATAATTTAACTGTGGTACATTATAAATTAAGGCATATACGCTATTTTTAATATATCGAAATATTAACTATTAATAATTTTTAATAGCGTTTTAAATATTTTCGATATAATGCGTATTTTTTGGCCCGCCCCAAACAAATGAAGTACCAGGTTCTATCGTGTAGTATGTCTCATCTTCTTATGGTTCACCTGTTTGCGGACGCAAGCTGCGTATAAAATAGAAGGGGGTGAACGAGCCGACGACTTCTGGCTGGGAAATCGCAAGAAATTGGCTTGCGTCTTTTGCTGTTGGTTGAAACCTCAAGCGTGTCCTAAATAAGAGAGGAATCCCAGGAGACAGCGAGAAACGCGACGTTCGTGTGAACCAGTATAATAGGTCGGTTTGTAAACAACGTCTGTGACACGTACAGAATGGTTGGGCTGTCGAAACGCAGCGTATTATAACCTTGATGAAGCTGATCGTTATGGCGAAGAAAGGTAGTGTCCTTCAATGGCAGATGCGTTATGGTTTGCTGGTCACTTCTAAAGTGGCTTTAATTAGTGTTGTACCGCCGGCATTTCCTGCAGTGACTGCAGCCTAGTGCCACCATTAACATAAACTCTATCTTGTGCATACGCTTGTTTTCTTCGAAGAATGCGTGTTTTACGTTCATTAAACTGCTAACTGTACGAGTCGTTTCGGGGTGCTAGCGGCATGGAACAGTCACTTTTACGGACGTATACCGTCAAGCATCATGACTTTTATGGCTTTTCGGTGGTTTGGCACGCAAAAGAATCAAATTCTTTTGTGTTTATGGTTACTCTGCACGCCCTTGTCTCCGAGTACCGGGTATTCCTTAATATTCCTTGACTGTTTACTCGGTGCACAGTTACTCTGAAGAACATAATTTATAAATATAAAATTGATTTTGGCAATTACCGGCATCGGTGTGATTATACAGATGAAATGAAAGGTCACACTTTTTTAGGCAATGGGGAGCTGAAAGTGAGAATATCTTGCCCAAATCTAGCTTCGGCTGCAGGAAGCGAAGACTGTTTTTTTTTTTGTGTATATTATTGATACAGGGCAGAGAAGGTAGGAGATGTGCACAGAAAACATTTATTAGGAAAAATGTACACGTCAGGTTGAACTGCGGTCTCGATTAGAATAAAACACACTAATATCTTCGAATTACTCTTAGCAAGACGCCCACCACACGTATGACAATGGGGTCATGCTAAGTATGATCAGATATCCCTATAACAACAACACATCTTGGGATCGAATGGTATATTGGGTACGATCCCATTCGTATTTATGACAGAGAAACACATTGTTATGAATTATATTCTTTTAGAGTGTCTAAACTGCGAACAAATATTAGGTTCAAACTACGAAAGATAACAATTTTCCTATCGGTTCCTGCGGATTATGAAAATGAATGAAACTTGATAATGAGGTAATTCTTTCGATTTAACAGCTCGTTTTAAATTTCTGCACTGCTGCATTTCACGATTCAAAATGTATTTCTCGTGAATGTGGATAGAACGTAGCCTTTTCACTTTTTGGGCTTCGCAGTGATTGGCGCACAGACAAAATTAGTTGTACATGCTAATCAGACCCACATATTTGCAAGGGGTGCAGGAGATATTTGTAAAGTTGAATTAAGATCGGGGGCACAAATATTTACGATGATGCATGGCGACCAATTCGAATACAAAATAAACTTTTATCTTCCGAAGCAAATATCAAAGTCGATGCGAAGCTAGATTTACAACGTGCAGAGAATGCAGAACATTAGTGCATATACATTATATTTTAGGGGTAGGGAAGCTAACAGCAAAAAAGAAGACTTGCGAGTAATGTAATACAATAGCAAATCTGCTAAACCGAGCGATGCTTCAAAGCGCAACTTTTGTCAAAAGAGAAAGGCGAGAAGTTTCAAGGCCGGCGGTCTCTTCCTCAGTCTCTTGACAGAAGCCGCGACTTGAAGCATTGCCCGGTTTAGAAGGTAGTGTTTTGTTATTTTAGAGTTAATTTAAACCCAGACACTTAGTGTTGCTTTTAAAAACACAGCATTATCTTCATTTTGGTCCCGAAATTGTTCGCTTAAACTAAAGAAGGAAGAAAAAAAAAGTGCTCTCATTAAAATAATCGCTTTCAGCATCTTTTTGTGCTCCTAACCCTGGAGTTGCAGGTCTCTTTATGTTGAGCTTGTAAGGTTAACGAGCTCAGTAAATATCACTACCCTGTCGGAAAAGTAACCACCGAAGCGTGCCAGGTGACATCAAGGAAGGGCATACAAGACGCCACCATTGCCCGTTGAAGGCTGTGGTGTACCAGGTCGGAAGTGTGGGCGCTACTCAAAGCTCACAGAAAATCTGTGGTGCAACTATCGAACGTGACATTGACGGGCTCGCAACTCGACCATCGTTTCTCAATGCACTAGCAGAGGTTACGGAACCTGTTCGTACTTCTCAATGAAAAGATGGTGTTGCGAAAAGCTAGAAACATATTCAATCTGACATGACAGTGAAATTTGTGGAGAAACAGCTCTCTTCCTTAGGAGGAGTGATTATCTTTCCAAGCTCCCTCTTCGCGGAAGCCTCGAATCCAAAGTGAGGCGTCACTGATGCCCTCAGACTGGAGCGACACAATGCCGGAAAACCCTTCCTGCTCCCAGCAGGCCTTGTCACTTTTCTATCGACGTTCAGCGATGAAGAAGAGGTCGGGCAAGGTGTGTTTGAAACTTGATGGCGTTTTTGCCATTTTGGTGGCTGGGGAGCACTGGCTCACGAATGTGCTCTTCAATCGCCAGGGCCACCATTCTTGACTTATTCAGTAGCGTGGGAAAGGTAAAAAAAAAAAAATGGTTTGTCCACAGGGTAAGTAATATCCGGTGTTGGGAAATGGGTGAGAATAGCAGTAAAGAAGAAATAAGTAAAGGAGACAACGAAACGCGAAACGTTTGAAATGCGTAACAGCTGTATCACGTCGCATTTTTATATCTGCAGTGCCTGTTTCTTAACAAACGTATTTGCATTATGGCATTATATAATCATACAAGCTTAAAAACGCGAGGAGGCCAGCGAATCCTCTGACTTCGTCGAGAGTCCCAAGGAAAAATAAGTCCTATGTAGCACAGCGTGCCAAACCCGTGGCCTAGAACACGTGCGAAAGAGATTTCATTCAAATCGTTGGTGTTAAGAAGTTCGCGAGGATATAATTCGCGCATTTTTCTAAAATAGATAAAACTACTTATGTGTCGACGTGCTATTTTCTGAGCGACCTATTGAGGCACAGGAAGAAGAAAGAAATGATGTCCTATAAATGTCGCCAACTATAGCTTTTTAACTGTTTTTTTTTTGGCATTCCAGGCAGTTTTGCATATCTTCTATTATTCAATAACGTCGGTAAAATGGGCTAAACTGTTTATTAAGCATGCGTTTTATTCAGTCCTGGGAACTCTCTTTTCCGTCTCTTTAGAGACCAGCGTCCAGCGCAAATCGGTAATGGGTGAGGATCGTCAAAAGACGTGAACCAGGTCATACTTTGCCCGAAACAATGGGAACCAAGCAGTACCACCGAGCATGCAAGACATCATGTGACGACATGGACGATATAATTACATTTATTTTGTCAAACGCCGACCTGGGAACCATCTCAAAGCGGATCGCTCACATATATAAGTACATAGTCGCCGTCATCTAAGAAACGCGGATTGTGTTTCAATGTTTTCGGGCTCCTTGCTTCATGATTTATTTTTCGGCATTCTGATTGGCTAATGCTGCAATATATATGGCCGTAGTGAGATAATTAGATGTGCGGAACTACTCGCAACGTTCTGCATTTCTTTCGTCATCAGTGACTGCACGGGTAGAAGCTGAGTGAGAGGAGAAGACGTGAAAGCGCGGGGACGGCAAAGCGCAACGGTCTGGTTGGATTGATTAGTGGGGAAACACGAAGCTAGAGTCCGTTGCAACCTAAGAACGAAGGGCGAGGGTAAGACGGGCCGGGGAGGAGGAAGCAGACGGAACGCTAAAGAGAGAAGGAGGTTTTCCCCTCTTTTCTCCAGCGTTCCGTCTGCTCCCTCCTCCCCGGCCCGTCTTATCCTCGCCCTTCGTTCTCAGGTTGCAACGGACTGTAGACCTTTTTCACAAGGGCGCCGCCATCTTGAATTGTCGTCACTTCCAGTATGGGCGAAAACATTGTTTTGCCGCCGCCACGCCAATAGAATGCATTTACGAGATAAACGTAACCGTCACCCATTCTCGTTTTGTCTCCCCTCTATTTTTTAGTATTTGCTGGTTGAAACGTTTTAAAATTTTTTCGTCGCCCATACCGGATATGTCTACTTGGCGGTCGGGGGCGAGAGTAAACGGAAAAGGTCTATAGACGCCCTTACCTCTGCTCACTGTTCGAACGCAAACGCCGGACGCCGGACGCCGATGTTCGCCGTTCGAGCTGTGAGACAAAAGGCAGCTATATCTTCACGTCTATACCCATTAATCCTTCGAACCAGAGTTCGGCGTTCTGAAGTTCCCGCGCGCTCACGTCTTCTGTCTCTCACTCAGTTTTCATCCGTATAGATTTTCACTTACTACTTGATGATTAGAGGTCTGCGTGATTCGCAGGAGAACACATGTGCTCGAAATTGTCGTTAAAGTTGTGTAATGAGGATTTTCGTTTCTAAACCGGCAAAGATCGATGAGATAACTTTAATAGTTGAGACCAGCCAAAACCTTCGTTTTGTCCACTGTTAAAAAAAAAAAATAAAAAAATTGTGTAGACGTTTTTAGGTAGTGCAGGCATGGGCATTTTAGGTGTAGATTTTAGGTAGTGCATGCATGACCAACTTTTACTGTTTTTTTATTGTTTTCTTCACGTCATTACCGCGGGATGAATTTTCTAGAGACTACAGTGTTCTTGTCAACAACGGTGGTTTTGTCTAGATTCGTACTCGCCCATTTTATCGGCTGGTCATCTCGGTGAAGCAAAGAAGGCTAAGTAAAGGTGGCTCAAATTTGATGAGCGCTAAAGACGTCTGATGAGCAGATGAAAGTCAAAATGCGAATTAATGTCAGTTCACAAATGCTTTTTAGTTGAGACCCTTTGTTAATAACGCAGTTCAATCTGCTCGTTTTATTCACTGCCAGGCAGTACCCGTTGATAACTGATTTAAAGTGGCGTTGTGCGCGAATTGATTTATGAATAACGATGACAAAAGAGCGCACGAACATTCAACGACGAGCGGAAGAGACACACAGGACGAGCGCTGATTGACGGCCCAAATTTATTGGAAAATTAAACCCAGCTATAACAACCACAAAAAAAAAAAAAAAAAATACAACAACACAAACATGCACAAATAGAAAAAAAAAAAAAAAAAAAAACTCGGACCAGATGAATTTTGATTCAGCCAGTACTGAGCAACTCTATCTCATTTTAGACTCATACATGGCTAAATTACTTTCAAAATTCAATTTAATTACAGTTACAATTACTTTGCTTAAAAAGTAGTTTAATTACAATTACAATTACTACTACGTGAAAGGCAATTAATTACAATTACAAATTACTATTAAAAGTAATGCAATTACTTTACGATTACTTATTTCTGAGTGCGACCCGACTTGGGCTATATGACTTTAAACGAGTTGTATAGAATGCAACTTATTTGTTCATTAGTTGCCCCAATGTTTGAGGAGGCTTAAGCATCGCTGCATAAATGCCACATATTGTATTTTCCTTATATGAATTTTGTTAAATTCATATTGGAACTTGACAGTTTGAAGCAATGAAGAACTACGTTCTTATAGTTTTTATAAATAATAATAAATTAGTTCATATGCTGGAAGACGCCAGATCGCTAAAGAAAAAGTGGGTTGACAGAGTTTTGATAGCTCGGCAAATAAAAATGCGTCAATTAGTCGTATTTAAATATTTTACAAGTGTTAATATAAAACTAAAATCCACACGCGCTAATACGACCGCATTCACATACAAACATCATGGTATTATAAAATATTTACATTGAGTTCAAATTATAATGGCTCAGAAATATTTAAGAATTAAATCTGAGCTCCCGATTCATTGGTAACGATATTCACAGGTGCGAGGTCAGATCCCAAAATGTTTATGCAAAATATATACGCTGTAAGACCAGAGAAAATAAAATTTTAGAATACAAATATACAAATATGCGGCAGTACTAAAAAAAAAAGAAACGTAAAAAACTGGCCAAAAAAACAACAACAACAAAGAAACTTCATAGCCAATTTAAATTTACAACTCAACTGAAAGCTGAAACTCAATTTTTTTCTCTTTCAATCTGCTCGCACAGCAGACGGCGCAACATGGCACCGTTGAGGTGGCCTCCAAAGAGGATTGTCTCGCAGCCCGCAGTGTAAGCAACAAAACAACAAATAATGCGACGCTATTTATGTTGTACGTGTGTGCGAGTGCGTGTCTTTGTGCGAGTGTTTCACCGAGAGCTAGACCGCTTGTGCGAGCGCTGAGGCTTTCAGAGAGGTTCCGTCGGCGGCGCAAAGCTTTGCAAAAGTAATTGTAATTGTGCCTGAAATTTTGCAATTACTGACGCTAGAAAGGAACTAAATTACAATTACAATTCTTTTTGGCCGAAAGTAAATAATTACAATTACAAATCACCAAGAAAAGTAATTAAATTAAATTACAGTAATTCAATTACTGTAATTGAATTACTACCCAAGTATAATTTTAGTGTTGTTAAACATCTTTATATATCTTTATATATATTTAACAATAAAATTGTTAAATTATTACTTAGGATAAAAATGACCTATTTGACTAATACAGCTAATAACGCTTTCTTTCTTTATTTTTAAATCCTCTAGTAATTTCCATTGACATTTGATATTTGTCCCTGTCTATGATCTGAACGTTATCAAAATCGGGAGATGGGCGACGTTTTCCAATAAAGTTTACTGCCAGTCAGCGCTCGTACTGTCTACATGTTTTTATGAGCTGCTTTGTTATCCTTAATAACTGAAGCACAACGCACATGTGCCGAAAGCGGAAGCATTCTTACGAACAAACAAATGTTTTGATTGCACGAGCCCTTGAACGAAGCGAATTTTTCCTCCAGCATCCCGTGCTGGCTCATTCTCTGCGATAGTAATGCACTGAGGTCTCGAGTCGGAGCCAAAAAATTTTAGTCTCAAGCGCTTTTTTTTGCATATAATTTGTGTTATATGCATATTATATACCCCTGTAAGTTACATTGGTGGGTACATTTACGATGTGTACATGCACCGCAACTGGATAGGGTATGTATCGTTTGCCGGAGATGCCGGACTAAATACGCGAAGCTCTTGAGGTCATGTTGCAAAACTTCACCTTGATTAAGATGCACGTGTTATCTCTTGCTTTCGCCTGCCCCTGAGGTTTTTTTGTTGTTCATTTTTTGGGGGTCCTGGAAATTGTTATTGGTTTCATCCCGCCGCCGCCAAGGGACAACCCTATAATGATGATTGAAGCAACTAGAGAGTGCTGTCGCAAGAGAGTTGAATGTTCTACCTCCAGGAAAGTGTAGGTTTTTCGAGTATATTAATGAATGACATCTAATGTCTAGACAGGGTTCATATTTTTCACCTGAGCAAAGAATGTAGACACCAGGTGTTTCTAAAATAATTGCCGCCATTATTTATTGCGCCGCTTGTATTCGTTTGAAGAAGCAGACTTCTCGGATGCGCGAATAGTGAGCATTCTAGCGTACATTGTTACCTATCTTCTGCTCGAGTGATCGCTCGCTCGCTGTAATAAGTCATTCAAACGTGTTACATTCGCTCTGGAGGTTTGTGAAAGAGAAGTTTGAAGAATATTTTCTTCATTACGGACTTTATGGTCAAGACAACAAAACTTGAGTTTTGCTCTCTTGACTACAAAGTCAGTAATGAAGCAAATATTCTTCGAACTTCTTTTTCCCGTCCCTGCCCGTTTCGATCTCGATGAGCATCGTACCGGCTTGCGGTCGTGTATCCCTACTGCATGGTGCACGTTAAAGACCCCAAGTTAGCGGTTGTACCCCACTGGCTAAAGTGCTCATCTACAGCTGAGACACCAGACGCCCACTGAGGCAGATTAACTTCCGGCTGTATAAACATACACACAACACTTTTCTTTGCTTTGTGTTCAAAATAAGAATATCAGTGATTTTGGTCTGTTCAGTGAAGGATGTACAAAAATTAGGTTTCACTTTTGTTGCAGCATGGTCTAACTAAACGGCACATATATAGTCATGTTTTGCTGTTTATGCTAATTTATGATATCATATCAAGTCCTTTTCGGTATATAGTGAAGTGAAAGAAACATATACACCATGAATAAATATACTGTTTATCAGGAAGGGCTACGCGTCTTTTTCCCCGCAGGACAAACTTTTTTTGATAGTGTCAATCTTACTGTTAAACTTTACTTGCACGAAAAGTGGGAAAGCAGAATAGGTGCGTAGCTGAGAGAATGGTAAAACAACGTGTACGCAGGAGCGTTTGCGAGCGTGCTGAATATCACCTCAAATTTTCAGAAGGCATGAATTGTTTCTGGCCAAGGTGTTACGATGGGTGCCTACAGATTTTCCAAACAGTTGACTGTCCATATTGCTTACGAAAAATTATATACACTTAGTTTTGTTCACACAGAGGGAATCCAACATATATGTGAATGCGAAACCCGCGGCAGACATTATCAAAGCATCATCGATGTATATCAACATGCTGTCTACAAATGTTTGCGCACACGGGGAGTGGGCGCTGCCCGTATGCGCAGAAACGAGATTCGTGTGAAAAGAAGCTGCTGCGGGTGTCGAAGGTTTAATGTGCCTTGTAGTGCCATTCACATCTCTTCGGTTTTCCTGCTACACATGCCTTTATCGCATTAATGTTTTCTTTATTTGTTTTTGACAAAGATAGAAAGGATTATAGAAAGGATTTCCAGCCCAGTTCACAAACACGACCTCTCAAATAGACTAAAAAAATAATATGTCGTTAAAAAAAATGAATATTTAGCCTAATTGAACAGACTCGAGACCTGGGTATAATCGTTCGCATGGAAACCAACTGTAATAAAATAATCGATTGAATTTATTTCATTCTTAATATTCTATACATAAAAAAAAAAGTCATAGCACGCCCCAGTGGAGGACAGAGGAATAATTCCGACCACCTGGGGATCTTTTGCCGTGCAACCGAAGGCTCGGCTACGTGACGCGTTCTCCGTAATAAGGGAAAAGACGAGCACGGAAAAACTAGGACAATGTAAGGAAACGACAATACAAGGCGCTTCACTTACTTTGTCCTAGCTTTTCGGCGCTTGTCTTTTCCCATAATGAACCAGGTGGCCCAATTAACTCACCATTTTGTTCCGTAATAAGCCTCCGTCAGAATGCGGGAAGCTCGGCCTGAATTCGAACCCGCCACCTGGGGATGCGTAGGCCGGCGGATTGCCATGGAGCTACCGAAACAAAATATTGAAAACAAGTCTCGTTTTTAATTATGTATAAGCAAGCAGTGAACAACTAAAAAAGCTAATATAATTTGTTGGGAGGAATAGCATAAACAAAAACTGCATTGTAAAAAAAAAAGTTTGTAGCCCGCACATATAAAGTAGCGTTTTATCGCCATCTCTACAGTAAGATAACAGACGTCAAATAACGGTGTATGTTTTGGAGACGAGATGGAAACCACAGGCAAGCTTTTTTAAACCACTTCTAAACAAGAACTCTCAACTTAGAATTGGTGGTCGTTTCACCTACGAATGTTGCTAGCACTCAACTTAGTGCTACGGGCTAATGATTATGCAAATAACAGAATCTTTGTTTCAAGATTGCGTGGATCGAAATCAAGATTACGTAGATCGAGCAAAATGTCCCAGAGAATATGAAGAATTCCGCAAAGTCTGACGAAATAACGTTTCATTGAACTCACAAGTGTTGCACGTCGCCGTGTGCAGAGGACTGTCATGTTCCAAGAACACTTACTGCCGTCACTGGCCTGATTACCGTCTGCCAACTTTGGAAGCAGGGAATGCTTCCGCGAAAGGAACACGGGCCGCGGTTATAAACAAGAAATGTTCCTTGCACGATGTATTCGAGTTTTGAGGTTGATTTCTTGCCGAAAGCGCTAATATGCACGATGTAAAGTAGGCCAGTGAAACGAACAAAATAAAAATTCTCCGAACACACTGAAAACTGCTTACGTATAGGAATGCAAAAGCATTATAGTCCAGCGGGTGAAATGTTTTCGAGCAATGTTTTTACACGTATTAAAGTTGTTTCTGCCGGTATTGTATTCGGTGTGTGTATGTGTGTGTGTCTCCCTTTGGCTTGAGCTGTCGTCCGGCGGTGACATCACGCTCCCTCACTGCGCAGGTGCGACGCCCTTGCCGGCTCCATGTCTTCCATGACGAAGCATTTGCGTTGCTGTGCTTCTCTTTTAAAGCGCAGCTCCTAAGCCCTGTTCACACTGGGCCGTTTCTTACGTTATGTTAAGTTACGTTACGTTATGATATGTTACGTTACGTTCCGCTTGCGTACAGCACGTTCACACTCTTCCGTAAAAGCTCAGTTGAAAACATGCAACGACCAATAGCAAACCACCTGTATTGTCTGAGATTAGCCAACAGCAAGCGAGCTAGCCAGGCATGCGCAGGGGCTTCGCTTCCTCCAGTCCCGATTGGTTGAACGTAAGCGGTCGCAAGAAAAGTTGAGCGGAGCCCAACTCCTTCTGTTACGTTACGACGGGCGCTGCGTCGCTGGTCGCCATAGTAACGGGCGCTCGTAAGTCGTCGTAAGGAATTCGTAACGTAACGTAACGTAAGAAAACGCAAGAAATTGTCCAGTGTGAACGGGCCTTTATTATAATGTACACTAGAGGTTCAACTATGGTGCCTGGAACGCGTCTCCGACTGGTGTGTTTACCGAGGCCAAAAAAGTGGTCCCTCGATTTCCGCCTGATGACGTCATAAAAGTGTCATATGTCGCCAGTCGCGACCCTGGCGGCGTCTTAACGGTTGTGCTACATATGGCAGACGCCTTTTCTGCTGCAGGTCGCTCTCCACTGTGACAGTTCACGGAAGCTAGAGCAGCCGGAAGTTCGGACGCCTGGGACGCCGTGACGACAGCGACACTCGCGTTCGCTCGTGCTTTTCGCCAGCATTTTTACGGTCAACCGTCAGGATCGCGACAGGCAACAGCATGACACTGCGGCTTCGGTGACGTCATTTGTTTACACTTTGAAACCACTTTTGATGTATGGGCGGGATAGGACGCTAAACACACCAGTCGAAGACGCGATCCAGGCACCATAGTTCAACTGGCGCTAGTTTCTGTGCGACTTCCGGGAGGCCCAATAGACCGATGTCACCAAGCGAACTGCGCAGGCGCGGGCATTCCGGAAGTGGTGCCGCCGCCATGCTACTTGTAGTCATCCCTTCCCGGCTTCCCGGCTACATATGGCAGCGCGTACGTACATCATCATAGATTATCATTTGGCACGCCCCGGTATCACCTTGATTCTCTTGTATGTTTTTACTTCATAAGATTGTGTTGTTTGTGATGCCTTACTTTCCTCAGCAAGTGCAGAAAAGCAGTTTCAGTCGTCTTATCGCTTTAGAATCACTTTGTCGTCTGCTTCGTCGTCGTCTGCTTCTTCGTCTTCGTGAACGCGTAAGCCCACTGCCGTTCACGGGGTAATCCCACTGCGTACGCGGAAAAAACAAAACAAGAAAACAACGGCGCCACTACTCGAGACTTCCGACTTCTCGGACGTCTCAATTACCTTGCAAACAAGTGAACATCTAGTGCGATAGCAAAAAACAATAAAATTTGAGGGACAATCGGCTCGGTGTAGCACCACGGAACAGCATCAAATGTGATGAAAAACTGAGCTTGGTGGTGCTTAGTCTTGTGCATAACATTTATCAGCCATCAAGTAAGAGGAGCTAAATAGACTTTTTCGGTCCGCGATAGTTTTCTAGGAGTTGTTTCATTCTGGTTGACAGCCTGTGCGACAGGGTACAGATGAACAGCGGGAGAAGCCTGCACAGAAAGAACTGATCTACAGAAAGGCCATGCCTGACGCGCCGTAATAATTGGAATCTATCTAAAAGAAGCAATCATGCCAGATACCTGAAAGCTTGGGGTAGAGATGATTTTTCGTGCACAGTTTCTATTCAGTTTTATTTAGTTTGCGCAAGATCCGAACGCTAACAGTCGCCCGACGGGCGAAGCTTTTTTCTGCGGTCTCGACTGGTGCTAATGCAGAATGGATCAGTAACACCAGCCTAATAGACCACCACAAAATGGATGAGGTTCGTTTGTTACATTTTTGGCGGTAAGTGTTGCACTTCTAAATTGCATTATCTAATCTTTTCGCGTAGGTATGAAAAAAAAAAAAAAAAAAACTGAAGGCTGCTTCTGAAAAAAAGTTGTATTATATCAATTGGTGCATATCGGGGAATCGCTGCTCTTTTTTAGTGATTGTCCTGATCTTTTGAAGCACAGTTGTGCTTGAAACATGTCGTCGCAATGCCAGTTATAACCACCAAAATACATCGAGTAAGAAGTGTATTAAAAACGGCCTCCGCAAAGCAGTGCGGAGGTTCTATTTGAGATAGACCAACGAATAGGCCGCTACGGAGCAAATGGTCAGAGAGATTGCTTACGGAGCACTTCGGCACGCTGTATGTCTCGTGCCCTGTAATCTTACATATTTTAGCTGACGTGCAATTCTTGGATATAAATTATGAAGCAAATCGCGAAACAAATCGTAAAACGCTATTTTTCCTGCCGCTCTCTCCGGCTCTGTCGACCTTTCTTTGCCATGCTTCTTTCTTGCGGGAAGACATAATATCCGAGGCCTTTTTGCCTGGTGCTGTTATTATAGCTTCGTGGCATACAACCATGTGAAGCCACCGATTGAAAACCATGAGTCAACACCTGGCTAAAAGTCTCGTGCTAACCCGAAAATTTCCAAACGCCGGGCGTACAATGCGCACCGACGCGGCCGGAAAACTGGGGAGAACTACAGGTACCGGAATGCACCGCGGCAGCGGTGGCGTCGCGCAACTCCTCGTGAGATCGGTCTATTGAACCAGATAGCAACCAGTCTACTTTTGCGGTCCACCTGTGCATTCCTATGAGAAAACGCGCGTGCGTTTTGTCTGTTCGCCGGAAAATAACATAAATAACTTTTATTATTTTTTTTGTACCGTATAGTATGTACCTTTATTAATCTTGTGAAACTATAATTGCTTTAGTTGCAGAATTTTTCTTTACCACTGAATGATGGTAAACTTCGCTATATTTCAGGCCAAAACCTCTCTACCATGGCAGGTATGTAAAAAACAAGCGACGATTCTTAGCAAAATAACGATCGAAAGGAATGTGCTAAGTGTGTTCAAGGTTCGCCAGCATTCCGGTGGCTTTTATGTATTGATTATATGCCCGTCAAACTCGAGCGTAAAAAATGAAGTACGTGAGCTACAAAAGGTGTGTCTTTTTATTACTTCCTATATCGGGCAGTTTTTATCGGGCACCTGTTCTCTGGCTTCTCCTATTTGCAAAGATTTGGAGCGTGCGGGTGATGATTTGAACCCAGAACAAGCATGCATGTTCGCAGATATTCATGAGCAGAAAGAATAAAGAAAAAGAGCAGAAAGAATCGTCTGCATCCACAAGGAGTTACTTATCAAGTGTCACTGCGTAGTTCTTGCCGTGTCTCTTAGTTTTCCAGATGTCCTTCATTCGTTTGGCACTTATATCCCCCATGCTAGAAAGCGACGACGCCGTGTTCGCGCTAACAGTGTCCGACAGTGCACATAAATACATGTAAGAAGCAGTTTTAGCACCGCTTTTAATGCAACAAATTTGAAAGAAAAACGCAGTAACTGACCAATTATTTCATCTGCTTGACGGAGAAATGTTCGAATGTGCCTAGTACGTACGAATTATTCGTGATTTTTGCTCTAATAATCGAGCGCAGAGGAAAAATGAACTCGCTTTTTCCCATAGAAATGCCTTACCGGAAGTCAAATTCGGACTGGTTGCTGTCTGGTTCAATTTGCAGTAGCACAATAGCGCCAGTTGAACCTCTAGCATGCATTATAATAACTCTACGGGTCAGTCACGCAACTCCTTCCATTTTTTCAGTCTACTTTCTTTTTATGTTCGAGGCGACGCCACGCCGGCTGCGTTCTGTCTTTTTCCTGCTTTTATGTCGTTGTTTTTTTGTGTTTTTTTTTTCTTTTTTTGTTTACTTGACGTTCGAACCATCGCGTATTTTGCTTTGACTTGTTTGGCTTAGTTTTTGCCTTCTTTCGCTACTCCCGCCGGTTCGTCTGCTACTCTGTGCCCGGACATAAGGGGCCCTAAACTCGTCGAACACAAAGTTGGATTCGGAAGTTCGCGAAGCGCGCCGACTGAACGCTGGCGACAAAAGCGCCAAGTCATCGTCGCGATGGGCCAATCGGTGCGCTCCGTCAACTTCGGCCCCAGCTTTGTGCTTGACGAGCAACGAGGTAGAGGGGCTTAGAGTGATAAACCGGAAGTTCGGAAGTGGCACCCCCCCGGTTGCCGCCATATTTTACGCAAATGTGACCACTCGTCACATGACCTCCCAAGAGCCGTGACGTCACAGGTAAGATGGCAGCGCCCAGAGCTGGCGGATGCGAGTTTGTTCGGTGCGCGGTAGCCGTGGTGTGCTGCTGCTTTCCGACGACTTCGGGTTTCTTCGTGCTCGCTGACGCAGGTATAATGTGAAAATATGAAGGAATGATACTTTATACCGTTTTTGCGCAAGATCGCTCTGGATCATCTGGATATTAACGCCTGTGAGACAGCATCAGCTCTGCATCGCCGTACCGGTGCTCGGATTCCGGGATGTGTCCGAGGATCGATAGAACTTTGAGTACTTTTAACATGAAATTTTCGCATTCTCTTAGCTTTGTTTAAACGTTGAAATATCTGAGAATCTACGCGAAATGTATACGTCACGTTAGGGCCTAAGGGAAGTTGTTTCAGCCCTCCGTTACCGAACAACCATAGGAACTTTTAGCGAAGAAGCTCCTGCGATTTTAACCTTTTGTGCTAATCCACGATTCTACATTCGATCGCTTTTCTTCCTTTTTTTTTTTTGTGTGTGTGAGTGCGAAGTGCACCCTTATTTTCAGCTACGAGGATGGCGTTTTATTGAGTATGCGGAAGAATAAATCGTTGCAGGCACCTGCTTCAAAGCTATTTGACTTGCTATAAGAACAACTGTTTTGGTGCATGCATAGATTAACTGCGCATTTTTTCTGTTTTGTAGGATTTATTGCAGCTATACTCTTTTCCATCAAGAGTGCATTGTATTAGTCGGTCAATTATTTAATTGTTCTAATTACCTGGATAAGATGATTCATATTTTTGTTCATCCCTTGCCTGGAGAGCAGTCTTGTTGAAAAATGTTGACTACCATTCCTTTCGGTCTCTTCAATAGACTCTTTTTAAAGGTGTGGGCTGTCTATACTTTGCATCACCGTAACTTGGAAAAGGCCAACCGCCACAGCCCCCTTGAGCCAATCAGAGAGACCGAGCGAAGGTGTGTGACAAATCTGTGCAGACGAGCACTCTGATATGTTGTCATGTGCCTCTGTCCAATGTGTGTATTGACTCACCGAGACTGTAGCCTTTGCCGTCTGCCAAATTCTGATAAAACAAATTACAGTAGCTACTACTGTAATTACCCCAGGCTTTCATACTTTGGGCATTTGTTCGACAAGAATGTTATGTCCGCCATCCCTGTGAATTCGGCTCAGCACCTATTGGACTCGAATGCTGCATTAGCGTTCAACCTGAACTGGGGCCCATTCGTGTGCTTTACGCCGAAAAAAATGATGGCAGTTGTGTTGCTTGATAAGGTTCTGCAAAGGGTCTATTGTGTCATACATATAGGAAGTGTCATGCTATATAACAATGCATCAACACATACTATTAAACTATATGCTCAGAGTTGTGTTTGTTTTTCCAATTAACAAGTTACAGCAGTGTGCTTTAATGCTATTATCATGTGTGTAGTTTTAAGTATCCTCTCTGCAATGCCTACGAAGGCCCCTGGAAGGAATAAATTAATAAATAACATTTTCACATCACTGGAGTTGCTTTTCGGATGCACCACATGTTCAGGAAAGCTTGAACGAGTGCAGCCCCTTGCAAGAGGTCTGTCAGTCTGGTATGACCCCTTAATTAATATTGAAGGGTCAGAGAAGCGAGTGTCCTCGTAAGGTCCAGAGCGTGCAGTGGACACAATTCTCGGTATGTAGACTCTCAAGGCATGAAGGCAAGCGGAAATATGTTTATCTGGTTAGTGTATCAAATATGTCTATTTCCATTTGATTACATAATTATTGATTCTTAGTAAATGGTTAAATAACGAGTTCTTTCTGCGACAGTCTCGTGTCAGGCGTTCAGACGTAGTACCTGTGGACCTTGTTGTCAGATGACGCTCCTGGCACGTCGGTGTTCAGTTTGGTCGAGTGGCAACTTTGACCGACTGATGCTGTCTTGTAATCACACGTCATGTGCGGCCACTGACGTCTGATGCAGTGAAGCTGCAGGGCTGGCTTCTAATCCGAAAATTTTCCTGGCAGTTTTCGGCATCAATGTAGCAAGCTCGGGCATGTATTGCTTACGTGGCTGTGCCTTTTGCTGTACCGTTGACTTGATAGCTGGCAACAATTTTTGTTTGCTATCCAAGTCTGGTGATGCTTGCAGTTCACTTTTGAGAGCAACCAACCATTCTATTCCTTCAAGTCACTCAGGGGCATTTTCCCTCAAAGTTGGAAATTGTGTGCTTCATTGCATGGACACAGATGAAGGGTGTCGGCAAATTATTAGGTATTGTCCTTGGACGACAACTAACACCAAATCAACTGTCACTGCATCGCCGCTCACCTGCTTTGTCGTGCTTACCTCTTGTTGAGGTGATGGACATAAAAAGCTACGGGGTAATCAGGGATTCAGAACCTTCGGCATCAGGGACAAAGGTCGCCGAAGGTAATCCTTAATCTCCTGTGGTCGCTCCTCGAGACATAATCGAGGGTCATTTGGCACAAACCCTCGCAGACCAATTCATTGGTACGGGCTGCTTTGGTAGACATGGTCGGCTTCATGCAGTGGTAGCAAAGTGGTCTTCGGTCGCACATTCGCATCACCTACGTTTTCCTCGGTGTACCTTGTTGAGCACAGACCTACACACAATGTCGGGAATGCTTTGGCGTTAGAGTGTCTCATTGAATTGGCACTGAATACTAAGGGGCAGCCGGTGGCGGTCGCCGTGCCATTGTGGCGTAAGTTGCCCTCGGTTTGTCAGATGCCGCTTCGCTCGCAGAAGTCTCGGTTGAAATACCTGTCAAACTTGTTCCGAAACAATCTTGGCAATCAAAATAAAAGCCGGGCAACTGATGGCAGGAAGTAGCTTCCTGATCTCCTCCCAGACAACGTCGTGGATGATGTCGTGGATGCCTGGGAGGCTGGCGTCGAAGTAGAAGCTGGACAACTCGAGTGTCGAGACGCCGGGAAGTTGTTCATAGTGGCAGGCTCGGGCATGCAGTGCACATTCCATGTTGGAAGCCTCGGTGATATGAACACTTCGACTGTTGTTGGGGGGTTGCGGACAAGGCTGCTGAAGGTGTTGTCCCTCACGTGAGGGGCATGGGATTCTTAGGTTCTTGTCTTCTGTAGCATCAAGGTCGGCGTGGGCGTAGGCGTGGGCGCTCGATCAAGCGCAAAACATCCTCTACGAGTGCGGTGGCGCTCTCGTTGGGGCAGTGTCCTGGACAGAATCGAAATGCGGCTCTCTCTCGTTGATGTTGGCTGACGAATGCGCGCTTCAGCTCGATCTTGCAAACTTCCCATGACGTTAAGGAGGATCTATGGTTCTCAGACCAGCGCCGGCAGTTTCTTCCACGAGAAGTAAGGTTCTGCAGGAGCTGGTTGTCTGTCCACCCAATGTGGCGGGCGACACTGTCATATTGTTCAATCCAGTCCTTGACGCCTTCATACAGCTTGCGTGAAAAAGCGTCGGAGTGTGATTTGCGACGGGCATGCAAACAATGGTGGGAGGGGACACGGTTCGCTGCTACAGGTTTGTTATTGTTGGCTTAGTAAGCTTCGGATTTTCAGACAGGAGACCGAATTCCGGTGGTTTTTCCTGGTAGCAGCAACTGACTCGGATTTCAGGTGCTTCGTGGTGTATTTCCGAGGTTACTCCTTGTGGTACTCGGTCGTCTTGAGGTTGTTCTGCCAGGCTCGGGTCAGGACTTTGCTTACGGCTCAACGGGGGTATAAAACGCAAAATAGTCCGCCAGCCGTGTCCCATTATCGGGTAACTCGGCTGACACACAGAGTGAAGGGCTATGGGTAAAGTGCCCAGCACCTCCACCAGAACATACGATTACAGTTGAGCATGACCTGCAGTGTCCCAGAATAGCGAATATTGATAGAAGATAGGACTGGAACAAGGATCCGTGACAGTATAACAAAACTCGCAGAAGAGAATCTATCCTGACCACTGTAGAAGCTGCATTGCTTTAGTGGCATTCTGTCCGAATAAATCCTCTTCTTCGGGGTTTGGCGACTGCCGTGGACGAACTGAACTGAAATGGATGTGGGACCACTTTTCTGGTAATGAGCCACTGCAGACTGTTGCCACAAAGCGGCGTGAGCTGGGTAGGTAACACGCTCGATGAAATGTCCGGACAGCTTGCAATTCGCGTAACGAGTGTGAATGATATGTTTGTGTTGACGAAACGTGCGACAGACCAGCGGGACCAATACCAACTGCAACACCTGTGCTCCGTGAAAGCGCACGTCTACGCCGGAACAATTTCGGAAGCAGCACAGCATCACCTAAAGCATGGCACAGGAACTACCAGCTTAAAGGCAGCCTTCAGGTGCGCCGCACAACCGAAGTGAGCCCTCGGTCATTTGATCGAAGCTGCACCGCGATTGCACACCGCCAAGCACGACTCACGCAATTTCCGTCGCTAAACTGTGTATCCAAATATATTGCACACGCTTCACTGCAAACCTCGAAGATTCCGATGGTCAACGAGAGCACAGAAACGTCGCCTTAAATTTTATCCTAGCGGTATCCGATTCAATCCGAGGTCCGAGCAACGTAGGTTAGATTGTCTCTTCCGTGGCAATATCCCGGTCGGTCACCAGCGAAATGCACACCGTTCCTCCGTAGTTTCACGTTATACCTACGTCAAACACCACGCTGAACTCCGAACTCGCTTTCGACCGGCCTTATATGACGGCTTCCGCGTCTGAAATCAACTCGCCGAGACGAACGACAACCAACAAAGCATCCGACAAGCTCCGGCCCAGCTGGGGCCAGCCGCTGCATGGGCGCTGCCATCTTTCCAGTGACGTCACGTATTTGGTTTGGTCATGTGACGTGTGGTCAAATTTGCGTACAATGGCAGCCTCCTTATGGGGGTCACTTTCGAGTGCAGACCGGAACCCCGGTTTATCGCTCTAAGCCCCTCTACCTCGTTGTTGACGAGTTTAGAGCCCCTGGAGGGCCGTTTGCAACTTTGTTGTTATTTTTTTTCCACTGTCGTTTGCGATAACTTTCTATTTTCGCCTTCGATTGAGTTTCTAATCCGAAATCTTCATATGTGCTTTTGATACTTCATAAATATATTAAAAAAATGTAAGCTCGTTATACATTTCAATTAGGGTTTTATTTGAGTACGCGGCCACGTCTGCCATGGGTCATCGTTTGTTGATCAACCGGCCGCCTTCGGGCATACACCAGCGCATACTTGGAAATGGTAGGCATGCCATGTGCTGCCTACCCCTGCAAAAACAAGTTTTCGCGATGTGGTGGAAAATCATTCTTCCGCTTCCGGAAGACCGGACAAACGTGAGTAATTAAGTTACTTCAAATTAAACTAAAAGAGCTATCCAAGTCTGGCTTCAAAATTGACACTGACGCCTCAACAGACGTTTGTTGTTTGCGCAAGTTTTTATAATCACCTATTAAGGTAAGAAATTGTGACAGCGCTGTTCGTAACAGATCAACAGTAACCTCTTACGACGTGGTTCGAGTACCTAAACACCTTTTCTTTGCTGCTCAGATTTGCTTCAAACGCTTGTGATCTCCTGAGTGGCGTTTGAGACCGCTAATAAACTGCTCTAACTTTGTTTCTGCGCGCGTTCTTATTTGATTGTCGTTGCAGTTGCGATCAGTGGATTCCGCTTTGGAAGCAGACTGACCGTAATGAATTGTTTCAGCTGTTAGGGTGACGAAACAGGGTTCGCAAAGCTCAAGGACGTTGCGGAGCCTACACTTTTCCAGTGCGTCGTCTGCTTCCGTAGACTACGAGTCCGCTGGAAGCTCCACTTTCGCATTCGCCGCCGCTCCCTAGGTTTTCGGAGGAGTTTCCAGTATTGGCGAAGCTATATCATATTTGCTTTCGCCTTAAAAAATAAAATGAGGGAAACGGTTCTTTGTTCGGCCTGTCGCCAGTGACAGAGACCTGAGCCAAGGGCAACCGTCCTGTTGCAAGTCATGTGGATGGCAGCATTCACGACGGCGCCTCCTTTGCGTATGTGCAGCTTTGCACGTATATTGATTCGTATCTGTGATCAACTTGTTATTAGAACTCTTGAGGTCGTGGACAAAACGACCGGAAGAGAAAGAGAGAGAGAGAGAAGAAGAGAGAGAGGGAGTCCAATGGTTATCTAGCGTCACAAGTTGTCATGGCTGTCCGGAAAAAGTATAAATTAAAAACGAATGGGAATAGAAAAAGCAGAACAAAACTGAACCAACAAGAAACGCCACACACATATATATATCTTCTTTTTTACGTATAAGATGGTTATTTAGGTGGCTGGCGATGCATGTGGCGCGGCACTTCGATGTGGAAGTATAATTCGTTACAAAGCCTCGAGGCGATTCAGCTAATCTAATTCTAATTCTTGTTCGCACGTGGAGAGCATGAACGATGCCATCTAAAATACCACGTGACTTTGCACATCCAGTAAACGACCAGAAGGCAACGTTTTCTTTAGCGGCTTTTTCAGCAACCCCGTCAACGCTTGGGTGAATGTCTTGGCGGAACTCAAACCGGAATTCTCTCAAGCGTTGCCTCCGCGCCGCTTCTACCTACTCGCAAGATCACGTATTTTAAAAACAAGCGACGGAACGCCGATTTTCAGAAACCCAGAACATTTTTCCAGACTCCTCGCGCCATTTTTGAGAGCAACTTATACAACTTTTTTACGCATATAAAAGTGTAGCTTCGGTGCGTTGTGAGGCGTCGTTTAAGCTTGGCGATACTGTAATTCTTCTAAGTGCTTGAGACAATAAAAAAGAAATGAGATAATACGGAGCACGCAATATGACCCGTTGGACGATATGTCTGAGTAGGCCAATTATACTGCAATAAACACTGACGAATAATCGCAATTCTACATGGCGCGACAGTTTTCGTAGAAGCCTGTGTGCAGCACCGCAGGGGCACGATCACCATTCCCCGCCTCTCTAGCGTCAATCACGATAGTGCCCGTATGGCGTTTCACACTCGTTTGTACGAGAAACCGCGTCCGGTCAGATGGCTTTTCTGGTCATTTCTGGAAGCGCAAACGTAACAATGAAATGAAAGCGTTCGTCAGAATATCAGGATGACACTTAGAAATATTAACGAACCTGATGGTACTTTGCAGATCTGCCGACCAGAAGCAGAAGAGCGGGACGACTTACATCACCTCGTTGACGTCTCCGGTTATACCGGCGCGGGGAAAAAAAAAAGATTGAGTCAGCGCCCTAAAAGCGAGGGCAGCTCTCGCGGCACGCCGCGAGCGGAGAGCGAGCTTCCAACTTTGACTGTCAAGGTCGCGTCGGGTTCGCTTCCCCATTGGACGCTCGCGCGGCGAGCCTCCTTTGGAGCTCCTCTCATAAAAGAGGACTTCGCACCGAAACTTTCGCATCGACCGATTTCAACAGTGAAGGGCAGGACGGTTCCGATCCCAGGTCAGACTTGGAACATGGATTTCAAAGCCAGCCTCGTGCTCTTGGCCGCGACACAGGTCGTGCTCGGATTCCACCCCGTCGTCGAGACACCTTCCGGAGCAGTCATGGGGAACCGGGTTCATCACAAGGGAAAAGACGTCGACGTGTTTTACGGAATTCCGTACGCCAAGCCCCCGCTCGGAGAGTACCGCTTCAAGAAGACCTATCCCGTAGACCCTTGGAGCGGGGTGTTGAACGCGACGGTGGAGCCAAGCGCCTGTGTTCAAGTTTCGGTGAATGTCGGCGAATTGAAGCGGGCGCCTCTTCTGGACGTGCTTCAGGTCAAGAATAGCAGCGAGGACTGTCTCAAGCTGAGTATCTGGCGTCCGGCGACTTGTCAAAGGGGGTGCAAGAAGCTTCCGGTGTTTGCGTTCATCTACGGCGGAGCCTTCGTTATCGGTGACGCGTCGCTCTTTTTGTACGACGGAGTCAATTTCGCGGCATCGACGGAGATCGTCTATGTGACCTTCAACTATCGGTTGGGCGTCTTTGGGTTCTTGAATTCCGGCACCGAAGACGCACCCGGAAATATGGGACTTCTCGACCAAACGATGGCATTGCGTTGGATCAAGGACAACATTGAAGCTTTCGGCGGGGACCCCGAAGAGGTAACAATAGGTGGTCAAAGTGCGGGAGCCATATCGGCAGGTTACCACATGATGTCACCCTTGAGTAAAGGACTTTTTAAGAGGGTCATCATGGAGAGCGGGAACCCCTTTACAATGACGCCTGGTCACAACATGGAGGGATTGGGCCAGATGGTCGAACTTGCCGTGGCTGTTGGATGCTACGATCTCGAGAAAGCGGCCGAAGAGCAAGTCGGGGACGTGCTGAGATGCCTCCGGAAACTGGACGCGAAGCAATTGTTGGATACCGCCCAGGAAAAGCTGGGAACTAAGATGATATTTTATTTCCCCCGGGCAGGGAATGAATTCTTGCCCGTGAACCCCGCCAACGTCGATGACTACACCCTGAATGGAGAAGCAGTGTTAATGGGCCTCAACGAGAAAGAAGGTGCCGTATTCGCGTTCGCAATTCACAAAAGGTTTTCAAATGCAACTGAGGTCTTGCAGCAAAACTACGTTTCCGTGATGCGGATTGCCGTCATGACCTTCTTTAAGGTGGGAGTGCGAGACGCCCAAAAAATAGCTTTAAGCTACACGGACGACAAATATGAGTTGACGTTTGATGAGCTAAAAGAAACGGCCAGCCAATCTTTCGGCGACTGTCTCTTCAACTGTCCTCATGAGGTCTTCACCGATCAGATCGTGAAGAATAAGATTCCTTTGTATAATTACGCCTTCTTACACAAGCCGTTGGAGAGCTTTTTCGGCACCTTCACCGATGCATCGACGCATGCTGAAGATGTGGCTTTTCTGAGGGGCATATTGGAGACGCACAAGGATGAACTGAAAAATGTCACCTCTCCAACCAACTACGGGCTCTCGGAAAACCACGTGACGCCGCTTGAGGAGGTCACATTCAGCAACGAGCTCATGCAGTCTTGGGCAGCCTTCATCAAAACTGGGTGAGTTCACAATCTTCGCTTACTTCTCCACCTTTGTCTCCTAATCGATTTCAAAAGTTTTGTCTCAAAAAGTCGAAATAACCGCGGAAACAAAAACGTAGGTACAATAAGTCGTAGGATGATCATAGAGACGTGGGCGTCGTACTAAAGTGCTGCAGTATTTCCTTCTCCTCCATTTCAGGAAACCAGCGACAATATTGCGGTGCACTACACACTACATTATTGTGATTTCCACGAGATGTATTTTTGGGAAAATACTGTTTCTCTCTCAGAGATTTAGTAGAGCAAGTTCGTTCTTTTGTTCGTCTTAAAATGGTAAAATAAAAATTTGTTCCTCTTGAAATGGTAAAATTAAATCTGGTGTCACAGTCTGAACCGGAAACTTCCGTATACGTTCAACTGATTCCCAGCGGAAGATCATCGGCAATAGTGTACACTGGATTGAAGTCGTTTAAGACTAGGGCTTCTGATAACGTCGCAGGTGATACGTCACGTATCTGAGGGAAACATTCCTGTTGAATTTACATGTGTAAATTCAACAGGAATGTAGTACATGTAGTACATGTAGTACACAGATGCAGTTATGTACTCATAGGTTGTTCGGGCACCCTAAAAAGCGCCCTGACATCCTCTTTCCCACAAAGCACGCGGAGAGCTATATATTCGCGACTCCAGCGACCTATAGGGGGCGCCACCACCAAACAAACATGGCGGCTGGGTCCAGGTCGCGTCGGCTCGGCCGGGCCACCTGAATGGGTGGCGCATTCAATTTAACAGATTTTCTTTTGTTTAATGCCCAATTTTATGAGTATTTGAACTGAGACAGTTAAGTGTAGCCGGTGCGCATAAACTTTCCGAGCATAGTTTTGTTTTGCCGGTGTTTTTTGTTCTTTTCATGTCAAACTTTCGTTTCGGAGACTTCGTTCAAAACCGAAACTATGGGCTCCGGAGAAACAGTAATAGACTCTAATTAGTTTTGATCATCTAAGAAAAGCGGCGAGGGCTACAAAATTGTTCCACCGAGAGTAATTTTTAGCTAACTCGCATGCCTCGACCATGCGACTTATCTGTCCGCGAAATTAAGCTTTTGTGCGTGTCCGCGTTTCAAGAAACAGCTCCAGTCGTGTGCTCGGTCAAGTACACAGACTGCAGGAAAATTACGAAAATTAAGCAAGCGCTTCTTGAGCCAAGGAGCATGTTAACCCGCTGGCGCTTCACTAAGCAGCTGATACTCGTATTTCAATTCAGGTTTTAGTAGCAGTCGAGAAGTCATTTTGACGAATATGCGGATTATGTATTATATTACGTACTATGGTCCCACTAAAGCGATATTAGATATATATTCTTCGGGTTGAAATATGAACTTAGTTGACTAACTATTAGGTGAACTGCTGAATAACAGTATATTTGCCAGGCAGAAAGATACTACTTAAACTTAGCCAAATGGTTCTAGCCCGTAGAACGGAGACGAATGCGGACAAACTGAGGAGAGTCTTCATCGGAGATTCAATCAGACCTCTCTGCATTGAACTTGACTTCGAATCCTGAACGGATAAAATGAGTATTTTTTGTGGCCGGTCAACCTGAGCAATGTAGACGTATATTGCTGCTGGCTTCGACAGGGGTTATAGTATAAATATTGAAGGCGCGATAGATCATAATGACGTGACAGCTTCTAACTTTGCCAGACGCGTCCCCCACCTTTTGAAAGAAGACAATTTCTTTCATTAATCATATGCAGCGAGCAGGTTTTCGGAATCAAGTAATTGCGAAATTAGCCCAACTCCTTCAATGTGGTCTTTTTCGGCGAAAAGCAGCCAAGATGAATAGCCAACGCACCGGCCGGCGTTAGTGGCTCAAATTAACTTGAAGCTAATCGAGCACAACGAAACTCAAGGAAAGCAGCTATCGAACCTTCCCATTCACTTGACAGCAACATTGGTGTTCCCTCCAGTGAAACACTTCGTCTGTCGACCTCTGTCCACTCTTCTACATCCTTATAAAGAAACCACTTATCAGTTTCCAAGCAGTCGTCACTTTGAATGTGATTAAAGACAGACGAGAAATCAAAACGTTTTTCCGTGATTCCTCCTCATCCAAAAAATTGAAAGCACGCGACCGTGTGTAGTGGAGTAAACGGGCTTTCAAACACATGATGGAAAGAAACAATCTGCTGAGGCTTCACCACACTAATGAACGCTCAGGCAAACTTAAGAAATTTTCGGACCTTCGTCAAATTACATTGCCCGCCCCTGCGCCGACAGCACGTGTCCGCGAAAGCCATCAGAGACGCGGCGGGGCGCGGAGCGACCTGGACCGACTGGTTCCCGGTTTTCCCGCTCGGCGGCGTCCGTTTTGCTGGAGTCGCGAATAGCAACCAAAATGATTAGAACGCGAGGGATGTCTTGCAGATGTGCGGTCTCCAGCGCGAGCTCCATGCCTTCAGTAATGCTTTGACATCTTGTGAGCCTGCAGCGTCCATACGCTACCAAATTAGGACGGGAAACAACGAGCGCCTGTTGGCGGCCGAGCATCGAAAAGAAATATCCTACCGTTTTCATTCGGTCAGGGACTATGGGCACGGCGATCTCGAGAGTGAGTTGGAACAATACCAAAGCCGAGAAACAAACGTTTTGAGCGAAGGACAATGTCTGCGTCTTGACATTCGGTTTGACGTGACCACATTTAAAGTCGTGTCCTCAATCGAATTGTTGTTCTCGAACATTGGTCAAGCTCAAAACGTTTTTTTCTCTTGCTATATTTAAAGGAAACGTCATTCCTTGAGCCCTTTCTGTTGACTGCAACGTTTTTATGGTGGGAGCCGCGGAGTTACCAAATTTAAATTTTCATACTGTTTTCTAAAAAGGAGATGAAATGTGCCAAATGTTATATACACACACACACACACACACACGCACACGCACACGCACACGCACACGCACACGCACACGCACACGCACGCACACACACACACACACACACACACACACACACACACACACACACAAAATAGCAGTTAACGCGAAGGTGTTAACTGCTACTGCTTACACATGGTCATGCTTAAAAACACAGAGCTGAGGGGCAGGCAGAGTGGGACAAGCGAAACGCCGTCTCTAGTGCAACATCTCCGGGTTCTTCAATATCGTCATGTGAAAAATAATTCTTTTTTTTAAGATTTAAAAATATGTGGTATAGGTATGCGGCCTTCAGTTTGGAACCTACTAAAACAACCTATACTGAAGCGAAGTCCAAGTTGAGTTTAATGTGTCATAGAGGCGAATTTGAAATTCCATTGCGAAGATGTCCTTCTGTGTCTGTTGCTCGAATGTAACCTCAGAATGTTTGCATTTTATTTACGCTGGTTGCATTGTATACACACATTTTAGAGGATGGTTAGTCGTGCTTCGATTTCTCTCGCACTTTACCAGTTTTCCTAATTAGTTTCATTTATTTGAGGCTGCTTTTTTTGTTACCTCTATAAATCTCGACAATATCTCACATTGGCCTAGTTCGTAGCTGTTTGATACGAACTTGGTTTTTAACATTTGGAAACCGCGCTCAATCTGCTGGACCTCACCGCACGGCCTTCGTTTTCACAAAAAAAAAAAAAAAAAAAAAAAATGTATCAAGAAAAAAAAAACAAAAAAAAAAAACAACAGAAAAACCTACAACCACTAAAGCACTCCGTCAGATGACGCACGTCTTCCAATCCTCAGGACTAAAGCGCGAAACACATGTACGACGAAGCCGTCCGATCCGACGTCCGACCGCGCAATACGACGCTCGGAGGCGAGGGTTTTCAACGCCCTCCGATGCTACGAAAACCCTCTCCCCTCAAGGTCATTCCGGCAGTCCGCACGTCGGATCGGAAGGTTTCGTCGTACATGTGTTTCCCGCTTAAGAAACAAGAAAACAATAAGAAAACGGTTCAAAACGCTATATTTTGTCTCGAAATAGTGAGTTGCGTATTGTGTACGGGTGCAAACGGAAGCAATGTGCGTTTGCGTTAGCGTTGCGTGCTCTGCACCGCGCCTGCTCCATACGTACGCAACGCCGCAAGCTTTATACGTACTTAAGCGCGAAACACATGTACGACGAAACCGTCCGATCCGACGTCCGACCGCGCAATACGACGGTCGGAGGCGAGGGTTTTCAACGCTCTCCGATGCTACGAAAACCCTCGCCTCCGACCGTCGTATTGCGCGGTCGGACGTCGGATCGGACGGTTTCGTCGTACATGTGTTTCGCGCTTTACGCTCGCTATCTAGTTTTGCTTCCGCACGCAGCGGTCTTCCGCGTGCCCGTCTCGTTGCTGTCGTCGCTCTCGGTACAGCGCGAGACTCAGGCTGGATTGACCGAATACCGGCCTTAGATTGCTCCGGAGCAGTTTGCCTGGGAAATCTAGATGGCGGTGCAAACGCTCGGGTATTTATCGGGTATGGGTTTGTGTCCCGCTGTACTAAAAGCGTTGATTTGACGCGCTCCGCAGCGTTTCGCTGAGAGTTTGCGTGCGTTGTACGCAGTGTTAACGCAAGGGTCCCTACGCTATCCTCAAACTCTCTAATAGCAGGCTGAGAACCGGAATGTGTAGAACCCAAATAACTTGCGTAAGCGACCCTTTAGTAACTTCGCGCTTACTGCAAATTACGTGGTTCACTGCGAACTCGAGATACGGCTACGCGTGTGTCATTTACTCGGCGCATCCAGTAGTGCCGAATAATCGAGATAATGGTCGCTAGCTGTTGAGGCAAGATCGGTAGCGTGGCGGAGACGTGCCGAAGTTCACGACTCCACTCGGTCGCTGAACTTGGACTTGCAGAAGACAGCGAGCGAGTTGCCCCATCGAAGAGCTAAATGAATTCGGAAGGCGCCGTCGACCTTGAATATGTACGCCACGAGCGTTGTCGAATTCTCGATGTTTTTTTTTCTTCTTTTACTAGAGCTTCCTGGAGGTGGCGTATCTCGCAATCCATTATTAAACGGTTGTGCAAATGGAATCGCTTTCGCTTAACGAAGCTAGCGGCCATCGTTTATTTGATTCAGAATAGCCGACGCTAGGTCGATTCTCAGCTGTACCTTCATGACCATAAGTGGTAGCTCAGTTATTTCATATTTACGATGCCATCGTCGGTGTCGTCAAGCAAAACATAAAAAAAAACACAACTGAAAAATGAGACTGAAAAATATAACTATAAAAAATAACTTTATGAGTAGTGATGTAGAGGTGCACAAATGAAATAAACATCCAAAGGAAGTTTAAATGAAATTAATGTCTGTCTCTTTCTTGTTTCGAGGTTTGGTTGTAATGAGGTTCAGAAGTTTAAAGTTGAGATAAATACGATATGCCTTTTTTTAATTTTAGTCGAAGTGTTTATCACGGAGTTTCCAGTAAGGCTGGACCGGACTTTAGATTGACCTTGCTCTCATCCGCTAATCTCCGCATTCCCATCTTTCGTTCGATTGGTCTTATTTTGTTTTATTGCCGAGAAAAAAAGTCCGTAATTCAAAATGAAGATATATGGTGTCCCATACATTCCTTACGCATACGCTATCCGACAATCCAGAAAATTGGCGCCTCAACGTCTAACAAGTAGAATTTTTTTCTCGGACATTCTCAATGGCCAGATCAGCCAGGCAAACTCTTAAAGCGACACCTATACGCTGCTTTACGTTCAAATTAACCCTTGGAAAACAAGCGAGCATAGTTTGAATTAGTTACAGGCACCAATCTTGCATGTTGATTTGAGTGTGTAAGGCCTGTCCTTATGCTTCAAGTTATAGATGAATCAGTGCTGGGCAGACCTATTGTTTTGGTCGTTATTTTCAACCGAATTATTTCTTCAGTTACGAAAGTATTTGTGACCTCGTGAAATTGGACACGTTTCAAAATAGGAGGACGAACCGTGGATTAATGTTTTCCTATAAAATCGTAAATGGTATAATTAATTCACCAGCGCTACTAAGTCACGTTTACTTGCGCGTTCCGCATAGGTCTAGTAAACTTTCATCTTTGTTTTATCCTTTTGATTTATACCACTCAGCACCTATGACACGCCCTCAATTGACATATAATCATTTAAAACAGATTTGTGAGAATATTAGCCTAGACAATTTTTATGAAGAGCGTAAATTTAGAAAATTTATTGCTACAATTGTCTTGTCGGAACTTCTTATTTTTCTCATCGTGCCCTGACAATTTGACTACTATCGAACATTCATAAGTGCACCACTAAGGAGGCGTCAAGCTGTTTGTGGGTCACTAAAAATAAATAAATAAATAAATAAATAAAAAGGAGCCTTGTCACTGAACACACGTACTGGCAAAAGTATGCATATAGAAAATAATGACGTCATAAACCAGCAGGTCAAAGATTTTTTTTTTTTTTTTGTAATTTAGAGACTGGCGAGGCGCTTTAAGGAATTGAGAAGTCTTAATAATGATTATTATAACATTTAATTCACTAAAATTGTATGCTTTTCGTCAAAGTGGTACAACTGCATCGAAACGCGGGTTCACTCGCCATTTTATTTGTTGCACATTTTCATCACCAGCATTACTATTCACAGTCCTGAGTCGTAACTTTTATATATTGTTATCACATTGCAAGGTCTAGTATTCTTATTAGTCTTCTGCCCTGTGTGAATATGCGAAAATTTCGATTGAATTGATTTATACCTGGTGAGTTTTCTGGGTCACAATTATTTTGTAATATTAAAATTAGAATAGTATTCAATTAAAAAAAATAAAGAGGATGCATTCGTCCAACTTAATTTTTAAAAATACATTTCCACTCTAGTTATTAATGATATATTTCAATGCTTATTTAGGTGTATTTATTCAGTATTTCTACATATATATTTACCTGTTTATTTTTCGGTCCTCGAGACTGCGACAGATAACCAATCCGTCCCCTGAGCCAAAACGTTTGGAGACCCATGATTTCGACCATAATTTGAAAATAGAGGTATTCTCGGCGAGGGCGCGGTAACGTCTGCTTGTTTATTCATTTGCCAACGTCATTTGCCATTCTTTTTTGTATTTTTGTGAACACATCATGCATGTTTTATAATAGATTATCCAGTTTCCATCAGGGCTCAGTCGTTTTACATGACATTTACAATCGCCATATTTTTTTAGCAGACTTATTAACATTTATTTGAATTCTAATATTTATGGGAAACTATTTTCCGTAAAATAGTGCCTTTAAATTCTATCAACGCCGATTATTAAAAAAAAAAAAAAGAATCGAAAAAGAAAACAGTCTGTATCGTATCTTAAAAAGCCCCTAAACACATTTTTTAAAGTCAGTTTGCTTGGGACACGGTCGTCCAAAATTAATTTTACGCGAAAAAATATTTTTAGAGCAATATTGACGGCGAGAGATTTATTCGAAATTCTGCGCGAAAAGTCTATCACGTCACGGGTCATTGTGGAATGACCATCTTGGTCGTGAAGGCGAAGCCGCTCCACCTCTTTTCCGTGCGCCCAAAATGCAGAGAGAGAAAACAAGTGGAAAGAAGGTGGCTGCCGACTAATTCGCGTCTCGCTCCGTCAATATTGCTCTAATTTTTTTTTCGCGTAAAATTAATTTTTTTGTTGTTGAAACGCGTGTCCAAATCAGACTGTCAAAAAAGAACATTTTCTTTTTCATTTCAGGGTCCCTTTTAGGGTCTTTTTTGCAATATATCTTTATTTGCTTGACCTATAAGCCAGTGTCCAAAATCCTCGCGCCCAGCGATACAATAGACCATTTGCTATATTACCCAAGCATCAAAAAGAATGCAGGGATTGGTGTTCCACGCGCCACACGCGCACGCCTTCCCCGTATAAAATATTAGAAGTAAATAAACATGATAAAGCGTTACGCGCGTGCAAGATGCCATTTGTTTTAGGAATTCGCTTCAGAAAAGTTGCAACTGCTGACGCCAGCACGTGCGGAGCGTGGAACACCAATCCCTGCATTCTCCTTGATGCTCGGGTAATATAGCAATAGGTCTATTGGGAAGTAATAAGCTCAAACGCAGGGCTCTTGTGAAGAGAGGGGCTGCGCATAAAATAAGATTTTTTGCTTTTTACGGCGCTCTTGGCATCGGTGTTGTACTTGGACCTTCGAGACTGACGTTCTTGCACTACAATATGTGGGAAGGTTTCTGAAAAAAAAAAGAAGAAAAAAAACACAACAAACACGGAGTTTTGTAAAAAGCTCAGCCCACTACTGTGTCCTGGCGTCAGCATGAACAAACATGGCGGCGCCCATGTAACAGAGCAGATACTGGTCCATACATTGCTGAGAATTTCTCTCGCCTCGTCTTCTATGCGCTGAGAAAGTGAGGGAGAGGAGGAGACAAGAGCTGTTTGAGCGCGCGGGGCCGTCAGAACGCCGAGCTCCGATTCGAATGATCAGTGGGTACACCTAAAGCTAGCTTCCTTTGTCTCTACTGCACTCGTCAAATGCACTTGAATGCGAAAACCAAACGCTGGATGCCGGCGTTCCGCGTTGTAGCGCGTTCGACAAGTGCAGTGGGGATAAAGGTTTCTAGCTTTAGGTCTACCCCCTAATCATTCGAATCGGAGCTCTTATCCTCTTCTCCCTCGCTTTATCGGCGCACATTTAACTGTTTCGCGCCCGATTCAGTTTCTATTTTTATTAAGGCGAAAGGGCCTGATATGTCTCATCGTTCAGTTGACCTTCAAAGTCCTTGAGCGAAAACACGTCGGCGACACGAAAAGTACCAAAACGCTTACGTGACATCTGCGAATTTTAATATCCTCCCAAAAGACTTTTCGCTCTTGTCCTTCGGCTGGCGTCGAACCAGCGACCTTTCGTTCAGTAGCCCGACACGGTACCCCTTTGGAGGGTACCGCCACATCCGTAAGTCATATGTCTGTCTTTAATGCATCGGCACTTGGGCCGATGCATTAAAGACGTTATCCATTTACGTTATCCCTAAGATGACCTTCAAGTCGTCTTAGGAATAACGTAAAAAAAAAACCGATGTGATTTTTTTATCTTTTTTTTTACAAGAAGTGGTGAAAATTAGTTGTAAGCACGAAATAAATTGTACCCTCTCCACCATTTTTAAACTTATACCCAAGGAAACTAATATACAGTGGACGCTTTGTTATTCACAATATTGGACATCATATTTTATTCACGGTGGCCAAAATGAGATAAAACGCTGCTTGCTGAAATGCGACAGTTATTATTTTAATAATTTTTTGAAAATCGCTAACGAAAATTCAGATTACAGTAACTATTCAGCTAATTTTTTTTTTGTCGTTTGGGTTGACGAACTCGCATTACATTAAACAGTGAACTACCGGCCATACGTTATGAATGGGGTCATAAAATTGTTTTTTTTTTTGGTGTCAGCGCTTTTTCTAGTTTTACGGTATTGAAATGAGGTTAGCAAACATTTTGCTTTTGGTATTGATTTGATAGTCACTAAAACTCAGTTATTTATATATCTGAATTGACAATACGACCGACGAAAACAACATCAAGTTATGAACAAAGCGTTAGGGTGCACAGGAGCTGGTGAAGGATTAACATAATTTAAGACAAACACCCGAGACTGGGGAAACGACGAAGGACAACACAACACATAAAGTCTCAGTAGACCTCGGGGGTTTGTCTTAAATCAAGCTACATATTGCAAGGTAATGACGTTTTACCTCAACTTGTTTATTTCACCTCGTTCCTAAAAACTCTAAGGTTCTCAGTGCAATACTCGGAGTGTTCTTTTTTTTTATTCCACAGTGTATAATATTTGTCAAATGGCAAGTCTTTGGTATTCCAAGCGAAGAGTCCCACCCGCCATTCGTATGCTTTAAAACTCGCAAGATTTATGTTTCATTTAAAACAGTTTACCCACATGCAACAGCCGAGCGCTGCTTTTTAGAAAACGTTGGGATTCGAGTTACCGGAAACGCCCATAAAGGTGACAGGTGTCACAAAGTTTACGCGTTGTCTCCTAAAGGTTACATAGGCGTGATTGAGGCTGGTATGCGCAGCAGTTTCATGAAACGTTTCCTTGTGGACCAGTATTACCATGTGTCCTTTAAGGGATATACTATTACCACGTTTTTCTTTTTTTTTTTCCACGTGCAGGCTTATTGAATTATGCATGGCGAAAGAGGCCTCACATTTGCATAAGCAAGTCCAGAAGTAGCTGTTTACTCACTTAGTTCAGCTTTCCGCGTACGGGGATTTCGTCACGTGTTTCTATCTGGGCCTAGAATATCTGATAAGGTTCGTTTGAAAATAAGCAACAAGAAACAGACGAACAAACTAACAAGCAAACAAAACGAAATCACTCAATACTAAAAGGTCGGAAAACCAATTACAGTAAATTTGGGCGCTTAATATGGTTGACAGGGCGAAACTCGCCTCGCTCCGCGTTTAATAAAAAAAAAAATATATACTTTTATTTTCATCACAAATTGATGGCGGCGACAGCCCACGCCCGTCGCCGCCATCAAATGTCAGTAACTGTAGCTGAAAACGATTTCTCTGTAATCTTATCACAATCCTAAATGTTCCGCGTTATTCATTTATCCACGCCGTGAGTCTTAAGGAGAAAAGGAAATTTATTACAAAGTTGGAAAATAGAAATAGAAAGAACTACGTTTGGCCGAAAGTAAGAACTAACGAAATATCACAAATAGTCAAGATATTTTTCAACAAAAGTTAGCAATAAAACAAGGTAAAACAAAAAAGGCGCGCAAAACAAGAAGCAGTCACAAACTCTTCTGAGGGCATAAATAAAGATCTAATAACGTAAAAAAAAAAAGAAGGTGCGTTAAAACACGCATCAAAATTACAATCCAGAAGTAAAAACAACAACGAGAATAACCGCCACTGCAAAAGCAACAGCGCCAACACCATCAAGGAAATTTCGATATCGGGTGTCTATGTATGTGTAACTTTTATTGTTGATTGGTGTTACGATTACGGCCTGCATTATTTTGGATAGATTTAGATCTAACTTCTTTTTCTTTTCGGTTTGCCAAGTGATCTAGTGACGTGAGAGGTACTCTGCTTAAGCGCGATTATTATAGAGGTTCAGTAGATGAATCCCGGAGAAAAGCTCACCGGAGAAAACGCTCACCGCAAAACCGGCGGATGCGGAGAAAAGTTCACCGATTTTTTTTTCTTCTTTTTACATCGAAGCTGTTGGATCATGCGTAACATATATGAATATATTATCATTAAAATTCGTCAGTTTTGTAAAAAAAACTGTTCTTTTTTTTATTATTTGTTAAGCTTATTGGGTATATTGCTCCCAAATTAATTATTGCGGGTGAGTGTTTTTTGGGCTTCACTTTCCAGGCAACGAAAGCCTAACTGAAAACTTGATGAACTTGAAGAGCACCGAAAAAGTTCGAAAACTTAATAATGTCTGCCTAAAACTTAAAAAGCAAAACTGTAAAGTCCGAAGATCCGAAAGTGCATGCGCAACAACGCTGTGCCTGAAATCCTCTTTGAAGCTTTTGCTAACCTTTGGAAACAGGACAGAACGGTCAGTAGGAAGGATATCGAGGTTTCTTTCTTCCACAGACATGCACGTTTTCTAGCCGTTCGGCCGGTGTTTCCACACGTTGCCTTTGTGTGATAGTGCCATTCTACGGCGAGCCACCCATGACCTTAGGAGCTGTACACTGTTGCCGTTGTTACTAGTGCCCTATATAATACCTAGTATTCTGTTAGGTAGCGAATTGGACAAGTTGGTAAACGTTATACAAGATGAAAACCGCCCAAATGACGAAGACAGAGTGAAGACAACAAACACACAAAACGAAGCTGTTCTCGCAACTAAAGTTTTATTAGTGAAATTAACAGATAGAAAACAGCGTAGCCGACACTGATTGCGTAAACAAACACCTACTTATCTGTCAGGCACCACACAATCTTCGGAGCTGAAACGCGTCACACACCGCTATTCATATTAGCTCACAGAAACCAAACCTCTCCATCTGACAGAGATACCAACGGCGCTCAGTCAAGCTGTCAATTACTTGTCTTGTTTACGGGCGTCCGATGTTCTGATTTTATACTTGCGGCGTAATTAATATACAAAAATAGGTGATTACTAATTTCTGATGAATTAGTACATATTCCCAATGAACTTCAAGAGTATTACAAAAAAAGAGGACAATTATTTTTAATGAAGTGACGAATTTCAATTATGTTAAATTGTCACGTTTGATGCAAAATCCGCTACGCTAAGAAAAAAAATCGGCGAACTGCTCTTTGCATCCGCTCAAAGGCCGGTGAGCTTTTCTCCGGTGACCTTTTCTGAGCCGCCCTTAGTAGGCCCTTCGGATGACTTCACTCGATACTCCGCCACCGCCTTTGCACGTGCATAGTATCGTTATTTGGTATTGCTAACGGGGGTATCGAAGGTATCTGGACAGTCTACTGAAAACGCTCTATTGTCGGAAAGGTGACAGGAAACGTTCCTAAGAAAGCAGTAGACGTTTTGCCTCAAGCACGCAATCGCTTCCTTCCATCGCGGTTTGACCGCGCGGGGTCGCTCGTATGATCAAGGGTAGGATACTCGCGTCGTAGACACCGCTTTTGCTGCATGGTTAACCCCTTGTGGAATATAATGAAAGTGATCACCTTGCAGTTAATCGTGAGTACGCTCTAATGGCATTGGGATTTTGAGGCCTGTATATTGCGGGCTATGCCCACGCTTGTATCATTTAAGTGCAGCTATAATCAGCACGCTGGTGACTACTGCGTCACTAAAATGCCATTAGCTTTATATTTCACAGGTAACTAGAGTGATCCAGTTCATTCACTTTTATTTGAAGAATGTTCTTGGTTTTGTGCAGTAGAATGTTTCTCCTTAATTACTGCTCCTTTATAGTTAAGTTATTGTGCAATTTTGTAAACGTTTTTCGTGGTACCGTTCGAGCGTGCGTTTAAAGTGTGGTCATATTCGTAGCTTTTTTTTTACCTCAGCAGTGAACTCTCACTTCACATTCTTGAGATTGTGAAATTCTTGTGATTGTGACATACCGACCACGTTGTCAACTTTAGCCGTAAAATACGACTTTCTAAACAGCAACAACCACAACGTATTTGCATTTGTAATTATGTAACTATTTTTTCACTCTAGGCGTATTCAATACAGTTAAATGACCATTAACCGTCCTCGTTACATTTTGAAGTATAAGATTACTTGAACTATCATGGTCACCGGAGAGAGCATCCTTTTTTTTTCTTTTTACATGACTGCCACGTGAGAACTGTATCGTTGTTGGTTTCCCCCATATACACATTTAATTTTCCTCATAGTTTCGCCCGCGCTGACAACCATCAATGCTCTTTCGAGTAAAAAATTCGGAGTACGAGTTTCAGCCGAACTTCAACACGACACTGAAACCGGAGTTCGAATGCTCTTCTCGGAACGGGTTTCAAACACGTGCCCGGCAATTAACACCTGTCCTTGGGATTGATATTGTATTATAGTTTTGTTTTTGCCCCCTTTTTTAAGACAGGTCGATATAGCTGCGACGTTCCGGTTGGTACAGGCCGGCGAAACCTTGAACTAGCAAAGTTGTTATCTGAGCAACCTTTCGGGCACGCGCGAACATGTCTACAGGGCAAAATATTGCGTCGCATTTTCATGCTTTCTTTTTTAGCCTTGTATGCTTGCATGTGAGATACTTTGTGCGAGATGGCAATAAAGGAATTATTTAGGCTTAAGGCAAGAGATGCACGGTTTGTGCATTTTGATATTCTTTATCTCACTTTTAAAACGCGATACTGAAGTGATAATTGAACAGCAAGCTAGAGCGACGCAATACGTATCCTGAAAGTGACGGCACTTAACGGTTGCAAACCTTTTTCTGTTACGTCAGTTTTTTTTTTTTTTTTTGTTATCCAAGCGCGGAACTAATTACAAATTCGGGTGGAACTCCGACAATGGTGTCGCAGTGTACATTCGTATTCTTTTTTTCCACACAACGAATACATTCTCAAACTCGTTGTGGCAACTGCAAGATACGTACACTATTTTTTTTTTGGTTGTAATTGCCAAAATATATTTAACTTTTGCTAGGCTTTGTAAACAATAACATATACGTCTGTGATAGCTTCTACGATACTGCCCTTTAGTTGTTCGGGTTTGCTATCTTGAGGTTTGCGCCATACAGGAATGATATTGGTTCGTCATCGTCGATAACAACTATGTCCCTTGTTTGCGCTAGAACTCCTTGAGTAAAAGTGAGACTTGAATTTAAATTCTTCACAATATGGGACAACATGGAAATAAAACATCGCTATGCATATTGTGTGGGAAAACATTTGGTGTAGTTTGGGCAGTACCACGCACCACGTTTCTTCTGTATATAGAAATTTAATTCGTGCGCTCCGTAGAAAAGAAACAGCAAAACAGAATGAAACAAAACGACGTAGCTCGTCGAAGCTGTTTCTGATTTGTTTGTAGTTGTGCATACAAGTATTTTATGACGTCCGCATATTTTCTTCCTTAGATACGTGAGGTAAGCAGACTGCGGGAAGAAGCACATTAACGGTAGTGTTTTGACTCGGCACAGAAATACAAACTCCCTCACACTTTTTAATCATAAAAGAAAGTTCATCTACGAAAAAATAAAAAAAAATTACCTTTTGCGATAATAGTTTCGCGCATGAGCCAGCTTCCGGTCGCATCTGTTTCGGGTGAAACGGGGATGTTTGTTCGAAATATCGTCTTATTTAAGACCACCCACCTCTAGCACTGCCAGGGCTCGGACCCAGAAGTGCATGAGGTGCGACTTTTACGTCCCGCTCGTCTCAAGCCTGAGCTTTGCCAGTGCTGTTTTGCAGCTGTAGCTGTTGTGCCCCTTCCCTTAAAAAAAAATACTCATGTACGAACGCAAAGTCGACTGTACAGCACAGGCACTGCTCTCACTCTCCCCGTCGTTCCTCACACACGGGAAGGCTCTCTTTCGCTCTACCCTCCCTTCCCCCCTGTAGGCTGCCGCCGTTCTTGCCCTGGCGGCGCCCCCCCCCCCCCCCCCCCCCCCCCCGCCCTCTTTTTCTTGCAGCCACCATTGCGAAATACCCGCGTGGTCGCCCTGCGCGGACACGCTCCCTCGCCTCCCCACTGCCGTTGTGCGTTTCATCTGCTGGAAAGTCGATTTGACCTAACATTCTCTTATGAAATGAGATTTCTGTCTCTTTCACTTGCGTAGCATGCATAAGTATTTTTTTTTTTTTTTTTTTGGTAACGCGCGGGCATATGGAATAAGTGGTTCTACAGATGTCACATACATGCATGCTTCCTGGAATCCTGTGTACAACGTCTGGTGTTTAGGGCGTTTCTTGTGCCACGGAGAAAGCGAACGCTGCTGTCGCTCCAAAGGAGCTCAGATAATAACGGACAGATTGTATCAGCCGTTTTTTTGCACAGGAAGAGAACGAGAGGGAAACCCCTAGCTTCACGACAACCCATTTTTTTTTACCCTCTCTGAGGTGGCAATGACCCACAAAGTGGAGGAGTGTTCGCCGGTTGTTTTCTGCCTCAATGAGCAAGCGTGTTTCTTCAATGTGGCGGTACCGTTCATTTGCATCTTATATCGTTGATTTTTATCGTAAACAAGTGTCGATAATTAAGAAAGCTTGTGGTCAATTGACTAAGGGCAAAATGCAATCTGGAATGGACATGAGGCGTGTGCGCTTGGCAATCGTCATTTGTTTGAGCCCCGGGCGTTGTGCTGAAACGTATTTAGAGGGACGCAAGACAGTTTGGTGGTAACTTGTATTAACATCAGACCTCCATTGAAAAATAAATAACAAGAAGAAACAAGATGGTGAGTGTCATTTGAGCAACATTATGTTACCATGAGTTTTTATACTAGAAATCTTGCTAACTGGCAAGCCCAACTAATACTTGCGTTCTTTAGCTTGCGTAATTAGTATTAAAAGTGTGCGTACTCGCTAGACTTAATACGTGCATTGAGTCAAAATTCAAGAAAGGAAAAAAGAAGCGGCAGAACTCTTGGTTGGAGTCACAGGTAGTGTGGAGGGACCTAGGATCGGATTATGTTTAACCAACTAGGTCGAGCTGAAGACGTTTAGCTGAAGGAACAGGAAAAAAGGAAAAAGTAGATATAAGCACAGTCTAAGAAGGGCGTTAGAAAGGATATCTTTATTTTAGGTTGTCACAACTAATTTCTTGCATTAAAGTCAATTGAATTTAATAACTTGAGAAGACAAGAATAAGTATGAAAGTATTGAAAGTGCATTTTACTTTTAATGCAGCTTGAGAAGTATTTCTCCTACAGAAAGAAGCACAATAATTGTTGCATAAAACTCACTCACGCACGCACGCACGCACGCACGCACGCACGCACGCACGCACGCACGCACGCACGCACGCACGCACGCACACACGCACGCACGCACACACACACATCTAAGATCATGTTTAGAAATATTTTTAAAATTATTTTTAGATTTCATATCTTGCATTAGAACAGTAGCGGGGTTTAACTTCGAAATCTTCTGGGGCACGTCACATATGCCTGCTATAAGTTGAATATGTGCATTTGTTGACCTGCTTTTAAGAAATCCAGAGCTCTGGATGAAATCATGCAAAACACTTCAGTCGCGTATAAATACCAATGTCAGCTACGATGTCCGTAAATCTCTACGTCTCCTTGTGCGTAATATGATTTGATGGGGTCCCATCGAGTAATTCCTACCTTTTTTGGGATATACTCCACGGAATAAACAAACATTTGTCAGAAACAAAATCATGGAAAGGTAGCAATTTTATGGATAAAATAATTTTAACGAATAACAGTTGCAAAGTGTCTGATTCTTTAGCTATCTCATGTCTGAATCGGGCCGTCCGCAACAAAAAGAACAGAGCTACGAAGAGTCAATTGCGCCTTACGACGCAGTACTTACTATGCAGACACGCGCGAAGGAAGAAAAAAAAAAAAGCGGAAATGTGGAAGAAATTTTTGCTCAGCTCTCGACGGTCAAGGCTGCATGCTCTCGCATTCAAAGTCCTGGGAGGTGCCGTCTATAGATGCTAGATAACGGTCTCGTTCCGGATGAAAATCGAAAGCTGATTCTTCTACTATCGCGAAATGTGTGTGTGTGTCTGCGTATCTAACGAGGGTCACTGGTGGCTTGCAAGGTCATGCTTCCCTTTTCTCACTATCCAAGGCGAGGCCATTTGCGAGCGCTTAAAAGATTAATACACGCATTGGCAGTGCATAGATTTCAGTCTATGTCACACTCGGTGCGAAGCAGTCATGTCTTGGGTAGCGAAAATTCAGCTCGTTTTCTCCTTATGGACCTGCGAGTTCTTCGTCCATCAGAGTGCACGTGCCGACGAGCGGCCCGTTGTTACAACGGAGCAGGGTGATTTATCCGGAATGACCACCACCTGCGAGGGAAGGAGCGTGAACAAGTACCTGGGTATTCCGTTCGCCGAAGCTCCCGTCGGAAATCTTCGCTTTAAGAAGCCTGTTCCTCTGAAGTCATGGGCGGGAGTTCGTGACGCAAGCAAGCACGCTCTACCCTGTATGCAGTTGCCACTGAAAATTGACGAGAAGATTTTTCTAGACTACGGTAACAACTCGGAGGACTGTTTATACCTCAACTTGTGGCAGCCAGCCAGTGCGATGGCGTGTGAAAGAAATGTTATGCAGTCAACTTGTGGGCTTCGACCAATTGTAGTCTATATATACGGCGGTGGCTTTCTAACCGGTGACGGAAGCTTTTTCGTCTTCCGAGGAGAACGGTTCGCCTCCTTGACAGACTTAATATTCATCACGTTTAATTATCGCGAAGGCATACTAGGGTTCTTTAAGACAGACCTACCGGAATTCGCGGGAAACGCCGGTTTGTTTGACCAAGTCGAAGCGTTGAAGTGGATCAAGCAAAACGCGAAGGCGTTCGGAGGAGATCCGGACCAGATTACACTCTGGGGACAAAGTGCGGGGGCTATCTCCATCGGCTACCACATGGTATCTCCCGTAAGCGAAGGACTGTTCAAAAGGGCCTTCTTACAGAGTGGTGTTACGGCAACAGGACTACCGCTGCAGCGACTTAATACCCAGGCCAGTGCACACCGAGTGCTTGGCCTGTTCAATTGCTACAACGCAACGGTACCTTGGAAAGATCAGGCCGAAGAGAGCGTCAAGTGCCTACAGGCGGTGGATCCCAACGCTCTCCTCAAGAAGACATTCAAAGTACTACCTCTGACCAGTGTATCGTTCCTTCCTATTTACGGAGATGAGTTTCTGCCCAGTAACCCTATAACGGAGGGGTTACGTATCCGAACCGGACAGGAGTTCTTGGTCAGCACCACTTCCGACGAAGGGTCTGTTTTTGTTGCTGGAATCTTCCTAAGAAATCCTCACCTTCGGAAACTGGTCTCGGAGGACTTCAGAAGCCCGATCAGAATACTTATGCGCCTGCTTTTGGATATCCCGTCTGCGAAAACAAATGGTCTCGTTGATGCGTACCTTAAGGGCACGGCCAGTGGCCATCTCAACGAAACAAAATGGAAGATGAACATCGCACAACTCTTTGGTGACTCTCTGTTTGAGTGCGCAGCGGACAGTTTCAGCGCTATCGCAGCAAAGCAAGGACACCCCGTCTACAGATTCTTGTTTGATCACAAGCCTTCGTTTTCTATTTGGGAAGATTGGTTCGGTGTGACGCATGGAGACGACGTTATCTTTAGCCTCGGAACCACGCCGGACCTGAAGAGCGGGTTTGGATTGTTGGGGTCGCTGCCTGACGAATTCAGCACAGTCCTCAAGGAGCCGAAGGACGAAGAAAAAAAGTTTTCGTCGGATCTGGTTCGTATGATCGGAAGCTTCGCTGAATATGGGTAAGTGATCGAGGTTTATTTTGTTTGAAGTGTGGCAACCATTTAATTTATTTTGTTGTAATTCTCAGTACGGCTGCCAAGGCTACCAAGAGGAGGAATGTCCATTTTGAAATCAAATAATTCAAAATCACGATATTGCTACCGCGAACACACACACTTCTGCGACAAAGCGGAAGAGAACTGGCTTCTGTATAATTACTTTACGCTCCACACGAGTCAAACGTGCAACGTGCTCACAGTTGAAGTATCCGATTGAAAGCTGTATTCAAGGAAGAAGCTTATGAGACGCTTTGCTTTGGTTGTCTCTTGATTGTTGATTTCTGTGAAACCAATACTCGGTAGATGTATTACATTCTATTGTGCTGAGATGAGCCCTCTGACGGAAAGATACAAAAAATCACACATTGTTTACTAAAAACCGGCAATAATTCGCTGTTGTCCCTTTTGCACATTAATGCCTGCTTAAGAAACCCATATTTACTTTTATCAGAACCCTCCATTGCGGTATATTCTTAAAACACACACACACACACACACGCACACGCACACGCACACGCGCACGCACACGCGCACGCGCGCGCACGCACGCACGCACGCACGCACGCACGCACGCACGCACGCACTTTTTATAGGCGTCTTACATGATTCACTTTTAAGCTGCTCGTGAACTAAAGTTGGTTTTAAATAAAATTTCTAGCGTCAATTGCCCAAATCCCGTCTTGTTATTGCATGAAAGGGTATTAGTTTGGGAGAAATATTTGATTTTTTAAAGGAATATTTTTTAAATATTACAAAGAAGACGGTGGGTTTTCTTTTGGATGAGGTACCAATATCCATAGAGGCATTTACACGCTCATGCCAGTTGACTTCAACGCGCCAACGTCACAGCCTACTCTTTGATTGAACATGAGGAAAGCTATGAGCGCTAGATGAAAACCTTCGGGTTTGTGCACTTACGTCATGATAAGACAGCAGGTTAGGATCGAATTGCCTCCTCACCGTGGCTGGCGAAGAACACGCGTCCTTCGTTTTCTCATTGACACTCGTACACGTTTGCTAGGCTATCAGTAGCTGATATAAGAACGCTATTACTGTACGTGAACCTTCTACATTGTAGTTTGCCTTTGCGTTCCTACGATACAACGGTAGTCAGGCACTGTGAGCGTCGCTATCACTAAAAGGCAGCAGTAGGCTGAAGTGCTTGACGCTCTGGCGTAACCAAAATTCTAAATATCATAAGCAACCTATCTAATAAGGGCCCGTTCACACTCCTGCAGCCGAGTGCGACCGAGAGAGAGACGAGACTCGTTGAAACCTCTTAAAATTTCTTAGGACGAGAGAACGCACTGGCACTCTGGCGCCATCTATGCGGGGACCCTGGAACTGCATTTCACAAGAGCGAAGGTTTTGGGGGATTTCCGAGGTCAAATGTGAAGGCTCGTTTATAACGTTGACAAAAGTTTTTTGAGCCAAGAAAGAAAGGATAATGCGCGAGAGAAATAGAAGATATGCCGGACCGCCAAGTTTGCACTGCCACCCAATAGATAGCTCTAGTGCGTCCTCTCGTTGTAAGACATATTAAGAGGTTCCAAAGCACCCGGTTTCAAGAGGTCGTAACTGTGTGAACGGGCCTTAAAGATCCCATTGTTACAGCGAAACTGTATATGACTCGTTAATCGGATTACTTCGTGTTGGCGTTTTCACCACAAAAAAAAAAAAAAAAAAAAAAAACTTTAGCGGTTGAAGCGAAAAGTGCATACATAATCTTTGGAATCAGGCATACAACATACAGCACAGCATTTGTTTCAATAAAGAACAAGCACAAAACAAGCGTCCGGACCACATAATTGATGATAAGGCGCTCCTGCTAACAATCCGAAACACGTAACGATCATCGCAAACGTTTCCGTTAAAGATTACTGTTGCGCAAGCTGCCGCGGCGACGGCAGCTTGCGACGTGAGGAGTGACGTCACTAGCCTTTCATATATAGAAGGTTTTGGTACTGTGCATTTACTTTTCTTTCGTCAATCATTTGGTATAGTGCAGTCGGCAATCGCTGCAGGTGATACCACAGCTTCGCTGTTCAATCACCTTCACAACGTAGATTGAAATTTCGACCTTTTTTTTAAGCAACTTAATCACGTTGTTTAAAAAAAATAGCTGTGAAAAGTTACTCGCGTTCAAATATTTTAATTTTATTGCTTCATCGCTGGACAGCGAAAGGTGAACGCTTTCTCTAAAAAAAAGGACTATTACACTTACAATTTTATAGGTCTTTTTCCCCGTATAACTCAAGGAACGCAACGAATGTATCTGTCAACCATTTCGTCGTTTACCCTGAGACTGGGGGGTTTTCCGAAGAGCAGAAGTAGCAGAAAAAACAGACAGGTCTCAAACTCAGCTATACGTTTATTTCAACAACTTCCTGTTATATAGTTCGTTTTCGTCGTCAACAACCAATCACATACGACTTCTCCTTTGCACCGTGACTTTTCAGGTTCCACTCTATCACAAAAGAAGCGGACACTCCCAACGTTTCCAAGTGAAAAGGTTCTAGCAAAAGATATGCCTCACTTGGAAACGTTGGGAGTGTCCGCTTCTTTTGTGATAGAGTGGAACCTGAAAAGTCACGGTGCAAAGGAGAAGTCGTATGTGATTGGTTGTTGACGACGAAAACGAACTATATAACAGGAAGTTGTTGAAATAAACGTATAGCTGAGTTTGAGACCTGTCTGTTTTTTCTGCTACTTCTGCTCTTCGGAAAACCCCCCAGTCTCAGGGTAAACGACGAAATGGTTGACTTCCACCAGCTAGCCTGTACTTTGACTCTTTTCTCGTGAATGTATCTGTACTCGAAGCGCTCTGGTTTCTACTAGTGTTAGTTAAAAGCTGTTTTAAATTTACGAACTTGTTTTTATCTGAATCGTCGCAAAATGTTTGACTTGAAAAAGCAGTTTTTTTCGCGTTAAGCATACGGTTTCTGCATTTTTTTTTTCAATTGAGCATCGGAAGATGTGAGATCTTCTATGAAAAGAGCGGTATGACGCAGAAAACGACCATACGATAAGAGCTAGATAGTATAGACCACTTGGTTTTACAACTTGTCCCGCAATCGTGGTATTGCTCGTTTCCTTCCTCTGGACTGTCCACGTATACGTCATCGTTTGTATTCACAGCTATAGACATACGTAACCTAGAACGACCGAGCGATAGCCGGTCGTTCTAGGTTACGGTATTGCTGGTGCCTCCGCCTAGAGACGAGAAGTTGAACTTTCTCGATAAAAAGAATGCTTGCACGTATGCAGTGGCCCTACTGCATGGCTCAGCCCGATTACGCTAAGAGCGCTTTAGACGGCACCGATATTACGCTCCCCAGTATAAGGCTAGCGCCAAACGCGGATAGGCGGTAGCAAAACAAGCGGAGGCGGCCTAATGTATCCAAGTGTATCGCAGACGACGGAGAACATACTGAGCCACAGCCTCGCAGAAGAAAATCTCTGAGACCTTAGCTTCTCACTTTTCGGTAATCGCTCGGTCGTTTCAGCTTACGTTGCTCATGACTGTATACCTGCCTCTTACAGCAGTAGCTGTTAGTTCCCCTTCCCGACAAGAAATGCTGATGTAGAAACGCAAAACCCCATACTACAGCTGAGACATTGCTGTCCCTCTTCTCGACGTTTCTCACATACGGCAAAACTCTCTCTAGCTTTCCACCCCCCTCCCCATCCTCTTCCACCTTTTTCTCCTGTGGGTCTCCACTGTTCCGAAAAACCCACGTGATCACAGGGAGAGCGCTCTTCGCCTCTCCATGGTAAGGCCCGAGGGGCCTTACTCCATGGTTCTTGTTACATCCACGTATCCACGTGCCCTCCCGCGACGCCCTCCCCCTACAACCTTCCCCCCACCCTTCCGACAGCCGCCGTTGCGAAACACCCACGTGGTCACGCAGTGCGGACCCGCTCCCTCGCCTCCCGATTGCCGCCGCCCCATTGTCGTGTCTCTCCGCGCCTCTACAGAACAGTTCGCGTACGTGATCTCGCCTCTTCCACCGCAAACGCGGTTACGGGTGCCCGGTTCTAAAAAAGTGTTTCAGACCCCCCCCTCCCCCCTCAAAAAAAAAAAAAAAAAAAAAGAGAAAAAAAGATAAGGCGCATTAGCAGCTGATACACCAGACGCCCATTGGGGCTGACTAACTTCCGGCTGTATAAACATTCACACAACTCAATGAATTAAAGGGGCGATGCAATGATTTTTGTACTTTGTGCAAATACTGCCTAGAATCAATCCCTTACATTAATGACCTGTGGAATAACCGTTCGGTTTTCATCACACGCAATCGAAGTCGCAGAAAAAATATGAGAAAAACGAGCAGGGTTCACCCCTCAACTCGCAGCCAGAACAAGCGGCCACGTGATCTGGAGCCGATTATATGCCGCCAATGTTGATCATAGCAACGCGCTAGGGTTGACAAGGCACAGGACACGTGCTGAGTTCGAGACATTATTATGGTTCGGCTATTGTCGTCATTGCCGCGACACGGGCCACTACCCGAATGGTTCTCGAGATATCGATCATCCCTTGCCCAAATCGAGTGCCCTCGTCATGCTCGGGTACGATCTCTGAACCGGATTAAAATATTGTCACTGGAGGATACTGCGATCCCCCAGTTACGTCATAAAGTATCGTGAACGAGAGATTGAATGAAAACGCTTGCTTTTGTCCTTGAAATTACACCGCAACAAAGGAGTTTTTTGGCCAGTGGCGTTGCGTGCGAGTATCCTTGAGTACCACTAGCGCCAGTAAGCTCGTGTAAAGGTAAAAACATTCGAATTGCATATAGTTGCACCGCCCCTTTAAGCACACACCTCCTTACACAAGTCTCCTACATACATCAATTCCACTGAGAGCAAAGACCCCATAGAAACATTTTACAGCACATTTTCTGAAGGCAAATCTCCTTCAACAATCAACATGCCTTTCCATAACGCAGCAGCTAGCTTTGTCAATCGCAGCACACTAGCTTTGTGTGGTCGTTTGAATTTTGTTTTTGTGTAGTGTTATTTGCGTATGTAGATACGTTCTTTCAAGTGAGCGTGCGTGCAACCAGGAAGGTACGCTTAGATTTACGCTCGCACGTGCTCCGACGCGCGTGAGCTTGTCGCTATACGCGCTCGTCTCGACTCTCGACATTATAATATATTCCGCCTCGCGCACTGTTCTTCCTTGTTTCTTTTTTAAGTTTAGGCAATTTAAGGTATTACTCAATGATGTTGGTACTTATTGATGAAGATGGACGCGCACAGACGTCAAAAAAAACATAATCGGCAATTCCTTAAAAAAAAGTTTGATTTAAGACACAGAAGTAAAGGCATGGCACTCATTTTAGTCAAACTTTATTACTTGTCGACGGATTTCTCTTTAAACATCTAACGGTGATTTATAATTCAAGCACTTATAAATTTACATATAATGTTTGGTAATGATGTTATTAATAACCATACAAACAATATGGACCTTTCAAAATCACAATATCATTTCAAAATCAAAAGTAAATAGAATACTACAAGAAGTTATAGTGCCCTGCCGAGTTCGACAGTGTCTCCAGATGAACAGAACGCGAGAGGGAAGTCCACTCCGCAATGGCTCACTAATTTCGTGCTTTTAGGCGCTCTGTCCTTTAGATAAAATACATATATAGTCCAAGTACGAATGCAGTTCAGACTATAAAAAAAAATGTCTAAAGTTTATAATAGTAATACAAAATAAAACAATCGTACAGTACCCTGATTGGCTTCAAGTATGTCTGAAGACTGGTAGAACGAAAATTGCTCCAAGAACTCTCCGTGCAATCAAATCCGAATAAGGTCATTAATACACGCAAGAACTGAGTAAATAATATGCTCTCAGTGATCATGTCTTAATACGAAAACTTTAATATTGTGGCACATATTTCTTTTTGTTTAAATAATTACATATTTAATTATTATAAGAGCTGCCCCAACTGCTCTTGTTAACATAGATTTACAGACTCGCTTAGAAAAGTTGGAAGCAACTGGTGTTATTGTGAATTTTACACAAAGTTGAAGCGTCGCCGACCGTTGTTTTGCAGAGCATCAAAGTTAAACTTTAAACGCTGGGCTGGGCAAAAGCCTGGACACTTTTGAGTACTAGCATTGTGACAGCCTAGTCACCACACGAAAGCTCCGGCATTCAGTCAAGATCGCTTTTAGACGACGCGCCAATAGAGCGACATCTATGAAAACGCGAATAAAGTACGAAACGGTTTTCTGAAGGTTAACCGGGACGTTTCGCTTTCCGCACACCGGCTAAGGGGGGCGCTCGTACCTGGAAAAGATTAAAACACTTAACAAAAAACAAACAAAAAGAGTAAGAGTGAGCGAAACGACAAAACCGGTTGTTTCTCCATGATGAAAAAATAAACATGACAAAATTCCACTTTATTTTTATTCATCGACTGGAACGCGCTGTTTTAATCTTTTTCTTCATTTGCTCTAAGTATCTTTTTCTTTCTTTTTTTAACGTCGTGACGCTCCAGGAGGAGATTCTTATTCTCATACTGCGTTTTGTATTAATATTTCATAGGTGCACTAACGATATATTTATACTGCCGCGTGTCTATAACTGCTGATTGAGGGCTGTTATGTTTTATCCCGTAAATGGTTTAGTGAATTTGATGAATAATGGGGTCTAAGGATTAAACACGCAATAAAAGCGATGCACTTTATGATATTGCTTTGTATAATGGCCATCTTCCCGAAAAATTTATATTCCCCCATGTACCCTTCTTCGCGGCTTCTGGTCAAAATGTCCAACGAGACGAAATGTCCATCGAGTCAAAATGTCCAATAGGCCACGTGACACCCGTGTCAAAATGTCCATCGAGACAAAATGTCCAATCGGGTCAGAATGTCCATCGAGTAAAAATGTCCATCGAGACGAAATGTACAATTGGGTCAAAAGGTTCATCGAGTCGAAATGTCCATCCAGACGAAATGTCCAATAGGGTCAAAATGCCCATTGAGTCAAAATGTCCATGGAGACGAATATCCAAAAGGGGTCAAAATGTCCACGACAAAGTGATCTATCTTGGTTGATTGACTACCCACAACCCTCGGTTTAACTCAAAAGGCGCTAAATTCTTTTGTTTTCTCTTTTGTGGGTCAAGGTCCGTGGAGATACAATTTTGTTCAAGGATTTCGCCCCACTGTCGGCGACACTGGGTCCGATCGGTCGGTGACCCCGTTTAACACAAAAGACCCTGTTTAACGCAAAATTGCGCCGATTTCTTTTGTCGGCCAAGGTCAGTGGAGGCACAATTTTGTTCCAAGGATTTGCACGTGCAATGATTAATTTCTTCTTGAATCTCGTTTTAAATGCTTCTGTTGCAAACGTCCGCATGTGAACCTCGTGGACATGGGCACGAAGCGCCCTCCTTGGTTTTTATATATTAAAATTGGCTCAATATAAGATAACATTGTCGAGGCAAAAAGATACAGACGAAAAAGAAGACATAGAACACAACCTTTATTTTTTTTTTCCTTTTTTTTCTTTCGTGTTTTTTTTTGCGTTTTTCATTCCTTTTAGTCATGAACCAGCTACCTAATCCAAAGTTTTAGTTAGCGCTATTTTATCTTTGCTTCAATCACCGTATCCTAACTACAAAATCTATTATTGCATTTGCTGCCGTTATTCATCACGCTTAATTATATTGCCTTAGCTGTCTCCTAATTTGCAGGTTAAGGAAGGAAGCCCTGTTTTAAGCGTCGAAAAAATAAGCTGGATATCGCGGTCAGCACCAACCCCGCCAGTATATAACTCCAGCGGCTGGAGCAATTAACTCAATTTTTCGGAACATAGTGTAGTCTGATTCATTTTAGGCAATACTTAGAAATTGTCTGTGCTGAAATGGTTGTCAACAGAGCCCGCGAATACATAAAGATGAATAGCGTCCGTCATCGGGAACAGGCCCCATTTGTTAATTTAAAAAAATCAGCCCCCCCCCCCCCCCTCACCTTTTAACCAGCGCACAAATCTGAAATTTGACAGTTTCTTCCAACCGCTAGGGTTACATTTTAGCGGACGTTCAGCGTACGCAACGTATATTAGTTTTTGTTTGTTTTTTTGCGATTAGAAATATTTTGTTTTTTCCAAAAAAGTTTGTCAGATTTCTTCAAGTCATCACACTACTACCGCTTTAGCGAAAACCCGGGGCGCGTGTAAGTATTCGGAATTTCAAAGACGTCCGTCTCAGCATTATGCAGTGCCAGAGTCTGGGCCAACGATACAAAGAGGTCAAAATGTCCATCGGGTGAAAAGGTCCACCGATTCGAAATGTCCAATCGGGTTGAAATGTCCAAAGATTCAAAATGTCCAACGGGACGAAATGTCCAATCGGGTCAAAATGTCCAAAGTGTCAAAATGTCCAACGAGACGAAATGTCCAAGCAAGGCAAAATGTCCAACGAGACGAAATGTCCACCGAGACGAAATGTCCAATATTGGACATTCAGACTCGTTGGACATTTCGTCTCGTTGGACATTTTGACGTGGGATCCTTCTTCGCCAGGGAAGTGCAAAAGCAGAGATAATCAAAGCGAATGGTGTTCACATGCTTTATTGAATGAGTTCTTCACAGATCTTTGGAACGGACCGCCAGGCACCTGATGACACATAAACTCAGTTGATTGCACGGCTCTTGAAATCTCCTGCTCTTCGTACCTTCTTCTGACGCTCTCGGAAGGCTTTGCGGCTTATGACGATAAGATTTTCCATTCTCTAAGACTAAAATACGGCCGGCTTTACATGCCCACAAAAATCACGTCAGAACGTCGACTATACACTCCGTGCGACGCGACTGGCGCGCCGCCGCGCGGCCGGTACCGAAGGTAGGCAGTGAGAACCCCAGAGAAAACGAAACCCAAACCACGCCGCGTACGTTGGTACGCATTGAAGTCGAAGCGGTGCGGTTGCGCTGGGTTCACAGCATGAAGTGCTGCCTGTGCTGCGTCATTAAGTGCTTCAATAGTTATGCGTCGTATCTCGTGGAGACAAAGTTTCACAGTTTTTCACCTCGCCGATGTTTTGTGGGACAGCGACAACGATGAAGCCGTGCCGTACGACGCGAGAAATTTGGTCTCCCGATCATGGCTGCCACTGTGTCGGCACGGCTGACATATTCTACACTGCCGCTTTGCGCTCTGCGTTTGTTTGCGTATCGGTGACGCCTACATGTGTCAGCGGCGATGGGACGAACTGAAGTGCCATCCCACACTCGCGGGTATGCAGTGCCAATTTCGTTGGAAGAATGCCCTCCAAAGAAGTTTCGTCCCCATCGTACGTGTCGATGATATTTCCGGACAAGTATGGCTTGCAATCTGTACTTCATGAAGAAAGATTCTAACGCTAAAAAAAAGTGACAAATATAAATCTAAAGAAAACAACAATGAAACTCGGAATCACTGGAGAATCGACGTTTGAGTATGGAAGTTTATGTGGTGTGCTTTCTTTCTTGATCAGCCTCCTTTTGGATGTGGAAACGCTGACACCCCGAGTTCTGTAGACAACATTTTTTTTCTTCTCGGCTTTAGAGCCACCTATCGCAAAGTGGTTCGAACTGGAAGTACCGTCTACCGGTCCCTTCCTACCTGTAAAGTGCGCACCTCCCACGATGAGTGGTATTACCTGACAGCCTTTGACGGTCAAAGCCAGTTCCCATTTAGTTACGCCGCCCAAACTAAATTTCCACCTGGTTTCGCTATGCCAACTCTTTTTGTTATAATATGTGTAGTGCCAAGTGACGGTCATGTCAAAGTACATGTGCGCCGAAAATCAGCACCTCGCACAACAGGTTATTACACAACAGCTGACCGCAAAAGCCCTTGGCGGCCGAACCGTGTGTTGGCCGACAACTTTGCTTTCTCGGCTTTGAAACCACCTTTCGTAAAGTTGTTTAAATTGGAAGTACAGTCCACTAGTTCCTTCCTACCTCTAAAGTCTCCACCTCCCCCGACCAGTGGTATTCTCTTGACAGCCTTTTCATGGTCAAAACCGGTTCCCATTGAGTTACGCCGCCCAAACCAAATTTTCACCTAATTTCCCTATGCCACCTTTTTTTTTGTGTGTAATAAGTGCTGTGTCATGTTACTGTCAAGTCCAAGCACCTGTGTGCCCAAATCTGCACTTTGCACAGCCCGTTATAACACAACATTTTGGGTCCAATATTGGATATCCCGTACAGCTTTATTTCTTTTTTCGTTAGAAACATAACTTTCACGCCTGCTGTCCTAAAGAAACTTGGCACTCTTCGTGCACAAACTTAGTGAACATCTCACTCGCCTCCAAATATCATCGTTCCAGCAGTCCTAGGTTTACAGCGACGAGCGAAATAAATTTCGCACTCAGAGCAATTACGGTGGCGGCCGTCTTGTTTTTTTGGGAAAATGGCTCCAACTTCTTTTTCGGCCGCGACTAGAGAAATTACCCCTAATAACGACTCAAACTCAATATATAAGAAGTGGAGAACAGCAAAATGCCCTTCTGCCCCAGCACTTATCCAACGTCACCCTCAACTTATGGGCTCAAAAAGCAAAGGTTTCGTACGTACGCGCTTCCGCCGCCACAGCTTGGCATGCGAAAAGGCGCCGCAGGCTGCTGAACGCGCCTCGCAGTCGAACGCCAGCTCCTCCGCTAGCGGCGCTGCGCGCGTTTTTCAAAGCGCCCCCTATAGTTCCCGCACGGAGTGTATAGACTCGTTACTCTGGGGCGGGGAACGCGAGCGCGTCCTCAAGATGCGACCATGTTATGCTGGGTGCGCCATCAACGCGGTGCTGTAACGTTACATTTTCCACGTGCCATGTTTGAATAGAAGCATATCTCAGCATCTGTAGGCGCACGATAACAAAACGTCCACGAAAAAAAAGGAAAAAAAATGCAGCTTGCGGCCACAGCATCCCATTAAACGTTGCTTTAGTTTTAGTATTTGTATTGCTTTCTTTCGTAGCTTTAGCGAGCATGTGTGTTTCACTCAACGAGGTAGAGATTTCACTTTGCGTGATAGCGAAGCCGGAACTTGCAAAAGCACGTTCCCCTGAACGATGCTCGCACTGCATGAGCGCGCGTGCTTGACTGACACATTGAAGGCTTGGAGCTCGCACTTGTAGCCTCGGCTACGCTGGCACGTATAATGGAAGGGAGAACGAAAAAACTGCAGTGGGGAAGCGTAATGACGAACGTTCGAAACGCGAGTCAAAAATATTATATTTCCTCGGTTGGAGGGCTGCCCAAAACTTGAGAGCTACGGGCCTATTCACATTGAACACAGAAGCAACAAAGATGATTGAATCTATTGTTGCTTCGGTGAGCGCTGCGATTCCGTGATACTTAACGACAGACACGCGTCGCATCCTGACCGAATATAGCACAACATGGTATTTTATGTACGAAAGTGCGCTTCAGACTAACGAACGCAGGAACGCGTCCCCCTGGGGACCTCCGATACCTACGCTGCTGACCTAGCAACAACGCTCACACTGGAAAGGAAAACGAATATCAAGGAATACATGAACACACATAATCCGGAAATTCCTCAAACCGCGACCGACATTTGTTTCAATAGTTATTTTAAGTAACTCTTAAGTACATTTCGTTAGTAGCCCTTATGGAAACGCCTCTGGTTTCTCATGAAATGCCATTGATGTTTCATATTCGACTAATTTGACTTCAATTTATTCCCTTGAGCAGCTCTATAATGAGTTCTTATATATGTCAAAATCTGTTAAAACGAATACTGACCACTGTGGGTCAAGTTGGTTTTGGGTGTGTGCATTTTTGTTTTCTGACTACTTAACATTGCCTGTAGTATAACGGATGCACGTATGCATTCATAACTTGTTTTCTGTTGTTGCAAACTGTATGCCGTTATATGAACACATGTGCAGTCTGGACGATCTGCAAAATATGTCAGACGAGCGCGTGGCTCCGAAGATTTGCAGTGCTATCTAACGAAAGAAAGCCGGGTTATCATCGAGGCTACACCGTGATCGAGGCTATTCTGTGAACGAGTGGCATTTCAGCGACTGTTTGATTCGCCGAGTCAACACCGATGGTAGCAGTGCTCGGCGAAATAAGATAGAACCCTCTTATCGTCATTTACCACGCAGCATAATATTGAGTGTCTCCAAACTGCTCGCCCATCCTGCTAAAGCAGTGGTTTCAGCAACGTTTTATTTTGCCTTTTGTCGTGGAACGCCTCTACGTTCCCCAATGAAATCAGCATAAACTCAGCGACAGCTTGTCAACTGCGGAGTGACAAGAAAAATTAGACAGCCGCTGAAGCCTCGATAATGATTCAGTTTTCTTTAGATGGATAGCACTGCAAGCCTTCTCACGAGCTTGCCTGGACTTTTTTCATGTCCGCTACTCTACCTTCACATGTGTGGCGACAGCCGCTAGAAACCAAAAACAATCCTCCCCCCTCCAAAACAAAACAAAACAAAATAAAAACAAATCGTGACGTTCTACACTTTATAAATTTATATACACTACATGCGTAGAGCCAGACGCACTATACAAAAGCAACAAACAGAAACGCCATAAAGCACGTGCGAGGCTTGGTATTTTTTTTCTTTTTTGTTACAATTTACAGGGAGGAACCAATATACCTCTACTAGTCCAGTGATTGGTGTGGAGTTCCGATTCTGTTGACTTTAAAGCTTTAGTTGACTGCGCCTCCGCGTTCACACCCAACAACTGAAAGGCTGTAATTTTATCAGTGACCTTGCACCGTCTAATAATAAAGCCACAAGTAAGTTCCGTTTCTATCACCAATACTTAACATGAAATATAATTTCACGAGGTTCATGAAGTATTTTCTTGCAAATGAATAGTTGGAAAAGAGCAAACACTAACAGCAACTTATAGTTAGATTACTGAGCAGTAATGAGAGATCTCATCAGAGTCATGAGAAATTCCATTGTTTGTTTACACATTAAACAAAAATACTATTTTTGTTTAAAAAAAAAACTTTTACGCGTAGTTTTAAGTGTGCTGTTGCGAACCGATTGCGAAAACTCATTGGACGTGGGGCTCATCGTGAATTCTAAATGAACCATGGAAACGCGTTAAAGCTGGATATTAAATACCCATTTTTATCCGGTTGGTTTTAAATATTTTTGTTTTGTTAAGAAGCTTCCGAAGCTTTCGCTTAAAATTTACACTGCCGCAGTAAACTGATTCTTTGCTGTATTGTGACGTCTTATGGTATCCGGGGAGCGCTTTTTAAAGTGATCTCACCAGGTGGTCTAGGCCAAGACCATATTTTTTTGTGGCGCAATATAGTTCTGATTTGTATGGCCCGCGTGTTTTGTAATATACGGAAAATTTGTTATTTTCTGATCGCATATTTTTAAAAACACTTTCGCAAACAGAATTTAGATTGGGAAACGAAAAAAAAGCAAAAAAAAAACAAAAAAACTCGGAAGGTATTTGTAAGGCTGGCAGCGACACTTTTCCTCGTCTACCTTTCGTTAGCAGCGGTCGTGATTGCGATCTTTCTCGGCTCGGAAGAGACCCACAGAAAAGAGACAGCCCCTAACACGAAGGCCCGTGATGCCGCGTCCAATGAAGGTTATTCTGGGATGATTATAGACAAGATCGACGAGATGGTGTTCAGATTACTGTAGACAATGACTTACCTATTCCCGAAAAGCTGGTGAAAATGACGCTGGACAGCAGCGGGCCGAAGTGATGTTGTTCGTCATTCAATGGGTGAACACGTAGCAGAGCCCTGGCAGCGTAGCGGAACATTCGCTCACTTTAGTGAACGCATAGCTGCTCCAAGGAGGTAGCCCACTTGAAGTAGACATCTGTCACCGCCAAGGCATTGACGTACGGGGCTTTGAAGGTGGCGCTGCCATCACCTTGTACAGACCACCGCGCAGCACTCACGCCACGCCGCTACGGTGGCGCTGCTGTCGGCACGGCGCATGCGCAGACGCTTCCCCTCACGCGAATCTGATTGGGTGTGGGCGAGCACCGGCTTGTTTGTAAACAGTATTTTGGGCTGTAGCTGCTAGACGTGGCCGTCGTTATCGTAGAACAAGAAAGGAAGAAGGAAAAGACAGTTTTGGTTGTGTCACTATGTAGCATTCTGTTTGCTTCGTATCTTGCCCCATGTAGGTATATCTTGGCACATGGACCCGTCTTGTGTTTTCTTAAGTACCGCGGAGCGGTTGTGATTTTAAGTTAAACGGCAGCAGAGTGTGCTCAACGGTACCGTACGTCACCGGGTCAAATAAAGCATACGATGTTATTTACGTGTTTCAACATTATAGAGACAAGCCGCAAAGGCTTCGCCTCCATGTCTGCTAGAATGTGTTATCCTTTACGTATTGTGTGCGTGGAGGATAACACAGTCAGTGTGGGCCGTCCGTAGTTCAAGTTTATAAGGCCCAACCGATCCAAACACTCTCTACTTTTGACCAGTGATTTTGACTCAGGAGTCTGAATGCTCGAAGAAAGTGACTTTTTTTTTTTCGTGTCTTGCGGACCAAAATGTACACTTGTGCTTTATTTTTTTTTTTACTCCACAAAACGCTCGTAATATTAGTTTAAGGCACGCGCCCAGTTTAAATGTTGGAGAATATCAACTTGCGCGACGAGCCTTTAATTTACGTTTTCTATGACTACGTGCACTACGTTTAACGTAGTGTTTATTTCAAATACGGAATGTCATTTTGAGCAATGGCATTCAGATACACAATGTTATAATTCGCAGCGACCAGCAATGATGGCACGTGGACAATAACCGCGCGTTTATTTCAGTAGTTATCAGTGTTGTGGCCGCTGGTTCAACACGGCACGAGTAATCTACCGGTCTTAGCAGTAATGTCCGCTATGCACCCCGTTTTCTTGAATGAGTATAATGGCCTTGAATTTCGCTCTTGGTTGCGTCTATTCTTCCAGGCTTTCGTAATTAGCTTTCAGATCACAAGGTCGTGCATACGCGGATGACTTTTTTTCCCTGGTTAGCGTGGTAGCAATTTATGAAATCTGGGAGAATCTGGCTTGCTGAACGATGGTCCTGAGGAACTACAATCTGATTATTCAAGAAACTCAATATAATGTTTCCTAGAACCTTCCAAGAAACGCTTACCAACGTTCGAAAAGGAAAAGCCAGCATAAACTCAGTAAATCGGAGTCTACTTCTCCAAGGTAATTTTCTCTTTACTGTCGCCTATTTATTACTGCAATGTTTGGCGGCTTTAGTAGACTCGTCTAACACGTGCTGCTTATTTTTTATATACTGTTATTTTTTCCCAGATTCAAAGCTGGAAAAGAAATTTGTGAAAAGTTGTAGATTTCGGTGTTGCAATCCAATCCCATACGACACGCCGCGGTGCACCGAAGATAAGAACTGGCACGTCGTTCTTAAGAAAGAAAAACGAACGCAGCCTTAGTTGTCCGGTTAACGTCGTCGATTAATGTTCGGCTTAAATTTTGCAAGACTCAGCTCCTAAGACAGTCGCATTATACGGCCTCGCCTGAGATAATGTGGCCCGACCTTGGGCATAAATTACGTTGTCGTAACGGATGCTTTGCCAGGTCCCTCGGATCGTAAACAGGGAACTGAAACGATATAGTGCCGCCAAAGGTCGACGTTGGACGCACAATTGAGACCGTAAGAAGTCTGGACTGGTCGGCGAGCTGCTCAGTAAAATTTCGGCGTAGCCGGCGTAATTGCTGAAAAAAGCTCTCACTGGTCTCGAGGTTTGTACGTTCACAACGCCGCAAACATGCTGGATTTACCAGCGCCGGTGTGTTTATGACATCGGATACGAACGCGGGCAAATTTCCAGCTTGGGATAAGGTCACGTCGCACAATATGTCACTTGATAAAGGAACACCATTATGTGCTTCATCTAAAGTGATTTCTGGATGCCTTTCTCTGGCGCAGTTGGCGTTGTTGTTTAGATCGCGTTTGTGGTGGAGTAGGTTAGGTTTACTGATGCTGCGGATAAGTCGACCACTGCCGCTGTATTATATCTCCTGAGCGCACGGAAATATGTTTGAGCGATTCACTAGCCTCCACAGAAATTATACGCTCAGAAACCAGTGTGAGGTCGCACACCACGGGTGCGCTTTGCACCTTTGTAACATAGACCACATGGTAAAAGAGCAGCGCATAAAAGACGGAATACAGAAGAGGCCAAACACCCCCAAGACGACCGCTAACTTGCAACTAAAAGTTTTATCTAAAAATTTCACCGAGCAAAAAAAAAAAACAAAAATATCTAGCGCACCCGCACGTGACGCCACGTCACAGCTATCTTGATGAATGAAGATGACACAGCGTCCATTTGAAAAAAAAAAAACGACAAATTTATATTAATGATTAAAAGGGCAGGAAACTGTTGTCATGATCTATCCATGCATGTGCATTACACAATAAACAGCGTCAGAACTTAACAGAAAGGGCGCCTGAAGTGCATTAAAAACAAAGCGCGATAAGAGAACAGCTTGTACACTACGCAACCAAAAACACAATAAAGCCTAAATCCTACCGATAAACTCCTACTCTCTTTCCATTAAATGAACATATTAGAGGCTAATACACGAGTCTTGATCACAGTCGTGTATCAGAGCCGCGTCTAGCATTTTCTTTTCGAACCTTCCTTTTCTACGCCCCGCCACTTGCACACCATTCAATTTATAGGAGAACAACCACAAGCTATGCAGTGCATTGGCAGTGTAAACCAAAACCACTGATAAGCGAGGCCGCGTGTTCTCGTAATTTGTCATTAAGACAGCGTCCGGTTCGCCCTACATACACCCGACCACAACTCAAACAGATCTTATAAACTACTTCAGTGGCACAGGGCACAAACCGGTTAGCATGCCTCTTACCAGAAACCAATAACTTGACCTTTGGTCCACTGACCGTTCCACAGAAATTAGACAACTTGCCAGGGGGATGTTAAAGCAGCGTGCGCTCGATGCCGGATAGAGATTTACTTTCAGTAGCTGGAAATGTCAAAGTGTACAAAGCTGCTCAAACAAGCAAAAATGTAAATACGGGTTCATGAGGTGCTTCCTGGCATTCGTCTTGAGCCAAACTTGTCAGGGCTCGCCTCTCTTGTGCTTTTTATTTAGCGCGCCTGTCACTTATCTGATACTCTGAGTATGTCGTACGCAAGTGTCCGCCTAAGAAGTACTCGATTTCATAAGTCCTATATTTTGAAATGCTGTTAATGAGTACGTTGTAAGGGCCGATATTGAAAGAAATTTCCTACTCGGCCAAGGATGAACTATCACAATATTTCTTGGGTATTTAAAAAAGGAAGAAGAATAAATCGACTGATACATTATATTTTTAAAATATATTTTGCGCCATTATCAGAGCCTTCTCTAGTCTGCGAAGTTAACAAAAGGTTGGTGCTTGCGAAAATCAAACAGTGAGCCGTGAACGTGCGAGTTCATCTGCTCTTCGCGATTCAGGAAATTGTTAATCAAGTTTTCGGACTGCTTTTTCACTACGGATCCAAGCGTTATTCTCTTTATTAGTTCTTGTTTTTAATGTTTTAAATAATGTCTGCTTGTGTGGTCATGAACGATGATAAAGCCTCCCTGCGAATAAGTTCAGTCGTTCCGCCGCCGAGCCTGGCTGAAATTAACGACGGACGTGACCAGCTACATCATAAGGTGTTCGTTAAAAAGGTCCGCAATTTAGACGAGAAACCACTTCGTGGTTCACAAATCACCTCAGTACCACCGTTTTATTGAGCGTGTGCTACAGGAGACAGCTTTGTACCACCGAATTTAGCGGAAATGACGCAAAGCACCAACACAGCCGCGTACGTGCTGAAACCGAAACCAACCGAATTGAAGCCACCCAAAGGCGGCGAGTGAGTCAACGCCCGTAATTCGTAGCTCAGGTAGCTATTGAGATAAAAAGGTTGATAATAAAAAGGACAAAAACTACTTCGGCATATTGACGTGTTGGTCAAATGCCGCACTCGAAAATAAGCTATTTGTTTTTCACACGAATCATTTTATTATTTAAGAACTGTACGTTCCGCCTTTGCCTTGCTCTGTAGTGTCTGCTGCCGCTCACGTCGCCCTAACAAGGCCAGCACTGATGCAAGCGGGGCGATAAAATCACTTCCCTGGTTGCGGCTGTGCATAATTAATTACCTTTATTTAATCCATGAGTTAATTCGACCATCAGGCTAATCGGGAGTACTCTGAAGTAATTTATATACGAGGGGTGATGAATAAGTTTTGCCTCCTAGGCTATAACATTTTTTATTCAGGGATAGAATTCAAAGATCTTACACTGAAATGAAAGTTTGGAATCTCCTCTTTTTCGGGAGCAGATCACTTTTTAACATCGTCCCCAGCGGCGGCAGTGCACTTCCGCTGCCGGTGCACTCCTCTCCACATGCCTTGGTAGATGATTGAGTCCGCCTGGTGAGACCAACACTGCTCTTGAGGAACTGCAGTCCTAAGATGATTCGCCTCATTCATCTTACAGCTCGAACCTCGCACCATCAGACTTGAGGTTGTTTGGCAAAATAAAAAAAAAAATAATAAAAAAATACCTGAAAGGTACACGGCTTGCGTCCGACGACGAGGTTCCCGATGCAGTGCGCCGTTGGTGTCGTCAACAACCGCCCCCCATCATCTACGACGGAATGCGGAGAGTAGTGCATGCACAGGTAACGGAAGTGCATCACCGTAAGGTGGGGACTATAATGAAGAGTTATGTGCTCCTGGGAAAGAGGAATAACAAACATCCGTTGGAATCTAACATCCTTTTAATTTCATCGCTGAATAAAAGAGTTACAGCCTAGGAAACAAACCTTATTGTTCACCCCTCGTATAAATACGTTTGAGTAACAATAATTGGGGTATGGCCTTAGCGAGAAAAGAATAGTACGTTTTAGGGAAAACGCTTCATTTTATTAATTATTTTTGTTTGCATTAAAAGTTAATGCTAGAAGTAGAGAGGGAAGAAGACGAAAATATATGCTCGTTTCTACTGCCGTCACGTTGCCATCAACTATGTAGCATCGAAGCATTTAAAAAAGTGTAAGTTAGGTGTTATTTAGTTTAATATATTTACTTTACTTAAATATGAAGAAGTGCGCGCCAAAGAAACAACGTGGTTCTTAACCGATCCTTCGTCCCTATTACCCCGTAGGCGGCAGCAACATTAAAAACGGAACACAACGCCAAATAAAATGAATATACTCCAACAGGAAACTAAGCAGAAAATAAAGCAGTATAGCTTTTATAGAGGTTTTTTATTACTTTTATCGTAACTATACATTACACGACCGTGACAAGCATTTTCACAATGTGTTTAATACTCATTATGTGGTTCTAAACGTTGTCGTAGACTAATTTATCGGGCGATTAATACATGGGTTAATCAATTAGCTCCACGGCCCTACCTCTAATTACTGTGATTTGAAAACATTTTTCTATAAAATATTGTTAATCTTATGAATCACGTGGTATTTGCGCCCGTCTTTCACGTACGCCGATAACAAATTACAGTACCTATGTTTAGTGTTGGCTGTATCTTCGGAAAGTTGTTTTTGTAGTTTCTTGACATCTGCTTTCTTTATCTTAACTAGCTGGATATTTTTTTTTTTCGGATTAACCAGGACGAAATAAGAACAATAAAAAGCAACATCAACAAGTTTGATGTGCCAAATGGCGGAAGCGGGGCTTGGCAGAGGTACAGCTTTTGAGTTGGAGTCCTCAACGCATGTTCCGTTGCTTCTTGCAGTAGACAAGACCTTGAATGAGCCGTGTAGCCGTGTAGAAGTGTTCATGTGCAGACAGTGAAAACACAACTGTCTTCGAGTCGAGTTTCACAGTTTGCCCGTTAGCAGCTCCTTGTGCTGTCCCTGGTTTGTAAAAACAACACTAGCGTGTTGGAAAACAACCTATCAGTTACCCCTCGCGCGCGTTAAAATTTTTTTGACATGCCGGAGGCGCTCAATGGGAGCGAAACTGGAAGAGAGAGAGAGAGAGAGTGAGACAGAGAAAGAGATAGCGAGAGAGATAAAGAGAGAGAACGAGAGAGTGACACGATAACCCTTCTTAAACACTCCCATTTAGTGGGTGAGAGAGAACTGCTCAGCTTGGTATTAGACTCTGTCAATAAGAGCCCCTCAAAATAAATAATAAAGGCCGTAAACATTACCGCTAAAAATAGACAAAAAATGCAAGAAATATAATCGGGGACAGAAGGAAAGTTTTGTTCGCAAATTTCAAACAGAGCTCTGCGCAGTGCCCTAAATATCTTTGTGTCCTTCGATTTCAATACCACAGTCACTCCGCTTATTGTCTTACTGGTTTATGTAGCAAGTGCCGTAATGAATTGATCCAACCTTTGACAAGCGCTTCGGCAGCAGCAGCAGGGTCCGGTTTTATTCGTGTTCTCCATAAAACATGGAGCATCGTAGGTTACATTCTGAGGATCTCCGTCGAACTTTGGTTCTTTTCAAGGACGGGAGCTTTAATGAAGCCTTATTTTACGGTTGGGTGCCAAATTTTTGTTAAGAGAACAGTTATATCAGCTACATGGAAATGTCTACTTATTGAGTATAGGTGATGTGTATATAAAATTATTTAAGTTATTAATTATTATATAAATCTCTTGACAAGTTGATGCGTAGTGGTGTCCCGCCTATGACAAAACGCAACCCCCCCCCCCCCCTTTCCCCCAAACATAGTCTTACACAGGGCCTATTTTTTACTTTATGTTGGGTCAGTTGTACAGTTAAAAGATTTTGTAAAACGTAGGCAAAAAACCAAAAAGAAAAGTTAAGCGAATGTACGCCTGACTTAAAAGTTACGCTATGTCAGACTTTAGAAATAACAGTGAAAGTTACGTCGGACCAAACGTATAATAAAAAAGGTAGCTTCACGCCCAATGTCTTTCTTAAAGAAATATAATCTGCGACATTTGCGGCAATGCCATAGAGTTAAGAAAATTACATTTTCTCCAGAGCTGGCATTTAAACGTCTAATACCACCTACCCAGTGACGAGCTCGATTGCACCTTTGCATTTAATTGCATTATAATTACTACCTACCGAGTGTATCGCAGAAGCTAGTCATATGGTTTTGGGTGAATAAACACACGCGTAAGAAAGATAAAGCTACGTTGGACGTAAATTTTTTAGTTTTCCTCCGCATAGAATCGCCGAGGTGGGACTTCCTGAATAAAACGTTCAGCTCACTCATCTAGAAAACGTGAAGTATACCGAATTGCAGGTACGTAGCCAGGGGGGGGGGGGGGGCATGGGGCCCGCCCCCCCCCCCCCCCCCCCTTCACCCCGAAATCTTCCATTTCGCTGGGGCCTGCTCTCCCACTGCCACTTCATACAGCATTTGGTCATAGGCGGGCCCCCCGCTCTTCCCCCCCCCCCCCCCCCCCTCAAAAAAAAAAAAAAAAAAAAATCCTGGCTACGTGCCTGGCGAATTGGAATTCATGCAATTTTTGTAGCGTTTTAGTAACGCTACTAGTATGTTGTCGAGAACTTAGTTGCCCTGCAGGTGCAAGCAGTAACCATAACCTCACAAAAGAAACCAACTTACGACGATACTTTTATTTACGACTTTTGTCGAAGAAATATGCAAATAAACACAACGTAGTATATAACCTTGCTTAAATTCTGGGGTGCAAATTGATTACATAATTCGACCTAAAAACGTATGGAATGTGGGGACGCTCCACGTTTTGTTTTGGTGCGCTGGATTTACGTAAGTAATAATTATGATCTGTGTCAGTAGTCGCAATAAGACCCACGTATTTCTTGTTTACGGGCTTCTCTGTCATTACTATAATTTCAGAAGAACTGGATTTTATATCGATGGCATTGAACAAAGGACAGGTGGCGCGTTCAGTTTTGTTCACTGACGCGAAATACTGCTCTTCGCTGAGCTTCATCGTTTTCGCAACTTTAGGCGTTGGGTGATATAAATATTTATATAGTGTCGTTGAGAACAGTTTGTTTGCGTTATGAAAGCTTTTTCCGCAAAGATCCTGTTACAGTTGGAAGACGAAACCGAGTTATACGTTTAGTATACGTTGCCATTTCGTGAATCAACTTCTACGATTTAATTAAAACGGCAAGGAGGCAGTGAGGGCAGAGGGGAGGTAAAATGAGAAGAACGCTGTGACTTGTTAAACAACGATGGAAAGCAACTGAGGCCTTCTAGCGTCCTCCCTTTCTTTACTTGCGCCATAGTTGATTGCTTTCACTAACGACTTTCTTAAAAAAATATTGAATCAGGTTTCTCAAGTAACAGAAGGCCTTATCAAAGCTTTAAATAGTGCGAAGCATAAACAAAATTGTCCCAAGCTCTCAAAATCTAGAGTAGCACGAGTTTTAAGCATTATTAACAGTAATGATTGCCTGCGTTTAGAAAAAAAAAGCGCTAACAGTGCTATTGTAACGAACATAACAAAATATACGGCTGGGCGTCGATTAAAATTTTAACCGGATTAATCGCCACCCTTTAATCAATTAATACACCGATCAATCGGTCTTCTTTATTTCAAATTATAAAACTTAAAAATCTGTCTTTTGCAAATTATGTGATAAACGGCGCGATAGAGAAGTGCGATTATGATTAACCTGCATGTACAATTGAGAACAGTTCAAAGACACGCACACTCACAGATTACTACTTCAGCTGCATGAGGCAAAGAGGTTCGTTGATATCCTTCGGCAAGAGGGACATTCTTTGATTTTTCACAAAAAGTCTCCTCTGAACTAAAAAGACGGTCACACGGTATTGAAGTGGCTGGGGCATGTGTAACCTTCCGAACTTGTCTGGAGTTACAGATCTCGCCCTAGTTCACTTTAGATTAACGTTTTACCGAAAGGTTTCCCTTCATACAGGTGTGCTCGTCCACGTCTCCGTAGTAAAAACGTTTAACTTTTGCTTTCTTTTGGTTCGTCAGAACTTAACCGTTTATCCGGTTAAAATAATTAATCGCAATTAAATAGTTAATCGATTAATCGCTAGGTTAATCGATCAGTTGCCCCAGTCCTATGAAAAAAAAACGAAAAACTTCAAAATGGATGTTTTTTAATGCGCCCCTGGTGTTTGCGAAGGGGTAGTGCACACCTCGTGACAAAATAGCAACTGATTACTTCGTTGTCATTTAACTTTAAAAGTACGTCGACTTTTTTTGAATTGGCAAAGTGGAATTAAATGTGGCTTAGAAAGCAAGAGCAAACAGCAATTTCTTATAGAAAATAAAGTTTATTCAATGTGCTGTAGAGTGAAAAACCAAAAATAAACTAACCAGCGGAAAAAAAAAATGAAAGCCGTTTACAACTTCCCGGTAACGTCGAATTAGAGCGCAGCTCTTGAGGAGGAGGAGGGAAAGGTACGGAGCGGAGGCTATGCCCTTCCTCCTCTCCTCCTCCTCTCCCATTTAGGGGAAATTTTCCGCTAAAGTTAGCGGACAAATTTTTCCTACACATTTAGCGGGGAAATTTTCCCGCTAAAGTTAGCGGGGAAATTTTCCCGCTAAATGTAGCGCAGAAATGTTTCCGCTAGATTTAGCGGAACAAATTTACCGCTAAATTTAGTGGGAAGCTTTTTCTGCCAAATTTAGCGAGGAAATTTTTTCGCTAGATTTAGCGGGAAAATTTTCCGCTAGATTTAGCGGGGAAACTTTTTTTTTTTGCTAAATTTAGAGGGGAAATTTTTCCGCTAAATTTAGCGGGGAAATGTTTCCGCTAGATTTAGCGGGAAATTTATCCGTTAAATTTAGCGGGGAAATTTTTCCGCTAGATTTAGTGGGAAAAATTTTCCGCTAAATTTAGGGGGGAAAGTTTTCCGCTAAATGTAGCGGAGAAATTTACCTATAATGCACCGCGCGGCTACGCCGACGGCGACGCCGACGCTGCTCAAGCCGGAAACGGGCGCCTAAGAGCTGCGCCCTGAAACAAACATTGAATTTGCGAGGATCGTTTGCTTGAAATAGCTCGGGCAAAATGTTATCTGATAGGCTTAAGGCCCGTTCACACTCTTGCAACCGAGTGCGACCGAGAGAGACCAAACCGGTTTTTAAGCCTCTTGCGATCTCTTAGGACCAGCTCCGCTCAGTGCATCCGGTCCCAAGAAGTCTTTCTCGGTCGTACTCGGTTGCAAGAGTGTGAACGCGCCTTTAGAACGTGAACGATTGCACTGTTACCGTCCTTAAGTAGGATACCGCTAGTTTATCGAGCTAATATTGATAGACTCCTGGAACTTGATGTGGTCTGTCATTGGACAATGATAACCAATTAATGTTTTTTAGACAATAGAGAGTTTTAGTAGATCGTTCCGATACCTCCTATAGCCCCGATAACGATACTATGCATGCGCAAGGGAGGCGGTGGTGGAGTATCGGGTATCGTTATCGGAGTCATTAGAACGATCTACTAAAACTCTCTAATAAACGAATCGGCCAAGGAATACGCGAACCTTGTTAAAAAATAGCAGAAATAAAAAATTCTTACCATAACTTCCTTCATGCCACATACCCTTAGAAGGGCAAGAGAAATGAAAAACAGTGTGCGCACGGCTAATCACGTCAACGCTTACAGCGCTCCATGCACGTGTGTTGCCGCGTATCTTTCGTAAGTTTCAAGAGGAATGTTTTTTTATTATGGAGGTCGAGGCACATCCATTATTTGTTTCCAAATACTTTTTTTTTAATTTTTTTTTTTGCTTCACAGGATAACAACGCGTTCCGTGACTTATCGGGTGAAGGTTTCAGAAAGCCACCAGGTGCACCTTTCTTTCGCGCTCAGCATTTAGCGACGCGAAAACTCGAGGAAAAAAGCTGTAAATCAAGCGCGTCACTCGTGCTCCCATGTTATGGCATTTTCCCTTAATTGTTCCTTCTCATAATAGCTTCCGTAAAAGGGTCACTCCGGCGGGCCTGATCACCGCACACAACCTCCGACTGGGAGAGGCAGTAACCCGACTCCTCGGAAGCGTGCCGAGCTTATCCCGGGGAAGGTCACGCGAGAGTGAAAGCATGCACACAGCCGAGCACGTGGTCGATCCTTAACTGGCCCCGCTCGCGCCCGCTCTCTCTTTCTCTCTTTCTCTCTCCACGGCAACATGATGGTCTTCAATAACAGCCGCGACACGCGGGCCCGCCAAGAGACAGTTCGCTCACGGCGGAACCAAGATGGACACCGGCGTGGCCCTGGTATTGTTTGCGGGCCTCGTCTGCACAGCGGCGTTCGAGAGCACCCAAGCTCCGCTGGTGATGACGCGCCTCGGACCCGTAGTCGGAACCCGCCTGATTGAGAGGGGCTCGATCGTCGACGCGTACCTGGGGATCCCGTTCGCCGAACCGCCGGTCGGAGAGCGGAGGTTCCTCAAGCCCGTTGCCGCGGCGCCCTGGACCGGTGTCTTCAACGCGACTAGTCAGAACAAAGGCTGCGTGCAGACCGACATGCCCATCACCCCGACGGTGAGCTTCGACATGTCGGAGACGACGGAAGATTGCCTCTATCTCAACGTCTGGGTTCCCGAGCGAGCGTGCGATAACAAGGCCAAGGACCCGTGCGACAAGTTGTTGCCCGTGTTCGTCTTTCTGTACGGCGGTTTCTTCGGTTGGGGATCGACTTCGTTGTTTGTTTTCGACGGAATTCATTTTGCTGCCAGATCGAAGCTTATCGTCATAACGTTTAATTACCGTGTTAATGTTTTTGGATTCTTGAACGCGTCTTCACCGGTGGCTCCCGGGAACATGGGACTGTACGATCAACTGGAGGCTCTACGCTGGATTCGCGACAACGTTCAGGCCTTCGGCGGTGATCCGGACATGGTTACTATAGGGGGCCAAAGTGCCGGTGCCATATCGGCCTCTTATCATATGATGTCAGACCTTAGCAAAGGTCTCTTCAAACGAGCCGCTTTGCTTAGCGGTACCCCTTCTACAATGGCTTACTCGCATTTTATAGACCAACTTAAAAATACCCAATCCATCAGCCACATATTCAACTGCACCGATGCGACTAAAACCTGGGAGTCACAAATCACGGATGCCGTGAGTTGTCTCCGCAAAGTCGAGGCTCACACTCTTTCCAAAAAACTCCTTGAACAATTCCGATTTCGGTACCTCACGTTGCTTCCTTCTTACGGCGACGAATTTCTGCCAAACTGTCCCATTGACAACGATAACGTAAAACTGAACATCAAAGAGGTATTTATAGGCACCACCAGCGACGAAGGGGGCCTGTTGATGGCCATGTTTAAAGGTCAATCAAGACTTGGAACTCAAGACATAGACGCTCAAACGCTGACGTTGTTGACACTGAAGTTTCTGTTCAAGATGAACTTTTTGCAAGGCAACGTATTTACAACAGAATACTTAACGTCGGAAGACAACGTGACAACGTTGCAACAGCTCTCCAGGATGATTGGAGACGCCGGGTTTGAATGTCCCGCAGACATCTTCGCGTCGTTAGCTGCCGAGAGAAACTTGTCTGTGTACCGTTATCTATTTGACCATCGTTCTTCGATAAGCTTCTGGGACGACTGGGTGGGGGCGACGCACAATGACGATCTAGTTTACTTTTTGGGGAATGTTCGCGCAACCGTGCAAGCACTGAACAACAAGCAGAGCAGAAAAATCCTGTCTGTCATCAACACCTTTCCAACTGAAGAAGAGTACGACTTCTCCGACGATCTTATTGATGCTTTGGCGGAATTCTGCAGAACAGGGTGAGTTGCTACGTGTTTTGCAATTTTGGATAAATGAAATGTCTGTATAGTGAGAAACGTTTGCTTACCTTGTTGAGGGTGACAAATCAGCGGCGCTTGACAATGCAATACTCAGTGGGTTTCATTTGTTTCAACTTCGGAGAAGATGCTTCTTGTTGAAGAGCCTCTCATCTTAATGAGCGTATGAGCAATCTGCCAAATTGTGGTACTAGACGTGTAAAGAAATATCGCAAACATGCTTTATATACGAACATACAAACCCCTATACGCACATGCAGCCAATACACATGCACGCACACAAACACACGCATATACACATAACCGCACACACACGCGAGTTATTACGACAAAAGTAAATATTGGCGTTCGTTATTAATCATAAATGATTCCGTACAGACACGCGCTTATCATGCTGGAATATGGTGCGACTTGGCTATTGGCACGAATTTAAGGTCACACATTATTCCTGGGACGGTGCCTGGAAGGCGTTTTATTATCGTGCAATTAAATGCAAAGGTGCAAGCGAGCTGGACAAGAATGACGAACCAGGTGGATTTTTTCGGTCGCGCACCGGTTACCTAGCTGTGGACATGGCGCGCTTACCACGACTTTGTTTTGTACGCTCAGTTTCCGCCTGGTGCCTTCACAGTCGCGAAACCTTGGAGACCGTCGCGAGTACCCTCATGGATCTCTGAACTCCCGAGGAACAAAAGCGGTGGAAATAAAAACAATGCACCGTCTCTTAAAAAAAAAAAAAAAAAAAGAAACAATGAGAAGATGAAAGAAGACGTATTTGCGCACCGTCTTTACTCGCCAAAGACGGTCTTTCTGTTTTCTTGGTTCCAGGGTTTGGTTATATTGTCACGAATGACAAGGTGACAAAACAACGAAATAACTGAGAAAACTGAGACGTTTAATGGGGCGAACTTGTGCCCAGGAATAAAAGGCCAAAGATAATAACAACAGAGCGTCGCGGGCGTCGAGATTAAGCGGCGAAGCAGCAGGATGGAACGCTGAGGCGAAAACTGACTCGACAAGGTCGAGGGCGACCTCCTATCAAGAGTGAGTCACTATCTCGAAGATTCGGCGGAGAAGGTTCGAGCGTAGCGCGCTCGGGGCGAGAATGAACACGCACTTTCTAGAACAAGAAAGCAGGAATGAAGGATGGAAGTTACGTCCGGAACAGGAATAAATGAGAACGTTCTAGAGCTCCGTGTCCGAGCGTTGATTTCCCGGAGCACCAGCGCGCGGCATTATCCCCCCCCCCCCCCCCCCCCCCCCCCCCATTTAAAAGTGCATCGACCCGATGCAGCACAAAACGGAAAAAGAAAGGACAGCAGAATTGCGAGCCGCAGTTCACAGTTAACTCGTCGACGAGAGTGGAAAGCTCTATCGTTCGTAATACGGCTTCAGCCGGACGACGTGCACCACCTCGGGTCGCGGCTGACGTCTTGCAGATGGGCGTGTTCCGTCGGGTAGAACTTTGTAGTTGAGATCGCCGAGGCGTCGGATGATCTTGTAGGGTCCAAAATAGCATTTCAGAAGCTTCTCGCTGAGACCGCGGCGCCGTATTGGTGTCCAAACCCATACCCGGTCTCCGGGTTGAAAGTGGACATCTCGGTGACGAAGGTTATACCGGCGTGCGTCGACTCGTTGTTGGTCTTGAATCTTGATTCTTGCCAGCTGACGAGCTTCCTCCGCGCGCTGGGAGATCAGTTGAGCCTCGTCGTTGTCATCGTCGGCTGGCACGTGAGGCAGCATGGCGCTGAGCATTATGGTAACCGTCCGGCCGTGCACCAGTTGGAACGGTGTCATTATCGTGGTTTCTTGAGCCGCTGTGTTGTACACAAACGTGACGTACGGCAACACCTCGTCCCATGTCTTGTGCTACACCCCCAGCCACGCATCGACGGCACCCTGGACCGGCTGCGCCACGCCCGATACTTTTCGTCGATGGACCTGAAGAGTGGGTACTGGCAGATCGAGGTGGACGAACGAGATCGTGTAAAGACTGCCTTCGTCACGCCGGACGGGCTGTACGAATCTAAAGTTATGCCGTTCGGACTATGCACAGCGCGCGGCATTAAATGAGAACGTTCTAGAGCTCCGTGACCGAGCGTTGATTTCCCGGCACAGCGCGCGGCGATATTCACTCGTCGTTTCCTTGACCAGCATCGATTTTATTTGATGATGATACGCAATACTACCGTCCGATCCGACAAAAAGTTTGTTCCCGGCGATTCTTTTTTAGGGTTGACCGTAGGTATGTATTTCAGCGGCAGTGTGCCCGTTAAACCTGTCTGCTAAAAAGAAAATAAGGAAAGAAAGAAAGTGAGTAGAAATTACGGCAGCCACAGGTTAGTACGCCACGTCGCCAGTGACGTCAGCGAGCGCTCTTTGGCGCTGTCGCTTGTGCGGCGGTACATCGCGCTCGCTGCGAGCGTCTTCGTCCCCATGATTATGACGACGACCTTGCAAGGCTACTATAATCACTGACAGGATGAAAACGGCAGGGCGGCTCTTTCTCATGCCCGGCCTTCAGTGCGCACACAACGCCTTCCGTCGTGCTTCGACTGCGCGTGCATGCTGGAGGTTCAGGAGATGCCGAAGCGTTATCGAAGGTAGGAAGCTCTCTCTGAATGTGAAACAACTGATCGTCCTCGCTTCCGTTCTGATCCTCTCGGCGACTTTAGACATTTGTGGCATTAAACGGCGAGCGCTAAATTGAAATATTAATATTAGGTATTTGGATATAGTCGTTCATCTTGTCGCCGCTCGCTTAACGTGAAAGAAGAATGAGCGTGGAAGCGAGCTGGTGAATCACTGACACAACTAAAGCCTGCAATCAACGAAGCGGTAAGAAGAAAAAAAGCAAGGGAATGCACCGTTTCTATATATAAAAAAAAAAGGCACGCATATACACCGTCTCTTCCATAAAAAGGAGGACGCACACGCACATCGTTACTCGTAAAAACAAAACAAAAAACTCTTTCTGCTTCTTTGACCTCTAGGTTTTTAGTAATGTGCGCTCAATGTCTCTTTACCAGCTTGGTTTTTATTTGTGTATGGACCTCGCTACTCGTCTCCTCCGACGACGAAATCGTTTCCGGTGGCCGTTACTTGGCATTGGTCGTAGGTTTTCTTTTTCATCCTAAAGCTAGACGAACAAAAGAAAGTAAAATAGGCTCCGTGTTTTTTTCCGCACGCTCACTAGCCCCTGAAAATCTGACGTTGAGCGTATGCGATATCTTGATTACTCAAGGCGACAGGAAATAACGTGTACCTTGTGTTGGGGATAGCGAGGTCGCATTGCGTTTCCTATACGTGTTTTTCGTGCGGAAACTTAAGTTATCACGGATACATTGATTTGCATTCGAGGCATACTCGAATGCTGAAATTGTAAATATAATAACACACTTTACACTTTTTTTCTTCAACGTTTTGAAGCCTGCAGAGATCCGACTATAAGATATGCTTCTATAACAAGCTTGTCGGCACCTGAAATCTAATTAGAGTGAAACGTCTAGATGTGATATATTTTTGCAGCTACTTGCAAATTGTACATAATATATTGCGTCTATACTCCGTATTTTGTTATAGGGCACACATTGAATTCCGAATTACTTTCCTTTGTCATTTATCTTGCCGTTATAAATGTATCAATTCTCCTTTAGAGAAGTGCTTCATACAAAGTATACTATCATAGTCGAAACTTTATTAAAATACGTTTTCGCTGAAGAAGTGGCTATTTTGTCTGTCTCAACTTTTAATTTAAAAGTCATGCGAGAAAAGGTTTTTTTTTTTTGCTTGTTTGGAGGTTTCGCACGCAAACATAGATATGCAATTTTTAGCGCTCTTAACATAGAAGCTCCACCTCTTTCTGTAAAACGAAATTGCCTATTGCCCAAAGCCTCTATGAGTTCAGGGAATTCTTCATTTTACATTTGCTTCCTTTCAAGTGCCTTGTTGAGAATATTGGACGTAAGCCCAAGACTGACCGTTTTTATTTCGTCTCGTTAGTCTCTTCGGAATGATCGGCCTTAATTTATCTATTTCTTCAAAATTATTGTGAATGTTTTGTGCTTTCCCAAGCGTTTTAGCAGCTTTCGACTTCCTACACTTTGCCTTACTAACTCCGCAAGTACGGACCTCTGACTTATTACATTTTCCCGGTCCATTGTTCTCAAGCTACTCTGCCTCACCTTTATAGTATATATATATATATATATATATATATATATGTGTGTGTGTGTGTGTTTGTGCGTGTCTTTCTGTCGCTCAGGTTTGTCAGAATCGTCAAACGAAACCTCGTGCCTCCCCCCAAAACAATTGTAATACACTTTAAGTGTTGTAATTATTTCGGGCTTTAATACCGTCCAAAGCGATGCGATATTTGTTCAGTCGAATGATTATAGTCGTCCTTCAATTTCCAGCTAAAGCGACAGCTTCTTGCCCGAGGTGAAAAAGATTCGTAGAATCTTAAAACGCGAAATCGCGTATTTACGCCAAGATGTGGCACCTCGCTCCTCTCTCTGCTGGACAACCCTTAGGTATACGTAGTGCTACTAGGAATTAACCGATTGCCTGAGGCGGTGTTACGGAAGGGACGCATTGCAAATGTAATATGTTTTTGTTATCGCTCACTTCTTTCTTTCGACTGCTTACTGCGCCCAAGGTCACACACACAAAAAAGCGAAACATCGTGTGTCATCTTATAGCTCCCGTGTCGCGGTACACGTGAAACAAATGAGTATTTCATCTGGGCTTTATGCCAACTTCCTCAAGCTGAAATCGAGAATCGACGGCAGTAGTATTGACTGATAGAAACGCTTGATATTATAGAGTCAACGTGGTATCTTTTGCTATAACCTAAACAAAACTCCGAAAGGAACAGCATAGGTTCTTGAACGCTTTGATTAGGAATTTATTTGATGCATTAGGCTTTCTAAGGGAGAGAAGCAAGGGCGATCTTACCAGGTAACGTAATTTTTGCCATCAGGAAATTGAGTTACTACCTGCAAACTTCCCCACTTGACGAGCATAGACACAGGACATTATATATATATATATATATATATATATATATATATATATATATATATATATATATATATATATATATATATATATATATATATATTGTGTGTAAACGTGACAACATAAACTTTCCTCGCATCGGTGACAGTAGAGACACTGCGTTACGTTCTGCATGTCAGGATAAACGTAATAGACACTGGGATGAGTAGATTAATTGAAAGTGCTAATGTGTCGTATTAAGAAACAAACAAACCATAATTTATGTTTGTTTGACATCTGACCTTTTTTTTTCATTTATCAGCTTTCTTTAGAAGCCGCTCTATTTGTTTGGAGCCGTTTTGCATAGTTTTGTGTAAATTCACAAACTAAAAAAAGAAAAAAGAGAAATGACGGTTTTATTTGTTGAATAAAAAAATAGGGTACCGTGAATTGTGTTAACAACGTTTACTTTAATTAAATTAAACATTATCAATAATATTAGGGTGAATCTTGACTCCTGCGACTGTATCCATAAGCAGCTAAAACACTTTTAGAAATTGGTTGCTTTTTTTTTGTTTTTCAAAATTTAACTATACTCCGTTTCACCATAAATAATGAACGCGGCCGTTACGGCGCTAGCGCACAAAAGCGGCGAGCGTCGTGATGATGCATTTTTGTCGGTATTCGATTGGCTACATCAGATCCTATAGCGCTGGCCGCGGTAGGAATGGAGTAAAACTGGTTTACGGGTGAAACAGCCCGAACAAGGACAGAGAAGATGTACAAAGACGGAGCGCTGACTGTCAACTGTTTATTTTTAACTGGGTAGAGTACAAAGCGGCGCTTTAATGAATATTTGCTAGAGTCAATAATTATAGCGCAATAACGTTTTTGGTTGTACGCGACCGTTCTTAGTTGCGGGGATTCATTACCACGTCGATATAGTCTAGTTTGTTTTTATCGTTTATTCAGTTTGCGGGGAAAAAACAACAAAAAACTATGATCGATCTCTTGTTAGACTTACAAGTTGGAGTCAAGAAAGTTCGAGACACAGTCGAGGGTTGGTTTCTCCTACCGTTTACTGATAATTGATATCGGAAGTAATAATTCTCGCTAAACGATCGATTGACCGAGAGGTGTGCATCTTGAGTGAGCCATTGAGGCGTGACGACTCGACCGACATTATGTAAGTCAGCACGAGTCTGGGTCCCATTTCTGGGATCCACCTCAGCGTCAACTAGCAATCAGTCGACTCTAACCGTGGCATCACGTTCGCGGAGCCTCAAATGGGAAAACGACGGTTTCAAAAGCTTCGTTCAGTGACGCCTTGGAAGGACGTGCTCCGTGCAGACGTTCATCGACCGGGTTTCTTTCGAACACTTTCCCCTGTCAAACACTGCCATTATCGACGCGTCTAACACCACGGGAGACAGCCTCTACCTCAACGTGTGGATTCCAGCGGGGCATTGCAGTGACGGTATAGAGACCTGCGAGAAGAAATCTGTGCCTGTATTTGTCTACTTTTCTGATGTCTTGTTCACCTGGGAACAAGTTCGTTGGGTTTCTTTTTTTTTCTTTTTTTGTACGACGGAGCGCAGGTTTCTTCCCGCACCCGATTATATGTGTCAGTTTCATTTACCAGAGTCGGGGTTCTCGGTTTTCTCGATTCGTCTTCGTCGGAGACACCCAGGAATATGGGCTTGTAGAACCTAGTAGAAGTCCTGCGGTGGGTTAAGGAAAACATCCAGTTTTTCGGAGGAGATCTAGCAGCGGTTACTTTGACCGGTGTAATTTCGCTAGCCATCTCTGTCAGTTACCACTTGATGTCTAAGCTTAGCGAGCGCTTCTATAAGCGCGCGGCGATTATGAGCTGAACGCCATTTACAGTGGTCTTTACGGAAGGACTAGACCACCACGAAACCTTCAGACGCACGGCCCAGTTTTTCAACTGCTTCGACTTGTACGCACCTTGGAAGTCGCAGATCTCGGAAATATTGAACTCCCTGAGCCAGGTCAACACTCAAGAGATATACCAAAAGAAGGAGAAGGAGCTGAACTTCCGGTACATCAACCTGTTCCCCAACTACGGCGACGAGTTTCTGCCAAGGCGGCCCACGGACACGGACAACGCAAAGGTCAGCGCCAAGGACGTGCTCATCGGCACGCTCCTGAACGACGGCGCGTACCTGATGGAGCAGATTTTTAAGCATGTGCCGTCGGCGGGCTTCATTGACGGACGTACTCTGTTCTCATATCGATGCTGAGGACTCTTTACGGTGTCACCTTGCACCAGGGGGAGCGGCTGGCCGAAGAATACTTTGGAAATCGAGGCTCTGCGTGCTTGCTGCTGACGTTTCAACTACTGTCGGCCGCCACAACCGACGCAGGCTTCGAGTGTGCCACCGCGACGAGTTCGGCTTGGCCGCGGTTAGGAACGGAGCCCGAGTGTACGGCTACCTGTTCGCGCACCAGCCGTCGTACAGCCGCTGGCCCGAGTGGATGAACGTCACTCAGACCGAGGAGATCGCTTTCTTTCCCGGAACGCTGCAATTCGACAACAAAACTCTAAACGGGAACGGCGGTAGGGACATTTTCTCTGTCTTCGAGGACAAAGTGCCCACGGCCGCGGAGCTAGAATTCTCGAACGACTTGGTAGAGACCTTGGCTCAGTTCTGCAAGACCGGGTGAGTCCGTGACATCCATCGATCCGCTACCGCGCATGGTTAACCTCGATGGTTTCTCGTATTTTTAGCCGGTCATTACGCGATAGCGGCGTCGGCGTGGCCTCGATTCGAGCATTTATTGCGGCACCGCGCCGGTGAGAGGACGGATGAACCTTGATTGTTATAGAAAAAAGGGCGTTAGAGACCTCCTTTCGTTACGAACGGGCTGGAATGAGGCCATGCGTGATTTTCCGTTATTGCCGCAGGAAGGAGGGCAAACAAACACGAAGGAGTTTATGAAATCAGTATTTAATTAGTAGTTCACGGTCATTTTCGTAAACCTTCTGACAACTTCAAAGTTTCATGACAGCATTTCATGAGAAAAGAAAACACTGACGATTGTTTACTGGCATTAAAGGGGTCACGCTATCCGCACATCAGGGCGCAGATAGCGCAACAGTTATTCTACCCCCCCCCCCCCCCCCCCCATACGAGCGATAACCGGGAGCATATTGCCCACTCACAACTTTGTGAATGTTCACTACTTGTGCTGGTTATCGTTCGTATTGGGGGACTATAAAAAACGTAATGCAAATATAACCGCTAAAAACGATGTATCGTTTGAAATGAAACGCACCGTTTTTTATTATTAAAAATTGGCTCCTAGCCGTAAGGCTTTGTTCCCTGTTTGACATATTAAATGATATGCTCAATGAACGCGTATTCGTAGTAGTTTTTAGCCTCCGCAAGTTTAGAAAGCGTTCGCGGGAAGGTAAATTGTATTTTTTATTAATTACTTGTGTTCATCATGCGTTCTCTTGACTAAGACTGATGAACGTTTAGCTCATCCATTTATAATAACACTACACATTTTAATACCGACATAAAAGCATAAGAAATCTGAGGGCACTTTTAAGCAAAAACTAGGCGGGCGTAAGATTTTTAAGCTGTAAGAGGTGTGAAGTCTTAAAACTTTGTATACCCTCTTAAGAGTTTCACAAATACTTAAAAACACATACCTCTTACCTATACAGTGGCAAAACCAGCACTTCGCGAGTCTACACCAGTGAGTGAGGCTCTGATCATCAGTTTTTTAAAGCCATGCTCGCTCTCGTTCACACGTTGCCATTCGCAAAAGGAGCTACTGAAAGCATGGTTAAGCGGCAGGTATTCGACTTGAAGGATTCAGTTGACAAAGGAAACGTGAAACATTTTTTTAGGGCTAGAATTGAACACCTATAATAGCCCGTTTTTAGCGTGTTTTAATATCTGTAAATGAACATAATTACTCTTCTAACTCCACATAGCTGGATTTTTGTTCGCCATAACATGTGATACAACATTATAACCGAATGCCTCGAGGCTTTCATTCTGACTAAATCTAACACACAACTGGTAACGGGTTACTCGATGCTGGCGAGGTGGTGGCCGGCGGGCACCGACGGAAAAGTCACAAGTACTCAAGGTGTACTCGAATTATGAGCTCTAGCTAATCAGTCAATCAGTCAGTCCGCAAAGGCAAAATTATGGAGGCCATTACGACCTGCCCTTTTCTAACTGTCTTATGTCAAAGCAGCATATGAAGCTGCACGCGACATCACTCTCGGGCATAGCTATAGACGCTTGGAAGTACGGCCTCTGGGCGCCGCCATCTTACTGCTAGTGTGGGTGGATTGTCTGATAGCCAAGTATTGCTGAGGCAGTGGGTACGCCTCAGCAATGCTTCACTATCAGACGATGTACTACCCACACCAGGGGGGCTACGTTTGACAAATGTTTCGTTTCTACTAAAAAGAAACGGAGGTGACGGAACTGACGATATCGCGTCTGATTGGCTGGAGGCTTAAGTGACGAACGAGGAAACTTTCGTCATTTAAGCCTCCAGCCAATCAGACGCAATATCGTCAGTTCCGTCACTTCCGTTTCTTTTTAGGAGAAACGAAACAGTTGTCGAACGTAGCCCCCCTCATTGCCTGGGAAGAGATAATGAGATAATCTTGACAACGCCGTGTGATTCTTCAGCTGTCAGTGACTCGCTAAAGGTTTACTATGTCTAATGGCTAAGGTCATTAATATGTTCTAACGGTTGGTGTTGACTCGCTCTATTTTCACAAGAGGGCTTGGCTTGCTGCATTTTCACTAATAAGTAGAATATCATGTCAGAAAATATGACGAATTAATTTAATTTAATTTATTTTTATCTCAGGGCCCCAAATGCATTACAGAAAGGAGTGAGCACTATAATATACACATAAAAATGAAAAAAGTAAGACTACAAAATTAGTACGAAACATCATACTTGTTCGGTGGGAACAGCGCTAAAGGACGTCGAAGAAACACACATACAGGGCGCTGACTTACAACTGAAACTTTATTTTTCTGCAAAAAGAGAAATAAACAAAGTTTTGCAGAGCAATAAACTTTCAGTTGTGAGTCAGCGCCCAGTCTGCGTGTTCTTTCGTCCTAGTCCTACGTCTTTCAGCGCTGTTCCCGCCAAACAAGTCTGCACCAGCTTCATGTCCAACTACGTGCCTTGTTACGAAACACCAATTAACAAATAACTAATATCAATTTTAATTTCAACAATTTTAGTAATTGAAACTGCGACTGCGGGAAGGCGGTTCCTATAAATTAAGGTTTAGGTTAAAAAGGAGGCATTAAAAGTATATTTGTGTTACAATAGGGTTTGTTTGATGATTGGTGCGTGATGATATATTTATTCAAAATGGTTCTGAATACTGTGCTTGGCGAAATGTTGGGTTAGAGTAATAAATCGTCTAAAACAAACGCATGCGATACATTCTATTACGGAGGGAGAGGTTAGGCAAGTATAGGGATGCTTTCATAGATTTAATGCTAGCCGTGCGGTGGTATTTAGAAAATATAAAACGAGTTGGGGGAGCGATTTTGGATTAATTCCACTGCAGATGCACGAGGGATACCAGGGTCCCAATTTGAAGCTGCATATTCAAATTTAGCTCAAATTAAAGTTTTATGAATAAGAAGTTCTTAAAAAACGGGAACAAGAAAAATTAATCTTGATGTAACCCAATATTTGATTATCGGTTTTATTTACGTAGTCGACATGGAATTTCCAGGAAAGATTATTAGTGATGTGAACACCAAGATATATTTAACAGTACACACTAAGGAGGATATAATTATTAATGGAGTAGGAAGGGCAAGCGTTATTTTGACGAAAGACTTTGGTGGATTTGTATTCAGATGTGCTAAGTTCAATACGGCAGTTGTCGCATTATAATGTAACATTGCTAATATCGGTCTGAAGAGCATAGAGATCGCAATCGTCAATGAATTATTTGTAAATAACGCAGTCGTCATCAAGAAGACTAATAGAAGAGAATACACGGGATATGAAGATCATTAATATAAATAAGAAAAATAAGTGGAGCTAGTGCTGAACCTGTGGGACCCCGGACTTAACACTTGAAGATGAAGAATTAGTTTTGTATGCATGAACAAATTGGAGACGATTAGTTTGAAGGGACTTTTTCCAAGCGAGAACGTATGGGCATATTTTAAGGCTACCAAGTTTATGAAAAAGGAGAAGGCGAGGAGCCTTATCAAGAGCTTTTGAGAAATCGAGAAATATGTAGTCAGATCAGGTACGCCGGTCTAGAGTGGCGTGAATATTAGGGGTAAACGCAAAGAGTTGGGTTTCATATGAATAGAATTTTTATATTCATGTCGCAATGAATGGAACAATAATTTGACTTCAGAAAGTTAATCAGTGACAGGTATTAAATTATGTGCGCAAGGGTTTTGCATAGAATGCTGGTTAAAGAGATAGGGAAAAATTTGAAAGGGTTATATGCTTATTTATTCATTTATTTATATATATTACCCCTAAAGGCCCCCGTGAGAGGGTATTACATAGGGGGGGTACATAAATCGTTCCAATAGGAACTAATGTACAGTGAACAACATATGAGAATACTAAAACAATCAATACACTTAATACTAAAAAGAAAATAAAGGATACACTCAAAAATGAAAAAAAACAACAAAAAAAAAACATACAGTCACTCATCACACTGCAATAAAGCTGAGTCAAGGTAAGGTATCACACCTTTCTGAACATGAATTACTTTCCCCACTTTGAAGCCTCCTGGTAGCATTCCCTGTTCAAGCGACTGAGAAAATAATTTAGAAAACATTGTACCGAAATATAGTTTAGTTTTAAAAAACAAACAAAAAAAAAACTGCGTTTATATTATCAAATTTTTCTGTTTTAGGTTTCCGATAGTGCTATGATAACACAATACATTGGGAAAACGAAACAACAACACAAGCTGGGAAATCAGGACAAGAGGTGACCGGCATCGAAAAGGATCTAGAAAACACGTCACTCAAAAGAAAAGAACATACATCTCTGGCGATTTCGTCTCTGTCAAAAACCGTAAGCGTCAAACTGGAACTGAAAGTGCGATCAATAACTTTCCGAAATTGACGCAGATTATTTAACATTATTAATAGTAACATATTATTGAAAGAAGTAGGCCTTTTCGTCTACACGAAATATGCGTTTCTTTTTTTCTTGTAAGAAAGCCTTTTCAAAGTCACGATAACCATGACGATTCAGGAGATGACGATACAATGCGAAGAGGCACGTGCATGTTCATAAGTAATGAAACGTTTTCTTTATATAAACACCAGTTGCTGTGGATCTCAGGGGAATCGTTTTACAAGTTGTTGGCTTCATTAAAAATGCAGGCATGAAACTCTTTGTTGGTTATACCACGGGAAAATTAAGTAGAAGTTTACATTATTCCTGACCCAGTATTTCACTCTCCCTAGCTAGGACGAATAGTCTGGTGATTAAATTGCACATTGCTATTTAGTAGGTTCATCCCGAAGAAAATATGACAGAAAAGTTTTCTTGCAAGCACTGCGCAATGGTTGGAAAGCCGTCTGCTTGTAGAACATTACTAGGAGACGAAGCCTAAACACAAGTAACCGCATGAAGAAAAAATTGCATGTAGCGGGTTGTTTTGTACTCTTTTTTATTTGGACCTTCATCTTGTAGAATATTGAGCACTTCCGTATAATTGTGCACGATTGCTCAATGTTTTCTCGGTGTCCTTCAGCTCGACCACCCACATAGGCTATTTCGTTGCAAATTCATATTTTCAACCTTCTCTTCGCGGGTTGTGTGTAGTTCAAGATTGGTCGCCTTAAAGGCCGCATGTCAATACGGCGGATGTATTTGTTGTGGGCGAATGGTAGAAACACGTATACATTTTAGTGATTTGCTTGCTGAAGCACATTGCGACCTCACGACACAGCGCCCAAGTTCACATTCACTTTCAATGAAACTTTCTGGCAGGCCGTGACAAAAAGCCGGTTTCCTTGAAGATGATGCAAGATAAAAAAAAAATACCTCTTCATGCTAGCCCAAAGCGATCGAGTCGATAAAATATGGAAATAACTTAATTCCTCGTCAGCCAATTGGACGGATCCATCGTGTTTTTAACTCGTGACCCCCCCCCCCCCCCCCTTTTATTTGTTTTGTTTTTGGTCTTGCTTTTGAGACACAACTTCGGTTCTCATTCTCGCACGCAATCATAATTCCGAAAATATGTGGCGAGATTATAATTGGCGTAAACGTAAATAGAGTGGAAAGCAACGAAAGGGAGTGCGATGGTATAAAGCTGGCAGGGTCCAACTTGTTATTTTGTTCTCTGCCGACTGTTTCCAGGAACCTAAAAGCTCGGGCTAGCTTAACGCATAACTTGAGGTATTCGTGTAGTTATTCAATGTTTCATAATCGATTAATTACACACGGTTCTGCTTATCCTTCGAATATTTAACGCGCCAGTTCGATGTGAATTGACTGTGGAAGTTTCCTGTTTTTCTGCAAGATGTCCTCGAGGGTCCTCGTTGCTACCTTTGTTGTGCTAGGATGTGGTTCACCGACAGTGGAACCGGCAGACTCAACAGGAGTGGTGTACACGGACTCTGGACCAGTGACCGGGCTTACGTTGAAACTCGGCGACGGGAAGGTGGACGCTTTTCTCGGAATACCTTACGCACAACCTCCGGTGGGACGGCGTCGCTTTGCGAAACCTGAGCCGATAAAACCGTGGACAAATATTCTTCGAGCAGTTGAGAAGCATGCGGGTTGCGTGCAAACGGACTTTCTAGTGTACAAGGAGGCCAAGCTCAACATGAGTGAGACGACCGAAGATTGTTTGTACCTCAACATTTGGGTTCCTCGTCGTGACTGCAGTGGCAACCCAGGAAGCTGCGCACAACCTCTGTCCGCTTTTGTGTACATACACGGAGGCCTCTTTATTTGGGGTTCCTCCGCTATTAATCTCTACGATGGGCTCAGGTTTGCTGCTCGTGCCCGGATGATTTACGTCAGTTTTAATTATCGCGTGGGTGTTTTAGGGTTTTTGAATTCTTCGACACCCACGCTTCCGGGGAATATGGGACTCTATGATCAACTCGAAGCTCTACGCTGGATAAACAAGAACATACGGTTTTTCGGTGGAGACTCGAATGCTATAACACTTGCGGGACAAAGCGCGGGAGCCATCTCGACCAGTTACCACGCTATGTCGGAGATAAGTAAAGGCTTGTTTCAAAGGGCTGTGCTCTTCAGTGGCACGCCTCACTCGACCGCTTACGCGGACAGCACGGACCAGCGCGAGAACTTTATCATCGTCAGCCGATCTGTCGATTGCTGGAATGCTAGCATACGCTTTGCAGACCAGGTATCTGATGCCCTTGATTGCCTTCGAAAGTTAGATGCCCACAAGCTAACGTCCTCTGCTACCAAGGCCTTGTCTTTTCGGATTATTACAATGATTCCGGGATACGGGGACAGCTTTTTGCTGCATAACCCTCTGAACCCCGACTACTCGGCTCTCCACGTTAGTGACATTTTCATTGGAACAACAAAGGAGGATGGAGCATTTTTAGTAGCGCAGCTTTTGTCCCATGCACGCTGGCTAGGAGATGAATTCGACGGTCCGACCATGTTTAGAGTTTTTCTTCGCAATTTTATGAAGGTTGACCACTCGGAAGCAGCGCAATTTTCTCGTGAATACTTCGCTGACGTTGGACTTCATGGGCAGTTGGAAACAAAAAAGAATTTATCTGTGGCCGTTACGGATGGCGTGTTCGAATGTAGCACGGACTTCTTCGTGAGAACAGCTATTCGTCAGGGGATCAACGTTTTCCGTTATGTGTTTGAGCACAGACCGTCATACAGCTTTTGGCCTGTTTGGATCGCTGCGACACACGCAGACGAGCTCCTTTATTTTCTTGGAAATATACACTCTTCAAAGAGCGAACTGACGGCAGGTCATGGAAGGGAGTTGGAATCGTTGTTGAGGAACTTTCGACCATCTCCCGACGAACTGCAGTTCTCTGACGACCTAATTGACTCGGTTGCCGTCTTCTCCAAGACTGGGTAAGTGTATCATCACTACGCACAAATGTTTGTGTTCTTATAACCTAAACCTCTTTTACCCTCATTGATAGGCTTATTCTACCTAACGAAATAAAAGCTCCGGGTCAATCTGTTGATGCTCGCATGACCACACAAAAAACAACAAACAATTGCTTTGAACACGAAAATTTAGCAGCAGTAGCATTGCGATGATTGTGGTAACATATATGTACTCCGTAACTGGCCATATCAAGCAGCCGGCAAACTTAGCGTCTAAGATGCGCCCCCCCCCCTTTTTCCCCCTTCCCCTAAGACCAGCTTGAAAGATGTTAACAATTTAAATAAGAAACAACAGTAATTTCGTTAGTATTGTGGGATATTTTATCGGTGGGTCTTACTTTGAACGAACCTCCGCCCCCCCCCCCCCAAGACCCAAGCAAACAAAGAAATAAAAGAACAAAACAAAAGAAAACAAAATAATTTGTGACTACCTAACGGGAGAGCATACTTTCCAGCAGATTGCAGGACCAAACATCTTCCAATTAACGCCTTAAATGTCGATGGAGGAGAGAAAGGTGTGATGCTCGGCGGCGAAGGGAAAGTGAATGAAGGTTTGCTGATTGGCGTAATTCTGATATGCTGGTATATGATGAGCAGTTCTTATCAATAAAACGAAGTGCTCTGTTTTGGACAGATTCTAGATTATTTGCAAGGTAAGACTGCCATGGAGACCATATAGATGAGGCGTATTCTAACTTCAATCTCATAATAGTAGTGTACGCTAGTCGTTTTACGGAGGGTGTAGCAAGTTAAAGTCTACGGCGCAATTATCCGAGAGGACGGTTAGTATCAGAAATAACAGAAGTTATGTAAGTAGTCTATGGTGGGTCAGACGTGAGATGAACACACAAGTTAAGCATGCTATTACTTGAGTGTAAGTGAGGTAATACGAAGATGGTGTGGCACGCGAAGTGCGGGAAAATGATAGGGATCTAAATTTATTAAAATTTAACGTTATCTGTCATTTTTCCCACCAATGATTTACAATTAACGCCGAAGTACTGAGGGAAACATTCAAAAAGCAAATGACGCCATAAGAAGATCAATGAACTTTGACGGGTTGCATTTGCAGCGGTCGTCAATATTTATAGCGGGAAACTACAATTTGAGTTTAAGTAAGACCCAATCTTTACTGCCCCCCCCCCCCCCCGCGCCATACACACACGCACATTTAAACAAAAATATAACACACGGAAACTTTCAGCTCTATGTATTGATAACTTAAATATGGTTCGCACGAAGAGGCGGGCCCAGAAAAATCTTATATTTCCATTAGTTTGAAATCATCACATCTTTGCCTCATAAAGACAAAATAATAAATATAAATGCGGTGTTCCCCGATACGTGATGAGTTCCGGTGACTCGAATTGTGAGTTCGGAAAACCAATTGCGTCCCAGCAGGCCGTAGCCGTTTCCTTCTGTAGCCAGCAACGGAAGAACGAAGTCTTTGGACTTGTCCCTCGCGTGCACTTGCAGCGAGCCCATATACAAGTCATGCAAGTGATGGATACTGTTCGAGTGCTTTATTGCGAGTGGCGAGAAGAGCTTCTAACTCCTCTGATGTTCTAGTCCCAGAATGCCCCAACACCGCTCCCGCTCCACGAGGTGCTGGCCTCTCGCGGCACACTGGAACACTGCCGAACACCACAATGTAAACGAAATTTTTGAAAATAATACGAAAACAACTACAGCAACAACAACAACAATTGAGTAGTTTTGTATAGATTTCAAGCGCATCTCTGTTTCTGCGGTGGTTGATACTATCGTCACGTTAGTAAAGGGTCAGAGGAGTGGAAGTGCGGCTGATTCGATTGAGAGCCACGGTTGCTCGTCGAGAAAGTGCGAGTTTTCTAGCCCTTAAGATAAAAAGTGTGGCGATGAAGCTTTCTTAACCCCATTTATATAGTACTTCGTAAGAATTACTCAGACGTTTAATACCTCTAAAATACAGTTTTAAGTAAATGTATTTCAAACTGTCAAGAACTATTGAAAGGACCTAAGTGGGAAGCGCTCACACCCGAGAAACGCCCCACGGCACCTAAAAGCCATCTCTTAGCTAAGCGTCTGCTTTCTGTCTTGGGTTGACCTTGCTGACACTCCTTGAATGCCCTTGATACAAATCAGCCAAAGTAAAAAAGTACAAAAACTATTTGTCGTTTTTTTAATTTTTTTTTATAGAATAGCTATTATGTTATATGCTTTCCTCGTAATGGCGTGATTGCGATTCTCAAGTATGCCCGCGAACCCTCTGTAGCTTTGCTGTGAACTTCCGGCTTGGGCGTCCGCAATTTAATGAACTTTCAATGTCAAACTTATTCGAATTAGGTTAACTTTACGTAATCTTGCTAGTACTGCGCAACACGTGACGTGTGTACGACGGACGAAAACCGGCGACGAATGAAAGGAAACTGTGCAGTTAAAACGAAAAAAGTCATACAAAGGAGTTTGAAACCAAGCCAACATACAGACGTGTGTAGAATGCGTCGAGGTTCTGCCCAGTTACAATAGTCCATTGATAATGCGCTATGCTTTTCCTGAACCACTTGGTTTCTTGCATTTAGAGTAGAAACCGGCTGCTTGCACATTTGACCATGCGTTGCGAAACGGACGAGATGGGAAAACCGAATCCACGGAGTATAACTTTTCCCATCAGTCTACTCGAAACCTTCGCACGATGAAGTGTCAAGCCGCGTACCTTCACACACTTGGATGGAAGCTATGGGTACGGCTCTACTTGGTTGCTGGAGGATTATTCTGCGTGGTGAGCGTGAGCGGATCGAGTTCAGTACCCGTGATTCATACTAGCTCGGGCTCTGTGGTTGGGGTTGGACTAAGAAGCGAAGAGAAAGATGTGAATGCCTACCTAGGCATTCCATACGCAGAACCTCCCATAGGTAAGCTTCGTTTCAAAAGACCATTGCCGATTCCTGCCTGGAAAGGCGTACTCCTGGCCCTACACCAGCCCAGGGGTTGCGTCCAAACAGACTTTGCTGTGTACAAAGATGAGCTTATGCTCAATATGTCGGCCACGGTTGAAAACTGTCTCTTCTTGAATGTATGGGTCCCACGAGGCAACACCACCGACGGCAAACCGTTTCCGGTGTTTGTGTACCTATACGGAGGCCATTTCTCGTGGGGCTCAGCTAACCTGCACATCTACGACGGAGCTGCTTTCGCCACTCGAGCTCAAGTCATCTATGTTACCCTCAACTACCGAGTCGGAATACTTGGATTCTTGAACGCTTCTTCACCAGAAGCTCCTGGGAACATGGGGCTGTACGATCAGTTGGAGGCCCTCCGTTGGATCAACAAGAACATAAAATTCTTTGGTGGAAACCCTAATGCCGTGACCTTGGTCGGCCACAGCGCTGGCGCCATATCTGTTGGTTACCACATGATATCTCAGCTCAGCAAAGGACTGTTCCAGCGCGCCGTACTCTTAAGCGGAACGCCCCCGTGTTTGGCGTATGCTGACCACGTCGATCAGCTCGAAAACTTTAGAATTGTGAGCGAAGCCTTGAATTGCCACGACCGCAGCAAGAGTTTTGAATCACAGTTGGAAGCTAGTTTGGAATGCCTGAGAAAAGTGGATGCCCACGCATTAGTCGCACAAGCTGACAAGGCGCTTTCTTATCGAAAGCTCTCCATACTTCCTGGCTATGGTGATGAGTTTTTGCCGAAGAATCCGTTGGATCTCGATAGATCAAAGTTTCACGTCAACGAAATACTTTTGGGAACTACCAAAGACGATGGGGCTTCGTTAATTACCGAGGCTTATTCCCGAATTGGCTTGAGTGATAAATTCGACGTTCTAACTGCCTTCAGGCTAATCCTTCAGACGTTTATGAATATGGACCAGGCAAGCGCCTTGAGGATTTCACGAGAGTATTTTGATGACAAATCCTATCACGAGCCCCGGGAATTGATGAAGAATTTGTCGCGTTCCCTCACGGATTCACTCTTCGATTGCAGTACATCAATGTATTCGGAGTCGGCAGCGAATCACAACGTTACAGTCTTTCGCTACGTATTTCAGCACAGGCCCTCATATAGCTTGTGGCCGGACTGGGTAAATGGGACACACACCGAAGAATTACCATATTTTTTGGGAACGTTAAACGCCACAGCAAAGGATGAAAACCTGTTGTATGGGCCAGCGTTGGAGACTCTCGTCCGAAAATATAATCCCTCGCAAGAAGAGTTCCAGTTTTCCCGCGAGCTTGTTGACGCATTGGCGAAATTTTGCAAGACTGGGTGAGTTCTTATTTGTTTATATTTTAATCATTCGTTTTACGACATGGCGTCATTCTTCAACTAGAGGTTGTCGTATTCTGGCGAAAAATCGAATACAACAAAGCCATCACGTGATTGGCCCACTTTTATAGTGTCTTAATGTACTGCATGATAATACATAAGAATTGTTTTAATTAATTTATCATATATTTCGACGGGGTATTACTCCAAGGGTTATGATCTGAAAGGGGAAAAAAACATAACAATATTTCTTTGAAATTGTTCTTGGATGAACTCATAATTTGTACTTGCAATGAAAAGTGTACGTTCGTCACGGTGTTCAACAGAGGTCGGCACAGCAGTGGATTCGAAATCTTAGGTCAGGAGTTTATAATGACTCAAATAGGTGTAGCATCGGACTTATATAATTTAAGTCAATAGTCATTAAATAAAGCTTCAACAATACTTCGCTTTTTATCTTCTATCAAACCAAATTAAAAATTCACGTTGTGAGACCTTGAAATTACCTTACAAGTGTTAGAGCGTTTTTTTGTTTTGTTTTTTAGAGCATGAGGCACTGAAAAGGAACAGTTATTGGTACAGAAACAACTCCATTCGCTTGAAACGCTGAAAGGGCGCACAAGGCTTTTTTGTTTTCTTTTTTAATTTACATGATTTGACACTTAGATCGAGAATTTGGGGGACATCCATCGATCCGCTGCCGCGCATGGTTAACCTCGATGGTTTCTCGTATTTTTAGCCGGCCATTACGCGATAGCGGCGTCCGCGTGGCCTCGATTCGAGCATTTATTGCGGCACCGCGCCGGTAAGAGGACGGATGAAGCTTGATTGTTATAGAAAAAAGGGCGTTAGAGACCTCCTTTCGTTACGAACGGGCTGGAATGAGGCCATGCGTTCTCTTGACTAAGACTGATGAACGTTTAGCTCATCCATTTATAATAACACTACACATTTTAATACCGACATAAAAGTATAAGAAATCTGAGGGCACTTTTAAGCAAAAACTAGGCGGGCGTAAGATTTTTAAGCTGTAAGAGGTGTGAAGTCTTAAAACTTTGTATACCCTCTTAAGAGTTTCACAAATACTTAAAAACACATACCTATTACCTATACAGTGGCAAAACCAGCACTTCGCGAGTCTACACCAGTGAGTGAGGCTCTGATCATCAGTTTTTGAAAGCCATGCTCGCTCTCGTTCACACTTTGCCATTCGCAAAAGGAGCTACTGAAAGCAATGTTAAGAGGCAGCTATTCGACTTGAAGGATTGCGTTGACAGAGGAAACGTGAAACATTTTTTTAGGGCTAGAATTGAACACCTATAATAGCCCGTATTTAGCGTGTTTTAATATCTGTAAATGGACATAATTACTCTTCTAACTCCACATAGCTGGATTTTTGTTCGCCATAACATGTGATAAAATATTATAACCGAATGCCTCGAGGCTTTCATTCCAACTAAATCTAATACACAACTGGTAACGGGTTACTCGATGCTGGCGAGGTGGTGGCCGGCGGGCACCGACGGAAAAGTCACAGGTACTCGAGGTGTACTCGAATTATGAGCTCTAGCTAATCAGTCAATCAGTCAGTCCGCAAAGGTAAAATTATGGAGGCCATTACGACCTGCCCTTTTCTAACTGTCTTATGTCAAAGCAGCATATGAAGCTGCACGCGACATCACTCTCGGGCATAGCTATAGACGCTTGGAAGTACGGCCTCTGGGCGCCGCCATCTTACTGCTAGTGTGGGTGGATTGTCTGATAGCCAAGTATTGCTGAGGCAGTGGGTACGCCTCAGCAATGCTTCACTATCAGACGATGTACCCACACCAGGGGGGCTACGTTCGACAAATGTTTCGTTTCTCCTAAAAAGAAACGGAAGTGACGGAACTGACGATATCGCGTCTGATTGGCTGGAGGCTTAAATGACGAACGAGGAAACTTTCGTCATTTAAGCCTCCAGCCAATCAGACGCAGTATCGTCAGTTCCGTCACTTCCGTTTCTTTTTAGGAGAAACGAAACAGTTGTCGAACGTAGCCCCCCTGATTGCCTGGGAAGAGATAATGATATGCTCTTGACAACGCCGTGTGATTCTTCAGCTGTCAGTGACTCGCTAAAGGTTTACTATGTCTAATGGCTAAAGTCATTAATATGTTGTAACGGTTGGTGTTGACTCGCTCTATTTTCACAAGCAGGCTTGGCTTGCTGCATTTTCACTAATAAGTAGAATATCATGTCAGAAAAAATGACGAATTAATTTAATTTAATTTATTTTTATCTCAGGGCCCCAAATGCATTACAGAAAGGAGTGAGCACTCTAATATACACATAAAAATAAAAAAGTAAGACTACAAAATTAGTACGAAACATCATACTTGTTCGGTGGGAACAGCGCTAAAGGACGTCGAAGAAACACATATACAGGGCGCTGACTTACAACTGAAACTTTATTTTTCTGCAAAAAGAGAAATAAACAAAGTTTTGCAGAGCAATAAACTTTCAGTTGTGAGTCAGCGCCCAGTCTGCGTGTTCTTTCGTCCTAGTCCTACGTCTTTCAGCGCTGTTCCCGCCAAACAAGTCTGCAGCAGCTTCATGTCCAACTACGTGCCTTGTTACGAAACACCAAGTAACAAATAACTAATATCGATTCTAATTTCAACAATTTTAGTAATTGAAACTGCGACTGCGGGGAGGCGGTTCCGATAAATTAAGGTTTGAGTTAAAAAGGAGGCATTAAAAGTATATTTGTGTTACAATAAGGGATCCTAACTTCGTTTGGTGATTGGTGCGTGATGATATATTTATTCAAAATGGTTCTGAATACTGTGCTTGGCGAAATGTTGGGTTAGAGTAATAAATCGTCTAAAACAAACGCATGCGATACATTCTATTACGGAGGGAGAGGTTAGGCAAATATAGGGATGCTTTCATAGAGATAATGCTAGCTGTGCGGTGGTATTTAGAAAATATAAAATGAGTTGGGGGAGCAATTTTGGATTAATTCCACTTCAGTTGCACGAGGGATACCAGGGTCCCAATTTGAAGCTGCATATTCAAATTTAGCTCAAATTAAAGTTTTATGAATAAGAAGTTCTTAAAAAACGGGAACAAGAAAAATTAATCTTGATGTAACCCAATATTTGATTATCGGTTTTATTTACGTAGTCGACATGGAATTTCCAGGAAAGATTATTAGTGATGTGAACACCAAGATATATTTAACAGTACACACTAAGGAGGATATAATTATTAATGGAGTAGGAAGGGCAAGCGTTATTTTGACGAAAGACTTTGGTGGATTTGTATTCAGATGTGCTAAGTTCCATACGGCAGTTGTCGCACTATAAAGTAACATTGCTAATATCGGTCTGAAGAGCATAGAGATCGCAATCGTCAATGAATTATTTGTAAATAACGCAGTCGTCATCAAGAAGACTAATAGAAGAGAATACACGGGATATGAAGATCATTAATCTATATAAGAAAAATAAGTGGAGCTAGTGCTGAACCTTGTGGGACCCCGGACTTAACACTAGAAGAGGAAGAATTAGTTTTGTATGCATGAACAAATTGGAGACGATTAGTTTGAAGGGACTTTTTCCAAGCGAGAACGTATGGGCATATTTTAAGGCTACCGAGTTTATGAAAAAGGAGAAGGCGAGGAGCCTTATCAAGAGCTTTTGAGAAATCGAGAAATATGTAGTAAGATGAGGTCCCCCGGTCTAGAGTGGCGTGAATATTAGGGGTAAACGTAAAGAGTTGGGTTTCATATGACTAGAATTTTTATATTCCTGTTGCAATGAATGGAACAATAATTTGACTTCAGAAAGTTAATCAGTGACAGGTATTAAATTACGTACGCAAGGATTTCGCATGGAATGCTGGTTAAAGAGATGGGGAAAAATTTGGAAGTGTTATATGCTTATCACACCTTTCTGAACATGAATTACTTTCCCCACTTTGAAGCCTCCTGGTAGCATTCCCTGTTCAAGCGACTGAGAAAATAATTTAGAAAACATTGTACCGAAATATAGTTTAGTGTTAAAAAAAAAACAAAAAAAACTGCGTTTATATTATCAAATTTTGCTGTTTTAGGTTTCCGATAGGGCTATGATAACACAATACATTAGGAAAACGAAACAACAACACAAGTTGGGAAATCAGGACAAGAGGTGACCGGCATCGAAAAGGATCTAGAAAACACGTCACTCAAAAGAAAAGAACATACATCTCTGGCGATTTCGTCTCTGTCAAAAACCGTAAGCGTCAAACTGGAACTGAAAGTGTGATTAATAACTTTCCAAAATTGACGCAGATTATTTAACAGTATCAATAGTAACATATTATTGAAAGAAGTAGGCCTTTCCGACTACACGAAATATGCGTTTCTTTTTTTCTTGTAAGAAAGCCGTTTCAAAGTCACGCTAACTATGACGAATCAGGAGATGACGATACAATGCGAAGAGGCACGCGCGTGTTCATAAGTAATGAAACGTTTTCTTTATATAAACACCAGTTGCTGTGGATCTCAGGGGAATAGCTTTACAAGTTGTTGGCTTCATTAAAATTACAGGCATGAAACTCTTTGTTGGTTATACCACGGGAAAATTAAGTAGAAGTTTACATTATTCCTGACCCAGTATTTCACTGTCCCTTGCTAAGACGAATAGTCTGGTGATTAAATTGCATATTGCTATTTAGTCGGTTCATCCCGAAGAAAATATGACAGAAAAGTTGTCTGACAAGCCCTGCGCAATGGTTGGAAAGTTGTCTGCTTGTAGAACATTACTGGGAGACGAAGCCTAAACACAAGTAACCGCATGAAGAAAAAATTGCATGTAGCGGGTTGTTTTGTACTCTTTTTTATTTGGACCTTCATCTTGTAGAATATTGAGCACTTCCGTATAATTGTGCGCGATTGCTCAATGTTTTCTCGGTGTCCTTCAGCTCGACCGCCCACATAGGCTATTTCGTTGCAAATTCATATTTTCCCTCTTCTCTTCACGGGTTGTGTGTAGTTCAAGATTGGTCGCCTTAAAGGCCGCATGTCAATACGGCGGATGTATTTGTTGTGGGCGAATGGTAGAAACACGTATACATTCTAGGGATTAGCTTGCTGAAGCACATTGCGACCTCACGACACAGCGCCCAAGTTCACATTCACTTTCAATGAAACTTTCTGGCAGGCCGTGACAAAAAGCCGGTTTCCTTGAAGATGATGCAAGATAAAAAAAAATACCTCTCCATGTTAGCCCAAAGCGATCGAGTCGATAAAATCTGCAAATAACTTAATTCCTCGTCAGCCAATTGGACGGATCCATCGTGTTTTTAACTCGTGACCCCCCCTCCCCCTTTTTTGTTTTGTTTTTGGTCTTGCTTTTGAGACACAACTTCGGTTCTCGTTCTCGCACGCAATCAGAATTCCGAAAATATGTGGCGAGATTATAATTGGCGTAAATGTAAATAGAGTGGAAAGCAACGAAAGGGAGTGCGATGGTATAAAGCTGACAGGGTCCAACTTGTTATTTTATTCTCTGCAGACTGTTTCCAGGAACCTAAAAGCTCGGGCTAGCTTAACGCATAACTTGAGGTATTCGTGTAGTTATTTAATGTTTCATAATCGGTTAATTACACACGGTTCTACTTATCCTTCGAATATTTAACGCGCCAGTTCGATGTGAATTGACTGTGGAAGTTTCCTGTGTTTCTGCAAGATGTTCTCGAGGGTCCTCGTTGCTACCTTTGTTGTGCTAGGATGTGGTTCACCGACAGTGGAACCGGCAGACTCAACAGGAGTGGTGTACACGGACTCTGGACCAGTGACCGGGCTTACGTTGAAACTCGGCGACGGGAAGGTGGACGCCTTTTTCGGAATACCTTACGCACAACCTCCGGTGGGACGGCGTCGCTTTGCGAAACCTGAACCGATAAAACCGTGGACAAATATTCTTCGAGCAGTTGAGAAGCATGCGGGTTGCGTGCAAACGGACTTTCCAGTGTACAAGGAGGCCAAGCTCAACATGAGTAAGACGACCGAAGATTGTTTGTACCTCAACATTTGGGTTCCTCGTCGTGACTGCAGTGCCAACCCAGGAAGCTGCGCACAACCTCTGTCCGCTTTTGTGTACATACACGGAGGCCTCTTTATTTGGGGTTCCTCCGCTATGAGTCTCTACGATGGACTCAGGTTCGCTGCTCGTGCCCGGATGATTTACGTCAGTTTTAATTATCGCGTGGGTGTTTTAGGGTTTTTGAATTCTTCGACACCCACGCTTCCGGGGAATATGGGACTCTATGATCAACTCGAAGCTCTACGCTGGATAAACAAGAACATACGGTTTTTCGGTGGAGACTCGAATGCTATAACACTTGCGGGACAAAGCGCGGGAGCCCTCTCGACCAGTTACCACGCTATGTCGGAGCTAAGTAGAGGCTTGTTTCAAAGGGCTGTGCTCTTCAGTGGCACACCTCACTCGACCGCTTACGCGGACAGCACGGACCAGCGCGAGAACTTTATCATCGTCAGCCGATCTGTCGATTGCTGGAATGCTAGCATACGCTTTGCAGACCAGGTATCTGATGCCCTTGATTGCCTTCGAAAGTTAGATGCCCACAAGCTAACGTCCTCTGCTATCAAGGCCTTGTCTTTTCGGATTATTACAATGATTCCGGGATACGGGGACAGCTTTTTGCTGCATAACCCCCTGAACCCCGACTACTCGGCTCTCCACGTTAGTGACATTTTCATTGGAACAACAAAGGAGGAAGGAGCATTTATGGTAGCCCAGCTTTTGTACCATACACGCTGGCTAGGAGATGAATTCGACGGTCCGACCATGTTTAGAGTTTTTCTTCGCAATTTTATGAAGGTTGACCACTCGGAAGCAGCGCAATTTTCTCGTGAATACTTCGCTGACGTTGGACTTCATGGACAGTTAGAAACAAAAAAGAATTTATCTGTGGCTTTTACGGATGGCATGTTCGAATGTAGCACGGACTTCTACTTGAGAACAGCTATTCGTCAGGGGATCAACGTTTTCCGTTATGTGTTTGAGCACAGACCGTCATATAGCTTTTGGCCTGTTTGGATCACTGCGACACACACAGACGAGCTCCTTTTTTTTCTTGGAAATATACACTCTTCAAAGAGTGAACTGACGGCAGGTCATGGAAGGGAGTTGGAATCGTTGTTCAGGAACTTTCGACCATCTCCCGACGAACTGCAGTTCTCTGACGAACTAATTGACTCGGTTGCCGTCTTCTGCAAGACTGGGTAAGTGTATCATCACTACGCACAAATGTTTGTGTTCTTATAACCTAAACCTCTTTTACCCTCATTGATAGGCTTATTCTACCTAACGAAATGAAAGCTCCGGGTCAATCTGTTCATGCTCGCATGACCACACAAAAAACAAACAATTGCTTTGAACACGAAAATTTAGCAGCAGTAGCATTGCGGTGATTGTGGTAACATATATGTACTCCGTAACTGGCCATATCAAGCAGCCGGCAAACTTAGCGTCTAAGATGCGCCCCCCCCCCCTTTTTTCCCCCTTCCCCTAAGATCAGCTTGAAAGATGTTAACAATTTAAATAAGAAACAACAGTAATTTCGTTAGTATTGTGGGATATTTTATCGGTGGGTCTTATTTTAAACGAACCTCCGCCCCCCCCCCCCCCCCCCCAAGACCCAAGCAAACAAAGAAATAAAAGAACAAAACAAAAGAAAAAAAAATAATTTGTTACTACCTAACGGGAGAGCATACTTTCCAGCAGGTTGCAGGACCAAACATCTTCCAATTAACGTCTTAAATGTCGATGGAGGAGAAAAAGGTGTGATGCTCGGCGGCGAAGGGAAAGTGAATGAAGGTTAGCTGATTGGCGTAATTCTGATATGCCAGTATATGGTGAGTAGTTCTTATAAATAAAACGAAGGGCTCTGTTTTGGACAGATTCTAGATTGTTTGCGAGGTAGGACTGCCATGGAGACCATATAGATGAGGCGTATTCTAACTTCGATCTTATAATAGTAGTATACGCTAGTCGTTTTATGGAAGGTGTAGCAAGTTAAAGGTTACGGCGCAAATATCCGAGAGGACGGTTAGTATCAGAAATAACAGAAGTTATGTGAGTAGTCCATGATGGGGTCAGAGGTGAAATTAACACACAAGTATTTATAAGTTAAGCATGATATTACTTGAGTGTTAGTGAGGTAATACGAATATGGTGTGGCACGCGAAGTGCGGGAAAATGATAGGGATCTACATTTATTAAAGCTTAACGTCATTTGCCATTTTCCCACCTATGAATTACAATTAACGCCGAAGTACTGAGGGAAACATATTCAAAAAGCGAATGACGCCATAAGAAGATCAATAAACTTTGACGGGTTGCATTTTCAGCGGTCCTCAATATTTATAGCAGGAAACTACAATTTGAGTTTAAGTAAGACCCAAACTTTACTGCCCCCCCCCCCCCCCGCCATACACACACACACATTTAAAGAAAAATATAACACACAAAAACTTTCAGCTCTATGTATCGATAACTTCAATATGGTTCGCACGAAGAGGCAGGCCCAGAAAAAGTTTATATTTCGCCAGTTTGAAATCATCACATCTTTGCCTCTTAAAGACAAAATAATAAATATAAATGCGGTGTTTTCAGATACCTGATGAGTTCCGCTGACTCGAATTTTGAGTTCGGAAAACCAATTGCGTCCCAGCAGGCCGTAGCCCTTTCCTTCTGTAGCCAGCAACGGAAGAACGAAGTCTTTGGACTTGTGCCTCGCGTGCACTTGCAGCGAGCACATATACAAGTCATGCAAGTAATGGATACTGGTCGAGCGCTTTATTGCGAGTGGCGAGAAGAACTTCTAACTCTTCTGATGTTCTAGTCCCAGAATGTGTGTGGCGATGAAGCTTTCTTAACCCGATTTATTTATTCCTTCGTAAGAATTACTCAGACGTTTAATACCTCTAAAATACGGTTTTAAGTAAAAATATTTCAAACTGTCAAGAACTATTGAAAGGACCTAAACGGGAAGCGCTTACACCCGAGAAACGCCCCACGCGCCTAAAAGCCATCTCTTAGCTAAGCGTCTACTCTTTGTCTTGGGTTGGCCTTGCTGACACTCCTTTAATGCCCTTGATACAAATCAGCCAAAGTAAAAAAGTACCAAAAATATTTGTCATTTTTTTTTATAGAATAGCTATTATGTTATATGCTTTCCTTGTAATGGCATGATTGCGATTCTCGCTTTGCTGTGAACTTCCGGCTTGGGCGTCCGCAATTTAATGAACTTTCAATGTCAAACTTATTTTAATTAGATTAACTTTACGTAACCTTGCTGGTACTGCGCAACACGTGACGTGTGTACGACGGACGAAAACCGGCGACGAATGAAAGGAAACTGTGCAGTTAAGAAGAAAAAAGTCATGCAAAGGAGTTTGAAACCAAGCCAACATACAGACGTGTGTAGAATGCGTCGAGGTTCTGCCCAGTTACAATAGTCCATTGATAATGCGCTATGCTTTTTCTGAACCACTTGGTTTCTTGCATTTAGAGTAGAAACCGGCTGCTTGCACATTTGACCATGCGTTGCGAAACGGACGAGATGGGAAAACCGAATCCACGGAGTATAACTTTTCCCATCAGTCTACTCGAAACCTTCGCACGATGAAATGTCAAGCCGCGTACCTTCACACACTTGAATGGAAGCTATGGGTACGGCTCTACTTGGTTGCTGGAGGATTATTCTGCGTGGTGAGCGTGAGCGGATCGAGTTCAGTACCCGTGATTCATACTAGCTCGGGCTCTGTGGTTGGGGTTGGACTAAGAAGCGAAGAGAAAGATATGAATGCCTACCTAGGCGTTCCATACGCAGAACCTCCCATAGGTAACCTTCGTTTCAAAAGACCATTGCCGATTCCTGCCTGGAAAGGCGTACTCCTGGCCCTACACCAGCCCAGGGGTTGCGTCCAAACAGACTTTGCTGTGTACAAAGATGAGCTTATGCTCAATATGTCGGCCACCGTTGAAAACTGTCTCTTCTTGAATGTATGGGTCCCACAAGGCAACACCACCGACGGCACACCGTTTCCGGTGTTTGTGTACCTATACGGAGGCCATTTCTCGTGGGGCTCAGCTAACCTGCACGTCTACGACGGAGCTGCTCTCGCCACTGGAGCTCAAGTCATCTATGTTACCCTCAACTACCGAGTCGGAATCCTTGGATTCTTGAACGCTTCTTCACCAGAAGCTCCTGGGAACATGGGGCTGTACGATCAGTTGGAGGCCCTCCGTTGGATCAACAAGAACATAAAATTCTTTGGTGGAAACCCTAATGCCGTGACCTTGGTCGGCCACAGCGCTGGCGCCATATCTGTTGGTTACCACATGATATCTCAGCTCAGCAAAGGACTGTTCCAGCGCGCCGTACTCTTAAGCGGAACGCCCCCGTGTTTGGCGTATGCTGACCACGTCGATCAGCTCGAAAACTTTAGAATTGTGAGCGAAGCCTTGAATTGCCACGACCGCAGCAAGAGTTTTGAATCACAGTTGGAAGCTAGTTTGGAATGCCTGTGAAAAGTGGATGCCACGCATTAGTCGCACAAGCTGACAAGGCGCTTTCTTATGGAAAGCTATCCATACTTCCTGGCTATGGTGATGAGTTTTTGCCGAAGAATCCGTTGGATCTCGATAGATCAAAGTTTCACGTCAACGAAATACTTTTGGGAACTACCAAAGACGATGGGGCTTCGTTAATTACCGAGGCTTATTCCCGAATTGGCTTGAGTGATAAATTCGACGTTCTAACTGCCTTCAGGCTAATCCTTCAGACGTTTATGAATATGGACCAGGCAAGCGCCTTGAGGATTTCACGAGTGTATTTTGATGACAAATCCTATCACGAGCCCCGGGAATTGATGAAGAATTTGTCCCGTTCCCTCACGGATTCACTCTTCGATTGCAGTACATCAATGTATTCGGAGTCGGCAGCGAATCACAACGTTACAGTGTTTCGCTACATATTTCAGCACAGGCCCTCATATAGCTTGTGGCCGGACTGGGTAAATGGGACACACACCGAAGAATTGCCATATTTTTTGGGAACGTTAAACGCCACAGCAAAGGATGAAAACCTGTTGTATGGGCCAGCGTTGGAGACTCTCGTCCGAAAATATAATCCCTCGCAAGAAGAGTTCCAGTTTTCCCGCGAGCTTGTTGACGCATTGGCGAAATTTTGCAAGACTGTGTGAGTTCTTATTTGTTTATATTTTAATCATTCGTTTTACGACATGGCGTCATTCTTGAACTAGAGGTTGTCGTATTCTGGCGAAAAATCGAATACAACAAAGCCATCACGTGATTGGCCCACTTTTATAGTGTTAATATACTGCATGATAATACATAAGAATTTTTTAAATTAATTTATCATATATTTCGACGGGGTATTACTCCAAGGGTTATGATCTGAAAGGGGAAAAAAACATAACAATATTTACTTGAAATTGTTCTTGGATGAACTCATAATTTGTACTTGAAATGAAAAGTGTACGTTCGTCACGGTGTTCAACAGAGGTCGGCACAGCAGTGGATTCGAAATCTTAGGTCACGAGTTTATAATGACTCAAATAGGTGTAGCATCGGACTTATATAATTTAAGTCAATAGTCATTAAATAAAGCTTCAACAATACTTCGCTTTTTATCTTCTATCAAACCAAATTAAAAATTCACGTTGTGAGACCTTGAAATTACCTTACAAGTGTTAAAGCGTTTTTTTTTTGTTTTTTAGAGCATGAGGCACTGAAAAGGAACAGTTATTGGTACAGAAACAACTCCATTCGCTTGAAGCGCTGGAAAGGGCGCACAAGGCTTTTTTGTTTTCTCTTTTAATTTACCTGATTTGACACTTAGATCGAGAATTTGGTGGCGTCGGCGTCGATTTTCTTTACGTTACCCCTTTCTTTTTTTAAAGCGTTCTAGAGAGCAAATAGATAGCGGCTTGAAACAATGACGATACCTGGTGTAGAGAGAGGAGAGGAAATTCGACGTATGTAATTGGCCATACTTTTCAACATACAATTTGCTGTCGATAAGGGGTGAGGGTAAGCGAAAAAGGTGGACAGAAAGATTTCCTGTTATGGACTGTATGTTTTTTCCCGAGAGCTTACCTTTCACTTGTCAGTTTGGTTACCAAGCAGAAAAAAGAAAAGCACCGCGTTGATTGAAGTTTTACTAAGAGAACCAAGTACTATAAAATAAAGCGTACACCCCCTCCCTTGTCCCTCCCCCCCAAATAAAAAAAAAAAAAATAACGAGGTATGAAATGGCTTGCGTGGCACCTCAAATCGTAGTATTTTGTTTTTAACACTGCTGAAAAATGAACATCAATGGTAGTGATATTTCGCCTTAACGCGCTGTATACCTTCGGGGTGCTTCCGGTTTTGTAGGGGTGACAATATTTATGTTTAGACCGCCCGTAATTGTTACTGACACTTAACTTATGTTGATTAAGAATAGGTAATTGATTTGTACCGCAGGTGCTGTTGCTCATGTATTTACAAGGGCACTGATGGCGGGTGTTGGGCACGGTATGCTTTGTTGTTCGGATCATCGTAACAAATGTTGGTACCATCTCATGATCATGATACTTCAATAGTGGAGGCTGACTAGAACGGAGTAGTAGCAGGAATGGTAGGAGTTCGTGTATTAAGAAATTCACCGACCTCCCAATTAGGTGCTGTTTTCGATATGGGGCTTTTGGTAGAAGCGGGACCCCAGTTTCCCCGCTGAAATTTTTATATGGAATAGTAAATGCGAGCACGGCTGTGCACGTATATGTCTTAGGGCGGGATAAAGGGTTTGTTGAACTTCTGCGCCAATATTTAAAAATAAATAACCAAAAAGAGACGATTTTTTTTCTTCTGTTGAGCACACTGAAGGCCATTCACAGCGATGTCAGACATTGACCTGTCGATTGATAACGGTTTGGTTTCATGGTTATTTCCACCTATATATACACTCCTTAGCCCCTTACGCAAATGTAACATGTCCTTTAAAATGCGCATGTCTATTCTGCGGGAGCTAAGGCCTATTGTTAACATTTGGTTTGTGCTTTTTCACCTTGTTCTTCCTTCCTACATACCGTGCATTACAGTCACAGCAGGCCGGCATATTTGTGAACCCCACCTCGCGTGTTCCGCCCATCAGGCAGGACCTGCCGGGTATTTCTGTTCATGTCACTAGGCAGAAGGACAAAAGTGTTTTCTGTACTTCTGACTCGACAAAGTGCGCACAGGACGCAGAATATTGTAGAAACGAAGAAATGGGACCACGAGGCTAATTAAGCAAGCTCAAACGTTTTGGAGAGTCTGGAAGGAGTAGAATGTTCGCTCGGCAAATATCTTAGAAACTTTAACAGCACGTGCTCAGGTTCAAGGCAGGGAAACCTTGAAAGGACGGTCTTCATGGAGAAAGCGTTTTACTAGTACGAATACAGAGGGAGGCGCATAACTCCTTAAGTACCTCAGGGCCATTTCCGGATACGGAGAGAAGATTATGTCGCCAGTGAGGATAACCGACATTGTATTCAAATCAACGCATGCGTGGCGTACGCATTGACTGGTGAAGGCGAGCGGGTTGAACATGAATACATATCATTGAAAGAATAAAGCACAGAGGACAAGCACAGGACAGCCGCTTTCTTTCATTTAGCAACGAAGTTTATTTTTGCAAAGACATTGCACCCTGAACGAGACCCTGACAAGATAGGTTGATAGGTCCATTTCCCTGTTAGCCTTCTCCCTTAACAACCTATCTTGTCGGGGTGCAATGTCTCTGCCCAAAATAAACGTCGTTGCTAAATGAAAGAAAGTGGTCGTCCTGTGCTTGTCCTCTGTGTTTTATTCTTTCAATTTTATGTACGCGTTGAATTTACCGAAAAATGGCGGGCGGTTTTTTTTGTTTTACTAGCAAATCTAACATTGGAATATTGTGTAACATGCTGATGTTAGACAGTAAAAGGATTTCTGGGTGTCTTGCTAATATTCGCACTCAAATTAGGTGACAGTTGTTTTTTTAAGGTAAAACCGTAAATGCAGAGGGGAGTTCCTTTTTTTCGCGGAAGACTAAAACGGATATACGCATGCATATATCTGGAATAGAAGCGAAAACGGTAAGCTTAACTTGGATATTAGACGAGCAACGTAAAGCTTATGTTTAAAATGCTTATGTTGCTTTATGTTTTAAAATGTGTGACATTTTGGAGATGAAACGAATTAAAGACATGTGCTAGCTTGGCATGCTATTAAAGCAATGTTAAAACTTTCATAATCTTTTCATTATCACTTACAACACTCTGATAAACCAATTGCTTAACGTATATCGGAGCATCCGGAAACAGGAACGTCGTCGCTAGATTGATGTTCATAGCTCGAATATTTTACGTCCAGCATTCTTGCCAATATTTGTTTCGAAGTGCACATGGCTATTTGCGGCGGATTCCCTACTCTCGCATACACTGTTGCTGGCCTTGAATCCAAATTGCTCCACTGATTAGCCTCTGTTGCGTCAAACTTCTGGTTTCACGCAAAAAAACCCCGCAAGGTTACTCTTTTAATTTCCTGATGGACTGTTTTTTTTTTTCATTACAACTGCGATGGGGTCTACACAATTATCTGATGTTTATCGGCTTTAGTCACGTGGCGCCATAAAAACGATATCAAGGCGTAGTTTAAACAACAAACAGACAAAAACAGAGACATTATACCAGAATTCTAATGAAGAAGTGTCCTTTTTGATGACACATGAGAAAAGTTGGCATTTTCCGCTTTTAGGAGAGAAGGTGGTGGTCTTGGCTTTTTGAAGCATGCGAGAGCCGAGGTACGAGCACACCCGTTCCCGGCATATCTTTTTCTTCACGTAGGGGAAAGGATTAGATTTGAGTCGCTCCGCCTTGGGCCATCCAGCCACAAGACAGGACGCGTCTTCAGTCAGCGTAGTGAAGCGCGAAGGCCAGAAGAGTCTAAGCAGGCAAGCATGATGGTTGCGTGGACAGTCGCGTTTATTTTCGCTGTCCAGCTTCAAAGGTTGTGGTGCGCGGGTGAAACTATCTCAGTGCCTGTGGTGCACACGAACTCGGGCCCCGTGGCAGGACTACAACTAACAAGTAGAGGAAAAGACGTCGACGCGTACTTCGGGATTCCGTTCGCCGCGCCTCCGATTGGTGATCGCCGCTTTCGAAAACCGTCGCCTGTTACGCCGTGGACGGACGTGCTCAAGGCTACCCGCAAGCGCCAAGGCTGCGTGCAGACCAACTTTTTTGTGTTTCAGAACGTGGAGCTGGATATGTCTAACACAACGGAGGACTGCCTGTATATGAACATTTGGGTTCCCCGCCGCGGGTGCAACGACAATGGTGGAGTCTGTGATAAACCTCTGCCGGTGTTCGTATTCATATACGGCGGTATCTTCGCTTGGGGTTCGAGTTCGCTGCACTTGTACGACGGACTCGAATTCGCCGCACGCACTGAGGTGATATTCGTAAACTTTAATTACAGAGTCGGAATTTTAGGATTTATGAACGCGTCGTCTCCGGAAGCTCCAGGAAATATGGGATTGTACGACCAGTTGGAAGCTCTTCGGTGGATCCACAACAATATTCGGTTTTTCGGTGGAGACCCCTATGCTGTGATTCTTGCGGGCCAAAGCGCAGGAGCTATGTCAGTCACATACCACATGATGTCACAGCTGAGCAAAGGATTGTTCCACCGCGCTGTGCTTTTCAGCGGAACTCCCCAGTCTCTAGCCTTCTCCGATTACGTAGACCACAGGCAAAACTTTCGCATCTTGAGCAAGGCGTTTAATTGTACGGATGAAAGTAGGCCATTTGCTTCCCAGATTGCTGACAGTGTGGCATGCCTTCGGCAAGTGGAAGCCCACGATTTGGTCTCAAAGGGAGCGAAGGCGTTATCGTTCCGGTTCGTCACTGTTCTTCCAGGATACGGAGACGAGTTTTTAACGCACAGCCCTATCGAACTCGAGAGCTCTAACATGCACATCAAGAGTATCTTTGTGGGAACAACCAAGGACGACGGTGCGTATCTGGTGTCTCAGATGCTGTCTCGCATGCACTTCATCAGAGACCAGCTTGACGGCCCGACAGCGTTCAGGTTTGCGCTGAAAAACTTTATGAACATCGATTACGCCACTAGCGCGCGACTAGCCAAAGAATACTTTGACGAGGGTGGCATTCACGAGCAGTGGGAGGTTGAGAGAAACCTGTCAATTCCCATCACGGATGGAGGATTTGATTGCGGAACTTCTTTTTTCGCAACGGAAGCGCTTAATCAGAATGCAACAATATATCGCTACGTCTTCGAGTACAGGCCATCGTATAGCTTCTGGCCGCATTGGATTACAGCGACACATGCGGATGAGTTACCTTTCGTCCTTGGGACAGTGAGGGCTTCGAGAGAGAGAGTGCTGATGGGGCGTGGGGCGGCGATGGAAATGCTGCTTCGAAACTATTGTCCAACACCTGACGAGTTGCTCTTCTCTGACGATCTGTTGGACACGCTCGCCATGTTTTGCAAGACTGGGTGAGTTGGAAATTATCACATTCAATCTATGACGAATTTTAACACAATCGCTAATATTAAGACGGATACTCCTTTCGTGATTGTCTTGAGGGGAGTAAACAAGGACAGCATATAATAGATTTGTTTAGTTTTGTTTGAAGGCGTATACCAAACAAAAATACTGTACCTCAATGGCCATCCCGACAGTCAAGAGCAGGCCTCAAAATATTCCGTCCCTAATTAGGGCTTGGTTGAACGTTTCCCTTTTTAATTAGTTTTACCCCAACAGGTGGATACCTGTCAAATATTCACGTTCAATTTTATGTAGCAAGAAGGAAATACAAGAAATCTCGAGAACGGCCTTTATTTGGTTGCCGTTTAGAACATGAGAGCCGATGATTCGTAGTAAGAATGCTCAAGCATACTGAAATATTTACGATCAAGACTGTACTATAAACTCTAGCCGTTTTGAGTCTCTATTATGACTTATTTTCGCAGCGTTTCTACATGACGCTTTTAAAGTTGTGAACTGCTCTGGCGTCATCAATTGAGAACATAGAGCCATGATTCTAATAGTACCGAAAGAGTAGCTCTCCTCTTGCGGTGTTCATAGCGATTCGCACGACAAGTTACGATAAGTCTCCGCTTTGCATGAGTGGAACAAAGGACAAGCGGACTTTGCTTCGTTTTCCTACTTCCCCACATACACTTTCCCGGCCTTAAATAGCTTTTACTTTTACCAGTTTACATTTGTTTTAGCTCTTTTCTTATTTTCTCACAATTCACATTAACTGCCATTATATTTCAGTCAGCATCAATTAATATTTTTACTCGAGGTAGTTGACGCGAGACATTGCCGTGTTCTCCCGTTGTGTTTCTCAACGATTTTTCAGATTGTTACATTGGTTTCAACTCGGGTATGAACGGCCATTCCACATGTCAATGATTAAGTTACCGTAAACTCCTGGTAATATGTGTAGAAGTAACGTGCTCTCTCATTTGAGTCAACTAGGAAAAGCGCCTGACTTAGGAGTCGTCAAATAAAGCAATACAGTTCTGGCTTTCAATATGGTTGGGGTACCCAATTACCGTGATCTAAAATTGCATGGATACCAGCGAAACGCTGTTTAACTGATAAACGCTGATTGTTTGAGGCAAGAGAAGCCCCCTGCTAATGATGGCTGTGAGGCTTAAAACCTACAAGTAAGCGAAGAACGAGACAAACATATGTGTATGTCTGTCTCCTCGTTGTCTTTTTGTAGGTTTTTGATCTTTCTAGGGCACCTTAAGTAATGAAAAATAAGCTTCGGTTTAAGTATTTAAAACGCTTCATTCATGACCTGATATGAGGGGGACTGTAGCGTAATAAATTTTTTTTGTTTCAACCAATTTTGGACCGTATTAACAGCCAAGTATATTCTCAAATTTACGAACCGAAGTCGCCATGCTCAGCTGGTATTCAGTATTTAAGTTTGGCGTGACTAGTTTATTATTTGAGGCATGGAAATGAACCGCGCGAATCAAACAGGGACGATTGAAGGCATACAGCCCTTGAGGTATACGTGCCTTCTTTCGTTTCTTGCTTGCTCGCGCTGCTTACTTCTATTTGTCATCTGGTATTGCCGAAAACTTAGGACACCGTAATGAACAAGTAGGCGGAGGCAAATCGCCTAGTGCGATGTGGGCAGGTGTCATGAGGAGTGGTCTGCGTCTAGAAGCCTTTGTATAAACTTCTGACACATATTCCAGTAGTTTTAACTTTAACTGTGTTTACAAATAAGTTGAGGCGGGTTTACGGTTACTAAAGGTATTAATTGTAGTTTATTTGGACATGGTTATTAAAGATTTCTAAGCTGTTTATGTTTGCTCGTGCGTATCTTTGTTTCCTGAAATGTTGCAAACGTTCCACATACTGTATACGAAGAAATCGACAACAACCGAAGACAATCTTTTTTTTCCTTATAATTGCGGTGGTGCCGATTAAAGAAAGAATTGCTCGTCAGACTTTTTGTATACATAAGCAGTGCAAAAGAACGGATTATCATTGTTTACAGTTATTGAATTCTTTCATCTCGTTGGAAACGGACATATAGGTTTATTTCTGGAACGCTTCTATAATCTTTCGAACATGAAGCTTCCACCGCTTGATACTTAGAGTGAGTCTAATCTCGGGCGACTATGTTCACTGCCACGTAACATATCTTCCTTGATTGCATTAAAAATCCGTCTGTCATTCTAGCCTTCCGGCAAGGGACAGGGGAGAGTTAGTGCTGAGATGCGCCGACAGTTTGGACCAGCTACATATTGTGCGTTATGTGTTCACGCTCGAGCCCGCAGTTCAGTCTCTCAGGCCTTGCTTTGACCCCGAACAAAGCTACTCCACGCAAGATATTTCTTATAAATTTTCCTACGTGCTAAAACGCACCAATCATCCACTACGACTTTTTTTATTTCGCTCCAAAATATATTTTTAGGAAAAAACAAAAAAACAGTCACAGTCAACACTGGGGGTGGTAGACGTAATTTTTGAATAGTTTGGACAAACTTGTACAGAACCGCCAAGGAAAGATAAATCATGAATTACACGTGATATTTGTAAAACGTAATTCTCAGCTCACCTGACATACACAATATAGGCGTAATCCGTTTTCGCTTCTGCTAGAGACCTAGAATGAATCCCGGCGATGGAAGAGAAGGGAGCTTGCCGTGTTTGCAATCTCCTCGAGTGTTCCGTCTGAAGCGTCAATCGACGTAGGCGCCCGTTTCAAGAAGGCCAATATAAAACAATATAATAAATGAAACAAAGCAGACGGCTTGGAGAAGGTCGGTTTGTGATTGACATTCAACCAACAAGGAAGGAAGAAAAATAAGAAGCATAAAAGGAAAAGTGTTTGCCTCCCAACAAGCGTCGAAGGGAAGCAGTTCTTTTAACGCCTACTCGCACCAATCAGATAACGAATTCGTAGGTATCTTTTTTGGGAATGTATGGTGCATCGGAAGCTCCGATTGAGAGGGACATTCCAGGAGCTATTGCGACATGTTGTAATATGCGGCTTATACAAGGGAGAAGGTATGCCATGCGCATCAACATGGCCTCGAGCAACGACCCTCCCTGGCCATTCCGCATGCCCGTGTGACCGGCCTCAGCATCATCATCGCTTTCATCTTTGTTTTAACCGAAGGAAAGAGAAAGGCGGTGAGGAGTCGGCCGCTAAAGAATCTATAAAAGCAAAACCGGCTTATTTCGTGGGCAAGTGACGAACAGCCCTGTCGTTCTCGTCCTTCCCTTCTTGTTGTGAAGTGAAGCGATTCTTACGCCTTCGATTGTATTCTCTGACAAGGTCCTGAAGACATTTCCTTCCCCGTCACTGAAGACGACTTATAAGAGAATGAAGTGAATTCGCGCATTTGACATTGGGTAGCGGAGACGCCCGTCGTACGAGCTGATGGTTTACGAAAGAAGGATGGCGTCGCGGTTGTTCGTGCTCCAAACGCTTGTGCTGGCCAGTGTGGCACCGGTGCGAGCCGAGGTGGAGGCGCCTCCCGAGGTTCAGACGAGCTCGGGGTCACTGGTCGGAATGCGTTTGCGAAGTGAAAGCGGAGGAATCGATGCCTACTATGGAATTCCCTTCGCCGAGTCACCGATCGGTGAGCGGAGGTTCAAGAAGCCAGTGCCGGTGTCCCCTTGGAGAGGCGTCTTTCAGGCCAACCGCATGCATCCGGGCTGCGTGCAAACCAACTTCAGTATCGTCGAGGGTGCCCAGTTTGACATGTCGAACACGGACGAAGACTGCCTCAGGCTTAACATCTGGGCCCCCAAGAGGACCTGCCGTGGGGATGGTGCAGCCTGCGGTGGTTTGCTTCCCGTGTTCGTGTATATTTACGGAGGATTCTTCAGCTGGGGATCCAGTGCTTTTTTTCTATATGACGGGATTGAGTTTGCCGCCCGCGCAAATCTTATTTATGTCAGTTTTAATTATCGAGTCGGGATTATGGGGTTCTTGAACTCTTCCACTCCGGATGCACCAGGTAACATGGGCCTGTACGATCAACTTGAGGCCCTGCGGTGGATTCACAGGAACATCAAGTATTTCGGAGGGGATCCCAGTGCAATCACTCTTGCTGGTCACAGTGCGGGATCAATATCTGTTGGCTATCACGTGATGTCGAAAATGAGCGATGGCCTTTTTCAACGTGCCATAATGATTAGCGGCACTCCAAACTCGCTTTCTTACTCGGATAATAATGACCAAGGTACCATTTTTCGAGCTGTCTGCCGAATATTTAACTGCATCGATTTCCACAAGCCTTTCAAAACTCAGCTATCCGAATGCGTGACTTGTTTAAGAAAGATTGACGCTCACCGACTTAGTCAAGAAAGCGAAAAAGGTCTGGCTTTCAAGTATATCGCAGTTCTACCGAGGTACGGAGATTCGTTGTTGCCGAATAGTCCGCTCGAACTTGACAGCAAGAAGTTTCACGTGAAGGATGTTCTCATCGGTACGGTAAAGGATGACGGAGCATTTTTGCTTACGCAATTTCAGTCTCGCCTCAAATGGCTCAAAGGCCTAATAGACGGCCCCACTGTTATACGGGCTTTCCTGCAAAGCTTCTACAACATACGACCCGCCCAAAGCGCTCCACTTGCCGATGCTTACTTCAGTCAGACGGAAGGGCAGGAAGAAACCGAGGTTCTCATGACTCTGTCAACCGTTGTGTCGGACCTAGGGTTCAACTGCGCCACTGATGTTTTCGCCGATGCCGCAAACGACAAGAACGTGTCCGTGTTTCGATACTTGTTTGGACACAGACCGTCATTCAGCTTCTGGGAAAACTGGATCACAGTCACGCACAACGAAGAGCTCCCGTTCTTGCTCGGAACGGTGAGGATAGCTGGCACTGCCCTGAAGACCAAATATGGAGAGCCGTTCGCTGCAGTCCTCAAGGATTTAAAACCTAACCTCGAAGAGCTACGCTTCTCTGATGAGCTTATTCACACTGTCGCTGAATTCTGTCGAACAGGGTAAGTTTCATAAAAAGAAAATATATCGGACTTAATTTTTTTTTTATCAAAAAAAAAAAAAAAAGGTAAAGTTCGCGGTCAGCTGAGTCCCAGTCCGACGGCTCTGATCGCTGATAACAACACTGAGAAACGCAACAGCGTTTTCGTTTTTTACCACCTCGGGTTTTATACGCAATGTTTAAAACCCCATATATATGTTTTTTTTTGCGCATATTGCAATTACGGTTTGAAGGTATCGCTCCGCTTTCAAAGGTGTGAATTTGTTTTTGATAACATTACAATAGTCACTCGCAGCAAAACGCAATGCGTAATTTATTTCATTCACACGTCACGTCTCGCTTTTGTGATTTGCTGTTTCGAATTCTTTTCGGCTGATGCACCAATCTTACTGACTGTGGAACAACAATACAATGCTCAGGAATCGCATCGTTCTACGTTTTTTAAGGTGTCTGACTAAGCATTCCTATTATGTGAAAACGTATAGGAAATCTAATGCTAACGAAACTGAAATTATTTTGTAGCTCGCATCGTAGCATTCTGAATATTGTAAAAAACAAAACCTCATAACCCCCCCCCCCCCCCCCTTCCCCCCGGGGGATATTGTCCACAACGTTCATGAATGCAGAAGGGATGGCCGTTCCTCTGTGGATACGTTCATTGCGCTTGCGTTGCGAAAACACTCGCGCAACCCTGAGCCTTTTCATCCGTGCTTTCATTCAACTGTGCGCGCGCGCAACTTAAGAAACGGAGTATACGTTTCCCTTGTGTTTCACGGGTTTCGTCACGCAATAGTATTTCGCGTGGGGATGACCCTCTTACACTTACGAATATTATTTGTACTGCGCGTCTACTTTGCACTGTACTTTGCCCCCTAGCCATTTAAATATGTCGTATATGTACTGTGAAGCACCGAGTAGGGTCGTATACTTATTATGTTTTTGTTGACACGGTTTTGCGCTTTATACGAACTTCTCTCTTTCTCCTTGAGTTTTAATTGTCTGGTTTTACGTATTACTTTCTAAGCAAGCGAAACATGTACATACATAAAACTAAAATTTATGAAAGCGCCACTATTTTGTTGCTTGCGCGCGACTAAGAAAACGCGCGCTAAAGACTTTAAACAATAACAAAAAATGTCTTGTGTTTGTTCGTTATTTCAAAAAAAGTGATTTATAAAGAAACGTATTACAAAATATGCAAAAGTCAGCACTTATAAAAAAAAAAAAAGGAATATATTTTGCGGAAACGAGCACGCAGATTTCCGTTGAAAGTGGTAACTTCTCTGCGATCAGGAACTGGTATAATCTCTGGTATCGCCCGGAGGACATGTGGAGCATTAGCATCACGAGAGCGTGGAAATGCACGCGTGGCGGGTAGATTCTTGGCTTGATTCCGGAACAGTCGTTGTCACGTATACTCGACGTGCTGCCTTCCTCCGTCAAGGTTAAATCGTGCAGTCGCTGCTTTAATTTGCTTCAGTAATCCGCCGACCTTCGCTTCTCACGGCTCCCTAGTAAACTGGTTTGATTCTCCGTCGCGATATTTACGGCGGCGCTCTTTCCCAAAAGTGTTCCGTGCCTGAGAGAAACTATCCGAGTTCTGGGACGCACTGCTCTGCCTTTGACCTGAAACTCTTGGCCTTAGCGCTCTAGTCGCCCGGCCGGAGGAAATAGGGCTCCTCAGCTGGCGAGTTCGAGCAAAGTTAGTTTTCATCTGGGCGTTTTTGTTTTCTCTTCATTTCAAATTGATTTTAGCTCGTCTTAAATTGTTGAAATCTTCGCTTGAGGTGTTACGTAGTCCCGTGCACGTGATGCAGGGTTGTGGTCAAGGTCGTCCAAAACGTCTGGGGATAGGGCGAGAAGTGACTCGATCAATATCTTTTTTTTTTGCCTTGTTTCTTGCGGGGTTTTTTAAAGTTTCGGATGAATTTACGTGACAAGTAAGCTTCAGTAAGCTCTCCTGTGCCATCTTCGTCGCGTCATTAGTTCGGCTCATTTTACGATGCCTGGACGTTCGTCTCCTCTATATGTTGTGGTGAATAGACCGATCTCACTACGTGTTCTGCGGAGGCGTGTCGCCGCCATAACTTTAGACCACAGGAGGCAGGCGGCCGTGCACGCGAAGTCTCGTGCCTTCTCGTGCTCTACAGGCGCAGAGCTACAGCGAGGAGCTCTGCGCGTGCTGGAGCTCCAGTGCAGAGCTCCAGCACGTGCAGAAAGACTAAAGTTCTCCTGATGCATCGTGGCTGCGCTGGCGTAGTCAAACTGACTGATGAGATTGGTCTATTGAATCTATTGCAATTTATTTTCCAGATTTGCTTCCAACGAAACGCGCATGTAGTTAGCATCATAGTATGCTATGCAGATAGGGTTGTGCCATTGTTAGTGGGATAATATCCTAGGCTGAATATTTTGATGGTTTCTATAAAAAGTAGGGGCATGCCAAATGATTCCAATATCGGTGCTCTTTTTCCTTAGACTTTCCCGCATTACTCCTAATCTACATAGCTCGTGGTTCTGTGTCCCCCTTCTTTTATGCAGCCTATACGACCTGCAAGTTCCTCTGCTCTTTGCTCCCCACGTGCGTGTGTTTACCCCCCAAACGTGGCACGTGCTTTGTTTACCCCTGACCTCAACCAATGGTTTCGCCCGCTTGACTGCCTCGCGTTCCTTGCGTTCCGATGCACGAAAGGCGCATTTTGGAACACTTGCTTATGGTTCCATCACGGATGATCGAGCATCTATCGAATAACCCCAAAAGTGCCTGCGGAATGAACCGCATGTAGTAAAGCGGTACCTGGAACGTTTCTCAGACTGGTACGTTTACCGCGTTTTTAATGTACCCTCTTGCATTTCCTCCTTGTGACATCAGGAATGAAAATATTGCGACGCGCAGCAATCCTTCCTGTGACACAGCAAGGGGGGGGGGGGGGGGGGGTAGATGCGTAAATTTTGTTGCATAGTTTGCTGTGCAGCTGTCCAGCAAACGGAGACTACAGCAGTCACGGGTGGAGCCAGGAGCCCTTACGATCGGCTTGCCTCGGTTGGCGTTTCTAAAAACCGATCACCAGAATCACGACAATCCTTAGAATTTCCCACAGGTTCCTAAAGCGTACCTTGTGGCCGCTAGAGGGAAAGGGGAGGGGGGCATTTTGATCTATGCTTAATATGGAACACTGAGCGCACCAGTCGAAGACGCGTTGTAAGTATGTAATTAGTTATGTTTAATGGTATTCGGATTTGTTTCAGCAGGGCAAGCTGATGTCGACGTCACTATAGCCGTGTCGCCGGCCAAATGTCCGAGCTCTTTTTCTCACTGATGTTTTTTGTCATTCTTTCTAATTGCAGCCTGTTTTGATCATTCTGGGGAAAAAATTATTCTACGTAAAATATGTGCCAAAACTTTGAAGGGAAGCCAACCAAATTGGGTAAATATTGGGGGCGCCGTCAAATTTAACAGACAGCGGTCACGTTACCCGAATCGGTCCCTTTTTATGTCACAATTTTTCTACATAGTCAAAACTATAACGTATTAAAAAAAAGCAAGCTGTTTCTTTTTTTTTTTTTTTTTACGTGAACAGAAGGTGAGAAGTTTAATAAAGCTATTTGCCGTTTCTAATATTCTCTGAAAACCTAAAGGACAGACGACTCAACGTGATTTACTGTTTGTTTTGCAGTAAGCCAAAGATCCCCAAGACAGACCAAGACTGGCCCAAATACACCAAGGAGGACAAGGCATACGTCATCTTGAAGCCCAACGACTACAGCGTCGCCCATGGACCGAGGTCCAAGAAGTGCCACCTCTGGGAGCCATACCTTGTGAAGAGGTGAGTGCAACATTATTTCCTCAGGACTATTTATTGCCTATAAACAGCCGAGAAACGTGCCGTTTTTGAAACAACTTGGTGAGGAAAGTTTTATCGTGAAATTTCCGGAAGTGATAGTCCCATTGGGAGTGTGAAAGACAAAAGACCCTTCAGGCGCTTCGGAACCCATCTCAGGACGGAGGTTCGGAAGTTGAGCATTTGCCACACTGAAAGAAAAACAAAAGGTGCATTTTGAAGAGGTCTACAGCGCAATTGATTTTAAACTCTTTATCCTGACGGCTATCATTTTGTTCCGAGTGGATGTGGCACAACTGTATCAAGCTAGTCGAACCATTTATCCGGTTTATTAAAAAGAACAAAAAAACCTTATTCAGTATGGTTAACTTATAGTAAAGCTATATTTTAGAAGAGTTTCATATTCAGTCAAAAGAAGCAATAAACATATCTCGGGGTATACAGGTTCTTCGTGCTAAGAATGTTATAAATATTGTTCATCCGTTTAACAAAAAAATGAAGCTTTTTATGATATCGCTTTTTTAATTTTGTTTTCATTTTGTAATCACTGTAAGTGTAACAACGATGAAATATATCACTTAGGCAACATAAAGCAAAAAAAAAAAGTATCAGGTAAAACCATGGCGCGCTCATTAGCAACTGATCGGGGACTAGAATGGCTCTGATTTGTTTCTATTCTGTCCACAGTCACATATTTCTAAACTGTATGTGCGGAATTACGGTTCCATAATTGTAAAACCAAGCTAATAAAGATTGTGAGAAAAATACGTCTATGTTTAGCTACAAAATGGTTGGGTAAAAGTAAGTCATTAGTTGTTTATAGAGCAGGAGGTTAGTCTGCCAAAAACATGGCGACACTGTTACTCAGTGTAGATGAGAAATTTAGCCAGTGCAGTACAACTGCTTGCCTGGGGTCTTTAGCTTGCATCACGCAGTAGTGATACACGACCGCACGCCGATACGATGCCCATCCATATCGAGATGGGTAGGGATGGGGACTGAACCCAGGATCTTTGGGTTCCGCAGAGCGAGCTTTGGCTCCACGTGCTACTAGTTGGGGCATTACACACTAGAAGCGCTAAAAGACAAGAACTGAGTAAAGACGACGACAACACAAAGCGCCTAGTAGTGTCGTCGTCTTTGCTCCGTCCATTTATTTTGGCACTTTTAGTTCCTATGATAACTTGTTTAGCGATATTATTTTTTTGGATCTCAGTATAAAACAATTTGAGATAGCGTACACCGCTTAATTTGAGCGTTTTATTATTTTTAGTATGTTTTTACACCTAATTTATCAAAGAGCAGATAGCGCTATTTACGGTGGTTAATGCATGATTATTTTTATTTAAGCAGATTTAACGGAAGAGCTTGATTCTCCTACCTTGATGTATATAAAGTCTATATACATCAAGTATATATTCATTAAAAAATACCCTATAAACTCCACTAATTGGCGAATCTTCTAGATGCGTACTTGATGTCCAGCTTCTTGGGGGTACCATTTCTACGAACCTCGAGCCGTTTACCACCCATCAATTTTCAAGGTTGAGTTGTCCCTTCTATAAAATAAAACGGCTGAATTTTCTGCCAATACCTTCCTACTCAATCGAGTTTCATCACTGGTTTCCTAACCGCTTACGCTATAAACTCTCTTCCGGCGCGGGTATCATGACAGAAGTACATCTCGGAGGTACAGTTCTCTGCCCAAAGTGCCTGGCCGGACAGGTTGAGGCCCAGCCTCCTGTTTTAATGAGAGGTCGTTCGCCTAAACGACCCTGCTCACTGCTCTCTCACCTGTAAATCTTGTCCCAGGAAACAAGCTCCAACGTCTCCCGCCCCGAAGCCCAAGCCCACTCCCAAGTGGATTCCAGAGAAGCGCCCCAGCAAACCCCTCCGGCCTATCGACAACGTCATCGATTCCGCGGCCACGACGCTGCCCGTGTCCCAAGCGCTCGGCGCCGTCTCCCTACTGCTCTCCTTCGCCCTATCAAGATCTCAGTTCTTGTAACCGGAGGACACGTCCTTCTGGAGATTATGTCACCATTGTCCTTGTCTTGCCAGGCGCAGGTTTGGCGCAAGACACACGCTGAGCTTAGCAGAGGACGCCTAACCTGTAAATGACGTTCGAAACGTGTATGTTTACAAGAATACAATCGAGTGATTATGAATGGAAAATGACAAAATTCTGGATTCAGCCTGTGCTGCCTTATTTTTGGTATGGCAGTCGAATGATTTCCACTGTGAACTACCTTTGATGGCTTCATGGGTACTACAGTTTTAAGCTGCCGTCATCTCAATAAGTTGAAGAGTTCTTATTCTTTTGTTTTGTAATATTGTTCGAGCTCATGGGATTTGAATACCAATTATGATCCGTAAGGTAAAAAAAAAAAAAAAAAAAAATTAATATAGGGTGTTTTGGTATGTGTCATATTTTGAAGTATCTATAGTTGAGATAACACATATAATAAAGTCTTAGTGGTTATAAAACCATGTCAGATGGGAATCAGAGTCGTAATTTATTTCAGCACTTTTGGTAGAATGAAAAGCAACATTGAGCAAATATTTTCAAACAAAACAGGGAGATGAAAACGGGAGTCACCTAAAAACGTGTGTTTCTAATTAGAATTATATTACGCCTATGCACCGTAATTCATGCTCAGTTCATCCAAAACGTGGGAAAATACCTTTAAACCACAACTCAAATTGCAGATTTTCTGTGAGCAGCGTCGCTGCGACGTCGAACTTCCACTTCTAGGAGCAACAATACATCTGTAGCGGGTAATCAAGAAAGGGGAGGAGTAAAAAAAAGTCGAGTGAGCGTAAGAAGGTGAATCTTGTGAAAGTAATGAACTTGAAGTGTAAGCTTGAGCTCATTGGTGTTCATATTGTCAGATATTTAATGACGGTATCGCGCTTTTGGAAGAAATTGTGACATTTGCCACCAGGCATCCAGAACTGTTACCTTTCTCTAGGGCAGCCATTAATTTTTTTTTTATTTTTGGGAACGAACATTAGGGAATATTATCGCAGGTTTTTTCATCGTGTTTTGTCTACACCAGGTAGCTTACACCCTTTCTGTGTGAAGTCAAGGTTCATTTGGTATTTTAAGCTGATATAGGATGTCTAAAGCAGATATCACTGTTGGGTTTATTGCTCAAAACGTTTATTATGTGGTCTTTTGTTTTTAATTCTTGGTGCATTTTTGTTTTAGAAACAAGGTATATGTCTCTATTTAACCTGTATATGGCCCACAGATAGTGCACGCCCAAGATAGAAGATTCGCTTGCCCCGCGCGTTGTCTGTTTCTGTACACGTAGAAGAGACCAGATAAGCTTCTAAGACGTGCTAAAAATTATGCGCTGCTTTTGCTGCCTCTCTCAGGAAACTCATGTGGCCCAACGTGAACAAATGGTTTTGTTAAAACCGCGTTCGTAAACTTTTGGAATTTCTCTATCTTCTGAGTGAGGCACAGTTTAGCATTTTAGCATGAGCGAAGATTTGTGTCTGGTTCCGTTGAAGTTCTTTTCTTTTCACAATGATTACTGTTGTGTATATTTCATTCTCCTTCGCTCTGAAGCCTTTTTTTTTGTCTGTTCGCAACTATCAAGGTCGATGCTACACCATAATTAAAAAATGGTTGAATGTTATTGCTTTTTATCAAGCAGAACATCAAGCATTTTCCGTTTGTGCGTACCTGCTTTCAAAGGGAGCATTTCTTTTGTACATATTTATTTTTCTTCATCGAGGAAACGTGAAGCGATTAATTCGTTTTACGAAGCAGTGTATGAATGCGGCCCATCGAGTGCGTGAATTCAATATTGTATGCTATCGTGCTGTATATTTGTTACACGTCTCAAAGTTTACTGCGTTGACCCGAGCATATATAGAGGTTACGTGAAAATTTAGTGTACGTCTTGTGGGAATGGTGTTCTTCATTCCATTAAAGGAATTGTAAATAGTAGGTAACTCGCTAATAAAAATACATTTTGGTAATATGGCTTTTGTACCGTTTTCTCTGTTCACCTTTTTACGGACTCTGGTTCGGAACAGCAATACTATTTTCAGTATATGTTATCGCAGCGAGTAATAGGGTTCATGAAAGAAGGTAGCACAAAACTTGCATAGTTCTTTTCCAATAGCTTTTCTTCAATGCTGAAGTGTGAAGAGTAAAGACGGAAATCAATGAAGGATTGATTGATTGATTGATTGAAACGTTTATTTAAACGACCACGCCTCTGGCTTGTGGGCCTCATGTGGCGTGGGGGAATGAAGGAAACAGAATTACCTCATATTTATAGCTCACTTCACAAAAATTTCAAATATACATACATTTATAATAAGCCGGGTTTGAAACATTCCACAATATACACTTCCCATACATTCCCAGGTGTCGATTGGTAGGCTCTGAAAGATCCCGTTAGGACATCCCGAGAGAATAGTCGCTCAAATTCCTCTCACAACTAGGCACGTTCACACAAGGAGTAACTTCTTTTACAATCTATTACATACTTAGGACAAAAAAGTCCAGGAAGGAGTTCGATATAATATAACTACTTTGTAACACAAGAGATTTCGGAATCAGAATCTTCGACATGTAATTAATTGTGGAATAAAAGAGAAAAATTATTTACGAACTCAAGTACTTATCGGCTGGATAAAAGTAAGTTTCAATGGGCCCCGGTGTATTTTTTGTTTTTAAACATTGGGGCGAACAAGGTAAGGGTTCAGTGAATGTCTCTGGTAATGTCCGGTTTCTGTTGGAAGGTAGGATTCACACATCGTTTTCATTGTTTTCCTGAACAACCCTAGTATAATAGTGGTAGAGATAACAGATGAAAAATTCCAAAATTTTAAACGCTATAGAAGCCGCTCAATGCAGAGAACTTATTAAGACCACCAAAAATATACTATAGGCTTTTAACAGAAGAAAGGATCGTGGCATTTTTTTTAAATTATTAACGTACAGTCATGGAGATAATGAATAGCCCCACGCGAGTGGGCTTCTTTTTCTGGAGAGCGCTTGCCAGGTGGCTGATAACTCGAATGCCATTTACAACGAATGACATTTGTGCGATCGGCGAATCAGCTCGCACTCAGTCGCGCGTGGAATGCGCTACGCCCGGAGTGTCGCGTGCTGATTGGCCGTCCGCTCAAATATCATTAGTTGTAAATGGCATTCGAGTTCACTCTAAAAAAAGTCTGTGCGTCTACTTTCACGCACAACACTCGGAGAACCAATGAACGCAACTTACGGAGGCAGCTCAGCGAATGACGATGCAGAAACATATGTTTAGACCAATGAACGCAGAGTGAGTTGTGACATTAAGCAATGCAAGTGTGACGTTTTGCATTGATTAATGTCAAAACTAAGACTGCGTTTTTTTTAATTACAGTAATTGAATCACTGTAATTAAGTTACTTTTTCGTAATTTAAAACTGTAATTAAGTTACTTTTTCGTAATTTAAAACTGTAGCTAATTACTTCCGGCGAAAAGGAATTGTAATTGTAACGTAATTGCAATACTTTCTAGCGTCAGTAACTGCAAAATTTCGGGCACAATTACAATCACTTTTGCAAGACTTTGTGGCGCCGGCGGAATCTCTCTGAAAGCCACAACGCTCGCGCAAGCGGCCTAGCGCTCGGTGACACACTCGCACACATAGACACGCATGCACACACACGCACAACAAAAATAGCGTCGCGTTGTTTGTGGTTTTGTTGCTTACACTGCGGGCTGAGAGACAATCTTCTTTGGAGCCTACCTCAACGGCACCGCTTGGCGCCGTCTGCGGTGCGAGCAGAAAATAATAGCGTAAACATGCCAAAATATTGAAAGAAACAAAATTGAGCTTCAGCCTTCAGTCGAGATTGGTGATTTTAATTGTCTATGAATTTTTTTCTTTTCAGTTTTTTACGTCCGTCTTTTGGTACTGAGGCATATTTGTTTCTTTGTATTCTTTTCATGTTTATTTCCTTTTGGTTATACTTCGAATATTTTTTTACATAAGCATTTTGGAGACTGACCTTGCACCCGTGGATCTGGCGCCCCGATTCGGTTCTAATATATTTTTGAGCCATTATAAAGCCAACTCAATGGAAACAATTTACTATAACATGATGACTATATGTAAATGTGGTTGTATTAGCTCGTGTGGATTATAGTTTTACATTAACATCAATAAAATATTCACATATGACTAAATGTCGCATTTCTATTTGCCTCACTAACAATAGTGTGTCAGCCCAATTTTCTTCAGCGATCCGGCGTCTTCAAGGATATGAACTAATTAACTATTCGCCACTGAAAATATAATAACGTAGGAGATCATTGCCTCAAACTGTCGTTCTATCATTAATTTAACAGAATTCATAAAAGTAAAGTACAATACGTGACATTTATGCAGCGATGCTTAAGTCAAACATTGGGGCAAGAAATGAAGAAATACGTTGCATTCTATACAACTCGTTTAAACTTATATGACCCAAGTCGGGTCACGCTCAGAAATAAGTAATTGTTAAGTAATTGCATTACTCTTTAAAAGTAATTTATAGTTGTAATAAATTGCTTTTCACGTAGTAGTAATTGTAATTGTAGTTAAACAGCTTCTGGAGCAAAGTAATTGTAATTGTAATTAAACTGCATTTTGGAAGTAATTTACCCATGTATGGACCGCGGGGACAGAGGCGCAGTTGATAAGGCACTTCGCGTTGACCATGAGCTTCCCTTATATGCTTCACATTGACGGGTCCTGATGTCAGCACAAAAAAAAAAAGAAAAAAGAGGAAAATTTTTTCCTTGTGTGGAGCTATTTAGAATCTGCATATTCGTACATAATAATTGCAAACAGGTTCTTTCAATGCCAAAGTAAATTAAAAACGAAAACCTTATTTTCCTAAAATCTACCTAAAGTAGCAAACTATTGTGAACAACGGCCACTCCCTTCCGCTCCGAACTGGAAGTTGTCGAATAAAAAAATAATACAAGTTATCTTATGAACGTCGAGATGGGACGTTTAGAGATTATAGTTCGGGGACTCTACTCGGCTCGGGATGTCGATCCACGATATGGTGGCTTTTTTCCGGCATTTCACTCGCAGTGTCGGCATTCGGCAGGCGCCTGCGTGATATTAGGCAGTTTTAGAATAGGGGGCCCCAACGTTAGAGGACCCTTAAGAAATAAGGGCTCACGAGTGCGCATGCGCCGAACAGGAGCTATCTCTTGGTTAGCGTGCGCACCAAACGACCCATTCCCACTAGAGCGGCAAACAGAAACAGCCGACACCAACATGCCTCAAACATGTGCAGCATGCACAACATGGTGCCTTTGGCGCTGCATGCATCTCTTGGTGATCGTAAAATACGCTCGAGTGATTGCAATCCTGTAAAAGCTCCATTCCCGTGCTTTCTGAACGCATCTGGGGCTCGTCGGTATCGGTTGTTTTAGAGCGCAGCTCTTAGGGGCCCGTTCCCGGCTTGAGCGGCGTCGGCGTCGGCGTCGGCGTCGCCGTCGGCGTCGGCGTCGGCGTCGGCGTCGGCGTAACCGCAACCCTCGTAACCCTCGTGAGGGTTACGAGGGTTACGAGGGTTAATCTCATGAGGGTTACCCTCACGAGGATCACGAGGGCCACGAGGGTTACTTACGTAACCCTCAAAAGGGTTACGTAAGGGTTACGTGAGGGTTACGTAACCCTCAAAAGGGTTACCTTCACGAGGGTTACCCTCACGAGGGTTACTTACCCTTGTAACCCTCACGAGGGTTACGAGGGTTAGTAACCCTCGTGAGGGTAACCCTCGTGAAGGTAACCCTTTTGAGGGTTACGAGGGTTAGTAACCCTCGTGAGGGTAACCTTCACGAGGGTTACCCTCACGAGGGTCACGAGGGTTATGAGAGTTACCCTCACGAGGGTTACTCACCCTCGTAACCCTCACGAGGGTTACGAGGGTTAGTTACCCTCACGAGGGTCACGAGGGTTATGAGAGTTACCCTTACGAGGGTCACGAGAGTTACCCTCACGAGGGTCACGAGAGTTGCCCTCACAAGGGTTACTAGGGTTACCCTCACGAGGGTCACGATGGTTACCCAGGTCGTGACCCCCCCTGGGGTCACGTGACCTGGGGATACCCCCCGAGGTCACGTGACCCCCCGTTGACGTCATAGGCACTGATGACGTCGTCAGTGACGTCACTGATGACGTCACCGGCATCCGCATCGTCATCGTCATCATCACTGATGACGTCATTAGTGACGTCACTGATGACGTCACCGGCATCCGCATCGTCATCATCATCACTGATGGCGTCATCAGTGACGCTACTGATGACGTCATCGGTATCGTCACGTGGCCCCAGGTCACGTGACCCCCCGACGTCACGTGACGCCCCAAGGTCACGTGACTCCCACAAGGTCACGTGACCCACAAGGTCCCGTGACCCCCAAGGTCACGTGACCCCCCCGCCCCCCGAGGTCACTTGACCCACCCCCCAGTACCCTTCCCTCCTCCTCCTCAAGAGCTGCGCTCTAATTCGGCGTTACAGGGAGTTGTAAACGGCTTTCATTTTTCCTTGTCACTCTAGTTGGACAAGGGTATGCAGAATTCGCGAGACAATAGCAATGCAGGGCGGCGCCACGCATTGCTCGCTTCAGAAATAAATCACTATGGTCGCTGCACTCTTAGACACGTTCATCGGTAATTAATGGTACAAATGGTATTCGCTTTGCATTAACTTGCTTAAATCCCAAAGTATGAGCGATGATCTCGCCCCGTTTTCTAGACCGTCTTCTAATTCTGGCCGTTCTTAAGAGGATATTGCAACTGAATCCACCCTTTTCCGGCCTTGCCGGTTCCAGGTTATAAAACTTACGTTTTGTCAGGCCGGATTTGACTGGGTAGAAAACAAGACATCCATTTTGGTAGACGCGAGCAACGCCGTGCGATTCCCGGTGTGCTTGAACGATGCCAAAGCGCTGTGTTGCGTTTGAATGTCGGAATTGGCACCGGCCGGTTTAGGGGACGACCTTGGTAGAAGAGCGGCTTGGGTTCCCGCGGTGGGGGGGTTGGCATGTCAGGCGCTTCAAATGCTTGAAAGGCAAATAAGCATACCTGACTACTGTCAACGACTTAGTTTTCACAAGGAGCTAATCTTCGAGAACTTTTGAACTTATTACAGCGAACAATAGATCCCTCGAATATATTACTCCATGGTAAAAAATACATAGCAAGCCACTCCTAATCGCAAAATTGTTTGCCCGCGAAATTTACCCGAAATTCGCGGAATATTGAGCCCGCAGAAATAAAGTCATCTACAAATTAAATGAATTGATCTGTCACGAAGTGAGCTCCTCACTTCGTCACATGTCAATCTCTTTAATCGCACCGCAGAAAAGCACCCTAGAAAGTTGCGTGATTACAATACCACTTTATTAGACCGGAAAATCATCGCTTCACAAATATCACTCAGACTTTGTGCGGACTGGTTTCGCTGCACCAATATTACTCAGGCTTTGTGCCGACTGAGTTCGCTGACACGAAACAATGACTATCTCGATCTCTACGAGCGATGCAAAGATCGAACGTCTTACAAAGTTAGGAAGTGACGGCTACTAAGGCCGCCTATGACGATCCCGGCTCTTTTCAAGAACCGCGCCGATACCGTGTACGGCACTTTTTCATCGACGGAAAGCAGAGGCCCCGTACGAGGCATATTCCCGAGATGTCAGATATTTTCCACCTGACTTTGCGGACGTAACCCACTTTCTTAAAAGCCCATCCTCGGTGGACCTGTCACAGCGAGTCCGTCTTGTGGTGCGGCTATCGCCACACTTCGTCTTGCGAGAGGCCCACGATCTGCTGTGGCTTCTCAACCTGGCCGTCGGGCTGAAGATGGGACGGGACGTCCTCGGCCATCCTCAGTAGACGGCAAAAAGTATCAGAGCCACAAAAACTAAACATAAAACCAACGTACTGCTAAACGAACTTAGCGACGTGCAGAGATGAAGGCTAATGGCGCCCTTGTTTTGCAATCAAGAAATCATCGAACTCAGTAAAAATCAGGTTCCAGTATCTGCCAATAGGTGGCGCCACATCCGGGGCTAGGTTGCGCAAGTCGCCGCCCAATTCAGAGGGTTCAACCGCATCCACCCATCCATTCATTCAGGGTGGATTAAACCAAAATAGGAATTTTTTACGATTTCAGGTGACGCTGCAGGTCTCCTTACCCTAAGGTAACTGTATAGGCACTGCTTGCAGAGCCTGTACGGTAGCTGTAACTGTAAGATAGAGTTGTTCCTTTCCTCAGCCTATCTCTGGACGCTTGACGTAGAAACAGAGCTGGATGGGGGGGGGGGGGGGGGGGGGGGGGGGGGGTTTAGTTCTTTTCGTCTTAGGCAGGGAACGAAAAAAAAAAAAAAAAGCACGGGAATGAAGACTGCTGGAGTAAGAGGTTAAGAGTTGAGGGGAAAATGCGCCTACCTCCTCCACTTTAGCAGCGAAAACGCTGGAGGAGAGGTCGCCTCCACTGCAGCGTTCGCTTTGCTGAAGTGGAAAGAGGTGGGAGGCGTTTCGCTGAGCTTTGAACCTGTAACCGAATATAGTTGGCTCTAATTCACACTAAGGATATATGCCAAAAAAAAAAAGGACAAGAAGATGAGTAGCACACAGGACAGGGAATGACTTTCAATTGATATTTAATAGAATACATGCACGCGTATTCTAATCAATTTTAATTAAAAGTTATGCCCTCTCCTGCGTACTATCTATCTTCTTGTCTTGGTTTTTTTTTTTCTGGCGTTTATTTATCCTTATTATGACTGCTGGAGGGGGACGTTTTGTTCTGTCCGTCTTCGTCTGTTCCTTCGTATTTCGTGAGTTTGGGTTGGATATGAAGAAACATAACTGTTATCGTAATGAAGGCATATGTTTATAATTGCCTTGCGACCCGGTGCTCCACGGGACATATTTCCTACCGCTAAGACCAGAGTTACAGGTCATATAAATAAAATTTTATTTATCACCACCCGAATTATTTGATGCAGTGAAAGCCAAAAATCATCAAGCACATGGCTTGACTAGGTCCAGACCCCGACATATTAACATACAATATGCATAGCTTCCACTGACATCACTTGGTCAGACATAATGGGAGAAAGGCGCTTGAGAAGGTACTTTCCGCTGCTTTAACGAGACGCTTCTGGTCATCAGAAAGATGGGCGGACTGACGTCACGTGCAAGCCCAGTACATTCGTCATGAAACAACAAGATAAGAAGTCTTAGTTGCGCCTTCTGAATTATTTAATAGAGCACCAACATATTATTTTATTTATACTTTCGATCACGAAGCAGATGCCACCACAGCGGAGTTCTCAACTAATCGCTGTTGCCTCAATAAAAGCGGCTTCGAACGCTCATTGAAGTTAATTGGTTATAGTTTCTTCTATGGCCTCAGGGTGCGTAAACAAAAAACAATTTCAGTCACGCACTACTATAACAAAAGACAGATACCGATTGGTAAATACCAAACTTGAAAGTATAAAACAGAGAGGACGAGGACGGGAACAGGACATCTTTCAAAGATGTCCTGTTCCCGTCCTCGTCCTCTCTGTTTTATACTTTCAAGTTTTGTATCTTTTAACCAACACGCTCGTTTTCAACTGTAACCGATTGGTAAAGAAGAGACAAAAAGAAATCACTGACATGCAGTGTTTATACGTCTAAGTACCTGTTTCTAAGAGTACTACGCTTCCTTGGTGTCAAGGTTCAGTTGCATTTGCAATTTGCTATTTCGCCTGCGCTCTTATTTTTCATTCAGTTCAGCAATATTGCGACAGGATGCTTTGAACGCAGAATTTTTGCAATAATTTGTTCGAGCTCCTACTACACTGAACCGCTTCGTGCAGGCTTTCATTTTTTTTTTTTGCTTGGCGGTTTCCGCGCAAAGCGACGTCGCCTGCATGTGATGATAGTTTCTCCCGTGACTGATATAAGTTAAATTTTTGTAGCATATCAAACAGTCGTAATGGTACATGTGGGGCATTTTGAAACTTAGTGCATATTTTTGTACACACACTGACGGCAATTAAGAACTTTAACCATTAACCCTGACGAATCGGGACCTGGTCGGTTTTTGATTGAGTCCAGGACCGGCTCGTTTATACACAGATGTACGGAGCTTTGATGACGTCAGGCATCACCGAAACATAGTTGTTGATAAAATTACCGGAGGAGTTGGTAATTTTTCTTGAACGCGTTGGATGAACAATGAGTCACGAAGATATGTTTTCTGAATTTCTTCTCCGCGGTGAGCGCAGTGCTGCTGTCGAAGTATATTGTGTGGCCGAAACGTCAAAATTCTGTTCATTAAATTTATGATTAAAGTTCTTAATTGCCGTTGATGTCGCTGCCTGAGCAGGCAGAGAGCTGTCGAACATTTAATTTTGTACAGAAATGTACGTAAACATGCGTATTCGTACAGATGTGCACAAAAACGTGCGCACTCAAACTGATATATAAAAAGTTACTTTCAAAACATAAAAATCATATTCAATTGTACAACATAGCTTTTCTAACTTTTTATTGTGAATATTAAATAATCTCATTTTCGTAAACATTTCAAATATTAGTTGGAAAGTTTCCATGCGCCAAAAATCTACCAAGTGTGAAAATAAACATGGTTATTTCTGTGTATCAACAATGAAGCAAGTGGATGAGGACAAATTGAAGAGATTCCAGATAGTGATGTTATCGAAGGTTTATTTGGTAGAATCTAGTTTTACAAATTATGAACATCTAATTATTCCTGCAAAATTTGGGATCACTGCATCATTGATGCGCGATGGAGGGCTCGAGTCCACCCCAAAAATCGCGCTCATTCTCCCTCGACTCTCCGGCTTTTGTAGAAGTTCGCCTTCTGTACATCTTGACAAAAAGGGCCAATCGGTTTAAACCTGGCAGAAAACAATATCCATCGAGCCCTGAGCGACCCAAACCAGGCTGTTGGAAAAAAAAAGTGTTTTGTCCTGTTTTTAGTTTGGTTCCATAGAAAATGTTCTGTTCCGTTTCTGCTCTTTAACGAAAAAGAAAGTTATGGTCCGTAACGGTTCAAAATAATTCCTGTTAGCGTGCAAAAAAAAAAAAAAAAATCCAAATTAAAATTAAAGGAGAAAACGAAACACTTCTTTTTATCAAAAAGTTGTTAAATGAAAAGTTCTAGTAAGTGCGCGCTCATATTGCAACGATAGAAAATGAAAGTATCGGGGTAAAATCACTGCTAAGAAGAACGACCCAAGGGATTGAGCATAATCTCAGAAGCAACAGGTGATCGAGTCTAACCGATAAAATGAGAGACCTCTTCTCCAATAAGTTAAACTTGAGCACTCCCCGCTTACCCGTGTGGATGGTACACCTACGGCTACTTGCACAGTTTCGAATGGCGTCTGTTTTTTGTTTTTTTTTTGTCCTTCCCTAAATGTAAATCCATTCGTGGTGCTTGAAAGGCGTGACTCGTTATCCAGCATCTCGAGCAAGCATGCTATGTCCAGTTTGCCTTGCTCACTTCTCAGACGAGTGTGCGCGTCAGCCCTAGCTTATTTTTTTCTCGAGAAACACTTCGAGGGCATCTTCTGGTTTTTCTGGGGATCAAATGATATCGAAATACCTAAACTTTCTGCTTAAGCCAAAAACTGATAAGAATTTTTTTGTTTTGTTTCATAAACAGCCACCTCAGTCCCTCTAAAAAAAATATACATGGCTACAGCACCGACACGAGCAGACAAAACACGCACGCACTGTATACACGGGCCTACGCAACAAAAGAAAAAGAAACTAATTACGGGTAAATTAGCCAAGCCCCAACCGCATCCCCGCCGGTTTCGATCCGGATGAGCATCGTACCAGCGTGCGGTCGTGTATCTGCGTGAGGCACGTTACAGACCCCAGGCAAGCGGTTGTACTGCACTGGCTAAATTTCTTGTCTACAGCTGGGAGACTCGCCGCCCGTTGAGGGAGACCAAGTTCTAGGTAGTGTAAACATACACACAACGCCCCCCGTAAAGCTGGGACTCCAGCCAAAGCGAAAAGCACGAGAGCACGAGATCGCCACTTTGAAACGTTTTTTTCCGCAAGGCGTGCGCGAAGAATGGTGTGCCATACGAGGAAACCAATTAGCGCTCTCGTTTGCGACGTTCCATAGCCAATCTCAGCGCCCAAACACGTGCACCCCCTGGGAGGTAACCTTCCGCTCGTTAAACAATTCCTCGCGGCGAACTTTACCCTGTAGCAACACATTCTTAATAGAAGGCGCTGGCGTCTGCTGCGTCTGAGAAGGTAACAAGCAAAGCGCTTCCCTCTGGCGGGGAGGAGGGTGGTCAAGGCGGTCTGTTACTTCCTTTTGGTACTCTTTTTTCTAAGAGTGTAGAAACACACGCCTCAAAGCTTCTAGCGTGGACCAGCTCGCGTTTGTAGATTTGGCTGCAATATAAGCTGAAGGTTGAAGGGAGTATTGGGGGTATTCACTGGCCGCCGTATTTGAGGGCACTATTGAACTATTGAGAGCTTATGATCGGCATGAGCTCACAGTAATAGGCTGCTAAGACCGGCGGCCTTGATGGTTTGAAATGCACGTTGCAAAAGAACCGTGGAAGCTCGCCATCAGCACGCGCTTGGCCGCCACGCACACAGCTATGGCCGCCAGTGAATACTCCGTATACTGGTGTAGTTACAGGCGCTGCACGTGTTGTCGTATGCCGCAGTAACCGTTCTAAAACAACGGCCTAAAATTCACGCGCGTTCGCCAAAGCCTTATTTTTAATATTTACTTCGAATCTTTTAGACGGAGAAGTTGAGCTTGTGCGGCGCGTGGACTTACATTCCCGGCACTCTCGTTGATGTTTGGGAAATTTAGCAATACGTCTATTGTTGACATAATAGCGCCTGAGACTGCAGCCAAAGCTAGAACCACGAGCTGGTCCGCGCTCCTGACTTTGACGTGTGCATTTTTAACGCCAGCGCTCGTTCTGCGGAAGAACGCTTCAAAGCAGCTACCTCGATATCTCGTGCTTGTGGCACTGGCTGTAGTCTCAACTTAAGGGTGTGCCTCGCTCTCCCAGAAGTACGAAGGCATAGAAAAGGAACGGATGAGGTCACGCACAAGTGCTGACCTGCAAATAATTCAAAAGATCTAAAGCAAAAAAAAAAAAAAAGACTTGGTTCTAGCCGAATGCCAAAAGCAGCACGCGTGACAGTTTGTGCCTTGTACAGGGGGTGTAACGAATGTTTTCCCGCTAAATTTAGCGGGTATTTGACGTCACGTGACCTCAACACCAATTCAGTTTCCTTTCCCTGTTACATTTAGCGGGGAAGATGACGTCACGACTTCGTGTCACGCCACCTATGAACAAATCCAGCGTCAGGATGAGAGGACGAGGAAAGGAGGAGGAAGAGGGAAGGAGAAGGAGAAGGGGAGAGGAGGAGAAGAGGGAGGAGAAGGGACATACCCTCCCTTACATTTCCTCCCCTCCGTACCCTCCCCTCCTTTTCCTCAAGAGCTTCGCTCTAGTTTCGCATTACAGAGATTTGTGAACGTCTTTAAAAAAAAGAAAGAAATTCCTGTTTTATTCATTTTGCTTGTTAGCCATATTGGCGCTGCAAGCGAGAAACGCGAGCATGTCAGGTATACGTATTGAAAACCCAGTTGTATAAGCCTGCAGCGCGAGTATCGCTGCGCTCCTGTCCACCTATGGCTTATGGGACACACAACATTGGGGCCCCTTATTCTTAAACTCCCTTTTTCGCTTGAGCGTAGCAAATGCAACAAGTGCGAAATACGCGCTTTTAACCGGCCTGCAGAGCACACGCGCCCGTTCGGTGCAAAGGTGGTTCAATGTAGCGTGCTCGCGCATCTAAGTTCCGTTTCACTCGCACTTATGGTTAAACAGAGGTAGCCTTCTGTATATGTGCATTGTCCACAGTGTTTACGTTACCATACGCCTATCTACAAAAAATAAGTTGGTGTATAAACTCTCATTAGCCCTGTTAATATGTGAATAAACAGTTTTGATCTTCACACCTACATATGCCGCAACGTTCTGCTTCTGGCTTAGAATCCCCAGCGCGTTTTCCACAGTCGCAGTTTACGAAGAAAAATATTTTTCTTCAGAGACCGGCAAGTGTATGACAGGTGATGCATTTCTTTTCTATTACGTCTTCCCCACAAAGTCTTACCGAAGACGCGTGAATACGATAAGAGTAGTGATTTACAGCTTCCTATGTTTTTGAACCAACACGTCTCCTGACCAGGAAAGAGGAAACCTGAGCGTCATTTTCTTTGCGTTGTTCACCATGCTTTTTTGCCTGTGTTTCCCCCTTAAATCCCGGAAATAGCTTCGTAATATTCACGTTTATCTATTTATTAACGACTCCAGGTTGCTGAGTCTACTCAAGGTTGCAGCGTTTTTGTGTGGGGCACGAAAACGCGTTTTCTTTTTGTGCATATTCGTAACATTTTGTATAGTTGTTCACAGTGCTAAATCTCCTCCAGGGCGAACCAGGCTGGTCGGAGTTGCTTTAAGTAAACCGGAAAACGCTGGTATTGGCCAGGGACAACAGTTTTACTAGATAAAAGAGTGTGAATTTGTAGTGGGAAAATGACGCAAGAAATGTTGTCGCAGTATAATAACTGACACGAATGAATCTTTTATCGCCAACAAACGCAAGTGCTGCGTCAGCGCTCGGCGGGGACTCTGATCAAATCACACGCTTCGTCTCTAAGAAATGGCGATCACCAATGTTGCTTGATGGGGTTTCAAAAAGGGTCTATTTGTGTTCCCGTTGTTTAACTTTTTAACTAAACTAGATATACTTCTTGACTATTTTCTAAAAAAGAGCACTGCATTTTTTTTCCTGCCCATGTGCGTTGAACTAAAAACACTTCTGAACAGACTAAAACTCAAATGTGCCAAAACGCAAAAAAAAAAGCCCATCTTTCTTAGCACGTTTTCTTCTCCACTATGCAATGTCTGCACTGCGACAAAAGAAAAAAAAAACGCATTTTATGGTTATGTTTAGAACTTTCAGAGGACCACAGAATCGCCACCAAAGCTACAATGTCCACTCTCTATACCAAGAACTGTTATGGTCTCTGCGAAATCGTGTGACGTGAGCACTGAAGTACTACGATACGGGCTGCCCTCGATTTTCTATTTTCAGCTGCTCCATGGCTTCAAGGCTATAGGCCACCATTGTTTTTTTGTTGCCGGATAATACGATTGTCTCTTGCATCCATAAAGTTGCTAAGGTTTTAAAAATAATTTGTATGATCACCGAGATGAATTCCGCGAGATTACTATCGAGCGAGATATGCAAAAAGAAGAAAAAACAACAACCAACACTTATACATGTAAATTAAGTGCACATGACGCCGGAGGAAAAAAAAAACACTGAGCATTGCGAAAAACATATGTGTACAACTTTAGTTCTTATTGTGTGGTTTCAGGTACCAGTAATCGTGAGCTCAAAGAAACAACCTTAGGCTTCATAGTATGAACTTATCATAGGTCGGCCTAACAAAGTTAAAAATAATTTAAAAAACCCAAAAGGACCTTTCCTAACGCTCGTTTATTGCCTTTGTTTAGTCGTTTGCGGTTCATGCGCAGCTCGATCTGGAATCATGGATGCCAACTGGGCCACGCTGTCTTCCCGCTTCGGTAGCATTAGTTATTTTCAGCGGGATCCCACTGATTGAGCCACGTTGTACGGAGAAACGAGCTTCCTGCACCCTCGCCACTACGAGCGTCTGTGCGGCATGAATGGCCTTTCAGCTATGAAATATTCTATCCGAATGTACGCCAACACCCCGATTGCGAAAGACGTCATTATTTTACGTTCCATCGTGACCGATAGCGTAAGAAAACCAGGGCGTGGTGAGTCTCGACCATCTTGTTATCGCTCGGCAGCCGATGAGGTTGCGGGCATTTGAAGAAAGCCGAAGAGCGACTCACGAAGCAAGAAGCTTGAAGCATAATAAGTCGCACCATGCGTTTATTAAGTTGTGGGTGACTATAGTAAATGGAGAGCAAGTTGTCTGCATCTTACCCCAAGGGGGGGGGGGGGGGGGGGGGAGTGACGTCAGAACGACAGCGAGTTCTGATTGGCCTTAATTGATTGGAAGGATAGTGGGTAAACCTCAATGCCAGATGCCCCGAGGTCTATCCACTTTTTGTTTTTCAATCAACCAATAAGAGCTCGGCGTTCTGACATCATCGCCGCCTCTGTCAAAAAGCAGACGAACTTGCGCTCCCCACACGTTGTGCCTTTCAACCCTGTACGCTGCTGACAAATATAACATAGCGCCGTTACGAAACCAATGCGCCGAGAACCTGATAGAGTGGAGTAGAGGAGAGAGCGCGGGGACGTCATAACGCCGAGGTCTGACTGGAATAATTAGTGGGTAGACTCAAAGATAGCCGCCTTTGTCTTTGCTCACACGCTGAACGCGTTCGATTGCCAAACGCCGGCGTCCAGCGTACCGCGTTCGCATTCGAACCACTTCGAAGAGTGAGTAGAGACAAAGGCAACTAGCTTTATACGTCTAACCACTATTCATTCCAGTCAGAGCTCGGCTTTCTGACATCCCCGCGCCTCTTTCGTTCTGCTTCTCTCTCCGTTTCTCGGCGTATTCTGTACGATTGTTTCAGATTCCTCAGTCCCACTCCTTGAATGTTTGTGACACACCAGCGCATATCTTGGGGGGAAAAAAGTTTACTTATAATGACATATTGCTGTGGGGTGGCGGGGTAACTGAAAAGTAGGATTGTAGAGGGAGTAATGGTTAAGTGGTGCTGGAAAAACCGCATCATGGAGATACCCATTATGGAAGTTACCAGGAACACTTCCGGCGAGGTGGTACGGGCACCAGGTGTCTTGGTTATATCGACAGGCACTGGTGCGAGAGCACTGATCGTGGACCCGGCATGTGTGCTGCCGCCCAGCGTGCAGTCCTTCCGGGCGAGCCCGCATACTGCAGTCAGTCGTCAAAGGGGATGAGTGTCATATTCGACGAAAATTGCCGTAGAGGGGGGGGGGGGGGGATTTCCGTCATGTCCTTTATGCAACACAGTAGTTTTTATGTAACATATGACCAATTTTTTTTTTAATTTTTATACAGTGTAATGAGGATTTGATCTGTCTGGTAATAGCCGAAAAAAGCCTCGTGTAAACGTTCTTTTTATACAGTCGTGTGTCAACCAAACAAAGAATACAAACATAGGCGCGGTCGCGTTATCAGAGTGATAGCGGCGCGGCCGCATCATGACACTACATGTTCCCTTCTTACAACAACGTACGTTATTACAGTCAACTAGCTTACACAAACAATTAATTATTAATTCTGAGCCTTTTTGGAGTTTTAATTAGTTGACCGAAGCGAGACTGCCGTTGTTGCGGAGGCGGCCTCGCGTTGGCTGGAACCGGCCTCTGGTGTTGGAGACTCTGGACAGGCGTCACCCCCGATTCTCCGGAGTCGTCCGGTATGTCGGGAATTTTATTATCTGATGGAGCCGTTGGAAGGCTTCCGTCTTGACCACCCGGTGTTGACTTGGCCGGAACCCGGTGCTCTGAGACGTTCTGGCCGGCCGTTTCCCCTGGTACTGCAGCCAGCTGGCGTCGGTTTCTGCGCAGAAAGTTGTCCTTCTTGACCCAGTAGGACCTTGGGGTTGAGGACGCCTTGACCACCCTCGCCTCGGTGCTCGTTTCCGGAAGCCAGACCCGCTGACCTGCAGAAAGGCTAGGCAGAGACCTCGCTGAATGACGCTTATCGAAGTCGGCTTTTTGTTTTCTCCAATTTCCTTCATCACGCAGTTTCCAGTTTGCGTCGTCCACGGTTCTAGGCCCGAGCAAACTTGGATGGCAAGGAACTCTACTGCGTAGACTCTCCCCATCAACAACTGGGCCGGCCTGCAACCGGACGGACCCGGCGTGTTTCGATAGTTCAATAGGGCGAGATAAGGATCGTCGGCCTTCTTTAGCAGGGTTTTGAGTGTCCTCACCGAGTGCTCTCCTTCTCCGTTGGACCCCTCGAAGGCGGACGAGGGAACTGCTGCCCGTTGTCGGACCGGACGATCCCTGGTATTCAGTGTCGTGCGAAGAAACTTTTGAGACGCTCGATGACACGAGCCGATGTTGTGTCTCTACCCAGCAGAGCCAGCTTGGGGTATCTGGAATAGTGGTCGACGACGACCAGGTATTGAGAACCTTTGAGTTCAAATTAAGTCAACGCCCACTTCTTGCCATGGGAGTTTGGGTGTGGTCGTCGGAAGCATGGGCTGGTGGAAATGCGCTCTTACTTCGGCACACTTTGAGCAATTTGCGACAACTTCGTCCAATGCGTTGCGGCGCTAACGCCAGGCCACCAGATACTCCCTTGCTTTGGCGCGGCAACGGACGATTCCCTGATGCCCCTCGTGGACGCGCGCTAGCATCTCTTTTCGGAGGCTCCTGGGGATGATCAGCCTAACGCCGTTCAGTAAGAGTCCATCGCAGACCGTTGTGTTGCCCCACCCTGACCAATAAGGCTTGAGAAGAAAAGGGAGCTCATCCTTGGGCGGCCATGTCGACTGGCATACGTTGAACTGGGCCGCGCATTCCGGATCCGCCTTCTGCTCCAGCCGCAACTTTTCCAGCAGAGACTCGGTCGCTGGGAGTGCATGCAAAGAGCCCACGACGAACAACGAAACTTCGGCGTCTGTCAGGGTGGAGTCCCGGTGGCCCGCATCCGTGAGCCTTGACCTGGATAAGGTGTCCGCCGTAGCGATACTCTTCCCTGGAACATGCGTCATGTTAAAGGAATACCGCATGAGTCGCATTATAAAGCGTTGAATGCTGGGTGGCAATTGAGTCTATCTGATCGCGGCCCAGGAGAGGAAGCAATGGCTTGTGATCGATCTCGGAAAATAAATGGTTTGTCCTCTCAGGTACTCGTCGAAGCGCTCCGCTGCGCATGTTAGTGTGAGAGCTTTTTCTATTTGCGAGTACCTCATCTCGGGTTTCGCCAATGCCCGTGACGCGTAGGATACTGCCCTGCGCTCTTCCAAGGGTTGGTCTTGCATGATGACTGCGCCGATTTCGCACGAAGAAGCGTCTGCCGATACGATGGTCGGGTATGCCGGGTCGTACCTTGCCACGCAGGTATCGGAGCTGAGGGCTTCTTTGAGCATATTGAACGCTTCCTCCTGGGGTTTGTCCCACACGAACTCTCTGTTCTTGTGTAGAAGTTGACGTAGAGGTTCCGACGTCACGGAGGCTTCTGGGAGGAACCTTGCCACGTGGTTGATCATCACCAGGAATCCCCCGACTTCCGACGTAGTTTTTGGCTGGGGCAGGTTCTTGATGGCTCGTACCTTCTCCGGGTCCGGGTAGATTCCCTCTTCATCCAAGACCATTCCCAAGAACCGAATCCTTGAGGCTGAAAAGTTGGACTTGTACCGGTTTAGCGCAACTCCGGCTGCCTGGAGCCTCTGAAGAACTGCTTCCAAGTGACGATCGTGGTCGTTCTTGTCTCGACCATAAACCAAGATGTCGTCCATGTAGTCTTGTACGCCTTCCATCCCGTCGAGAATTTGCGAGAATTTCCTTTGGAATATTTCTGGCGCCGAGGTTATTCCGAACGGGAGCCTCTTGTAGCAGTAGCGACCGAAAGGCGTGATAAATGTCATCGGCTCTTGACATTCTTCGGACAAGCGCACTTGGTAGAACCCGGAGCTTGCGTCCAGCTTCTAATACACCTTCGTGGTTTCTAGGCAGCCCATCACCTGATCCACCGTTGGTAGAACGAGTCGCTCTCGTCGCACAGACTTGTTCAGGTGCGTTAGGTCCACGCATATCCTGACTGCCCCCGAAGGTTTCTGGACAGGTACTATCGGGGCGCACCACGCCATGGGAGTGCTCACTTTGCGGATGATGCCCTCTTCTTCCAGGCTGTCTAGTTCCTTCTTTACAGCTTGTCTCATTGGAATGGGTACTTTCCGCGACGTTGCCACTGCTACTGGGACAGCGTCGGGTCCCAACCCGATCGTGTGTTCACCCGATATTGAGCCAATGCCGGAAAACAGCTTCGGGTACTTTGCGACGTAGTCGACTTCTGTAATGGCAACTTCATCCATGAATCGGACGGTACTTAGAGCGTTAATGGCTGGGAGCCCCTCGAGCGGTGTTCGAAGGTTTTGAGCGACGTAAATTGTGGCTTCGCACGACTTCCCTTTCCAAGTGATTACTGCTTGGAACTTTCCTAACGTCGTCAGAGATTCGCTGTTTGGGCCGCGAAGATTTTCTGCTTTGATAAGCTGCTTGGGTCGACCGGAAAAGATTCGCTCACGACGGTTACTTCCGCGCCAGTATCAACTTTTGCGCGCACGCCGCACCCGTTTATCTACAGATCGACAAAGCGGGCGCGTGCGGATGACTTTGGGATATCGCCGTTGACCGTCCCAAGGAACTTATCTTCGTCTGACGCTTCCACGGCGATTCCATCTAGCTTGGTGGAATTTAGTTTCTTGTTGCGGCAGACTTTTTCAAAATGCCCCATTCTGTGGAAGAACAAGCACTTTTCGCGACGAGCTGGACAGTCGCTCCTTTGATGGGCGGAATAATCACAGCACCCGCAAAGTTTTTGGCGTGAACTTTGCTTGTCGTTCGCTCTTGCGAGGGTCTTTTTCTGGGGTTTCTTGTGTCGGACCGCATCGACGTTAACTCCCGCGTGCGCCGGACCGTTGGGATCTACTTGCTCCCTCTTAACCGTTTGGCTGGTTCTTGCCTTGGCAAGCGCAGTATAGCTAAGGTCAAATCCGGGTCCATCTGCAGTGTCTTGGACAGACGTTGGTTTAAGAGCCCTCGCGAATAAGTCGGTCATTCATCGTCCCGAATTCGCACCTCTCGGCTTGCTTGTGCAGCGCGTTCATGAACTGGTCTACTGTCTCTCCGTGCTCTTGTTTTCGTCTATCAAAGCAAGCGCTCTCATAGACGATGTTGTTCGATTGAACAAAATAACCCTGAAGCTTCGACTTCACTAGCGCGTAATTCTTGAAATCAGCGTCTTTTACGTCAAGCGACCTGAGGATTTCTCGAGCCTTCCTTCCCATAGTGTAAAGAAGCGTCCTTACTTGGGTTTCCTCGTCCTTTTTGTTGAGGCCGGTGGCGAAGCTGAAGTCCTCGAATTCTTCGAGCCACGCCGGCCAGTCGCCCGCGTTGTCGAAGTCGAAGGGTTGCGGCGACTTGAGCGATGCCATGGCGCCGTTGGTCTCGATGCGTCAAGTCTCCTCGGTGCGCTGCTATCCGCTGTCGGATCCCGCTTCTGACAGGTGTCAGTGGCGAAAAAAGCCCAGCTTATTCCACAAACGTTCCTTTTATGCAATCGTGTGTCAACCAAACAAAGAATACAGACATAGGCGCGGCCGCGTTATCAGAGTGATAGCGGCACGGCCGCATCATTACACTACATGATCAAGCTGTTCTATACGAATATTGCTGTTGACAGCGTTAGTTTTGAAGTTACTGGCCTGTACTGGTAATTTTTTCCCGCTCTTATAAAACCCCAACTAGGAGTTGTAGTATGGATACATACACAAATAAAATGAAGGATAAATTCAGGCGGAGGCGCGAAGCTGAAGTCGAAAAAGTTTTCAAAGTAAAATGTAAGTGTCTAGCCCTCTGAATTTCTAAGACATTCTTTAGCATTTGCCGCGGTCGCTACAGCTGATTATTACATTAGTCGTCAACTTCCAGGTCCTAAACGTCGGTTTCGGTTTGAACCCCCCCCCCCCCCCCCCCCAAGACCAAAAACGTGCGTGATCGTATATCTTGGTATTGTCTACAGAACTGTAGAAAATACAAAAAGCAATATACATACACCTCGTAATTCAGCATGAAGGTAGGAAGCTTCTGGAGGCGACATGAGGCCTCCAGAGGTGAAACCTGGAGTGTAGAAGGACACGCCCCCAACGATGACCAAAACCACAGCTGTTTTGATCACTCTCATGCGCCCGCCGGGCACCCAAGGGTGACCAAAATGACGGGGCTTATATGTTTAGAAAATACATACGGCGTCGTATCACTGAGTATGAGATTTCACCATGCTCATTCAGCGTCACAGAGCAAACGTTTTTTTAGGTCGAAACCTGGTGCCAACCTCGTCGAGTCGTCGAGCTTTCTCCGTAGATTGCAGCGAGCGATTTGCCATCCAGAGTGATTTGAAGGAAAGCGTACGCTCCCGATTTTTAGATAAGTTGAGTTAAAGGGTTGTAAACCAAATACCTTTCTTTTTTTTTTAATTGAGCGTCACTTTTGCGTGAAATGTGACGTCGAAAAAAAGATACATCGTATAAAAAAAAGCAGTGAGTTTCTTATTTTTTGCGTGTCAAGCTGAATATAGTCTGAAACACCTAAGTACGCATAAGCGAGCGTCATACATGTGTCTTATGTAACACGCCACAAGATGACTCCGTGTTTTCTAGGGGTTGTCCCAGACAGTATATCAAACGATAAAACAAAACGACTCATTTTACTTGCTTGACGGGACATCGCACACAGCAGAGCCCTCCGAAAGTCATTTGCCCCAAGGTTCTCACGAAGTATCTCGTAACGATGCGTCACTACGAGCTAACGTTTCTTCATCGCATATTTACGTAGGGACGCTGTGTTTTTCTAACCAAGTAAAGTGAACAGGTGAGAGTGTTAATCTGCTTGCAGAATGACGGAGTACGAAGATCGTCCATCAAAGAAGCGTCACACACACACTTGACTTGCAGTCTGTTTGCATCTGCGCGATGTCTCAGAAAGAAATATAGGCGAAGAAACTGCGTCAGCTACGTTTGTGACCTTGATGCCATACCATATACGGATACTTCCGAGCAGTGCGGCATGCGAGGCCATTGTGCGCTCGAGAGCTCAAAAACAAGACAATCCAGAGAAAGGTCACTGCGCCTTAACAGATGCGCTGTGACAGATGGCAGATCCGGCACTCGATAAATTAAATTTTGTCTCAAGCGCACGCTTTCTTAAAGGTAAGGGCTTTCGTGTAACGCCCTTTAAATGTTCACGGAACGGATAAACGGAATGCCACGGCCGGACAGAGACCGCGAGCCTTCAGCAATGAAAGCCCAACGGAATACTTTCTTTTACTTTGGAAGTCTCAGCAGGTCATTAATGTACCAGGATAGACTGTCCAATGGCTGTTTAAACAGGGGAAAAAAATTAAGTGTTTGCAATGGTGGAGAAAAAGTTGTTCGAGAACTAATATCTGAGATTTACATCCGCTTCGTGCCTTTCATGAATCAAAATGAGCGTCGTCAACCTTGCTTATGGCACGTTGCTCGTTTACCTGATAGTTTTACATTTATGTTCTACGTCGAACTGATGGTATTTATTAATCTTAAAAACAGCAAAGTAAAAAAAAATATACATTGCGGATTTTGCAGTTTTTTTAGCGTTTGATATGACCTGCAAGCTAAAGACGTCCGGGTAGGTATTCATCCACGTAAACATACAACTCTTAGGGGAGGAATTCCCTACAACACAAACATTACTGAATCTCTAAGCGTTTTATTAATCTCTAATGGTTATATTAAGATAAATACTGAATTGCTCTACAAACCAGCAGAAATGAACTCTTATTTAAGTTGGGCTGGTCGCCGATTTGATATTTTCAACCTGATTAATGGCCAACCTTCAATCGATTAATTAATCGATTAATCAGTCTCGTTGATTTCCATGCACAATATTTTTAAGAGATAAACATTACTGTTTTATGCTTTTGTTGAATATGGGATAAACGGCGCAATAGAGAATTTTGATTATGAACTTAAATATGTAGTTGAGAACAGTTCAAAAGCACTCACCTTCACAGATTATTACTTCAACTAATGAGGAAAAAAGGTTCATTGATATTCTCCGGCAAAAGCGGCCTCCTTTGATGGTTCACGATAGTCCCTACTGAACTAAACGGACACTCGCACAGCGTTGAAGTGGCCGAGACTCATGTAACCTTTTGTACTTGTCTGGAGCCACAAATTTCGGCCTTACAGTTTACTTTATATTGAAATTTTACCTAAAGTTAGCCCTTCATGCAGATGTACTCCGCGTCGTATGGTGAAAGCGTTTAATTTTTACCTTTCCTTTGGTTCGTAAAAAATGGACTGATTAACCGGTTAAAAAATGAATCGCAAATAAAGCATTAATCGATTAATCGGTAGGTTAATATATCAATTTCCCGGCCCTAAATATAAGTCGTGACATGCCTGCTTAAGTATTTTTCCCTTTTGATTGACAAGAAAGGACGACGACAACGACAATGCTACTGGTAACCTATTTTTGTGTCTTCCCGCTTATACTCAATAAACAGGTAAATCACATTTTTTTCCAAATTGTATTCTGCCATACTCACCAGCAAAAAGGCATTGAAGCTCTACACGCAAAGGGCCCCCTTTTGGGAAGCCAGACAATCGACAAACCTGACCTCGAAATAACCGGACCCCTTTCTTGGAAAAAGGCGAATGAAAATTCTCCGGAATCGTTCAAAAATGGATACGAAATTCCAGCAGAAGAAGCCATTGCTGAAACAATCAGCAAGTCATCGTGGACAATCGTGTCCACCCACAACCTCGTCGACGACAACATGTAGTCTGACGACGCTGAGTACAAGATCATTCATAGCAAGGACGGGGTTCCAAAATGTGCGGAAGTCTGGCATGATTGTCCATAAACGAAATCACCTTACAAGTGAGATAGATGCACTAGCGTTATACATCCCCACTGAAAACCACAAAGTAAAATTACTGAGCAAATTCATGCTCACAGACTTTCTAAACAACGTTGTACCAGGCATGGTCGATGCGGTTCGCATTAACAAGGCTCGCAATATAGATGCTGTTGATGCCAAACGACCCGTCCTCAAAGCGGAGCTCCTTAATATAAAGAAGCTCTCTGCAATGCCCGTGAGAGCTTTTCTACCCAAAGACCGCACAAACAGCTTTGGCGTACCTCGAAACATCGACCCTGATTGTACAGAGTACGACACATAACGAGATATCTGCAATTTTCAGTCGGTATAACAAAAATCAAACGACCCTGCAGGACATCGTCAGTTTGAGAGTAACATTTGCAGGAAAAGGTGCACCTCAAGATGTCAAAGCGGGTTCCGTGAGGACCGAAGAAATACCCTATCAGGCGCGACCCATACAATGCTACAAATGCCACAAATTTGGCCATATCGCAGCTGTGTGCAATGTATGATGCCAGATGTGCTATTGATGTGGACAATGCCATGAAGGCATGTTCCAATTCGACTCCTACTGTGTGAACAGTCGAGGAAAGCATGTGTCCAACGCAACCGAGTTTCCAGTGCAAATAAGTGAGTCTGAAGTTGCAAGACTCAAGTTAGAGAACAACAGCACAATTCGCGAGGCAAGAAGTGCGCTACATTCTAAACACAAAACAATCAAGAAAACAACCGCGAGTATCTCTTCCGGGGATGTACCACTTCTAACCATGGAGGATTACTTTCCTCTTGAGGACTTAAAAAACAAAAAACTCGAAAATCCCACAGATGCAAAGCTTACAACGTCAACCACACCCGGAGGTTCTAAGAAAACATCCTTTCGATAGAAACAAAATTTCAAGGACATCACTTCACACACACCTCCCGAATTGAGTTCGACAATAGTCAGGCGAACGGAAGGGAAACTACCTTTCCATTTAAGGCTAATACCAATTGTGTTCATCGCTCTTTGTAAAATATTGTCAACAACACCTCCGTAATCAACCCTTCACCATGTGATTGCGGGCATCATTTTTTTAGAGTTCATTATGGGAATGTTATTTTAGAGTTTTTCCGCGCTTACCTTACGTGAGCACACAGACTCATAACGACAACATGGAACACAGCACTATTCCTCTTCTGATTTAATAGCTAAAAAACAGGCGACAAAGATGTCAAGAAATATAAAACCCCTGCCTACTGTGTTACGGTGGAATGTAAATAGCCTTCGTACTCGTCTTCCCGAACTTTGTCGCCGCCTTCTTGAATCTAAAATACATATTTTCGCCTTGCAGAAGACCTACTTATCTACAGGCCTCCCCCAACTCTCCCCGTATGTCCATACCACATTCATACAATTCACCTAAATGAAAAATGTCACGCATCATTGTTAATTAGAAAATCAATCTACCAGAAAGAAATATGCTTGAACGATTTGAATTCGACACGTGAATAACACGTATTAGCACACTTACTCGTGGATAATTATGATGATACTATTATATTGACTTATATTCCACAGAATCAAACATAACATCCCGACACGATGCGAAAAAATGTGTGCTCGTTGTCCTGGACCCATAATTTGGTGTGGCGATTCTAAACGCGTACCACTCTACGTGGGGCAGCGATAGCACAACCAACCGTGGCACAGCTCTCCTAGATGCCACCACTGATCTTGACCTCTACTGCATAAACACTGGAGCTCCAACGCTAGTACGTCCTAATCTCAATGAATCAAGCATCTTAGATCTTACATTTGTGCGCCTGATATTAGGATGGTCTGGGACGTAGAGCCAAGCACGTGTGGTTTCGATTACGTTCCTATACGGCTCACTCCCTGCTGCAGAATCGCACCAAAACACCATTACTAATTGCGATCTTTACCGACAAATACTACCATTGCTCCTCAATAACACTGATGCAGGCGCTTTCCCAATAGGAGAGGCAATACAAACTGACATATTAAAAGCCACCAAGAAGATTACCCTACCTGCTAAAAATCCAGTCCCTGATCTAACTTACTTTAAAATTCGAGGTGCGTCACGACGAGCTCAAGAGATTGCGATGCGCACAATTGCTACAGCTGATTGGACAAAATCAAGGCGAATAGACGCAAAGCTACGTAGATACTCCGTGCGCCTTGGCAAACAACAGTGGCATCTCCGATGTGAATCCATCAAGACAGATATAGGATCAAGATAAGCCTGAACGACTGTGCAGTGCTTACTTGAACCAGCTGTTCAAGTATGTCCTTTTGGGAAGAAGGACATACTCAATCACTCACTCACTCCACTCCACTCCACCTCACTCACTCGCTCACTCACTCACTCACTCACTCACTCACTCACTCACTCACTCACTCACTCACTCACTCACTCACTCACTCATTCACTCACTCACTCCCACCACTCCCACTCACTTACTCACTCACTCACTCACTCACTCACTCACTCACTCACTCACTCACTCACTCACTCACTCACTCACTCAAGTTGACAAATACGGTTTTTGCTTTACTGTTTAAGTCTTTTCACATATTGCACGTGTATCTTGAAATGTAGGAACAATGCTTATATTATTAAAAAAAATAAAGCCTTGCATTCTTAGGAAACGTAAATGTGCACTGGATGTTATAAATTTGATGTGTTGATTCCGAATGTAATCAAGCAGGCAGGCATGTAGTCAGGATTTTGATTCGGGGTGGGGGGGGGGGGGGGGGGGAGGGGGGGGGGGGGCGTTTGACAAAATGCTGTATGAGGGGGAGGGGTAAAAAAGACCTCAACAATATGCGATATTTTTTTTTTTTTTTTTTTGGGGGGGGGGGGGGGAGGGCGTTTGGGTTTTTATGCCTTCCTTCCCCTCCCCCCCCCCCCCCCCCCCCCTCCCCGGATACGTGCCTGCAAGCAGGAATGCTAGTTCCCTATAAAAACTGAAGCACTAGAATCCGGGACAGGTGAAAATGCTGAAGATGCTCCTCCTCCGCCACGAGCTTTCCAACTTTGATTACACTTTTGCGCACGCGCAGCCAAGTCCCGACGGAAGAAAACGAGCGTGTGCTGTAAATGTAGTTTCTACTGCATTATTAAGCTGTCACCGACTATAGACCGTTAAGGTAGAGACAACTTCATCTCAAAAGAAGCTGCATTATTTTTTGCTTATGCAAAACGATTTGAAATAACAATGCAAATCATAAAATAACTAAGAATGAGCATATGTATCTCGAAATGTATATGTCGCTTATATATGTGGATGAAAAACGGCGACGCACAAAATGGCGACTCCTGACTACTAATACGTTTCCTTTAAAACAATCTATCCTCATAAATAATAAAAAACTAGAAAAATCACGTACGTGTTTCTTGTCGATATTTCTAAATGCGCGCGTATTGTCTCTGCCAAGGCCGGCAGCGAAGACAGCAGTACCGTCATTTGGCTGATGGAACGAAAGGTCTTCCTCAACACCAAGGTCATCTTTAAACTAATGAACTTGCCCTTCGCACAAAAAGCTAAAAAAAATTGACTAATAAAAGAAAGATCAAGCTTCAATTTCCTGCTTCTTATTATCAGGACGAAAATAGTTTAGCGGAAAGGGTAATACGAGACACCACGCAACTCCTTAGAATGTATCCCGAGCTCGGGGGGGGGGGGGGGGATATGGAAGTGTGCGTTTAATACAGACATTCCGCACAATGATAATTTTCAGACAGCGGGACTGGGGTCTAGGTCATACTCGGCTGCACACGAAGAGAGCACATAGCTTCCTACCGATAGATTGTTGGGCTTGAACATCATAATCACGTACCAGGGACCGAAAGGACCTCCACAGCAACTAGTAAGATAGCGAGTACATAAAAGAGATACGGTACAGCATATCAATACAAAGACCCAGAGAGTCAACCCGGCGACATCTGAAAACCTTTGTTTAGACTCTCTTCTCTGATCCTTACGAGTTAAATTGTCATCAAAGATCATAAGTCATATCCCAGCCGCTTCCTGTTTCGGTCTGGATGAGCATGGAACCGGCGTGCTTTTGTTTATCCCTACTACGCAATGCCCGTTCAAAACCTCAGGCTAGCGGTCGTACTGTAACGGCTAAGTTTCCCATCTACCGAGGATACAGCAGGCGCCACCTGGTGCAGACTAAGTTCCACCGCCCAAACTTCCATATAACAAATTAATTTTCTATGGTCACCAAGAAATGTGGAGCAAGGAATCCTCAAGATACTTCATTAGGTAGGACCAAACAAGGCCGCAGAATATACCGCGATTCTAAACGTAGCTTCATACTACCTCAGGAGGTATCGTTATGAAGAAGGGAACAAAGAAGAGGAAGGAATTTCAATTTATATTGGTGCTCGTTTCAAATTTTTACAGTTATTAAGAACGCGAAGCTAACGTACTACGCTATGCGGTTTTGTAAAAAGAGACCGAAATGTTATTGAGTATAATAAATGAGATGTAATGTGAATATATTTCTATCTGCTACAAACGTCTCTTTAAGGATTACTCAATTGAAAAAAAAAATAAAGACGTTTTCGGTTTTCCGCAACGCCGAATTAGAGCGCAGCTCTTGAGGAAGAGGAGAGGAGTGTACAGAGGGGAGTGTTTGACCCTCTTACTTTCCCGCTAAATTTAGCGTGGAAAAGATTTGGCTAAATTTAGCGGTAACATTTTACCCTTGTGACGTCACACGTGACGTCACGTGTGACGTCACGCGTGTCGTCACAGGTGACGTCACGAGGGTAAATTTAGCAGAAAAATTTCCCGCTAAGTTTAGCGGGAACATTGGCAATGTCAGTGTGTGTGACGTCACATGACGTCACACCTTACGTTTAACGTCACGTGTTCCATATATTTACGTCACACGTGACGTCACTTGTGACGTCACGAGGGTAACCCTCGTGTGGGGTTCCTCTTGACCCTCGTGAGGGTAACCATCGTGACCCTCATGAGGGTAACCCTCGTAATCCTCGTGAGGGTAACACTCGTGACCCTCGTGAGGTTAACCCTCGTAAGCCTCGTGAGGGTAATCCTCGTGAGGGTAACCCTTGTGAGGGGAACCCTTGTCACCCTCATGAGGGTAACTCTCGTGACCTCGCAAGGGTAACCCTTGTAAGGGTAACCCTCGTAACCCTCGTTAGGGTAACTTTCGTAACCCTCGTGAGGGTAACCCTTGTGACCTCGTGAGGTCACAAGGGTTACCCTCAAGAGGGTAACCCTCGTGACCCTCGTGAGGGCAACCCCCGTAACCCTTTGTAACCCTCACGAGGGTAACCCTCGTGATCTCATACGTGACGTACGTGGGACGTCAATATAGGAAACGCCCCATAATGCAACGCGCGGTTACGTCGAGGGCGACGGCGCGGAGCCCGTCGCCGTTTCCCTTTCCGTGATTCTCTTCCCCTTTGCGTGATTCTGTCTATTGCGACAGCACGGAGTCCGAGCGGTGATCCTGTCATATTGAGACAGCGCCGACACTTCGGACTTATTAAGGGCACAGTGTGTTGGCACTCAAGTCATTAAACACGTCGCTCTACGGACCCGCAGACCAAGAGTGTTCCTACATGGCCCCCAACAAAGGGGAAACCCACACCTTCTAAACGGACGCAAAATCTTTTGTCATGCAGGAAACGTTCTTACAGCGATAAAGGTTTGAGAACTGAACTGAAATGAACAATGAAAGAGGGTGGAGTGGCGAGATGTGACATCCATAAAATTACCAGCGACCAGTATTTTGAGCATTAAAATGCATAAAATTTGTGCTTAAAAAGCTATAATTTGAATTGGTCATCCATCTTTGGCCCTCTATCTTTTAGGTCTGTGCAGGATATATTTTGTTTGTGCACTGCGGGTACCCTACGTAATTTTTTTTATTTTTTAATAGTTCAGCTACGTTGACACAGACATTTGGCATTATACGCCGTATTAGAGACTTTGCAGTCATTTTGAAGATTAACGAGTAAAAAAACATCATTGACTCCAAAAATGATTGGAACGTAGGTTTTCCTCCAAATTCTTTTTCTATGTAAATTTTTTTTCCAATTAAAAAAGAAAGAAGCTTGTGTAGAAAGAATAGGTAGAGCATTCGTCAACGTAAAAAAACACCACGCCTTTTCATTCGATGATTTAATAAATATATTTTTCTTAATATCATGAAGGATTTTGTACTCGCCGCACATAAATAGTTTTGATATTTATATGCTATAAAACGTTTTACCAAATTTGTTTGTAAACATCTGCCTATAAACGGATATATTCAAAGTGAACATCCGTCAAACAATATACAGTTTTTCCAACTTCGCGGCATTTCAATCTCGTTTGGCATTTAGCTTAATTATTTTTAATTTTGATGCTCTTGCACTCTGTCTTATCTTTGCTTTACATACAATCGGTTTCGGGTATTTAAAAAAAAATCGTGGTGATGCAGTGTGACAAAAAACTATTCAAGCTACTTTCAAACGACAAGATTTATCACCAAGTTCATTTCACGTACTGTATAATAAGAAAGAAGTTACTAGAAATACTGTCTGTTTGACCGTAATATTTGGATACATTTGTATGACCGTAAATTGCTTCCCGCAATTCAATTACTTCGAAACATTCGACCAACGATTTCGGGTTGGTGGTTTGCACTTTACACAAACATACGCTCGGACTAGTGGGACCCTAGCATCATACTCACACGCAACGCCACTGACCGAGAAGCTTATTTGTCGTAGCGTGAGTGTAAGGATAGAAGCTAACAGATTTAGTGCATTCGCGGAGATCACCCCTTGGTGTCGATAGTAAAATAATAATTATAAATTGGAGACGAGCACAATGTGAACACTTGAATTTCACTCGTCCCTCTGAAAACATTCCCGTAGTGGCATGTGTCCAAACGATGCAATGCCAAGAATAGTTAAGCGTTATCGAGCTCCCAGTCCGTGCCTTTTGATTTCCCAACTCTAACGCGTGGCTACGAAGAACGTTGGTGGCATACAATCGGCATCTTTTCACGCGATCGCACAATCAGGTGTCGAATTGGGTGCGCTGAATGCTGCTCGCTGTTTTCTTATTGTTTTCAACGACTGCAATTGCGTAGAATAATTGATGCATATGTCGTAAAATCCCTCAACGGCTTCTTTAACCCCTCTTGTCTAAGGGCAGCTTATTTTTTAACGTACCTCACATAACATACAACGAATGATTAATTAAAGAGGGACATAAGTTGTTAGCTAAACACAAGTTCAGGTTGCGAGGTGCCGGCGTAGATGTAGTTTCGCTCTCATTTATGGAATATTGTAGTCCGATTACGGCGCTTCGAGGCTTCTTCTCTCATTGATGTAATCACGCGGCGCCATCTCGTGGAAGTTTGTCTATGCAATCGGTACAAATTACTCATATCTACTCATAGGGAGCGCAACGTTTGAGGGTTGACCGTACATTTAAATAGTGTACAGTTCACAAATCGCAGACCAGCTATCGGTATAAACTTAAGTCTTTATAAGATCTCGTAAATAAATATGTTAAATATCTTCGTACTTGCTAATGCATGCCCAAAAGCAACCGCAGATGAAATATTTCAGGCAGAATTGAGGCCTGTGGCGCCATCCTTCGGCAATTCCTTCCAACTGGAGTAACGAGGTACAGGGCTGAGCTCATAGGTGGAACCAACCTCTACCTCCTCCGATCATTCCTCCAACCTTCTTGCTTACACACTCTCCTAAATGCAAAGAACATCAGGAAAGCGTTGGCCCAGCCGCCCAACACGTGAACTTTTTATTGGCGGAGGAGGGCGGTGATGGTTGTCTCCCGTCAACACCTTCTAGAGACCGAAGCCTGCGCGCCCACTCCTTGACGTCACTGTAGCAAGGCCAGCAAGCGGAAAAAACAGCAGACGGCTGAGCTTTGCAGTGCCGACGCGCTGACTGGGCGGCCTGCAGCTTTGATTCGAAAAACACGTACGAATGTTATTTACCAGTTCGTGACGACGACGTAATTAATCGGATAAAAAATTTATAATTAGGGGTCGGTATAAAACTCTGACTTTTGGGGCTCGTTATTAAGTTAACGACGACTAAAACACTTATAGTAAATAATAGCTCCTACACCCTTTCCATGATTACTAAACTTGATCTGCATCATAAAACCAAAGTGCTGCTCTGAAATTCAAAATATTTTAATTTGAAACATCTTTTTGTCGTCCATGATTCTTACCACGCAACAATATAATACGTGAAATAGTATTTTATGCATAGCGTCTTCCAGAGGTTCCCTGAAAGATAAAATAGAAGTAACATCGCGCTCCCGAGCTCTCACAGCAGGTTGGACGACCCGTTTTGTACTTAAGAAAATGTAGAAAAATAAGCGGCCGTGTAATGGGGCATTTCTTTTATTTAAAAATGATAGTTTTAAGAAAGTGAAACAAGCGAATGCGACACGAAACGTGACTGATCAACTACTTGTCAGAAGGCCATCGTGCAATAAATGAACGTGTCAAAATGTATGGCTCGTCTCATGCAATAACTTTCTTTTTGCCTCTGTTACGGGTTTTGGTATGTCGGTCTACAGATATGTTGTGGTTCTTCCCTGGATTTTAAACAACGCTAACTTTTTGCGAACTCGCTTTTGTCACTTTGCATCTCGTACTTGCATCCTTGCATCTTGTACTGTGGCATCATTTGTCCCCTCGCACCTATTGTTGAGAAGAATGTTAGTCAACGAGGTGGGAATGACTTTAAGCACTGTTTGAGGATTGTGGTCGCTTGCACAAGTGTACAACTCTTCAAATTCCGGCGGCATAGTTAGTGTCATGTCTCTGACGACTTTTTGTTGATCACGTAACCGAAAGAACTGGGTGATGTACTAGGACGGAGCTTATTCACAACAACCTCAGCGTGCATTACCACATTGACGAGCATTTGTGTTTGATGGTGCAGTCTCCCTCGATGTAAAACATCTGTAAGATTATAAACCACTGCATCGTGAGAAAGTGCCTTCTCCAAAACCAAATGTTCTCTGCAATATTCAAACTTAAGTGTCTTCCCAGCCACAGAGGCAAAGTATCCAGCTACATAGGTCAGAATAGGATACTTGGAGTACAGAGCTGCTAAGTCATAGTCGATGATGTTGAGTAAAAAAGCTAGAACATAAAGCGAAATACTCTTCGCAGATGACTCGCACGCTGAAACCAACATTATATTTTAAAACACTTTGTAAGTTGTAACCCGTTCTAAAAATGCTTACTATGTCTCCTTGAGAATGCGGAAAATAGCGGAGTTCTTCACTATACTATCATCTTTCCGAGCACAATGACCATTTGGAAGTGCAAGGGTACAATGATAAAACGTTACTTTGGTAAAGTGTACTCCGGTGTACTGCCCGTACTCCAGGGTTAGGCAGTATCGCGATACAAATGTATTGCGATAGTATCTTAGAGATACATTTGAGTATCTGTATTTTTGTATCGAAATACATTTCCAGAATGTATCTGTATCTCAGTAGCGAAATACTTCTACGATGTATCGAGTGTAGCGCGATACTCCGCCAGGTTACACTTCTCGTTACACTTCTTGTTGAAAACCTGCTGCCGCGGAGGGGGGGGGGGGGGGGGGGGGGCGGGGTTCTGTTTTGCTTATGCAAATATGGCAATGGTGTAAAAGTTTCGCCCTTACCGTGCAGACGATGAGGAAGAACGTAGTAAACACAAATGCAACAAATAAATTAAAAATTAAAAATAAAAAAAAAAATAACAAAGAGGAAGAGAGGGTAAAAAAGAAAGGCAGTTAGGGGTAGACTCGCTTTTGTCGAGCTATCGTAGTTCTCCAGCCCCATGAGGTTAGACAGACAAGACTTTCTTATTCCTATCAGACAAAGTCGCTCTGATAGAATAGACGAAAGGATGGAGACTTGGGTGAGTTGGTTATTCATGCTTGGGTGAAACAGCGCACAAGACATTCACTCACAACAGGCACACACACACACAAAAAAAAAAAATCACACGTACACACCGCTGTGTACATGTACTTTTTTGTACTCCTGTACTCCTGTATCTGTATTTTTTATCATAAGAGCAAATATACCGAATAATTCATACGTACTATAGGTAGCTTGTAGCATTTGTCAGTCACACCGATGAAATGATTGGTCAGTTACGGCGTTTTTCTTTCAAATTCATCGCATTAAAACGATGCTAAAACGACTTCTTACATGTATTTATGTGCAGTGTCGGACACTGTTAGCGAGAACACGACGTCGGCGATTTTCAGAATGAAGGATATGCGTGGCACACGAACGAAGGACATATGGAAATTAAGGAATACGGCAAGAACTACGCAGCAACACTTTATCAGTAACTACCCGTGCATGTACGATCAAAATAAATTTAAGGCCACGTAATATATTTCAATTTTAAATAATAAGTACCGCTTTGTTCCTTCTGCTCGTGCAGATGTGCGAAGATGTTTGTTCTGCGTTGAAAGCATCACCCGCACGCTCGAAATCTTTGAGAACAAGGGCGCGATAAAAGCTGCCCGGCAGAGAAAACAATACGAAGAGATACCTTTGAAAGCCCACGTACTTTATTATTTATTTGAATGTTTTTATCCGCTCATGCACGACGGGATCATTTTTATATAGTGACAGGACTGGCATATTATGAATATATAAGCGTCACCGGGATGCTAGCGAGCCCGGCACTTACTCTATATTCCTTTCGATTGTTATTTTGCTTTGAATCTTCGCTTGTTTTTACACACCTGCTGCGGAACACACGTTTGGGACTGAAATGTAGCGAAGTTAAACGTCGTTCACTAATGTAGAAAAATGCGCTAACTAAAGCAATTACTGTTTTACAATGTTATTCAAAGAACATACTATTCGTTACGACCTAAATAACCAAAACGTTCCGTGTTATTATCCGGCGAAGAGGAAAAATGCACGGGCGTTTTCCCATAGGAATGCACAGGAGCACCGCAAAAGTAGACTGGTTGCTGTCTGCTTCAATTTGCGACACGGAAGTCGCATAGACACTAGCGCCAGTTGAACCTCTAGCCTACATTATAATAACTCAATGGGTTCTATTCGTATTTATATACCCTTTCCTTTCAAAAGTGATACGCCCATTGTTAGAAAGTCGGAATCACTGCTGAATGGCTGAACGACCGACACCGCGAAACGTGCAAGTCATTGCATGAGACAAGTAGCGTTTCTATATTTCGCTTTATCATACGCCGGCGCCAATCAAACAGCGTAGAAATTAGAAAGCGCTGTGTCACTGAGTTCAAACCTCTCTGTGTTTGTTTATGATTTTCAATCCAACCGAATACGTAAATTGCACCGTGACGTTGCGGTTTTAGTCCGCGTGTATATGTTTTGTCTCTGTCATTTTTAACGAATTCCAGAGCTTGCAACATACGGCAGACATCCGAAAGGGGTCGGTCATTAGAAGTGCCGCATTCACGAAGTTCACAAAGTTCACTCGCCGACATTCAACGTTGCAAGATTCAAAGCCTCGAGATTGTGAGAAGTTTGGTTTGACCGGATTGAACGTGTTGGTAACTCAAATTTTAATAAATCGAAAATTCCGATCCGATTTTTAGTTGGAGTTTGTCAAAGTTCTGAAATTTCAAAATTCGCGGGAGGGCTGAAGTTGACAATTTCGAACTTTCTTTTTAGCTGTCACGAATTGAAAAGAGCACTTCAAAAGGTTGAAAGCTCCTATCAGATTCCATAAATCATATTGCAGTGCAAACATTGCCCCAAAAGTGGATTTGGCTTAAAATGAGTGAATGACAGTCGAAAAATAAGAGCACAACTCTAGGGCAATAAAAACTGCATATCTAATTGTTAAGCTTTTCAGCTATCTGCTTTGCTTCAGCATTTGTCTTAGTGGCGTTCAGCACATCTCAATCTTCGTGCAATGTCCAAGGCGGAGAATTGTTTGAAAACATTTTACAAGTCTCGCAGTACTACCGGTGCCTACCCATCATGAAAACGGGTACGAACGTTGAGGCGAACGCCCCAAATCGTTACGAACTTCAGTATCTTAACCTTGCACTGCCAAATCAGAGACACTTTTATTTCTGCCATGTAACAACCAACTACTTATGCATCTGACACAAGTCTTGACACCTCAATTTAAAATATTTCACTATACAACTCGATCGATTTTGTATGTTTTAATGGTGTTTTATAGGTTACAAGGATAAGAAAAGCAGGTTCGCGATAATTCCTCAAAGATACCCGACTGATTTCGAGCGGGTCAGTCTACTAGACCTAAGCTCGCGTTTTCATGACTCTCGAAATTGTTACAGAACGCAGGAGACCAAGAAATTCCTGGCGTGCCGGAGTCAAGAACTTTCTGCATGCCTTTTTCAAAGTCGCTAAAAACAAGTTAACAGTGTGCAAGAGACAATAGCCACACGCCTAAAGTACTGACGCCACAAAAATGAAGCAATACAGAAAATACAGAAAGAACTGTAGGTTGACATTATTACACTCGTGGCATCAAGAGATGCAGCATGCTATAAAATACTAACACGGCAAAACAAATAAAGTAAAACGTATAAACAAAGGCAAGCTACATAGTGTCAACATGGCCTCAAATTACTGGGTAGAACACCAGGAGTGCTACTCGAGAAAAAGTAATGAAGCCTAATTTTATCTAGTAAGAAACACGCATCAATACATGTTGCAAGGCTGTGCAATAAAGAATTTTGTTCTGTAGGGGATTTAAGGTAACTATTGTACTAAAATGATTAAACTGAATGCATCGGAAGTAGACGAAGACCGTCGTATGTGTTTCTCGTCGTTTTATTCTCTTGCAAATGCGAGGGATGGTCGGCACCATAAATCTTCCTACTCAAAATACAGTGAAACAGTTTTAGCCCCGATAAATTAAGTCTTGTGCACAACAACTCAGTATTCGACAATGGTAGCATATCAGCGATATAATGGTGACTTTGTATCTCTAGCACAAATAATATTCTCTAATTTTGTAGGCGTTCCGTAAGTACTTTTCGCAGTCGAAATTTCTCTTCATACGATTTGCACATTCCTTACCCTTTATTACCTGCTTTGTGATTACTTCTCGGATTTAAAATGAAGCTAACATATTGACATGCGCGCAAGTTGGCAGTATAATTTTTAAAAGATCAAACGGAGGAAGGTACGGCTAGAGGACATGTCACCATGCAGGAAGACAACCAGTAAAGAGGACGCAAGAGCTGAAAGAGAGGCGGCCTACAGTGCAGTCTCGGTAAGGTCGCGGAAAATCTCCAGGAAGGAAGGCCAAGAATCTAGTTTTCTTTTTCCGTTTGCAGGGGGAACGTGTCATATGAATGCGCGTGATTTGATTGTTAGTTTTATTTTCTCCCGTCGGTTAATCTACCAGATCTGTGAAGTTTGCATCCGTATAAACTAAAGTGCTAAATAAAGTTTCACTAAGCTGACAATTAGATCTTTACACAGTATTCCAACTTCCTGATAGGTGAGTGTTTGGTAGAATGGTCAGATGATATTTGTTTATCTTCGTTAGTAATAGTCGACATATATTATAGATATAATAAAGCGCATAATTAAAAGGTGATTGATTGCAGGTAAATGAGGGGCCTAAAATATAAATCTACAAAGAAAGAGCGGCCCACACCCATCTTTTTAGCTGGAAGTTAAGAACCTGTAAGTCTACAGACAGTTACGACACACAGGCATAAAGTTAGTTTTTTGGAAGTTAAATATATATTGCAACTGATGATTCGCAGCCTGGGTCTTCTGAATGCTAAGCAGGATGATTATGTTTGTCGGGTGATTATAGAAGCGGGGAAGGTTAGAAGAGTTTAGGGAGTTGAACTCTCCCCAGAGGAGCCTGACAACCCCTAAAATAGATGCACATCCAATGCATCTACAAAACGGTTACCCGAACGTGACAAACTCCGAGCACCTGCCATCAAAGTGGATGTTCTCCGCGACCCGGGACACACGCACTCTAAAAAAAAATAAAAAAAAATCTAGTTGTAAAAGTGCGTGTAAAGTGTAAAAGGCTTGTCCATATTTTGCATCCTAAAAAGGTTCATTTGAGCACCCGCTAAAATTAATCTTCGTATAACACCCATATGGGGATCTTTTAAATTCCTTTTTTGATACGAATGTTCTTTGTCAAAAAAACTTTATTAAGTTATTTTGAGCTCTTTCTGATAAAGCAAGTCTTTATAGACAACCATTCAAGAGTCCTTTCAAGCACTTTTTTTATAAAACGCTTCTTCATTAAGAACCTTTGAGAAGTTGTTGTGTGCTCGTTTTGCGATGAATCAGTTCCCATAAAGAACCCTTATTGAGTTCTAAGATCTTTTTTGGAAAAAACTTTTCTTCATAAAGAAGTTTTGAAGAGCTGTTTTAAGCACTTTTTCTACTATGTCATTTCTTTGTGAGGCACATTTGAAGAGATTTGAAACAGGAGATGAGGGATAAAAAAGGGGCAGTACACAACACTCCTAAATTAGAAGCGTGTTGTGGGTTACCCTTTTTTGTTATCTCCCATTTCAAATCTCTGCACGGTGCCTCAGGATGATTCATTTATTAGAGAAAGTGCTTAAAAAGAACTCTTTCATGACTTTTCTTCATGAATTGATGCCTCAAAAAGCGAATAAAAACTTAGCCTTTTTAATATCTTAAATACGGCCGAAACTGGTTTGGAACAATAGGGCTTTTCTTGTGGTGCTCTACCTCCATTGAAAAATTGCTGGCTTCGATTGTGCTTCAGGAGCACATTTATTAATTCTGTTTATGTCAATATTAAGTATAAAAGTGTAAGGAAATATGTGTTTGTAAAACAAAGAGACAATAGAATCTCCAACTTGTCACAGGCCATAGGTGACATCAACAGATAAGGTAAATAAACATGGTTAAATATGCGCACAGAAAGACAAGGGCTGAGAGGAGAAATACGTAGACAACAGACAAGCGCACACCCTTGTATTTGAAGGATGAAACAAAAAAATGTAACCGGCGGAATCATTTCGAGTGAAGGCCACACAGGAAGGGGCCCACCAGCTCGAAGGGCATTCGAGTTCAGCCATGCGAGAAGGATTTAAAAAAAATAAACGTTATTAAAAAAATGACCAACCATTCCACTCTGTGAAGGTAGTTGACCAGCAAAGCTGTTTAATGGACGGCACAGACGTGAAACAGAATTTTGAACAAAGGTACTGTAGTGTGCGGACTACATAAATATTTAATACATAAATATATACATCTAAAAAGCGTTAAGCGGCCAAGTGGCGGAGCTGGGACGAACGTCATTTCCAAGCTGCCTCGTGCTGCTCGTTTCTTCTTCCTTTTCTCGCGCCGGCTGATCACTGCATATCCCCCCTTAGCTTGGAGGCGCAGTGGCCAAGCGTTTTTTTTTTTTTTTTTTTAACGTTAAGAACAACAGTGTTACGCACAGTTTTTATGGGGACCCCTGGTCGATGTCGGATGAGAAGGAGGTGGGGAAGGCGGTGTTGCGGTTGAGTCCAGGTAGGCTGGCTTGACTCGCTCGATAGCTACAACTTGTTATTTGTTCTTAACAAAGATCCTGAACGTCTTTGTATCTCTCTGTACAACGGGGAATGGACCTTCATATGGAGGTTGGTGTGGCGTGTTGACGCCCTCGTTTCGAAGAAAAACGTGTTTGCACTTTGCGAGATCAGTACTGATGAAAGTGCTTCCGTGTGGAAGGAACTCGTGAAGCTACAGGGCGCAAGTCCTGCATCAGGAGCCGCAACCGATGAACATAATTTTCCGCGCTGGCAATTGGGGGATTGGTGGCTTTGCGAAAGAATTCTCCTGCTATGCGAAGGGACGTCCCATATACAAACTCGGCTGCGCTACAGTTCAGATGGCTCTTGAACGCTGCCCGGATGCCGAGCATAACCAAGGGAAGGGGCTCTATGTCGACGCGACAGATTGGACCAATACTTACGCATTTTTGCGGCGATGATTTCCGCGCTCACCTGCAAATGAAAGCTGCTCTCTCATATGTTATATCACAGTACAATACATTTGGCTTTTTCTTTAAGCCGAGGCTACATCCACGCGCGGGACGTAGCCAAGTCGGGAAAAGTTAAGGCTCCATCCACACAAAAGGTCACGCGACTTATGATATAACGACAAAATTTGTTTTTATGCACATATTATGCTGTCTCATGAAAAAATATGGGACATAAAAATAAAGAGGTTAGATTTTATTTTTGTATTAAAGTTAATGTGTCACCTGACCTTACAAATTTTTAGACAATTTATCCATTTTTTGCGGTTTTCTAAAACTAATAGCAAAGATCATGCGCCATAAAAATAGTATCAATAGATATCTTTATAGTTATGTTGTCCAGGAGTCACACACACGTGTGGGAGGCGTGCGTGCCATCCGTGCGTGTGGGCGTGCAGCAATGCGGTGCGGGTGCGGCTACCTCGTAGGGGTGCGGCCTCCGGGGCTTTCGCCCATGTGTGCATCGCTGGCGACGTGAGGCAGTGAGGCTTCGTTGTGTGCGGTTGGCTTGGTTCGAGGCGTTTTAGCGCGAGCTTATGTGCATAAAAGGGGACAAGTGCGAGCTCACCGCTCCATACGTTTTTGTCTTGCGCGCACGCTCGCTAACTCACAAAGATTGCGAGAGAAGGGAAAACATGCATTAGGCCCGGTAATAACAAAAGTACTGAGAGCGTTCAATCGAGGAAACTGGGCAAAATATTCCAGAAACAGTTTATTCCGTGACAAATAAAACAGTAGCCGATGCACAGGTGCTACTCGTCCACGAGATCACCGATGAACACGAAGCCCTTCTTGCGGCAGAACTCCTGCAGGAGCCACTTCACGTCTCTGTGCCGATCATTCAACGCCTGGATCTTGGCACTCTGACTACGCTGACACTTCAGTGAAGAGAGCCTGCATGTTCTTTCGCCTCAGAAGGACGGTAGAAAAGGCGATCTACATAGTAGGAATGCGTTCCAAGATCTGAGCGCCCAGCCGACGGTACTTGTCAATGTACGCGCTGGCACAAACGCTGGTGTTGTGTGTGCCTACGTGCAAAATGACAGCATCAAAATCGAGCAGGAAGCCTCGATCCTAATGCCACTTCGACCCCCGATTGTTGATTCGATGAGAAATACTAGAACAAGTATTTCACCATCGAACCCACGGCAACCAAAACTCGAGGCGTGTCAGAAGCGCTACACAAAAAACCAAACTCTTTCACAAAAAAAAAAAAAAAAAAAAAAAATGAGAGAAGATTGAAGGAGAAGTGGCTCCGTCCACGAAGGAAGTGACGTAGTACGCCGGAAGTGACGTAGTACGTGGGTGGAGACCTATCTCCTCCCTACTTGGCTACATCCCCGCGCGTGGATGTAGACACTCCCTTTACTTTTCGTTGCGGCCGCTATGCAAATCGTCCACTGGGACGTTTTATTGCTGTCGTGACAAATTGAACCAACTCAACTTGACTGGAGGTTGAGAGATATTTTATTGACAACCGGAAGTGCACGGAGCACACCACGCTCCACTTCGATGGGGTCCAGCCGCCGCCGCGACCAACGGACGAAATCCATCGGTTCTGCAATTCGGCGACCGTCGGAAATCTGAGAAAATTGTTGATCGATGCCTGTCATCGTAAAACTATGTGTGTGTAAAGGGGTGTCCAAACAGGACACTACAAAACGTACGACTCCGACAAATCGTGGAAATTGAAGCGGGCTTGAAGCGGGCGCATCCGCTTCAATTTTCACGATTTGTCGGAGTCGTGCGTTTTGTAGTGTCCTGTTTGGACACCCCTTAATACGCCAAGGGCTTACCGGTGAAAGGTAACCCCCGCTGAACAAAAGCCAGTCCGATTGCGACAGCCGACCACGCTGCAAGCGCCCATCCCGTAGCCAGAGGAAATTAGCGTCTCGGCCACCGTTGTCCCGGCGACGCCGGGCTTTCGTTTTCTCTGTTGCGGCGATTGCCCTGATTGTCCCGTGTACCAGCAGCGGTGTGTCGTCTGCTCGTGATCCGCCTCAGCCTCGCTTGCACCTTTGCATTTAATTGTTTTATAATCTTAACCGCTTGCTTGCTTCACGCCTAGCCTTCGATCTGATAAAACCTACCGGACGGAGCGCGCGCAAGCCTGCAAGGAATCCTTCTACAATGAACCATACTACTCGCACGTGACATGTGGCGCGCATCAATTACCAGAGAGATCTGGGGTGCTATGTTGCGCTTTTTGGACTCCCAGGAGACTAGGAAGAGGGAAGTGACGTCAACGACACAGCAAACGCAGATTGGATGTTGACAGAAGAAAACGAAATCAACACCCAATCCGCGTTTGCTGTGTCGTTGACGTCACTTCCCTCTCCCTAGTCTCCTGGGAGTCCAAAAAGCGCAACATAGCACCCTTGCGGTCACGTTGGGCACAATATCGTTTAAACGTTTCATGACTACGCTTCACCAATATTGCAACGTGTCCCCTCCTAGTATTTGTAACCTCCTTGGCTCCGCGTGGGCAGGGTGTCGAACCGAAATGTTTTTCGTTCCGGTTTTCGTTCCGTTTCTGGAAAAATGGTTTATCTCCGGTTCAATTCCGGAGTGAAAACATAAAGGTACAAACCAGCTCGAACCGGTTCGTACTCATAAAAACAATTGACGGCAGCAAAAGATAAACCATGCATATTCTATAAAAGTGTTACATATAAAAAGAACAGGTTCGCATTACTGCGTGGAACGAACGAGCTAGTGCTGGGGCACCTCGGGACGTGGGTGAAAGCACAGTTCAATGTCAGGCAGCTGACCGAGGAAGCAGGACGTCGTGAAGCCTATCCGGGGAAAGACGGCACCTCTGAGACGATAAAACGAACTTCAGTGCAGAAAGGGCTCGCTCCACGCTCACCTGGGTCGCAGGCACTCCCAGGGCTACTTGCCCCAATGCGTAGTTCTGGATAGCGTTCCCTTCTCTCCGCCCAAAACTGCAACACGTTAGCGTCCTTTGAAAGCCGCGGCCCCTTGTCTAGTATTTCCAGGGGGCATGCTATATCAAGTGGGTTACTGGTACATCGACCGTGCACGCCAGCATCAGCCTCTCTTTCCATAAGGAGCGTTTTCAGGGCGTCTTCCGAATCATCTGGATCCGCCGCAAGTTCAGAAGAAAGGGTAGAAACAGGCTCGCATTGCAGAGCTGTGATTCGCCTCCAAGTCTTTGTCAAATGCAATGTGGCCTGGTACTTTTGTTCAGGGATGAGAAGAAGGTGGTAGCGGGAATCCATGTACACTGCTGCAGAGAAGACATCCGTGTCAAGAAGATGTCGTTCCCTCTTTTTCATTGGGCGCGTTCAGTAGCGACCCCGGAGTCAACGAGTCACTGACTCCTTCCACTGGACGGCCAAAACTCACTTCCGGTGCACGTAATTCCGGGGCTTCGGAGTCAAGCTCCGAAGCACCGAGTTTGGAGACGGTGCACATAGAGTCAAAGGAGCTAAACATGACGTTATTTCCTAACTGGTGACGGTTTCCGGCGCTTAAGAAGAAAAAAAAATGGCGGGATAAGCTGCGTCGGTTCTGTCGCGGGTGTGCGGTTTCCTCGTTTTTGTTAATGAAAAGTGCTCAAGGTAAGACGAACAACGCGTTGGAATTTCTTTTTCAGGTAAGACTTTTTCGGAAAATGCATTGGACCGTATTTTGTTCGGTTTGAATATGCTAAAAAACAACGTAAACGCAAATTTGACGCCGTGTCTTGATCGCCGTTGCGCGGAAACTCGGTGAATATCGACGATAGTCGTGTCCGCGCTCAACAGAGCAAGGCAGGGTATGAACGGGACTTTGGTAGCCGGTTGGGCACTCACGCAGAGCATGATCCCGATTGATGTTTTGTTTGCGCAGCTAAATCGGGGTGCACGTTGGCTGACGCTCGCTTCGGCCGACAAAACCTTGATCGCCGAGTGGGCCGAACTTCCCGTGTGTATACGAATACATTTTATAGGAAGTTTGTTACGAAGGGCAGAACAAACGTATGGCCGTATAATAGTATCGCAACCGGCGGCGTAGATTCGCCGAGCTCTATATTTTGCGTGTGCTGACAACGTTTTTGTCGGTTTTTATAACAGTAGCTGACCTTAGCACCGCCAAGCGGAGGGCTCGATCGCGTTGCATCGCTTCGAACACCAGCGCTGAAGTGTACAGTCACTCGGTTTTTCTTTAACGGCCTTGTCAAGACATCTTCAATACCGGCTTCAAATAAAAGCGATCGTGCTCGCCATCGTCTGCTTCCAGTTTATTCGGAGACCGTCTGGCACAGGAGAGGAAGCGGAAATTGCGTAGAAGCAGGTTTGGAGCCGCGGTTGTTTTTTTTTGCCGTTCAGTAGGCGCTCCGAGGACTCCGACTCGAGTGACTCCGTTCGGAGCTGAGGGAGCCGCTACTGAACGCGCCCATTGACTGGACCAAGGCCTTTGCTAATGGCGAAAATATCTTGGAAGTGTCCGTGGAACATCTCAGCCATGCTCCGTAGAAATCTCCTATAGTGAGCTGTTCCTTCTGCAATTTCTTCTTCGCCACTTCTGACGGGCGAAGCGATACTGGGAGCATTTCGACTTCCGCTCATACGCCTTCAGTCAACCTATAGCTTTCTTATTTTTAGAGGAACTCTCCAGCGAAGCCTCTTAGTTCAAGTAGCCTGGTGAGCGTATGCTGCGTGGACATCCCCCGCGTTGGACAATCAAGCACTGGTTTCTTCAACCCTAGCTTCAACCCAAACCAGCCGAACCACCAAGCCGAGGGCCTCGCAGAAAAGCAAGAAAAAAAAAAACTGGCACAAAGTTTCACGCTAAGGTGGACTGCAGTGAACGCTAACAGCTCGCCAGAATATCCAGCGCAAGAGCCTATTCGCGTCCCCAGCTCGACGCTCGCCCTCCCGCGGCGGGAACGGGAAGCGCTCTAGTGAGGGTCCCCTGATTCTCCTGCTCAGCGGGCATGGCGGAACTGCTCGCAATCATGGCTCGCGAAATGTCGTTTCCGAACGCAAACAACACTCTTCACTGTTCCAACGTAGTGCTGCAGCCGGTATAGGATTGTCCCTTACTGGAGAGTTTTAATATTGCGCTTAGATGCAAACGCAAGCGGTGTGCGTTTGCGTTAGAGTTGCGTGCCCCACGTTGTGCGTGTGCCTCATCGCCATGCGCCATCCAAGACCGCGATTTTGGGCTCCGCGCACGCGCAGTGTGGAACGCGCGAAGCTAACGCTAACACACAGGGCTTGAGTTCGCTCGCATAAGCAATATTAAAACTCACTACTGTTTCACCGGCTTCCAACGCCAACGAAACGTGCTGCAGTGAGCAGACGTGCAAACAGGTAGGCGTTCCTTCGAACTGGAAAGGCTGAGATTGGCGAAACGACGGCGAGCAAATACAAAAGTAAATAAATGTTATAAAAAAAACTAGTAATAAAAAAAAAAGTTTTTTTTCTTTTTTAACTTTTGGGCATTTGGTCTGGAAGTATATTGGCGGCGACATTGGACGTTTCGCCGATTGTCAAAAGCCGCGACTTTGATAGCACAATATACTTTACCCACAATTAATGTAATTTTACATGAATTTCTCAGATTACCTAGAATGCTTTCATTGATTTTAGACTATTTTTATTTTATTTGTAATTAAAATGCAGGAATTGGAACCAGTGATGATACTTAGCACAGTTTTCATTGTCATATTTCTTTCTGTGTTTAAAATTAGATCATAAGCAACAAATTACATTAGAGCTTGAAGAATTACTTATTCAAATATGTGAATTTTAATATTATTATTTTTAATACAAATCGCGGCAATGTATGCCTCAAATTAACGCCAAGATCACGAGAATACTCTTTTTAACCATAATAGTCTTTCCAGAAAGGTATAATTTTGTTTATTTTAGCATATGAAAAACTCTGACATAGTTATCAAGACAGACAAACAGTTAAACGCTGGATGTAATATGAAGTCCTACGCATCACGCGGTGCTATAACACACACACACACACACACACACACACACACACACACACACACACACACACACACACACACACACACACACACACACACACACACACACACACACACACACACACACACTTCAGCTGTCTGACTCGGATTCCTTCTTGGGTTGTTGCAGTGAGAGCAGCGTTTATTAGTTTATGTGTTTCGTGGACAAAATCTAAAAATTGGAATTATTCACTTATCCTTGTGCTGGGATAATTGTCATTATTTTCCATGACAATTATCTGAGCGAGAAAAAGGCAGCGAGAACGCACAGATATCAGCACTGATTTTTTCAACAACTACGAATATCAGCCTGGATCGAACAGTATGTCACAAAATAAAGTCTCCGCGAACAACTTTTCTAAGTAAATAATTACGATATGAGACACATCTTGAGTCATGAAAGAATCCGAAATTAAGACCTCTGTCGAGAAATTAAATCCAAAATAGAGGTAAGTTTCGGTTTCGCTCCAGAATTAAAACGCGCATTCTTCCGTAATTAATACGCTAAACACCGTTCTTGTTTTCAGGTTAAAGAGGTGACCTGCGCTCAGAAAACATTAGCTTCCTCGTATTCCCATAAATAATTTTCATCGCTTAGTGAAGCCAGCACACTAGACAGGCTCAACAGCGGCACGCATCTCTGACCCTCAGTAAACCCGCCATCTTGGAAAATAAGTGGCGCCACCTATAGCTAGTTGAAGTCGCGAATATTACCGGTTGAGCAGCGACGCGCGGAACGTGAAGTCACTTTGTACGATCATAGCGCTGAATTTTGAGGATGGTTTGTGGGATTGGCCGCGGTCCATTATCGGTTGAAGCTGAGCATAAGCAACGAGAGTCGTCGTGTCTCTGAACGCGCCTGAGAGTCTGGACAGTGTAGCGGCAACTCGCGAGGCACGTCAATCGCCCGCCGTTGGTTAAAAAAAAAGAATGAACACGAGAACGCACTTTGAGGGTAGAAAGGAAGCAATGCTCAGAAGGGCTGTGCGTCTTGGAAGTTTGTGTTTCTGAGGAGAAAATGTGTTGGTCCTTACTGTTTCTGCTACCGGAGATCGAAGCTGTTTTGCTATTTTCTGTAGTTGTAACTGTTAATTGAACCCTCCTTCCCTTCCTGGTGCTAGACTTTAGTTTCGGTCAGATCATAAAATCTGCTGAGTCCTTTTAAAAGCAGATTATATGCGCGACCGTACGTCAACTAGTACAGGTTCTAAAACATCCATCGGCCTTTGTATCGCTTTATTATTCGATCAGTTCTACAATGAAATCAAGGCGTTTAAAGTAAATCGCACACAACTCTACAAAATTAAAGACAAAAAAACGCCAAACAGATCCCGGACTAAACGCCAAAAAACGAAAAACAAAGGACAACGAGAGGTATAGACAACACTAGGCGTGTTGCCTGTACCTCTCTTTGTCCTTGGTTTTTTTTTCTTTTTGACGTTCAGGTCGAGATGAAAAACAAACTAGCCCAACTCATCGTTTTGCCACCAAACAGGCTCATTAATTTGTCACTTTTGCTGACGTACAAATTGGGTATGCTCTAGTGATGATAAAGTTTCTTTGATGAACCATTTTCGGTCCCCAAGAAAAGGTTGGGACGGATGTGGGCATTTGTTAAAGAAAAACGTAAGACCAGAAATCCCGGAAAATTTATAGTTACTGGGCTAATTTCGTTCGAGTTCTCGAGAGAAACTTTATAAATTATGTAGACTGCCGTTATGTAAGAACCTGATAATGGAAAGTTACAGAGCTTTCCGCTACCTATTTTTCTTGATTTTGAATTACCACACGAACGAAACACCGCAAATATAATTTATCAGTTTTGCCCAGGAACGAAAAAAGAATTATTTCGATCCCGTTCAACTCCGGTTTGCGCGAAAATATTTTTGTTGTTGTTGCATTTTTTGGTTTATTATTTAGGTTACTGTGTTTTTTCGCCACGCACTTTTCACGTGACCTGACTGCGCGTATGAACCGAAAACCGCAAGGAAAATATAGCGGTTCCGCTCCGGAGCGGCAAAAATTATTTCGTTCCGGTTCAACTCCGGTTAGCACAAAGATAACGTTTCTTTTTTTTTTTTTTTTCGGTTTTCGGTTTGCGGTTTGAGTTCGGTTTAATACCCTGCACGTGGGTCCCGCAATCTGGAGACGGCCATCTTACCCGGTGTACGTAGCGCTGCTGGTACTGCTCCGGGACTTCGCTGTTTCCAGCGGCTTCGTTTGCTCGTTTGATAAAGTTAGTGGTCAAAAGGTCAATGCAACCGAAATGTTCTGCACGTTTGGACTGGGAGACGGAATTACAGGCGGCCTTCGCTGCCGTTGAAGCTCAAGCAACTCTACAACATTTATTAAACAACGTGCGCGGCGTGCTCGAAAAACAAAGTAGAAAGAAGATTAGTCGGGAGGGCGAAAGCTTCCTCCCGTCTGCCTGGAGAAGAAGAAAAACGTCTCGTTCTTCCCTTCTTCTTGTGTCCGCTTGGGGGCGCGTCAGTAGAAGGGAGTGAATTGCGCCGTTGCTACTACCTTTTTCCTCCATTTTTTCTTCGAGTGTATGCGGGCGCGCACCGTCGTCTCAAGCGGTCCCTGCTTGAAACGTCAATGCATTAAAGGCCCTTCCCGTCACATTTCTAACTTCCGGTATGCATGTGTACATACAGCTTTTCGCGACACATATTCGACGTGCTCTTTTTTCACCTTTAAGCGAAAACTGTAAACATATTTTTATTTTCGGTTTCGCTCTGGAAAGAAACAAGTTATAACATGTTGCCTGAATTCCCATTTTTTTAAAGCGCTTCTTTTTAGTTTTGGCCCCGGCTAGGGCTCATCTCGTACTCTCAAAGGGAAATAACCGCGTTGGCGCGTGTACATGGGAAGCAAATATGTCCGCGATCGTGCTCCTTGGTTTTCGTTGTCAGGAGCTACTTGCCATGCTTCTGAGGTTTTTGAACACTTAAAGCGACGCCAATGAAGAATCACTTACGTGCGAAGAAGTAGGGAAAGCGGCGAAAGAAAAAGCCCTAGCGAACAGAAAGTTTACGTTCAGATTTATGGAAAAACATAGTGCGCAGTTTTACTAGCACGCATTCCGGCGAGATTTCGAGCCGGAAGTACTTCCGGTAAAACCGCGTATAGACCATTTAACTAAAGTGTCTATTATATTCAGACGTGGAGCGTGGCAAACGCGGCGTTTTGCAGTGAACACCGATTTTGATTGGTCGCAGATATCGAGTTCCTGCTCGCCGGCCAATGAAAGACCCAAGTTCTGTGATACGTTACGTTCGCTGCGCTCAACGTCGGAGTATAACAGAGCCCTAAGTGTACTCAGGGCGGCGCCATTTTGATCGACCGCGGCTTCGTTTCTATACATCAGTGACTTTCAACGTTTTCGTCGTCGTAAAAAAGTGGGATGGCACGCGCCCGATCCTGATATTAGACGACAAACCGGCCGTCCATTCGGCGACTGTTACTCGGAGTGTGCATTGTGTAGTGTACTGCAGAGGTGGCCGAATTTCTCATTTATTGCAATTAAATTACATTACGAATTATTTTTCTAAAAACGACTGAAATGTAATTAAATTACGTTACAATTACCACTTCACGAAAGTATTGCAATTACAAATTACCGCATAAAAGTAACGAAATTACTTTCAAATTACTGTTTTATATATATTAAAGGAAGAGCGAAACAAAAAGAAAGAAAGCACTCTGCTCTGCATTTGCAAAGTAACAACCGCCAACCCTACATCCTGCCAGTAGGCAAAACCAAGGACAGATAAGACGAACCAGCATGCCCTCCCAAACCGAGTCGACTAACCTTGGGTTCACGTTTTTCCGAAATACCTACTGCGCACGCTGTCGATCCTTGGATGCGTCTGGGTTCGGATTGCCTTGCTCTTGATTATTCCTGTGGGCTGTGTCTTTTTTGTATGAATTTCGGGGCAAGATAATCTTCAAGGGGAACAAAATCCATGTTTGGGGAAGCCTATTCTTGGTCACAGCAACACAGACCCAGCAGGATTTAGGTGGCATGACCCTCTCGTCCGACCTAGAGTGCCTTCAAGCAACGCGCACATAAAGGCACACGGTCCGACTTTTACACGAGCCAGCGGCCACAAACAAAAACCGCATTTTTCCTTTCTTTTTTGTTATTTTTTAAAGGAGCTTTATTTGTTTGCAAATGCAAGAACTGCTTTCTTTTTGTTCATTTCCGGGCAAATAAAAAAAATGCCTGAAATATAAAAAAAAAGTAATTACGATTTTAACTGCAATTACAGCCCACTAGGGTAATTTATCACATCACTAAATTACCCGCATCGAAGAGCAATGAGATGCATTACAAATTACTCTCAAAAGTAATTTAATTACTGTAACTAAATTACATAGAAATAATGGAAACAGCGCGCAAACGACAAGGACGGGAGGAAAAGGAGTACACAGGACGAGCGCTGAACTGACAACTGAATATTTATTGAAAAGGACCCAACGAAGAAAACACCCACAAAAAAACACACTCGCATCAACACGTGTCCATGAAAGTAATCTCCTTCTTATGTAAATGCACAGAAGTTTGACTCACGCAGTTCTGTTCCCCTCCTTCTTCCATACGCTTCTAAAATTTCCCTGGCTGTTTTATCTGCTCCCCTCCCCATGATTGTGATCTTATTGAAATCAGGATGACATTTGCATGTTCCGCAGTGCAGGGGCAAATGCCCTCCTGCTGTTGAACGAAGCGACCAGTCATGTTCGCGTGCCCTTTCATTTATGCAACGGCCCGTCTGTGCGATGTAAACTCTTCCACAGCTTAACGGGATCCTGTACACCACTCCGATCGCACATTCCACGTACTTCTTTCTGTGGTTTACAGTGCATTGGTTCCCACCCCCCCTCCTCTCGGCTACTTTAGAACAAAGGTGTGCCAGCTTACGAGGCGCCGAAAACACGACAGGGATATCAAACCTCCCCGCCACCCTTTTCAGGTTGTGGGAAATTCTGTGCTGATACGGGATAACCTGAGGTCTCTTGCTAGGTCTATCCAACCGCTGATGAGGTCCCCCCTTAATCTTCCTCAACAGCATTTCCGCTACCGCCAGCAAAACAGAAGAAGGGTATCCCCCTGCTGCAAGCCGCACTGTCTGCTGTTCAAAGCTCTCTGCCATAGAATGGGGACAGGACTTATCAAGGGCAGCCTGCATACACGAAGACGCTATGCTTCGTTTGACGAGCTTTGAGTGGGCGGAGTCGAAGGGCAGAAGTCCCTTTTTCGTACGAGGATGGTAGGCCCAACATACGTGACTTCCTGTGAACTGTAGTTTTAAATCTAAATACTGGAGGCAGAACCCATCTTGGAGTTCATGAGTAAACCTCAGTCCCCCAGAGTTTTTTGCAAAAACTTCCATCACCTTTTTGACAACCTGATCCTCGAGGACCCCCCCAGACGATTTAGTGAGCACGAGGTAATCGTCCACATATCTGAACACTTTCCTAACGCTGTTTCCGTCCAAATTTTCTACAATAGCTCGATCGCACATGGCCAAATAAATGTCGCAGAGAATGGGCACCTCTGGCGCACTGGTACCGTCGAAAATCGACTTACTGTTTTGAGTTTTTTTTATTTCCTCAAGACTTCATACTGGAAAATTTATTTATCGCATTAGCAAAACTTTAATGTTAAGAACGCCAGTCTCATATCTATGAAAGAGTCAAATCTTCCTCTACCGGCGCAGTTGGGGTGACCGAAGTCACCAACATATTGTTTGAGTTAACTTGTGAACTTGTTAGTAGTTCAGTTTCTTATTTTTTTATTTTTTTCTGTGTGTGTGTTTGGGCGGAGGGGGGGGGGGGGGGGGGGTTGCGTTTGCCTCCTTTCGGGTCGTCTGCGTTTAGTTTTGTAAAGCAGCGCTTAATATTACCAGAAACGCTTGCATCCCTACGCTGCGCACGTGCTGACCCCGCAGTTTTTAACAGTCTTTGCGAAGGAGCTGACGACGTTTCTAGGGAAAGGGTAAGCGTTGCGCTCTGGTCCGAGAGGAACTATTTCTCTCTCTCTCTCTCCCTTATGAAGCCTCTCGATAACATAGGCTGCATGCAATGATATCACTACTAAACGCCGTTCCTCTTCCGGTATGAAAGTGTCTGGCGAAAATTGTTGACCATCTGATCAACAATTTTCGCCAGAGTAGTCATAAACGACGCAAATAAAGAATCGCTGGCGAGCGAAGGTAAATGGATCAAGCAGGGGAAAGGGTTCGCTAGCGCGTTCGAAAACAATTGACCTACCGGAAGTGAAACGGCCCTTCGTAGAACCGCCTTATGTCCGCAACTTGAAGTGCCATTGACTTCTTTATAGCCGTCACGTGTTTTCTTTGTGCTTCAAGACCGTAATCTTAAAACAGAAGAACGTTGCACATCATCTCTGGTGGGCACAATTTTCTGCAGCTTTTTGCGTTGTCCTCGTTTGCATCACCGTCTCTTCATTGAACCAAATTCGGTGTGAGTGCAACGAAATATTTTGTTTATGAGGCCTTACAACTTCCTTTTTTATCTTTTCTGCAAAGAAATGAACTCTGTTAGAAGTTTTATATTCGTCCAGTTAACTCGAGGCTCCTTACAAAAAAAGCATTACCATCGCGCCGCAATTTTACATCTGATCCTCCTTCTCCGCCCTTGTAGAAGCTTTTCCGAGATTTGACATAAATCTTGTAACTGTGCACACTCTCAAAAAAAAAAAAGTGTATCTTTACACCCTTTGTCCCATAAAAGACACCCCAAAACTTCAGTTTGACTTACAGCGAAATGACGTCAAACTGACCGTACCTACTTTCAGGAGAGGCTTGATAGCCGTGTGGCACAACTTTAAAAATAACTAATAACCGTGTTGCTGACTACAAAAAAAAATCGTTTTTTTTTGGCCATCACTGCAAAACCTCAGTGTTTTCTTTCTGTGGTTTTTGATAAGTACTTTAGCTGTTTAATAAGTTATATCGCACAGTTATCAAGTCCCTCGTAAAATGTGGTGTCGTCTGTTCGATTATAGTCCACTGTATGTCGAACTGAAGTTTTGGGGTGCATTGTATGGGACAACATGGTGTAAGGTGGCACTCTTGTTTTTAGAGTATATTAGTGCCAAGCATATACTATATTCTGTATGATATACTTCGGGCTCAGAAAAAAGCTCCAGTGAACTGGAAATTCATTCCCGTCGAGTTTCTGTTTCTTTTATTTATTTGTAAATACTGCTGATGTTTTTCGGAGGTTGGGACTAGTACATTTTGGCGTAGAACAAGCCATACAAAAGTCAGTATAATAAAATTTAGTAAGCGCACAATAGTAGTATGGAAATGCCACAACAATAATATAGTAAAAAAGCTCACTGTCAACTTTACATGAATTAAATTGGGATTAAATCAGCTCCCGAAGGATGCATTTAGGATTGATTTAGCGTTAATACTTGATGCACGATGTAATAGCACACCCGAAAGGCACACTCTGAAGACATATGCACGCAAAAGATAAACACTCATTCAGTACTACCTAAAACATGAAACATAACCAGCTCACCTGCACACTTTCGCTTCTTGCAACTCTTTGAGCACTATGACACAGCATCCTAAGGTTTGTGTTTGAAAGATGCAAATGGCAATAAAAGTAACCAGGCCGTCTGCTTGTGAAGTGAGATGCTTAAAATGGCATGATGTACTCAAAATGAAACCTGCTAAAGCCGCTGTTTGGGCGAGTTGGTTGTTCATGATGTTCGACGTAACAGCGCACCCGACAGACAAGCATTCCAAGGACACAAGCGGGTCCTTTACAACCAGACGTCCTTGTCACAATGATCGCCACTTCCACCTGCCAAGCACGGACCTTCGGATACTTTACCCCAGCGATGAGTGAGTGTGTCTTTTTTGTATGCTTGTGTCCTTGTAGATGGTTGCGCAAGTTTGTGTCTAATTTACGATAGCGAAAGAGGAACAAAGGAGACAACCAGACAACACAGGCTTTCGACTTGTAACAAAACATTTACTCGTGTCACCTTGCCCGCCGAAGCTCGACGGGGGAGTGTCGGGGAGGACGGGAGGGAGGGTGGTAGGTGGGAGAAGCGGGATCCATGTGGCCTTGCCAGCAGTGAGGCGCACACTACGGAATTTAGGGGTCTGCTGTGTGTCATTCGACACGTCACCGCTACATGGAGCCCTGTGTGCCGGCGGTGCTTCCTTGGGGATGGAAGGGAAGGGGGGGGGGGGGGGGGGGGAGCGGCTAAATTCGGCCACGGCCGCTTCTACGCCCCACAACATGCGAACAAAAACTCCGCGGAACTTCTTGTTCGCGTTATCTTTCTTTTTTAGAAAAAATAGTGCGAACCATAACTTCTTGTCGTAACCTCACCTGTTCACGCGATTACTGCTCCGTAACAGCGACACACTCGGTAAAGATGGCAAGCAAGGAGCAACCCACAATCAACAAGCATACGTTCAACTAAACTAACCAGCGGGCTGCATTACAAGCCGCTGGTTTTAGAGCAACGTACGAATGTACCATTTGAAAAATGTGATTGAATCCTCCGCAAATGATCATGCATGTAACGTGGGAGTTAAGCTTCAGGTTGATGTGCAGCGCAGCTATAGAACTATGCGAGTATTTACAGATAGCTTTTGTGAAAATCCCAATGAATTTGTTTGTGTAGCCAAGGTGCTTTTTGAAGCAAAGTTGATTTCTTTGCTGCATTTCGTAATAATGCGGGAATTAGTGATATTTGATACGAGGCATCCTTGCTTCTAAACATATTTCGACACAAGGGGTATACGGTTTATGTATGTTTGACTGTAATTAATCTTTGAGTAGCCTATGTAGCGTCAGATAATTGAATTGATTGAAATATCTCGATACAAGAAAGTGGTACCAGAAAGCGTATATGCTAAACGTAGACTACTGCTCAAATTTTTCAGGTGTGCATCGGTCCTGATGTAAATGTTGCCGCAATTACACTCGCATGACTATGAGCTGTCCTTGTCAGCCCAGCTCCATATGCCAGAGTACCGTTCCGCACTATGTGCACTACTGAAGAACTACGTGACTACTCACTGTACGGTGAAAAAAGCAACGCCCCCAAAAATGTGGACGCAAAGCCTGCTTTGGACAAGACAAGGGCAGACGCTGATACTGGTGTGCAATCACTCTAATCTTTTCGCCATTATAGATTCTTTTCCATTCTTTTGTTGTTGTAAACATGATGAAATGTCCGTCTTTTCTAAGACATACAGTAGCATTTTAGTTCAATGTTTAGCCCACATATTTTTGTTGCGGCACTTTCCACCACAGTTTTGAACTAGATTGATTGCTTTACATATTCCTAACCTAAACAAACAAGATTCACTTAGACTGGGCAGGGTTAAATTGACATTTCTTTGCTGTTACTGTACTTTCCCCATATTGTATTCGGAAGTTGTCAAATAAAAATGTGTATTCAAGATACTACCCGTGGATTTATTTTCTGTTATTAGTGGATAAAAATATATTTTTAATGCCTGTAAACCCATAGAGATTTTACAGATACTTGAACTTCCAGTCCTATCCAGGGGTGATAGATGATCGCCGATACATTTTAGTCTAAGTCAATTCGATTAAAGTGGGGTAACCATGGATCTAAAGAACAGAACTCGCGAAAAGTAAATACATTGGAGGCCGTAAAGATAAATAGAAAGTCAGTTTACATTCTAGAAACGTTTCCTACCCACGATGTTTCTACATTTTAACGAGATTCTTCAGATAATTAGCCGCTTACTTTGAATACAACATTTATAGACTGAAGTGCCTGAATTGAAATTCTACTGGCGCTCTACCAACCTTTCCAGTCCGAAATGTATCTACGCTTTAACAAGTTCTTTCACACCTTGGATACAAACTATATAGACATGAGAGTCTGAAATCTCTGGATAAAAAGTCTACAGAGGTTGTAGCAAACGTTTCCTAACCACAATGTATCCACATTTTTATCGCGTTTCTTCAGCTCATTGCGTGCCCACTCGGGATCGAAAAGCTGTAGACTGAAGAGTCTGAACTCTAAGTAGAATGTCTACAGGCATTCTAGCAGTATTTCCTGTCCACAATGTATCTACATCTTTAACGACCTTATTCATATATTTGGCACGTCACTTCGGATACAAGAGGTTACACGAAGATGCCTTAACATTGGACAGAAAATCTACAAATATTCTATCTAAATTTGAGACATTTTAGTCTACAGCTTTTCGATCACGAGTAGCCGGCCAATTAGCTGAAGCAACGTGATGAAAAGGTGGATACATTCTCAATAACTAATCGATTCACTGGATCCACAATTCGGCATACACAGTTGGATACAGCCGATTAAACTTTTATTTTCAGTTTACACTCGTCGAGCTTTCTCCATCCGTGACATTTCTGGTGGAGGTGCGGAGCAACGAAGACAAAGAAGACGATGACCACACGGCCGACGCAGATCTAGAAAAGTTGTGTTCCTGCCCGTCGCACCTCGTACGCCGACGTCCTTGTCCGTCGCACCTCGTACGCCGACGTCCTTCCACGGCGAAGCTTACAAATACGTTGACGACTGGACGCAGCAGTACGAGGGAGTCGACCGTCACAACGGGAGGACGCCGGAGTAATGCCTGCAGAACGTATACTTCTCTTTCCAGCGAACAGCACGTACCTTGTATGAAAACCACGAGGCGACGATCGTCACCTGGGAAGCATGCAAGGATAAGCTCCGCCGAGGGTTTGCGACCCAGCTTCGTTGAGGACCTGTTTCGAATCAGCAGCCGAGTGGACCCCGAAGCTTCTAAAGCAAAAAAACTAAAGATCCTCGTGCAAAAAGTAAAAAAAACAAAAACAAAAACAAAACAAAACAAAAAACTTTGAGGGTTTTGTGCGCAGTCCATTTGCGACTGTCGACGAATTCGTGACGGAAGACACGAACATCGAACGTGCCCTCTAGGCACCAGCCTCGCACTACCAGCGGCTACGAAGCGTCGCTGTGCCCTCGTAGTTAAGCTGCTACCTTGGCTCCAGTACATCGGAGATACGCGAGACCATCCGGGACGTCGTCTAGGGAGGAGCTCCGAAAGCTGCCCCCCTCTGCAGGGCGCCCGGCCTCGCTTTCAGTCGCCAAAATCATACGCCACGAGGTCCAGCGGGCCTTGCAGCCGAAAACTCCCGTCAACGTGGCCACCCCGGAAGTGCCCACGTTGACCTAGGCCGCCATGAACCTACGACCGCCACAGGTTGCCTGCTATTACCCGGCACTTTCTCAAAGAAATACGCCTGGACCCCAGAGCGCTCGATACCAGGAGGAACGACCCCAACACGTCTGCCAAGAACAATCCGCGCCAAGGAAGACGGACATCTGGAGAACGGCTGACCGACGCCCACTATACTATCACTGCAGGGAAGCCAACCACCTTATCGCCGTTGCTCTTACCGCCAACTTTGGCTGCGTGGGTTCCACTCGAACGACCCGCGCCCACGGTACAGTGAGCGCCTACGAGACATCGACGAGTATCTTTGCCGTGCATCGTTTCCTGCGGCCGCTTCGCCCCGACGTGCTCGCTCCCTTCACCGCGACGCCCTGCATCGCATCTTCGTAGGTCCCGCCGGGAAAGCATGGCTGTCTTCCCTGCCTCGCCTGAAAAACTAAGTGCGGCAATAACGGCAGGTGGTATTACCAAGGATGAACGGCGGAAAGATCCTCCAAGAACGTCGGAGGGCTCCACTCTACCAACGACACGCAACGAAACAACGCTCCCGTGTAGGTTTCAAATAATCTCAAAGCGACGCATCATCGTCATCATCAAAGCGACGCACACAACGCATCGGCGCTCATCGACACCGGGGAACACTATTCCGTTTTGAGAGGGAAGTCCCACTCTCTTGCCGCCTTTGACAAGTAATGATGCTGTGGGATGGGCCATGAATTCAAACCGTCGGAGGACATTTTCACGCCAGTAGGGAGGTGCACGACTCGCGTCAAGATCCACGGTGTGACGTGCCCAGTGAAGATTGTTGTCCTCAATGACTGTGCGAGAAACATTATTCTCGGAATGGACTTTTTGTCTAAATACTGCGGCGTCATTGACTCGGGAGCAAACAAGTTGACGCTCCGGAAACCTCTGTTAACGCCGTACGGTTTAGAAACGACTTCAGCCTCTGTCCGGGTCCTCGCCTATCACGTGAACCTGCCGCCGCTTTCAAGCGTTCTCGTACTTCAGAAGACGCCGCAGTTTACTGTCTTCTAGCGTCTGGTTTAGTTTTGTGTTAATTTATCTAAGGTTGAAACGAGATTATGCACTTTTAAGGGGGGAGTAATACCGCGTGCATGACCGAGCAGGAATGCTTCTCCGTACTTCTAGAAGATTCTAGTTTACCCTGTCCTCAAGTGTAAAAGACGAGGAGGCCAGAATGGCTTTGCCGGGTCAGTCTCACCCTAGCTCACTTCTGAACATTCTAGGTCGAATATTCGAGATACCGAGTGTAGTAGACCAGGAGCCGACTCACTCACTCTCGCTCTAGCCGGCTGTCACGCCGAAGCCACGACGTTCGTTGCTGCTGTTTCGACGCCCATTCTCTCTTTTGCTTCTGGCACAAGTTTACCGATGAAACCTTTTTTTTTTAGTTTACGCTCGTCGAGCCCTTTCCATCCGCGACAATGTATTCAGAAATAATGTTATTGTCACTCTTCACCTCGCTGAGTGTAAACACAGACTTCAGCTCAGACCATAGCGGGTTCGGCGACCATTTCTCTATGGCCACAGAAAAATACAGGGAATTGGGCCCCACCCTCGAGTTACATACCGATTTTGGGCAGTGGCGTAGCTAGGGAGGAGCAGGGGGGATATTAAAATTTAAACCCCCAGTCCCCCCCCCCCCCCTCCCTGCCATTCTCCCCTCATACAGTCATAAAGATCCCTGCCATATCAATATCAGCTTTCTTTCCCCGAAACATATTCTAGGCTACGCCACTGTCGGTGGACACTTTAACATGGAACCAGTAGAACTCCCACCTCAAGTCCGGAATCTCTAGCTGTAACATTGTTAGTAGTCCACGTAAGCTAGCCTATTGTTCGTGATTAGTTACTTAAAGAAATACAAAAACTCTTCAACCATTGCTATTATTACTATGTTACTATTAATATGCTCGTTTTACAAAATTCATTTTACACTGCTTCAAAACAGAACTTCTTTTCCGGCAAAGGTTTTTAATGGCTTTTCCGGCAAAAGTTTTTAATGGCTGTTGGCAGCCATTAAAATTAATAAAACGCTATGGGTCTATTCTCTACGTGCACCAAGGAACCTAAAATTAAGGATTGAATTCAGGTGTGCAAGAAACAGTAAATGCACTAATCAGGTCCGCCAAACGGCGTTATTCAAATTTTTGTTTTATGATCCAAAGGTACGAGAAACATGGGGGCTAATTAACGAATTCGGAGGACAGGCGTCCAAACAACCAATCGCCGAATATTCGAAAAAGCACTTGGTAATGAACATGCAGATTTTGATTCTTTTTTTCTTTTCTTTTTTTTGGCATCGTCAGGTACTGTAAGAGACCATGATAATGTGTCAGCCAGTTTGAGGGACGAATTAAGAGTATCTGCTTCTGTGTTTTTGCCGCCTCTTAAGCTATGCACGTTGCACTTTATCTTGCTCGATATAAAGCGGAACAAGGCGCGCGGAATTGATAACGTCCGTGTTGGCGATCTATGTCGAAACTTCGACCACATCAAAGAAGTACTGCTGTGGATGGTAAATGTTTTGTTTTGCTCTCTGGCGTTATACCCGCGGATCTGAAAACTGCTCTTGTTAAGCCGCTTTTTAATGGCGCATTCACAGTGGCGGTTGAGATGCGTTTGCAAAGCGGTTGCGAATGCGGTTCACGAGCGACCCCGTTCAGACACACCAAGACGCAGTTGGTGGTTTCTTGGCGATCACATTTGATATTTTGAGATTTGCGTTCGGCAACCCTGTTTTACAATTCAAAATCAAGTTTAATCTACGATCTAAAGTCAAACTTTAGCTATTTTGGCACTCTGAAGATTTTTTTTTCAGGCTCTTCACACGCATTACGAGTTTCGGGCAGCGAAAAAAGAGACATGAACCCGCTAAACCCGCCTGCGATCCCCCCGACTTCGTACACAAGCAAAGCCTAGCCAGGGGTATAGCGTGCCTTGTTGACACAGAAGAAGATGCCCCCGACGCTTTCTTCGCAGTGGACCTTCCCGCATGAATAGCTGGCGTTGTTTTCGGGATAGAGGGCCAGTTATTCCCCGCTTTGTTCGCTCTTATCATTTTCGGAGTTGTGAGTGGCACTGGTGGAAAGTGGTGCGGGAGAATGTATACGGTGCTAGCCTGTCGTGGCTGCGTTGGGGGCGGACTCCGTCCTCGTCACTCGCACGTCGATCGAGTCGACTGTTTGTTTGACATTAGGCTTAAATAGACGCCGTATGGATTACCTATGCATCCTTTGGTACGTACACTCTATTTCTTGAGTAGGTTCCCTTTATTCCTTTTGGTAGCAGTAAATGTTACAGGTCGAGCTAGTGCAGGTACCCTGTCAAGTCCATGGTAGTGCTTTGGCTACGCAATTGTGCTTACGACGTCGCTATCGGTCTTCGTGATGGTCATGCACGGTGTAGAAAGCATTCAGTAGTTCACGCAACTGCCTTAGTGGTTACAAAAGCTGCCATTTCGATCGATCGGGGGTGGGTCCTGATGTTCTACGAGTAAAGACTAACAAGGCAGAGAGCGACGAGCTTTGGCACCCTGAATGATAAACACACTCTTGAAACGAACGAATTCACCGGAGCAAGGCCAGTTCAGATTACGGGTCAACTCTTTTCGCGGCTGATTCAAGTAACTAACGTGAAAATCACGTTTCTTCGTTAATTTGTCTGCTTCAGCGCTAGGATTAGAGTGCCTTGGATGCCTCACCAGCGACAAATGCCATCTTGTTTGGAAATACACAGACGTCACGTCAGCGTCGTGTTGCGATGGGTTGCCACTTCGTGGTTCGCAAAAGCGATTGGGAGAAATCGATCCCGAAGCGGTTGGCAAAAAAGCCCCCCCCCCCCCCCCCCCTTCCCCCCCCCGGCTCGATCCCGGCCGCTTTGTGGTTGAGAACACTCGGATCCGCTTTGCGGTTGCGGGTCATTTCCATTGTGAATGCGCCATAAGGGAGGAACGTTAGATAAATATGAATGCTACCTATCTCGATCTTACCCTGCATCAGAAAGATACTATAAAAACATATATTCATTGCGATGTCCAGTTTCATTGATAGGTTCGACGTTCCTTCGCGTAGTCAATATTGCTTTGTGATTGATAGAAGCACTGCATTGTTAGCTGAGGATTTCTTTTTATTTAATTCACATTGCGTTTTAAAACAATATATTTGCATGTGCTCTTTTCTTAGACGTATTCAAAGCTTTCGGCGTGGTTAGTCACAAAATACCGCCTCACAAGCTCTATAACCTTGACTTTCGTGGTCCTTTTGTTTTATATCTTGGAAAAATCTTTTGCAGATTGCTTACAAATAGTATGCGTTGGGAGTTATAAAAGTACACAAGAAGGAATAAACGATGGTGTTCCTCAGGGATGTGTTTTGTTGCCACTACTTTTAAATCTGTATGATAGTGATGTTTGAAACAAAGTATTCAGTTGTGCTATTTTTGAGTGCGCAGATGACACCACACTGGTATCATGCCATCTCAATTATGATCATGCCGCACGAATTTTACAACATGACGCAACGAGAATAATGACCTGGTTTGGCGAAATTTTAATTACAAAAAATGCATTGAAAACCAAGGTTGTATGCTTCAAGAATCAACTAAATAAAGTGAACATTGAATCGCCAGTAACCCCACAGTGCTCGAAATCTCTTGATTGTGAATGTCCCCGTCTGGAATATGCTGATCATGTGAAGCATTTAGCTGTGATATTTGATTGTGATATGTCATGGCATTCGCATTTATCGTTTGTTTGTGGAAATCCTCGAAGTGTTAGCGGCATGCTTTATAACCATAGTGTGTATGCTGTTTTTTGTAAGGAAATCGATCGCACATACCCTCGGCTATAGTATAATTTGGTATGATATATCCTTGATTGGGAATCGTGTAGAGCCCTGGCAAGCTTATTTTGACGGTAGTTTAAACGCGCTTTTGAAGAGCGTATGATATCAAGTAGATTTTGTATCTGAAGTTACTACCTTTGGGGCTCTACGGATGCCAAATGTTTCTTCTCTTTTTGTGCGAAGTGTACTATTTCGCCACTACTGGGCTAGTAATTTTAGATGCCCATATATCTACCTCAAAGGAATCTTCGCCGCAGATCACGTTTTTATACCCCTGTTGCGTTGCTCGTTATGGCAAGAGAGTACGGTCGTATTTTTGACCTTTATCTTTAACAAACTTTTGGAGTGTGGTTTCAATTCTAGTACGAAGAGGAAGGTAAAAAAAATGCTGCCTAATATGACACTTTGGTATTATCCCCCTTTGTTTCGCACTGTCGGACTACCGTGCCGTGCCGTCTGTGTTCTTGCAATGTTTTCTACTGTTTAGTTTTTTCCCCTTTCATTGGTCGTAACTTTGCAGTGTTTTCGTCAATCGCCTGGCCGTGTCCTGTCGCACAAGCCTATCGTGGCTTGTACAGATCCGTACTAGTACTGTGTCACTGAATATGTGTTGAATAAAAATTATTATTATTATTATTACTATTATTACTACTACTACCATTCCTCCTGCATCTCCTCCTCCTTCTTCTACTACTACGGCACTACTACTAGTATTACTTCTACTACTACTATTACTACTACTACTACTACTATATTAGTTCTCTGGCACGGAGTCATAGTCTGCGCAGTGACATCACGCGGAACGTTGCCTAAGTGGCGGCTGCGTCGTCAAACTTAGAGAAAGAAAAAGGTGCTTCAATTTATACAACCTCCTTGATAACACCGAAGTTTCTTTTTTTTTTTTTATTTTGACCTAGACCTTTTCCAAAAGAGGTCAAAAAATAAATAAATAAAGCAAGAAAAACGGGGGTTCTAGGGCGCCTAGAGGAAAAGTGGCTTCCACTCGCTGAGCAACTTTGATCAGAGGAAAATGTATTTGCTATCGTATTTTTTTTTAAGAAAAAAGAACACATTTCTTCAAATTTATTGATTTAATCTTATATTTGGTTGCCCTGGCTTGTAATCGTGCAGATATAAAAAACATTCACACGAGGTTAATGTTTGTTGATTTAGAAATACGGGTAGAAATATTAATATGCCACATTAAAATACTATACGTGGGCAAGCATGAACTAGAATAATGCTCATTTTCACTACAACCAATAATTATTGCACCCTAATAATTTACGAGACATAAAGTACAATATGAGACTCTACGACAGCATAATTTTCTTTTTAGTCTTTTTCTTTGTGTAATTTTATTAAGTTTGGAAATTGGATATCTTACATGATTTATTTTTCTCGCATAGAAAATGCCAACTGATGAAAGAAGCCAAAATTCTAACCGCTGAAACTATTTCGTCGAAGACCAATTTTAAATTACATGCAGTTTCAGAGGTCCTTCTACTTTACTGTTAAATAGTGTGATATCAAAACACAACGATATTATAAAAAAATATTAAATTAATTTTTTTCTTCAAAATGCATAATGAACGAAATATAAGGTCGAATCAATTGAAACAGCATGATACAAATATTTTGCCTCACGAGTATAGCGGTGGCGGCAGTGCGCAAGATATTAAGGGGATAACATTAACTTAATAAAACGTCATTCGTGCGGTGTGCGTCATAAAGAAATAAAAAAAAAAAACGAAGACGAGTGTAAAAACTCCAAGCGTAGGTTTTTAAGTCATGGCGTCCAGTGGAAACAAGAAAACCAGGTCATTCGAGGCAAATTCGAGAGACGCTGGACGCCTATCTCACGCTCCTGCGAAGTTTCGCTCGCTGGGTCGAAATGGTGCCATTAAGGTCCATTACGATAATACCAACGATGCCCGCAGTGCCTCTAATGTTTCCGAACTCGAAGAAAACTATTAGACAAGGCGAATATAAAAATGCAAGTAATGCCCCAACATGGTGCTCAAACAGATCCTTTCTGGCATTCCGAAGCGCCACCGTAAAACTTCCACCGCTCTCAGAGCCAATGCACTCAAGGTGGACGCCAAACATTTTGTTCTAATTGAAAACCGGACTAGTCTACGCAACAAAGAAAACACAGGTATTTACACTGATTAAGCACAATCGGCTCCCTACACTGATCACTAGATATTGTTTGCGCTCTGGAGAGATTGTCCCGCTCCATGGGAGCCCCATCCAAAGTTAGAAGCTTCCTCCAGCCACTTTCGGTGGTTCCCTCAGTTTAAAAGAGCGCCGCGTCCCTATCACTGTTTTCCTCGGCACACGACCACGCGTGCACGCACACACACACAGACGCGGACACAGTTGCAGAGGCATACACAGGGTAGCGTATACGCACTCACGTCCAGAAGAAACGACACCGGAGGAGTCATTGGCCGGCGGTCACCCTCGCACCAGGAAGACGTGGTCGGTCGAGGAGCAGCGCCGTGGCTCCAATGGGGCCCTAAATAGTGCGCGACCTAGTTTGCCGACTCGGGAGCGAAAGTCAATTTGCCCGAGAGACGGCACGGTCGACGGTGACCGGAGAGACACGCAGGGACTACACCCGTGGCGGCGGATGACGTCCGGACAAGCTGTACGCTGAACAAGGTGAGTCGACGGGGTCTTGGGCACCAGCACGGGGTGACACGGGAGCGACACGGTGGACAAGGCGTGCAGCCCCTTGGCGTCGTGACTACGGACGGAGGAGCGTGAGATGCGGCGCTGATCCGATTTCGCGTGAAAGCAGATATGCCGCGCGTTATGTGGCGTCGTGACCGATTGGATTTGGTGCTATAATAGCGCTTGACCTGGTGTCCTTTCCTGTGGCTTTGTATTCGGCGAAGGATTCTTCTTGGCAGATAGCGGAACCCTATAGCTGGGAGAAACAAGTTCAGAACCGAGCGCATGCATAACTGCGATGTATCGTCTAGGCTCTTTAGGTTTTGCGGCTTGTGGCACACGCGGAAGCGGAATTTACAGGCACGTTTGTGAGACAGATTTTGTCATGCTTCTCACTAAGCTGCACATTGAACGTTTTTCTCGACGCGGAGTAAGATTTAAGCGGTTGGTGTGTGGGGAGGACAGAACCCCTAAAAAAAACAAAAAACATACGAACAGAGGAATTATTGTACGAAGTTAGGTCATATGTTCTGTTTGTTTCGCAATTCTAACAAATACTTAAAAGGCAAGTAACGCAACAGATGCACTTTATAATGGATTAATGTTTTCCAGGGTAGTTAGTCTTGCAATGCTCGCAGTAATTACTCATTACTCTCGAGATTAGCTTGATTGGCGTAGGTTGTTTTAGTTTGAATTTTGAAAACCTACAGGAAATACATCCCAAAGAGAAAACCACCATTTAATGGAGGAGGTGAATGCATGAACGATCATGATAAAGAGGCACAGACATATACGTTACTAAAACATGCCTTAAGATTTGTTCATGTAGAAGCTGCTTCAATCTCGTAAACCGAAACGAGCATGCAAAATTATTTTGTCAACTTCTGTTTTCCGCGGGTGTTCTGCGTATGAAGAGAGGGTTAGAACACAAGGATTACAATATCACGCTGATTTGTTTCAGTCGGATAAAGCTTGTAATAATAAAATTTGATTGTACATAGTGTTAAAAGAAAATCAATCAAGATCAAATGAGCTTACCGGGCACCGGGGCTGGACAAACTTTTACAGCATTGCCGGGTTACGTGCTATGTAAACCATTTAGTGTTTTTCATCTGGGCATGTACCACCATTCCTAAGAGCTTAACGATTTTGTGTGCAAACGAGAATCCAAGATTTAGTATAATGTGCGAGAGAATTTTTTAAATCATGAACGAAAGTTAATGAACTTTTTAATTATTAAAAGGAAAACCCGACATGCTGCATGCTTTATTGCTAAAAAATCTGTGAAACGAATTAGTCACAGTTCTCTAAATAAAGACAGACTTTGGAGGATTATCAAAATTTAAATCGCGTCGATTTTTTTAATGTGAATCTACATTCTGAAATATATTTACCGCACACAACCCATTGAACGATTTCCGACTGAGAATATTTATATTTTTCGTTGAAGTTGTGTGAATTTCTGTGGGATATGGTGACAACTGAGATTCATTATTAGTGTTAACTGTAACCAAAAAAGAAATGGACGCGTTGTACAAACGTCGCCGCGTTCTTTTTTTTTTTTTTGAGAAACAGACAAGAGTTTGCTTGGGGAAACCATAAAAGAAAAAGCGAATCATCTTATCCGTAGCGTTTTTTAACATACCATGTAATTTATGTCAAAGGTGTTTCAATAAAGACTCTGAGAACCAGGGCCTACATAGTGGCACACCCGGAGTCGGTATCATGATCTGACTCGCCTCTTGATGAAAGTCCTTTAACCCAAGTTCCATTTGAGATGCGTGGGGTGCTGTCGTCACTGGCAGCTTAGGCAACGTAGGGTATGGCCTATTATACTTCAAGCTTCTTGCTTCGTGATTGGTTCTTGGGCGTTCTTATGAGCTAATTCAGCAATCTCATTGGCTGCGGGCCGATAATAAGGGGATTGGCACTCGCCACGACCCTGCGTTTCTTAAAGTCTTGGTGACTATACTATACAAGCGCACACTAAAGTTAGCTCACGTCCTTTAAAAATTGACAACATTCGCTCATATATTGCGCGCTAGATATCGAATAAGTACCGCCTATGGGTTAAGGATCGCTAAAGTCAGTTGGTGTTTTTGCGAGATTCGGTTATCGTATTGAAAGAACTCGATTGATCATCCGTCACGAATACACTCTAAGAAATCTGTAGCATCTGCTCTCCCAGAGTAAATTGCTGCGATATTCGCGGTGCTCGGGGAGTAAGGCGGCTAATATTACGTTTATACCCCTCCCCCCCACAAAAAAAAAAGAAAAAAAATTGCACTGTGGCATTGAGCACGGTGAAACAGTATGCCCAGTGCCACAGCGCAGACAGTTTTCTTCGTCTTTGAACCTATTACCAGCTCGGTTAGAGCACCCGCCGTAGATTGTAATGATTGGCTCTCTCAAGTGCTTTCCAGGAAAACAGACACTCCAGATTTATTAGAGCGTACAGTACATAAGACAACATGTGTGGTTAGTAAATCCTGAAATCCGTCGAACTGCCTAGTTTAAATAAACAAAATGGACTCAAATGTTTTTTAGGGAAGATCTGATTGCTCTAACTTAACGGGATGTCGAGTTCGCGACTCATGGGCCGCAGTACATATTAACATTGCAGTGCATGAGTAGTAAATATGATTAGTGCTAAAGATGTCTTCTCGTCATAAAGAGTCACCATTCAGCTCGAAGTGTTCTAGATAAATTATTTATAATAGTTATAAATACATTAAAGACGTATAAAAACATTAACGATGATATGAAGATTTTAGAGAGGAGATGGACTTTTCGTAATGAAACCTGGACGTTCTGGCATTTCGTTGTTTACCTTGTTGTTGGCCTCAAATGTGTAAAACCACTTCTCACACTTTGGCGCACATTTGACTATAACATGAAAAATATTTGTACATGATTGGCTAAACACTATGGTCTCTGTATTCATTTTCGCAATTGACTGGCGCGAACGAGCAACGTCAGCGGCTGTCCTATATTGAATTAATTTTTAGGGCCCCAATGTTTTATCGCTTTTCTTTCAGTTATCAAGAAGAAACCAGCCATGCAGACTAAGCTCCTGATATTGCTCATCTCCGGGTATGCCCTTCGAGAAGCACATGCAAGATGCTACATTTTTCAGCCCGGAGATCCGGTCCAGGATACGGACGAGAAGATATACCTCCGACAGCCACTCAACGTCACCGGTGCTCTTGACATTTATGTGCCAACTACTGCGCAATCTGTGTCGACCGCGAAGGATCAGCTTTCGCTCGTACTTCCTCCAGATGACAGCCAGGCAGTTTTGACAACCACGTCGCAACCTATTTCTACAGAAGAAAGTCCTATTGTCGAAACCAGCTATGGACCTGTGCAGGGTATGAGAGTTTACGCCGAAAATCGGAGCCTTCATGCTTTCCTCGGAATCCCGTTCGCAGAGCCTCCTGTCGGCGAACTTAGATTCCGGAAGCCAATTCCTGTTAAACCGTGGAGGAGTGTCTATCATGCAACAAAGAAACCGTTTCCTTGCCTGCAGACTGACTTCTACATTAACAACAATGTTACGGTCGCAACAGCCAATTCCACGGAGGACTGCCTCTACCTTAACGTGTGGACACCAGCAAGAGAATGCGTACTTGGAAAGTCGTCTTGCGTGCTTAAAACCACCATTGTTTATATCCACGGGGGCACATTCAGCTTTGGGAGTAGTGGCTGGGACTGGTACGACGGAAAAGAGTTCACATCCCGAGGAGATGTGGTCATGGTCAGCATGAACTACAGAGTTGGACCTCTAGGCTTTCTAAACAGCGGAACATCACATTCTTCCGGCAATGCTGGACTGCACGACCAGTTGCTAGCCATGAAGTGGGTAAAAGAAAACATCCGCAACTTTGGCGGCAATCCGGACGACATCACTCTGCTCGGTCAAAGTGCTGGAGCGATTTCGATTGGGCTGCACCTGATTTCTCCAATGAGCAAAGGCCTCTTCAAGCGGGTCATTATGGAAAGCGGCAGCCCGTACTTTCGCATTGCCGATAACACCAAAGAAGGGCCACATAAGGTAGAAAAGCTTGCCCGTGCTTTGTCGTGTGCTGCGAATGACATGACTATTGAATCCCACATGCCCGAAATGGTTAACTGTCTGCGGAAGGTTGATGGCAAGGAACTGCTCATTATGGCTAACACGCTGTTCGGCGTGCACGCGCTGACATTCTTTCCGATTTACGGCGACGACATTATACCTGACGACCCGTACAAGATGATGGAACAGAAAAAGTTTCACAAAGCGGACTTACTGATTGGCACAAACCAAGACGAAGGTAGCTACTTTGTGTTCTTTTTGTTCGGAAGAGTACTGACGTTGGACATGCCTCACAAGATCACAAAGTACGAAGTTGACCTGTACGTGACGTACTGTCTTCAGATGCTTCTACGGAGAAATGTATCCCCCATTCGGAACTACTATCTCGGGCATCTCAGCGAGAAGGAAAACCTAAAGGCGCTCCAGAAGGCCGCTGAGGCCGTCGGCGATTATGCGATCGTCTGTCCCACGAAATACTTTGCGGAGACGTTCTCCTCAATGAGCAACAAGGTGCACTATTATCAGTTCACACATCGACCAACGTTCAGCACGTGGCCTGGTTGGGTAGGACCGACCCATGGGGATGAAGTGGCGTTCGTGTTCGGCCAACCGTTCAGCAGTCCTACGATCGCCACTGATCAGGAAAGGGATCTTTCGAAACTGATGATGGAAACGTGGACAACTTTCGCAAAAACTGGGTAAGTGGAGAAGAGCTTCGTTGTCATAATTCACTGTGTTTTTTTCTTTAAGACAAAAATGGGAGATATATGTCTTCTCGTTTGAATTTGGAAGTTAAAGAGAAAAGGGTAAATAAAGTCTTTATCAGCTGGGTTGTCGAATGGCCAGGCTCCCTTGCATTGCCAAGCTTTAAGATGAAGTCGCGAGGAAGTAACCAAATACCCACCAAACAATGTAGCCAAGAATATGAATACATATAATGCTTTAAAAACAACAATAGCAATACAAAAATTATCATCATTTTCTTTTATACTTTTACCATTAAACGTTCGAAAGTTTTGAGAAGATATGAAAATCGAACGTATAACTCTAAAACTCTCACCCGTTTACCTTTCTGCAAGTTATCTTAATGTCATTACTGCGCTTAGGAGATGTTTAAACGCAAATAAAAGGTAAAAAAAACACTTCAGACAAGAAAATGTAACCTGTATTTAGGCACTAATCATGACACTTCACAGCCTCAGTGTTCCAAGTTCCAGTCTCCCTTTTGGGTCATGAAAACGTTTTGGACACCTACAGCGCAGGAGTCACAAGTCAACCTCAGTGATAGATTCTTTGTGTGCTCTGCGGAGAAGTAAACGTACGGGATCATTTAAGAGAAATACATTGCGTCCGTGTTTCAGGCATGCTCATAATATTCTGTTGTAACGTTGTACTAATAGTTAGTGTTTATAACTTCTTGCACTGCTTCCCCTTGAACGGCATAAATTTCGCCGGTATATTAAAAGCGATTAGTACTGAAAAAAGGCACCTTATTGAACATGTTTCTTTTTCTTTTCAGTCAACAGTACAACATTTAGAATTTAATATACTCTGTAGAACCTTGGTTTATACAGTAAAAATTTACTTTTCTTCTTAAAGGAGAGTTGGATATTTTTACAATTGAAAATCGGGGCGGGGTCAGTTTGCTTCCCTTATGCTGGCAGCTGAATACGCTATAAATAAAAGCCAGTCAGTTGCCTTCACAATATTGGCATAGTTAACGGGCACATACATTTATTTGTTGCAGGCAGTTGGGAAAAATGTATGTTCGGTTATTAGTGGAAGGAACCAGAAGTCTGGTTTGGGAACACATTTACGTATTTCCGCGAAAAATAGTTTCTTCACTATTTATTTTTGGCACTCATTTTTGTAAATCCTGGTTTAATATTTGCTGTCCATAGATTGAATGCAGTATTAAAATACAAACCTGTCTAACACCCTAAAAATGTCCGTGCTCCTGTTTCCTCGGAGAGCACTCAGAAAGCTCATCACTGCAATATCTAGAAGGGGTTCGGCGATTGACGAGATTGACCTAGAAATGCAGTCTGCGATGGGGTACATACCCTAACGTGAACATTGGGAACGTCGTGCTCAGTACAACATTGCAGATTTTATGTTCAGGTCTAAACATATTTTCTGCCTCGTAGATAGCAGTGATCGGCTGTAGGAGTACTTGGCGGAAAATTAGACGCACGGAAGTTTTTTTATATTATAGTGTAGAGCAAGAATATCAGAAAAGCTGTAGAAGAGAGCGCTTTGACAGAACTACATGGGACATATCAAGTCGATTTTAAATGCACGTAGTGGCAACAAACTCTAACCTGTATGAAACTAGCCTGAACAATTCAAACAAAAATACGAAGGTCAAATTTTGCGCCACTACGCGACGCGGAGGTGATACCGTTGGGATTACTTCCGCGTGAGTTGTGCACAAAACATTGCAGTGCCAAGAGCACAGCTTCTGATTTTAGGTTTACTGTTTCTTTGCATAATCTGTTGAACTTTCCCGCATTGACTTCACAACCAGTTGCCAGACTGTGTTTTTGAAAACAACGCCCAGTGCAATGCACGTCCGTTTGGCTAAAGACGGATATGTTGCGAGATTTAGATTGACAGTGATATGTTAATAACCAATAACAATTTGAACACAAAATGCGTTTATAGGCTGAAATTTGCGCAAAAAAAGTTACGCTCGATTGTAACAAAAATATTTACACGCAGGGAAGGCAACACAAAGAAAAATAAACTTACCTTGATCCCAATATTCCGCCTTATCTTGATCGTTATCATTAACCAGGGGATCACAGAATGTGCCGAAAGTGCACTATGCACACCTCATGATTTGTCATGCTTAGTTCCTGGGAGCTTTGAAGGGTTTCAAAAGCGTTTCACGCACGACATGCTCCCCGGGTTCATCAGAATTATCAAGACAAGTATAAATTCATTCAGGAGTAGATAAGGGAGGAAAAATGAGCTCGCCAAGGTAGTGTTACCTTGTAGTGGTGTTATGCACCAAAGTGAAGCTAGGAAGTGTCGCTGGCAGGGGCAGGCCGTGCAGGCTGTCTGATAAGGGGGGTGCGCCTTCCTAAGATGCGGCGCTCGCTTTGCCTTGTACGTTGCTTGCACGTGACGTCAGTCCACCCTTCTTTCTAGTGGCGAGAAGAGTCTCCTTAAGGGACCGGAAGCCACGCTTCCACGAATCCTTTTTCCTGTTATGTCTGGCCAAGTGATGTCAGTGCAACCAATCTGTGCAGTTTTTTTTTTTTTAAGCTTAAGAGGTTTGTTTAAAAAAAAAAAAGCTACGCTAATTCCATATGTGCAAGTTAGTTATACGGCGAGGTTACATAGTATAGGAAGCTAATGATAACGATCAGATGGCTTATTACCTACAGTTTGTTAATTAACGCTTTATTTATTGAAAAAAAAAACATATGGTTCTAATTAGGAACTTGCTGAACGTTATCAAAAGCCACTAAATCAGTCAATATTAGAAAGACTTAAAGCACGTGAAATGCACGGCGTAGCGCTAAAGTTACCGCTCGTGCAGCAGGAGCAATACTACCGGTGCGACAACGCTCTCGCGCGGTTTTTCCGTCTTTTATGATAACCCCAGTTTTGCGCCTATTGCACGTGTGGTAACTTTAGGACGCTATTGCGCCTCGCACACGCTCAAATTCTTTCTAAAAATTACAGATTTAGCTGTTTTGGAGGACGCTCATCATGTTTCTAATTGAAATCATATGTATTTTCACTAATTAAAAACTTAACAAATGCCAGTGAATTTTCCCCCTTATCCTGACGACCAGACCACTCCCCTACATTATGTCCTCCTGGCCATTAAAGTTAACTTCCTAAACCGCATTAGTGTAGCTTTCGCGGCTTTTTTTACACAAATCTGTTCAGCTAAAAAAAGAAACGTTATGTATACGTCGTGACGTCCGCTTGGGCGGCGCACCGACTGATGCAGGGGGCGTCTCAAACTGCGGGTGGTGACGTAAGCTATGTCACGCGATGCCTTGTCGCTCCTGCTACGCCATTTATTGATTGCTGTGCGAAGTCGTGATATCATATGCCCGTCATCCTATCTGATGATGAGTTATGATCCGCCATTTGATGTTATGAGATCACGTGGGAAGCTACTCTTCGTGAATCAGAAGCCAGCAGTGAGCACCGAGTGTTGCTTGCTATCGCAAGCTCCCGTGAGACAAGCGTAGTTCAGACGCTTGCGTTCCCCTTTACGTCCTTTCTAAGGCACCGAGGAAGGGTATCGGGTTGCGATTCGCACGGACCCCGGTAAAATTTCCGCTACACCGCTAAGGGAATTTCGCTAATTACGAGTAATATGCTCAATTATACTAAGTATTTAAAATTAATTAGTATATTTGATAATTAATGCGTACATATGACTTCAATATACTGTGTTTGCTCATGCATTGCCTGATATTGGCTACATGTTTTATGTTGGCCTGTGTCTCACTGTTCTTCGTGACACTGGAGCGTAGCGCTAATCACAAGAAATTCATAAGACCCTGTGCTAAAGTATTTTTAGGGCAGTGCAGTTTCATTAGAGCCTTTCTAGTTCCTGGTCAGTGTCCGAAATCCATGGATGTCTTAGAATCGCTCGTCAATCAAAATGTGCCCGAAAACGTAGATATTGCACTAAACGTTTTTTTTTTTTTGGTATGTGTGTGTGTGTGTGTGTGGGGGGGGGGTGGATGCATGTTTAGAGTTTGGTTTCATTTCAATGGAAGCAATCCTAATAGCTTGAGATGCAGTGGCAACGTCGCTGTTCTCTTGGCATTCAGACAAATGCAATTAGACCATAGGGAAAGATTGAGCATCCCACCACACCTAAGACGACGCCGCAAAAGGAGTGGCCCATACCTTACTTGGACAGATTCAATTCACGTGAGCTGAGCGTTTTCTCCTAAGTGAGATCGAATATCTTTTGGACCACGCCCAATGTTGCGGAAGCGGAACTGGTATAATTCCCTGTTATAATTGTCTGAATCTCTAGAGCACTTAGGGCATGCCCAAAATAGTTGCTCAGTTTCAATACCCCTTTATATTGCGTTTTCAGCAGTTACGTGAGATGTATACTAGTCTTGATTGAGCCGTGATACTGCTTATCTGTCTATTACGAAACTTATCCAGGCTATGGTCACGTTAGGACGGCCCTGTGGCATAAGATGCTGTACTTACTAATTTTGTTTTTCCAAAACTAACTTATAATTTGTTACAAACGAAGCTTCACAATACGTAATTTATTGAATTGACAAACGCTACTCATTGCCTTTGAATTATCACTACCGAGAAACACATTTAAAGTGAAAAGTGTGGCGACATTTTAAACAATGGGTAGGTGTTGAGTCATTGGGAAAACTTATGAACAAAATTAACATGCACTAGAAAAAAACCAGCTCTGCTCCGCTTTCTGGGCACTATGGCTATACCAAATTGCGAATAATTTTCCTTAAATTCAACCTTTTATAAATTGATGCGGGAGAGACTATATTTTTCTTTATGTTAAATGAAGGGAATTAGCGATATTTGGGATCTCATGCTTCAAACGAATTGGATGAGAAAGGCGACGCCCTTAATAATATTAACTGCTAGAATTCCTCAACATGCTCTTCACGCCCCACGATAAAAAAGAAAAAAAAAGAAACACGCCTTTTGAAGACCCAGGAAAACCACGGCAGCTCCTTGTACATTAAGTCAACGAAACTTGGGATAATGAGCGTGGCACGTGGAGCGTTAGATTTAGCCGCGTTTTCGACCACTTGATGTAGCGTTACCGCATCGTCGAATGTTATCTCGAGATGCCAGTGCCGTGCTTTTACAAGGCTAGCAAGTACAATATAACATGCGCAGACAGCATGTGAGAATGTAGCATGTTGCCACACCTTCCAACCAGAGCTTGTATAATGTAAACCAACTTAAAACACGACTGAGAGTTTTCTGTAATATCAAATAGGACACTGAAGATAGAAATTCATAAAGACTGGGGGAGGGGGAGGGGGGGGGGTTAAAAAAGTACGCAAATAAAGACCTACGTTCAAGCTACTCAACGTTTCTACAACTTGAGTTCCTGAGCCACTATTTGGAACAACTTAATTCTTAGGCTGTGAAGGGCACAACTTCCGTGTATCGTATGCAACCCCTACGACGGTGCGAAAAAAGTTTTTATATGCAGCTGCACAGTTTGACAAGTCTTTCACTCTCCGGAAACTGTTTTAAATATAGCAGTTGAAATGAGAAAAATTACTCTTACGGGACAACGCCATCTGATTCTGCGGACAACAGCGACACATGCAGTGATGTTTCAGAAAAGAGTTGGACAAAACTCACTTATTTACATTCTAAACATTCCTTTGTGCATGGAGGCACTTCTAAAATGTATGTAGCAAGTCGTGGAAATATGCCATCGCAGTTAATCTTAGAAAACAATTGTGTGGTACGCCTTTTTTAGTGTCCAGTTTATTGTGCCTAAGGCCCGAGTAACTCAATTTAATATGGACATTAATATGGACATTCTCAAGGAACTTCAATGGCCGCCGTGGGAGCCGGTAGGGGAGTGCTCGCGAGTCCGTCTCGTAGCAGGGCGGTATTTCTGGACACCTGCTCGCAGAATCAATGGCGTCTCATACGAGGCAGAGACTTCGGGGATTGTTTTTCCTTTTTGGTTTTGGTTCAATGGGACACTGTTCAGACTAGAGATCTTAGAACAGATTAACTTCGCCACTAAATTGTGCGGAGCAGAATTACACGTTCTCAAATACGATTAATTATTTCGACAACAAGTTACAAATCGCTAACTAACAAGTGTCAGCTCAGATGCATATTTGGGAAAGTCGATTGATTATTTTTTGTAACTTCAGGAGGCAGCTTTGCCGTCCCACTCAGGCCCCTATAGAGGCCATGGCCGCAAAAGTTATCGCAAAAGAAAATATTAGTTCTGTCATGCTTTCTCTTCAAAGGAACATCTTCATTCTAGCCACAGCCTGCATATTTAATTGATATATAAGAGTATAAGCTCAAAAATGATTAAAGTTGGTAGTGAATTACTTGGCTTGTGGATGGGTGTAATAACCGTCGGTGGTAGTTCTCAGCGCAAGATTGAGTTACAATAAAACTGTTATGATATTCATTCCTCTATTGTGAATTCGTAGAAACATACATTGAAATCTAACCACCGAATTAAGAAACCTCACTCAAACTACGCTCAAATTGAAGGGCCCCTCGCGCCTTCCTCGAGGAAGTGGAGGGGCCCTTCAGTTTGAGTGTAGTTTGAGTGAGGTTTCTGAATTCGGCGGTAAGACCTCAAATTCACAAAACTGGCTATGCTAGTCGAGCTGGCAATTCACGCACATCGCGGTGCCTTTTCTACACGACGCAAGATACACGCACAAAGTCGACCGTGCAAGCGTTGTTTAGTCACTGACAATTGAAGAAACGCACGGTGGGGCCGATTATAAACACGCAGAAGAGCGATAATATGACAATGCGTATACCTCGCCCCGCCCTGCATTTGTTAAGCTGTAAGTGCCTAGAATATCTTTTATGCCATTTGTTATGTGTTCCAGGAAAGTACCTGATGTTGCTGGGAAACCGTGGCCCGAGTACAGCGCCAAGAATCAGGTGTTCATGGAACTCAATCCGAAACGGTACACTTATGGACGTGGACCAAACGAAAAGAACTGCAACTTCTGGAAAACCTACCTGAAGCCGTGAACTCCGGTGCCTCCACAGAGGGGCAATTTCAAGTGCCACGCGTCACTATAGTTCAATCGACAGCTCGCAGTCAACACTCATGCTGCAACTTATAGTTTTGTTTTACAGCTGTTGTTTTTCACCCCGAAGCTTCGTTATAAGAAGCTCAAAACAAGGCTGCCGAAAAGTGGGTAAAGAGTATACTTTTGCTTCAGTGACGTTCATCCTACCCAGGTATAGTTTGCAGCTGGCGTCTTGGAGAAACAAGGCGGGGTTCAAACAGGAACTTAGAAAAGGAACACGCTGCCTTAGACTGTCGTACTCTAAGATTTGTTTGAAATAAACTTTAACAAACGACGGATGATAACCTTTAATAAAGTAGATCATTTTAATGTTGAGCCTTCGAGTAAAACGCACTGCCAGTGTTGCAAGATGCATATGGACATGGGTAGAGCCCTGCGCAGATAAGAGTTTGATCATTCGCATCCGATCATCATCCGCAGACTTCGTATCCGAACCGCGTCCGACTTTCAACCCGCGCATTCATTAAAAAAAAATAAAAGCAAGCATAGAAAAACGAACCTGGATGTTATTCTACAAACCGTCTGCCCACCTCCCTAGAAATAACCCTCTGTGCAAAAATACGGTACAATTAATTTTACCGTGTTCTGTTTCATCGTATTTATAATATAAGTGATCATTCTTCCAGAGACACTTCGCATTGCTCGAAAAATGATTGCAGTTATACGATCGTTTTAGGAGTCTGTGGCTCTGATACTCTGTCCAATATATAGATGCGCTCAAAGGGCAATTTATATGTATATTATTTTCTGCTTTGGGAGTCCCAGTTCACACAGACGCATATTTTGTGAGCATAAGAATAGACAAATGACCGACTAATAACATTGTGTCATATTATTTAGGCTAAACAATAAAAAAGTGGGAAAGGAGAGGTGCTTACTCGCCACAGCACAATACTCGTGTATATCTGGTAAGGCGCAAGTACACCACTGGAAAAATATCACAATATTTAAAAAAAAACGGCAACACCTCTTGTTTTGGCACAAACTCTCAACTGCATGCTCGGAACCATACACTTAAAGGCAACTCAGTGCCAACTGTCATGAAAAATAAAACGGACACAGACAAAACGTTTCACTTGTCGAGGTTGTGTGGAGGAAACAGAATACCGTTAACTCGGACGGATTCAGACTGGTTCGCCTCTGTTAAATAATACCCGCTAATAAGAAGTCTTTCTCCGTTGGTGCGCTTGATGCTGGGATGGTATGCACGAACTGCGCTACAAGAATGAGGTCCGGAAACCGGTGCTGGCGCAAGTTCCACCACTACAAAGGATTGAATTCCGTCTCCTCTATATATACTTGTAGGCGAAGAACTCACTTGCAGGCTCCTTTTAGTTCCTTATGGCTTGCGCGTTTTGGGCTTTCTTTGCCCAAATAACGTTTTCCGCTCTTTTCCTGCCAAACAAGAACACCCTTCCCGGGACGACTGATAATTCTGCGTTCTTTTCTGTATCTAGGAACAGTATTTTTGGCGAGATAAAACGTTCTAATGCAACCTTTGATGAGATTAGAATATTTAATGACGTAAAGAACAATCTTTCCCAAATGGGCACCTCTTATCTAAGAGAGTAGTTTGCCCCCACAATAACATTCGATGAGGCACTTGATATTATCACTCATTCATTCACTCTCCACTGCTGTACGGTCGCACACGGACACGATAAAAACAAGGTGGGAGGGGGGCGTAGAACACATGGTGATAATTTATACGCAATCTAGAGTAAGCTTCGATAAAGCACGAATAGTACGAACGAATAATTTAGCGGCAGACAAATTTTGAAGGCAACGTGGCGGGGTTTCCTTAAATAAGATCACAACTTGAACTGTTAGCTTATGTCCGGTTTCAATAACGGCCCGCCTACTTGGATGCCCATTTTTTTTTGTTTGTTTGCGTGATCACATTTTAGTTCAAATGAGTGATATCTGAGTTACATTATTTGTACTAATAACTAAGCCACGAAACTATTTTTGGGCTGCTGCACAATATGATCGGATATTTTTAGGTCGCGCACGTTAGTATCTGAGTCTCTAGGATCAATCCAAACGTTGCTCTGCAGAATGAAGAGGAAGTTTATATTAGAGCGTCAGCTGTAGCCTGTACTGGGAGTTCTTGTACTGGGCAAGTGTCGTGTTGTTAAAAATAAACCGAACATGCGCGCGTTTATCGCACTTGGTTTTGTCGCCGGGATGTCGCTTGTACGTTTTGGGTTTTCTTTGCCCGAAGAACGTTTTCCGCTCTTTTCCTGCCGAACAAGAACACGCTTTACCAAGACAATTGATGCTTCTGCATTTTGTTTTCTAGGGACAGCTTTTTATTTTCGATATATAACGCTCTAAAGCCATCTTTGGTGAGAATCGGGTCTTTCTTTGCGCAAGGAACAATATTCTGCCTTATTGACACCGTTTTTCTAGGAGAGTAATTTGCTCCCGCAAAACATTCGATGGTGAACTTTGCGGTCATTCATTTATATCACTAATTTATTAACTTTATGCACCTTTGCGCAAAAGCGCATGAGGGCGCGTTCATTGCAGTGTTTGTGTGTTATGCACGCACACTTTCAGGCTGGCCGCAGTTGCGAGCGAGCGCTGGCCGGACTGTGATTTAGCACGTGTGGACTGTGACTGTGGGAACGTCCATACACTTTGCGGTCGCATACGTTTGCGGGTCGCTTCATCAAAAATTTAGATCTGGACCAGCGGATATCCGGATATGATCCGCATCCGCAGCGCCTGGCATCTGCGGCCGATTCCCCATCCGCCAAATCTGATTAATCTTTATCCACATCCGCCAGTTGATTGCGGATATCCATAGACGATTCGCGCGTGATCTGCTGATAAGTATGTCTCTAGGGATCAACCATATTCTGCGAACTAGCTATTCCAATGAATGTAATTTACTGGAACTTTCTTAAACCGTGCAGGTTTAAAAAAGCAGGCCAAAACAGCGTTTTGGCCTGCTGACACACATCCAACGAAAACCGGCCAAAAGCGGTCGCTGAATATTTTGTCTAGCATAAGTGGTTCTTCTCTATTTTCTACAATAGTTAAAAAGAGTTCGGATATATAAAATGGCAAAGATAGAAAAGAAGCAAAATACCTAGAAATAGATAAACAAATTTAAAAATCGTGGTATCCACATTAAGTGGTGACTTCGTTATTCGGGGTACAATCAGCATTGTTTAATGCCCTAAGTAGAAAACGATTCCTCAGGCAAGTACGATCGTCGTGCCAAATCACGATAGTTGCAACAGACAAACTTACAATCATTCAGAAACAAAAAGCACGCGTAAGCTAAATATTACACTCTTCCATCCTTCATTCGTCTGGTTTCATCTCTTATTAATCATGCATATCGGCACCGATTCGAAGACACCAATTGAGACGAAGTGATAAATCCAGCGATGTCATGAGGTTAGTGAATTTGAACTGCTTGGAACATGGAGTGATGCGGGGCACGTCAAGAAACGTAGAGTCCCAAGGATATGAACGGGGGGCGCCTCGGACGGCTACTATATTCAAAGCGAATTGCGGTTATAAAAAGACAGTTTGGTTTAGTGCATGCCACCGAATTATTGCACGTGAACCCTGCGCCAGAGGTAAGCAGGAAACTTTGACGTTCGACTTTGAGATCGTGCTCAGTGACTGCGGTCATGGTCCTTTTAGAGTTGCGAGAATTCGCCTTGTCAAACCGAACTTAATTGCTCGATAGATTTTAAATAAATCTGATCCTTTAAAACAATCGTTTCAAATTTGACAAATCTCCTGACTTAACGGCGTTCAACGCCAAAAGGTCACTTAACCAGGTGTCCCACCTACTGCTGGTTCAAAAAGGGCCGCGTTCATCAGGACCTTGACCAGTTATCAGCAAATCAAAGTTTGAGATGTATTTTTTGTTCCTTTCAAACAGCCAAACTTAGGCCTTACCACGGAGGGTAAAGAAACTATACAAATATCTGATGCATAAACATGCAAATTCTGGATATAAAAAGCGCCCTGAACGTCACCATTAGTGCAAAAATAACTTTGCCGCATTGCTGCGTTTTGCTTAAACAAATAATTGAAGAAAAAAATTGTATCACCAAAGTTCTTGTCCGGGATGAGCACATTTCGTCCCAATAACAATACTGATATTAGTTCTGTCGCGCATTTAGCGTTCGATGCGCGACTCTAGATTTGTAATTTGCTGTGGTCCAGTCGAGCTGTTGTATAACTAGTAGTGATTATACAGTCGCGCTTAGTATATCACAGACTACTTCGGTTGACTGCTTTCTTTTTGATGAACAGTTGAAAAGGATGCTGTTCTGAATTTAATGATAAAGATTATATATGTAATTTATGAAATCGAGATTGTAATTTGGGATACCATGTTTGCCAGTTTTCTGGGCCGTTGAGGATTGCAACACTTCTAAGTGAGCAGGACATGAACGTTTCTTCAATGCTTCCTTCTGTGGGACCTGACTTGATTCAAGTTAAAAGGGAAAGTAAGGACCCTCAAGCTCTTTAGTCCCTTCAATAACATTGTTCTTGTATGTTACCAATCACAGATGAAACTCTCACTTGTGGATTTAGGAGTCCGTTACTAGATATTATTATTGCAGGAACATAGGAACGATATCGTAGAATTTTGCCTCATGATTAGCTGCGAAATCTTAACCGAGCGTACGCCTAGCCTAAACAGGCGTACGCTAGGAATGGCACTCAACTCAGGTCTATAACAGAGACCTGAGTTGAGTGCCATTCGGTGTTTCAAATGACAATTGCCATGTATCTAATTTACAATGAAGCATGCCCTGTGCTTAGAGCCACCTGCAAACATCAATTGCAATTGTAATGAAAACCTTTAACTGAGTGAAGCTAAACTAAGACGATGCCCTTGATGGGACCAACTTCAACATACACAGTTCTAAGTGAAATGACACAAAACAGAAATTATAGGCTTTGAACGAAATAGCGACCCTGTAAAATATTTTGGAGACAACACGTCATAAATGCGCGCACATACACAATATATCTTACGCACCGTTAAAATAGAAATCTAGTGAGTAGAGTCCAAGCACCTGCAAATACATTTCCAAAATTCAAGCCTGTAATTTTTTTTTATTTTTTCAAGAGGAATGGCCTGAAAAGTTCGCATCGTCTCTGTGTCCGGCCCTTCGTAAAATTGCCAGGTTGCATATTGATGAACTCCGGGTTCTTGTAGGTATACTTTGGCCAGGGGTCGTCGCTCAGAGGGACTTCCATTTTTCTGTAATATATTATCAACAAAAAACAAAGGAAGACTGTTTAGAATATTATTCATCCTAGCTCTCATCCATAGAACAAGAAATAGGTAAAACGAAACAAGTTTCTTTTAGTGGCAACAAGACAGGCGGTATCAACCACCCATCCCTCCTTTGCGCCCATTTAGTCATTTTATTTATTGAGTAATTTCTTCATTTTAGTTATTTATACGGAAGAAACAAACAAAAACCGTCCCTCCCCTTCTTAGCCTCCCCCCTCTTTTTTTCCCTCACCGACGTGTGACGCCACTGCGTTTGTAATCGCTTATAACCATGTGTAAAACAGAATGCTACTGCACCAACCATGGCAATTTCTCACGAGGAGCTCAGAACGAGATCCATCAGAGTCGCTGAGTTTAGAGTTCTCATTTTATTTTTTAGAGTTGACGAACACATAAATGGAGAACCTCGCTTGGGGGAAAGCGCAACAGGCAATAACTCCAGACCTAATTTTGTTACAAGATGCGCATGTTTTCTTTGGGAAAGTAAAAAGCCAATAGGTCCAAATTATATATATGGTTTGTGAGCTAAACACTCACTTTAGAGGTAAACAAAATAATTCACACAGGAAAAAACGCGGAATATACAATATTAGGTTGATATAAAACACACTCTTTAGACATCTAAAAGTCTGTGTGAAATAATCTCAATAATTTTGAAGTATATTCTGCGCCAGTAAGTAAATAACAAGCATGCGCTGCGTACCTACCCTGTTTTGATGAAGGACGACCAGACCCCTACAATCTGCTCCATGAAGGTTTGTTCGTCTTTCGTGTATCTTAACGCTGAGAGGATTTTGCTTCCAAAGGGTCCCAGAGGAGCCGTGTGTCGAGTTGTGTCCGCAATGAAAGGCAGTGATCCCAAAGCAAAGGGGATTTCGTCAGAGTGTGTCACCCCAAAAGACTCAGGCCACAAGCTGTACGACGGACGATGGTCAAAAACGTATCTGTACGTCGGAATTCCTTGTCGTGTCGTTACTTCTTCAAAAAGATCAACGGGGCAGTTTATTAACACGTCCCCCACAATTTCAGAAAATATCCGAACTATACTGGGAGGATCATGTTCAATCTCATCTGCTCCAAAGTACTCTCTTACTACGGTGTGTCCAGCCTTTAATGGCATTTTAAATATTAGTGAAAGTGCAAAGGCAACCCCAAGTCGATAATCGAATGTGAGTATAGTTTCTAACTGCGGCGCAGCGTAACGTATGTTGTCCACGAAGAGCGTACCTTCATTTGTCGTTGTCCCCGCGAAAATTTCTTTTACGTGAAATTGTTTCCAGGCAGATTCAGATAGAGGGTCTACGGGCAAAAATTCGTCTCCGAACACAGGAGAAAAGAGCTGATTGACAGGATCTTGCTCTTCTAGCTTTTGGAAAATTATTGAAGAGTTAAGTTTCTTCATGCACTCAATAATGTTTGTTACTTCTTTTGTCCAGTCATTTTCTGCGTTGAAGCAGTCCAGTTTTCCCGCAATGTCAAGAAACCTTCCTGCCCCTTTGTAAGTGAGGCCAAGTATTAAACTTAAAGGGGAGGCACTTTGCATAATTATGCGATGAAAGAGACCCTTACTGAAGGGCGAGGCAGCGTGGAGTCCAGCAGAGATGGCGCCTGCGCTGTGGCCGCCAAGGGTGACATCATTTGGATTTCCGCCGAAATTAGCAATGTTCTTCTGGACCCATTTTAGCGCAAGAAGCTGGTCCCAAAATCCGACGTTTCCGGGCAAGTCTGGCGTACCAACGGAAAGGAAGCCTAACAAGCTGAGTCGATGATTGAAGCTCACGAACACAACATCCGACAAAGCCACAAAATTTGCCGCGTCGTACACTAGGAGCGCAGAATCGCCCCACTGGAAGCCGCCTCCGTAGATGAAGACAACAACAGGAAGTTTCCTGTCACACTTGGCTTCCTTACGACAAATGTTCGCTGGCCTCCACACATTCAGGTAAAGACAGTCCTCGGTAGAGCCCGAGTTGTCGAGCGTGACACCTTTGAGAAAACGAAGGTCCAGTTGCTTACAGGCAGTGGGTTTGGTGGTAGCCTTGTAGGTCCCGTTCCACGGCTCGGCCGGTTGCGGCTTCATGAACCGAAGTTCTCCAACGGGTGGTTTTGCGTACGGAACCCCATAAAATGCGTCGACTTTCTTCCCGGAGATTAAAATACGTTGACCGGACACAACACCAGCGCTCGTTGAGACAACGGGTTCCTCAGACAAAACTAGGCTAAAAAACATCGGCGCAAGCACCGATGAGAGAAGAATGGCGGTTGGGACGGAATGCCTACAAGCCATGATATCCACACCCGAGCGAATAAAGTGCATGTTGCTCTTTCGAGACTGCGTGGTATGAACACTCTTCGAGCTCGGTTTTCATGGAGCAAGTCGGGCTCAGACGATGCAAAAGTAGCTTTTTATCGTTTAGAACGTGTATCCGGCAAATTCAAAGGAAAGAACGAAACCAATCTAACTATAGAGGAAAATATCCGACACGTGCCGTGTGCCGCACAAACAGCATACCGACGAGGAAGAGAAGGGTCTGCATCAGATGCGAACAGTCTTTCTTTCTTCCATCGTGTCAAGGACGAGGCTTTTTACTGTTTGTATTTCGTTTGAACGGATTACCTTGGTTCGCTCTTGGTTCGCGGCTTATTGCTTTGTGGTATGTTTTTCCTCGGCAAGCTCACTCACGACTGTGTTTCCTTGTAACTCTGCCGGAGGGAAAACGAATTGATTAAGATCTGGCTACCAAATAAATATCCGGGAAATCCAGATGTATGGAGGACATCACGAAAGAAAACACTGTGCCAATTACATATTAGAAATATTAGCAGAAAATAATAACATATGCGTGTATGATGGGCTTACTTATTAAACATTATATACATTTTTGCATTTCAAGAGAGAGAGAGAGAGAGGCAGAGAGAGAAAAGAATGAGAGAGAGAGAAAATAAAAATAAAAAAGAAAGCAAAAAAAAACAAAAACTTATCTTTATCATTTTGACAAATTCGAGGAACACAGAATATGCCGTGCCTGCATTATGCGCGCGTCATGATTTCTTATGTCTGGTTACGGGGAGCTTTGGGTAGTTTAAGATGCGTTGCACCCGCGACACACTGATGTGCTTTCCTAGTCTTTTTGTGTTTTTTTTCAAAATTATTAAGACAAGTTTAACTTTATTTAGATATAGTGTGTGCGAGGAGCATGATATATTGAGAAGTTTGCATGTGTTCTGCTGCTTCCGACGGTGCCTGTAGCACTTTGGGATCTTAGTGATCTTGAATTGCGAGGAGCCCTTGTGGTAACTGCAGTAATCGCGAATGAAAGGCGGTTTATTTCGCCCGTTAGCTGCTGGCGCCGACGGTCGCCCTCGGTATACCACGTTTCATCTTACGTCCGGCCGCAGCGTAGGCTACGAGCAATCGAAGCCAATCCCAAGGCCATGCGAGTTTCCCGTGACCTTCAAAAATAAGTCCTGCGACGCGCGGAAATTGGAGTCATATGCTACGTTCACAGAGCTGGATCGACGGGGATGAAACGTTTGGTGCTGACGGACGTAAGATGAAACAGAATATACACAAATTCTTGTTTACAAACAAACCGGAGCGCCCCTAGCGGCACACCACCGGCACCTCGCTTGCACGATATGGTGTAGGCAAGAAGCGCCGCGTCCCACAACTATTTATCCATTGGAATGTGATGTCGGCGTCGGTGTGAGTCCCCGTGCGATTCATTCCCCTATAACGCCGCAAAATGAACGCTAAAGCCTGACTCACGTGATGAGGTTCTGTTCGGTATTATTCAGTCGCGATGTCGCTCGGGCTACAAAAGCGTGGACGGTGGCTGCGATGCTCGAAGTCGATACTGAAAATCGCAAGCAGGATCGGACCGAGTGAATTAGGCAATGCAAGTGGGTGATGGCCTCTAGTAACAATGATAAAGCTCTCCTTATATATACTGTTTACGCCCAGCCTACCTACCCCAAACATAAAGCGCATATTTAGTTTTAGAACTTGTATGGCTACAGTTTCGCCAACGTCGAGTGCCTAAAGCAGGGGTCTCAAACATGCGGCCCGCGTGCCGCATGCGGCCCGCGACTCTCTTAGACGTGGCCCGCCAGCAACTGGCTACGAGTCCCGGTTCCCATGCCTCGAGCACTAGAATTGGCATGCGCCATAGTGATCTCATCTCGTCGATTCACTGTCGCTCAAAAAGTCGCTCTGTTCTTCTAACGCATTCGCATAGGTTATTCTTATTTGTGTTCATTTGCCCTTTGTTTCGCTTTAATTCTTGCCTTCCAGCTTTTTGTAATGTACAACAATTCCGCTGCTAGGCTGCTAGAGCGAGCTCTTCATTGAAGGATGCATCTCGGCTGCGCGAACTCTTGCTCAGCAGGAGCAACCGCCAGGGATAAATCCTCGACCTTGGGATTTTCGCCTTTAAAAAAAAAAAAATACTGGAATTCAAAGACAAGTCTGCGTTCAAAGTGTTGTAATAAAAATGTGGCCGATTTGAAGCAATTCGGTTCGCAGCAGAGGCTTATTCATGTACAATGGTAGTTTTTTTGTTTTGTATACTCCAATCCACATTTAAGAAAAGTACTTCAAAATTTGCCTTTTCATTGCAACTGGTACTAATTTGATAAATCTTTGTGAATTCACCTGTAATGAAGTAGTCATTGAATCTGTTCGAGAATGGCGTGTAGCCAAATTAAAAGTTCTACAGGGAATCATGAAGCGAACCGACCGATTGCGCCAAGGCGAGGCAAGAAAGGGGGACGGCATTGTAGACTTGATGTGATATAAACCCGTGAGTTTAAAAGCTCTTTATCCAACAATTTATTTTTAAATTGTGTTTTAAATGCCACCCAAGAACGCCCCACTTCAAAACTGATATTTATAAACTTACTTGAACTGAAAAAAATGTTCACCAGGGCGTTCATTTTTGTGTTTAGTTTTTCTTTCTTTCGGAGGATGGGCGTAATTATTATAAACGTATAAACGTGAGAGAGACAAGTGTTGTTTTTAGTACTCTCATAAATAACGCAGCCTAGCCTAATTTAGTAATTTTCTTTATAAAACAAAACAAATCATTTGATTTGGACTATGTGTGTTTTCACGTGCCAAATATCCTTCCTGCGCGTGAAAATGCACAATTTCTCAAGTAAAGACGAAATATATAAAAACAAAATAACTTGATTTCTTTTTTGGAGAGTCCAGGGCCTAGTATTGAGAAACAAAGGGCAAAGTTGGCTCGTGTGACAAACTCAGCCGCCACTGAAAGCTGACATCGTAATAACCATCCATAAAAGATTACTAGTGTGTGGGTGCTCATTACACAACGCCAAAAGTTGACATATATTTTACCCGTCGCAATGCATAAAAAAGATAAGCTAAAGTATAACAAAAGCAATATGCTTACGATGTAGTAATATAGTGCCTTAGAAGTAGCTGTTGGTCTTGTTACTGGTTAAGCGTGGTTTCTGTGTGCATTATAATGTATATGAAAATCACGAACAATTCAGAACAGAAACATTTTCACGTGTCTAACCCGTAGACGGATGGTATACTTTACAACACGGTTAGCGCGGACGCGAAACCGGCGTTTTGACACAATTTACTCTGACAGCCGATTAAGAAACATTTTTACGGCATAAGTTAATTCCCCAAACAAACCGCTAAAAAAAAGAATTAAAAAAAAAAGAGAGAAGAAATGGCGAAGAAATAACGAAGCAAGGAGACACGGTGCAAAAAAGAAGATTAGGTGTAGATACTTCTCTTAAGCTCCCCAGTGAGCTCGAGACCAGATTCTGTTCTCCTCTGCTCTCTCTCCCATTAGCTTTTTCTCTGGGCGGTGGCAGCGGTGCTGTTGCCGGGGGGCAACAGGAAGCAGACGACGCCCACGTCGCCTGCTTGAGAGAACGTTGTGCGATGCTTTTAAAACCTCGCTGACGTTATGAAAAAAAAAAAAAAAACGCAATCACACACCACCTTGCTGTCATACAACTTTCGGAGGTTGAACAAGCTTGTAGTTTGTCGAATTTAGGTGTAAGATAGACATTGCACGAATGCTTATCGAAGAGTATATTGCCTTCCCCATTGCACCCCGCAAAACTCGGTGTTGTGCAAGGTCTCTCCCCTAAGTACATTTGGGCAGACTTTGCGCATGTGACTGTTTCCTCGCCAATCAGATTTTGGTGGGAAATAGAGAAAGTTTCCGGGTAAACCCGTAAACCGGCAGTTTCGACTTTCTCGCCATTCGCATGCTGCCATGCCAGGATCTCTTGATCTGCATCTGTCGAGCGCCTCGAAATGGTCAAGAAAAGTTCATCATAACTTACAGCGCGACTGAGACAAGGACAGACAGAGGAGAAAACAAAGGACAAGCGCTAAACTAGCAACTGATTCTATTGAAAATAAAATACACATGATGCTGCTGCTGCTGCTCGTGCAGGCATGCCCCTCCGTGGCCCTGGCGCTTATTCTTTCACTCAACACGAAACCTACTGTAAAATAGTTTGTTGTTGGGGGAGTTGGTGAACGTTTGGATGCATGGTTTTGCGCAGAAAAAGACGGACACAAGAAAGAGAAACAAACACGAGCGCACGTGTTTGTTTCTCTCTCTTGTGTCCGTCTTTTTGCGCAAAACCATGTATCCAAACACGAAACCGGCCGAGTTATCCGAGATCCAAAAAGCGGATCTCACTGCTCATCAAAGTCACTGTTGGCTGGCTCACGCACAAGGATCCGTTTTGTGTTATCTGGTAAGTTCCCATACTTTCTCGGGGTAGTTTCTGGTTGTGTCGGAACATCACTGTCGTGTTTATTTTTTTTTTTTTTTTAAAGGGGTTGGTATTCGCGATCCCGCCAATGCATCACGAGACGTGTGGGAGCGGTTCCTTTTATAGAACTGTGGTGTTCTCGTAGTTGTATGTTGATGCAACGCCCAGTCTGTCCTATGTACGCACGCCCGCAGGAAAACGGAATCTTGCAGACCACGCCTTCTACGCAAGCGACAAACTGCATTCCGTGTTTGATGCTGCAGCCGCTGTGAGAGGTCGTCTTTTCTCGCGCGTTTGTTGACTGCGGAGCACAGTGAGCTGAGCTCGCGGCGGGCGGAAAAAACAACATTCCCATTGCATCTCGAGGGGACTTTTTTGTCGCCACGGACTCAAAAAAGTCGTCTCGGGATGCAAATGGGAATGTTGTTTTTTCCGTCCGTTACAAGTTCGGCTCAGTGTGCTCCGCAGTCAACAAACGCGCGAGAAAAGACGACCTCTCACAGCGGCTGCAGCATCAAACACGGAATGCAGTTTGTCGCCTGCGTAGAAGGCGTGGTCTGCAAGATTCTGTTTTTCTGCGGGTGTGCATACATTGGACAGAGTGGGCGTTGCCTCAACATACGACTACGAGAACACTACAAGTTTATGAAAGCAACCGCTCACACACATCTCGCGATACATTGCCGAGATTGCGGATTCCAACCCTTTTTTACCAACACGAAAGTGATGACGAAAATAATCCCTGGAGAAGGGGAACAAGAGGGACAAAGGACACACATAAATCTCCAAACACAGCTAGGTGACTGGTGAGCGACCGAAAAAATCCGCCTGGTCCGGGTATCGAACCCGGGACCTCTCCATTACAAGTGGAGCGCTCTACCAACTGAGCTAACCAGGGGTTAGACGTCAGTAGAGCAAACGGGTTTTATCAGCTGCCACCAGTCTAACACCAACAGGGGTGAAGCTTGCAAATTTTAAGGTTATAATTATAATGCAATTAAATGCAAAGGTGCAAGCGAGCTGGACAAGAATGACGAAAATAATCCCTGGAGAAGGGGAACAAGAGGGACAAAGGACACACATAAATCTCCAAACACAGCTAGGTGAGTGGTGAGCGACCGAAAAAATCCGCCTGGTCCGGGTATCGAACCCGGGACCTCTCCATTACAAGTGGAGCGCTCTACACTGTCCCTCTTGTTCCCCTTCTCCAGGGATTATTTTCGTCATTCTTGTCCAGCTCGCTTGCACCTTTGCATTTAATTGCATTATAATTATAACCTTAAAATTTGCAAGCTTCACCCCTGTTGGTGTTAGACTGGTGGCAGCTGATAAAACCCGTTTGCTCTACTGACGTCTAACCCCTGGTTAGCTCAGTTGGTAGAGCGCTCCACTTGTAATGGAGAGGTCCCGGGTTCGATACCCGGACCAGGCGGATTTTTTCGGTCGCTCACCAGTCACCTAGCTGTGTTTGGAGATTTATGTGTGTCCTTTTTCCCTCTTGTTCCCCTTCTCCAGGGATTATTTTCGTCATTCTTGTCCAGCTCGCTTCCACCTTTGCATTTAATTGCATTATAACGAAAGTGATGTTCCGTCACAACAACAAACCACCCTGAGAAATGATGGAGACGTACCACATAACACAAAACAGATCTTTGTGTGTGAGCCAGCCAACAGTGACTTCGATGAGCAATGAGATCGGCTTTTTGGATCTTGGATAACTCGGCCGGTTTCGTGTTGAGTGAAAGAGGAAGCGCCAGGGCCACGGAGGGGCATGCCTGCACGAGCAGCAGCAGCATCATATGTATTTTCTTTTCAATAGAATCAGTAGCTAGTCCAGCGCTTGTCCTGTGTTTTCTCCTCTGTCTGTCCTTGTCCCAGTCGCGCTGTAAGTTACGATGAACTCTTACCAATTCGCCCAATTGTTCATTTGCTAGGTCCGGAAAGCTTTGTACCGAATTGTAGAGGTGAGTACTGAACGTGTAAGGAGCTCGTCTCCTTATTTAAAGCCTCTGTGGACCCCAATTGCCTCCCATTATGGGATCGCGCAATTCACTGCCTCGACCGCAAGCCTCAGCATGACGATCGTGTCTGCGAAAAACATTTCAGACCACATCTGATTCTCAAAACTTATTACGTGGAGCACGAAGTACAGATACTGCTGAACGCACAAAAAACGTCAGTACTCTCGTCAGAAGCTGTGCCATCGATTTTCTTAAGTGTTCAAAGTACTTGTCCTCGGCGTCGTTCAGGCCACCAAGGTAAGCGCCGAAGAAGCGGCCGCTTGTTTTTTGTGAAACTTTTGCAAAGCGACGCTGCTAGCAAATCAAGTCTGGCGCAACGGCAGTAGTCGGCACCACCCAAGCAGCGGTGCCTCCGGCGACCTGAAACAAGCCGTGCGAAAGAAAGGGGGGGGGGGGAGGAGGAGGAGGAAGCCAAACCGCCAGTGACCCATGTCGCGGAGGAAGAAAACATCGTCGCAGGCACGGTGTTCACGTTAAGCGAGCGTTGCGAGACCCTCTAGAAAGCTGAAGACCTTCCCCTGTATTTTCCGGCGCTTTTTGTGACTGCTGGAGCAACCTCCAACCAACGGCTGGGGGACACACCTCATAGATGCTTTTGGGACACAGAGTGTTTTTGTTTTCCAATTCTTCCACCCAGCCGGGTAGATGGAGCAGAGCCGTTGCAAGCAAAGGCTATGACTGCGTCGTGTGGTGGTTCGGAGAAACTCGATCTGAAGGCGTTCATCTGAAGGAGTTCCTTGGACCCCGACGACAAACTTCATGCCTCGGAAATGGCAACTAGTTCAGATGTCTCCCATACACTTGAAGTATTCGACCAACTCCAAGCTTGGTAGGGCGGCCCAGCAGGGGATTTCTACCCAAATTTTCGTCCTGAATGTGCCTGTATTGATAGATGAGGTGTCTGGCGTCACATTCGGTGCTCCCTAAATGCAGCTGGGAGACGATGCGAGTGCGCTGAGCATCCACGGGACACCACTGCGAATGCACAATTCACGCAAAAAGAAGGGGAAGGAGACACATGCAAGACTCCTCCTCAGTCATAAAAGAGCGAAGGTTGATATCATACGTAAAGCGAGGATATCCTCACAGAGGCCAAATGTGCGACTGATAAAATGGAAGAAGAAGGTGAAAGTTGGAGCTCGCAGCATGTCGCAACCAACTATACCTCACTTGACGAGGAGTTTCATCAAAAGCCAACCTGCCAGATTTACAATATCTCGTTCTGAAGGCATGCATCGCTACAAGTCGACAATCCAAACTACAAAGGTGGTGCACCGATGACTGGATTCTTCTCTGTTTGCTCCTGCACATCCGGACACCATCAGGCTACACATTCCTGAGAGACAACGAAATCCTTCTACTGCAATGTATCAGAACAATAAGGCGGCACATCTCCATGGTGGGGTTCAAATCTGGTTTTGATGCCACGTTTCTTGCTACCCTCAAGAACAAGCTGATGAGGCAAAAAAATGCGAAATGCACGATATGATTCGGAGAACAATCAGCGGAGAGCATGTGACATCCAACACAATCGTGAAGTAGTTCGTCTCGGGACGAGCAAAGCTACGTCGAGGCTGACGTCGAGGGGATGGCCTAGTCGTTCCAGCCACCGAAGCGGCTGCTTTTGTACGAATTTTGAGTGACGGGTTAATCTTGTATAATCTTGTAGGGGGACAATAGCGACTTCTGGTACACACAAAAGGGATTCTCGGGAAGATTGGAGTTCCTCATCCCCTCTTCTCTCGTCGTGGCCGGAGGCGAGACACTCACCGTCACTAGCTGTCAAGGTTCCTAGACGGGCATTACAAACGAGGCGTTAGCGAGATCCACCAGGTGCTTTTTGCTAATAGTTTCATTCGTTTTAAAATTTCTTTTCGTCACTTTTTTAACAAGATATTGGTGTGTTTGATCTGATACTGTTCCTTTAAACACATTTAGACCAAAAAACGAGCGCCGAACTTTCGTTGTAGTATCCCTTTAAGACTATCATGACTTCAATGTGACAAGACTCTCGAAGCGTTTTTAAACAATATTTTGGCTGCATTATTCGGTTTAGGGGTTCACACACGAATGATATCACCTTTCCAAGGTTTATCAAATACCGCTGCTGGTATTATTTCATGTATCGTCGAACACATCACAAGATGCACCTACATTAATATTTTTTTAAAGGTAAAACCGTACATGTGACATAAAAATGGTGAAATCGAGTGAAACCTTGCTTTGTTAGAAATAAACACCATTGGCGCAAAATATACAACACATTTTATTTTTGAAGCAGACGCAATTAAAAAAATCCACTGAGATATTTCGGACCCGTGTAGAGTTGAACAAAATTTACAAAACACCTCCCTTCTGGTATAAATACAAGCAATATAAGAGATGCACACACCTGGCCATAATGGGATCGATGAGTTTCTTTGTAGATAAAAGTTGGGGGAAAACAAAATTAGAATATTATTAGTGCAACAAGTGCACGACAATGTTCATAAGCACGCAGGAGGGCACTGTAAGATAACACGAACGTGACGCTCCGCGTATAATGGACAAATATATTGGTGGGAACTGAGGCATTACCCCTTGCTGTCTTTCAAAAGGAAGGGCTTGAACGATTCGCAGTTTCTTGTGCTTCGAGCCCGGCTGAAGTTATTGGGTCTCATGTTGATGAACTCCGGGTTCGAGGAGCTGAACTTTGGCCATGGGTCGTTGGACGATGGAACTGTTACTTTTCTGCGAAAATGTACATGCAAATATTATACGGTCAATTACAACTGTCTTCATGTCTGAACATAATTTTTTTTGTTCACAGCAGCGGTAAGCGTCAAATCTTTGGAGAAAGTAACAAGACAAAGCCACCGTTCTGCATCTCGTAGTATTTTGGACAAGAGAGAGGATCAAAATACAAGGAGAAAATGTACGTCTTCCTGCTTGTTAAACAAGAAAAAAAAGTTCTGCCTTCCTTGCTTCGCTGTCAGTGAAAAAGGAAGACGGAATCGTCAGAGTCTGCGTAGAGCTGCATCTAGCAAGAAAAAGTGTCGCATTTTATGTACCTTTCTAGCACTTATCACCCGGCCGAAAAATGCTGAGTCACTAGGCTGGGGACGGAAGCGCAGCGTCTGATGTACCGCACAACAGAGCAAAGTCGCATGTTCAGAAGGTGTTGAACAGCCTAGTGTCGCCTAAAGGGACAATGAAGACGATTTTATTTAATTTTTTGAAATGGTGTTTTAATGCTTCTTGGGAACATAGCATGCCGCCCAATTTTTTCTAGACATTTATGACGCGTATTTATGTGCCGACGAAAGAAGTAAAGAAACCGAAACTGAACCATCTCCAGTCTCGTTTCTGGGCCTCCGAAAACGGAGGTGACGTAGGGAGCGACGTCACGTGTGAATAGTCGGTATCGGTAGTATTTAGGAGATCGAGACTCTGGTTACCGCGGTGGGTTATAGCAGCGCGGTGGCGCGGTCGTTGCGCAGACTCTGTCAATATGGTCAACATGGACGAATGCCGCTCTCGCGAGCGAGTTCGAGCTTCCGTTCAGTGACCGAACACCAACGGAACGGGAGTACGTGTGTGGCGGCCACTGCCATCACCCGACGGAGACCGCCCAGCCGGCAACGAGCGGCCCGCATGCCGAAGGACGGACGCGGGGGAGATGCCGAAGGGAAAGCGGCAGCGATCCCGCCGTTCCGGGATCCGGTTCCTCCGCGGACGTCTTCTTTTTGTCGTCAAAGAACACCAACAGCTACCCACACGTGAAAACTAGCGTCGCCCGAACGAATACTGGTCTTCAGTCGACCGTTAGAACAGCCATCTACAGCTACCATTGCAAAATCTTTCGAGTACCGTGTTCTTTTTTAATTTTATTTTGTTGGCCCATAGTTGCTCGTTGCCGGTTTCGCGTTCAGCGTAGCAAAGAAAAAAAACAAACAATGATGCTGCTTTAATTACGGTTTAGTAATCATTTCCGATCCGATTTATACTTTTGATGGTTATTCAAGCGGAAATTAGAACAGTATTTCTAAAAATCGCGAACTAAAACGTGACCGAGAGCACGTCTCTCGTTTCGACCAATCGCTGACGCGTCTCTTGTGACGTCGCGCTCCTTGGCCCCGCATCGGTCACGTGAGCTCCGCTTCTCCTGACCTCTCCCGCAACACTTGGGGCGTCGCCCCAGTCGATCCCGGTACGATTATTACCGCGACTGTTTAATTGATTTGCGCGGCACACAAGCGCCGGTTTCGGCTGAAATTTGGGCAGCGTGGCCTGAGACGTGCCTGGAACCCAGTTCAATCGCCAAAAATATTTCCGAAATTGCCTTCATTGTCCCTTTAACTCCTCAAACACAAAGTTGGAGCCGAAAGTTCGCGGAGCGCCTGACGTCGGCGAAAAAAGCGCGAAGTCATCGTCGTGATACGGAGGCCATGTCCGAGCGAACAAGTGTGTTTCTGGTCGTCGCCGCTGCAAAAGCTGTGCGCTGACTTCCAGATTCCCCGAGAAATGGCTCTTTGGTGCACAGTGCTACCAGATCCTCGCGCTCCAAATCTGCTACCGGGCACTATATGGTTCCGTCGTTAAACTGCCAGGATTTCTGAGTATAAAGGAGGCTATACTGGTACACAGACGCCAGCACGTACAGCGCGTGGAACTACACTCGTAGCATGCTCCTTGGTGCTTGAATAATTTAGCGAAAGTCTAGTGCGATGCAAATCCAAGCACTGTGCGTTTGCGTTAGCGTCGCCCAGAGCCATTGAGAGAGTTTGGCCAATGGGCGGAGCAAAGGCCGCCGCCAGCGCCGAATACTCCCCCCATGCACGGTTTGAGCGTAAACTTAATATGTGACACGGCGTCGACCAATCAACCGACCGCGACGTCACAAGATTGGAAACGACATTTAAAGCGTGAAATAGAAGCGCTTAATCTCCGTGTCTCGGTGACAGTTTGCTCTGGGCCGGCTTTCTAGAACAGTGTCTTAGCTGAGACTGACTGAAAGAAAACAGTGCAAAGACGATTATGACGATGACAGGAAGCTACACCGGGTGACCGCGTTGCTACGTTCTAGTCCTGGACGTCGGTGCATTGGGGGCAGCAGCCGTCTACTTCGACTGGGCCACCACCTAGAGCCGCTGCCTTCAACGAAGCGAACGATCGCGCCATCAACCTCCGGGGCTTTGCCATCCAGAACGAACAGCCTGCCGAACTTTGGCTCGCTGGCCTACTGGCCTGAACCGACGCCGAACCTCCAAACTCATGCGGCGGATCAAAAGAGTACGTCGTCCTCACCACGACCAAACCGCAAGGGCCTTTGCAGCCCTAACGAACGGTGAGGCCTCCGGACACCGCCCTTTGCCAAGACGCTTCTACCAGCTGACAGAAGTGTCTTGGCAAACCCCGAACTTTTGGGCAACGGTGCTTGCGATGCTGAAAAGACAGCGTCGTCCTCCCCTTGTACATATCATCTCGTCATCATCATCACCATCATCACTAGACGTGGCACCGCGGGTCTCCATGGTACGGACTGTCGCCTTTCCGCGGTGCCACGTCTCTCCTGAGCCAATAAATATTATCCTTGTTCTCATCCTAGAAGGGTGGGGTGCGCGAGCGTCTTGAGACGCGGCTTGAGTCCCGCTCGGCTCGTGCGCTGGCATAAGCAGTGCTTTCCTTTCCCCAGTCTCAACTGAGACGGTGTATCTAGCAAGTCGGCCCTGGTTTGGAGCACACGTTCATCTATTCTACATATGAATATGGACGTGACGAAAGCCTCACATCCGCCAAGTTTTCAGTCACCAAGAGTTACACCTTTTTACTCCAGCGACACTAAAACGGCTTAAATTAGTCGAGTCGCATTTTTAGAGCTCATGATCACCACTAGAGGCTGTTTTGCGGCCTGTGGTTGGCCTCGAGATGCTTGCCTATTCAAACCGATATATGACCAAACTTTCCTAATACACGGTTCTGGCGTCGCCTAGAGTTCCTGCATAGCTCCCCCGAAGGAGGTAGCATCTACAGGAACTCTAGCGTCGCCTGCTCCGCACTGCCCCTTGCGCCATACGTACTCAACGAAGCGAGCTATACTTACGTACGCAGCGGCCCTCTGCGTGCTTTTCTCGTTACTCTCGCCGCGAGCGGAACAGCGCGAGATTTACATTGACCTGACTGAATACCGCCCTTATATATATTACTTGGAGCAGTTTGCACAGACACATCTCGATGGCGCTGCAAGTGTTCGCGTACGCGTATTCGTTTGCGTTCCGATCTACTAAAAGCGCTGCTTTGTCGCACTCCGCAGCGTTGCGCTGAGAGCTTTCGTGCGTCGTACGCAGCGCCAGTGCACGGGACTTTGCGCTATTATAACACTGTCTAATATAGCTAGCAAAATGAACATTTCAACCTTAAAGTGAGCTCTACTTAAACTTTTGTAGTAAAATAGCTGGTATAAATAATCGTAAGCCAAACTTCAGAAAACCCTTGTATTAACAACGACGGTCTTTGTTATCGAGTGGAAAATGGGACTCTAAAATACCACGAACAATTATACAACCACTCACCCGGTTTTGATAAATGATGACCAGATGCCGACGATCTGCTTCATGAAGTTGTCCTCTTCTTCTGTGTACTTCAACTTTGAGAGGAGCTTGCTTTCAGAGGGGCCCAGAGGGGCGGTGTGACGACTCGTGTCCGCAATAAAAGGCAGCGATCCAAAGGTAAACAGAAGTTCGTCGGAGTGCGTTGGCCCAAACCATTTCGGCCACAAGCTGTACGATGGACGATGGTCAAAGACGTACCTGTAGGTTGGGATTCCCTGTTTTGCAGAAAGGTCCGCAAAAAGATCTGTCGGGCAGTTCATTAATATATTTCCCACAGCTTCAGAGAAAATCCTAATTACTGTGGCATGGTCATGTTCTGTCCCTTCGTCTCCGAAGTATTCGATCACTATAGCTTTTGCTTGTTTTAAGGGTATCTGAAATATGATAGAAAGTCCGAACGTAGCACCGAGTCTGTAGTCAAGCTTCAGTACTGACTCCAATTCAGGGGCCGCGTAACGTATGTTGTCAACGAATAGGGAGCCTTCGTCAGTGGTCGTTCCGGCCAATATCTCCTTCACGTGAAACTGCTTCCACGTAGATTCAGAAAGGGGGTCGGAGGGAATAAATTCGTCTCCGAAAACGGGGGAGAAGAGTTGATCCATTTTGTCCTGTTTTTCCAACGTTTTAAAAATGGCACCGGCGTCAATGTTTCTCAAACAATGTATAATGGTATCAACTTCCTTGGTCCATTGATTTTCTGGGTTGTAGCAGTTGAGTTTTGCTGCGATGTCAAGAAACCTTTCAGAACCACTGTAAGTGAGGCCCAGTATCAAACTCAGCGGCGACCCACTTTGCATAATTATTCTGTGGAAGAGGCCCTTGCTGTGCGGTGAAGTTGCATGCAATCCAGCAGAAATGGCTCCCGCGCTATGTCCACCGAGAGTGACGTCGTTCGGATCTCCTCCAAACCGGTGGATGTTTTTCTGGACCCAATTCAACGCCAGGTGCTGGTCCCAGAAACCCACGTTTCCCGGGAGCTCGGGCGTGCCCACAGAAAGAAACCCTAGCATGCTAAGCCTGTGGTTGAAGCTTACAAATATTACATCCGATAATGCTACAAAATTGGCCGCATCGTAGAGAAACAACCCAGAGTCACCCCACTGGAAGCCGCCGCCGTAGATGAACACGACCACCGGAAGCTTCTTGTCACAAGAACCGCCACAAACTCCGGATGGTCTCCACACGTTCAGATAAAGACAATCTTCGGTCGAGCTCGAGTAATTTAAGGTAACGTCTTTGAGAAACCGAATGTCAAGTTGTTTACACGCCGTCGGTTTTGTCGTCGCATTGTAGGTGCCGTTCCAATGATCTGGTGGAAGTGGCTTTCGGAATCGGAGTTCTCCTACCGGTGGCTTCGCGTAAGGGATCCCGTAGAAGGCGTCAACGTGTTTGCCGCTGATCTGGAATTGTCGCCCGGCCACAAGACCCGAGTTCGTCTCCACCACCGGTCCAGAACACAACACGAAGTTCAGTGTGCAGACCACGAGCACGATTGAAAATTCCGCTGCTAGGCAACCAGTTTGAATAAAAGACATGCTACTATAGAGAATCTCACGCGTGCAAAAATACACACTATGTACGAAAGACTCGGCCGTCCCCTGGATAACCGCTACTTGCTGAGAGATCTCGAGTCTGATCAGCCCCTTTCGCGCACTTTTAAGTTTTACCTTGGAGATGCGTTGTGGAGAGAGAAAAATAATTGAACGTGAGGGGAATGTGATTTGACATGTCATAATTGGTTTAAAATCCCGGAGGAGGTGGTACCTGGAATTCACGTAAACAACTCACTCGTCAAGTACCCCAAGGACGACTTTTATTTCGCATTAACGTTGTTTCGCCCGCCGTACGGATTTTCGCAAACATTAGATGAGAAAGAAAATAGCTCTGCAGCCTTTCTTTTTACTAATGCCTTTTCGCACGTGCCTAAACTGAAGGGCGTACCTCCGAGACGCTTACTCTAGCACATAACTTACGCTTAAAAAGCATAAGCTAATTTATAAATGTCTAAAACGCAGGAAAAGATATAAAAGACAGAGTTGCCACAAGGCATTGCCCATTTTTATCATTGCTACAACTTGTTTTTCTTTTCTGCAAAAAAAGATTTACGATGAATTTGATACATTTTTCCTTGTGTAATAAGGATATAACGTAACATATTGAATGTGTTATCCACTTGGAATTATCCGCGAATATTTGGTGTTTTTGTATGCATTGTAGCGTATAATTATTGAATTACGAACCGCATATTGCCGCATTTGTTGCTTACAGATTATGCATACGTGTTCGATTTTGCGACGCGAGATTCTTTTTATATTTATTTTCATACGCATCCCAATCCATCTTCTAATTGCTTGGCAATTGCTATGTTTAGCATTATTCTCTACCACGTTACCTTATCTTCTTGACGGCCTTTTTTTCCTTGTAGCAAACGCGGTGCTGTTGACGGAACGTTTTCTGACTTCTTTTTTTTAAATGAGGGCATTCGAAGTAAAGATATTATTCCTTCGGAATAATTAATTGCTCGCCGAAAGCGCCAGTGGAATGTTATGTTGACAGTGTTATGTCAATTGAACAAGTTAAGCGAGTATATTTTAAGCGTTTTGCGGTGTTCACACGAGAGAGAAACCCTTGGAAGGACCTGCGTGAGGTCAGCCGGCTACGCGTGTCTCCTCGCCTCCGACGCAGAGCCAGCGTTGGAGTCGAGGAGTGTTTGTACCGTCTGAGCATTTTCTCCGCGCTTCCGACGCGAAGCCTGACGTCGCCGCGCCGCCTCAGAAAGGCGTGACGTCAGCATCACGTGATGCGCATTCCGCGAGGCGGACTGTCTAATTTTTTTCTCGTGTGAACGGTGTATAAACTACACCCGATATAAAGACCTTAAGCGATACTTATACTTGTCATAAATTCCTGTACCGCGATGGATGTATGAAGCAACCTGTGGTTGTAGAAATTACGTGGTTAGAACAACAGGATCATGCTATGTAAAAAAAAGTCTTCCAATTAGCTCGAAGCGTTGATGAATTGGCTTACGAAAAAAAAAAATCATTTCATATGAGACATAGCCTGCGCATGATATTCTTAGTTTCTAAAATAAGGGGAATAAATATAACGAGAACCGCGGCTTGAGAAAGTTAACGATCATACAACTTGACAAAGTTTCTCGTATTGGGAGCCACTCTGTCAGCAACTTTGTGAACGAAACACAAAGTTAACCGGACACAAGGCATAAACCCATTATGCAAATATAAATTGACGCTGAAAAATGCTTTTGTCAGTGAACAGCCGCTGTTTTTGGTGCATTTGAGTCGGTTAATTGGCGGGCATTATCCCATATTATTAATTGAAATTGAGGCCCGTTCTGGTTCAATTCATTATTCCCGAGGCAATATGGGATCTATTATCATTTCATCATTCCTCTAAGATGTAGGATATTGCAGTGCACTCCATATTGGGCATGCCCCACTTTCCCCGTGTGCCTACCAAAAAATTATGACAATTTTGATACTTAAATAAGTAAGCACGCTTTGATAGATCAATAAAACTGCTGGAGCAAGACACTTAAAAAATTGGAGATTTCAGTTGTACGAAACGAAACACTTAAGTCATCGGGATTAACAGCCAGCTTGAGCCGGTTATTGACACTAATTTTAAGCACAGATACAAAGGAAATTTTATTTACATATTTACATGCTTGGTAGAAGAGCGTGTTGGGTTAAGTCATGGATGAAGAAAGAATAAACAATTAAAACAGGGACAACACAACCACATGAAAGATGTGGTTGTGTTGTCCCTGTTTTAATTGTTTATTCTTTCTTCATCCATGACATATTTACACATTGTATACTGTCGAACGGTGCAAGAGAAACACAGAGGCAACAGAAATGCTGAAGCAAAATGTCATACGCTCTTTGAACAGTTCCTAACCTTGCCCAGTTGTATTGGTTGGAAAGGAAGATGAGTCGGTTTGTTTCTGTGTGGATTAGAGCGAACTCAACGTCACTCAGAAAAAAAGAAAAAAAAGAAACACATTTTCAATGCTTCACACCGATGACGCCATCTTCGGGGAGCAAAATAATAATCTTCGTTGGAACTAAGATCAGGATACTGGGCAGATCCCAATCTCAGACTCAGGCGAACTAAAAACGACGTTCGTGACACCCGACGGCCTATTTAAAGCATAAAATGCTTTTAACGCCACCCCCTAATCATAAAATATTGTCCGTCCTTTCATCCGTCCGTCCAACCGTGCATTTTTTTTTTACTAAATTTAGCCAGAAAGGTGGCGTCACGTGACGTCACATGACGTCACCTGACCTATACACCTCAGGGGAATTGACGGCACGTCACCTACACGTCAACCCAGTTTGTCCGCTATATTTAACGGGCACATTCACATATTGTGGCCAAAAGATCAATTCAGTTTCCCCTCTAAACTTGGCGGGAAATTGACGTCACGTGACCTATACTTCAATTCAGTTACCCACTGAATATAGCGGGTAAATTCATCTCTTGTGACTTAGACACCAATCCAGTTTCCTCGCTAAATTTGACGAGGAAATATGGACGTCACGTTACCTGACTTTACGTGACCTATGCTACCATTCAGTTCCCCTGCTAAATTTAGCGGGAAAATATACGTTACGTGCGGCGTGCCACACCGATTCTCTATAATGCATTCATGCATTATAGGACTTAGAAAATGAAGGTTGCTCCTGGCAATATTAAAGTTTAACATCATACCATTTGGCCTCTGTAACACGCCGGCAACATTTGAAAGGTTGTTCGACTCGATAGAGAATTTTCGTAGATGGTTTTCGCCATCCTGCAACGCTCTCCGCAAACCGCTACTACAGTGGCTTAAAGTGTGTAGTGTATTTACCGCGTACCTTCCACCATGCATCGGGAACGGCCGCTCCTTGGAAGACGGTGTAGGTGGCGCTTCGATCTGCAGCTCCGTTGGGTGCCTCAATCGGCCGGCAGATAGAGGCACCCTAACACGCTTCATAACTAATATAAATACCTCAAAAACAATTATTTTTTTTTCCAGTGAACTCCCAACGACATGATTTTGTGTTTGAAGGTGAATAAAAATGTGAAACTAGCAGACGACAGTGTAGTCGACAGCTGCGAATTGGCCGGAGCTGGCCGGAGCCAAGCTGACCAAGCGGCCAGGTCGGATCCATAGCCGGAACGACGGTGCTGCAAGCGCCAGCGCCACCCGCGGCCGTCTTCCAACGCTGTGCCGCTTTCCGGTTTCGTTCGTTACACTACCCCCATAAGCCACTGTACCGCTACAATACCCGGAACCCTACAATCAAGGCCATCGGCGCGCAGGTGCATTAGCGGCTTCGTTGAGGAGGGCTTAGCAGAGGTGGAAAAACGGTCTACGAAAACTCCCTAATTTTTTGTGGCTTAAAATAGCGTAAATGACGTTGTTATCTTAACAAAAACATTATTAGTTTTTTTTTTTTTAAGAACGCTTTGTCCGTTTGTTAGAACTTTTGCATTGCATAACTGGTGCAAGCTTAGAACTGTATGCAAAATAATCCTCCGCAAGGTTGGGGGCCAATGTAAGGTGGAGGTCAAGATGTTTTCTAGAGGAATGACCTCGGTCCTGCTCCCTGCTTTTTCAGAACTCGCAGTTGTGCCAGTGACAGCTTAGCCCTGGTTTGTTTATAGTACTACTTTCTGCCCTCACTTGATATGGTCAAAAAATATTCAGATAATACCAACCCCACCAGTGTGCTGGTTTTTTTTTTTCTAGAACAAGAGAGCAAGCACAATGCCGTTCTTATTGCTCAGTTCACTCGATAACTAATCGGATTCAACGTGTCTCGAAACAAATAAGTAAGAACTCTTCACACGACTGTTTTTGCTTTCCTATCAATTTTTATATCAGAAGTTTGAAAAAAATATTTGTTTATTAATGATGATATTTTTTGAAGGTAAGAATCCAGAGCTCATATATTTACCTTAGGCAGTTACACCTGCTTAGGGAAAGTTCGTGCAGCCGAGGTGCATCCTTGAGCGAAGAGATCGTGCTTGCAGCCTGGCAGCAGAATTTTCGTACAGGTAATTGATATGTCAAGAAGCTGGGAAGTTAAACTTCAAATGAAGCACAAGGCGAATAAAAGAAATAATATAAACTACGTGAAAATGTTATAAAAACAGAGATACGGTTTTGAGTGGAAATATGCGAGTGACATGAGATCATTTCTAGTGCCATTTCTAGCATTCGCTAGAGAGATATAGGCACAGGCGCTCACTGCCGGTTGCCGGTGGACCGCGCCCTAGCGAGTCACGGACCGGATACTTGAGACCCCCGGCATTCATCACCCTCTCTCCAGAACTGCCCCATATAAATAGACCTCCGATCGTCAATTGTCCTTCGAAGCCTTTAGAATTGCTTTGATTTCTGATCAGACACTACGACACTTACACAAAAAGGCAGCAACTGAGCTTCACACGACGTCAGTGCCAACTTGTTGGGCGCTGTACTGCTGCAAAAACACCCTTCAAACTGTGAACCTCACGTGATCCCTTACGCGAATCCTATTCTGACCAGGCCTGAAGGAAATTGTACCGTAAGAGAACAAGAGTGCTCGGCGATAGTATGTGCTGTCGGCCGATTCAGACCTTATTCGTACGGCCGTCCTTTCGCGATTGTCACCGACCACCACGCCCTATGTTGGTCAGGCTCAGTGAAGAACGTGTCTGCTCGTCTCAACAGATGAATCCTTCACGTCCAAGATTATAATTTTACGGTCGTTAATAAACGTACAAAAAAGCACTTAAATGCTGACGGACTGTCTCCTTGCCCTATTCCACTAAGGTTTGGGACAGACGACATCGACGATGCTTTTGTCTAGCGTCAATTTCTTACCCCAACGACTCTAATTTCCGCTGAAAAATATCCTTCGAGTGCCAAGAGAATTCGTAACCTCACTGGCTCAGTTCAAGACACGATGTTTGTCGATAAATAAGCAACTGTGTAGTATTAAATTGTCTTCTTTACAAACGCAGTTACCTCCCTGAAGGCGAGCGGAATCTACTTGTTATCCCAAAACATTTACGAGGTCCTCGCGATTTTCCGTTAAGTTTGTGATTCAGTCTTAATTCTTTGTGCTGGAATGCATTCAGTGCTTTTCAATCCCCCCCCCTCCCCCCCCCCCCCCCCCACCCTCATGTAACACGCTCGAATTAACGTCTTTGAGGGTGGGTATTAAATTAATTTTGAACTTCAACTTCAACTTGACGCCACAGCGGGTCACCTGGGGACTTACAAGGCCGATGCTCGTCTCCGTTTTCCGCTAATTCTGGCCCGGCATGTATCGGACCTTTGAGACTTTTCGGTACGCATGGATGAATAGCTGATTCCCTTGTCCAGACAGCACGAGCGCATCCAAGAAATATTCCGGGGAAATCTCATTGTGATATCGTAATATCCGAGGGACGTGTACCAATATACGCCAGGACATCATCGACAACTGAACTAAAACAATCATGACGACAACTGAACTAAAACAATAATATTTTCAAAATGTCATGAGCGTTTTATGAAAAGTCTTTGCAGTCTACCGTTTATAGAAACACTGATCGGCAATCACAACGCTTGTTTTTATGACTAAGATTGTTTGCATTCAGCACGTCGATGTAGGCAAATAATCATGCAGAAAAGAGTGATCGAAATAGTTCACTGTCATCTAAACCCACCTTCGTACTGAGATCGAATCTGGCCTAATATAGCGCGAACTCAAATGAACATTTTCGGCATAGCTTTACTGTTTATGTTTGTTCTTGACAAGATGCCAGTAAATTCAATGAGCAAATAAGCATCACACGTTAGCTAATTGGTGATTTTTGGTTAAATGAAACAGACTAGTATTTCATACTCTATTTGACATCGCAGCTACTTAATTGGTAACTTTCTGAAGGTCTGCGTCCGCAATCGTCATAGTTTCACCACTCGACCCTGTGTACTTAGTTTTTGTCCGGCCCACAGACACATCAAAAGGTTGTTCATCACATTAAAAAGGAAAAAAAAAAATACTTCTATATGTTTGAGATAGTAAATAAGTGTCAGAAACAGAGAGGTATTAAAATCAACTTCAAAATCTAACATTCGTTTACGGCTTTCCAAACTTACTTTAGACTTGGCTATCGAGGTTAAAAATGCCGGAAAACATTTGCAGATCATAAGATAATTTAGAGGCGCATTCATTTATGACGTATATCGTTAAGGTGATCGGTCATTTATTTATGTTGTCAAATCTTCAGTAAGTAATAAAATCTATTTTTATTATTGTGGTAACTCGGGCAATGGAGGAAGGGAGTGTGCACCACCTGGTAGAGAGCTCGAGAGAATCAGGAACCGGCTGCCACTAGTGCCACAGCTGCCACCGGCAAAACATCGGCTAGCACAGCCTACCCTGTATAAATATGTAATTAAACCGCAATTTACTACATTTGGCGGCGAGATGTTCCAGTCAAGTCACCATCCGTGGGCATCAACTGCGTAGGGTAACGCCTCTTCAACTCGAACGCTCCATAGCCTCGCGGCCTGGTTGACCCTTCGACTAGACGGACGTTCGGAAGGGACTCCTTCTATGTCAACACAAACCGGGGTGAGGATGACTTACATCGGTTGCGTTTCTGATTTCGATAAGTCAAAACAGTTCGATCTTTACATCGAAAGGTTTGAACGCTGGCTCGCGGCTAAAGAGGTCCCTGAAGGCAAGAAGACAGATATCCTGCCTGCGACAGTGCCTGCATCAACCTATGAGCTGCTTCGAGACCTGGTTTCTCCACGAAAGACAACGGAATGTTCATATGAGGATCTTACAGAAGCGCTTGTCCAGCACTTCAAGCCCAATCCCATCACGATTGCGGAACGATTTCGATTCTACAGACGCATTCAAGAGGAGGGCGTTACTCTTAAATGATATCATAGCCGTGCTGAAGAAGCTCGCTTACACCTTTGATTTCAAAGACTTTTTGAAAGATGCCATGCGAGACCGGTACGTCTGCGGGTTGAAGGACGAATATTACATCAACCGCCTACTCATCAAAAGGACGCTGACCTTCAAGTCCGCGTGCGAGATCGCCTTAAGTATGGAACTCGCCAGGCAAGACACTCGTCAGCTTACCCAGAACACTGCTCCACAAGTTGGAAGCATTCAAAAACTTCAGGTCCAGGCCCGCTCAACGAAGACAAAACCCGCGGCTTCAGCAGCGTCCGGCGCCCCTTCGCCACGTACCTGCTACCGTTGTGGGGAGCAACACCTTCACACGAATTGCCCGTTCAAGAAAGGATTCTGCCACGAATGTGGAAAAAAGGGGCACATTGCTCGAGCTTGCAGAAGCAAGGCACGTGTGCAATACAACAAGCAAATATCGAGCGAAGCAGGTACTAATGATAATCGCGTGGCTCTATATCCTGTTGAGGGGGCATTTGCAGTGTCGGCGACGGCATCGAGGTCCTGCTGAAGCTGGCAGGAAACTCTGTGAAAATGCTGCTCGACACTAGTGCGACTCTGACCATCATCTCGGAGAGGAAATAAACGAGTCGCTGCGCAGTTTGCCACTCAAACCCACGAGTCTGCGCCTCCGCTCGTACAAGGGCGATAACATTCCTGTCATTGGAGAGGCACAAGTTCTGGTAACTTACGAAGACCAAGAGATGACACTACCACTGGTGGTTATCCAGGGAGATCGAGCAGCACTGCTAGGAAGGAATTGGCTGCGGCACATCTGCATCAACTGGTCAAACATTTTCTCAATCACCGAGACTGCAGCTCGGCACGGTCTAGCCAGTCTGCTAGACAAGCATGCTTTTCAGCGAAGAACTGGGAACGGCAAAGGGAATAAAGGTAGTGATTCGCGTTTAGCCGGAATCTGCTCATATCATTTTCAAGCCTCGCCCGCTTCCATTTGGGCTACGAGAGGTTGTGGAGAAAGAGTTTTAAGATGTCGAAAATAGGGGCACTATCACCAAGGTTGACAGAAGCGAGTGGGCGGCACCGATCGTGGTAGTTAACAAGAAGGACAAGTTTATTCGTCTTTGTGGAGAGCACAAGGTCTCCGTGAACCGTTGCATTCGGCCGGAAACCTATCCGCTACCGATTGCAGAAGACTTGTTTACGACCCTTGCTGGTGGTAAATACTTCATTAAGGTGGACTTGACCAGTGCCTACCAACACGTGGAGTTGGAGCACAGCTTGATGGTCTACACCACCATAACTACACACAAAGGTCTTTACCAGTATAATCGACTACCGTTTGGAATCTCCACAACTCCGCCAGTTTTCCAATGGACCATGGAACAAATCCTGAAAGGATTGGAGCACGTAGTATGCTATCTCGACGACATTTTGATTACTTCAGGTACTCCTGAAGACCAACTTCGGTTGTTGGACTAAGTTTTTTCTCGACTAAAAGAAAAGGGAATTCGGGCCAACCTTCAAACATGCGAGTTCCTCTGGAGCAGCTTGGAATAAACTTAAACTATTTGAGCGTGTTGGTGCTTTTTAAACATATAAAAAGTGGAGAGACAAAAGAGACGATACAGACAGGCTACAGAATTGACGCCCAAGGATTACATTCAACGGAGAGTAGGGTTCAAGCCATCCGAACCATTAGAGGGTGGCGCAGCTCCGCCACCCTCGAATGTGATGGAGCTGCGCTCGTGTTAAGGCCTATTGAACTACTATGAGCGATTTTTGTGAGGTCTTTCAACAACCTTAAAACCACTCCACGAGCTACTAGAAAACAAATAGACGCTGGAAGTGGACAGCAGAATGCAAAAACGCTTTCAAAGCGAAAGAAAGCCTGCTGCGGAGAAAATGGCTTACGTATACGACCCAAGCAAGCCGCTCTGCCTTGCCTGCGACGCATCTCCAAGCGGAGTGGGAGCAGTCATCTCAAACATCATGCCAAACGGGTAGGAAACGCCAATCGCCTGCGCCTCTAAAACGCTCTCACCAAGCGAGTGTAACTACGCACAGATTGAGCGGGAAGCTCTTGGTATTGTATTTGGAGTAAAAAACTTCCATAAGTACTTGTACGGCCGGAAATTCACTTATTAAAGACCACAAGCCTCTGACCGTAATCTTCAACGCGCACACAGCAATCCCAAGCTGAGCTGCTCTACGAATGCAGCGTTGGGCACTTACGATCCTCGCCTATAACTATGATATCGTCTATCGGAAGTCCAAGGACGACGGCAATGCTGATGCGCTTTCGCGGTTGCCTTGTAATTCTGGTTCGTATTACCCAGATGAAGAGACCTGCCCACTTCAGGTCTCCAACGTGGAGCTGCTTCCCGTCACAAGAGACCACATCGCAGTGGAAACTCGGAGGAACCCAACGTTATCCAGGGTGCTGGAATTTACCCTGAACGGGTGGCCCAACTCCGGCCAAGCCAAAGTGCTCCGGCATTACTTTGACAAGAGGGACCAGCTATCCACAGGCCAAGGTTGTCTTCAGTGGAGGTACAGAGTCATCATACCACCATGATTCAGAACGCTACTGCTGCATGAGCTCCACGAGGTTCACCCAGGCACATGTCGCATGAAGGCCAGGGCTCGAAACAATCTTTGGTGGTCAGCGTTGGATAAAGATATAGATTTCATCAAAAAGTGCTACTCTTGCGCGTCTATGCAAAACCATCCGGCGGCAGCACCGCTACACCCATGGTCGTGAGCAGGAACCCCGTAGGAGGGAATTCATGTCGAGTATGCTTTACTGAACAAGCAGCACTATCTTGCAGTCATGGACAGCTTCTCGAAGTGGACAGAAGTTATACCCACAAGGACGACAAAGGCAGCTTGTACCATTGAGATGCTGAGGAACCTCTTTGCGTCCTATGGAGTTCCCTCTGAGCTTGCGTCGGATAATGGACCACAGTTCGTTCCAGGGGATTTCAACAACTTCTTGCGAATGAACGGGATGAAGCACATTCGCACACCGCCATATCACCCGGCATCGAATGGAGCTGCTGAGCGAGCCGTTCAAACATTCAAGTGAGCTTGGATGAAGGACTCATCCACAGGAAACACACAAGGAGAAACAGAAAACCAAAGGTTGGCCAGATTTTTCCTGTGCTATTGCAGTACTCCTCATACTACACAGAGAGGACACCGGATGAGCTGTTCCTCAAGCGGCCGCTTTGAGCACATCTTGACTTGATAAATCCAAGTACGGAGCGAACCGTCGTCAAGCATCAACGCAAGCAGCAGTAGGCGCACGACAAATCGCGAAGACCACTTCGTAGCTTTGATGCGGGTGACCGGGTCTTCGTGCGACATGTGAGAGGAAACGCACTCGTGGTCACCAGGCGTTACTGTTTCCGAACGAAGACCACTGTGGTATCTGGTGGACGTTCGAGAACTCACAATCTCCGTTCACTTGGACCAAATTTTACGACTAGATGCACTACCAAGTCGCGAAGTATCAGGCCCACAGTCATGGATGCTCTTGGGTCCAACTGCTAGTCCTGGAGTGTCTACGTTAGCAGATGGAGATTTGCCACGTTCAGCACCAACCGCCCCTCCCCCCCCCCCCCCCCCCCTTAATGGTGCAGACTAGGTCGGCCGGCGACACCTCCTTAACGCCGGCTGAACGTTCAACTCGGTACCCGCAACGCGTTCGGCGTACCCCAGACAGACTTGGAGCGCTGCCTGACCTGCCCTAAAGCCCCTCTACCCTGGGAGAAGTGGCACCATTCATTGTTGTGGAAATGCTCAAGACACGTGCCGCGCGCCAGTTCTGGGAACAACATGGCTTCTGAAATCTAGCTCCGTGCTAGAGTGTACTAGAAGGTACGAGTGGGACGAGCTACAGGCTCCGCTCATGCTTTCAGTTGCACCTCAATATGTGGAAAGCGATCAGGTAGAACCAACCCACTTTGAGCCTTCGCTGCGATCAAGCAACGACGCAGGTCAAGGTCATATTGTATTTTTTTTTATTTTGACGTCAGAGGTAACGTCAAAGCACCACGACATGACGACACCATTGTCGACGACACCATTCTCGATGACGTTACGCGACGCCAAGATTCTGTCGTAAGGCCGTCGTGACATTCCGTCGCGTCGAGGACGACGCCGTTTGGCGACATCCAGTCGCCATTATAACGCGATCATGACGTCGTTCGCCAGATCGAGGACGACGTGGACGTGGTCGTCGAGGCCGACGTTGACGGCGACGCCCTACGCAACGTCAAACATCGCTATGACGTCACGTTAATGTCGTCCTGGCGTCATCGTGAACGTCAACTTAATGACGAAGCCTTGACGGCGTGTAACGTCGTCGCCTTCGCCAGCATCAACGTCGACGCGCAGTCACGACGAAGTCTTGACGTTGTGTAACGTCGTCAAAGATGACGTCGACGTCGTGAAGCTGTCGGGACGTCTTCGTGACGTCGAGTTGCATCATGTCGACAACGACGTCAACGAGCTGACACCAAGCGTCCTTATGACGTTGCATTGACAAGGACGCCGTCATCTTGACGTCCGCTGACGTTGTCGTCGTCGTCATCAACGTCTACGTTGACATCGTCGTCGTTGTCAACGCAGTGTCACGTTAGAACGCAGTCGTGATGTCGTGTAACACACGTTGTCAACGTCGATGACGACGTTGACGTCAAAGCACGTACCGTCCTGATGTCGCATGACGTTGTGACGACAAGTGAGGTCGCGGTGACTTTATGTACGTGACGCCTGACGTCTAGGTTGTATAAAAGATATAGTCCGGCGTTCTATCGTTTCTATGACCTTGACCAGTGTGCCGGTCGAGCTTGTCGTTGGAACGAAACGCGTTTTTCATAAAAAGCGGCTAATCCAACCCACTTCGATAGGAGCGACCCAGAGGGCGCTACTATCGGGGCGATAAACAGACCCGACAAATAAAAAAACGAACGCTCTCCCCCCCCCCCCCCCCCCCCCCCCCCCCCCCCCCCTCCACGGTTATTTCCACCTCCCAGAAATTCCTGGGGAGAACCCTGGTGTTAATGTATCATATTTTATATAGATTTAACAAATGAGAAGAGAGGTGTATTTATAGTGTTCGTTCAACGGCATGACATCAATGTATCTGAGATATTTATCAGAACTTTGAGCCTGAGTGTGGAAAGTCTTTGCTGAGGAATTGCGGTACAGAAAGAAATTAAGTAAAAAGTAAATGACGTGAAAAAGAAAAAAAAAGGCTCTTGCATATGTTTGTTTATGATTTTGACTGGCCTAGTCTATTACAATGAGTTTGACTGTTTTATTAACACCCATAGGGTTATTATAATGTACGCTAGAGGTTCGACTAACGCTAGTGTGCAGTTGCAAATTGACACAGACAGCAACCAGTTTGAAGTTGACTTCCGGTAATGCATTTTTATGTAAAAAAGCGAGTGCATTTCCTCTCTGCACTCGATTATAAGAGCACATATCACGAATAATTCGTACCTACTATACTTCGTTTCAGCTTTGGTCCGAGCGCGGCCGATGTTATGAGCCGAAGGGCCAATCAAACAGCGCAAAAAGTGCACCGTCATGACGTGCTCTCTGCGCTTGATAAGACTAGCCGGCGAAGGAGCGCGCACAGAGAGACGGCGAATACCGGCTAGTCCTATCAACTGCCGAGAGCGCGCCATGACGTTGTGCCTCCTTCGCTGTTTGATTGGCCCTTCGGCTGATAAAATCGGCCGCGCTGGGACCGAAGCTGAAACGAAGTATAGGCACATTGGAACATTTCCAGTAACGCAGATGAAATAATTGGTCCGTTGCGGCGTTTTTATTTTAAAATCGTGGCATGAAAAACGGTGCTAAATCCGCTTCGTACATGTATTTATGTACACTGTCGGACACTGTTAGCGCGAACATGGCGTCGGCGCTTTCTAGCATGGGGGATATACGTGCCAAACGAACGAAGGAAATGTGGAAAACCAAAAAAAGAAGGCAAGAACTACGCAGTAACACTGGTTAAGTAACTTCTTGTGCCTGCAGACGATCAAAGTAAATTAAAAGTTAAGTAATATAGTCCAATTTGCAATAAATAAGTCTTACTTTATTCTTTATGCTCATGAATCTGTGCGAAGACGCTTGTTCTGTGTTCAAATCATCACCCGCACGCTCCAGATCTCTGCAAAAAGGGGGAAATCAGAGAACAGGTGCACGATAAAAACTGCCCAACATAGGAAATAATAAGAAAACACACCTTTCGTAGCCCACGTACATTATTCTTTACGTTTCGAACGTTTTTTTAACCACTCGTAAAGATGTATGATGGGGTCATTTTCATATAGTGAGAGCACAGACATATTAGCAATATATAAGCACCAACGGAATGCTGGCAAACTTTGAGCACACTCTACATACCTTTCGATCGTTATTTTGCTTAGAATCGTCGTTCGTTTCTACATACCTGCCATGGAAAAGAGGTATGGGCCTGAAATATAGCGAAGTTTAACATCGTTAAGTGGTAAAGCAAAGATGCTGTAACTAAAACAATTACACTTTCACAATATTAATAAATGTACATACTATTCAGTACAACTGAAATAACAAAAGTTATTTATGTTATTTTCCGGCGACGAGACAAAATTCACGCGCGTTTTCCCATAGGAATACACAGGAAGACTGGAAAAGTAGACTGCATGCCGTCTGATTCAATTTGCAACCGGAAGTCCCGTAGACACTAGCGCCAGCTGAGCGTCTAGCGTTTATTGTAATAACTCTATGTTAACACCATATGGCTTTATTTGTATGACAATACAATAAACACTCACTAGTTATAAAACATGAAAATGTTTGTTAGATATACCTAACTGCACCATGAAGTTACCAAAAAAAGAAGACACTGAAATAATAAATTACAATCAAACAAGATGAATAATCAGTCATGCACAGGTCGATACATCGTAAATGCTGTCATAAAAATCAATACAAATATTTCACTTACAAAGCCTCAGACTTTAGTAACGACAGAACAATGCAATACTATCTCCTTATAGTTGCTACAAGAATACTAAAAACGTTTATCAGAACTTGAGTTGTCAATTATAATTGGGAGATGCGTTTCCAAAATATTTTTATGATTTACCAACGGTCTTTCCTTCACAGAAACATACACTTTAAAGAAAATGTCAATTTATTGATTTTACCTGTTAACGATGAAAAGTTTAAAACACTTCACTTTAAAGCTTCACAGTAAACCTCGACAGTTCCAAATATTACTAAGAGGGCCGTTACCTCAGTCTTTAATATCTGAGAACAGAAAACAATATAATTGCTCTTCGCCTCAGTGGTATAGAACCTTTACAATAACATTTAAATGTTAATTGATAGTATAATTAAAGTAGCGGCGATGAAAATGAACGATGATGACGTCGATGCAGAAGGTAGAACCCCTGAGCTTCCGCTTGATCCCTTGTTATGGATGGATTCCTCTTTGCGAGTTGGTTTACTTGTCCATTTTGGCGTTGTCGCTGTTGCTTCTGGGGCAACGGGCTTCCTACAAAGTACCAACAGACTCAATTGAATGATAAAAATTATTGGCAATTTGAATTCAAATAAAAAAATTAATGTTTTCGACCCGAGCCCAGAGGCAAACCATGAAACTGAATTAGGTAAAATTTTAAAATGGTGCACTTGTTACCGCGGGCCCCTGTGGTTCCACGTGAAAAGTTAATAACAAATATTAATGAATGAAATGCTTTTTAAGAAAAGCTCCAATCCCCAACTTTTTTTTTCGTCCATATGTCCGTCCATGGATTTCCCGTTAAATCTAGCAGTGAACTTTACGTCACGGGACCTGACGGCACGTTATCTATAATAGACTAATTCAGTCTCCAGACTAAAAAGAGCGGGAAACTGACACCGCGTGAATGCCGTCACGAGGCCCATACACCAATTCCGTTTCCTTTCAAATTGTACTAGAGAAATGGATGTCCACGTAACCTATATATAAATTAATTTTCTTCGCTAAATTTAGCAGGAAAATTCACGTCACGTGACCTTGTTTCTCCGGTAGATTTGACAGGAAAATCGATAAAAATTTCTTGATTTCTTCGCTCGCGGAAATGACTCTTTAAAGTCCTATCAACAAATTTAAACGATCGCTTCTTAAATTCTTCATCATATGCATTATAGGATTTTGACATAAAGACCATTGCCAAGAGACAATTTTCAAAACTTCACCAAAAAACATTGGCAACCGCCACTTTCTTTTTTTTTTTGGGGGAGGGGGGGGGGGGGCGCGAAGCCTGTGATTGGATCCGAGTCCTCACCGAACGCTGAAGGAGCCCTCGTGTCCAAAACATGCTCAGAGCACGCGAGCGAGCGATGGCGGACTCGGATAATTGGCAAGGCAGCTACTAGATGGCGCGCACTTTTGGAAAAGGGTTCCGTTTTAGTGCTTTTAGCACGCCTGGCTGTAAACTCAAGAAGCGCATGACACGAAACCGCGCATCCAGTCAAGAGCGAGCGTCACGGGAGCGCATGGGCGCACTCTTAAAGCTTTCGAGGATGGTATTTGTGACTATCGGCGCCTCCAGCGAAATCGTTGGCACCTAATGACTAGAGCGGACAGCTGGGGCTGCCGGTTCGCTCGCCAGCCTCCTGGAGTGAAAAATGTATTCGCAGCCTTTGGCTGTCTAAAGACGAAGTAATAAAAGTAGCTTCGAGAACACACGGTGAAGATCGTCAATACCTAAGCCGCTGTACCTTTAGCTGTACCTAAGCGGCCACTATTCGGTAAAAAAAGACAACATTCAAGAGGTAGTGTCCTACCGGCTCTACGAAATTGTTGGGATAGTTCTGAACGTGTTTTCTTTTTAGAAAATAAGTATAATGATCTCTTCCATATTAAAAAATCTCGCCTTATATATATATACTATTTAAAATTGATTTAAGGGGAATTTTTATGCCGAATCCGGGCAAGAAATAAAAGTGGCCCAAAAATAACCCCATTGGCCATGGTCATCACCAGAGTTTAATGCCGACTACAAACAAATAGCCCAATTTGACTGTTAAGAAAACGATCTACTAAACTTGTCAAGGGACAGGTAAGAGGAGCAAAAAAGATCCTGGCTGAAATGATACCATTCAAAATGGTCCCGGAGAGAAGTACACACCGAAATGAATCTTAAAGGATACGGTCGAACTAGCCCATCTTCCCAACGCGTCGTACGGATTCGTCGTATATGCCGCTGCTATCACCAGCAAAAAAAAAAAAAAAAAAAAAATATTTATCGCGATGCTATTACAGATTCATCGGCCTTTTAGCGCTGTACAAATAACGAAGTTGATTTGGCCTTCTCTGTAGCTGGATTAGTTTTCGTTGTTGCAATATAAAAAAAGAACTCTAAACCATTTCCAGATTCAAATTTGTACATTATGAGCAGTGGGGACTCAAAAATATTAGCAGAAGTGATGTAAGGTCAGACCCCTTAAATACCCAGACGCGGCACTGCGGACTCGCGAATTGTCCAAGAGCGAGAGTAGCAGAGTTGTTCCCACTTTTGAATTGAGCGGGTGCTTCGCTAGTACTTTAAGGCCTGTTCACACATACATCGCAGCGCTATAAGCACAGCGCTGACTTTTTGCTAAGCGTGTGCTGACAGCGGCCTTCACCAGATTTATATAGCGCCGTCAGAACTGTTGTTCATAGCAGACGATAAGTAGCTGGAAACACGTGAACAGGGCTGTATCAGCGCACTAATGCATGTGGGAACCGGCCTTTAACCAGACAGACAATCGCTCGCTTGAGGCAATGTTTTCTGGAAATGATTATACGTTTTGGAAGAAATAACTAAGATATCATACTTTTTCAACAGGATGGGCCTCCAGAGCTCACAAACATGACGTCGTGGAGCCAATCCTTGAGTATAATTGTGGGGCTGAAGGAAGATGCACTCAGGAGTTTTTGCATTGTACTTTGGCCATTCCACCATAGATGACGGTATTGATGGTTTTCTGTAAAATGAATCGATGGTTGCGTTAGAAATCATGTCGTGGCCAAAGCTGCGAGCCTATAGTCATAAATAACCTGTTCTTACACTCTCATGGGAAGGAATCAACTCACTGTTGAATCGGTCTAAGCGTTGCGCTTCAATATAAATAACAGTTATGAGAAACGTGGTTATTAGTATTTGAAACCGTTATACAAGCAAGAGTTAATCACTGCTAGAAGAAATTTAAACACAAAAAGAATGATCAAACCATATCTTTTTTTTGTTTATAAGCTTACCCAGTTTTCACAAACGTGGTCCAAGTTCCCGTGAGTTCCTTCATAAACAACACCTCTTCTGAAGTGAAGTTTATGGCCTTCAACACACTTCTGGCGCCCTTTCCAATGGGGGGAGTGTATGTGCTAGTGTCGTTCAGAAGTGTAAGGAAACCAAGGGTGAATGGCAAATCGTCCATGTGTGTGATTCCATAAGACTTGGGCCACAAACTGTACGAAGGTCTGTGCGAAAAAATATATCTGTAAACGCTTATTCCTTGTTCGGCGGCAACTTCTGCGAAAAGGTTTGTGGGGCAGTCAACAGTTACGTCACCAAATATTTTCCCCACAATCGCGTTAATCGAGGCCTCGTCATGTTCAACATGATAGTCTCCAAAATATGCCTGGACAATTTCTTTAGCCATGCCCATTGGTACCCCTAACAAAGTGGAAATAACTACAGAGGCCGACAATCGGATATCGAAAGTGACAACGTTCAGCAGCTGAGGCATCTGGAATTTCAATGAATCCAAAAACAATGAGCCTTCATCGGGATTTGAACCTAAAAATATCTCTTTCGTCCTTAGCGACTTCCACGTGTCCGCTAAAAAGATATCATCCGGAAGAAACTCATCGTTATAGAGGGGAGAAAACAATTGATCAATCGGATCTCCATTCTTTAGAGTGCGGTATACATCTTGTGCGTCAACATTTTGTAAACATCGAATGATCCCAGAAAGATTCTTAGACCAGTCCTGTGCACCCTCAAAGCAACTAAGGGACCCAGCGACCTTTAAAAACTTTCCTGTTCCCGTAAGGGTAATGCCTATTATCAATGACAGTGGAGTGGAGCTCTGGAGAATGAGCCTGTGGAACAAATCGCGACTTTGAGGAGAAATAGCGTGCAGGCCGGCGGAGATCGCTCCTGCACTGAACCCCCATAGAGTGACGTCGTCGCGATTTCCACCGAACGAACCGATGTTACTTCGAACCCACTTCAAGGCAAGATTCTGGTCCCACAACCCCATATTACCGGGCAAGTCCTTGGTTCCCGACGATAAGAATCCAAAAATGCCCAGGCGGTAGTTGAAAGTCACGTAGATGACATCGGACAGGGCGACAAAATTTTCTGGATTATTCAGCACCAGTGATGAGTCCCCCCACTGAAACGCGCCGCCGTAGAGGAACACAATCACAGGAAGGCGAGCGTCGCACCGACCACTCTCTGAGCACAAGGATGCTGGCCGCCATACATTCAGATAGAGGCAGTCTTCCGATGATATTGACCGATTGAGATAATCCATGGTGATCTTGCTAGTGTAACGCAAATCAAACTGCCAGCATGGTAGAGGTTTCTTTGTTGCGCTGAAAATGCCTTTCCATGGACTGACGGGCACAGGGTTTTTGAATCGTAGTTCTCGCACTGGGGGTACAGCATACGGAATACCATAGAATGCATCCACATATTTTCCGGAGACAGTCAGTTGTTTGCCGAGGATAGCTCCAAGGTTGGTGTGAACAACAGGGCCGTCGCTTGAGGAGTTCAAACTTGGTAACAGGCAGCACACGCCAATGGACAGAATAAACACGTAAGGTTTAGTTTCAGTGGCCATCTAGGTTGTAGTAAAAGATACGTAGCTGTTATCCAGATCTTTTTCTTTTAAACTAGTCGATCACATTTCAGTCATTCTGCTAGGGTTGCTGGATTAGTATAGAAAGCATCGTTAAAGGGCACTACTATATATACCCTCGGTGACCTTGCAAGTTAATTTCTTCTTTCTACCTCCTTTCCCTTCCTCGAACCGATAGAATATTAATTCCAAACATAAACAAAATTCGTAGTGTTTCTATGACGTAAACGGCGCGAAAAATTAAAAACAAAAACAGATTGGTAAGATAGAAGTGTCGGCCTTCGTAAATATAGCAAGCGAATACCTGAATACTTTTAGTTATCGTTGATAAAAGAAAAGCATGAAAATAAAAATGGTCTTTTAAGATGTCGGTGGATAAAAATACATTCCTGTTTTCGCAAAAGTTGCCACCTGTTTCACATCAAAATAGTGTCTAAAAAAAAGAAGCTTGTCTTGATCACTCTGGTAAGTCCTGAAAGCGCAGAATGTGTCGTGTAGGTAGTATTAGTGTGTAATGATTCGCTATGCTTGGTTACAGTAAGCTTTGGTGGTTTCGAAAGCGTTTTTACGTGGTATAAACTCATATGCTCTAAGGTTTTATCAGAGTGATCAAAACAAGCTTAATTTTATTCAGGATTAGAATGTGCGACGAGTATTCATTAATGAGAAGTTTCCGTGGATCCTGCTTCTTCCGAGGATATATGTGGTGTATTGAATTCTCACACTTGGTACAAGGTACCTAACCACATTTCATAGCTTATTATCTATATTAATTATACAGGGTATTTAATCATTAATGTCCGGAAGCTCCAACGCATCTGAGCAAACATTGGCACAAATATAATTTATGCTGATTTACAGGCGTACGTAGTGGTGTCGAGTTCAATTGGTAACGTGCTTTTAAATGACATACCTTCAACGCAGATAGAACACTTCTAATCTTGTTGTTTAGCGTGAAAATAGTAAGTAGAAAATCAGTTGAACTAAGTACCAACGTCAAAGTACTTTGCTTTCCTTGTTGGGCATGGCAAATAAAGTAAACACGGGAAAAATATTTATCGTAGTCCCAGATCGACACCTACTTAACACCAAGCAAGTTAAAGTTCAAAAGAAGGCAAAGAAAATACGGCAAAAAAGTAAACAAAAGCACTAACTACAATTCCTAACACGTTCATCGTAAAACATGTTTGGATGGAAAGTTATCTAGAAAGGCGAAAGCTGACAGGCGCCGTCCTGAATAAAGCTGGACGTAAGGATTTCCTCCAGCATTAGCTAGATACCGCCGCCATTCTTTGCTTGACAACGCCATTCCTTACTTTTATTTACTGTGGGGTGAGTACGGTATCATTTGTTTAATGCACGCACCACAAAAAAACAATCGGTTCACTGCAAAACACCGAGAGAAGTGAAATTGACTTTCGAAATATTATTATTTTTACGCAAGACCACTCGAAGAAAAATACACCCGTTTGCTGCCAGAGCCATAAGGCAAATGATAATGCCATTCAGGTTTTTGTTATTACATTTTGGCAATGTAAATCGTGTTTGGTTGCTTTTGCGGACGACGCGCCTTTATTTACGACATAAATAAGTTATACGACCTCCACGGCAATTACTGCTTTTCAAGGATTCCATGAAGAAACTTGCCATAAGAGGAAGATTAGTAAGCCGAAAGCCTTATATGTCTCATCGAGCAGTCGACCTTTAAAGTCCTTGAGCGAAAACACATCGACGACAGGAAACCGACAGAAAACCGGCGACACGAAGGTACCAAAACCCATGGTTTGACACTGGACCAAGTGATAGCGTTCCTTGTGCCAGAATCGACGGAGGTGCTATATTCCTCCGAAAATACTTTTTGCTCTTGTCTCTTGGGTGGCGTAGAACCAGGGACTTTTCGTTCAGTAAACCGACGCGGTACCCTTCCGCCACAGGCGGAGGGGTACAGCGTCGAACAGCTGAACGAAAGTTCTTTTTTTTGTTTGTTTTTTTTTCAACGCAGATAGACCACTTCTAATCTTGTTGTTTAGCGTGAAAATAGTAAGTAGAAAATCAGTTGAACTAAGTACCAACGTCAAAGTACTTTGCTTTCCTTGTTGGGCATGGCAAATAAAGTAAACACGGGAAAAATATTTATCGTAGTCCCAGATCGACACAGTTATGTGCTTGGATCTAGAAAAATGAAAGACGTTTACAATCCCCTGCAACGCCGAATTAGAGCGCAGCTCTTGAGGAGGAGGAGGGCAAAGTACGGAAAGGAGGCGATGCCCCTCATCCTCTCCTGTTCGCTTCCCAATTAGGGGAAATTTTCCGCTAAATTTAGCCGGAAACGTTTTCCGCTAAACTTAGCGGGCAATTTTTTTCCGTTCAATTCAGCGGGTGATTTTTCCCGCTAAATTTAGCGGAAAAATGTTTCCGCTAAATTTAGCGGGTAAATTTTTTCGCTAAACGTAGCGGGAAAATGTTCCACCAAATATAGCGGAAGATTTTTTCCGCTAAATTTAGCGGAGAATTTTTTCCGCTGTAGCGTGGAAATTTTCCCGCTATATTTAGCGGAGAATTTTTTCCGCTAAATTTAGCGGTAAAAATTTTTTGTTAAATTTAGCGGGGAAAATTTTCCGTTCAATTTAGCGGTTAATTTTTTCCGCTAAACTTAGCGGGAAAATTTTTCTCCTACGTTTAGCGGAGAATTTTTTCCGCCTAATTTAGCATGAAAAATTTTCCACTAAATATAGTGGGGAAAATGTTCCGCTATATTTAGCGGGGAAATTTACCCATAAAGCACCGCGCGGTTACGCCGACGCCGTCGGTGACGGCGACGCCGCTCATGCCGGAAACGGGCGCCTAAGAGCTGCACTCTAAAAAATGCGTCCATGGATGTTAACAATAAAACTCCCGTTTAAACGGCGCTCCTTCGTTCCGATTGGTCGTGGCAAGTATAAATAAAAAGAGGGGGCGACCCGTGTGAGTCAGCCTTCTTTGACATTATTATATAGTGAGGTCTTGCTCCCTTGTTATCATGTACGGTCACCGACTTAGCTAAGAGTTCGCAGTGACGAGGCTGAGGGAAGAACGCGCTGATCTAACCTTCATTACTTTCGCTTCCACGATGCTGATAAAAAGTCTTGGGCTCAATCGGAAAAAAAAAAAAAAAAAAATGTCCTCGGAGGTGTGCTTTGAAAAGTCGGGTTTAAAACTTGCCCATAATGAACATAAGGCAATGATCACTTTAGTCACTAAGAATTAAATAAAGACAATTAAACAACAAAGTCATGCACGTGTCTTGATTGCATCATATGTAAATCGTATAGATGTAGTATAGTTGTCGTAAAGTTCTAAAGATAACAGCTACGCTGGTCCTCCATCTTCACGTGAAGTGGATGTGTTCTACAATTCTTGTTTACGGATGTGGCGGTACCCCTTTGCCACGGTCGGTGGGGTACCGCCACATCCGTAAATTATGTGTCTGTATTTATTGTATCGGCGTTTGGGCTTTCGCCTTCAAGTCGTCTTAGAAATGACATAAAAGACCGTCTGTTTTTTTTTTTTTTTCTTCACTATCACTTTGATAGGTTCACCGCAGAGCGAGGCCGAGATTGCGAGGCGGCTCAATTCAGGTGTCCGTGAATTTTGTGATCTCCTTTGTGCAGAGGAAAGAGCGATGTCACAAAAAGAGTATACGCGCGATCTGACCGTGCGCATTTCTTCTACTCTGAGCAAAATGAAATTGATTAAAATACGCGCCGCGTTCTTTTAAAGTTTAAACTACCGTCTCGGGTATAAGCTCTGAGTTGAGTCAATGACACGTTTGCCACGGAGCATACCTAAAATTGTACCACTTCCTATTTCCCCCACATCGGAAAAAGGAGAGCTCTGAGGGAGTTATATATTTTTAGTAGAGCATACTGTAACGGGGAGAAGTGTTGAGACTTATTTGATACGAATACTAAGGGCTATAAGGTCGCGTGTTTAAAATTTGTAAGCAGCTTATGTCATGTAATTGATGTGATTGCACATTTTCGGGGGCAAGGGTTTCGAACAAGCAAATATTAAAAGGCAGCTTTGCTTGGTAAGCTGATGTTATCTCGATCAGTGTGGAGAATGCCAAATACAATAAACGGTATCAGGTGTCTTGAGCGAGGCTATGCGCCATTTTTCAGAATAACTGAGTGACCGAACGGCAAGATAAAAATTCATTTATCGGGGTTATAGGGTCTCGCGGGAGAAGCACTTAGCCCGAGCTCAGAGGTGCCGTGTTTTTGCTTCCTGCTTCTTTTATCTTGCTCTCTATTATACTTGGAGGCTCGCTGCATTAGCTTCCCTCCCTCAACAAAAGTTCCACAAGGGGTCGTGTTCATGATGGTCAGGTGTGTGGAAGCAGAAAACGGACTTTGCAACTTGGTTGTTGTGTTGGTGTTCCCTTTGAATGTCGCGGCACTTCTTGCCGGGCGAAGACAGATGCATTTTCGAAATCATAAATATGCTCAGGGCTGATGTGTTTCTTGATTATTGTATTGTTGATAGTCTGCTTTCAAGCGGTCAATAAACACGGTTTGATGCTGGCCTTCGACGCCTAGAGTGAAATCCTTGCTTTCACAATCTCGAGCTATGATTCACTATTGACCGTCGTAGGGCTGTTGAAGTTGATTTCGTACAACGTAACGACGAGGAAACACGTGTGTGCATGTGAGGGGGTGACTTGTGACATAGATGGGTGAGCTTTGCTGTCGGCGCGGATGGAAGGGACGAATGTCGCGCATAACCTGTTTCAATTTCTGTACGTAGATTGTTTGATCCGGTGCTGGCTGTTCTGATCTATCTGCGAAAAATTCACTCGATAGGCCTAGGGTCGTTCTGTAGAGCAGGTCAGTTGGGCTGCAACCAATGTCAGTCTTCAAAGCTGTGCGGATACCGAGAAGAACAATTGGAAGTGCGGAAGTCCAGCCAGCTTTTGTCTCTTGTGTTTGCAGAAAAGTTTTGAGAGAATGGAGGAATCTTGCCACAAGTCCGTCGGATATGGGTTGATGTGCTGCTGTGTGGATTCTTGAAGTCCCTAAACGGGCATACGTTTGCAGAAAAGAAAAGATTCAAACTGTCGACCACGATGTGGTCAGGTATGAAGGCACGGTAAATCTGGTTACCTTCGATGAAAGCTTGGGCGACTGTCTCAGCACGAATGTCGTGGATCGGGATGGCTTCAACCCAACGTTTAAATCGGTCAACGCAGGTGAGCAAATAGGTATAGCTATTTTATGATGGCCATGGTCTAACTATATCTATGTGCATGTGATCCAGTCGGAGGTCAGGGGTGGCAAAGAAGGAAAAGGGCGAAGAAGTGTGCCGAGTGGGGGACTTTGGAGCGTTGGCACTGGAGGCAAGCACGTGTCCCTGCTCTTTCGTCACGATTTATGCTCGGCCAGATAAGTATGCGAATTAAAAGTCGTTGTGTTGCGCGAATTTCTGGATGTGACAAGCCGGGGAAGGACCAAACGTTTGCTTTCACAAACTGGATGGAAGGAAAGGACAGAAGAGCCGCTCGACATCTTCTGCCTCGTCGCCAGTTGTTGGATGTACAGGGTGTCACAAAAGAAAATTTACACGTTCGTTTTACCGCAAAAATAAACTAGGCATCGCCGAACGCTCATTTTCCGCCTAAAGGTAGCGCTAGAGGTCACAACCAAAGTTTCAGCCCAAATAAGAGATTTTCTGAAAATTTCAATGGGAAAATGGAGCCCATTTTTGCCCGTTTTCGGTTTCTGGTGCCATAGAGCGCCATGTATTCGAAAACGCTGTCGGCCGCTATTTTCCAATTGAAATTTTCAGAAAATAACTTATAAATTTTGATTAAGTTGTCAAATCGGGCTGAAACTTGGCATCTGGTTTTGACCTCTAGCGTTATCTTCGGGCGGAGAATGAGCGTTCGGCGATGCCTAGTTTATTTTTCCGGTACAAAGACCGTGTAAATTTTCTTTTCTGACACCCTGTATATCTGCAAAAATAAGATGAGACGAATGTTCACGAAGGTTTCTGAGCTCTTCATCCCCTGCCTGTTCTAGTGCTAGCGCTTGATAGTCAACAGCTGGCGGCAGTAAAAATCGCGAAGCCATGACAACGCTGGAAAGGGCGTCTGCCACGCTGTTGTTTTACGTGACGAATGTCGGCGGTAAATTTTGCCATGAAATCTGTAAGGATGCCGAAAATTTCCTTCTCCTCTAACCGTGAAAGCTCGTCTAGTGTCAAGACTACCTGACTAGAGATTTCAGGAAAGGGCGCCCCGACGGCTCACCCCTTTCTCTTGGAGGCAGACCATGGCCGCGTGGGAAGTGAGCCGAGTAGTCGTACCCAGCAGGGTGTCGAACCGGTCATTATTTCGGTTCGGTTAGGGTTCGGGTTCAGTAGCATTCTATTTTGTTCCGGTTCGGTTCCGGTTTAGGGTAGCGCACATAATATCACTACGGTTACTTGTTTTAATAAGCGAGAACCGGTTCGAACCGGTTCCTAACTCGAACTTCGAATATTGACCGAGCAATTCCTGCAGCCTTTTCCGAGCACGAGATGCTTGCACTAGAACTATCCCAAAACTACACCCTCTTCAGGCAGATCTGAAAACCCTGCACAGTGACCTGCGCAAAAGACACCATTTACGTGGCAAGGCTATTACTTGTATAATACTCTTCTTAAGTGAACTATATATAAGCGATCGGCTTTCCATTTTCATTGTGTCTTTTGCACACGCAGCTGGGCAATATTTCAAAATATGCCAGAAGAGGGCGTCATTTTGGGAAAGAGAGCTTGTGGCCGGTGCCATCTTTAGTATTTGTGCGTATAGCGACTGCTTTGTTCGCTTTCCGAAGCGACGAACGCGCACGTGCTGGGCTGTGAAGATCACACGATGGGATGTGATTTTGTAAACAGTAGAAAGGTCTCTAGCTCGGTTGTTTGCCCTCTATATGTTCTAGTTTGTCTTGCTCTTCACACACTTGCCTCTTTAGACATGGTACCGGTTTTCGACGCCCAGTAAGATGTCGCAGCTATGCCCCAGAGTGGCTGACAGGGGAACGAGAGACGTCGTGTGCGCAGTTGGAGTAGCTTATCGAATCCGGTCGTGTATACATCGGCCAGTCTGACCGATGTGTCAATGACCGGGCACGTGAGCACGCACTGTCACTGCGGTTAACCACGAGAGGCCACCTTCCTTTACACTGCAACACTTGCTTGTGTATGCTGAAATTTGGGAGCATCACGATTTTGGGGAGGCGGGCAGACAAAACTGCACGCGATCTGCTGGAAGCCTACGAGATAGGAAAGGAACGAGAGCAATGCGTCAGCCAAACCTCGATATATTTACATAAAAAAATGAATACCTTTCTTGAGCACGTGTTGATGCAGTGACGGTCTGGTAATTTGGTTGTCTTTCTTGGTGTTTTCTTTATGTTAAACGTTCAGTTGAAGTCCCCAGCGCTAGTCCTGTCCATTTCTTTCCTGCGTCCATGTTTGTTTGCGCGCTGCTACCAGTTTTTTATCTGTTTTCATTGTAACCAATCTCTTATGAAATACGGCCCGGGGTGCTTAAAGTGTTTACACAAATAAAATAAATTAAAAAAGACACAAAAAGCGGGGCGTATTAAGATCATTATATTTATTTGCAATTATTTTTATCCCACAGCGAAAGTAGAATATATTTAATCAAACCCCACTAGAGCATTTACATGTTATGACGTTTCATAGCGTTATACATACTTATGGCACCTTTCTGTTCGCGCGGAGTAACATGATGTTGTCTATCATCGACACTTTCAAGTTGGCTCGAAGCGGTGAAAGCATAAACTTGACACCTGAGAAGGTTCGCTCTTCGCTTACTTGCGTAGCTGGCGATGCCAGAGCAACATTTGGCTAGCTGATGGAGTTCTCGTCGTTCAACCTTGTGGATCTCCCAGTAACGAAGAATGTCTTCGTGATTGTTGAGGCGCGGCTCTTCGAGAAAATATTCCAGCAGGGGACCGATGATCTTGCTCGCTGCAGTGCAATGACGCGGTTCGGCCTTAGTCAACCTTTCTTGGGCTCCTAAGAACATGTCGAGTTCGTCTTTTTCTTGAGCACCGCATTCAGTGACGTTAACGTTGCTTTTGCACGCTTCCTGAGGGCCGTATTTGCTGAACTTGAGGCTTGGGCGAGTTGGTACGACATACTTCGGAATTAATTGTTTCTGTGTTCTCTTTGTGCTGTTTTTTATACCGATGTATATTATGGCCGTGTTTTTTTTTTTTTTTCTTTAAATGACCTTGCGTGTTTTTGTTGTTTTTTTGGCGGGCAGCAGTATATTGTATTTCGGATCTGAGCAAATTCCAGCGCAGAAAACGTCGTTGCCAAGAAGCATTGTTTTTCTTCTCTTTAGGGCTTATACTAGGCTGCGGCGCCGAAAGCAGAGGTTGATTTCGTTGTCTATTTATGGCACCTAAGCCACGCTCCAAAAAAGTCCCCGAGAGTCAACCGCTCTAACTGAAGAAACTTCGTTGTATCTCTCGCGGGCTTCAGGGCTGCGGCCAAGCGGCCAAGCGGTGCTTTGAAATCGCCGCCGCCACTACCGCGCTGCCAGGGTCAATCCAAGAAACAAGGTAAAGTTGAAGCTGTCCAGATGCCAAAGTAGAGGCGGGAACTGAGCAAGCTCGCTGACCACGCGTTTCCTCTGCGTCTCTGCTTTTGATGATAATGCATTTTTTATTTTGTATGCAAAAAAAAACAAAACAAAAAAACGAAAGGTACAAATATCTGACAGTATGTAGGATTAGGCTCGGCAATTTAAGAAAGAAATACGCCCGCAACGTTTCCCAATAAGATGATTTATTGACAAAAGTGGCCCTGAACCGCTTTCGTCGGACCGGTAACCACCAAATCAGATTATGGTTTCGTTCCGGTTCGGGTTCAATATGAAGCGTTCGACTTCGGTTTGGGTCTTGTACCGGTTCGGTCAAAAATAACGGTTTTGATCTGGTTTTCGGTTCGGGTTCGGTTCGACACCCTGCTTCCCAGAGCAGGGTCGGAGGCTTCTTTGCGGAGCGACGGCAAAAAGGGTGATAGGAAGGCCTTTGCACCTTCCCTCATATACGTGGAGAGGGTGCTGGCACTGGAAGGCCAAAAGGACTGTTTAATGTCTCTGATTGGACAAAAAAAGTGTCCGCGCACTGGTTTTGAGGTAGTTTGAACAAGCGTTTGCGCGAAGAGAGCCGTCATTCTCCCGCGGTCCCGAGGACCCCGCGTAACTTTGTCTTGCGGGACAGAACTTGCCGTATACGGCAAGGGACTTGGCGCCTAGGCGCAATTGTGGGCGTTGGGCTGCCGGAAGCGGCAGCAGCAGCGTGCCAGGCCCAGTATTATATTCGCTCTCCAGTGTAAATATTTATCGAAACGTCCATCACATCTGCTCCGGTTTCTGATTGCAGAGAACGGCAAGCACTCGCAACACAACGTTCAACGGTCACCCAGCCCCGATCGAAACCCGAGGGAGACAACACAACCGGGAAAACAACCACCCTCAGGGAGATCAAAACTTTATTAAAGCCATATGACGAATCTCGCGAGGTGTATGATTGTCGTACGAAGATGTTGAAGAAATTATATGTTGTTTGTAATCAGTACGTGGAACTCGCGACCTTCGATGAAAATGACGAAAATGTTTTATGGCGAGGGAGATCGCTAGCAATTCTCTCCCAAATTAATTTTATTTCTTCTAGCATGGTAGGAGATTTTTTGAGAAAAATGACGAGTGTTGCCAGCTTTTATTTACATATTGTTGCAACGCAGCTCGTGTGGCCTTGTTTGATGCATCAACCATGATGTTTACGATGCATCAACCATGGCGTGGATGCAAAAAGGATTACGGCCGAAGAAAGGTATTCTTCGATTTGTCTGAAAGCCTTAGACGTGTGGTCTGTACAAGCCAAAGGTGTAGAGTTTTTCGTGTGGCCAGCAATAAATCAGTCAGTGAACGAAGGGTGTGGGCGCATTTTGGAATAAACCGCCGTTGAAAGTCAACTAGTCCTAAGAATTCTCGAAGTTTCCGAATGCATGCCGGCAGTTGAAAGTTGGCGATAGCTTCTACCTTAGCGGGACTAGGGTGAAATTCTTTGACATGATGTCGCGAAAGTCTGGATCGCGGACGCCGAAGGCACACCTGCTTTTGCTGATGATGTAATGCCGTTGTTGACCATGCAATCAAAACGCGTGCTGTTCATGGTCTTGTTCTTTTGCGCTAAAAAATAAATGTCGTCAAGGTACGCGAAGCAGAAAGGAAGGCTGCAGACGATGGTGTCAATGAAACGCTGGAACGTTTGTGCAGCCTTTCTCAGGCCAAACGGCATACGTTGCTATTCGAGAAGGCCAATGGTGACACTACAGCTGTTTTTGAGATGTCTTCTTGTGCCACTTTAGTATGATGATATACCTTCATTAAATCCACCTTCAAAAAGATCGTTGATGCTTGCAATGAGGCCGTAAAATCCTCAATGCGTAACAGTGGGTACCTGTCAGGCACAGTTCCGTTGTTAAGCGCGCTGTAATCTCCACATAGTCGCCGGTCACCGGGGTCTTTATTACGCACCATATGTAGTGGAGATGCCCGTGGACTGCTAGAGGGTTGAATAATTCCGAATTCTAATATATGGGCGACTTCGTTTTTAGCAATCATAAGCCGTGCTGTAGGCAGGCGTCTAGAACAAGCATACACTGGTGGTCCTACGGTTGCGATATGATGTTCTACATTGTATTTAACAGGCGTGTCGAAGTTGATGAGTGATGTCAGTTGCGTGTATCCATTGAGTAGCGCTTCATATCTGGAGGGTGGAAAGCTATGAATAGCGGTTTCGGTGGGAGGTTGTTGGCAGATGATGACACTCACAGTTAGGTTGGTGGTGGAGTCGAGAAGACGTTGGTGTGCGTATCTACCAGTGTTGGAACTAACGCGTTATAAGTAACGACATTACTGGTAATGCGTTAGTTTTTTACTAACGCACTAACGTACTCGTTAGAGTCTCAAAAAAACTAGCGAGTAAAGTAACGTTATTATTTTACGGTATCCCCTATTAAATTACGATGCCGTTACTCGTTACTTTTAGTTAAAAATGGCCGCACAATTGTTGAAAAAAATATTTATTTTTTATTCTCTACACTACGTAAAAGTGGCAAAGAAACCCCAACAAAGCTATGTATAAGCGGCGTCATTTCAAACTCCTTCGGAAGACACTTTTAACGTTCCCACGACCGGGCCCAAAAGGCGCGAAATTATCGCTGCGCGGAACCTTTAAGCCTCCTTGGTGCAGTCTTTGTATAGAAACTGCTAAGATCACCTTCGCCGCACCCTGAGCAAACGTCTCGCTGGAAAGAGACATCCGTTTAGAACGCAACAGTCTGCCGCCTCTCGAAACATTTCGCCTCAGCGTGCATAGCTTCAGCTGGTCACACCCATCTCCTCAAAACAAATAAATTCTCGTTCTGTCAACAACAGGAAGGATAAACGCTAAGTTTAGAAGCGTCGATATTCCCGCGCTTTGAACCAAAACAAGTGGCAAGGTTATCACAGCTTTGAACGGCCACCGTCACTAGAGAGACGTCATCATCTTTTAGAATCCCTGCCCCCGTGCTACAAAGCTGCGGGCTCTAGGTGGAGAACGGCTCCCGTTCACAAGGTCACCTCCCACTAAATCTTCTGCCCATTTTTTCTTCCATAGCGCCTCAAAGATAAGACGAAAGCCTGCGTCACCACCACGGACAGCACCTTCTTTGTATCGCAGTTCGTCAGACATAAATACCATAGTCTTCTACAAGAAAGCACTCCGCATACTCCCTGGCGTTCAAAGACTGAATTCTCTACTGCTGGACGCTGCGTCCGCGCCTTCTCCTGCTCGCAGTTCCAGGTTGTGTGGGAAGGCTAGCGTACCGTTTTTCTTGCAGACATATTCATAGCAGTGATAGTGATGGCTTTCGTTTACTTCGCACTTACTTTGCTGCTGCCGGCGTGAAAAAAAAAAGGTTTTTGGCCGTGAAAGAAAAACTTAGGCTAAAGAGCTTATAAAAGCTCGCCACCCTTTTTAGTCATATATGCACGTAAAGATACTGCGAGTACGCATGTGATTATAACCAAAGTATCGCCGGCGCTATACTTCGTTTATAATCCCTCATAATCATCTATAGGAATAATTATTGGTTATAATAAGCGATCGGTGTACTCTTTTTGTTGCTTGTGTATCCTAAACCAGACCGTGACCAAAACCGGCCACTAAACACTAAAATTGATTGATTGATGCGTTTACTTTTTTAAAAGGTTGTACAGATCGACACTCAAATATATGTTTTAGTTGCCATCATTCTTTAGAGCATAAGGCAAATATCTATAAACTTTCAAAACACAACACCAGAATTTAAAGCAACACGACGATCCCTCAAATACCAATTGGCATTTATTTGCTGCCTAGTTTACTCGCCTGAACTCTCAGTGCCTCATATTCTTGTAACAAAACACACACAAAAAAACACTCTTTTAATGGCAGACTGTTTTTAATACTACCAATTTCGTGTTCTCTCAGCACAATACAAAACATTAAAAAAAAATCACTCGGAACATGGAAATGCAAAGAAAATGTCAAATACAACAGGTCGTAATGATTGCCAAAAGCACTGGATATATGCAGGACACCTTTGGCATTGCCGACACGTTAATTTGTGTGAAGTGTTTGCTTCTGCAGGGATCTCCAACGCAGTCTGGCATTTTTGTTGGCTGGGATTCTTTCGCAGTTCCAGTGGTTACTTGCTCCATCAAATTCCTGAAATGTAAATAGAAATAAAGGCGAAACAGTATTACGCCCCTAGTTTATCGAAGTTTCAATAAAATTCAAACACACGTACACACGAAAAACCTACATACACATAATACGTACAAACGTATAAGCCGCGACCCGACTCCGTGTGCCATGAATGCCGGTAGGCTGTATACCTTTATCCTGGTACGTTTCTATGCAATTTCCTCATTGCGTATGAATGCAACGCAAGGAGAGAAAATTCGATAAAATTCAATCTGGAGGAAAATGCAATCGCGTGGAACGCGGTGTCACGACTTGTTTTCTCGAGATTCCACGTGGTTTCCTGGCTTGGTGCCCTAGATGATCTTTAAAAAACCATTAACAACTCAAGCATGCGCGCTGAAAGAAAAAGCAGCAAGAGAAAATGAAAGTCGTTTACAATTCTCTGTAATGCCGAATTAGAGCGCAGCTCTCACTGATCTCTATGTCTATTTGCTGGATCGCGTTTGACTAGCTCCGCCTATGGACGGGAATGCGGCCACAGTCGGCCATCTTTTTGGTAGAGTTATATCATATCTAGCCATCATAGGTAATATGGCGGACAGTGCTATTGCGGCAGACTGCCATGAAATAGCCGTAGATCTAGTAGACTGTACCGTGGGTGATATTTCGTGCTTCATTGAAGTTGTTCGGCGAAGCAGATTCTTGAAACCCGGCGTGAACGATAGACTCATCTTTGAAGACCCGGCGAAAGTTCTGCGAAAGCGCAGCACCGGGGGAAAGCAGCGCAGCTCGCATCGAAAACACACTCCGTACCGTCGTCCGCTTTCGATGCTTCTTTGATGCGACTTTCGATGCGTGCTGTGCTGCTTTTCCCCGGTGCTGCGATTTCGTGAACCTTTCACCGGGTCCTAATAGATCGGGCTACCGTTCGCGCCGGGTTTCAAAAATACGTTTCGTCAAACAATTTCAATCAAGCACGAAATATCACCCACGCTATTTCGATGGCAGCCTGCCACCACAACTACCACAACGCTGTCTGCCATGGATGGATGATAGTGGCTGCAGCACCTTACACATAATGACAAATACACAGCGCAAGAGGGCAAAAAGGGAAGAGACACACCGGATAGAACAGAGCGCTGACTCGCAACTAGACATTTTAATAGAAGAAAAAGAGAAAGAAGAACATTTTGGTCACCATAAATATTCTTCTTTCTCTTTTTCTTCTATTAAAATGTCTGTTGCTGTTACGATTGATATAAGTGTGGCCAGGATACCAAATGGTACAAGCCTATTAAAGTATTACGTGCATTAGAATATTGTATGCATGTGTTTTTAAGTGCGCTGGAACTTGAAATTGTTCTTGAAGAGATCGAATGAGCGGTTTAACGGAGATAAGAATAATATTTTTATTATAGTCTCACATTGAGTGAGTCTAAAATATAGACGCTTTGCAGCAGCTGTGCATGGGCACCGCCATAGCTGACCTTCAGTTTTTGTTTCCTCTTATTGCGTTCAATTCACGTCATCATTACCCTAGCAGGGCAGGTCACTGCCATTTTAGATTCTATCGTAACCTTCTCCCCAGCATCGGCCTTTGTGAAGGCTCGTCAAAATTCGCTTCAATGACTCGGCATCTGGATAAGACAAGAGAAGGTCAGCAATGGCTGCCGTAATCTGGCGCGTGTGCAAAGCGTCTATATGTCCAAGGTAAATGCCTTGAAGGTATTTTGATATAATATCACTACAAATGAGATCTTATTAATAATATTTATAGTGAGGTCAACTAAATTGTTTTGAATGTGGCAAAATAACATCCATATGGCGAAGCTGTTTTTTATGCGATGTTAAATGCGAAAGGCCTGCCGCACCGCGTCCTATGACAATTCGATAACATTTGAAAACTCAAGATTTGGTCCGGTGAACTTATATCGAATCAAATTGGGTTCGGTGAGCTTGCCACGAGAATGCGATTTTTATGTATTGTTTTCGACTTCTTTATAGTAATAATTGTCTTTGTTTCTTCGCAAAATATTGTCAGAATTCAATACTATCGGTCTCCGTAACCCGATAATTAGAAAATACACAATTATCCGGCGTTCTTAAATTTCTCTTTAAATATTACTGATTCATAGTCCTTAAAGACCCTTAAATTGACATCTTGGGGCTAACACATTTTCTGTTTATTGTGTAGTTTATTGTTTAGAAGATTGCTCCAATACTATTTTTGCTTTTATGGACGCGTGAATTGGTGCTATGAGCTGGAAGTTTTATTGAGCACGGCTGGTTCTCAACCCAATAATTTAAACAGAGTGAGCAGCAAGGACCAAGAAACTTTTAGCCTTTCAAGGTTGTTACGCTGTCTATGGATTCCTTTCGAAACAAAGAGTTCAGCACGTGAATGCTCGTTCTGTCCTGAATAAACTTTTAAGGCATTAATAACTGACTCAATGCCTTGCGCAATATAGCTGCGCGACACATTTTGCGGTGCAGTTTAGAATTGACAGATGTGTTTTATTACAGAAAATTATAATAACAAAAGTACAACTTACCCTTTTAGCAAGATGGGCCTCCAAAGTTCGCACTCCTGAAGCCTTGGTAGTCGCCCTCTTGTGTAATTCTGTGGCTGAAGGTAGATGCCCTCACGTTTGCTTGTGCTGTACTCTGGCCATTCTTCGTTCGATAATGGGATTGATGGCTTTCTGTCAATTAAAACAGATACGTTCTAATAATAGCGGGTGGGTCAATGTTTAAGTGCGTAAGATATTCGACCTATTTTTATCCTTAACATCGAACAAAAAGATTAAGAACCTGGCAAGAGTTCATCCAAAATTTCGTGCGTTTCCAGAGCCCACTGCTATAAGGAAATTCAGCGACAGATTATGTTCACCCCAAAAATCAAGACATGACTTTTACTCATTCTCATCAAACTTACCCATTCCTGATGAACGAAGTCCAAGTTGCCACGACCTCCTTCATAAACGACAGCTCGGCTGAAGTGTACATAGCAGCCTTTAATCTCTTCTGGGCATTACTATCAAAAGGTGATGTAAATCGAGTGCTATCATTTATAAATGGCAGGGAACCAAGTGTGAATGCTAAATCATCCATGTGAGTGACTCCATAATTCTCAGGCCAACCACTGAACGATGGGCGGTGCGCGAAAACGTATCTATACAGTTTAATACCCTGATTGGACGCGACTTCAGTGAAAACGTTCGTAGGACAGTCAATAGTCATATCACCAAACATGTGCATAGCTCTATTGAAAAGAGATGTCTTGTTATGTTCAACTGAGCTGTCACCAAAATAAGTTGTAGCAATAGTCTTGGCAGTCGTGAGCGGAATCTCCAAGAGTGTTGACAGGAAGAAAGATACTGCAAGCCTGATATCTATCTTTGTAAGTTGCGTCAGTTGCGGTGCGAAATATTTAATAAAATATATAAAATACGATCCTTCATTTGAAGTTGTACCTAAAAGGATGCGCTTGCTCGTCAATGAGTGCCATGCGTCAGCTAAAAACAAACTGTGAGGAAGAAACTCGTCGCCGTAGACTGGAGAAAATACCTTATTCACTCCGCCTGCTTTTCTGAGAGTATTGTAAATATAATCCACGTTTGACTTTTCTAAACACTTCATAATTTTCTGAATGTTTTCAGACCAGTCTGGATCACCATCGAAACATCCCAAGTTTCCTGCGACGCCCAAAAACTTTCCAACGCCGGCGAGACTGATTCCTAATATCATTGAGAGGGGTGTAGAGCTTTGAAGAATAAGCTTGTGAAAAAGGCCGCGACTATGGGGCGATATAGCTTGAAGTCCCGCGGAGATCGCTCCAGCGCTGAACCCATTGAGAGTGACGTCGTTGGGGTTTCCACCAAAGCGGCCGACGTTCCTCTTCACCCACTTCAAGGCAAGGTTCTGATCCCATAAACCGTAATTTCCGGGAAGCGTTTCTGTTCCAGACGACAAGAATCCAAGGATGCCAAGACGATAATTTAAGGTCACATAGACGACGTTCGAAAGAGCCACAAAGTTGGCTGGGTCGTAAAGGAACAACGCTGAGTCTCCCCACTGGAACGCGCCACCGTAAAAAAACACAACCACTGGGAGGTTCGCAATGCATGTACCAGTTGACGGGCACGCGGATGACGGCCTCCAGATGTTCAGATAAAGGCAGTCTTCGGAGGCTATAGAGGTGTTCTCATAATGCAAAGTAATATTTACGCCGAAGGGAAAGTCAAATTGCCAGCAGGGTTTGGGTTTCTTGGTTGCGCTGAGGACCTCTTTCCAGGGCTTTGCAGGCAACGATTTTTGAAACCGCAAATTTCCCACCGGCGGTTCTGCATAAGGAATGCCATAGAAGGCGTCAACTTGTTCTCCAGAGACGGTTAACTTCCGGCCAGCGACGGCCCCGAGGTCGGTGTGAACAACAGGGACGTCGGTCAAGGTACTCCCACTGGGAAACGTCAAGTACGCACAAATGTGAAGAAGAACTGAACTGAGGGTAATCTCTGTAGCCATTTGGATGGCGACAGAAGGGCAGAATTGCGAAGGTGTTCGAGCTGTCGTGTCCCAAGATGCCACAGCCGAGTCTCTATCCTGTACTCACGAATAACAATCCAATTCTGAAACCCCAGCATTCGGTTTCGTCTTGCAACATCCTTGTGTAAGCTCATCTATGCATAATTTGGCTTGACCTTGGCATATTATCCTCATCGATGTGACCGCGTGGGTGTAGCCAACAAACACACCCCTTGTTTTTTCTGGGTATGTTCAAGGTCTATGTGCACGCGCGTTTATACCAGGCTATAACAGTTATGCACTCAGACTTTCTCACCATCATTTCTTCTTCTCGTTTGCACAAACACATTCAGTTTTGACGTTTTATGCACTTAGGTGCCTTACCTTCGATGTTAAACGTGAGAAATTAGGAAAACGAGGGCAAGGAGTTTAGCTTCGATCCACACTACAAATACCGGTGCCCCAATATTAGTTCTAAATTAAGTCAGCAAAGAGAAATACGATGCATAAACCACTATTACAGATAGAGTACTATTCGTCACGCGCAACTGTAAAACAGGGACCAACCCAAAAGTCATCACGAAAAACAATGGCTGATAGGCGCCGTCTTGTGTAAGTAAGGTAAGGATTCAGTATGTCACCCACTATAAACCAGGTGGCGCCGCCTTTCTTTAGCCGATTGTAGCAACTCTCACTTTAAGGGGTATTCACACGAGGGAGAAATCCCGGGGATTTTTCCCCGGCACGCGCGCATCACGAGACGAAACCGCGAGGCTTTTGCACATCGCAAAGCCTGAAGTCTTCGTCGCGGGATTCGCGTGCCGGGGAGAAATCCCCGGGATTTCTCCCTCGTGTGAATACCCCTTTAAGGGGGATCCACACGAAGGAGAAATCCGCCACGTTCCTTAAAGGGATGACATACGTCATCCCTTTTTGACGTCTCGCGGCGCGTTTCCTCCGTGGCGGAGGCGCGGAGGTTTTGTGCTGACAGCACGAAAGCTCCGCAAGTGCACGCGGCGGAGCCGGGGACGGAGTTTGCCGGGATGTTGACGTCACGACATCCGTCCGCGGAGTTGGGCTAGCCATGTCCGTATGTCCGTTCGCCGTCGGGTGCACGTGCTCCTGCTCGTGAGCTCACGCGCTCATGTGTTCACGAGCACGTGAGCACGTGCTCCCGTGCTCGTGTAGGGCAAAAAAAAAAAAAACCGCATCTCCACGTGGTGAATGATGTTGATTGGGGCGAAGCTCTGGTGGTGCTTGTCTGCGTAGACGGTGAGCCGCACCATGCTGAGCCTTTCGTTCGTTTTCATCCATGTCAGAAAGAGAATGTGTGGTATGGAACGTGGTTATATAGACGATTGCAAGCTGGGCGACTGACCGCCGCCATGTCTCTGCTCGAGCAGGCACGGCCGTGCGATTACGAGCTTGCCAAAGCTACGTTCACCCGCGCGTTGCATGCGCTTGCACGCATAGGGCACCACTTGTGGCGCCATGCTTGCAATTGTCTATACGCATTTGAGCATTTGACCGCAGCGTGACATGGATGAAAACGAACGAAAGCGTCTACGCAGACAAGCACCACCAGAGCTTCGCCCCAATCAACGTCATTCACCACGTGGAGATACGTTTTGTTTTTTTCTACGTTGGGGTAGTTACGTTATTATTGCTCTCGTGCTCGGAATATGATAGGCAACTCCTGAAGTACAGCACACTGCCTAAACTAGTGTACGCCTTAGAGAAAATTAGCCTTGATACACAATAAGACTTCGAGAAAAAGTCACGTTTCCTGTACGATTCGGAAGGTACATTGTAGTGACATTCCGGTTTTCGTTGCAAAAATAATTTTTATATTATAAACAGGGATTCTTGATCATGTCGATGGCGCGCCTCCATTAGCCACATAGAGTTGTGAAGACGTACGACAGGCAGAAGGTGAACAGGAATATGCACACAAAATGAAACCGATGATCTCATGTAAGCGGGAGTAGAGCACTGCACGGGCCCGGGCCAACCCGAAAGCCCGAGCCCGGCCCGGCCCGCGATCCGAGCTCGGGCCGGGTATCACGTATTTTCTCTTGCCCGGGCCAGGCTCGGGCTAAAACAGAAACGTTTTCGGGCCACGCCGCCCGGGCCGGCCCGGGCCGTGCCTGGGCAGCTGTGTGCCGTAAATTCTAAATTGTTGAGAACAAAAAGTTTGCTCATTCGTCTTTTAGGTTCATTGAAAACAAAAAAAAGAAAAGGCGAAGTGCAAAGTCAGTACAGCGCCGTTCACAATAACAAAAATGCGTCTTGCAGTTAGAAAGCCTTCAAGCTGATAAAAGAAAACGCATGGACTCCATTAGCATAGTGGGACAGTGCGGCCAAGAAAACGAGGGTGTTCCGATCGCAGGGTACTACATGATTGTATTCTCCCTCTGCTTTTCAAACTAAAAAAAGAAGAAAAAAACGTGACTTCGACTTTGTACTATCTGGGGGGCCTTACTATGCCACCAAAAACAAGCTAGTGTACCCTAGACAATTTTTGTTTGTTTATGCAGCCGTTTGAAGATGCACTAGCGAGCTAGTTCTTGTTACTTCTTTTCGTCTAGAATATTTCCGGGTTTGAAATGACCAATATAATCGACCTATGTCCTGCCCATGCTCCCAATCGTCCAATAAGAATAGACTCTTGACGAGTCCATCTTTCGTGAGAAACTTTTCTTGTATTATCATTTATTTTGTATACTGCCACCTTCTGTCTCGGTGGCAGCAATGGAAGGTGGTGCGCCAATATCAACAATCAGCGAGCTTAGCATCATCTACGCACTACAGACTTGTTGAGAGGACAAACTTGAAGGCTCTGTATGGGAAACATTTCTCACAGCCGTGGACTCCAGAATGTTGGTGCCCAAAGGACATGTTCAGTGTCGTTTGTTCAAAGACCAGGACGTCTCATCTCAGTCGTCACAAGTGCAAAAATTCATCGAACAGCGCAAGTATTTATTTTTTATGACCTCATTGCCCTAAAACTCTAGTGCCCGCGGACGTAAAGGAGAAAGTGACAACCGCGTGCGGGAAAGTATAATCCATGCTATACTTCGTCTCATCTTAGCCTGAACTATTGTTAGTTGCGCATGCTAAAAGCGCGAGCTGTTCACCTTGAATGAAGCCTCGGTGGTCTCAGAGCGTCCGTGCAGCGGTTGCTGCGGTCAAGGCAGCCAAGGTTACCCGCTCGCGCTAGCACATCCTTCGCAGTTAGTCCATGCTAAGGTGAGACGAAGTATAAAGGCTGTCTGCTCTCTGTTCGAGGAGATAGAAGCTCAACTGGAGTCAAGGAACAATCCAGTGATGGAAAGCGTGAACAAGACAACACTCAACGAGTTAATCGAGTTCCTGCAACCCTTCAAAAATGCCAGTGACGCGCTCAAGGGAAAAAACGTCCAACACTTAATCTGATTGTGTTCTACGCTTTTGCGTTGAAGAACCATCTTGAACATGCTCCGGTGTCTGCAGTAGAGGCAGTAGAAATCAAGCAGATCAAGGTCCGTGCTCGGTCATTTCCTGGACGTGAAGCTAAAAATTTCACTCCTTCACAAGACCGCCACATTATTCTGGCTTCAGTTCCGCCAACTCAGCATGTTGCCCGAGGACGAGCTCCTTGAAGTCTACACTGTTAGCAAGTCCCGTGTATTTGGCGAATATTTGGGGTGAAAAACACGCTATTTACACAAATTACCATAAATTTACACGATGAGTAACGGATAATTCGTTCAGAAATCATGCGAGGTTGTAAAAAACGTGTTTTGGTTCGGTCATACACGCATAACCGTGTAGCCGACCTAGATAACACGCATCGGCCCCGGCGACGACCGCGGCATTGCCGGCTATCGAAGCACCGGAATGCTTGGGGACACACTTAGAAAGGACCGTCGAGACAAATGCCGCAGAAAGAAACATGTCTAGGAGACAGATATGCACCAAAAGCAATTGCGCCATGTCGCAGGACGTTGGCGAAACCCGCACTTACCGTGCTCGCCGTCATTTTCTGGTCGATGGCAATGCGGCTTCCCTCATGTCGCCCATGTTTGTATTAAGTTTAGGGGTCTTGATAATAGTTTCTTACACACCACAAATAAAGTCATGGGTCAAATTATTTGTTCCAAACAGTTAAAATGGATCAAAAATGTGAACACGTGACATTGCAGTTGGTTTAGTTTTTGCTTCAATCTTCAACTGCAAACGATCTGGCCACGGCGCAAGCGCCGATGTACGCTGGAAGCCAGAGCCTGTTGGCTTTCGTCGCTTTCGCTGTTTTTGTTTGACCGGAGAAAATCTGTCAAGTACGCATGGCGCCGCTACTGTTTCGGTTTGACGGGACGCGAGAAGCTTCGCATAGAGCTTCGGAGTTTGCGAGCGCTTAGTGAAGACGTGACCGGAGAAGTGCCCCTGTGATGTTCCTGGAAGACGGAAAGTACCATTCGTAATCGTCGTGTGTGCTTTGAAAGCGAAGGGAGTAACAGGGTCCACGATTTCGCAACCACAAGCCAAGGTTCACGACAGCGCGGCGTTGACTTCGGCGATCTCGTTCTGTTTGGTGCAACCCGGCGATGCGAAAAAGAGCTGAAACGTTCGTCGTGTGTGGTGCGGTGCTTTGTATTCCGGGTCTGTTTCAACCACGCTTTTAACACGGAGCGCAAATTGTTTGTTGCGGGGTGGAGGTTCAACGGGTACAGTCCCGTCGTCGTCAGCTGATCCGGTCCAGCTGGTCCGGGAGGACGCAGCGAACGTTTTTAAAAGTAAATCTTCCTTCGTTCCGTTTCAAACTGTGGAAGTATCCCGACACATACCGTCAGTAAGAAGCAGCGGGCGTTTTCTACAAAATTACGTTGTTTTAATTGAATAATGGACTCCGGAATGTTGTCTTAAATCTGCCGTTTCTTATGCTTCGTGTTGGACTGCGTTTGCACAGCGACGCACACCGCTCGAGTAAATGATTCGGTCCTGCAATGAGTTAGTTGCGCCAATCATGCGGCGTGAATAAATTAGGGCAAGGTTTCCTACCTGCCCACAGATGCATGTACGGAGACCATTTTTTACGTTGTGAAAGTGGTGCTCTTTCTTTATTTTGGAAGAGGCGTTGGTGCATTTATTATGGTACATTCACGTGAGAGTTAAGAAATTGGAGAGCGAGCAAGCTTTCCCAACTTAGTCTCTTTCTCTCTGGCAGTGCCCTGTTTCAGTTTCAGTAGGCATATCTACTAGCAGGTACAAACTGCTCTAAAGCAGGTAAAAAACGGGAAGCTTAGGACGGTGCGAACTCCGTGTTTCGCGCTTTTCGCAAGGTGACAGGGTAAATGCTTTTGTGAGATATGCGGAATATGCAAGCGATTTTCTTATGCCCGTCGTTTGCGTCTCTCCAGCAAAACGAATAAGATGATCTACTACAAAGGCGCAATCACAAGCCAAGATTTAAGATAGCAGTGCGTTTGCTTCGGTGGTCCGTGTATTTGTATTTTACCCTGTTCTCTGCAACACCGTGTCATGACGAAGAGCTGGAACGGTCACGGTTTGTGCTAGCCTCCCGGTTGACAGAAACCTGCGTCGCCCGCATCGGCACCGAGTGCGCTTGGGCTGTTGATGCTCAAGCCTTTCATCCGCGGCTTGTCGCCAGCTCATCCTGCTGCTCAACGGTGAGGAAGCGGCGAGAGTAACCTCGGAAGTGAATGTAAATCCTCGTTCATTCAGTTGTCCGGTGTCAAAATGTGGAAGATGTCCAACGTCTACTGAGGGCGGGAACTGCGAGCGTTTTGCCTTGCTTTGATAACCGAAACCAGACCAACGAGATAACTGCCTTGCGTACTCTAAAATGACGGAAGCAATAAGTTTCAACAGGTCGAGTACGTCACCGGGGATGTAGGCGAGACGATGCACACTGTTTAAACGCTTGCAGTATCCACGAGTGGTACCAGGAAAGCGACGTCAACAGAGAAGGAGCTCGCGATTCAGCATAATGCACTGCTACGGGCCCGTGTATCTTCAAAGTTCGGGGCGGTGGCAGTATTAAAAAAAAGACTCATCAGCGCCCCAAACCAGTGTTCACGAATAACATCGGTCACAAATTCCCAAGCCCCACCGCTCCACTCGACACCGACACGACATACGACAACAAACTGCATCAAAACGCCCCAAAAGTGAAGGCGTCTGCTCCCGTACTGCAACTAGCGGAAGTGAAGTGTTGGGCGGATGTGCGGATGTCCTTCACAGAAATATATGAAAAATGCTTTGCGCAAGGATCATTTTCAATTATTATTGTATACGTAATGACAAAATCCCAATAATTTGTTTTCTTACCTGATTCAAGCTAGTCGAACTGCTCATAACACTGGTCAGGCAAGATAATAACAAAAATTTGAACTTTTTCATGACCGGTTTAAGATTTATTGTTAACATATCGTTATTTATTGCAACGGACTAACATTATAGATTTTGCCTCCATACTTTTTAAATGCAAACAGTTCTAACACACGGCTGTCCATTGCGCTGTGTTTTGTGTATTCTTCTATAAATCTGTAATGGTCAGCGACCAAAGAGCTCACCCGCACATGTCAAGCTTATATGCGCGCGGGGAGAAACGGATATCGATTAGGAAGTGTCGGGCGTAGTGTCGTTGTTGTGTTTGTGTACATGTCGGTGTATGTGTAGTACGTGGTACTGGTGTTGCCTGCGTTGTATGTAGGGTTGCTGTGTAGTCGTGGTCGTTCGCAGATTTAACAGACTCGTCTTTTTCTTTAATACAGGCTGCTAAAAATCTCGATAGGTGGCGCAAGTTACCGCCCGATTCTAAATAGTTTGCTTAAGTTATTTATCCATGTAAGTTCGGCTTTCGTTTTTTTTTCTTTTTTTTGTTTAGCGGCTTGTTGCAGCTACCGACGCCACCAACCGCCGACAACGCACGTACGTACCTTTGCAAGTAGCTATGTCCGCCGCTTGGAGACTTTACTGTGTATAAAAGACATCGAACGAGAACTAACGCGCCCTGTGTGCTTTCAATTCGGCTGAAACGCGCGCGGCTCGCTGGGCTCGTCTCTCGCCTGTTCTCGGCCGCTGGCTGCCATGTTTCATAAGGAACACGCTCGAAACGTTATTGCGGAAGGCAGACACGGTGTAGCGTGATAAGTTTACACAGCACCTCATGTGTAGACGAAAAACACAGATGGCCTTGTGTAAAACGAACACGTTTCGACGTGTCCGTTATGGGACAACGGTTTACACGTCTGGGCGTGTTATTTTTGCTAACAGTGTACGAGCACGTCAGAGAGCTACTTGCCCGTGTCACTGAAACAATGACCCAAGATGAAGATGAGACGGACGATGACGCTCGACATCCCGCTTCGAAAAGAAAGTGCCTGGGTTTGTTCCAAGACTGGCGTTAGGCGGAGGATGACATTAGCCACCGACGAATTGGAGGAGTATCAGCATGGCAAGAAGGACTACTCGTGCTCAGGAGTGTTTGAGCTTTGGGACTTCTGGAGAGCGCACGAGAAGGAATTCCCGAAACTATCCCTTCTATCCAAACGCATCCTGTTCATGAATAAAAAAATTCCCTTCTTTTGTCTCAAGAATTCTCGGTGTATCATGAGTTCAAAGACTGTCGCAAATGATGTGCATGTTTCGCTCACATTTTCAAAAATACATTTCTAAGTTACCATATTTATATTCTAAAAAAAATCTCGTTCCCAGCTTTCCGGCTCGCGCCGGAGTTGGGCTCGTAGTTAAAAATTTTATCGGGCTGGGGCCGGGCACGGGCTGTCTCTCTATCGGGCCGTGTCGGGCCGGGCCTAGAAATTAAAAATTCTGTCGGGCTCGGGCCGTGCTTGGGTCGTGTCTCTATCGGGCCGGGTCGGGCCGGGCCTAGAAATTCCGGCCCGTGCAGTGCACTTAGCCGGACCACCTTCATGCGCGCGAGGCCAGGCGCAATTGTCACGCGCGCCAATACCCCACCGTCGTCGTCTTCGTCACAATAAATTACACAATCCCCCCGTTATATATTGTGCTTCAAGGATGTTGCGCAGAAGTCACAAGCGCATGTTTACGCTCACCAACAAATTGAAAAGTTCACTGGAGAGCGGGGCTGGGATCGACGCATGAGGTGACTCTATGTACGTGTCAAAAACTTTCGCGCTCTTTTTTTTTTTTTTTTTGTGGAGAGGAAGCTCATTACTAACCGGTAAAATGAAGCACGCGGCAATCCTGGCTGCTTACAATCCATCTTTTAACGAAACAAAAATGTCTCATAATGCGAGAGTACTCTCTTTCTCAAGCTGCCATCTCGGTTCAGAGCAAGCCTTCAATGTTTTAGTAAGAAATATCATAACTGGGTGAAAACAAAAAGTGTGCAAGGCTGCGCGTGTAAGCTTTTTATGTGGGTTAGCATAACCTGAAATATGTAAATAACGAATGCCCTTTTCAAGTAAGAATAAGATGCTGTTGTTTTTTTTCGTGCGCTGTTCTGCACCATTTCTACGATGTCAACAAATTAATTCCTATCTGCAAAAAAAAAAAAAAAGACACGGAAGAGGGCGTCATGTTCGTTTTATTTGTTACGCATCCACAGCACGCGTCTTCTCAAACAGTGTTGTTTATAGGTTCTAAGGTTCCCACATTTTGATAAACTATTGCTTAAGAGTTTACCTTTTCTCTACAAACAAAATTATTAACTCTATTTCAAGAAGCGGTATTCACCTTTACGGGTAAGATGTTATTTACGTGCGTATGGCTAGCATCGTGTGGTTTTACGGAGGCCTCAGCCAGTACCTCCGGACTCCTCGATTTATTAAGGCATAACAGAAGTTAGCATTACCCAGCGGAATAAAATGGCAAAAAAGTTATTAATAATATAAATAACATGACAACGACTGTGTGAGCTGGTAAGTACTGGTCTCTATTTGTCCAAGTAGACATTGAGTTTAAAATAAGTAATCTTACACATCTTGTTATTAACGTGCAAGTAAACGTGCCGTTCAGAGCCCCATGAGTCAGAAGTAGAGGAAGGTACCTGAAGAAGTAATGTGTATTAACAATTCCCACCGAGACATTGCCAGTATGCCCTGAAATGCAAAAATGAATGAAAGAATGCTCGAACCAAAGAAATTTGAGAGTCACGCGCTTTTCTTTGTTGACAATTGAGACAAGCATCTTTAGAACCAGTTTACGCTTTAATTCTGGTGTAGTAAATCGTTACGGTTCATATTTTTATATTTCAAATTTGGTAATATTCATATATTTTCATATTTTAGGTGCGTGGACGGCTACAAGTTGCTTCTTTCACAAAGATCCCTAAATAATGAAAAAGAAATAATCGACAACATACCATCCACCTACTTGGAAGGACAGGGGCTTAACTTCACCTATGAGTCACCAGTAAATTCCTTCCTTCAATTTTTAGATCAACTGGTGTTTTATGTCAACCACACTTGGTAGAAGTTCTCCCCAAGATTAAACAAAAGCCTGCTTCATCATGACTCGGCACATTCTAAGATCGTTAAAAGAGGAATAGTGAAAAATACCACGAGTGCGGCTTTCAAGAAGGCTTGTGGATATACAGCGGGAGTGAATTTTTATGCCCAAGTTCAACGTCTCAAAGCATCTGGATACCCGAGTTCAATTTTGTTTGACGTCGCCGAATCCATGATCACTTCCAGCGAACGATGAGACAGAACAAGAACAAGAACCAAAGGCCAGCTGTGATACCATACATCTATCGAATATCTCACAATCCAAAAAAATCGCATCAAGGTGTCAAGTCAATGTTGTACTTTCTGCCCCGAACGAAAGCGGTTATGTCCAAGGATTAAGAAACACCAGACACCGTAAGCCGAGTGTAATGCGAAATATCGAAAGAAATACGTGGAGTGCCAGTCTGGAGTGGTGTACCAGATTCCGTTTACCTGCGGGACAGTGTATGCGGGCCGATCAGGACGATGTGTCATCGACCGCCTAAGAGAATACGCCCTATCTCTGAAGCCGTTGCCAGCGGGACACTTAGCCATACATGTAAGAGACTGCAAATGCTCCGCGATGTTTAGCAACACGAAAATCTTAAAATTTTTTATTACTAAGAGGGCTCGCGAATAGTACCAGGCACATATTTTGTCCAGTGGGGGTGCCTGTGTCAGTGCGCCATCAATAGCCATGACCAGCAAAGAACTCAATAGCCTCAGTCTCATGCCATGAAGAACTGCGACTTTCTATGTCCTTTAAGTTCATACTCTTCCCAAACTTCTTCACCGTTGACTATTTTATCAGCGTATCTCTTCGCGTTTTCGGAATTTTTTTTTTCTTGTTATTCAAACTCATTAGCTTGTCTATTTCTTTATTTCATTTGGGGATGCATTACGAAAAACTAAGTACCCTCAGTAATTTCCCCTTTAATTGTGCAAATTGGGTTCACTTCACGCATAGCGTATGTTTTTGTAGAATTATTCTCTCCTTTTTTTTGCATTTTGATAACGCCCTGATCATCGTTCTTCTCCTTGTCTTTAACGAGTATTAAATGTAAGCTGTCAGTTAGCGCTCATTCCTGTCTCCCTGGTTTTTCCTTCCTCGTCGTTTTGCGCTAAAATATCCTAATATGTTCAACCAACTAGCTCGCCAGATGATCTTAATGCATGGGGAAGATACTGGCCACCATAGACAGGGAAAATACCTTATTAAAAAGTTCTCCTTCGTTGAGCGTCTTGTAAATATATTCGCACTGGGTTTTTGTAAACACTTCAAGATGTGCTGAATGTTTTCCGACCATTCTGTTTTCCGACGAAGATATCAATATCAAAGGCCTTAAAAAGATCTGCTTCCTGTCAGGGTTTGGTTTCGCCCACTCGGCGACAACCAATCCTCGTGCTTGGCGAGGCTGTAGTCGTCTTCCCCTATGGGAGCTAAGTCTTCCGTCTGCATTGGGATTTAAATTGTGACATTTCTTGTAATTTAATTAAAACGACCACTCATATCCAATACTGATATCTCTAGCACTAACCAGTGTTGACCCAACTCTGCCTCGCTGTAGCTCACATTTTGCTGTGTAGTTTACAGCCACTGATATGGCAGCGTAGCTGCCAGCAACGTTAACTGCCAGAGTAGCGACACAACGCAAATTTATCTAGATGCACGACGTGAGAAGCGCCAATAGTGATCTCCATTTTGGGCCTGGGAGGTTGCCGTGGTAACCGTACCGCTTGCGACGCCGGGTGGCAACTTTTGGAGTCTAGTTAATACCTCCATTCGTTCATTGAAAAGTGGTAAAAGATGCTTGGCATGTCGGTACGGCACGGGTTTCTAGAGGAACTGTGCCTGTTTTTCTGGGAAGTGAGACGACTTGCCGCCCGGGGACTGTTGGGTGACGAGATCTGCTAGGTATTGTATGTGCACAGACAAGGCGAGTAGTTTTCCGCGCCGCCGGGATGGCGGCCGCTTCGTGGGACGTACGCACCGCCCTTGTACTTTCGGACTTCGCTCCGATGGAACAATATTCGACTACGCCAGCCACGACAGGACGATTGCCTCCGGACATGACTGCTGCTCGAGTGCCCCATAGTAAGCGAATGTAGGCTTAGCATCCTACTGTTTGAAGGCGTAATCATCCGTTCAAGATGAGATTTTCTCACCGACTGGCGAGGAGGGACGTTGGTGACGGTCTCACTTTCGTTTGGGCGATGAACAGCCGACGGGGTTCAACCAGGAAGGACAGCATGGTGGTCTCCAGAGGAGGGTTGATGCCATCAAAAGAGACGGACGCCGGATTTGAGGTGCTCTTGCCGACAGGCCAAGTGGTCGTCCGGAAGTTTACCGGCATTCAGAAAGTAAATATTTTTGTCTGGTGTAGTAAATATCCGTGTTAAAGGGGCCATGAAATGATTTTTTAACTTCTTCCTTAGCTGTAATCCTCAACTCAAAAGCCAACTGTGAATTAACGTGGTTGTGACATGCTACGGCACCGGTGCGATGACCCCAAGCTTCAACCGTGCTTTTTAACCACACCATAGAACTTCGCATTCGCAAGTGATGAAAAGTTCCGTCGGGTCACTCATTGGCCAGGAACGCGAATTCAAATATTCGTCGACGGATTGATTGTTGACGAGCCCATACATCCGAGTGTTGCAGTTCTCGTGTCCAGTGCGTGAGTTGGCGTCGGCTGACATTATTTTGGCCTTTGTAGGCATAGCAAAGAGGATATTGAGAACTGATAAGATCATAGCACACTGACATCAAGGAGCACAAAACGGGTCCAGCTACAGAAAGTAAATATTACACTCGTAAGAAATAATTACGTCTTTAACTTGTTAATTACAAAGACGAATGCACCTCTGAGCATTTAAGGTTAATAGTACATGTTGATGCTTGACGGTTACCCACCCAGGATCCATCTCTTCACTTGCTGAAGTTTCTTGTCGTCTTTGGTTAGGGTTGCCATCTGCTGTGCCGACAAAGACCGGTCATCCAAACCGCGTGTATAAAACACGTACCTCATGGGCTCTCTATCTCTAGCGTTGTCAACATTAGACCCCGGCAACGGCAAGCGACTTAGAGCGTCGGCATTCCCATTGTTCTGTCCTTTTCGATACTCAATGTCGCACTGGTGTGCCGCAAGGAGCAGCGCCCACCTCTGGACTCGGGCTGCCGCCATTTGCGGGATAGCTTTCACCGGGTGAAACAACGCCGTAAGAGTTTGTGGTCTGTCACCACTGTGAAGCGACTGCCGAAGAGATAATCTCTAAACTTCGTCACTCCAAACACCAACGCCAGCCTCTCTTTTTCTACTTGGGAGTAATTGCGTTTAGCCGGTGACAGTGACCTTGAACGAAACGCAATCGGGTAGTCCTTTCTGTTGCAGCGATGCGACAAGACAGCACCCAAATCGTCGGGTGAAGCGTCGCATTCTAGTCGCAACGGTTTCCGAAGGTCGTAATGAATAAAAAAATCGGCCTTTTTCATGGCACATTTCGTCTGTTGGACTGTTCCACCCCCGACTTCCATTGCGGTTCCTTGGCCGGCAGTCGATACAAGGAAGCCAGCGTGGTGGAAAGGTTAGGCAAAAACTTCGCGTAATAGGTCACTAGCCCCAGGAAGGATTTTAGCTGGCTCACAGATGTTGGCCTTGGCACACCTGTCACCGCCTCGAGATTGTCCCGTTGAGGATGAAGGCCTTTCGCATCAACCTTATGTCCCAGAAACGACACTTGTTTCTCCCGGAACCGACACTTGCCTTAGTTGAGCTTGAGTCCATTGTCCCGAAGTCGCTGAAACACCTGTCCGAGCGTCGAGGTGTCATCCTCCTTCTCGGCGACAATGATATCGTCCAAGTATACCTTAACACGAGGCAGTCCCTGCAGGAGCGATTCGATGCGTCGTTGAAAGAGCGCTGGGGCAGACGCGATGCCGAAGGCCAGTCGGTTGTAGCAGTACAGGCACTGGAGTGTGTTCAGCACTGCCATTTTCTGAGCCTCCTCGTCGAGAGGAAGCTGATTCTACGAGCTGCGTAAATCCAATGTGCTGAAGACCTCTCCTCCGTAGAGCGAAGGAAAGATATCATCAATCTTCGGCAAAGGATAGCGCTCCAAGTGTGTCGCCGGATTTACAGTCACCTTAAAGTCCCACAGCCTTATGTCACCGTTTTTCTTCGCCACCGGTACGACGGGTGTGGCCCACTCCGCAGTGCGAATCGGGGAGAGCACTCCCTCCTTGACTAGGTGGCACTTTATCTCGAAGTGCGTAAGGCACCGGTCGTGCCTTACAGATGCGGGGCATTGCGTCTTCTTTTTTGTACAGCTTAACAGGTGGTCCATTGCAGCAACCCAGCTTCTCTTCGAAGATGCTGCCAATTCTTCAAGGCGTTTCGGAACGGAAGCTTCGGCGTGGACCATGTTAACGCTGTGACCCAATCCAACGTCTATTAGAGACACACCAGCATTGTGAAATGCCTGAATTGTGTTCCGGCCACACAGTAGAGGTCCTTGACAGTTCACAATGACCAACGCGCTGTTCACCAGTGCTTGACCGTGTTGTACCTTCATGGCAATTCTGCCAACAACCGGCAGTGGCCCAAGGAAGCAGGAAAGGCGAAGGGGAGTCTTCTCCAGCGTGGGCCACCACTTGCGGTGCTTTTCGAAGACGCTCAGGGGTATCACGCTCACTGGTGAACCAGTATCAACAAGCATTCGTAGCTTACGGCCTTCCCAAAGCAAATCCTCTTCCCTCGGTTGAACCACGTCTCTGTTGGCTGAACTGTGTGCAACCAGGGCTGAAAGCATTTCCTCCCCGCTCGCTTCCTTGTCAGAGTCATCCAGCGCGGATGCTCCTTCCTGGTTTGTGCGACCAGACTTGCATGTCCTCGCCAAGTGGCCCTTCCCTCCCACACTTGTGGCACACCGTTCTGCGGTGCCGACATTCGTCCGCTGAGTGATAGGCGTCACACCTCCAGCAAGGGGCACGTGTATTTGGTGCGCTGGCTTCTTGCAGGCCCCTGATAACTCCGACGAGTTCGGACGAAATGTATACCGCCCACCCCGTCTTGCGAAGCTGTCTTCCTCATCACCTGGACGCTTTCGCCGGCCGTCTCGGACGAAATTGCAAACTCTTCCGCCTCTTCTAGGCTCAATGTCTTACGCGTAAGCAAGAACCGCCTTGCGTCATCATCTCGGAGTCCACAGACGATTCGGTCTCGAACCATCCGGTTAAGGGTCTCACCAAAATTGCAATCCTTGGCGAGACTCCGCAGGTCTGCGATGAAGTCCCGAATGTTCTCTCTCCCCTTCCTCTTGAGTACGTGTAAAAAGGAGTAGCTCGCTGAAATCTCGCTGGCTTGGGGATTGTAGTATTCCTCGAGGTGACTCACGTCGACCTCGTGTAAGTTAGGCTGTTGATGGCCTCCGGCTGACAGCGCCCTTGCAAGACTCGCACGAAATTGTCGCTCAGTGATGACACCAGGAGCGCCCGACGCTTCGCAGGGTCCGTGACGCCGTGTCCCTCGAAGTAGGCTTCCGGGCGGACACGGTAAGTTCTCCAGCTGCTCGTCGTTTCTTCAAACGGAGGTGGCCGGGAACCCATCGTGACTCCCTCGTCGTTCAGCGCGCCCGCATGTCGCCAATCTCATCCTCGTCGCCACTGAAGTAATCGTGAAAAGGACGACTGACAACCTCGGAGTGGCTGCTAACGTGGAACGTTTTTAATCAGCTGCCCTAGCCCTTTTTGCCCCCGGCTGTCGTCTCGTGGACACGTGCGAGCACGCGCGCGCTAGGCGATGTTGCAGTGACGTAGCAGTCTGTGTTTGCTCGCAACCCGGGCCGGCACGAGTGCACGCGCCAGTTACGATGACGTAGCAGCACCCACCAGCTTTGGGCGCTGCCATCTTACCGGTGACATCACGGCTCTTGCGAGGTCACGTGACGAGTAGTCATTCGGTTGTTATGGAAACCGATCTCAACTCGTTTCTATGGTACCGCGTGTGACCACGGTGGTGCGTGTGACCAATCACGGTGAGAGGTGGCGCAGGGAAAGCGTGGCGCTACTCTGGCAGCTTCGCTGCCATATTCAGTGGCTCCAGTTGACACCTCTCCTCATTTTTTTTTTTGACGCACGTGGAGCGAAAGCTTGCGCTGCAGAACCCAGGGATCCTGGGTTCGAGCCCCATCCCTGCCCGTTTCGATCTGGATGAGCATCGTACCGGCGTGCGGTCGTGTATCACTACTGCGTGATGCACGTTAAAGACCCCAGGCTAGCGGTTGTACCACACTGGCTAAATTTCTCATCTACAGCTGGGAGACTCGTCGCCCCTGTGAGGCAGACCAAGTTCTAGGCTGTATAAACACACACACAACCCCCCCCCCCCCCCCCCCCCCCTCTGCCGAACCTCAGTGTACTGACAAACACACGGTAAGTTACCGGCCTCCGTTGTTCATTTTTAAATTTCTTCCGGATAAGTAGGACCCAAGAATCTTTGAGGAGAAGATTTATTTATTTATTCAAAAAAATAGCTCAAAAGTTGACTTTGTATTTAGCTGTTCATTACATCTTGACCGCTTCCAGTATATAATGGAAGACGTCAGGAGCATCATTACATGCTTCTTATCCCTTCAACCAGGGAATGAAAATTCATGATGACTTTTGTTTTCATGCTGTGTTGTTAATTCTTATTCACATTAAAAACTACAAGGTGCAATACCTTTGACAGTTTTTTTTATCATCTATTTTTATTACCATTTTCATAATAAAAATAGGCATGCTTTCTAATAAAGCAATCAACAGACTAAAAAACACAAGACCTCATTCGCCAGGCATGCGATTTTTTTTTTGTTGGGTTCTTTTGTGGAGCGCACCTGGCCACCATGCTTGCTTCTGGTTTGAGTGCGTGTTAACCAAACAAGTATCTGTTACACATCGTTTCATGCTTGTGAAGAAAAGATAAAACAAAAATTATATTTCCATTCAAATCAAGCTGGTCACATACATCTGGAAAATCTCATTTAAACCATCGAAAATGGAGCTGCCCTCAAGCTTAACAAGGTCGAAGGCTCAAGTGCCAGCATTGTAACGTTGAGATAAAAACCGTGTGAGGAATGTTGTAACAAGATAATACTTCCACGCCCACTTCCGCAGGTATTTGCTAACTCTGGATACCGCTCCGCAAGCGCCCCACCCACTTTTTGATAGAACTGTCGTGATGGGTAGCTGCAAAAACAAGTAGCTATCAGTGTCATGTTGAATTCTACAACCAACAAACACCCCCCCCCCCCCACACACACACACAGAAGTCATTGTAACAAGCGCACAAGAGAAAAACCTAAAAATTTAATCATACATTCTCACAGTGTGTATTTTGTCATTATTTCAAAGACTAGGTCCACTATTCTTGCGGTGGAGTAGGTTCCAAGCGGAGTGTTCCCCCTCGCAGCATCATTAAGGATACCAAGATCGGGAAGGCTGAAAGCCCTGCCGTCATCATCTTTGGAGCTAGAGAGAGTAAAAGTTATGCATCATCGGTACAGCTGGAAGAACTGAATGGAATAGACTTCTAGTTTCAATGTTTCCAGCTATACACTGCGATTGCCTTAACGATATTATAGCTGGCTGTGGATGTTACCCAATTCCAGTCTCCACCTTAGTAGTCTATATTTAACGTGATGCTACATTTTGTGCCATCGGTGGTCTACATTGTGAAAAAATAGCTTTAGAGACTAATGTTTTCAGTAAAAACGAAACATTTCATAACAGGACTCACCTATCAAAGCAAATGATGGTATTCCTACTTTATTAGTCCAACTGAATAACCACAGTTGTCAAGTAATAAAGATGAGGTTTGTGTACTTGATAGTGGTGACGAAGTTCTGAACACGTTGCTGGAGCATTCAGTGTGTCAGATGAAGCTGCTTGCGCAGCACATGTCACCGTACGCACCAACCACGGGAGGGGAGGGGGGGGGGGCGGGTTGCCCGAGTCTTGCGCCCCTCCTCCTCCCGGGAAAGCAAGTACAGTGTGCCCGCCAGACAAATTTGCACAGTTTTATACACCGAAAAAATAAAATATGTGTCACCGAACGCTCATGCTACTCCCAAATGTGGAGCTAAAGGTGCGAACCAGATCACAAAGTTCCAGCACCAACCGCGTTATCTTATTTAAAACATATAAGCGATTTTCTAAAAATTTCAACTGGAAAATGGCGACAGATGGACCTCTTTTAATACACGTAACTCTATGGTGAAAGTTACCGAGGACCGACAAAAATGGGCCCCATTTTCTCATTGAACATTTCAGAAAATTACATAATTTTGAATAAGATAATGGCTCGTTCTGAAACTGTGGCATATGGTTCGGGCCACATGGGCTAAACTTAAGCAGAGAATGATCGTTCGGTGCTGCCGTTTATTTATGCGATAAAAAAACAAAAAAAACTTGCAAAACAAATTTTCTGGGGCATGCATCTTGTACATTCGCATCATATGTGCGCCTTGGCGGGTGCACGCGCATATCGACGGGTGTCGCCCATGAGTAACTGTATGAGCTTCGCTTGCGGAGCACACTATCGTAATGATGCCTTCAGAGTGGTGATATTGGATCCAAGCCGCACTGCGGGAAGCGACCGTGGCTTCTGCAGGAGATCCGGAGGCGCGGATGGCGCGGCTGTGATGCGGCGTGCTGCGGCGTGCGGAGCAGAGAAAATATAGTACGGCGACACGGCGCGCGTTGGCCAAAGGTGAGACTCCAAGCTACGGCTACGAAACATTTTCTTTGTCTTGCCTTTCTTACAAAACTCCCAGTCAGCGCGAGCGCCGTCGCCCCGTCATTTGTCTCTCGTTTTTCTCGATACCCACTGCAGGTAGTAGTAGCCGACGAAAAGGTCGTCTTTGTGCAAGTAGTAGTGGTGTGTTGTTGTCTGGTCGAAGGTATACCCAGATGTGCTAGGTGTGTATCCATTCGCGAAAGTCGAAGACTCCAGTAACCCGATCCTCTGTGTCGTGTGCGTCTCAGACTTTAAAGACATATTTGTAAAATATCGCCCGCATTTTAAAACAGCACGACCATACTATATATTTAGTGGCTACACATGATGTTCAATGGTCAAGGAACCTTCCAGTTCGTTCTATTTTATTGTAGGGTGTATATTTCGAAAACTCAAAGTTAAAAACGTGCTTTTTCCGAAACTCGGCGCCTGCAAGGTCGCTTTCCCCTATTAGGTTTGGTTCCATCTCGGCACACGTGACCGCTTCTCTACCAATACCAAGTTGGCGGCGCAAGAAAGAGGAACGCGATACACTTGCTCTGCAATAAGAGTTTAAACAGTTACTTAAGAGTAACAAGAAAAATTAACTGCAAACACTTCACAAACATTACGAAACATTGCACAAAAAAAAAACAAAAAACAATGCGGGCGAAAAAAAGAGCAATATAAAAGAAAACCAGCCTGCAGGCGACAGAGAACACGTAAGAATCGACTCCCTCGGCAAAGACAACGGTTGCGGCGCTCTTGCCCAACATCCGCGAATGAGAAAGGCGAAAAGGAACTCGGGCCCTTACAAGAGACCCTTTTCTAACGACAATCGAGTAACATTGATGATTGCCAATTAATGGTCACGGAGCACGGGATTGGACCAGTACTTGCCGAACGCTAGCGCAGTGGTCGTCGTCCGTACGAGCGCCTTCCCCTTCAGTCGGGTCTCTGCCCGTCCCCGGGATATTGAAAACTTTCCGCCTATGCATGTAACCACCTTGGCACAAGAAAATAACTGCATCATGCAATGCATGGCACAAGTTAGGCAACAAAAAGTAGTATGCGCGACCTCGCGCTTTTCCGGGTAAGAAGGGGTTTTTTTGCGCTTCAAGTGAATGGAAGAAATATATATATATATATATATATATATATATATATATAGATATATATGACGAAGGCCGGACTCCGGCCGGACTCCTGAAGGCCGGACTCCGGCCGAAACGTCGAAGATTAAATCGTCCGTTGTTGCTGTTTTCACTAAGGGTTTTTTTCTTCTCAGTTTTATTTATATATATATATATATATATATATATATATATATATATATATATATATATATATATATATATATATATATATATATATATATTTCCAGTCCCGAAAAAAGTAAAAGATGTACAGATATTTCTGGGTCTATGCACATATTTTCGCAAGTTTATACGGGCTTTCTCAGATATTGCCGAACCACTTAACCAGCTGCTCCGTACTGGGGTTCCCTTCAACTGGACTCTGGCCCAGCAGCATTCTTTTGCCACACTCAAGAAAACTCTAACATCCGCTCCTATCCTGGGTCATTTCATTGAAGGTGCGGATACTGAAATAAGAACAGACGCCAGCGGCCATGGTATCGGGGCTGTCCTCGCTCACGTCATCAACGACACGCACCGCGTCATCGCATATGCAAGCCGCACTCTTACCAAGTCTGAAAGAAACTTTTCTACCACAGAAAAAGAGTGCTTGGCCGTCGTTTGGGCAATCTCAAAGTTTCGGCCATACCTCTACGGCTCTTCCTTCCGGATAGTAACAGACCACCATGCACTATGCTGGCTAGCTACCCTCAAGGATCCCTCGGGACGACTTGGCCGATGGTCGTTGAAACTGCAGGAATTCGATTTTACAGTTGTACACAAATCAGGCAGAAAACATCTCGATGCTGACAGTTTATCCCGATGTCCACTACCTTCTAGCATACCTGGCCCGAAGCATTCCTTTACACTCGATATTACTGCCACGGCCACGCTAGATACCGTCAATATACACTCCTGTCAGCTGGAAGATGGTGCACTAAGACCACTAATTCTCTATCTTCAAGGAATCAGCACGCCTTCCACCACCCCACGCATCAAGCGTCGCGCCCTGCTCTTCCAACTTCACAAAGGCGTCCTCTACAGAAGAAATTATGAGCCACAAGGACGACCTTGGCTACTCGTCGTCCCCCGCCGTCTCCAAAACGAAATCGTTAAAGCAAATCACGATGACCCAACCTCTGGTCATCTGGGATTTGCCAAGACGTACTTCAGAACACGCACAAAATACTTCTGGAATGGTATGCACCGCTCAATTAACAAATATGTCAGGGCTTGTCACCAGTGCCAAACGAAGAAAAAAACCTCGACGAAGCCTGCTGGAGTCCTGAGACCCAATCCACCACCAAATCATCCCTTTGAACGCCTTGGTATCGATTTCTTAGGCCCTTTTCCCTGCTCGGCACAGAACCACCGATGGATAATAGTGGTCATCGATTACTTTACCCGATACGCTGAGACTAAAGCAGTGTCAGCCGCTACAGCTTCTGAAGTCGCTGACTTCTTTCTGCACTCCATCCTGCTACGGCACGGAGCCCCGCAAGCCATTATTACCGACCGTGGCACTCCCTTCGTCGCAAAAGTCCTCAATGAGCTTTGTGGCCTCACGAGCACTGTCCATCATATCACAAGCGCTTACCACCCTCAAACCAACGGCCTTGTCGAACGCCTAAATCATACATTGACCGACATAATCTCGATGTACATCGCAGAGGACCACGACAATTGGGACACCATTCTGCCCTACGTCACATACGCATACAAGACTGGTCGCCAAGCTACCACCAATTATTCCTTATATTATCTCTTACACGCACGTGAACCTCTGTCAACGATGGACACCCTCTTGCCTTACCTTGATGACACATCCCTTGATAGTTACGCTGAAGATATATTATGTCGTGCGGAGGAAGCTCGCCAACTTTCGCGCATTTACACATTAAGGTGTCAACAAGAGCAAGTTCGCCGCTATGCCGACACTCATACTCTGGTTGAGTACACAGTGGGTGAAGAGGTGCTCTTACGGACACCGTCTCGAGTGCCAGGCAAGTGCGATAAGCTGCTCAAAAAGTTCAAGGGGCCATACCGAATTCTTCGCCGAATCTCCGCGACCAACTACGAGGTCGTCCCGGTTTCCCCACACTCGGACCATCGCTCAAAACAAACTGACATCGTTCATGTTGCACACCTCAAGCGTTACCACCGTCCAGCACCCTAACGCCGGATTCCGGCGCTTTCTGCACGGAGGAGTAACTGTGGTGAAGGAGGAAGAAGAAGTCTGTTCGTCAGAGACCGCCATCGTTCAGTCAACTATCACCCCATTAAATCAACCCTTCTCAAGTTTCACAATATATGTGTATATATATATATATATATATAGAGAGAGAGAGAGAGAGAGAGAGAGAGAGAGATAAAGTTGAAAATCCCAAGTCAGAGAAACAAAAACACGGAAGGTTTATTTCAACGTTTCGGCAAGAGTCTTGCCTTCGTCAGGAATGGCGACACACATATATATAGATATATATATATATTGTGTCGTGCTTATAGCCATTTCCAGTCACGGTGAACGACATCGTGCGTATAGCATTACTCTTTTACACATTGTATACGACTGCACAGTGGTTGGGGTATAAGCTAAAATACGCAAACGGCGACCAGGCAGTGTACAAACCACGCTGTTGCGCGGCTACTGTGCGTGCGTTAAGGGTGGGGAGGTATCGCCCGCGGCGGGTGACTATAGACACATTGAAACACCTCGACTGCCGTTCTGATTTACCACTCGCTGCCTGCTAGACTGCGTGGTCAAAACTGCCTGGTCGCCGTTTGCGCATCCTAGCTCATATCGCTGGCCACTCTACTGCATGTCTTATACATGTGTGGCTGGCCGTTGGCGGTGAAGTTGGAGACGCCACCATCTTAAACGAAGTTGGATAACTTCTTTCCAATGGTACCAGAGTTCCTAACTCGTAAGTGGCTGAACGACTGCTTTGCCGTGTAATTCTGGTTGATTGCTATTCAGCTAATGGTCGTTGCCTCGATAACTATCGAGAGATCGTGAAACCACATATTTCATAATACCTTTCTTGCCTGCGAAAATCAAGCACCTCGTCTTAAAGAAACAATAGATATATTAAGCAATAAAATATGTATGAAAGATTACCTGAAATCGGTCGTTGTTGAATTTGACTTCTCTCTATAAGAAGCTGCAGGCTAGAAATGATGCTTTCAGGCCTTGCAAATTTCGTTCATCGAACAGTACCTTTCGTTTGGTCCCTGAACTGTTCACCGTAAGCAGGTACGTTGCCCAAGAAGTCGCGATTAAAGTAGTCATTGCACTTCAAGCAAGGTGGCACAGCTTTAGCATACAAGCGACTACAAGTCGATTGAAGCTTGACAGTTCGACCTCCACATAAGTGACTTATACCAGGGCACCACGCTGACGAATATACGCGGAAAGTTGCGCCGAACATTGGCCGTGTTCACACTTGCGGAAAGATCCTTTGACGCCGACCGAATTTACTGAGCGGGATAAGACGGCGCCGTTCACATTTGCAGCCAAAGGCTGCGTTCGCGCGGCTTGGTCTGTCACGGATATCAGAGCAGACTGCCTGTGGCTCGAGTGGTGTAAGAAAAAATTCCCTCACAGACTTCCTGTTGCAATTGCCTTAAACCCGCAGTGCCGAGAAAATGCCCAACATTCTCTCGGCGACAGGAGAAGGCAATAATAAAACACCAAACAAACGGAGACAACGTGCGTACGTACCGCTCACATCAATTTTATTCCACAGGTCTTTGTGGGCGCTGTCTTCGTTGTTCAGATGCCTCTTGTCGAACAGGGTTGAATAATTGAGTCGCAATCAGCATTTCTGCCGACACTACGATACCAGCAGGACGGTGCCATTTACACAACTTGGGAACTCCGACAGCTCGGGCGGCTATTCTAACACACCCAAAAGCTCGGGCCACTCAGCCAGGATGTGACGCCAGCAAGAGTCATTTCCTCCGTGCGTTCCGGTTGGCTGCGGCTGTGTGTGAAGTTTTCTCTGCGCGGGAAAAATCGGTTCCGTACCGAGTGCTCCCGCAGTCTAATATTCCGTCACCAGCGAGGGTATTTCCCTTCCCGGCGTAAATGTGCACGCGGATTCGACTGCGCATGCGCAAGTGTATACACGAACTCGACCCTCCTACGTCACGCCGCGGTGGTGGCGCGTCGGGCGCACTTCCGGTCTGGGGTGGTGGGCAGAAGTCGCGGTGTGAGACATGCATTCCTGCGTTCTTTTGGGAGAAACCAGACAAAAAACCTGCCTTTTCGTCAAAATGCTGCGACGGGGGCTGTACCAAGAGAGCCTGGAAAGGTTTGAAGATCAGTGTACATGTGTTTCTGCCCCCTCCGCTCGTCCGAGAACGCGGATACTAGCCGTGACAAGGGCAAACCAGACGCTGTCGAACTACGATTGCCTGTGGAGGCAAAACCTTGCGCTCGCCAGATGTAGTTGTTGTGTACCAGCATGAACGAGAAAAAACCGCCAAGTTGTCCGGGCCACCCGCGGGTTCAGAGCGTCTTCAAATTCACACGGCCGCCTGATCGTTCAAACTTTCATCTGGTCTTTCAAACTTGTCTGCTTTTTGTCGTCTGCTCGTTCAAACAAAAGCGGCCCGTAGACCAAACTTTGACCCGGGATTGCAATAAGATGTAATTGCAGGCCTCAAAAGACTTAAGTTGGCTCGGTGTAAACAGTAGATACAAGATGTTGATCATTGGTACCAGTGGCCATCACCGACTTGTTACGCTTGGTCTGTTCCCGCTTCTGATTTTCAGTATTGACGTCGATCATCGCCGCTACCTTCTTCACTTTTGGAGCAGGAGCGACGTTGCGACCGAAAATAGCTAGAAGAATCTCATCGTGGTTTTGGCGTCCATTTTGCGTTGTTCATGCAAATGATTCGCCGCACGTCAAATTATTTACGCAAAGTTTAGTGGCGTTAGGAACCTGGATAATGTCTCTCAGGCGATTAAAGTGGTAAGACATTGCTATGAGGACGTAGAATCGACAATTCCAACGCGAAAAAGAGTATGCAGACTCGCACAGACGCCGACAACGTGACATTCCAATGGTTTGTTGACGCGGGACGCGGTGTTTCTTGCCCGCGCACTCCATTGCGCATCCATTCGAATTGTCGTCTGCTCTTTCAAGCTTGTCTGCTTTTTGTTGTCAGAGCATTCAAACGACAGCGGCCCGTAAACCAAACGTTGTCCCGGTAATTGCGATAAAACTAAGTGCAGGCCTCAAAACACTTTTGAAGGTTGGTTAGGGTAAGTAGACTAAGTGTAAACAGTAGATAAAAGAAGATATTGATCATTGTTACCAGTGGCCGTCACCAACTTGTAATGCCCGATTCTACTTGCGGTTTTCAGTATCGACGTCCACCATCTCAGCTACGGTCCATGCTTTTGCAGTCCGAGCGACATCGCGACTGAAAATAGCGAGATGAATCTCATTGTGCGAGTCAGGCTTTAGCGCCCATTCTGTGGCGTTCACGTGAAATGAATTGCCGCACGTCACATTATTCACGCAAAATTTTGCGGTGTACCGAGCCTCGTTAATTTTGCTGAAGCCGCTCAAGTAGTCAAACATTGTCCAGGAAGACGTAGAATCAACAATTCCAACGCGAAAAAAAGCACGGGGACTCACACCGACGCCGACAACAACGCAATTCAATGGTTTGTTTATGGGCAACGGCAAGCTTCTTGCCCACCGTCCACCGCGCATGCGCGGCGCCGGTGGCGTCCGCTAGGGGCGCTCCGGTTTGTTTGTAAACATGAGTTGGTGTATATGTGGCATTAGATGCGTACACAATGGCGGAGAGTATGCTGCAAATACGTGAGAATTACCATTGAATCGGTTTGGATTGGTAGTCGTAAACGTTGCAAAACCAATTTTTCTGCCATGCGAAAAGACAAAGTAAAAGATTTTTATCATAAAAATTTACTATTGAACTATTGAATGAGCTGAAATGATTACTTTTAATTCTGCGGCTATATATAGCTATGTTGTGAACAGAATTAAAATGGAAATTCGTGGCTTTTGGAAAGAACAAGAAGCTTGAAAATGGTTTTTCTGTGATTTTAAAAAGTTTACCCGGTCTTGTGTCAGTCTGTCTTAACGGCACTAAGTATGCATGCGGTTGGCAGCATTATTGCGACCTTTATTTCTTCTGAACAGCCCACTTTTTTCCTCGTCAGTGACATCTTATTCAGGGAGCAGGTGCATTTTGACTGATTTCAAAAGCTTGAAACAGTAGAATTTCATCGGCAATTTCACGCATGTGTAGAAAAACTGTGCCCCGAAAGCTTGCTTATGACTGACACCACAAACCTTCAGATGGATGTTCTAACCAATTATACAATAGGGAACAAAAGTCCTGGTGTCTGAGCGGCATGCTTTAATCCAGGACTTCCTTCCAAGATATTGTGTTTCACATAGGGCTGGTACAGTCTCTTCGTGCTGTATTCAATGTTCAGTCCAAATGAAGCTCTTAATCCGTCCAATTTTGGAGCGATGTTCAATTTATGAATATAAAAGAAAATACTACTTTCTATCACTTTTTGCTCGCGTCTAATTACACCTCGAACGAGTGGAAGCTTACGCTGTAGCCACAGGCACATGTGATGCTTATTCATGAACCTATAGACGTCCACAAGTGTATAGCCAGAATGGGATAGAGACCGGAGAGATGCCTCTGTTATCAGTTTGTCTAATTCCCATCAGGCTAAGTCGTGGCATAAAGATAGCGCCATGAAAGTAGAATACTAATCATATTTCAATAGTGTCGCGTAAAAAACAAGGTCTATCAAATAAATTAAAACGGTAATTATAGGTCCGATTTACCCGAGTAACAAGGCAGGGCTCTGTTCTCTTCTAAAAAAGAAATTCATTTTCCCCAGTGAATTAGAATATATAAACCGAAGTTATCCAAGGAACTGAATGTAACAGCGCCAACAGGCTGGTGTACATTGAATACTTGCTGGAAGTTAATTAGTTCGACAAGAGTGACGAAGAGCTTTCTAGGCTTGAAACGTTCTTTCTCCCAGCTACCTTCGACGCTGCCTCCGCCTCCCCTACTAAAAGCAATATTATTTCAGTAGATTACTCGCGATAGCTCCTTTTTTTTTCACCCCAGGTAGCTAATCCTGTACATAACCTTCTACACAATTGCAAATTTTGCTTGTATTGTTTTGTTTTATTTAACAGAAAAGCTACGTTTAGCCCCTTAAGTCTATGACATGTTAATCACATTTTTATCTGTCGTCCTCACAGCTCTATTTTCGTGTAAAGTTGGCGGAATATTTGCATAAAAAGTTTTTATTCCGTACGGTGATGCGAAATGAATGCAAGGTTTCTAAAAAACAAGTAAAACGCCCTCACGCGTTAGCCGCGTCATGGGCTGTAACTCTCACCCCTACACTCTCTTTGCGCCCTGCTCACGCCCTTCTTACACCCTTTCATATCGCGTCGGTGTAAACAGGGTTTTTCTGTCGCGTCCAACACCCTTCTAGCAGCCTTTACGCCCTTACGCTTTTAAAGTTGGAAAAAGAAAGACTTTACTCGATAATTAAGCAAAACGTCTATTGGCTGCTTTGCGAAGTCGTGACGTCGTACAGCCGCTGGGTTATTCGTTGGTGCGTAATGGTCCGCCCTGGAAACTACAGTGCGTGGAACGCGTCTTCGACTGGTGTGTTTAGCGTCCTGTTCAGCCCATGCATCGAAGGTTGTCCCGACCCGAAGTGGCAACAAATGAAGTCACAAAATCCGGAGTATCGTGCTGTCGAAAGTCGCGATCCTGGTGGCTGGTCGTAGAAGTTCCGGCAAAATTCTCGAGCAAACGCGAGTGTCCCTGTCGTCGTACACTCTAAGAAAAAGTGAGCACCCCCCTTCGTCATCGTGCGTTTTGACGGCTGTAACTACCCCACAGGCTTACTTAACGACCCACTGGGCTCCAGCCATTGAGAGTTAGCACCCTGTTGGCAGGTGGCAAGCATGGGGTAGTCACGTTTTATAAACTCTTGAATTGAACATTCAAGTGCATGCAGTCGTTCAATAGTAAAAGTCACTTCAAAAATCTCAAAAAGTACTTGAAACTTGTTTTCTTTGTGCGTTGGTTATCATTTATTCAAATTTGAACCGGTCGAAACAAGCGTGTGGCTCAGTTCACCTAAACTGGCAGAAAACAAACAAGTACAGGCAACCTTGGTAGGCACCTGCTAAAACCCGAGGCAGATAAAAAGTATCGCGGTTGTCCTTTTTGGTTCCGTCGCGGGTTTTACCATGTACAGCAGTAAACAGCTGGCAGCTGGCGTCGTGCTCGAGGAATTTAGCCAAATCTCTAGAAAAGCACAGGAAGCTACGCACAGGCGTGAGTTGACTTGAATGTTCGCCGGACGAGATACTCTCGTCGTCTTTTATTGTGCGGTTCAGTAAAGAGTGTGCTCTCAATAAAGGTGTGATCGGTCAGTTCTGCGTGCAGATCAGTTGCAACTGGCCTCCTCGGCTCCGCCGAACTTGCGCGCCTGTCGTACCCAATTTTTTTGCTTTCAAGTGTAGTATGTATGAAGCATTGAACACCACGACTGAGGCCGGACAGGACGAACGTACACAGATATCTGGGATCATGTCCGTGTATTTCACTATTTCTCTTTCTCGAGGTACATGATTCGCCTTCTCTGGTTCATTTGGCACATTTCATCGAGCATACTCGATAAAAAAAAAAATGCTTCACACAAGGCCGGTTCAGACACTAGCGTTTGACAGCGTTGCGTCGAGAACCGAAAGCCACTTACCGGCACGTCTGTGCTTCGTATCGAGCGTGGAATCCAATTCAAGGACTCATCTTGGCACGCGATATAGGCAGCAGGGATGTCCTGATTTCTTGCTGCCGCAACGCAGTCAGACGCACGCAGTCAAACACTACTGTCTCAACCGTTCGTTTCAGGTGAAGGCACGGGCCCGAAAGCAGCAATTCTGCACTGTCCTCTTGGCGCGAGCGCGAGCGCACAGAACGGATATTTAGCAAAAAGAAGAAAACTGAAATCACGCTTCGGGGAGGACCGGCGGACGGGCTTCGCTAAAATCACCTGCGCGTGCTCAGTGTACTCAACGTGTACCCAACCGCCGCTAAAGTCAGTCTGGATATGTAAAAAAAAGAAAAGAAAATGCATCAGTGTGTTCAGAAAGTTGTGATTGCAGAAATTGGTTTCGATTATTAATACAATTAATTAAACAGGCTTCTGTACAGTTGAAGTGTGGGCAAGCGAGAAAACGAAACTGTTCAAAATGTGACGTGTAGCAACTATTCCAATTTATTTATAACCTGCAGTTCGCTTTTGCAATGGCCCTACATTAGAGATACGAGCGCTTTCCTAAGGGCAGTAGAGGAAAAGAATATATACGGCTAAATCTCGCACAGTCTTTTCGTATTTATGCAAAATATGACAGTGGTCACCATCCTAATCGGTCACACAAAATACAGCAGTATATAACCTGGTGGTGTCGACTAGACGTGTGTATAGGAATGCAGAGTGTCAATATGTCATGTTGTATCTTGTGCTGTTTCTGAATGCGTTGATGTATAAGATGCTGTGATGTCGCGTATGAGTGAAGTGTGGCGTGGGAATCTACATACGGTATTGTCCGGCGAGACGCTCCGCCGAGCAAGAGCAAAAATTGCTGGTTTCTTTTTTTCTTTGGTTTGAGCGCTGTCCGCTAGGTGGCGCGTGTGGCCGCCCAATTCAAGGAGTCGCGCGTTTACGTGTCTACTTATTTGAGTGAAAAACATGGAGGCGTTGCGTTCCATGGCTCCACGTAGCAGCCACAAAGGTTCGTTCTGGTTCGGTCCTCGGCCTCTCGTCCAAATGGGATCAGTCCCATAGCCAGGTGAATGGGTGTTCCGTGCGGTGAATAGCGCCAAGTGCGTGCACAGACGCGGTGAGGATTACCAGGGACTTGAAAGTGGATAACGAATGCTAACAGGTGAGCAGGAGCGTTGAACGATCGGAACCGACGCCGCTTAAATCGGTGATGCTTCGCCTCGCCGCTGTCAACCGAAAACGCCGCTGGATCACTTGCGTCAAGCACAGCAAGCAGATGCTCTGTTCAATAAATACATCATTCCATTTGTCGCTATTTTGTTTCCTTCTTTGAATGTTTTCTGGCCGCGAAGTAAATGCAGCCGGCCTCGCGAAAGCAATCGCGAACAAACCCCCTCGAATGCGCCCGCCCGCCCGCCCGCCTATCTCACATCGTCGCCCCTAGTCATATTAGGTGCGGTGCCGGCGCTTCGAGGCGCGTTTCGGAGTGCTTTGTGCGCACGGAAGGCAGCGAACGGGCGTACGCACTTGAGAATCGTATTTTAGCAAAAAGCAGTCCAGCTCGCTAGGCCTTACTCGTATTGCTCCACTGTCGCTTGCCAGCCGCCATGTTGCTTTTGGGGGTGCTCACTGTGAGCACCTGCTGATTGCGTGCCGTGTGACTGCCCATGGGGTTGTTAGTATAACGAAGGGGGGGTAGCGATATCTGTGACGGCTTCTGACTACCCCAAGTGTAGTACCCTACGACAACACTTTTGTTGAGAGTGTAGCGACTCCACTCATGGCTGCCGAGGCCACCGTGGACTGACAACCTGGAGGGCGACTTTGCAGCAGTACACAGGTGTTTGCCCCAACCAACCACCGCTGCTATGACGTCATCAAATGGAAATCGAGGACCTTTTTTTTAGACGCGGTAAACGCACCAGTCGGAGCCGCCTTCCAGGCACCATACCGTAACGTAGTGAGATGATCTGGAGAGTTACACTTCGTCATTCGAGTGTCAGCTGTGCGCACAAGCGGTTTCCTAAGATATAACCGGCTCTCGTGAGTCGTTCATTAGTCGAGCTGCTGGCGCTCGCTTCAGCCTCCTCCTGGTGGCGTCGAGCAAAGGTATCGGGCTGCGGATCGCACAGCCCCTGTTTAGATTCCTTCTAAGCCGCTTGGTCATCACTTGTACGATTAATTAGGCATATAAGTATAATTACGTGCGATTAAGTGTTACGAAGTATTGCCATTATCGACGCTTTATAGGCCTGTCAGGAGCTTCGTGAGCCTTACGTAGCCTCGCCCCATGTAGAACGCTTTCGCCACACTCCAACGTAACGCTTATCGCGTGAGATCAGCCCATAAATGCGTTCTGGTTTAACACTGTTCCCAAACTATACCCCATTTCACACTACCTCCAACCACAGCCAACGCTACGATCCGACGAAACCAATAGACCAGTTCCAAAAGTACATCGTCACGGCGCTCGATGTCTTTGTGCGTTTGCTATGCGGAGCGCAAGACCGTCCGCTCCTTTGGCGGGGCTTGCGGTGACGTCATAACGGCGCCAAGCTCTGATTGAAGTTTAGTGGGTAGACCTCAAAGGCAAGCTGCCTTGAGGTCTACCCACTATCCGTCATTCAGAGCCAATCAGGGCTTGGCGTCGTTCTGACATCACCGCAACCCCTGCAAAAGAGGCGGACGAACTTGCACCCCGTGCAAATGACCGGCTGCTCCAATCACGCACAGTGAATTGGTCGTTTTCTTTTTGTTCGCGTGATTGGTTTAACCGGTGATAGCGAACGCGCAAGGACGAAGCAGTTTTGGTCCTGCTTCATTGGCTCCATTGAATTGTAGCGTTGGCTGCGGTCCGACTCAATAGAGTGTTTTAGGGAACCGTTTTCGTCCATCCGATACGGTACGATGACCCTCGAGTACGCACTGAGCATGCGCTAGTTTTATGCGGTAGTATATCCGCAGTTCGTACCGGACGTCTCATCGTACCACATCTCAGGTGCGAAAACGATCCCCTAAATCTTTCTGATGGGAAACGGAGCAATGACGTTATCCGTCATTCTCGTGGGTCGAAGAGCTTCGACACGAAGGTGTTGTGTGACTTTTGGCTAGAGCTGTATCATTTTTCAATTCACTCCAGCCGGCCGTGGGCCTGGACTGAAGGGGAAGTGTTTAAAAATGGAGTTTTCGTGAGGGTTGTATCAGCTTTTCTGAGTGTGTGCTTGAGAAAAGAAAGAGCAAGCAGCGGAGAATAACTTATTTTAGAAAAAAAAAAAAAAAAGTTTTCAGAATAGTTTTTTTTTTTTTTTTTTTTTTGCTTTCTAAAATACCGATAACTAAAATATATTTTCGGTTCCGACATATTGATAGATTCGGAGGCCTATCTGAATAAAGTATAACTGCGATTAAAATTTGTAAAACGAGAACTAATAAAATTAAAAAAAAATGCATCTGCCAGTTGTTTTCTCTTTTTGTCACCGGACTTGCGTTTTGTGCGTTGGCACAATAGCGTACAAAGTAAGTTTTGTGAAGTTTTCGTGTTAAGCGTTCTCTGGAAAGTAGGACAATTTTTAAATGTTCAGTTTGGCCTTGACAATTTATATAAAGTAAATATTACATTTATACAAATACAAGAACCACTAAAAAGCAAATATACGAGGCGTTATACTTTTACGTGTTATACGACTGCAGAATATGATCCTCATTTCCAAAAAAAAAAAAAAAAAGAGAAATATCGGCAGTCAGTGGCAATATTTGGTTCGTTTAATATTTTATTAGTGTTGCTTATGATCATAAAGAAGTGTTTTCTAGATATTCCTCTGTGAAATTGTTTACTATAAAAGCGCAGTGCACATTTGCTTAATAAAGTTTACTTTCGAAAGCAAAAAGCTACATGTTACGACGGACGATGAACTTTGTATATTTTGGTATCCTTCGCCGTGGCAACAAGACACGGGTTACAAGAAAGCACATAAAAGAATAGCTTCTGCAGACGGCCACATCGAACGCCTTTTCCTGAGCAATGTCTGCGCACCGAAACGCCTGCACGTCGGCACATCGCTGGCGGAGTATCGCTGCCGGTTAAGAAAACAGACGAACTTAATTGCGCGTTATAACATGACAGTCCCTGTCCTCTCCGTGCTGTAGAATGAAAACGATATGCCCGTTGGTACATTGCTCCAGACTTAAAAGCGCCAGAGAAGAGGACAAGCATGGAGACAAAGGAATACTATAAACTGAATTTAAATTTGCGTGCTTTTAATGTGTATATATTTCAGTTTTTTTTTTTTGTCACAGTGTGTGTGTGTGTGATTGTGTGCGTTTCTGTGTGTGTGTGTGTGTGTTATTTCTTTCATTGCGAGATAGCCGTCGTTCGTGAGGCTTCGCATCCGAACCCGTTCAGTTTATAGCATCACTTTGGTTGTCTCTTTTTTTTTTTCTGTTCTCTGGCACTTTTCTTGTGGATGCCTCTCTTCGGACTGGAGCCAATCCCCTTTTACGAAATTATAACGCGACGTTCCATGCGGGCAAAAGAAGAAGTAATTCATCGACCAGGACTTGTTGTCGCCTGTACCCAGTATTTACCGTAACGGAAAAGCTAGAACATCGCAGTGTTCGGCGGCGCATGATACGAAACAATTGCTCATTTATTGCGCGACTGCACGACCTACCGACAACAAAGGAGGAACCTTCCAGATTGGCGTGGCGCGACACGACGAGCGTCCAATTTTTCCTTACTCCCCGCCTTAAGGAATTATCTACAAAAACAAGCCAAGGCCAGAAATGCCCTTCGGTGTTTCCTGAAGGAAACACGCCTGGGCATATACCTTATGAAAACTTCATTAGTAAACCCAGTGGTGTGTGTGTGTGTGTGTGTTTGTGCGTGTGTGTGTGTGTGTTTTTGCGTAATTTCTTTTACTGTGTGATAACCGTCGTTGGTGAGGCTTCACATTCGATCACGTGCGTGGTTCGTGTACGCTGTGAAAAGAAACTTCTTCACTAAATTCAGTGGGAAATCACAGTGTCATTTTATTGTGGCGTCACAGTGTCTCGTTGCGTCACAGCTTTTTTCGCTGAATTCACCGGGAAACTTTCTTCGTTAAATATAGCGGGAAGTTTGGTCGGTTCAATTTACCGGGCATTGAGTGTCACGTGACGTTATGATGCCATGTGACATCATAATGTCACGTCAAGTTACGACGCCAAGTGGCGTCACAGCTTCACATGAACACTGTACACTTAATTTAGCGAAATTTCTTTTACACGTCAATGTAACTGTATGAAGCAGTGTGAAGGCAACCACCCGAGGTCAATAGCAACACACATCAAAAAGCCGGGTTATTATATTTTTACGTCCGGTGCTATAGGTGTTGTGTCTTTACCATACCCATCACGTTTTTCTCCCCTTTACTTTTTGTATTCCCTCCCCTGCGCAGAGTAGCCAACCGGGACTATTAATTTAGGTCACAATCACTGGATTAATGTTTTTGGTGCAGCTCTTTTTTCCACTCACTCTCTTTTTCTCTCTCAGAAATTACATGCACGCTTTGACGTGATTGCTTTTTCGTTTTCAAATTCCGCTGATTGAATCGATAAGCGAAATTTGAAAGAAAAAGTTTGTGTATGAACACATCGCCAAGGTATACGTTTCGTCTAAAGATTAAAATTTATGATGAGACTAACACAAACACATTTTGAAAAATTAAAATTTTATAATTTTTTTTTTATTGCAACAAGGTGACCTCTGTGTTTTTAAGTGCTTCCCTTAGGCGTTACGCGTTTTAGAAATATAACTCCGATTTAAACACTACCTGAACAATCTGTTCAACCTCATTTCAAGACCATCGTGATAAAGCATGACCGGGTACAGACGCTTTGCAGCAGCTGTGCATGGGCGCCGCCATAACCGACCTTCAGTTTTTGTTTCCTCTCATTCCGTTCGCTTCCCTTCGTCATTAACATAGCAGGCCAGGTCATTTCCCTTTTAGATTCTACCGTGTCCTTCCCCCCATCACTCGTCTTTCTGCAGACTCGTCCACGCCCGTCTTTGATGGCTCGGTCACCTCGGTAAAACAAGAGGAGGTCAGCAATGGCGAATGTAATTTGGCGCGTGTGTAAAGCGTCTATATGCTTACAATATGTGCTCGCACTAAAAAACGAAAAGTATACTTTGGTTGGTCGTTGGACACTCGCTCAAAAAAGTCATCAATTCTAGCTGCCCCGTAAATGGTCCCTGATGCCCACTAATGACTTCTTCTCTCAAAAAGCTTCCATGTTGATGACTTCTTCGGGATTGTTTATCACGCACAATATTTTCTTTGACAATCTAATCATTTTTACTACACTGAAAACAAAATTCGTGAACGTAACCTGATACCTGACATGCTTTCTAATGATAACTGTATTTTAACATATGGTCGGTGCTTCTAAGCAGTACTATAAAATGCTGCGCTGGTCGTGATTAAGCGTACGTGACGAAGAACGAGCAGCCTGAAGTGCTCTTCTTTTATTTGATATCTGTCTTTCCTGTTGTTCGATGTCGTCTTCAATTCTGATTATTCCTCATTCTGCTGACTTGACCTGCAAAGAATATGAAAATAAATATATCTAAGCCAAAAGTCACGGTTTCAAACTGCTTTCAAAACCCTTACGATATGAGCCTCAGTTTGAGGAAGGCACTTTACGTGACTGAGTTTTTTTAGAGCACTACATCGGCTCTCTTCTGCATTTTACACACACAAATTAGTGTAAAAACAGCAGTTTTCAACATACCTTGGTATTGCAATATGCTCATGTCACGTGCAAAACAAGAAATAACATTCATTAAACCGTTCTGATAAACCTTAGAAGTAATCGGTTTGCATCTAAAAGAATTGTCTTACAACAACAAAATAATTCGGATGCTAATTATTTTTTAACACGTGGAAGTTGTTACTAGGTCGAGGCTCTTTTTGCGAGTCTACCTGCGTGGCTCTTTTTCATGCTTTCAGGTTATTAGTTAATGTTCAATTATTTTAAACAATAATTAGATTTGACTCACAAGATAATACATTAAAAATGGCGGCTCTATTGAGATAGCACTTCTTTAAAAAGCTGTGCGTGTCATCAACAAACTATTTATGGCAGAAAAGACACAAAAAAGAAAGTAATGGAAAACGCGTGCGTCCTGTCGTTCTGTAAAAATTTCTATCAATATCATCATCGTCATCATCATCAGTTTGTGTTGTGTGCTTATGAACAGCGAAATCGCCTCAATTATGACCCACAGAAGAGTGTTTATAGATCCTGAGAGGTTGATGTCCGCTCTGTGATCTCGTCATACAGGGTGTTTCGCGAAAGGTGGACAAATTCGATATTGCGAAAACTACGCGTCGCAACAAAAAAATGCTTCTGTCGTTTTGGTCCTTGGTCAGGGACCCATCTAGGAAAATTATTGAAGTCCGGTATAATTGGATTGTTAGTTATTTTCGTGCAATTAACTTTTTATTAATGTGTTTAAGGACGTGGTTTCAATCAGAAAATTGCTCAGAATCATCGAAAAACACTAAATCAACAAATTGCAGAAGAATAGAAGGCACACGCAGCTTTTTACGGCTTTCTGAAAAAACACATATATTCGACGGGTCTTTTAAGTTTCGGTTTGCAATCGGAGCGCATCTCGGCCCCTACGGCACCACGCCCCGCGGAGAAATGGTGCAACCAACTTTTGCTGCGCAGTCCTCGCGCAACGCAGCAGAGGCTGGTTGCGCTATTTCTCCACGGGGCGCCGTGCCATCGGGGCCGAAATGCGCTCCGATTGTAAACCGAAACTTAAAATCCCGTCGAATTTGTGCGGTTTTTCAGACAGCCGTAAAACGCTGTGCCTGCCTTCTACCGTTTTGCAATTTGTTGATTTAGTGTTTTTCGATGATTCTGAGCAATTTTCTAATTGAAACAATGCCCTTAAACACAATAATAAAAAAGTGAAAGCCGTTTACAACTTCCTGTAACGCCGAATTGGAGCGCAGCTCTTGAGGAGGAGGAGTGGAGGATATATTCCTCCTCCTCCCTCGTGATCATGCCTGCTAGTCCTCCTCCCCTCCTGCTCCCCCTCCCTCTCCTTTACCACCTCCTCGTCCTTCAAGCTCCTCCCCTCCCCTCGCCTCCGCCTCCTCGTCTCTCCTCCCCCCCTCCTCCACCTTCGTACTGCTTTCCTCCTCGCCGCTCAAGCCGGACAATGAGGGGAGGAGGAGGAGAAGGAGGGGGAGGAGGAGGAGGGGGAGGAGGAAGAGGGGGGAGGAGGAGGGGAGGAGGAGAAGGGGGAGGAGGAGGAGGGGAGGAGGAGGGGGAGAAGGAGAGGGAGGAGGAGGAGAGGGAGGGGCGCGGTTACGCCGACGCCGACGCCGACGCCGACGGCGACGGCGACGCCGACGGCGACGCCGACGCCAACGGCGACGCCGCTCAGGCTGGAAACGGGCCCCTAAGAGCTGCGCTCTAAAAGTTAATTACGCAAGGATAATTAGCCATCCAATTATACCGGACTTTAATAATGTTGCTAAATAGGCTCCTGGCCGAGGACCAAAACGACACAAGCCTTTTTTTTTTGTTGCGACGCGTAGTTTTCGCAATATCAAATTTGTTCACTCTTTGTGAAACACCCTGTATAGCATTCTATATGGGTTATGAAACTAGCTAAGATGGCATAACTAACATAGGCAGTAATAATAAAACTAGATAAGAAACAATCAATGCGAATTCGTAATAATAATGAAAGGTCACCGCAAATGTCTTGTTTGGGACACAGACTTGTTAGTTCAATATTGGTAAAAAAACCTAAACAATTTCATTTGCCTTTAATTTAAGTCGTTCTTCCGTCAGTGGCTGCACATTATATGTGCTTAGAATTTCCTGAAGTATGAACACCTCCCAATAAGTTTAGAATACGGCCTTACTTACTCTCTCAGTAGAAGTGGTCTCCAGAGCTCGCAGATATCACGCCGTGGCGTCAAAGCTCTGGTGTAATTATGTGGCCGGAGGTATATGCACTCGGGATTGCTGGCGCTGAACCTTGGCCATTCAGTCGTGGATGATGGGATTGATGGCTTCCTGAGAAATCATATAAATATTCCTTTTAATAATGCCAGATCAAAAGCCGTATATTTTGTTTTAACACCAGTGTAACACTACTTTATTTAAAATATATGCACGCATAGGCTGTATTAAATGGTACCCAGCGCAAGCTCTAAGAAGTTCACATATGGGACAAAATGCTGCAGACTAAGTACAGTGACCGCCGATATGAACTGGAAGGCATGAGCGACAAGAAGGCAGCAGAGAACACGCGGTCTAGCAGGCAGTGAGCGAAGCGTCAGAGCGGCAGGGGCGGTGTTTAAATTTGTGGACGCAATCCTTGGGCGCGATACAACCCCACCTTCCGCCGTGTGCATGATGGTGGGTAGAGCAGCTGCAGAGCAGATGCGCCGCGACGCGCACGATATATCTTGCGCATCGTGGAGAGGAATCGTTTTCAAGGGGTGCCCACAAATTTAAACGCAGCCACCGCTGCTCTGACGCTTCGCTCCACGCACTCTCGACCGCGTGGTCTAAATTGCCTTGTCGTCGCTCGTGCATTCCAGCCTACATCGCTGACATTGTACGTAATTCTGAACACGAGAGATCAAGCTAAAAAAGGAAAATAAATATAAGCGAGCTTACCCAGTCTCAATGAATGAGGTCCAAGTTCCAATCAGTTCCTTCATGAAATCCAGCTCGTCTTGTGTGTAACGAATACCCCTCAATATCTTTCTGACGCCTTCTCCAAGGGGAGGGGTGAACCTGCTGGTGTCGTTTATAAACGGTAAGTATCCAAGCGTGAACGCCAAGTCGTCATTGTGGGTAGGTCCGAAGGACTTTGGCCAAATGCTGTAGGACGGCCGATGCGCAAAGATGTATCTGTAGGCCTTAATTCCAAGCTCGGCCGCAACTTCGCCGAAGAGAATGGTGGGGCAGTCAACAACAACGTCGCCAAAGATGTCCTCTAGGATACTGTTCAGAGATGTTTCGTCGTGCTCAACCGAGTCGTCTCCAAAATAAGCGTGCACGATTTGTTTCGCTCTGGCGAAAGGGGCATCTAACAAGGTTGAAATGGCGACAGTTCCCGCGAGTCGATAGTCAATACTCAAAACCTGCGTGAGTTGTGGTACCTGAGATTTCAGGAAATCTAAGAAGTACGATCCTTCGTCGGAAGTCGATCCCAAAAGAATTTCCTTGGTGCTAAGGGATTTCCATATCTCTTTTGATCTAATATCGTCTGGCAGAAATTCGTCACCATAAACCGGACTAAAGAACTGGTTGATTGGATCCCCTTTCTTGAGTGTTCGGTAAATTGTCTCCGCGTCGGGTTTCTGTAAACAGGTGACGATTTTATTAAAGTTATTAGACCAGTCTTTTTCGCCGGTGAAACAATCTAGGGCCCCGGCGACATTCAAAAATTTTCCTGCGCCAGCGGCTGTGAGACCTACAGCTAACGACAACGGTGTCGAACTTTGAAGAATGAGACGAGAAAATAGCTTCTGACTATGAGGCGAGATGGCATGAAGACCAGCAGAGATGGCTCCAGAGCTGAATCCGCTGAGCGTGATATGATTGGGATTTCCGCCGAATTGCCCAATGTTATCTCGAACCCACTTCAAAGCGAGATTTTGATCCCATAGACCAAGATTGCCAGGCAGTTCTTTTCTTCCCGATGCCAAAAATCCCAGGACACCCATGCGGTGGTTCATGGTTACGTAAATAACGTCCGAGAGCGAAACGAAATTGGCTGGGTCAGATAAAAAAAGAGACGAGTCACCGATTTGGAACCCGCCGCCATAAATATAAACGACGACGGGAAGCTTCGTGTCACATTCACCAGATTGTGAACACACGGACGATGGCCTCCAGACGTTTAAGAAAAGGCAGTCTTCAGATGATATGGAGGCATTGAGGTAGTTGAGGGTGATCGTAGAGTAAGGCACGTCGTACTGCCAACAAGGCTTGGGTTTCTCGGTGGCATTGTAGATTCCTTTCCAAGGTTTCGCCGGCACCGGTTTTTGAAAGCGAAGTTTCCCGACTGGCGGCTCTGCGAACGGAATGCCGTAGAATGCGTCCACGTGTCTTGCGGGGAGAGTCAATTTTCTGCCCAGGATGGGGCCATGGTCCGTGTGCACCACCGGAGTGTCGCTCGAAGGGTTGGAAGCAGAAATCACCAGACGCGCACAAATAACGAGCGAAAATGTCCGAAACAGAGCTGCAGAAGGCATGTTGGCTTGGTAGGATTCCTTCTCGAATGCTATCAGATTCACTTTCGTTAACCAATTCGCAAGGTATACCCTAGTCGTGTTTTTTAAGTCCCTTGATGCACATTTGAAGAACCGTCGCTTACGCGCGCCGCTATATAGCCTCAGCTGTGACCTTGGCGTTCCACGCAAGTTGTTTTCGTAGTTGTGGCTTTTCTTTCCTATACTTCATTTCTCCACGTATGACTTTGTCAGTACTATGTTGCCGTTTTTTAAATTACTTTATTCTGTTTATGTTCAGTTGTTTTTACCTCGTAATTAATGCCTAAATTTTCCCACCTACGAAATGTTTTTTTTTCCTTCTGGCCCACAGGCGAGAGCAATAAGCAACTGACGGTTTCACCAATCACACTGTTGTTTATGGTATCTCTTGGGTCATTTCAGCAATTACGATGATTTTAAGGCAATGATTGAGCCAACTTCATCGCGCGTATAAAAACAAGCGAAAGTGGATCTGAGATGGTGTCGTAATTTGCCTTGTGAACTGATGATACTTCCATATAGCAAACGAAGGAAGCTCGTTTTCTGTTTACATCGTGTCCCTGTCTTATTTTTTGGTGATATTTTATTTTTAACGAAAGAAGTGTGCTTGACACCAGTGAGTGTGACTAAAAAATGCAGTTTTGCTGAATAACTTTATCACATTCATTCCCTTACTTCAAGCAGGTTAAGAGTCTGCGAATTGCCTTAATTTATGCAAATATTTTCTCTAAACCAATTTCTAATTTAAGTATGACATCCTGAATTTTATATTTTAGGGGCATTTGTTATAATTCCCATTGCAAATTTAGAAGAGCATCAAGTTTACATTTGGTGGCCAGAATCAAGAGGATAATACATCTGCGCGAGCGTCTACATATATAGCAAGGTTACATTACAACAGATACTAACCAACTAGAGCAGAGTATGTTTAAGTTTCTATGCTTACAAAGCGAGTTTCTTAAGAAGTGTATAACCTTTCATGTATCATTTCTGTATTTATGGGCAGTTTCCAGGTGAAAAGAAAAGTTTGAAGACAATGAAACACATAAGAATAGGGACAAGTGAAACGACAGGACACGGATGTTATCGGCAATGGAAGACACAGTTTAATGGCAGTGTGTAGCTGCCGAATATATTTTATTTTGACGGTCAAAATCAAAACGAGGAAGAGAAAGGAACGTTTTCTACTTGTCTGTATTTGAAGATCGATTATGAATAATCAGTCCTTCCCGACGCCCGAACACTCATTCTAGGCAGCCTAATGATATTAGTATATTCTAAAGGCTAGAAATTAGCCCATTCTAGTAATTATACACTAAGTACTTTATCTAGGAGGGGGAACAATCTAGATCCAATTTATAAACCAACCATTAAAAAAAAGTATGAATAAACTTTCAAAAATAATCCCAGTTTTTACTTGTTAGATATTTTAGGAATGGCTATTATTAATAGGGAGTTTCATAATAACGAACGCAATTTTAGCGCACCCTAGCGCTAAATTTAGCGCTTGTATTAGGGCACGCGACGTGAGAGAGTTTTAGAATAGCGTTTCTCCGTCGCTACGCAAAAGCCCAACCATCTCGCGCTTGCGACGCCACCAAGATACGGTCACAATATTTATTTCACACACGAAATGCTGTAACTTCAGAAAAAAAAAAAACAAGTTTTTCGCTCTAGAGTATTATTTTTGATTTGTTTAAACATGAGAATGCGACGCGAGCGGTTGACCGGTCGTGTCCACTTGCGTCGCCTCGGCAAGAGAGGTCTCGTGTACTGACCTTCGCACATCGTACCTTCGCCGAGAAATGTTCGCGCGTCGCAAGCATCAAGTTGCCGGTGATAGTTGCCAAACCGAGTACAATGTCGTCCCGTATTGAAAATTGCAGTCGCGAGGATGCCGCCGACGTCGCATTCACGACGCCGCCAAAATAATGCTGGAAGCCGACATTTTTTTTTTTTTAACTCTGCTCGTCTTGGCTTTAGCCAACTGCTCATCACGAATCCTCCTTGGAGAAGCGCAGACTCTTTGCGTACGCACGCTACTTCCGAGAAATAGGGGACGCTAAAATTGCGCACGCAAAGCGCAAAACGTAGTTTGCGTTCGGAGCATGCGTTGTGGCGACGACGCTATTCTTTGCCTACGCAAATCTTTAGCGTGCGCTATTCTGAAACTCCCTAATAACGTCCTAACAGAAAATATTAACAAAATAAAACATTCTGTTTTTATGTTCTTCTTTGAAAGCTGAATCTCCTAAGATGAGCGTAAATAAATGACAAGCTTTGCTTGCTGCCTCGATTACAACTCCGCAGCTTAAGCAGAACCTTGAGAATTTTAAGAGAGCATTCAGTTTGGTAATCAAAATTATTCACTTCTAACTTTATTTCAGTGGATGACTATCTGCCCCTGATATTAATTATTTTCTTGCACCATACCTAAATTTACTATTCGTGCATGGTCATGCTCCTTCACTGACATATTACTGCATTTTTAAAACATTTGTACTAAAGTAATCAAAGTAGCCTACAGCTAAACAAGTCATACCAACACTGTTAGCATGGTTGAGGCTAGCGTCACGGCACTAAGTAACAGGCTTGGAGAGAGGTGCAGACACTGTGATATTCAACTGGAAAGTTAATAAGCTCAAGTCATTATCCACTTTAAGCCCGAAATTCATGATTCGCACATGCCTATTATTCTCAGTATGAAGCCAAAGGCGAACCAGGTAGTAGTCCGTTGATTTGTTACCGAAATAGAATACAATTTAAATACCAAACTGGATGCTTTGCTTATTTTTAGAAGGTTGCGATAAAAAATGCACTGCTTAATTGGGTTAAAAACGAAGCTTTGTAACACAATCATGTGCATGATTACATTCTACAAGTCGTTTTACATGTATACACATCATTCTATTTCAAAGCTAACAGAATTTTCAAAAAAGGCAGCGAGAGGTATGGGAATGTCTTCTTCATTGCGCGTTCGTGGGACTCTGTGGACATTAGTAAAGAGGATAAAGGTCACAGTACGTTGACTAATTGACGAAAATTTGTTAGCTTTGCAACTAATGGTTTTATGGGCCATGCTGCAACAGCAGTGTTAAAAGCCAGCCAATATTAAAGGCTATCCCGACTTAAACAATTCACAAAATGCCAAGCGGCTTCGACATATTCGTTGTCCAACTTTTGTATTTTAATGTCGGATGCAAAAACCGCGCTCAGGAGCTCAAGAATTTGTGCCGTTAATGGTGGGTGGAAGAGTGACATAGTCGTACTGGGCACATCGTCACCATCTCGACAGTGTGTCCTTGGTAGATGCATCCGCGTCATACTTCTAAGATAGTAAAGGTGCGTCCGAAGCAACCACGTCCGCAAAACATCTTAAGGTCTTCCCCGAGTGCGCAATTTTCGAATCGGCTGACAAAAAAGACAAATTTTTAGCATTCCATATCTTGAACCTTTTTGCTGTACAGAAATTCTGTTAGTATTTAATATTCACTGCCTTTGAAGCTAGAAGTTAAACATATCCCATAAAACAATTAATTGAAACATTATTAAAAAATGTTTGTTCATTAGTTTTGATTAACATACTGCAACGGTGATCGCCTTATCTAATGTCCTCCAAGCCCCAGAAACACACAGTGAGGGAATCATTTAAGTAACTCGTGCCGGTTTTTTTTTTAAATTTCATTCGAATCATAATAGGCAGCTTTGTATACATGTATATACATGTTTATGTAAAAGGCCAGTTTTACATAAACCCTCAGCATGGTATGTACCAGGGATGGGCAAAATAAATGCAAATATGTACCGAAATACAAATACAGAATACTTCGTCAAAAATGTATTTAATTACAAATCTAATTACATTTCCAAAACAGCATTTAAGTACAAGATACAAATACAACCAAATGTATTTGGTCTCCTTCCAATACTTTTCCAAATACATTCCTCAAAATTTGCGTCAGCGACTTCAGGGCACCTGCAACGGGTTTCTGGGTATCTCATTTTAATTTTGCATCGCACACTCGGGAGTTAGTGTGCGAGGCTCTAGTAACGCTATAGAAATATAATCACAAAAAAATGTAATCAACTTGGACGTAATAGGTGAAAAAACTAGAGCTTCAAGCAGCAGCTTTTTTTTTTTTGTCGATTACATTTTGGTATAGACCAACAAAGAACCGAGACGACCAAGACGCGCAGCACTAGATAGAGAATTTTTTTATCGTTGCAACTCGCACCAGTTACAAAAATCTGGACGACCCCCGTATTTAGAATGTTCGAGGCAAAAATATGGATGGAAATCAGGCTGGAAAGCATCACAAGTTGTCACAGGCACTTATTTAGCCAGTCTGCCTGTGATCGTCGATTTTGTCAATATTCTTGCCCTGGACTAGCACCGTAATCACGAAGTCACTAAACGCTTGTACTTCATTAGAGACACTGCATTCGGTGCAGAACGTCGTTTTCTTCCTGCTCTGGACAGTGTCAATAAATTTGAGGGCAGTATTTTCGCCCACAAAATTGCATTTAATTACAATAGTATTTGAAATACCCACGTTTCAGTATTTAAATACACGCGTCAAATACATTATCCAATTCGTAATTAAATACCGATGCAAAATACACAAAGTATTTGAAATATGTATTCCAAATACTTGTGTTTGAAGTACTGCACATCTCTGGTATGTACCAAGGACCGCCAGAAATGATTGCTCACCTCAGAACACTCTGTGCGGCTTGAAGAGAGCGGCTCGCGGTCTTTGACGGTGGGTCTAACCGCTTGGTGCAGCTGGGACCTGCAAGAAAGTTAATGCAGCTTGCCATATAGCAGAAAGTACCCGAAGGAAAAATCCATCAATGTAACCCTGTTTGGCAGTCAATGTTTTCTAGTGGACCGCTGACTGTGCCTGACTGTACCTCAAGCATGTCTGATTGGCGAACAAGTTACTCCGACCGACAGTCAAACTCCAGTCAGACGCCGCTTGTCGGCTTTCTGATGGTTTCCTGGTGGCAGTCGGCCGCCGCGAAATGCCATCAGGATGTCTTGGTGGCGATTCTGACTGTACATCGATTGTCTCTGAATGTACGTCAAAAAGCTTTGACGTGCAGACAGACGTACGGTCGAAGGACGTAAAGTTTGTTCGGATACCACTATTTCGTCAAATCTATGAATACGAAAAGTAATCTATGTACGAGAAAACGATTTCGGGACGTGAGCCCATAAAATCACTGACGTTAGAGATATGACACGCAACCGACCGACAACCTTGATCAGAAGCCCGCCGAAGCGCCGAACACGACACTTCGCTTCGCCCATAGAGGCTTCGCCGAGCTTTCATGAACGATCGCTCTCGACTCGTTTTGTTTGCCCGCTTGCTCCAACGTGTCGATCCTGCCCGGGCTCTACACTGTATTATGTTTTAGTAGAATTTCTACTCGATAAGACCCAGCCTGTTGTGAGTTCCGACGATGTAAGGGACTTTAGCGGTGCAGTTGAAGACGACAAGGTGTACCAGGTCTACGGGGCCGGTGACGCGCGAACAAAAGGATCGTTCTACGACGCGAAAGTACTCTACATGGCAGGTGAGTAGAACTGAAGTACGGCGAGTGATGTACGAGTGCTTTGCATAACATGCAGACGGCTTAACTGCATTTGCAGCCGAAGCATCTCGTATAAAACGAATAGTCAAATAGTGTTTCCAAAGCGGTGGCATAGCATAGCGGTTAGGGTGCCCGGTATGTGCGCAAGTGGTCGCGGGTTCGAAGCGCGCTTGTCCTGCATTTTTTTTTCTCGAACATTTTGTTTTATCGAGGCATTTGGCGATATTTATGAGTGCGTATAGCTTTACTTTTATATAAATGCTGTCCTTGTTGATGAAATTCCCTTGGCAGTGGCAGTCAGACGTCATCTGATGGTCCATCACGTTCCACCAAGGCTGCTGACTGGCAGTCAGTGTCCCAAATTACGTACCTTGATGGAATTTTCAATAGGGTAACAAAGACAAGGCCAGTATTACATAAACCCCCAGCATGGCATGCACCAAAGACAGCCAGAACTGATTGCTCACCTCATAGAACACTTTGTGCGGCTTGAAGACATCGGCTTGCGGTCTGACGGTGGGTCAACCCGCTTGGTGCAGCTGGAACCTGGAAGAAAGTTAATGCAGCTTGACATATACCAGAAAATAACAAAGACAAGGTCAGTATTCCATAAACCCCCAGCATGGCATGCACCAAAGACCGCCAGAAATGATTGCTCACCTCACAGAACACTTTGTGCGGCTTGAAGACAGCGGCTTGCGGTCTGAGGGTGGGTCAACTCGCTTGGTGTAGATGGGAACTGCAAGAAAGTTAATGCAGCTTGCCATATACCAGAAAATAACAAGGACAAGGTCAGTATTACTCAAACCCCCAAAAGGGCATGTACCAAGGACTACCAGAAATCATTGCTCACCTCAGAGAGCACTCCACGCGGCTTGAAGAGAGCGGCTTGCAATTTTTGTTGCTGGGACCTGCAATATATTTAATACAGCCTGCCGTATACCACAAAGACAAAGCCAGTAATACATAAGCCTACAGCACGACATGTCCCAAGGACCACTACAAATGCATGCTCACTTCATGGAACATTCCATGTGGCTTAAAAAGAACGGCTTGCAACCTGTAATGGTGCGTGCACCTGCTTGGTGCAGCTGGGACCGATAATAAATTTAGTACAGCCTACCATATACCACAAAGTAACAAGGAAAAGGCCAGTAATACATAAGCCTAAAGCACGACATGTCCCAAGGATTGCTAGAAATGCTTGCTCACCTCATAAAGCACCTCATGCGACTTGAAGAGAGCGGCTTGCAACCTGAGGGTGAGTGCACCTGCTTGGTGCAACTGGAACCTGCAAGAAATTTAATACAGATTGCCTTATACCCACAAAGTTACAAACAAGACCAATATTACATAAGCCTCCAGCATGAAATATCCCAAGGACCACTAGAAACGCTTGCTGAACTCGGAGAACTCTCCATGCGGCTTGAAGAGAGCGGCTGGCAATCTTTGGATAGTACCTACGGGTTCATTTTCCTTCCTGGATGAGCCTGAGCACTTTCGGATAAATGCCGCTCTTTGCGGTATGGCATGGTGCACACCTGGTACCTCTTTTGAGGTTTATCTGGCCAAAGTACCTATAACAAAAATATAACAATTGGGTCACACACTGCAGCAATACCACAGCAATGGCAAACGTTTGATGAGTGAATAAACATAAAATTATGTTTACTAACCAAAATATGTTAATTACCTTCTTAAGTATTGGTATAATGGGCTATGCTGCAATTGCAATTTTATACGGAGACATTATTAAAGCACAACCTAAATGAAACAATTTTGTGAAAAAGCAGGAAGTTTTGAGGTAATCCATGTTTTTCGGAAATCGCCCGTTAGAGTTTTGGGGTTAGATAACTCTCTTTAAAATTGCAATTGCGAAGAGGCCCATTAAACCGCTAAATAATAATAATATTCATAATAATAATATAATACATTTATTGTATCTAGAACACATCAGTTAGCATGACGGGCACATCAAAGCCAACATGAGGCTTGTGGGATATGCCACCCTGAAATTAACAGTCCAACATAGCTATACTTTGAGCCCGAGTGCAAAGTGAAACAACTATATGCAGATGTCATTAGTATGTCACAGGTGTCATGTGACACAGTTAGACGCAGACACACACCATGCACATGCACACCAACATATGCAAATGCAACGTTAAATTTGAAAATAGCCACTGTAAAAAAGAGGAAGCAGTTATAACCTCGTTAAAAAAAATCATGCACTAATGATAATAAACGTAACTATACTAAACACAAATAACGCAATTATACTAAACACAAATTAATTAAACCGAGTCCAAAGGGGAAGTGTCACGGCCGGGGTGTCTGAAGCTGCACAAGTGTAATCTACAGTGAAATAAGAAAAGAAAAGTAAAAAGCTATGTAATTAAACAGTGACTTTACAATTTTTGGTTAAATAGTAAACATATTTTGACGTTTATCCGCCTGTCTAATGTCCGCCGAGCCCTACAATTATACAGTGAGGACGGCATCCACATATATATCACCTTCATTTTCCTTTCAATCCGTTCAAGATTACAAAAAAAAAACTGTCACAAGAAGTTTTTGACGTCATTTCAGCTGTCTAATGACTCAGGTGCGCAAATGAACAGTACTCCTCAATGAGAAATGAAACAAGAGAGCGCAGAAAAGTAAATAAAATATTGTCACGAATGACAAGTGATGAGGCGTCAAATAACTGAGTAAACTAAACGTTTAATCGGGCGAACTCGTGCCCAAAATAAAGAAGGAAACAAAAGATAACAGTAGAGCGTCGCGGGCGTCGAGTCGACGAAAGAGCAGAGTCGAACGCTGGGGCGAAACTGACTCGACAAGGTTGCGGGTGGCCTCTTATCTAGAGTGAGTCATTATCTCGAAGATTCGGTGAAGGTTCGAGCGTAGAGCGCTCGGGGCGAGAATGAACACGCACTTTCTGGAACAACAAAATGAGGGATGAACGATAGAAGGTATGTCCGCAGCAAGAATGACCCTGCGCGCGGCATTGTCCCCTCCTTTAAAAGCGCATCGTCCCGATGCAGCACAAACCGAAAACATAAAATCCACAACAAAAGGACAGTAGAATCGCGATCCACAGTTCACAGTTTTACGAGAGTCCGAAGTTCTGTCGGTCGTAATATGGTTTGAGGCGCACGACGTGGACTACTTCGGGTCGCGGTTGACGTCGTCTTGATGGTCGAGTTCCCTCGGGAAGCACCTCGTAGTTTAAGTCCCCGAGACGGCGAAGAACCTTGTAGGGTCCAAAGTAGCGCTTGAGAAGCTTCTCGCTGAGACCGCGGCGCCGTATTGAAGTCCACACCCATACCCTGTCTCCGGGCTGGAAGTGGACGTCCCGACGGCGAAGGTTGTAGCGGCCAGTGTCGACACGTTGTTGGGCTTGGATACGAAGTCTGGCGAGCTGATGGACGTCTTCTGCCCGTTGAGAAATCACTTGGGCGTCGTCGCTTCCGTCGACAGCCGGTTCGTGGGGTAACATCGCGTCCAGCATCGTCGTTACTTTGCGACCATGAACCAGTTGAAACGGTGTCACTCCGGTGGTCTCTTGCACGGACGTGTTGTAGGCAAATGTGACGTACGGCAATACCTCGTCCCATGTCTTGTGCTCCACGTCGACGTACATGGAGATCATGTCGGCGATGGTCTTGTTGAGTCTCTCCGTCAGCCCGTTGGTCTGCGGGTGGTACGCCGTGGTGCGACGATGGCTGGTGGGGCTGAGATGAAGGACTTCTTGCGTCAGATGGGCCATGAATGATGATCCACGGTCTGAGATCAGGACTTCGGGAGCGCCGTGCGAGAGGAGAATGGTCTCAATAAAAAACTTGGCGACTTCCACAGCAGTCCCTGAAGGAAGGGCTTTCGTTTCGGCGTACCGTGTGAGATAATCTGTAGCGACGATAATCCATCAGCTTCCTTGCGTCGATGGTGGGAAAGGACCAAGTAGATCCATTCCGATCTGCTGAAACGGTGCGGTCGGGGCAGCAACCGGCTGCAGGAGACCTGCCGGTTTCGTCGGCGGTTTCTTGCGTCGCTGGCACTCGTGGCACGATCGTGTGTAGAGGTGAACGGTCTTCGGCAGCTTGGGCCAGTAATACCTTTCACGAATTCGGGCCAGCGTACGACTGTAACTAAGGTGTCCGGACGTCGGGTCGTCGTGGCAAGCTTGCAAGATCTCCGCTCTAAGGTCGGTAGGGGCTACCAGCAGCCATGGCGAGCTGTTGTCTCCGAAGTTCTTCTTGTAAAGCACACCTTGTCGGAGGACGAGGGTCGGCAGGGCTCTCGAGAAGACACGGGGGACAGTCCCCCTCGTCCTTCGAGGTGTTCGATTAAAGCGCGCAACTCAGGATCGTCTCTTTGACGTCGTGCCATGTCGTCGTATTCACTGCGCCTAGGAAGCACTCGTCGTCATCGTCGTCGCTGCTGCCGGAAGGCGTTTCGACGGGGGCTCTGGACAGGCAGTCGGCGTCGCTGTGCTTGCGGCCTGACTTGTAGATCACAGTCATGTAGGGACTCCTGTAGTCGGGGACTCCATCGAGCGAGGCGTCCTGACGGGTCCTTGAGGTTCGCAAGCCAGCAGAGCGAGTGATGGTCTGTGACTGCACGGAACGGGCTCCCGTACAAGTACGGACGAAACTTCGTCATTGCCCAGACGACCGCAAGGCATTCTTTGTCAGTCGTGGAGTAATTTTTCTCCGCCTTGGACAGTGTCCGACTCGCGTAGGCGATAACTCGCTCGGTGCCTTCTTGCACTTGAACCAGTACCGCGCCAAGTCCAGCGTTACTTGCGTCCGTGTAAATTTCGGTTTCCGCATCCTGATCGAAATGTCCAAGAACAGGAGGAGTCTGCAGTCGTCGCTTCAGCTCGTCGAATGCCTGCCGCTGCTCTTCGACCCATTCGAACTTTTCGGCGTCCTTTGTGAGGTTTGTTAGCGGTGCGGAAATCCTTGCGAAATCTCGAACGAAGCGCCGATAGTAGGCACATAGTCCAAGGAACCTTCGCACGGCCTTCTTGTCTCTCGGCGCTGGAAATGCTGCGACGACGCGAGTCTTCTCTGGGTCGGGGCGAACGCCTTCGTTACTAACCACGTGACCTAGGAACTTCAGTTCGTCATAGGCGAACCGACACTTTGACGGCTTCAGGGTGAGTCCGGTGGTCCGCATGGCTGGGAGAACAGCTCGGAGTCGTCGCAAGTGCTCGTGAAAGTCGCCGGAAAACGCTACGACGTCGCCGAGGTACACGAGACAGCTCTGCCACTTCAGTCCTGCCAGTACGGTGTCCATGACACGCTAGAAAGTTGCTGGCGCCGTGCACAGTCCGAAGGGCATCACCTTGAACTCGTACAGTCCATCCGGCGTGACGAAGGCTGTCTTTTCTCGGTCCCGTTCGTCGACCTCGATCTGCCAGTAGCCGCTCTTTAGGTCCATCGATGAAAAGTGTCGGGAGTGGCGCAGCCGGACTAAAGTGTCGTCGATGCGGGGGAGTGGATAGACGTCTTTCTTCGTTACCGCGTTCAGCTGTCGGTAGTCCACGCAGAACCTAAGCGTTCCGTCCTTCTTCTTAACCAGTACGACTGGAGAGGCCCACGAACTGCTTGATGGCTGCCCTGCTGGAAATGGCAGGCCTTTTCCAATTGAAATGCACAGCCAAAACCTATGAGCATGAATGTGCAATTGGCACCGATGAGAAAATGCGATGTTTTGCACATTGGTGCAACTGGAAATGCTGCAGAGAGGCCGCAGCACGGGAGAAGGCAAAATAATAGGTCGAGGAAACGTCAACTTTAGGGGGCAAGCGCCACGATGCCAATTGTGTCAATGTGCACGACAATCAATTTGCTCATTACCACTCATTGCAGCCAGTGGCGCTATGTGGCAGAGCCATTGTGCGGGAGATAGCAATGAGCCATGCACTGCAGAGAAGCGAACTCGGTGCAGTATGGCAGTGGCAATGCTCAATTGTTAAATTAGCACACACTAGCAAAAAGTTTCTATGGGACCGATAGAGCTTTTTATGAGATCAATAGGATTTCATCGTACCAATGGGCATTTCTACTGGGCCGATAAAAAGTTATATCGCACCAATACAGACTTCTCTTGTACCATTGGGAACCTCTGTGGGACTCGTAGAAACTTCTATGCAGGGTATCGGAACAAAACGAAAACCAAAAACGAAAAACGAAAAAAACGATATTTTTTGGCGGAACGGAAACGTAATCGAAACGTTACTTATTATTTTGTTCCGGAGTGAAACCGAAAAAATTTCTTATCGGTTTTCGGTTCAAGGGAAAATATCAGGTATTTCAGTAATTCGTTTCACGCAGCGAAGAGACAGCCGTTGGTTTGTACCATAATTAAAAAGAAGACAAGCAAGCAATCGCCCCCGCGTCTAAACTCCGGGCGAACAAGCATAGCAAAAACAAAGACAAAAAATACAACGAGAAACAAAAAACATGACGCAAGGCGCCATTGCTTCCCACCAATGAGAGCGCGGTGGCGCGACGCCTCCACACGCTCGCAATGCTCTCTTTGGCTCTTGCGCCCTCTCCCTCCATGCTTTCTTCGGACGACACAGACAGACAACAGATCACGGCAAGCGCGGGAAGTTTGTGACCCGTGGTTGTAGAAGTCCATCTTTTGTTTTTCTACGGACACGGCAGTCTGAGACTCTGTTGCAAAAGTGTACTTCTTGATCCCTATGGGCCTTCAGGGCCTTCTCGGCGCTGAAATTTATTTTATCGGACCAGAGGTCTTGCCTTTCACCGAGCACACTTGATGACGTGCTGCTTCTGAGATCATGGTCGGTGCCTTGATCATGATCTCATTCTCAAGGCAATGAACATGATCTCAGAAGCAATGTCGCTTCCGCAGATTCCTCTAGAGCGCCTGAATTATCTATTTTTGTGTAAAAATAAACGTTACGTTCCTTTTATTTTTCGCTGCGATTTTTTTTTTGTTTTCATAGAAAGAAACCGTTACGAACCGTTACGGAGCATTATTTTTTCGTTCCGGAGCGGAAACGGAACGGAACTTTTTTGTATGGAACGAAAATGAAAACGGAACAAAAAACATTTCGTTCCAACACCCTGCTTCTATGGGAACAACACGAATGTCTTCCGGTCCAATACAAGTGCATATTGGTCCTTCAGTAGGAGCAATAAGAAGTTGTACTGGTTAAACTGAAAGCTTCATTGGTCAAATTAAATGCATTTTAAATCGATAACTTTTAGTGGTCGACTGGGAATTTCTATTGGACCATTTGAGATGAGGATCATAGAGAACATGAAATTCATTAAGTGGGCATCTATCAGGTTAAACAGTATGCTTAGTGGAGAAATTAAAGGTGTTATATACTAAAGTTTTATGTTTTGAGCACAGGAAAATACTTTTTTCCGCAAACATGCCCGATGGCAGGCACACAGCCAGGATTTTGATTCGCCCATGACAAAATGCTTTATGAGGGGCAGGGGGGAGAGGAGGCCCCACCAAATGGAAAGTTTGGGAGGAGGGGGGGCAGGCCCCATGGGTCCCCCTCCCCCCCCCCTGCAGATACGTGCCGTGCCGGCCCGATGGGTTCCTCTCTGCCAAATAAACATTTTCTTTTTAGCTATATAACTTGGGTTGGGCCATATAGACACTAATTAAACAAAACTTTCAGTTAATAAAGTGAAGATGAACTCTTTTCGGCACGTGTTTTAGAATTTCCTGATTACTTACGTATTGTCCTCCTTCGTATTATAAAACATGCGGCTGCCAGTAAAACACAAAAAAAAGACTATGGGGAACGGGAACATTGTGTGTGCACATAGTGTGCACAAGATTCATGAATAATTATGTATAGGCAAACCACGAAATTCAGGTAACATCGGAACTCTGCAGTTTTAGCGGTGTATTGTCATCTTGTTTTCCAGGATGTCTCAGTAACAGTAATAGCGTAAACGATTGCACCAACTGGATTATGTATTCACATTCGACTTTGCTCCGTTTTATTCAGTTCTACCTGGTTCCAGAGTGGAACCTTCTCGTTTTTGTATAAATTTCGCTCCAGAACCGAGCAAGTCAGAGTAAAACAGGGTCAAAAACAGAATAACACTGACTCAAAAATCCTATTATCATCTTCCACGATTGGTCCAAAGCTCTCCGACTTCCGACGTCAGAACTTTATAACTTTGGCGGAGTTGGCGAAAAAATGCGATACTTCAGGCTTCCATTTTGCCATCTGAACGTATCCTGTTCGAGCCCCAGCAGAGGCTACGCGCTCGTTCGGGGGCGGCAGATCACGTGCACATTCTATCGTGGAGATGCATTTTATTAACAGAAAAGAAAAGCCGAATAATTATTTACACCATAGACGTCATAAAAAAAAGCACATAAAATGCACATACACACACAAAATAAGGATGACCTTCCCGATATTATGATTGCACCTTGTTTCACGCAGAGTAACCGCCGAATTCAGAAACCTCACTCAAACCACACTCAAACTGAAGGGCCCCTCCACTTCCTCGAGGAAGGCGCGAGGACCGGAGCTGGCAAATTGCGAGGACGGATCCGCCATCGCGATTGGCCAGCGCCAGCTTTCGCGCCTTCCTCGAGGAAGTGGAGGGGCCCTTCAGTTTCAGTGTGGTTTGAGTGAGGTTTCTGAATTCGGCGGTAAGTGCCAGGCAGCGCTTTCCACTTCGTAGTTGAGCAAGGAAGTTCCTTTTTGAAAGGCAATTTACGCGCTTGCTGGCAGTTTGGGCCTTTAGTTTGGCTTCTGGCTTCCCAATGCTGTACTTTTCCTTGGTGCCGGGAAGAGTGTACACTCCAGCAATTAATTTTTCGAGATTCAAAAGCCCTTCGACCTGCGTCCAATTAAAATTAAGGTCAGCCGAAACAGGGTACGTCTGACTCGTTACATTTGTCTTTGGCAGTAGCCGTTTCGGAAACTTGGACAGGAAATTGTCTTCAAATCTCCCGTCGCCTTTCACAATTTTATCACTTGTGTCTCCACTAACTGGCCCAGCACTGTGACCGCTTCCGATTCCATTGGTACTACTTAGTCCACGGGGACTTTTTGTCTCACCGTGCTCCGAGACAACCGAGCTTACAAAAACTGCTGTCGGCAACGTCGGTTCGGGTTCCTGACCTGTTGTAGCATTTTTCAGGACACAACTTCGTCTCAGGACTGTTGTCCTTGGCAAGCTGGGTATACTTAGTGGCTCCAAGTATATTTTTTGTTTGGGTTCATGGTCGCACAGCGCGACACCCTACATGTCTCAAATTGAAATTTTAGAATTCGCGCCGACATCATCCCGCAGCAAATGCAAGTTTCTACTTAAAATGACAAATAAAAAATTACTTCGTTAAAAGTTTAATATATATTTAGTATTTAAATTTGACAACTAATTAATACTACAATTTTTAGAAACGTTTATTATTTTCTTAAATGCATCATTCTGAGTCACCGGAGTCACCCTTGCGGGAATTGCGGGCTTGCGGGTTACACCAAGTGACAATGTGAGCTGGAGTCATTGGAGTGAGCAGTGGGGTCACCCGCATGACACATAAAACAAAAATAAGTTTTCAAAGTGCAATTTATGCAAATGTTTTGCTAAATTAAGATCAATAAATAAATCTTTTAAGTATTTGTTTACTTCAGCAAACAAAAACCAAAGGTTAAAATACGAAGTACTATAGTCACGTGATACATCCCCTGCGTCAGGAAGTCCGACGTGATAAACCGAACGTTCCGGCCGGAGGACAAGGAAGCGTGGAAGCTGTGGAAGCTCGTGGATGAACCGAAGCGGCCGAAGCAACGTTCGCGGGAAGTCTAACCGCCTGAAGCACGTTGCAGAGTCGAGAGACTCGAGACCAGTCGAGCTACCGGAATTTTACGAACGATTATGCAAGCGTACGTCTTGAGGACGACCATGAGCCACATATCATCTCAATTTCTGATGTGGAGAATTTCTGCCCGTCAAGCTGGTGTGACGAAACGGAATCGGACTTCTTCAAGGCGCGGATCCTAAAGCTGTTTGGTAAGTTCTAGTCTCCCTACGCGTTAGGCCCAGTCTAGTGACCATCTCCTTTAAGCTAAAAGTTGCAGCTTTAAGCACAATATGTGGGAGTAACTCTCGGCGCCGGTCGTTTCAGGATCGCCGAGTGACGCGGAAACCCAGTGACAGCAAGCGGGTCCTAGTACCGAAAATTTCCTCCGTCGAGATGAGCGACTGCCCGGGAGGGCTGGAGGAAGCTTGTATGAAACAGGTAATCGTCATTTCATTTTCAATTCATAAGACTTATTTTAAATTTTAAATTTTCTTTAGTTATACCGCCACAAGTACAAGGAACTTCAGTGACAGAGGTGCCGTGTGTTTGTTTTCATATGCCCAGAAACTAGGTGAAGTTTATGTGTTTTATAATATTTTTTGTGCTAATAAGTTTAAGCTTAGAATGAATTATATGTGTCAAGGCGTGGCGCGGTCTGTGTCTATTTGGAGAAGAGAGGTGTGTGTGTGTGTGGGGGGGGGGGTGTAAAGAGAGAGAGAGAGAGGAGATGAAGAAGAATTGGAAGTTGAGGGATTATGTCGAATCATTTAAATCGTTAACTCCGGCAGTTATAAGGTAAGAAGGATAACTGCTAGTTACACCGGTTCGGTTTTGTGACAAACTCAAATTGTGTTTTGCCGCGTAAATATTGCTACAATTTTTTTTTTATCAACAAGATTAATTTTGAGGCATGCCGTTGACAAATAGGACCCTGTGTTAAATGCCAGTACAGGTTATATTGTGCTGGTAAATTTCCTGTACATAGTGCTGCTTCAAAGATGAACTGAAGTTTATGTCTTCTATGTGTGCATTGGTAATGGCATGTGGCTCAACAAGACTTTACACAAGAAAGTTCTCAAATAGAAGAGGGAATCAATGTTCAACAACTAAGGTTTGGTAATGACCTTCACCGCAGATGGCCCTTTGCTAATTGTAACCGGCAGACCTTCGAACCGCACAAAGGCTAATCAAAGCCACAACTGGATGTGGCAAGACTAAAAGCTTTATAATATACTATAAAGGCTATAGCTTTATAGCCTTTTATAGCAAAACATAATGATCTGAAAAGCATTGTTTTTGGTTATTTTGAAGTGGTATACGGAAACTTCATCATATTCTATTAATTCTGGTTCACTGCACATTTAAAAGGTTCGTCTGCGTTGCTGCCAGAGCAATATAGCTTGCGATAAACTAAATCAAAGTTATGACTGCTGGTGTCATGTACATATTGAGAACATTTTTATTAAAATAAATGTAGTCAAAAGTGTTTTTATGGGTTTTAGCACTGTGATTAAGATATAGCAATGTGTTTTGTGAGAAAGACTACTAATTTGCAGTTTGTATCTTCTGAAATATTTTGTAGATCTAGTGAGCATGTATTCATACTTGAATATGTGCCAGGCATTCCCCAGTATGTGTATAATTGTTTACTAGGTCTGCAAGCTTCCCCACTGCATCATTGCCGCTATGTCATCACTCCCCAGCTATTATTAGGGAGAGATAAGTGTTTCTCATGATCAATTAGGTTGAGATTGTTTAGCGTTGATGTTTGTGAGTCCCCCATTTTAAATTCCTGACAGAACGCTTCAATGTCCCTTTATTTTTCGTTTGCCACTATTTATCACCACAAGCTAAAACGTCACGCCACTGGGATTAACCTGAAGCTCACCTCATGATTAACGACGCTGCCGTCCACTGTCTTGAGGTGGGCCTACGTTCATGGGTACTTGTCTAGTGGTTCTGGAGTTGATGTTACTGAGATAACCGAGACGCCGATTTCTACGATGGCCTCCTTTGGCATCACGGTCAGTTACAGCGGGCCTGAGCCCGAACCAGGCCAACCAACGTGCTGGCCCGAGTCCGGGCTTTCGGGTAAGCCCGTGCCTAGTGGTCTAATCGTGAGTCCAATCGCCATATTAAGATAAAGACGTCAAAATTCCTCAGTTTAAATGTCGGAAGTGCCTCAGTAAGAGCAGGTATAATTATTAATAGCAAATTTAATGAAGATATGGATGCTGATAAACACCTGCCAAATGTGACTAAATATAAATGGAAACATCCAATCCCTAACAGCCCTAGTTCTGTTTGAACTAAGTGGCTGTTATGTGGATGTTTTTTTATGTTCGACAGCTCAGCAAAGTCGCCGGATCTGGTTATGCCTCCTGTATGAGACGGATCACAACGCGGTTCCTGACTGACCAGTTGGGGCGAAAATCTTTGTTGGAAGGACGTAAAGGAAAGTTGACATTCAGGAATCTTCACCTTGCTGAGTGCATCATAAGTAAGTTATCTCTGGAAAAGTACTGCAGATCGCTTCACATGGAATCAGATTTATGGAAGTGTTGGTGTCATACGTCTGTTGCTTTTTTTTTTATCAGATGCAGTGCGGAGCTGCCATAAATGTGAAGACTTCAAGGTAGAAACCATAGTCACGGATGAACTTCGCCACGCACCTGCCTGACATCAATCATCTCAAAAGGTAAGCTAACGTCAGCACATAATTCTAACTTTTCTAAAACAGTAGAGTATGGTGCGCAATTTCTTCAAAGCATAATTTCTATGTGAGAGTATTTGAATGCTTTTAATGTTAAAGCCAGCAGTGATGTGATTGCTTCGCCAATTGCGCCAAACAGTGCCAAGGGGCTAACCCTGCTACATCCTGCTACATTTTGCCAAAATATGGGTAATCTGTGCCAAGCCTGCGCCCAATGACTAATTTCGGTCGCCTTTCAAAACTGAAACTAAACTAAGAACGTAATTGAGCATGCATAAGCTATGTGACGCAAGCGGCCGCCCGACACAAAGTGCCCTGCCTTCATCCGGTCTTGCAATGTTTTTGCCGCCATCTCCTGTTTCGCGCCTCGTCGTCTCGCGAATCTCGTCTCGCCTCTTTCTTAAACTTTTTCAACAATAGACGCGGGCGTGTGCGGACGCTCCGACGCTAGTGTGCCGGGTGCCAGACATGCCGTCATGCTGTGAAACAAAACCACGTTTTTGTGCGACTGGAGTTGCTTTGTGAGCTGAAACGCTGGTCGCGCGACGTCGGATGTTGCCGTCCGCACGTCGCTGCAGATATGGTGCTTTCTAAACTTCTTCATTGACATTCCTGTTCTTGTTTAAATAATACTCTACTACAAAAGTCTCCCTTTAAAGGGATACTACGACCAAATTTAGACACTTATCTCCTGGTCTATTCGCGTTCAAGGGCTCCAAAGGCCACTTTTGCTGCTCGAAAACACTGTTTTGGCTGCTCCAAGAGGTGCTCCAAAATGCTTAGGCCAATCACATCACTGAGCTGGTGACACCTCTTTTGGTTTAATTTGATATCAAATACTACAGGTGTGAACAGCATTGAATAATTTTAAATAGAAATATTTTCTTTGGAGTGTTTTTCTAAGAGGAAAAATTTAATTATATAATAGTACCTTATTTTGGAGTAAAAGAATGCATAGAAAACGAATTTCGAGAACACTGTGATATTTGACGTAAATCTAACAAACAAAAGTTGGCAATACAGTACACACATCCAGCATGAATGTGCTTTAAAAACAAGGCGTAAAATAATGGTGGTTTATTTACATCAGTTCCAATTCTTGCATATTTGAGTCATTTCACTTTGAACTTCACTGTTTTATTAGTTTTGCTTCAAAGCATGGTAAACCACTGCTCACATATTTTAACATAACATTTTTTGTTGCTTTTTCAGGAACATTCTGCACCACAGGAGAGAGCGATGTGAACTGCCTTAAGTGGGCCTTGAATGCACTGAGCTTTTCATTATGTTTATCAGAAATTTTTTTAAGCAAAGTATCCTGCATTGTTCAGTAAGTATACTTTATTTTGAAAACCTTATGCTATGTATGCAGCATTGTTCAAATATTATACTTTATTTTAAAAACATCAAGCACTGCTCGTATGTCTAACAGTAATAATAAAGAGTTAATGAAAATTTGTTTGGCACTGCGACTTTTTTTACAGAATGGATGTGCATGCCTGACAGGCTGGGCAGAAATTTAGTGCGCTACTCACGTTCAAAGTTACGCTGCAGGACTACAGCGGCATCTTTCGCCATGCAGTCGGTGCTATAGCTGTCATGGGATTCTGGTGTCCTCGTCACTAGAGCACATGCCCTCGCCTTAGACTTCAGTAAATTCCTCAGGGTCGTCGTCGTAGCATGTGACAATGTTTGTGTCCAGTATTTCACCGTTCTCTCGCATGTGGCGGGGTCCACCTCACTAAAAAGAGTATCAGCAGTGTCGCCTTCCTTGTCAGTGTCATCTGCATTGATCCTGCGGTAAAGCTTCTGAGCTTGATGGTGAAAAAAAACTTCAAAATAGAGAATGTCTGCTGCGGGCCTGATTGCTACTTTATACACCTGTAATGCGCCATTTGGGTATACATTGAGAGCATGCATGGGTTATACAGCAAATCTGCCCTCTGAGCATTGTTTGGTATTGAATTGGACTCATATCTGTTTAAATTTTTCTGTAGGGCAGTTCACACGCTATATGCTAGCATAAAAAGGAGGCTGCTTAGACACTGGCAGTACTATTGTGTGTTGCCTTCTGGCATAGGGCTGGTCCCTATACCAGGGAGAGTAATATTTCTGAGGTATGTACATAGTACATCCACAGGATCAGGCTGAACATCCTACAATGGTCCTGAATGTCCAGCTGCATCATCCAGATTGCGTTAGTGGTACGCTTTCTGGGGAATCATTTTGCACTGCACAGCCCAGACAACCACGAATATCCACAGGATGTCCACAGATTGTCCAAATATTAAATATCATAATAAAATATTTAGAGGACATTCATTATATATCAAGCAATTACCTTTAGTAGAATGTCAATTTGTAATATCTATGTAATGTTTCTACAAGATGTTTTTTTTTGCGTTAAGTCAAGTAAATGTCCAGAAGATGTTGCATTACTTTTTAGTATTTATCTTTTTATGATTGAACTCCGACTGTATACAAAAGGATAACTAGATCAATACTCTGTTACACCTTAAGTCAGAGCGTAGCCAAAGGTATGGGTAGCCGGGCCAACCAAACGCCGGCTGCGCTCCACGGTAAGGCGACCGCGCGATTTTTTCGCTTCTTATCTAGCCCCACCCTTGTACCTGCTCCACAAGTGGTAACATTAATGCGCCGCTACTCATCTCACGCACTCAAAGTCTCTGAAAAGGACTGATTTAGTGGTTTTCGATAACGCTGAGAAACTTTCTAATTAAAACCATGTCTATTTCCACTAACTAAAAAAGTTAATTAACAATTTTTAATTAATTAGCCGGGTAATTAATATGCTTTTGGCAATTCCCGACGTCTGCCGTGGCTGGTAGTTTGTTCCCGAAGACAGTTTTTTTTTTTAAACGCCCTAATTTTTAGGATTTTTGAGTCTTCGCAAATATGTATATAAAAGTAAGCCACCGTACTCGAAAAGGAACACCGCCGATTGTTTTCTGGGGGAGGGGGTTGCCGGTCTGCCTCAAAATTTGTTTATCACTGCAATAAGCATGGCAAATCAAACATAATAAATTACGTGTCAGTGGAAAAAAAAATTCGCAAAGTTATGCAATTTTTAAATTTCGTCTTTACTATATTTTCAAACTGAAATTATGGCAATCTTGGAAAAGCGACGTTACTGGCGGGGACAATCACGGCTTGGGCTGTAGATTTTGGCTTGCCGTAGACCTTGCTCTGGAGAAATTAGAACGGGTTTCTTGGTGTAAAAGGGGTGCTGTGAAGTTCGCAACAGCATTCGTTCAGTAGGATAAAATTAATGCTACACATACACGTACCTACCTTTCTGCCGGAAAGTTTTCCCACTGGCGAGATCGCGCCATTGGAAAGGGCGGTCAATTTGAATGTTGTTTTTTATTTGTGGTTTTCGCAGTAGCTATTCCGAATTTATACATTCTAATGGACCTTTTTCCAGTAAGGAGTGCCCCATGACGGTTTCGCCGCCTACTACAAATGGAGGGCAACCGAACTCGCCTTCTCCCATAGGAACAGATTAGTGTCGCAAGAAAACAGTGCCCCCCAAAAATGGCGAAAGGGCGGTCAAGGTCAAGTGGAAAGGGTGTGCGCGTGCGCAGACGCTTACTGGAAAAAGGTCCATTAGCCTTGCCCCTTGCTTCTTTAATCCGCTTTAAAGCGATTACAGAGCACCAATCATGCGGTGTAAAGTTTGGAGGCCTTTAAAGAAATACGAAATTTGAAATATATCCGTCGTGCTCCAAAATAGGTTGAATATGATGCACAATATCTGTAAATGGCAATCTCGCGTTTGTATTTTGAGCCTGGTGGCTGTATTTTTTTTGTTATAAACAGCCCACCCTAGCAAGTGCTCGGAGAAGGCCCAGCTTAGAGCACGTGACATCCGACGTAATCGTGACGTAGGTCGTCTCGGGACGTGCAAAGCTACGGATGGCCTAGTCGTTCCAGCCACTGAAGCGGCTGCTCTTGTATGAATTTTGAGTGACGGGTTAATCTTTTATAACCTTGTAGGGGGCAATAGCTACTTATGGAACACACCAAAGGGATTCTCGCGAAGAGGGGAGTTCCTCCTTCGCCTCTTCTCTCGTCGTGGCCGGAGGCGAGACAACCTCTGTCACTAGCTGTCAAGGTTTCTAGACAGGCATTACAAATGAGGCGTTAGCGACATCCACCAAGTGCTCTTTGTTAATCGTTTAATTCATTTTAAAATTCCTTTTTGTGACTTTTTTAACAAGATATTGGTGTGTTCGATGTGAGACTGCTCCTTTGAACACATATAGACCATAAAATAAGCGCCGAAATTTCGTTGTAGTATACTTTTAAAGGGAAGAGCGGGAGCGAGAAATAGGGAGAAAGTCGAGGGGGACTAGGGGGCAGAAAAGCACGGAGAGGAGGCAACACCTCGCGACTCTGCACGCGTTACTCCGCCAAATAGTTTGGGCATTTGGGCGCCAGTTCTGGTTACATTCTGCATCAACGGTGCCTTCTTCATGCAAATACAGCACGTAAACTTTTGTCCAATGTCCCAGTGATTCGGAAAAAGCGCAAGTGTACATTTACTGAAGTACTTAGGATACGATCAAGAGAAAACGTATTCTTTTGGACGTGACCGCGACGCCGGCCCTCTTGTCTGGCGTACATACGCTGTGCCACTCCGCCGCTCCTGTTTCCTTTCTAGGGCATTGGATTGCATCCGACTACACTTTGCAGGTTGCCTTAGGTCTAAAGGTGGGGCGACATGATAGGAAGCAGACACTGACGCAATACCTAACATTTTCCGTTACGTTTTAATGCACGCAATTAGAGAGGTACTGGTACACATATAGCTCTCGCCACGAATGCCCCTTACCTCTTCCCATGAGCACAATATATTTGCTCCACAATGCGTGCTACCGCGGCTTAACTTTACATAACATCCAGCATGTGCTCCTGCCATAAAATAAACATATCATGCAAGGCCTTTGCTTTGATACGGACGCCAGTGGCTCAGTCACGCGAATGAGCCCGCTCACCGAACGGTACACAGCGACAGTCGAGAGAACAGATTGACTGCACCGAGAGCCCACCACCTGCTTGGTCTGTTTCGACAAACAAACCTGGTCGAATTTCGCGCACTGCCTCTTCCGCGGACGTAGGGGCGAACGCACAAACACTGACGATTGAGACGATAGAACCCACAACGACCACACAGAGAAGACGCCATCTTTTCTGCTCAAGACACGTGTCCCCCTGGTGCGTATTTGAATAAACACTAATAACAAATTATTTACAAACAGTGTAATATTATTTATTTTTTATTTATAAATACCTAAAATTACAAATAATAAATAATAAAGAATTGTTATTCATATTTTGTTTTGTTTTAAACTTGAACCAACAGTTACAACTCGAACTATTTGCAAGTGCGCCGGAAGACAGCGTGTTTCGCTTCGGACATATTTCGGATCACTGAACCCTGTGTTTCGGATCCTAAGCATCCTAAGTTTGCGGCGTGCTAAGAAAAGTTGTCTTCAGAGCTCAAAGGCTCAGACTCTTCCACCGTACTCTCGGCGTGGCGACCGACCGAGCAACGGAAACCTAGCGGCGCTCATTCCCTCGAGTTCTTGACGTTCAAAACAAGCTGCTCTTTCCCATCAAGGGTGCCTCCGTTTGAAAGGTTCGTGCTGGTCTTATCGTTGTTGCACCGCGTGTTTCGCCATGCCAAAGGCGAAGTCGAAGTCTTGGGCAGGTCGCGCGGGTGCTAGACTATCAAGGAGCTCCTTTCCTTTACTTGAAGGTTTTGACGAGGGTCCGATTCCGTTGACAGCGCCATTGGTTAGGGCAGTCCTTGAGAACGAGACTACGCGTGAGCACGCCGGCGCCAGTTCCGAAACTATGGAGGCGGGGGCACGGACATCTTTACCGTCTCAAGAAGATAGTGAAAGGGAGTTTAGTTCAGACTCTTTGCACTCTGTCTCTTGCTTTGACTCTAAAGGGGACAGCGATGATGTTAATATTCGATCCGATTTGAGGCGATGGATGTTGGAAGAGAACGTAACGCAAAAGGCCGGAACCTCTCTGCTAAAGCTACTCAAAAAGCACAAGTGCTTTAATGATTTGCCACAAGACTCTAGGAGCTTGCTCAAAACTCCAAGAGCAACTGCAGTTGAAGCTGATATTAACGTAGTCACCCCAGGAAAATACTGTCACTTTGGGCTGCTGGATGGGTTACGGCAAACACTGCAAGGCTTTGAGGAGCTTCCATCTGTAGTCAATCTTTATTTTAATATAGATGGACTTCCTGTATCAAAAAGTTCAAAGACTCAGCTGTGGCCGATACAGTGCAAGTTAGCCAAGTGTGAGCTTCCACCTTTTATTGTTGGTATTTATGAGGGAAAAACGAAGCCTAAATGCTCTAATGAATTTTTATCACGGTTCGTCAGTGAGCTGAAGACTGTTTTGGCAGACGGCGTAGAAGTAGGTGCAAAGGTTGTGAAAATCTCTGTCAAAGGCTTTGTTTGTGACTCCCCAGCGAGAGCATTCGTGTTCATGACCAAAGGGCACAGTGGGTACAACTCTTGCCCGAAATGCACTGTGGAAGGGAGTCATCTGGGAAGAGTTTGCTTCCCCGAAACAGCAGCCACGTTGCGTACTGATCAGTCTTTTCGTGGACAGGAAGATCCTGACCACCACCATGGAGTGTCAGTGTTAACCGAGCTTCCCATAGACTGCGTGCAACATGTACCGCTAGATTACATGCATTTGGTTTGCCTGGGGGTAATGAAGAAGTTGCTGCAGCAGTGGGTGAGAGGTCGATCAAAAGTGGCACTGGGGCCTGCAGGGCGCAGTGCTTTGTCTGAACGGAGTGAATCTTTCGAGCATTTTATGCCGCGGGAGTTTGTCAGAAAACCCAGGGGGCTTGACGAGCTTGACCGTTGGAAGGCGGTGGAATTCAGAACATTCCTGTTATACACAGGACCAGTTGCACTAAAGTCAATTGCTGCTGAAGAAGTGTACTGCCACTTTATTGCATTTCACTGTGCAATATCACTGCTTGTGCATAAAAGGCTATACTATTTGCAAAATGGATATGCTAAATCTCTTCTGGAGTCTGTGGTCCAAGAGTTTTCCAGGTTGTATGGTGCAGAGCAGGTATCGCACAATGTCCACTGTCTTTTGCATCTTGCTGACGATGCTCTGTGCCATGGACCGTTGGATTCGTTTAGTGCATTCCTTTTTGAAAACAACATGAAACAAATTAAGAAAATGCTTCGCAAACATGAGGACCCCCTGCTCCAGCTGTGGAATCGGAAAGAAGAAAACAAACAACAGACAAGCAACTCTCCTGTGAGGGTGCTTCCACCATATCAATTTGGCAAATCCCACAGCTCCGGTCCAATGTTGCAACAGTGCTGCCCACCACAACATTACATGGTAAAAATGCCCATGTTCACTTTGGCTGTCAACAAGGCTGATGGATGTTGCTTTGTAGGAGATGATGTCGTTCAGATTCTGAACATAGCATTCCTCGAGTCTGGGGAGCCGTGCATTATTGGGCAGAAGTACAAGTTCAAGGAAAACCTTTATGAACTACCGGTTGAATCTTCGCGCTTTGGCATTTGCATTGTCTCTGACATCTCAACGTTGCTGCAAGCTTGGCCCCTGAAGGATGCTAGGAAAGCTGTGAGGCTTCCCTATTGTGGAAGATTTGCAGTATTTCCAATAATTCATGCGATCTAGCTATTGCAACCCAAATGGTCTGGAACAGTGAGAATACATACTGACTTGTAAGCTTCCAATGGTGTTACTTGGTGAAGTCTAAAATTGTAGTCGTTGTCTATTCTAGATGGCTTTTGCAATTGTGGAATTCATCAATAAGCGGCTAGTTGAAGTCGTTCCTTCATCATGGATCAATGGAAGCATGTGTTTCTGGCCCCCTGGAAAGCCTGAAAGAATTAACAAGTTAGTGAGAGCTTCAGCGAAAACTCAAGAAGATTGGAAGCAGCATGCTGTGGAGATCAAAGAAGTCTTCTGTAAGTTGCAAGTTCAGTTGTTGCTTAGAATTAGAATGTGCCTCATTTGCATGCTACTTACTCACAAGCGGTGAATTTGGGCCATTGTGCACAATACAAAGATGGAGATACTGGTGTGGCAATCAAGATGCTATACACCGTTTTGGTTTTTGTATGATATAAAATGTCACTAAAATGAACATTGTTTTTATTTTCAGCTTCATATGAGCGAGCCAGAAAAAAACTGGAAAAGTCACAGTTTACGTCGGATCTCGCCTCAACTGATGAGGAAGTGCAGAGACGCCTAGTGCAAAGGCCCAGACGGTTCATATCTGATTCGGACTCCGACGGCTCACCACCTAAAAAAAAAGCAAAAAAAGCAAGCAACCGTGCATTGACAGTGCACCAACTTTATCCAGCACTACCAGAGGATTTTCCCTCTCCACTTGCGCCGGGTAAGTGTTAACCAACTTAATTCAAGTGTAAGGGACTGCTGAAGGGAGGTAAAATTGAAGTGTGGGAATGAGCAGGTCAAACAAATAATTATACTAGCACATGTAAGACATTTTTTAATCCATATCTGCATTTCACCAAATTTCAGCCACTGCAGCTTCGGGGCATGAGACCGGCCTTGGCACCTCAGCTCATAGCCCAGGTATCTTGTTCTCTAATTAAGAAGCGTAACTGAGTTTATAAATACAGTTTTGAACCTTTGTTATTTCAGGTGGTGTTTTGACCTTAGAAGCACAAGGCCCATCCACCTCAGGTTCAACAGGTTAGTTTATAATTCGAGCATTAGCTAGGAGCTAATTGTGCAGATATTAATTATAACTCATGAGCTATTGTTTCAGACATTATTGTTATATGGTTGTCGCTTCTAATTACCAATAGGGCCTAAAAGTAAAAATTTTCCATTAGGATTCATGTTTTAATTTTAGGGCACATCTCTGAGGCACCCGTTTCTGGGTTGAGAGGCGTCGCTGTCGGCTTAACCGCGCATTGCATTATAGGATGTTTCCCATAGTGACGTCACACGCGATACCACTTGACCGGGAAAATTTTTCTGCTAAGGGGGAAATTTTTCTGCTAAATTTAGCGGAAAAATTATTTTCACTAAATTTAGCGGAAAAATTTCACGCCAAATTTAGCGGGAAAATTTTACCCTCGTGACATTGCACGTGACGTCATGTCTGACATCACGTGAATGAATGTGAAGTCACTGGAAATTTAGCGGAAGATCTTTTCCGCTAAATTTAGTGGAAAAATTTCCCCGCTAAATTTCGCAAGGATATTGACGTCCCGTGACCTCAACACCAATTCAGTTTCCCCACTAAATTTAGCGGGGAAGTTATCGCTAACTCTCCGGCTAAATTTAGCAGGAATATTTCCCCGCTAAATGGGACGTACGGGAGCAGGACAGGAGGAGGGGCATACCCTCCCCTCCTCCTCCTCAAGAGCTGTGCTCTAAGGCATCAGTTCAGGTTACAAATAGTATAAATGACTTCAGGTGGCTATTCTCGGGCTGCCTTTACTAACACTTCTAAATAAAGTAGTCACTTTTAAAGAGAAGCTGCTATGTAGGGATGACATGAAAGTTTTTATAGGTGCTAATTTTATTGTTGATTTCAAGACTGTTTCTCTGCACATTGTGTCTAATGCCTGGGTGAAGAACATTCATATTGCAGTGGTGTACAGCAAAATAATGCCTTCTAGCATATTTCAGTTGTGCAGAGCAAATTAATTTCACCTTAATCCCGTAGAAACTTGAGTTTTATTTTTTTTGCAGACATAAAACCTGAAAATTTTCTTGCAGCAAACATGAAGAAATGTACAGGATCTCCTCGAAAAAATGATGGCCTTTCTCAACGAGGTAGGTCTAACTCTAAACTTCAATACTCTTTTTTATAACAGGCCTATACATTTAGTGACATGTCTTGAAAAGCCACCACCCCAACTGTTCTTGTTCTGTTTCAATCTGCTAGTCTTTCAAAAGCAAGTTCTACGACATCTGCAAGTAATGAGGCTGATGCTGGAGCAAAACAGAGAACTTTTGGAAGCCTTGCAAGCTGGGAACATGCGCAGCGAAGCCATAGTCCCCTCACTTCTGCCAGAGCCATTCAATGACATGCAAGAGTTCACATCGTTTGACGAGACAATTCAGGAGGCCACAAGAGATCAGCTGGTAAGAGTCTGCTTAAGATGCACTGGTAAAACTTGGGATTATCTGTAAATGCTTTCCAGACGCTCTTGTATCTAATTGCAAAAATATTACAATGATTATCCAAGTTCACATCAAAAAAGGACTAAAGGAGCATTATTCGTTTCTCGATAGGGGTTATGCCGGGTCTGCAAAAGCAGTGAAAGCAAGCCTTTAAAATGGGAGTCTGACAAGAGTATATATACTCTTGTCAGACTCCCATTCCCATGATGATACATAGTCATGTATGTATCATCATGAGGTATGATATATACATATATGTGTATATCATACCTCATTTCATAAATAAGCATAGTAATTGAATGATTAATGCAGTGACCCAAGGCACTCTGTCATTTCTGTTTGTTGATAACTTATGATTGCTATATAACAGGAAAGTAAAATAAGTATTGGAGGAAAAGCGCATATATAGTTAGCTCAGTGGTATCGGAAGTGTTCAGGTAAGGCGGGGGGGAAGGGGGGGTCAGGATAGAGATGAGGATTTCCCTTCCCTTCCCACTAAGTGCTCGCTATAAATGTCAGGGACAATCACGCCTCTGTTGCTACACCAAACACCGGTGGGCAGCAAATTGGTTAACTGGATCAATTGATTCATAGTTTCAAAGGTAACAAGCACTGAAATAACCAGGACCAAGATGAAGTCACTCAACACAAAGCACACTTGGAACTGTTATTTATTCAGAAAGAAAATGTATTATACAGGCCCCATCAGCAAGTCTATGCTCCGTCTCGGCTTAAAGGCCGACAAAGAAGCAGAAAGGAGGAACCCCTCCAGCCTCTTTTACCCTCTCCACTTGATACCTTCCTCAGCGTGGCTCCCTTCACTGTTCTGGGGGAAAGGGTGATTCTGCCTGTGCAGAACTCAAGGTTGTACGTCAGGCTTTGAGGATTGAAAAAACGGTTGGTTGGGGCAAACCAAATGTCTGCCATTCAAATCAAGTGCAGCCTATGGCTGCATTCCGAGCCGGCGTTAGATTGGCCTCAGTCACTTGTAGCATTGGCTACGCTCGGACTTTAGTCAAAGTGAAGTATATAGTTGCAACACATCAATGCAAGGCATTTCATAGAAATTAAAACTTCTTGTTTGATAGTATGGTGTTACACAATGTTAAAGTTCTTGCTAGATACAGTGACAAGCAGGAAGCTGCATTAGACAAGCGAAATCTGGGTCAAATACAAAGATTGTGTGAGCAAGGGATCGATTGCATCATTAAAAAAGAGTTTGAATTCTTAACATATTATTTCCACCGACGTGATGATGACTAGACTAGAATGGGTCGTATATAATGTGTTCTTTCTGAATGAACAACAGTTGCGAGTGTGCCTTGATTTATCCGATTCTTTGTGCTTGTTACTGCGGCATTTGTTGCCTTTTTAAACTGGTGAGCATGCGATTACAGTCACATAAAATGGTAAAATTTTGCGGGTGTCATATCATTCTGCTTAGAAGAAATATTAGCTTTTATTTATATACAGCATCTTATTATACACATTTATGCAAACTTGATAACAGTAGTCTCATATGGGCTTAATCAAGGAGTAAAAATGCAGAACTCAGCCCAACTGAACTCTATAAAATGTATAAAAATGCTTGCTATTGTAAATGCCTATTGTTTTCCTCAGATTGCCAACTTGAAATCTTTCGGTGGGGATAATGTATCTTGTAACACAAGAAGAGTCTTGGAGTATCTTATGACGGACAACGTGGCCCAAAACTACAGCTGGATTGGAAATAAAGGAAAGAAAAAATTCTGTGAGCTCAAAGTGAAACAGATCATTACTGGTAAGCAATTCTATGATTTGTGAAAGATATGTTAGAATTTGCTAACTGTCCAGTTAACGCAATAAACATACATAGCAAGTTGTCTCATTTGATCATAGCTCTTGCTGACTGTAATTCATAATGCGTGAACAATTCATATAGTAGGTTTAAACATTTACAATTAAAATAATTACAGTTGCAGGCACATTAATAATGTTTATTTTAAAACTCAAACTTCTTAGCACAGACATTTTGAGGTATTGTTGTAACAAAGAGCCTACGCCATGTCGTGTGTCACAATCTGAAAAACTAAAAAAAAAGAAAATCTTGAAGCTGTAGATGAATATGAGAAACCTAGGCTTTACGGAAACAAATCTTTCAGCAGTGCTTTCTTATGTTGCCCTGGAAGCAGCCGTCACTCTTTCTACAAGACTGCTTTTTACATACCGTAACCCTTACCTCATTTTTTTCTTATTGGTAGCAGGACCGCTTTCAAGTATTTAGGTCACATGCTTGTTTCCTTGTCGTTTTTTTCCAAAGTGTAAATGCAACTTTTTGTTCATCACCAAAGTTGTGATAAAAAGAAAACAACCTAAAATAAATTATTTAGTTTTAGAAAATTAAACCAGAAATGCGTATTATTAATTATAAATTAGTGACTAAGTTGGTACTTACGTTTGTTGCCGTGTTAAATCGTTTTCAGCCCTCTCATTTTGCATTAAAACTGCATTTTATATTACTTTAATTTCAAGATGCTGTAAGATCAAACCCAAAGTTTACTGCAACAGTCGACGACGTGGAGAGGGAGATTAAAAAGTGGCTACAGCATGCTTCCTGCCGAATCAAGCTCCGACAAAAGAAGGTTCAGGTAACATTTTTTATCAATTATGCTTATTTTTTCATTTCCATAAATTATTTTCAACACATTGTAATACTTCAACCAATCCATATTTTACCATTTTTACTATTGCGATGTAAGGAAAGGAGAAAGAGGGGCGGGTACCTCTGTATGATAGTATTCCGTTCGGAAATATCTACACAAACAAGTTCTCTTTTAGTACAGAAATTGGAGCAAGCGCTAGGCAGTAAGTGAAGCAATCTAAGATTTTTGTTTGTGCATGGAAAATATCTAAATCAGTTTCTGCAAAGCTTTCTCATACGAAATCATAACCCCTTACCACATAAATTGTATTAGTGCCAAAAACTTACGCTGCCTTCACTTTGATACAAAAGTACCCATACCAGGCTTGTTTTTTCTAAAAAAAATCGCTCAGTTGCGACTTTATTACAACTATAGTGTCACTCCTTTTTACTTGCATTAAGAAAAGGCTATTTTGATGCGAACAAACAAAAAAAAAGAAAACAGAAGTATCATATCGGATGTCATAAGGAAACATTTTTTGTAATGAGAAGTATTTCTGTCCAATAGTTTGTCAGGCTGGTGTACAAAAAAATATGACACCCCTTGTGCCTCTGTAGTGCTGGAAGTTGCAGTATTGCACTCCCAGTGAAACGCCTTAAAGCAGTTGTGCTTCCTGTTGAAAAGGAGGTGTCTATCAGGCGAATACAGGAGGGCAGTTTAGAGTGCAGTCACTTCTCTTGCCAGGTGGGGAAGTGGTCCATCTCGTCTAGGTGCACATCAGTAGGTTGCAGTGGCGCCACTAGGATTCTCATTTTGCTTGCATAGATATGCGCATCCATTCAATAGTTTGGTCTCCCTGGAGGCTTCCCGTCATGCAGCTTCCCTGCTTTGCATAATCCCTCTGCGACATATGATTTGAACTCGAGCAGCAATGTCTTGCAGTACCCTTGTCTTCATTACAGGAGCCACGCATTCAGTGCCGTCAGGTCCATCATGTGGAAGCATATGCGGTGGTACCGCTTCTTTGCTCTAGTTTTGATGCAACAGTACCCCAGTATTCAGTCTAGGAGTTCCAGTCCACCTATGTGCATTTTGCATATGAGCATTGCGTGCGGTGAATGCATGATTATGTGTGGTTTGTCATTCGTAAAGTAACCTATGACTTCTTTTATAGCTGTATATAAAAAAGGAACCTAAAAAAAAAAGACCGATACCAAAAATCGTTACATCGACAAGTTAATCTTTTGACTCCAAAGCAGGGCGATACGGCGATATATGCCTGCATAAAAGCGCGTTTCCAACTCTTGTTTTGCTAAAAACTTTGCAATCAAATTATAAAGAACTACTCTCTGCCAAATTAATTTCTTCTGAAGATGGAGCCACTGGACGTGTGGTTTCTAGGCGTTACAAATTTTACTCTGAATATGAAAGGTATTTTTGAAAATATGGGTACGCATTGCTAAAAAAGAAGCATGCGTATCATATACGATATACCATTTACTAAGGAGCTAACATTTTTCTCAACCACTACAAACCCACAAGGCTTTTCATATGAACCTTTACGTGCCTTATTATTGATTTGAAAAGAATTTTATTCATGCAGGGTGCACAGAACTGAGGTCATCTCAAATCGCCAAAGCACAAGTTGTCAAGCCCAAGTTGTCAAGCCCAAGTTGTCAAGCCCAAGTCGCCAAGCCCAAGTCGCCAAGACCAAGTTGCCAAGCCCGTTGCCAAGAAGGCAGCAAGTTTTTTCATGTTTTATATTTTATGTATTATATTTTAAACTCGATATAAACTATAGTAAAGAATTTAATGCCTGTAACGCCAGACTGTGGTAGCTTTTTGCATGAATAAAAGAAAATTAAATTAGGACAATATTTGTGTATTTTGCAAATTGTGTGATGGGAAAACAGTCAACAGGTGAAGTTGTTTACATACATCACTCAACCATTTTATACTCATTGCTCACTCTGGAAAAAGTGAGCAGGAAGTATGGGATTGTCCAAAAAGCCGACTATGTTACTGGCTTGCAGGTTCTTTATATTGGTTGCAGATTCATAATAGTAGACGGTGTTCTTATAAAAAGCCCTTACATATACCTAGCACAAAAAAAAAATTGGAAAAATTCAAATAGCAGCTGCTAAGTGCTTTTTTATTGTCACCTGTCATATCATCAAACAAGTCACTTTTGCCTTTAAGTAGTGAAAATAAGTAAGAATATGTGTGTTCTTAAGCTCTATCCAGTCATAAAAAAAGTTATATAAATAAGCCAATGATATAGCAGTGTAGTAAAACTTGAAGAGGGTGTCTTTAGGTGGTGCACTTGCCATACTCAAATTTCCTGTGGGTATTAAAAAACTCATATTTTTTTTTATAAGCATCGCGAAAAAAGAGGAAAGAAATCACCTGGTTGACGTTGCTACTCACAGGTAATACCACACATTCTTAAACCTGTTTTTGGCTGTTCTTCTAAAAAAATCTTTATTGTTTTTGTTTTATGTGGTACCATTTGTAAGTGTAACATTAGCCTAGTGATCTGTTTTTCTTGAAGTTGTGCATAAGAAATTAGGTTTTTCATCTTGACAATCTCTAAATCTACTTTTAAAACAAAATAGCATGATAAATGCACTGCTTAAAGCACCTTTGTGAAAAGTTTAATCTCGCTGCGTTCACTGGCCTATTTATACAGCTTTTTTTAAGCCTGGATATTGCTCCAGTACACCCTGTGCTGTAAGATGCATCAGACACATCCTGTGGACACTGTGTATTCATCACCTAAACATTTTGTGGACATCCACACTAATGCTTATAACATGTCTATGTGATGTCCTTTGGATATTACGGAAACATCCTGTGGACGTAATGAGACCGTCTTGATGACCTTATGTGGACGTACAGCTCGAGGCAATAGACACATCCTAAGGATATCTTATAGACATAAATTGAATGTTTTTTAACATCCCCTGGACAACTAATATCTTGCAGGGGATATTGTCTGGATGTCCATTAGACGTAACATGGTTGTCTGGGAGTACATACTTGCGATGTTTGATGGATCATAGCAGATATCCACTGGATATGTTAAATGTCCGGACAACACATCTCTCGGATGTTTAATAGACAATTGCTCGTTGACTGGGTACCATCAAACCAATGTGCACCGGGGCACCTGTTGCCAATTACCGCTCATTGTTTTTCGCCCCCTTAATGCCATCAACCCAATGTGCACAGGGGTGTCTGTCGTCAATTGCCGCTTATTGGGTTTCGCCCCATAAATACAATCAATCCTATGTGCACACGGGGGCTTGTTGCCAATAGCTGCTCATTACTTTTTTCCCCATAAATACCATCAACCCAATGTGCACAGGAGCACCTGTTGCCAATCGCTGCTCATTGGTTTTTGCCCCATAAATACCCTCAATGCAATGTGCACCAGGGTACCTGTTGCCAATTGCTGCTCATTGGTTTGTTTCATAAATGCCATCAGCCCAATGTGAATTCCCTAAAAGATTACCAATTGGTGCACATAGGTTTTGTTTTATAAATGCATATTGCTCAGTGTCTGGACCTACAGTTGCACATTAGTTCAATGTGAATTTTGGCCTCATTTCACTTCGCCCATTTTCAGCAGGGTGGATTATGTCGTCGTTCAGCATCTATTGAATTTACTCCTGGATCACCTCCCTTTCTTTAACGGAGACTCTGTACGGTGATCGATGCACAGGGCGCGCGTCGTCCTCGGTAACGATGCGGTGCTTCGATACGGCTGTTTGGCGCACCTTCGACGACGTCGCAAAGCAGTCACGGTATTCGGTGAGGAGGTTAATCAGCTGCCGTCGTTTCGGGTCCGGAAGCTTAGGGTCGATGTCGAGCTGCGCTGGCGACGTACCGTCTTGCTGAGGTGGCGAGGATTCGTCAGTAATGGCGGCGATTTCGGCGGAGTTTCGGAGTTCCTCGACGTGGCCAACGGCTGCACCTTTTGTGAGGGTTTGCGTTTCATTCCAGAAGTTCGTCACGAGGACCACAGTGCGGCCATCCTGAAGTTCAGCTACTCCTCGTGCGACGCCTATTCCTCTTCCTAAAAGCAACTGTAGGTTGCCTTCCAGAACAACCTCGCCTCGGGTAGCTGCATCGGTCACGACGGGTACGACAACACTTGATTGAGGCGGCAAGTGCACGTGGTCGGCAGCGACTCGGACGGCGGCTGACGCTGTATGGGGTTTCTCTGAAGGCAGAACAGGCTTGCGCAGCGTCAATTTGTTCTCACCAAGGTCGATGACGGCGGCGTATGCACACAGGAAGTCCATGCCGAGAATGACGTCTCTGGAACAGTCTTGTAGAACGACGAACTTCACAGGGCACGTCTCACCGTGGATCTCGACGCCAGCAGTGCATCTCCGACTGGTGTAATGAGGTGTTCTCCGGCGGTTCGTATTTGAGGTCCATCCCACGGCGTCATGACTTTTCGAAGGCGGCGGGAGAGCCTCCCACTCAAAACGGAGTAGTCTGCTCCGGTGTCGACGAGTGCCGTCACGTCGTGGCCGTCGATGATAACGTTGAGGTTATTCGACACTGATACAGAAACGTCGTTTAGGGGCGTTGCGTTTGAGTGGGAGAGCTCCGACGATCTTGGAGGATCTTGGCATCGTTCGTCATCGGCAACGCCACCTCCCGGCATTGCCGCGCCCAGTTTTCCCGACCGGAAGCGACGGGTGACAGGCTGTCTCGGCGAGACCGGCGGAAGGGCGATGGCGCGCGTTGAGGAGATGGTGAACGGAATACTCGGCGGGGAGACGACTCAGGAGATGAAGAGCGTTGGAGGTAGTCCTCGATGTCCCGAGGTCGCTCTCCAAGACGTGGTCGAGGGTCGTTGGGCGCAAACCCTGGTAGGCCCAGCTGGCGGTAGGGGCATCGTCGGTAGATGTGGTCCGCTTCACCACAGTGGTAGCACATGGGGCGTCGATCGGCCGTCCTCCAAACGTCGGTCTTCCTCGCACCACGCTGCTCTGGGCGTGGAGCATACTGCGGCGCCGGTGCCTCACGTCTGGGAGCTGGCTGATAGTGTGCTGTGACGGGAGGTTCTCTCTTGACGGCGGCGGCGTAGGTCAGGACCGGCCGTTCGGGAGCCACTGCGACGGGGACCTCTGGCAAGAGGGCCCGGTGCACCTCCTCGCGAACAGCTTCGGTGATTGAAACAGCGGCGGGTCGTTCTGGGGAAGGGAGCAACCGCTTCAGTTCTTCTCGAATCACATCCCGAATGACCTCCCGAAGGGTCTCGATGCCAACTTCGCCGAGGTCAGGGATGGAAGATGGAAGGGATGAGGTGGCAGCTACGCCGACGACTGTCTGATAATGACTCGCCCTGGCCGACAGCGCTCGTTCAATGTTAGTTGCCTCAGCAACAAATTCATCTACGGTCGTCGGTGGATTGCGAACGAGGCCGCCAAAAATCTCGCTTTTGACGCCTCTCATGAAGACGCGCAGCTTCTTGTCTTCGGCGGCTCCAGGGTCGGCACGGGCGCACAGGCGCAGGACGTCTTCAGTGAAGCTTGTCACGCTCTCGTTCAGACCTTGGCATCTTCTTTGAAGAATGTTCTCGGCTCGTTGACGTCAGTGTTGGTTTGTGAAGGTGCGCTTTAGCTCCTCCACGCATGTCTCCCACGTCGTGAGGGAAGCCTCGTGGTTCTCAAACCATTGTCTTGCCGTTCCCTCCAGTGCGAAGTAAACTTTTGGAGGCGCTGTTCTGCCATCCACGCGTTGTAGCGAGCCACACGTTCGTAGTGCTGCAGCCAGTCTTCTAGGTCCTCGTAGATTTCACCGTGGAATGGCGTCGGCACACGGGGAACCACAGGCAAGAAGGCGTAGGACGGTGCTGCTTGGGGGTTTTCCGTCGGCTGGGCCGTGGAGTTCATCGTCGGCTTCGGTAGCATCTTTGTTACGTCCGCTAGTGGTCCAAACTCAGGGCGTTGTCTTTGCAGACGCTGGCTTGCCCGAGGCCCTGAATCCACCACGAGTCGACGACTTGGAGTGGGACTTGCCGAACGGGTCCTCGGAGGAGTACGGTTGAGAAACATAGAGTGTCTACCCCGCACCTCCACCAAAAGGTCACGAATGACAAGTGATGAGGCGTCAAATAACTGAGTAAACTAAACGTTTAATCGGGCGAACTTGTGCCCAAAATAAAGAAGGAAACAAAAGATAACAGCAGAACGTCGCGGGCGTCGAAGTCGGCGAAAGAGCAGAGTCGAACGCTGGGGCGAAACTGACTCGACAAGGTAGCGGGTGGCCTCTTATCTAGAGTGAGTCACTATCTCGAAGATTCGGTGGAGAAGGTTCGAGCGTAGAGCGCTCGGGGCGAGAATGAACACACACTTTCTAGAACAACAAAATCAGGGATGAACGATAGAAGGTGTGTCCGCAGCAAGAATAAACAAGAATCTTCCACACGACCGTGACCCTGCGCGCGGCAATATAAACTTCTGCGAAGCCGATCAGCCGTTGGGTATGCTGAGCTAATTATTACGATTTCGCGAAATGTTCACCCCTAAACTGACAGTGCGGTGGAAGCTGTATGTTCGTTTGACAGTCAACTGTTGATTCTGCACAACGTGATCACCGTCTATCCGCATACTCACGCGGGGAGAACGAGGCCAAGTGATAAGAGGCTTTAATTATAGTTGGCGAAAAAGTAGCTTGCACCGCACTGTCAGCGTAGGCGTGAACGAAATATAGGACATGCAAAAACCTAAAATATATGTACCGTAATTTCCGGGCTATAGTCGGTACCCGGTGTATAGTCCGCAGGGGCAAATTGGGGGTCCAAAGTAAAAGTTCTTGCTTAGATACTTAGAAGGTCCGCACCCGGTGCATAGTCCGCGTGCCGTGCATAGTCGGCACGTGGTGCTTAGTCGACACGAAAATCTTCTTTAGACGGCACACCTTGACACATGTCTGCTTTCTTAGCACACAAAGAATCCTATAATATACATAAATCATCCTTAACATACTCTTTCACTCACAAAATCCGTCACATCTCCTCATAATGAACGATCTTGAAAAACAAAATTCGTGTATAGTCCGCACGCGTAGAGCCTAAAATTTCAACTTTTAAACATGTATAGACCTTGAACTATAGCCCGGAATATACGATATGAAAAATAAACACACCGTTAAATATAAAGTCAGAGCCAGCAGCGAGCTGCAGAGTGGATGTTTACAATAATGAACCCTCCCAACTGCTTGAGAAATTTCCCGTCAAATTACGAGGGCGGCCAATATCTTTGTGTACGTCTTAGAGACTCGTGAATCGAGTGCACTGGAAACTTCCGTTTTCGAAGCCGCTAAAACGTCGTTCAATGACATTGCATCGTCACAAAGATGTTAGCCACTCGCTTATGTTGTCTGGCTGCATGAATGTTGTCGCAAAAACAAACACAGAAATTAAGCTTCCATAAAAGCTCGTACTCACGAGTTCTCCTAAGAGATAAGGCGCAGGGCTCTGAGTAAAGGCACTGCCGCTGCAGCACGGATAAATAAACACGTGCATATTATAACGGAAACATAACGTGCTGAAAAAGAAACACCAAAAGCACGATGTGTCGGTGGACGCCCGTGTTCTCAGACCGCGGATTTGGAACACGCTCGAGCGCTTTCCGTCTTCAACCGAAAGCACTCGAACCGCAAACATGAAGAAATATTCGATTACAATACGTAAAAAAGACATTGCAAGGATAAAGTCACATTGCATACCTTGAAGTGGGCGATTTAGTGGTCGATGAGCTGATGAGTCCCTGATGCATCACCGAACACTACACTGACCACGATGTCAACAGCCACCGAGGCGAGTTCGGCGACCGCCCGAAGAGCGATAGCTGCTGCAACCTCTTTTTGCGCCTGCGCGGCACGGGCGCACGACTCGGAGCAAAACAACAGAGATGGGAAAGAGCAGGCGGCAACAACGAGGTGTTGCAACAACCGCAACAACGCACCAACACCGCCGCCGGAGGGCCGCGAAAGAGCTGCGGGGCTGCGCGCTGCGCGGCGGGGCAATCAACTCCTCGCCATCTGCGCATGCCTGCACTACTGAGATTTCGGCTTTTTTGGAAGGCTCGGCTCTCGCGCCAAATAAAGAATGAGGGCATCCTCGTATTTTGAAATGATGAGCGTGCCGGTCTTTTTTGACGAGGGAAAAACACGTAAAATTGACGTAAATTTTTTACAGTGCAGAACATCGCAGTGTTCGGCTGCGCATGATATGACACAATTGCTCATATATTGCGCAAATGCACGACCTACCGAACACAAAGGAGGAACCTTCCAGATCGGCGTGGCGCGACACGACAAGCGTCCAGTTTTTCCTTACTCGGCTTAAGGAATTATCTACAAAAACAAGCCAAGGCCAGAAATGCCCTTCGGTGTTTTCTGAAGGAAACACGCCTGGGCATATACTTTATGAAAATTTCATGAATAAACCCAGTGGTGTGTGTGCGCATGTGTGTGTGTGTGTGTGTGTGTGTGTGTTTGTGCGTATTTTCTTTCTTTTACTGTGCAATAACCGTCGTTGATGAGGCTTCACATTCGATCCCATGCGTGGTTCCTGTAAGTTGTGACCAGAAACTTCTTCACTAAATTCAGTGGGAAATCACAGTGTCGTTTCATTGTGGCGTCACAGTGTCAGGTTGCGTCACAGTTTTTTTGCTAAATTCAGCGGGAAACTTTCTTCGTTCAATTTAGCGGGAAGCTTGGTCGGTTCAGTTTACCGGGCATTGAGTGTCACGTGACGTTATGGTGCCATGTGACATCATAATGTCACGTCAAGTTACGACGTCACGTGGCGTCACAGCTTTACATGAACACTGTACACTTAATTTAGCGAAATTTCTTTTACACGTCAATGTAACTGTATGAAGCAGTGTGAAGGCAACCGCCCCAGGTCAATAGCAACACACATCAGAGAGTCGGGTTATAATAGTTTTACGTCCGGTGCTATAGGTGTTGTGTCTTCCCCATACATAACGGTTTTCTCCTCTTTAGTTTTTGTATTCCCTCCCCTGCGCAGAATAGCCAGCCAGGACTATTATTTATGTCACTATCAATGGAGTAATGTTTTTTTGCAGCACTTTTTTCCACTCACTATCTCGCTGAGCATTTATGTGCACGCTTTGACGTGATTGCTTTTTTGTTTTCAAATTCCGCTTATTGAATCGATAAGCGAAATTCGAAAAAAAAAAGTTTGTGTATCAACACATCGCCAAGGTATACGTTTCGTCTAAAGATTAACGTTTTTGATGAGACTAACACAAAAGCATTTTGAAAAATTAAAAGTTGATAATTTTTTCTATTGCACCAAGGTGACCTCTGTGTTTTAAGGTGCTTCACTTAAACGTCACGTGTTTAGAATTATTACTCCGCTTTAAATACTACTCTGAACAATCTGTTCATCCTCATTTCAAGGCCATCGTGATAAAGCACGACCGGATATATGCTTACAATCTGTGCTCGCTTTAAAAAAGGAAAAGCATACTTCCGTTGGTCGTTCGACACTCGCTCAATAAGCCGTCATTTCTAGCTGCCCCGTAAATGGTCCCTGATGCCACTAATGACTTCTTTTCTTAAAAGGCTTACATATGGATGCCTTGTCCGGGATTGTTTATCACGCGCAATATTTTTTTTTGTCAATATCATAATTTTTACTACACTGAAGATAAAATTCGTGAACGTAACCTGATACCTGACATGCTTTCTAATGATAACTGTATCTTAACATATGGTCGGTGCTTCTAAGCAGTACTATAAAATGCTGCGCCGGTCGTGATTAAGCGTACGTGACGAAGAACGAGCAGCCTGAAGTGCTCTTCTTTTATTCGATATCTGTCTTTCCTGCTGTTCGATGTCGTCTTCAATTCTGATTATTCCTCATTCTGCTGACTTGTTCTGCAAAAAATATGAAAATAAATATATGTAAGCCAAAAGTCATAGTTTCAAAGTGCTTTCAAAACCCTTAAGATATGAGCCTCTGTTTGAGGAAGGCATTTTTGCGTGACTGAGATGTTTTAGAGCACTACATTGGCTTTCTTCTGCATTTTACACACGCAAATTAGTGTAAAGACAGCAGTTTTCAACATACCTTGATATTGCAATATGTTCATGTCAGGTACCAAACAGGAAATAACATTCATTACACCGTTCTGATAAACCTTAAAAGTAATCGGTTTGCATGTAAAAGAATTGTCTTACAACAAAAAAATAATTCGGATGCTAATTGTTTCTGTTTTTTTTTTTTTTTAACACGTGGCAGTTGTTATTAGGTCGAGGCTCTTTTTTGTGAGTCTACCTGCGTGGCTCTTTTTCGTGCCTTCGGGTTATTAGTTAATGTTCAATTATTTTAAGCAATAGTTAGATTTGACTTACAAAATAATGCCTTAAAAATGGCGGCTCTAGTGAGATAGCACTTCTCTAAAAAAACTGTGCGTGTCATCAACAAACTATTTATGGCACAAAAGACACAAGAAAAAGTAATGTAAACCGCGTGCGTCCTGTCGTTCTGTAGAAATTTCTATCAATATCATCATTGTCATCATTATCAGTTTATTTTGTGTGCTCATGAACGGCGAAATTGCCTCGATTATAACCCGCAGAAGAGTGGTTATAGATCCCGAGAGGTTGATGTCCGCTCTGTGATCTCGTTAACAGGGTGTTTCACGAAAGGTGGACAAATTCGATATTGCGAAAACTACGCGTCGCAACAAAAAATGCTTGTGTCGTTTTTTCCCTGGGTCAGGGGCCCATCTAGGAAAATTATTGAAGTCCGGTATAATTGGATTGTTAGTTATTTTCGTGCAATTAACTTTTTTATTATTGTGTTTAAGGACGTGGTTTCAGTTAGAAAATTGCTCAGAATCATCGAAAAACACTAAACCAACAAATTGCAGAAAATTGCACAAATTGCATGCAACGCGCGTTGCATGCATCCTGAGTTGCATGCAGCCTGAGTTGCATGCAACGCGCGGTTACGCCGACGGCGACGGCGAAGGCGACGCCGCTCAAGCCGGAAACGGGCGCCTAAGAGCTGCGCTCTAAAAGTTAGTTACGCAAAAATAATTCACAATCCAATTATACCGGACTTCAATAATTTTGCTAAATAGGCTCCTGGCCCAGGACCAAAACGACACAAGCCTTTTTTGTTGCGACGCGTAGTTTTCGCAATATCGAATTTGTTCACTCTTCGTGGAACACCCTGTATAGTATTTATATGGGTTATGAAACTAGCTAAGATGGCATAACTAACATAGGTAGTAACAATAAAACTAAATAAGAAATAATCAATGCGAATTCGTAATAACCCTTCAAAGGTCACCGCAAATGTGTTGTTTGGGATACAGACTTGTTAGATAAATGTCGGTAAAAATAACTAAACAATTTTTTAGCCTTTAATTTAAGTCGTTCTTCCGTCAGTGGCTGCACATTATATGTGCTTAGAACTTTCTGAAGTATGAACACCTTCCAATAAGTTTAGAATACGGCCTTACTTACTCTCTCAGTAGAAGTGGTCTCCAGAGCTCGCAGATATCACGCCGTGGGGTCAAAGCTCTGGTGTAATTATGTGGCCGGAGGTATATGCACTCGGGATTGCTGGCGCTGTACCTTGGCCATTCAGTCGTGGATGATGGGATTGATGGCTTCCTGAGAAATCATATAAATATTCCTTTTAATAATGCCAGATCAAAAGCCGCATATTTTGTTTTAACACCAGTGTAACACAACTTTATTTATAATATATGCACGCATAGGCTGTTTTAAATGGTACCCAGCGCAAGCTCTAAGAAGTTCACATATGGGACAAAATGCTGCAGACTAAGTACAGTGACCGCTGATATGAACTGGAAGGCATGAGCGACAAGAAGGCAGCAGAGAACACGCGGTCTAGCAGGCAGTGAGCGAAGCGTCAGAGCGGCAGGGGCGGTGTTTAAACTTGGGGTCGCCACCCTCGGGCGCGATACAACCGCACCCTCCGCCGTGTGCATGATGGTGGGCAGAGCAGCTGCAGAGCAGATGCGCCGCGACGCGCACGATGTATCTTGCGCATCATGCAGAGAAATCGCGCTCAAGGGGTGCGTCCACAAATTTAAGGGCAGCCACCGCTGCCCTGACCCTTCGCTCCCTGCACTCTCGACCGCGTGGTCTACATTCTCTTGTCGTCGCTCGTGCATTCCAGCCTATATCGCTGCCACTGTACGTAATTCTGAACACGAGAGATCAAGCACGCACAAGGGACCCTATACTGGCACATAACTGGAAAATAACTATAAACGAGCTTACCCAGTCTCAATGAATGAGGTCCAAATTCCAATCAGTTCCTTCATGAAAGCCAACTCGTCTTGTGTGTAACGGATACCCTTCAATATCTTTCTGACGCCTTCTCCAAGGGGAGCGGTGAACCTGCTGGTGTCGTTTATAAACGGCAAGGATCCAAGCGTGAACGCCATGTCGTCATTGTGGGTAGGTCCGAAGGACTTTGGCAAATGCTGTAGGACGGCCGATGCGCAAAGATGTATCTGTAGGCTTTAATTCCAAGCTCGGCCGCAACTTCGCCGAAGAGAATGGTGGGGCAGTCGACAACAACGTCGCCAAAGATCTTCTCTAGGATACTGTTGAGCGATGTTTCGTCGTGCTCAACCGAGTCGTCTCCAAAATAAGCGTGCACGATTTGTTTCGCCCTGGCGAAAGGGGCATCTAACAAGGTTGAAATGGCGACAGTTCCTGCGATTCGATAGTCAATACTCAAAACCTTCGTGAGTTGTGGTACCTGGGATTTGAGGAAATCTAAGAAGTACGATCCTTCGTTGGAAGTCGATCCCGAAAGAATTTCCTTAGTGCTAAGGGATTTCCATATCTCTTTTGATCTAATATCGTCTGGCAGAAATTCGTCACCATAAACCGGAGTAAAGAACTGGTTGATTGGATCCCCTTTCTTGAGTGTTCGGTAAATTGTCTCCGCGTCGGTTTTCTTTAGACAGGTGACGATTTCAGCAAAATCATTAAACCAGTCTTTTTCACCGGTGAAACAATCTAGGGCCCCAGCGACACTCAAAAATTTCCCTGCGCCAGCGGCTGTGAGACCTACAGCTAACGACAACGGTGTCGCACTTTCAAGAATGAGACGAGAAAATAGCTTCTGACTATGAGGCGAGATGGCATGAAGACCAGCAGAGACGGCTCCAGAGCTGAATCCGCTGAGCGTGATATGATTGGGATTTCCGCCGAATTGCCCAATGTTATCTCGAACCCACTTCAAAGCGAGATTTTGATCCCATAGACCAAGATTGCCAGGCAGTTCTTTTCTTCCCGATGCCAAAAATCCGAGGACACCCATGCGGTGGTTCATGGTTACGTAAATAACGTCCGAGAGCGAAACGAAATTGGCTGGGTCAGATAAAAAAAGAGACGAGTCACCGATTTGGAACCCGCCGCCATAAATATAAACGACCACGGGAAGCTTCGTGTCACATTCACCAGACTGTGAACACACGGACGATGGCCTCCAAACGTTCAAGAAAAGGCAGTCTTCAGATGATATGGAGGCATTGAGGTAGTTGAGGGTGATCGTAGAGTAAGGCACGTCGTACTGCCAACAAGGCTTGGGTTTCTCGGTGGCATTGTAGATTCCTTTCCAAGGTTTCGCCGGCACCGGTTTTTGAAAACGAAGTTTCCCGACTGGGGGCTCTGCGAACGGAATGCCGTAGAATGCGTCCACGTGTCTTGCGGGGAGAGCCAATTTTCTGCCCAGGATGGGGCCATGGTCCGTGTGCACCACCGGAGTGTCGCTCAAAGGTTTGGAAGCGGAAATCACCAGACGCGCACAAATAACGAGCGAAAATGTCCGAAGCAGAGCTGCAGAAGGCATGTTGGCTTGGTAGGATTCCTTCTCGAATGCTATCAGATTCACTTCCGTTAACCAATTCGCATGGTATACTCTAGTCGCGTTTTTTAAGTCCCTTGTTTCACATTTGAAGAACCTTCGCTTACGCGCGCCGCTATATAGCCTCAGCTGTGACCTTGGCGTTCCACGCAAGTTGTTTTCGTCGTATTGGTTTTTCTTTCCCATACTTCATTTCTCCTGGTATGACTTTGTCAGTACTATGCTGCCGTTTTTTTTTTTAAATTAATTTATTCTATTTATGTTCAGTTGTTGTTTTTACCTCGTAATGAATGCCTAAATTTCCTCGCCTATGAAATGTTTTTTTTTTTTGCCTTCTGGCCCACGGGCAAGAGCAATAAGCAACTGACGGTTTCACCAATTACACTTTTGTCTATAATATCTCTTGGGTCAATTCAGCAATTACGATGATTTTATGGCAATTATTGAGCCAACTTCATCGCGCGTATAAAAACAAGCGAAAGTGGCTCTGAGACGGTGTCGTAATTTGCCTTGTGAACTGATGATGCTTCCATATAGCAAATGAAGGAAGCGCGTTTTCTGTTTACATCGTGTCCCTGTCTTATTTTTTGGCGATATTTTATGTTTAACGAAGGAAGTATGCTTGACACCAGTGGGCGTGAGTAAAAAAATTCAGTTTTGCTAATTGAATTAATCAGATTCCTGCCCTTACTTCAAGCAGGCTAAGAGTCTGCGAATTGCCTTAATTTATGCAAATATTTTCTCTAAAACAATTTCTAATTTAAGTATGACTTCCTGAAATTTATATTTTAGATGCATATGTTATAATTTTCGTTGCAAATTGAGGAGAGCATTAAGTTTACATTTGGTGGCCAGAATCAAGAGGATAATACATCTGCGCGAGCGTCTGCATATATAGCAAGATTACATTACAACAGATACTAACCAACTAGAGGAGAGTATGCTTATATTTCATTGCTTACGTCGACGGGGGGGGGGGGGGGAGTTTCTTATTAAGTGGATAACATTTCATGTTATCATTTCTGTATTCATGGGATGTTTCCAGGTGAAAAAAAAAAGTTGAAAGACAGTGAAACACATAAGAATAGGGACAAGTGAAACGACAGGACACGGATGTCATCGGCAATGGAAGACACAGTTTAGTGGCAGTGTGTAGCTGCCGAATATATATTATTTTGATGGTCAAAATCAAAACGAGGAAGAGAAAGGAACGTTTTCTACTTGTCTGTACTTGAAGATTGAGTATGAATAATCAGTCCTTCCCGACGCCCAAACACTCATTCTAGGCAGCCTAATGATATTAGTATATTCTAAAGGCTAGAAATTAGCCCATTCTAGTAGTTATACACTAAGTATTTTATCTAGGGGGGGGGGAACATAATTTATAAACACTCTGTCTGAAAAAAATGTATGAATAAACTTTCAAAAATGATTCCAGTTTTTACTTGTTAGATATATTAGGAATGACTATGAATAATAGGGAGTTTCAATATAACGCACGCAATTTACCGCACGCTAGCGCTAAATTTAGCGCTTGTATTAGCGCACGCGACGTGAGAGAGTTTTAGAATAGCGTTTTTCCGTCGCGACGCAAAAGCCCAACCATCTCGCGCTTGCAACGCCACCAAGATACAGTCACAATTTTTATTTCACACACAAATGCTGCAACTTAAAAAAAAAAAAGTTCTTCGGTTCAGAGTATTATTTTAGATTTGTTTAAACATGAGAATGCGACGCGAGCGGTTGACAGGTCGTGTCCGCTTGCGTCGCCTCGGCAAGAGAGGTCTCGTGTACTGACCTCCGCACATCGTACCTTCGCCGAGAAATGTTCGCGCGTCACAAGCATCAAGTTGCCAGTGATCGTTGCCAAACCGAGTACAATGTCGTCCCGTATTGAAAATCGCAGTCTCAAGAATGCCGCCGACGTCGCATTCACGACGCCGCCAAACAAGCCGCCGACATAATCCCCTGGAAGCCGCCATTTTTCTAAACTCTGCTCGCCTTGGCTTTAGCCAACTGCTCATCACGAATCCAACTTGGAGAAGCGCAAAGACTCTTTGCGTACGCACGCTATTTCCGAGAAATAGCGCACGCTAAAATTGCGTACGCAAAGCTTTAGCGCGCGCTATTCTAAAACTCCGTAATAACGTCCTAACAGAAAATATTAACGAAATAAAACATTCTGTTTTTATGCTCTCCTTTGAAAGCTGAATCTCCCAAGATGAGCTTTGATAAGTTCATAATAACATAGCTGCACTGCTGGTCAGTAATATTTTGATGTTGTTAATCGAAATTTTCGTATTAGTTGAATAAAAAGAATAAGAGGTATTATTTTATTTGGATTGGTTTTAGCCACTCAGCTATATAATGCTGGCACTCAACAGAGCCGCAAAACGACGTTCAAGTTTTAAAAGGGGCGAGACAAACAAAATATTATGTTTTATTATCAATAAAAAATAAGGAAACAGAGTACATTTATGTTTTTAAGAAAATATACATTAAACATGCAATATCTTTTATACAGTCGCTTCTTTAAATTCACGTGACACTTTCGTTTTTTAGAACACAATATTCGGAATACATACGGAATACATATAGATGACTCTAGGTTTTTTAGAGATATCTATATTTGCAGAAAGATTAATAGGTCACACAATAAAAATGTGGCAAACTTAGCTAGACATTGTCAAAACGACAGCTTAACGTTGTACAGCCATAAATATTAATGGCCCTTTCGGGAAAATGTGGCGTTCGTAACCAAAAATCTACGTGATTGCGGGTAGCGTAATTTAGGGTGCTAGTAGCTTCGGTGATAAGAATGATAGAGCTCGGTGCTCAGACGTTCGCGCGCTCTCTCTTTTCCTCCTTTCAGTCAAAGTGATATGGTCGCATGATTTATCCTCTTCCCAAGTCTTCCTTTCGGCGCGGTGGTCAAATATGGGTTAAGAACCATAGGATCTTGAATTCGATTCCCGGTGGGGCGCCCTTGGAACTTTGTTGTTTCCTCTCAATAAATTACTCTTTCTTCTTAAATATGTGCTCTTTTGTGTGGATTGTCCTCTGCAGTAGGTGTTATACGTTTCGTAACGGTTTCTGTGGTGTTGCGTCAAACTTTTCTCAGGGATCTCAGCCCTAAACACATTCTGCATTATAAGTTCATTTCTGCAACCATTACGTGCCAAGAAATATTAAAGTCGTTTGCTAGTTATCTGCTAAAATTTCTATGCTGTGATAGCTTTGTAATTTATCTCCATAAATGTGAAGATGGGCGGAAGAAAACTCCTGTTGCAGTAAAGTATCGGGGGAAATTTCTGCTTCCGCATAATGTTTTTTACGAACGCCACGACACATACGGCAACTTGCAACTAAATTTCCAATTTGATTAAACATTCTTATACACAAAGCCTTAATAGGTTCCACATATTATCCCAATGTTTAAACATACCGGGTTTGCATTTATAGCATCAGACACCTATTTATTGTTTATTGCGATATGGTTGTAAACTATGGGGCTGCAAGTATGGTTTTCATGTTTTCATGCTAGCGTTGGACGATGAACATCGATTTTAAATAGAAATTTGTTTATTCTTGAAGATAGATTTACAATCAATTCGGATACGGTAAATCTTTCGCGCCATTCCTATAACTGAATTCGCTAAAATCTTAAAAGGCAGTTTCATTTTCTAAAATATTTGATTAAACAACGTAAAATATTGATAATAAGCACAAGTCACACACGCACTTGTATAAATAAAATAATCACAGTCAAACCATTCTCCACAATAGTCAACATGCTATCGCGAGCTTTTTAACTTCCTGGCATAAAAAAGATGTTAAAAAGGAAACTACACGTGAAACTATTACATACCTACATATAATTTTTACCAAATCACTAACAACTGGCATAATTCCCGACGATTGGAAAAAAGCAAACATAACTCCACTTTTTAAGTCAGGATCAAGAAATCTTGTTGAAAACTACCGCCCCGTGTCTCTGACATGTGTTGCGTGCAAGCTCTTGGAGCATATATTATATAGCTCAATATATAACTTCTTAAGTTCCAGAAATTTTTTCTCTCCTTCCCAACATGGTTTCCGTCGTGGTTATTCGTGTGTAACTCAGCTAGCTGAATTTACACATTACCTTTCAAACGCCATTGACAACAAAAAACGAGTAGATTGTATATTCTTGGATTTCTGTAAGGCGTTTGATACAGTGCCACATCATTTGTTATTGAATAAGCTTACATTAATAGGAATTAATAAAAATATTATAAATTGGGTTGCTGTTTACTTATCTCAGCGAGAACAAAGTGTTGTATTAAATGGTCAAAAATCTTCACCTGTACTTGTAACCTCGGGGGTGCCTCAGGGAAGTGTACTGGGACCTTTGTTATTTCTTATATTTATTAACGACATTTGCGAGGGGATACAGTCAAACATCAAGCTATTTGCGGATGACTGTGTATTATACAGAGTTATAGAAAATGACGCAGACGTCTGTATGATGCTAAAAGATTTAGGTATTTTAGAACGCTGGTGCGATCATTGGGAAATGGGTTTGAATATAAAAAAGTGCAAATACATGTGTTTTACTCGATCTATTGTTAGCATGGCTACATATAAGATAAAAAAACTATGAACTTGAGCGGGTAGATAAACACAGGTATTTGGGAGTTAATTTTTCGAATAATCTAAAATGGAATGACCACATAGATAGTATTGTAGCAAAGGCAAGTAAGATGTTATTTTTTATTCGGAGGAATTTTAAGAATACATCTCGTAGCGTAAGACAAACATTATATTTTTCTTTTATCAGACCAATTTTGGAGTATGCCTGTGTTATCTGGGACCCGCCTCAGTGTTACCTCTCGAATAAGTTAGAGCGAATTCAAAATCAGGCATTAAGGTTTGTCACAGGCGATTATAGTCCGTACTCGAGCTGTACAGAAATGAAGAATAGACTGGGTTGGGACCTTCTTAGACTTCGGAGAAAGTGTTTGCGGTTAAAATTCTTTCACAGTATATATCACGGGGAAACGGGCATTGAAAAGGGTCTTTACATTCTCGAACCACACCACGTATCTTCAAGGCGTAATCATTCTAAGACTGCGGCAAAGTATCGTTATCGAACTGACTGTTTTTGCTATTCATTTTTTGTTCAAACCGCCCGGGAGTGGAATGCCCTTCCGGAAGAACTGATAGCTATTATCAATAATGACGTCTTTTATGACAGACTGCGGAGAAGCGTGGTCGAGTGAAAATGTAGTACTGGATGATTGTCGATTGCGTTACTGAAAATGTTTTTTAATGCGTTTTTCTTTTGTTCCCCCCTGCATAATGCCTAACGGCGAAGCAGGTATTTGTGTAAATAAATAAATAAATAATTACAAAACAAAATAGACAGGACCTCCAAAATAATCCGCTGAGATGATGTTATTTTTAATAAGCAACACTTTGCGATATTGAGCTTAATATCAATAGGCTAAACACTAAAAATCCTCGAAATCCTCAAAATCAATATTCAATATGCTTCCCGTCATACTGCGTGTGTTATGCAAGAGATCTCACTAGACGTACGCCGTTCCAGCAATTAAAACAAAACTCAATCACAGTTGCGGTGTAAGGTGTACGAGGAGCGTACCGTATTGATTTACAATGAAATTTTGTACTACAAATACCGGTCAGTCAGATGTCGGCACAAATGTCCACCTTTTCAATAGACTCCCTAAGAGCCGAAAGCCCTTGTCTCACCTGTGAGGCAGCCTCTCTATTCCCTTCTGGAACCACCTTTGCGGAGTTTCCCACATCCACGCCAGGGCAGCTCCTTCTAGAGCCTGATGACCGCAAAAATATTGTCCTTGCCGTTTTTTTTTTTTTCTTTTTCTTATGGCATTTAGTGAATAAAACCTACTAAGGGTCGGACCGCATGCATGACCAAACGTCCACTAGTTCTGCAACATGTCATAGAGATGGCCAAACCCGATGAGGGGCCGCTTAATAACTGCGTTGTGTGCATTCATGTGAGCCCGTGACTGTTGGTGTCCGGTCGACACCACCTAGAATAAGCAAAGCCTCCGCATCGCCTCCTCTCCCTTCATGAAACGCCATCACAGTCGGATCGCGCTAACTCGGCTATTGGGCCCGAGTCGGACCTTTGACGCGCTGATTCAACACGAGCCCCGGTCGAACATTGGCGCAGCACTCGTGCCCAATCTCAGGCCTCGAGCGATCTGACTGTGATAACGGGCGGAGGCCTTCTGTTTATCTAGGTGGTGTTGGTCTGATCGGGTTCCGTCGCCTTTTTGGCACGTCGTACGACCAGTCGGACTTTTTTTTCGCGTGTGGATATGACCTGGTCGGGACCCCGTGGTCATCACATAATAGATAGTATGATAAAAAAAAACTGGACGCCATTTTGAGGTCATTATAACGCTGGAAGCCGCTGTCCATGCATGGGTGTGAGGCACTTCCCGAATGTGGTTCCAGCAGGGCATGGAGAGGCTGCCAAATAGGTGGTGCAAGGGCATTTGGCCCAAGGGGGAGTTTGTTCAGAAGGTCGAGATATGTGCTGACCTTTAAGGGACCAGTATCCACAGCAATCGAATGCATTATAAATCAATATGGTGCGCTAGACTTGCATATAGGTGGGGTCACACAGCACGGCGCGAAATCTGTGACGCGATCGCCCACATAAACTCATATTGGCGCGTGCCTGAGTAACATCAGCTGACAGCGTCTTTCCCTTCCAGTCGTCACCGACTAAGGAATAAATAAACAAGCCAACTCAAAAACAAACGAACAAACAAAAATTTATCGTTTTCATGGTCCCCCTTTTTGCGCTACTTCTGCTCGGTGCGTCAGCTCGTTCCTTAGTGGACTCTGGCTTCACCACCACGTCAACAATCTCTCCGTTTCAACGCGTTCATAAAAGTGTTATTGCCGCCGTTGGGGCATGAAACTAGGGTCCATGGCGAAGCAGTTTTTAAAGAACACCCGTTGTGCAAGTGCCAAGTTCTACTAGACTAGGCGCAACCTGAAAACGACTTTAGAACAAGCACGTCTCCCATAAAGAATCATCAGCAACCAGGCCCGCGACAAGCTGCCATTGGCCGTAGAATGCCTCAATGTCACTTGCATGCTGCGCCTTACTAGAGCGCCGACATCCTTTCGAAGGGCAAGTGCTGCCTTCCACGATGTGGCGACCTCGTATACGTGAGACCGTTTGATCCGCTACTGCCCGTGAAAATGCCGAACAATGAAGTACTTAATGAGGTCGAGATAAATTAATGCAAGTAGAGGCTCTCTCGACTGAAAAAAAAACATCGCAAATACGGTCATATGTGTAATGTTTTCGCATTATCATAAGATGCAGCGCCGACAACTAACGTATAGTTACGAAACACGTGATTTACACGTTCCCAAAGTTATCACACGTCATTTTACAAGTGGTAACTGCGTAAACAGATCATAAACGGATACATATGAGCTGGAAGTTCGATTGCGGTTTAGCTAGGACAAAGTTAAGGGTTTCAACACACTTACGCTGAATCCGACCGAGTGCTAAGGTTGCTATGGCAACAGAGGCGTCGGCTCGAACAAAACGGGGTAAAAATCGGTTTTGTTCGAGCCGTCGCAGTTGTTGCCACGGCAACCCTCGCCCTCGGTTGGACTCAACGTAAGTGTGCGAATCGCCTGCTATCCTCACTCTGGGAGGGCCGCCAGCCCAGCAACGTTGAGGCACTCTAGTGGACCTTTTTCAAGAAAGGTTCAGCACATGCGCGGGCTTTCCTCTCGCAGCGGCGAAAGCTCTAACTTCGGTTGGCGACCGGAAGAATGGTTGCACTAACTCTCCTGCCTCTTCCACGACTCGGATCAGCCGCAGTGAAGGCAGAAAAGGTATCGCAGCTCCCATTCCATCCACCAACCGTAGGTGGAGTTTTAGCCACTTGGTGTCGTCTTTATGTGAAAGAGGTCCATTAGCCGTAAATAACGCCTATCGGGGAGTTATCTGGTGGCGCTGCTTTCAACTAAACTGAGGACTTTAACAGGCAGCTACGACAAGTGCAGTGTTCACACCTATGTAATATCTTATACCGTGATCCCAGTCCACCGAGACAATAATGGTTAATTCACAAAGCGTTATTGCACGTTCGTTGTCGAGGACGGAAAAGATAATGCGACCGACTCCGAGCTTACCTGAAAATGTCGTTTATTTGATGGTGCCGTAAAGGTTTGATTTGATTGGCGGCGTTGGTCCTAGAGCCGGTCACTTGCAGCAGTGTGTGTAACGGTGTTGCTACTCTGGCAACCTGCTGCGTCGTGGGCAGCGCCACCGCTGGCCTATTTAAGGGACGCACCATTAAACTTTATGCGCTTTTCTTCAATCGCTAACCCACGGCTCGTGTCTTTATTCGATACATGGTGTCAGAAATGGGATACGGAAGGATTAAGAGCACCTCCAGAGCTCCATCTGACGGGCAATGTTGCCGAGAACTGGCGTCGCTTCAAGCTGCGGCTAGAGGTCTTCATAACGGCAACAGAACCCACCGCTAAAAGGAAAGATCGGCAGAAAACAGCGCTGCTCCTTCATGTTGCTGGAGAAGAGGCCCAGGAGGTCTACAGCACCTTCCAGCTTGGTGAGCAAGCAACGTACACGCTCAAGTCGTAGCTAGATTTGAAAACTACTGCACACCGAAGAAGAATGAAACGTATGAGAGATACGTCTTCAGAACACGCATCCAGGCCGAGGGTGAGCCATTCGAGCAATTCTATCGCGACTTGCAGTTGAAATCCAAATCGTGCGAGTTTTCGATGCTGACAGGGTCAATGATCCGAGACCAAATCGTATATGGAACTGCAAGCAAGACATTGCGCCAAAGACTTCTTCGGGAACCCGATCTGACGTTAGAAAGGGCTGTGGAAATATGCAAAGCGAACGAAATCGCTGCCAAGCAGATGAGGGCATGGGAGGAGCCAGAAAAAACGGTTCACCTCATTAAAGCGTGTTTCACATGCAGCGATTTTGGCCCTAAAGCGGCGCGATTTCTGCCGTCGCGGCGCTCGTGCCACTGAATTGCTGGTGCTGGCCAGAGCGCCGCGACGGCAGAAATCGCGCCGCTCTTGGGCCAAAACCGCTGCATGTGAACTAGGCTTAAGCGGGTTTCACATGCAGCGATTTTGGCCCTAGAGCGGCGCGATTTCTGCCGTCGCGGCGCTCTGGCCAGCACCAGCAATTGAGCGGCACGAGCGCCGCGACGGCAGAAATCGCGCCGCTTTAGGGCCAAAATCGCTGCATGTGAACTAGGCTTTAAGGGTAGAGCGTCGGAGGGGCGAGTCTCTATTCACAAACAAGGCGAACGGGAAGACCGGTGCGCAAAGTGCCACTTAATTCACCGGGGCCCTACTTGTCCAGCTTTGGGCAAAGTTTGTAGAAGGTGTAACAAGAAAGGCCATTTTGAGGCTTGTTGCAAGACGGACCGAGTGCATGAAAACATCGTGGAACAAGAAAGTGAAGGCAGCCAAGATTTTGAGATTCTTGAAATCAGCGGGTGCAGTGAAGGACGTGGTTCTGAGTGGCTGGCACCGGCAACTGTGGCTGGCAAGGAGATCTCCTTCAAAGTGGACACCGGAGCTCAAGCAAACTTACTGCCGCTCTCGTGGCTGCTGCGTGCCAGAAAGAACATTGTGCTGCAAAAGAGCGCTACAGTCCTGCGAAGCTACAACGGCGGTTTGATTTCCCATAAAGGAAAAACCAGCTTGATGGTGTCATGCAACAACAAGCAAGGCCTACTGGAATTTTTTGGGGTGAAGAAATCCCGCACTCCGATTTTGGGACTCCAAGCCTGCGAGCAGTTTGGCTTGGTAAACCGAATATCAGCGGTCAGCAACAACACCAACGCAGCCATTTCTGACTTTCCCGACGTATTCAACGGCCTAGGCTGCATCAAGAAAACCTACCACATGGTGCTTAAAGAAGGAGCCCAGCCGATTGTTCAAGCAGCACGGAGGGTTCCTCAAGCGTTGCGAAAACCATTGGAGGCAGAGCTGCAACGTCTGACAGCCGCCGGAATCATCCGGAAAGTTGACAAGCCCACCAGCTGGGTAAGCCCTTTGGTGATTGCCCACAAAGAAGACGGGAAAATTCGAGTAGGCTTAGACCCTCGTCATATTAATGAATGGGTGAAGCGTGAGCATTATCAGCTTCCAAAACGCGAGGACATTGAGGAAGAACTTTGCGGAGCACAGTGGTTTTCTACCCTAGACGCTAACTCCGGTTTTCATCAGATACCGGTAGACGATGAGACCGCAGACATTTGCACGTTCGCCACTCCGTTTGGGCGGTATCAGTACACGCGACTACCTTTTGGAATTGCCTCAGCTCCTGAAGTCTTTCAAAAAACGATGTCAGAAATACTTGAAGGTTTGCCGGGAGTTCGTGTGTATATAGACGACATTCTTGTCTGGGGAAGAACCGAAGCCGAACATGATGAACGTCTACGGGCAGTGTTAAGCCGAGCAACGCGAGAAGGTCTCACACTTAATTTAGAGAAGTGCAAGTTATCCTGCAAAGAAGTAACTTTCCTAGGAGACGTGATAAATCAGAACGGAATCAAACCGAGCCCAACCCTAGTTCAGGGTGTCCACGACTTTCCGACGCCAGAGAACAAAAATGATGCGGAGCGTTTGTTGGGATTTATAAACTATTTTGGCAAGTATATACCTAATTTGTCGTTGAAAACAAACTTATTACGTGACATCATCAAAGATAGAACTGTATTTGAGTGGACTGGGGCGCATCAAACAGAGTGGGAGGGCCTGAAGACACTCCTAGTGACCGCTCCGACACTTGCGCTCTTTGACCCTGTGAAACCAGTGAGAGTATCAACAGATGTGTCGCAATACGGATTAGGGGCTGCATTAATGCAACTGCACGAGACTGGGTGGCGGCCAGTGGCGTACGCTTCGCGAGCTCTGTCAGATACAGAGACCAGGTACTCCCAGATTGAAAAGGAGACCCTGGGAGTCACTTACGGGCTCGAGAGGTTTCATGACTTTGTGTACGGGAGGAAGGTTTTAGTTGAAACGGACCACAAACCTCTTATCGCTATAGCAAAGACGTCGGTGGGTGACATGCCCCCACGATTGCAAAGGTTCTTTCTACGATTAATGACGTACGACTTTGAGTTGAAGTTTATTCCTGGAAAGGATCTAGTCGTTCCGGATGCCCTCTCCAGAGCATTCTCAAAGAGTAAGAAGGAAGAACAATCGGAATCAGACGTTGAGCTACATGCTGTAGGGGTTGAATACAGTATGGTCAGTCCGAAAATACGGGAACAGCTAATAGCTGCGACAGCTAGTGATGCAACTCTTGCTCAAGTAATCAATAGCCTTGAACACCAGAGACCTATTCAAGGTCTATACAGGCCTTTGAAGGGGAGTTAACAGCAATAGAAAGAATTATTTTCAAGGGCACAAAAGTTGTCATTCCTCACAGCATGAGAAAAATAATTCTTGAGAGAATTCACGCTGGTCATCTCGGCATTAACAAGTGTAAGGCCAGAGCAAGAGAACTGGTTTTCTGGCCTGGTATCAATGAAGACATCCAGTCTCTTATTCAGCGATGTCGGGTTTGTCAGCAGTATGCGTATGGGCTGCCAAGTGAGCCCTTCCTTATGCGGTCAGTTCCTGACTTCCCGTGGAATGGAATTGGCGTTGATCTTTTCGAGTGTGCTGGTTCCTCTTACCTCGTAGCCTATGACGCTTTCACTAACTTTCCGGAAGTCGAAAAACTTCGAGAGGTCACGTCAGCGGCTGTGGTGGAGAAGCTTAGCAGCTTATTCTCAAGACATGGAATACCACTGGAACTATGCTCGGATAATGGTCCACAGTTTTCCTCACACGAGTTTCGGCAATTCGCTCACAAGTACGACTTCGTACACACAACATCAAGCCCTCGCTTTCCTCGCTCAAATGGACTCGCCAAAAAAGGAGTCCAGATAGTTAAACGAATTTTGAAAAAAACGATTGACGCCAACGAAGATTTTTTGGCTTGGACTGTTAAATTACAGATCAACTCCCTTGGACGATGGCCGGAGCCCGAGCCAGCAGCTCATGGGACGGATATTGCGGTCTCCCATTTCAAACTTGGCGCCACGGGCCCCATCACCAGTACAGAAGCGCTATCAGTGCCGCAATCGGGGATCTGCACAGGTTCCTCTTGCTGAGGGTCAAGTCGTGCGAATCCGGGACGATCGGGGGTGGAACAAAAAGGCTCAGGTACAACGAGGTGTAGCTCCACGTTCATATATAGTAAGCACGGAAGATGGACGAGAATTGAGAAGAAACGGGGTGCACCTCCGTCCCATTTACGAAGACTTTGTGCTAGATGGAGACCACCCCGAGGCCCATGCCACAGAACGTGCTTACTCTTCCGGCCCCTCAGCAGAAAATGAAGAAACTGAAAGTGAAGAAACTTATCTTCAAGCGCCTGCGCAGAGCAGCTTCAGGGCAGAGACGCCCGTGGATACAGGGCAGCTTTCCACAGATCAAGGAACTGCCGCGAAGCGAACACGTGCGCGACAACCACCCGCAAGGTTGTGGTACGACGGGCGTTTTCAGCAGCACCCGTGATTTCACTGCTTTCGCCATCCCTCAAAAAGAAAGGGAGGTGTAACGGTGCTGCTACTCTGGCAACCTGCTGCATCGTGGGCAGCGCCACCGCTGGCCTATTTAAGGGACGCAGCATTAAACTTTATGCACTTTTCTTCAATCGCTACCCCACGGCTCGTGTCTTTATTCGATACAGTGTGGGGGATGGAGCGATTTCGTTGCAGTAGTGGTATGGCTCGAGAGAGTGGCGTGGTTGCTGCTGATATGGGGTGCGTGCGTGAAGCCGCACAGGGTAGTTGACGCTGAGGTCAGTTGTTGTAGAGGCAGCAGATAACGGAAAAAACGATCCCGTTGTGCTATTTTTCCGGCACGATATCGCCAAAGAGCGTGTGTCCTTGGGCTCAAGAGGAGAGGCGGCCATCTGCGGGGACAATGCAATGTTGCCCTCGGAGCCCAGAAACCAAGCGGATAACAGACGCCTGTCCTAGCAGTGATAGGGAGGCCCTTGCTCGGCCAGCGACGTGCCTTGTTGAGAACAGTGTGGTGCGCCCTGACTTGGCGATGCCTCAGCTTGACGCGGTGCGGCACGCCCCAGACATTGCGGTATATACGCTCCAGTGCCAGGCCAGCACCACGCCACATGGTGGACATGGCTGCCGGGGCGACACCAGGAACTGCGCCAGTTCAAGAGATGCCAATGAACGTTTACTTGACGAGTCAGCAGGAAGAGTCAGGTTGTCGCAGCCCATTCCTGGGAAATTCCGGCGGCAGACACGATGGGGTAGAGACGGTGGTGAAGGCTGCGTATGCGCGGGGCGTGGAAAATATGCCTCCCACATATTCGTCCGAAAGGCCGATGCGTTCATCTATCTTAGCTACGGAGAATGTCCCCCTGGATGGGTGCTCGGAGTCAATCATCACGTCCGGGTCATCAATTTGTATAGCGCGTTTGTTGTTGAGGACGAAAGATATACGATGCTACCGACTGCCCGCTTAAGTGAAAACGTTCCGTTTCTTTTCTCATGCCACAGAGGCTTGTGCCTACGAGCATAGCGTCGTCGTCTTCGTTAGCAACATTAGTTCGATGGACCACCTCGAATGTAATCTTGTACACAATGTTTTTCTTTTTAAGTTTAGAAGATTTTTTTAACAAAAGCCGTGAAAGTTACACTAGTACGGTTTGTGCAGGCGTGTTTACGGCCAGGGGGACGTAATACAGAAGGCTAAACGTCACGATAAGTCAGAAACTTAACTAAATGTGCTAATTAACTTTTAATTAGAAAAATAGACATAGGTTTCAAAATAGAAACTTGCTGAGAGTTATCCAAAGCCAGTAAGTCGTGTGTTCTAAAGGAACAAGGCTGGGTAAGAAAACACTAATGAAAAAAGAGGGAAAAACCGCGCGGGCGCGTTATCGCACCCGTAGCCTTGCTCCTGCTGCATGAGTGCAGCAGGAGCTCCATTGGCCTACCCACGTGCACCACGTGTTTCTAATATTGACTGATGTAGTGGTTTTCAGTGACGCTCAGCAAGTTTCTAATTAGTGCCATATATTTATTTACAAAAAGTCATTGGAGTCTTTTAGTTGTCAACCGGCTGATTGTTACGATTAGCCTCTATACGGTGTCTCTCGGGCCGTATCTCACCTCCACAGACCGCGTTAGTGTAGCTTTGATGGCTTTCTTTTTAACAAATCTGTTATGCGAAAAAACACTTTGTTTAAATGCCACTCACTAAGGCCTCTATTCCGCTGTATTCTGATTACCATACAAAAGCTTCCAATAGACCCTTGTCATTTATCTCCTCGAGTTTGATATTGCTATTGCCACTAACATATGACGTAATAACGGCAACAGTACTTCGTGTTATTTGTTTTCCCAACACAGCCATATACAGGAGGCTAAGGCTCCAAAAACTAGGCTTATCAGTGGGAATCCTGAGACGGACATAATATTTCGTAAAAAAAAAAGGTCTTTGTACACACGGAACCGTATACAAGACATAGATGAGGTGTGCGCGTATTCCTCGGGAATCATTCTTATGTACTTGGTCGGCATTTCGTTGAGAAACTCGTCTTCGGAAGCTAGACCTTTAAGCCTAGCGGTAATTGTCATTCGAGGACTCAATCTGAAGTATCAAAAATTCGTCACTCAAAATGGCAGAGGAGGCGTATCGAAACAGGCAATAAGACTGCTGCAACTCGTAATTTCAGACGGATCATGTACTGGTAATGTAAAGTGTGACTTATTTTTCCCTAATTTCCGCATATTTGACAGTTTGTGTCTAATACCTCTTTCTGTCCGTTGGAATATATCGAACCGCGTGGCTAGCGGTAAAAAAAAAAAGTTTTTTTTTATTAGAATTATACACATTAAAATAAATGACACTCTATATAAAAATCAATACCCGTCAGAATAAAAAAATCATAGCGCAGAGGAAATTTGCAAAATATTCATACCATAGATATGCGCTGTGATTATGTCGTTTGGCTGATCATGTGACTTTTCGTGTGATGCGTAGTAAAACTTATAGTAATTATTGATTTGGATACTTTTTCAATGGGGTGGGCAGGTTGATATTAATTAAATGAAAGTATGTATGTGATTCCGTTCGTACCTCATGATTGTGCGCGTGGATCTCGGAAGAACTAACTTCAATTTAAAAATTAGATCTAAAAACAAAGTTTTATGCTAGCGTTTTAGGGTACGTGATATTTAATAGAAAAGTAGAAAGATAATCTACCGTTTAACGACATATTTACTGCAATTACTTCACGTCTTTAAATGTCTGATGTACCATAATAAACCGCAGATGGATAATGCCAATTTGTTTCGATTTTTTCTTTACAACTTTCGCAATTCTCGTCATTGTAAAATGTTGGGTAACAGGCTGCAATTAGAACAAAGCGAGTGGTATTGTTTATTGCACTTTTGTTCATAGTCCTTGACGTAAGCAAAAGAGCGCGAACATTGAAAGAATAACAATGTTAGAGGGATAATTCTCAAACGGCGCAGCTGAGGAAGCCTGCTTGGTGAGGGGCCGCTTCGTGTATGTCGGCTTCTTTGTTGGGGGCGTTGGTTTCATTGGAGGACTCGATGTCGATGTCGTCGTTGACTTGGGCGCCGGGATGACATTCCTGGAAAGGACGCAATGCATTGCAGAATAGGAAAACAGAACCACAACATATTGGACATTATTTAGTTTGATAGGTTGTTTCTTTGGCCGTCTCTATAAGAAAACAAAATATATTTATTGAAGGCTTTTAAAAATATAAAAAATAGGAGAAACAATTAAAAGCCTGGGCAGGTAATTTAGACATTTAAAAGAGGCACACAGTTTGTAGGTAATACTTAAACGCTTTATTTACTTCGATCCTACGCATAAATTCGGACTGCAAGTACCGTGTTGATATCGCAAAATTCCCATTCCGGCACCTGTTTTTAAATTTGTAAACCTTTTGAAGTCGAATTACGTATTATCGACATATAACAAGTCACATATGGGAAGTTAACCATGCTTCTCCTGCGCCTAAATTTGCAAAACTCGCTGCAATAATAAAAGCGTATAAAAAATTGCTTAGTTGGCTTAATTGGAGAGCGCCGGGCTCGTGATCTTATAGTTTAGCTTTTGATTCTCGTTGTAGGATGTTGTGAATTTCCCGCGTTCTCTCATTAAATTATTACCATTTTTATCGGAATTATGGGTTCGTTTGTTTCGCTTCAAATCCATATGTCACATACTTTGTGAACGCTTTTCGTGGCGTTTCGTAACAATTTACCTAGGGATCACGGTCCCTAAAACATATTTAGTGCTAAAAATTATTGAGGTAGAAGCGGGAATCTTTATTTCGCTTTAAAAAGTAACGGAAATCAATACACTTTACTTATGACTCGTGACATGCGAGAGGCAGTTTTGCTTCTGGTTTGTTATTTTATTAGAAACGTTTGCTTCGAGATACAACAACGAAAGAATAAAAGCTACGTGAAAAAGTAGAAAAATTAGGCTTTAGCATTAGTGCGGGACCCGCTTAAACGCAGAAAGCATAAAGAAAAAAAAAAATAATTGAATCCGCTTAAGCAGTATGCACAGGAAAAATGCACTTTATAGGGATGGCAAAATGATTCAGTTGATCGACTAACTTTCTGAATATTCAAATAATTGGTTTAATGGCGATTAAATTTTGATCGATTTATCGGTTCGGTCTCTATTTCCAAATTTCGGGGAGAAAATAAGAATCATTGCTTTCCTAATTGGTGCGCATTTATACACTTTAAAGGGCAGCATGGTTTTGCTCCACGGTAAAGCATTTTAGCATTTCCTGTAATTGGTATACATCAGAAATATTATAAAGAATGTTATTGTTCAAGTGGTTAACTCGTAGTTTCTTTTTGCGGGCGGTACAGCTTCAAATTACAAATGATGTTGTCCGTTCCGTCATGGATGACATAGCAACAAATAGTAAAAATAAAAATGCGAATTTTTTTTACTAAATGTTGCATTATGGTTGAAGGTCAACGCAACTGACTAATCGATTAATTAATCGATTGGAAGTAGCAATTAATCGGGATAGATTTTTTAACGGACTCCCTCCTTAATAAGTCGCAGTCAGAGGCCCCCCCGTTTTTGTTTGGTTTTTAATACTAAAAGAGCACTCCATTTTTAGTAGGCAGCATAACGTAAACTAGCGCAATCTAGGATTTTATAGCTACAGCGCGTAGATTTATTTCAGACTTTGAGATAAATACTTAGTTATAAAGGGAAAGATGCAAGTGTCTTTGTATGCAATATTTTAGCAAGAAAAAAAAAACGCTTCTCTAAATTTAAGAGTGACAGCTAGTGATCTAGTTGAAGTGATCGATTTTTCACTAAAGGAATATACTCTCGACTGTGCACGTTTCAATGCAGGGCGTCTTGCGAGATTAAAAAGCGAGAAGTTAGGATGCTCTTTACGCTGACAAATAATTCTTATCTCGAGATTTTAACCTCTACTTTCAGGTGAATACTGATTTTTCCAGTAATAATCATGTTACTGGGCTTGAGAACCTTTTTAGATTATTGCTCTGCCAAACGCAATTAAGCTTGTACTAGCGTCTCAGTGCATTTATGATTAAATGAATACGTACACTCCGCGACACTGTCACCCTCGAAAAAGCCATCGTCGGTTTTTTTTCCCCCTCAGTGTTGAAGGACTGTGTTTATAACTACTATAGTGGTAGACATTTTTGAATTGATGTACTAACCTAAGTGATACAATTTGTTGCCCTCCAGTGCCCTTTTGAAGAAAAATGCTAAAAAGAGCTGAAGTCGTGTTCGCGCAAACAGTGTCGCGCAGTGCACAACCAAGAAAATGGCATGCACTAATGGGCTCAATACAGTCCAACGTAACGCGGGAGCGAGCGTTCGCGCGCCATGGGTACGGTACGTTCTCTGTGTAGCAGTCGGAACCGGCGAAGGGCGGCGCGCTCCGGCGGCGCCGTCGCGAAATAGGTTCTGCACTATTTCGCGCCAGGCTAGCCCGACCAGACGCTCCGCGCGTGCTCGCCTGGCTCGCCGCACTTGCGCAGTAGCACCCGGAGTCCAGGAGCCTGAGAGCGATGGCGGCGGGTGCAGAGAGGCGCATTTCTGGCGCGCCGGGACTCGTGTAGCTAGCGCCGACCACTGCTGGCGGCCGCGCCGAAGACATCGAACCATATCGAGCCCTTTAAGGAATGTTGTAATAAGAGCCGATGGTACGTACTCTTTTATCAGGTAGGGCCGCCACAATTCACATCGCTGTTTCTTCAATTCATGGGATGGACTGAAATTGCCGGGAAGGAGGTAGACGAAGTGTTGATTTTGTAAGGTGTGCTTTGGCCATTCCGGATTGGATGGAGGAACCGACGGTTTCCTGGGTGAAAACAAGACAGCCGTTAATTAATTAATTAATTAATTATATAATTCATAATGTGTTTAAAATATGCTTCAAAACCTGTGACCTTGATATCATAGTGTCTGGCGAAAAGAATGAATGAATGAATGTGAAATTTCAACGCTACTCGCACTCTTGGCTAGTGTCAAAAACGTCTGTCGTATTAACTTGTTTTAGCATGATTGTTCAGGTTTTGACCAGCTTGGTGATTATCTTTAGCCTCCAGTAAAGTTTAGTTTTACGTCCGTCGGAAGAGGAGTATTCAGTTTGCGTTATTTAATCCTTGACTAGTTCATTAGTGCGTTATACATTTTATTGCCTATGTGTTAACTGCACTGTACTCCCGTGAGTGAGATGAATTGTTGATTCTTCAAAGAGACAGCACAAATCGATGTTTTTTTTTACCGTATAAAGATAAGATTTTTAAAATGTGACCGAAAAGTGTGCATTTTGTGTTTCAAATTTCCAAGGAATCGTCTTATGTGAGTGAATAACAAAACATTAAGATTCTGAACTTGCTGCGTAATGTAGACCTCTACAATAAAACATGTCTGGATGACGTAAAAGCATGGAGATTGTGACAGCGGTTCACATGTAACCAAAATAGCCCGAAAAATAACTTGTTTGTCAGCTTTCTACTCATTCAGGTAATTGTATAATTAAAAACAAAAGTAAATTCATAAACCTCATCAAAATGCCCCACGCCACATTTGACTCAGAAAGATCTTCTCTCTGCAATTGGAGAGTAGTGTTCGAGCCCTCGCTCTAACACCACTTCCATCCGACGGCTGTTGCGACAGTCAGACGCCGTTTGTTCTTAACTTTCTACTCTTTAGGTAGGTAAGTTTATTCTTCGAAATTTTAATGCACGCACCGCGATATCACTCTAAATAAAAAAAGCCCGTGCGTCTACTCTCCCGCACAACACTCGGAGAGCCAATCACCGCAACTTACGGAGGCAGCTCAGCGAATGACGATGCCGAAACGTATGTTTAGAAGTGCAGACCGAGTTGTGACATTAAGCAATACAATTGTTACGATTTGCATTGCTTAATGTGACAACTCGGACTGTGTTTTTTTAGTCTAAACATATGTTTCGGCATCGTCATTCGCTGAGCTGCCTCCGTAAGTTGTGGCGGTTGGCTCTCCGACTGTTGTGCAGGAAAGTGGACGCACGGGCTTGTCTTAGACTGTACAAAGGTTTTGTTTACGTACCCGGTCCGGACAAAGGACGCCCAGCTACTAACAACCTGCTTCATGAAGTCTTCTTCTTCAACAGTGTAGGTCTGGTCCATAAGGATCTCTCTAATTTTGGGTCCCACAGGAGGCGTCAATTTACTTTCGTCGTGCAGGAACGGAAGCGATCCCAGCATGTAACCCAAGTCAGCCCCGTGCACAACTCCCATCCACGCAGGGAAGTAGCTCTTGGATGCTTTGTGCGCGAAGACATATCTGTACACGTCGGCTCCTTGTTGAGAAGCTACGTCGGCGAAGAAATGTGTAGGACAGTAAAACATGGCGTCTCCCAGAAGCTCGCAAAACATACTTATAACGTGATCTTTGTCATGGTGAACCTCCTCGTCACCGAAATATGCGTTCACAATGTCTCTCCCAGCCCCCAGGGGAAAGTTGAACATGGTCTTTAACGCAATGGTAATAGTCAACCTATAATTACTTGCCAGCAAATTAGACAGCTGTGGAGCAACGAAACGTATGTTCTGGAAAAATACCGTACTTTCATTCGACGTTGTCCCCATGATTACCTCTTTTACGGACATCTTCTTCCACGTAGCTACATCGAGGGGGTCATCTGGGAAGAATTCATCTCCAGTTACGGGTGGGAAGAGCTGCCTAAAGGTACTTTGCTGCTTCAGCGTCTCGTGAATTTTTTGAGCACTAAGTTCCCTCAAGCATGCCATGGTGTCGGAAAGTTGCTCATCAAAGCCTTTCCATCTATCGTAGCAACCCAAAGTGCTTGCCACGTTGACGAATTGGCCTCCTGCCTTATACGCACTGATAGTCACCATAGCAAGTGGCGTGCCGCTCTGCATAATTATGCGCTTCATGAGGCCCTTGCTGTGTGGGGAGACAGCGTGCAAGCCTGCCGAAATTCCTCCGGCACTGTGCCCTGCCACCGTGACGTCAGCGGGGTTGCCTCCGAAGTGCTCGATATTCTTCTGAACCCACTTCAGGGCCAAGTTTTGGTCCCAAAGACCCATGTTTCCGGGTAGTTCTGGCGACTCGGCCGAGAGGAAGCCGAATATTCCGACGCGATAGTTAAAACTAACGAATACGACGTTGGACATCGAGGCAAAGTTGGAGCCATCGTGGAGGAACAGCGCCGAGTCTCCCCACTGGAAGCCTCCCCCGTAAATGAACACAAAGACGGGGAGTTTGGGTCCACAGGATTCGGAGTTGCGGCAAGGTGCCGCAGGCCGCCAGACGTTGAGGTAAAGGCAGTCTTCTGACGCGCTCGAGTAGTTTAGGAAAACATCATCCGTGAGACGCAAGTCAAGCTGCCAGCAGGGAGTGGGCTTACTCGTGGCACTGTAAGTTCCTTCCCAGGCTGGTGCCGGCAGCGGCTTCCGAAATCGAAGATTCCCGACCGGCGGCACCGCGTATGGTATTCCAAGGAACGCATCCACATCCTTGCCGCTCACTGTTGATCGCACTCCGACGAGAAGTCCCGAGCCAGTCCGAACGTGCGGTGAAGCTCTCGAAGGAACAACAGACCCGCATACCGCACCCACTATGAGAACACAGCTGAAACAATGTGAAAGACGTGATAAACTGCTTAAGAAATTCATATTAAGCACCACACAGCCGCTCCTACGAAGCGGCTTGTAAAATTGTCCTTCGCGCTGTGACTAGGCTGCGTAAAAACTTCTGGCTGACGAACGTTTCTTTTTTTCATTATGACGTCAAGTAGGCACGATAAGGAAAACGAGCAACCGGTCTGAATTGCCGAGAAGTTTGTTTCGGCTCCGAGGGGAGATGTAAATTACCCCCTGATGATTCACACGACCTGATGCGTGTAAATGAAATCTGATGTATCTATAGCACGTCTTAATAAAATGTCAGGACGACCGGCGCAGAGGAACCAGGGGATTATTTCGAGGCAACTAATGGGAATTCGCTATTCGTAAAAAATAAAACATAGAAGCCCTGGATCGCCATTTTTGTATCGTGGCAGTTTGCCCAGACCGTGTTTTGAAACAAGTCATGAAAACCCACATTCGTTTTATATGCCCAGCGTACGAGTCTGCGCTATGTAAGTGCGGCGGCCCAAGGTTAACCTGTTTCGTGAGGTATTAGGACTCGGGGAAAATCGAGAACTTCGTATGACGACTGCGTCATTGGAGATGGCAGAAGACACATTTGGTCTTGTCTTTCGAAAGAAACCTCCGTGCAAATTGTTATATTGGTCGCTGTTTCGTAATCGTTATTCATTTCTGCCTTACGCCCTGCTCTGCTGCTCTGCTGTTACAACGTCTGAAAGAAGCTTGTCCTTTATGATTCTTGACTAAGTAACCTTAGCTATGTAATATAATTACAAGAAACACTTTATTTCGAAACTTTCCAATTACAAACAAATTTAAGGTACACAAAAAGTAATTTCTATAGTATTAATTTATTTCGAACATTAATGCAATAATATACCAATTACTTACTTTCGGAAGCTGCCCAACTCAACTAACGTAAATATGACAGCCATTTTGCTTTTCAATAAAATATGTCGTGCAGTGTTCAATTATTCATAACATGGTGGTAACTTTTCGTTGAATTTTGCTCCTCGGTTCCACCTAGATCCTCAAGGAAAATTTAGTCTAAGATATGTCCTGAGCCACTGAAAATTTCGAATCCAGTGCCATAATCGAAATTGCAAGGTTACATTATGCTGAAAATGAAGGGCATAAATTAGGGTAAGTTAACCACGGTACTCGTGGCATGCATCACTATATATACAACTTCAATGTTTTTTCTCAGTCCTTGGGGCCGGAAGACAGCGTGGCATTTTTAGACAAACCATTTGCTGGGTCCCTCTGCGTATTTATTTATTTTTATTTACAGAATACCTACATCGCCTCGTGGGCATTATCGTAGGGGGGGATCACGAAATAACAAATAACAGTGATTTTCACAAACGAGAAAAAAATGCATCATTGTTTGATATACTGACCAGCTCCTGTTGCCGCAGGTTCCAGTCTTTGATTGTTTGAAAAAAAAAAGAACTACCAAAATTGTTTGTTTTATAACAGTACTCAAAAACCTTTTCAGAGTTATCGAACCGCGCTGACATGTAACTTGGTTTATACAAATACTCATTTCTATCAATGCCAGTTTCATTATAATAAATCCGATGAAAGAACTCCAACCTTAACTTATACCTTCTAGTGTTTAATGATTCCCATCCCAGCATGGCTTTTATTTCAGAGATACTTGCATAAGGGTTATAGTTATTGCTGACAAATCGTGCCGCTTGATTCTGTACCTTTTCTAATTTTTCGATAAGATAATCTTGGTATGGGTCCCAAATGATGCATGCATAGTCGAGTATCGACCTAACATGCAAAATATAAAGAGTTTCTTTCACCTCTGTTGAAGCGCCCTTAAAATTCCTCCGGATAAAATATAACATTTTGCTTGCCTTTGCTATTGTATAGTCAATATGATTGTGCCATTTAAGTGATTGGGTGAAATTAACTCCTAAGTATTTACAGTCGCTTACTCTGCGGATTATTGCATTTTTAATGGTATAGCTGGCGGGAGACCTTGATACATTTTTTGTGAAGCTGAGATAATTACATTTTCCAATATTTAAACTCATTTTCCACTTATCACACCAGTGTTCTATTTTATCTAGGTCGCTTTGCAATATTTCTATGTCCATTGTTGAATATATTTGTCTATAAACAACGCAATCGTCCGCAAACAGCTTAATCGGCGATTGAATGTCAGTTACAATATCATTAATATAAATTAAGAACAATAATGGTCCCAAGACACTGCCTTGGGGTACTCCTGAACTCACAGTTATAGGTAATGACTTGCTACCATTTAAAACCACGCACTGCTCTCGGCCACTTAAGTAATTTTTTATCCACTTTTGAATATTGTTAGTTATATTTAAAGATGCTAATTTCTTCAGTAGTAGGTGGTGTGGTACAGTATCAAAGGCTTTACGAAAATCAAGGAAAATTGCATCTACATTAGTATTGCTGTCAAGTGATTTTGAAATGTAATGTTGAAATTCTGCCAGTTGTTTGTTACATGAACACTCTCTGCGAAAGCCATGCTGGGAAGGGGCAAGAAATTTACAGGATTCCAGGTAATCAAAAACTTCACTATATATAATATGTTCCAACAATTTGCAACTAATTGACGTCAAAGATATAGGCCTATAATTTTCTACAAGTTTTTTATCCCCTGACTTGAAAACAGGAATAACATTTGCTACCTTCCAATCGTGTGGAACTGCCCCAGTTTCAAGGGAAATTTTAAACATGAGACATAAATACTGGGCTATAATATCTCGACACTTACAAAGAACAATCGATGGTAATCCATCAGGTCCGGTTGCCTTCGAGGTATTCATTTCACGCAAGAGGCAAGTAATACCGTTAACATCAATTTCAATATCTGCCATTGTGTTACCAGAAATAACAGATACTGGTGATTCATCGCTGGTTGTTTCTTGAGAAAATACTGATTTGAAGTAAAAATTAAAACATTCTGCCTTCTCAGCATCACTCTCGATTATTGTATTGTTAACATATAAGTATGGGATAGAAGTATCATCTTTTCTACTTGTTTTAACGTAATTCCAGAACACTTTGGGATTTCGCTTAAGATTATCGATCGTTTAGCCGGGAGAAAAATAACTTCTTTGCTTTTCTTATAGATAGCTTTAATGTGTAATCAATTTCCTTTAGCCTTTGCAGGTTTATTGGACAGCCATCTCTGGAAACCCTTCTATATGCACACCGCGCTCTTCTTACGAGTTTACGAATTTCAATATTAAACCATGGTTTTTGTTTTCGTTTTTGTCGAATAATCCTCGATGGTACAAAAGTGTCGATTAAGTTTGTTATTTTATTACGAAAGATGCTCCACAGATCTTCTAGACAGTGCGATACTGCTAAGCATAAAAAGGTTGAAAAATAGCTGTCCAATTCAGTGCCGATGGCGTCAAAGTTTCCTCTCTCATACATGAATGCCTTGCGTGGAAGTTGTGCCCTCTCGGGTGCTCCAGATACATTTAGCGTTGCAACAACCACACTATGGTCACTTATTCCAGGATACACCCCGACCTGAGCTACAATATTAGGGTCATTACATAAGACCAAGTCTAGAATGGCGTTCAACCTCGTCGGCTGCTGCACATATTGATTGAAGCTGAAAGTGCCCAATACCTCTGTAAACACAGTGTTAACGCGTGATTTAACAATACATTCTGTTGTTCCAGTAGACCAGTTAAAATCTGGCAGAATAAAATCACCACCTAGAAAAACACTGTCAGGAATCATTGATAACATGTCACAGAGCAAACAAATTGAAGTTTCACTGTTATCAGGGGGGTGGTAGAAGGTCCCGAACACGAGAGCAGTTCCCCTTGGGAAAAAGACCCGACACCAGACAGACTCGGTAGCATTTTCGAAAACCAGTTCATGACTAGTCCATCTATTAGAAATTAGTAGAAAAACTCCCCCACCGTGCCGATGTCTGTCTTTGCGATAAACTGTAAAACCCGCCGGAAATACCTCAGCGTCACTAACAGTATCATCTAACCAAGGCTCCGTCCCCATAACAACTTCAGGTTTAAGGGTCTCCACCAAAAGTGCAAACTCGTCTACTTTATTTTTGGTGCTACGGCAATTTACCAATAGTACTGAAGGCGCCTGTTTTGTAGCTGTAGCCTCATGATTGCTTGGGCCATCTTTAGGCTTTCCGACCCGTCATTCGTGTTCTCTTGGTTGGCCAGGCGCCCGATATAAAACAGGTTGTCTCGTTTCGCTGTCCCAGATAAACGTCTGTCCATTGATAACCAGTTTATCGTGGTTTAAATGAACCTTGTTCTCTCTGTTCTGCCTTTTCTCCTTCGCATAATTCCAAAGTTGACGCCTCTTTTCTTGGACTGCAAGACTAAAATCCTCGGAGACACTGAATGAAGTATTCTTGAATTTAAAAGCACTTCGCAACACAGACTCTTTGACCTCCGATTGTCGAAACAAGTTCGCTATGCGAAGACAGTTAATGTCCACCATTATTAAAACCAGCTGGCACGCACACTAGGAGAATAAAAAATGAGGCAGAAGTCCAGTGCCTTTTTTTTTTGTCTGTAAGCTGGATTTCTTAGCAAAATATCGGGTACGGACCTGAGGCTTCATGTGAGGTTTCTCTGCAGAACACAATTATAGCACATATATTTTATACTGTAGTTTTGTTTAAATCATGCAGCGACTAACGCTAAGAACTAATGAAAATACAACTAATCACATTCATATGACTCACAAGCAACCAATTGCAATTTAAAATTACTCATAGACGCAATTTAGCTACAAATGCTAAGGTATCATATTGAGATCAATACCAAGTATATCCTTGATGCTAAGTCACGTGGGGTGTGATAAAAAAGCCAAAGTAGGGTTCAACTGTTTGAAAGATACACATATTATTTAATACGACTGAAATGTTGAGTCACTGCAAACTCACACGCACTTATGAAGATGCGAAATCCTGACCACAGCAGGAAAACTACGAATATACAGAGAGGGCTAGAGCGAGGTGCAAAAAGAAGCACAAGGAAAATCCCAAAAGAAAATAGACATTTGAACCAAATGCAAGGCGTCAACTCGAGGACTTTCCGGGTGTTCCTTTTCCGGCGCGGGAGAGTGCTGCCAACATAGAAGCCCCCCAACATAGAAGCGCCTGGAGATTAAGCAATTGTAGGTTATTCATTATTGTGTATCCTTGAATGCTATAATTATGGGCAGCCGGGCATGTTTAAGAAAAGGTATAGCCCGCGGAAAACTTTGGGATTTAGCGACATATATTCGCATTAGTCAGCATGGAATATGGCAGATTCTGACTGGTGTCTGCAAACATGTTCGATTTTCTCAAATAAACTAACGCAATTTAGCCGATCATTTTAAAATTTATGCGCAGTTGTTTGCAACCTAGTGACCTCTCCAAATAGCCACAAGTCGTGCTTAGAAAATCCGAGGTTATTTTTAACTAGGGTTGCTTCTATCGCGTTATTAGTCCAATAGCATTCAGAGTCTAGGGCCACGCTATTTTCCCAATTAGTTTCCGTAAACATTATGGCACGATTCGTCAACAGAAGATTGCTCCTCTTGAGGCAACATCACACGTGCTCCGCTTTTTGAGTCACTCAGCAGCTGAAACGTCAACTACAACGGTGTTTCCAAGAAAAAGAGATCACCTGGTGTTTTCACGTTTGCTTACAAGCACCGTTACAGTCACTAGCAGAATCAGAATGGCAGGGCCTCTCTCCGACGCCGGGGGCCTCCAGCACGCGCTCCTTGCCTTCCGCTGTGCTTCGACTACGCGTGCGCGCTCGAGGCTCACGAGACGCGGAAGCATTATCGAAGGTATAGAAGAGTAACGCTAGAGGTAGGGAAACCGAAGGACCTCCCTGCCGTTCTCGTTCTGTCAGTGTCAATGGGGAGATCACTTGCGATTTGCGGTTGGCAAACTAAACGTGTTGACGAACACGTTCGACCCGGGTTTCATCAAATGGCGTTCCCTCATTTGCGAGCCGGCGATCCCAGCGAAGAAGCGAACTCCCTACATACGGCTTTGGTCACCAGCGGCCCGCCTTCATGTACGCCTCTTCAGCTCTTTCGGAGCGCCTCTTTCAGCGCTACCGGCGTTACACGCTGCGGCTTGTTTCCGCAAACAGCTTAGAGAGGGGCTGCAATGTGCAAAAAGGGGTCGATGCTCGACCATCTACAAAAATATATTGAAGAGAGTGATCAACCTTTCTAAGCGAAGCTACATGGAGTTGACCAAACTAACAGGTGTAAGGTCAATTGTTTTCTTTCGTGGCAAGTATTAGGCCTAATAAATTAGGTCATGAGATGCGAAATCTAACCTACTGCAGCAGTTATATATGTACACGCGCGATATGTATTACTTGAGAGCAATAAAAAACATTTCTTTTTATTCCGCGTACCCAAAAAAGCTGTTTTTGGTGCACGGATGAAACATTTATTAAAGTCGATGTGTAGCCAATAAGACCACATACTATCGCTGCGGCCTCTGAACGTTTACGGCTGGGCATGAGACAGTATCGTTATTTACATAGAACAATAAATATACATAGCATGCCGAAATGTGTACACAATGTGATTAATAGGGTGTCCTAAGTTATTGGTTTTATGGAAGCGTCATAATTAAAGTTCATGGCGTGCTTAAACTGCAGATCGCAGAAACCGCATTATGCTTTAATTGGAACAATCATGTTTTTTTTTGTTTTTTTTTTCTTTTTTGTTTTATTCAGAAAGAGTACCGAGGCATCTGACGAACCAAGGGCCACTTACGCCACAATAGCATGACGACCGCCACCGGCGTTAGTATTTAATGCCCATTCAGCGAGACACCCCAACTCCGCAGCATGTCCGATGTCAGGAAGAACCAGTGTAGGTCCGCGCTGAGCAAAGAACACCAAAGAAGACGGAGGTGTTGCGAATGGCCGACCGAAAGCCACTCTGCTACCACTTCATAAGGCCGGCCGTGTCTACCGGAGGTGCCCGTACTAATGAATGGGCCTGTGTGGGTTCGGATCGAACGACCCTCAATCACGTTTTGAGGAGCGACCGCGGGACATTGAGCAGTATCTTCGGGGACCTTTGTCACCGGTGCTGACATTACCCCGAAGCTCCTGATCCCCATCACCTTGACGGGAGGTAAGCACGACAAAGCAAGTGAGCGGCAATGCAATGACAGTTGATTTGCTGTCGGTTGTCGTCCGAGGGAAATACCCAATAATTGGCTGACACCAGTTATCTGTGTCCACTCCATGACGCACACAATTTCCAACTTTGTTGGAGAATGCCGCTGAGTGGCTTGAAGAAACAAAATGGTTGGTTGTTCTCAAAAGTGGACACCAAGCATCACCCGACTTCACTTTGCCACACGATATTTACATAAGTTACAGTGGTCCAGAAGAAATCGCCATTGCGGAATGGAAGTGAAGTGACTTCGATGGCAGACAAACGTTGTTGCCAGCCTTCAAATCAACGGTACAGCAAAAGGCCCAGCCGCATAGGCAATACATGCCCAAACTTGCTACATTGACGCAGAAAACTACCAGGAAAATTTGCGGGGTTGAAGCCAGCCATGCAGCTCCAGTGCATCAGATGTCAGTGGCTGCACGTGACGTATGATATGTAAATATGTAATAAACTGGAAATAAACAGATTTGATACACTAACCAAATACATATCATATTCCCACTCGTCTTTACGCCTTCCAAGTCTAGACACCAAGCATTGTGTTCACAGCATGCGCTGGACCTTTTTTGAGGACGCTGGCACCTCTGACCCCTCAATATTAAGAGATGGGACATACCAGACTGGCAGACTTGTTGCATGGGGCTGCACTCCTTCCACCTCTTCTGAACATGTGGTGCATCCGAAAACAAACTCCAGTGATGTGAAAATGTTGTTGATGCATTTATTCACTCCAAGGGCCTTAGTAGGCATTGCAGAGAGGATACTTAAAACTACATACATGATATTAACACCATAGCACACTGACATTAATGAGCGCAAAACGGGCCCAGCTACCTAAGATGAAGATTACACTTTTAACAAATGATTACAGTAGCAACTTGTTAATTACAAAACCAAACGCACCTCTAAGTATCTAATTTATTAGTATATGTTGATGTATTGTTATGTAGCAGGACATTTCATATACATATGACTGAATAGACCCTTTGGAAAACCCCATCAAGCAACATTGACTGTAACCATTTTTTTTTTTTTTTTGCGTAAGGCAAACAAATGGGCCCCAGTTCACGTCGAACGCTAGAGCAGCATTCGAGTCCAATAGGCGTTGAGCCGAGTTCACAGTGATGGCTGATATAACATTCTTGTCGAATAAATGCCAAAAGTACAATGACTTCGGGTAATTAGCACCGTAGCTTTTACGCTCCGTTTCACGACAATTTTGCAAACGGCGAAGGCTACAGTCCTTGTGAGCAAATGTGCTTGTTGTAGAGAAGCACGTGACAACATGTCATCGGAGTGCTCGACTCCTATAGAGGTTTGTCACGCACATACCTTCACTCCATCTCTCTGATTGGCTCGAGGTGGCTGTGGCAGTTGCCTTTTGCCAAGTTATGATGAAACAAAGTATATGCAGCACACACTTTTGAAAGAAGGAATATTGAAGAGACTGAAAGGAAGTCAGCATTTTGCAACAAGAGTGCTTTTTTGGGCAAGGAACAAACACAAATACAAGTTATGTTGCCCAGGTAATTGAATTAATGAAATCATCGACCGACTGATAAAATGCACTCGATTGAAACATTATGGCCGCAATAAATCATACGAAAAGGAAAACATGTGCAGTTAATCTTTTATTTCGAAACTGTATTTAACTTAATAAATTGTGAATATGTGTTGTGCTAAATCTGGACCTCTAAGGAGAGGGGCTGATTTTTTTAGAAAGATTCTAGATGTTGGATTGATGGATTAGACAACCATCTAAGAGGAGTCTGATCATACAGATGGAGGTTGGTGCGGACTATTGATACCGATCGGCAAGGTCAGGAGCATACTAATACCAATTTCTAAGGGACGTCGGATGCAGTAATTTGTACAGAGCGCGACACTGTTAGCGTGAAGAAGCGATCGCCGTTTTTTTTTTTTCTGTTTTTTTCTTCGAAACCAAGCCAAGTCATTCAAGCTATTATTGCTACGGAAAGAGATAATTTAATCATGTAATATAAGCGATAATATTTCGTGCTCGCTAATATTATTTAGAAGTAAACCGCGAAAATGCGCCGATGTCGTGTTCGCGCTAACAGTGTCGCGATGTGTACACTGATCAATACAAAAAGTGAAGACTTGATAACTGTGTTATGAGATGAAAGGGGACAAGTGAATTGTTTTACGAACGTTAGGAATATATTTTTTTCTGAATGATTGGCTCGAATGCTTTGAAAGAGTTAGCGTGCACGTCACTTGAACAACCGCCAGCTTTTCACTTTGCTGTCATGAAAGCACGTCTTATAAAAATCTTGAGAACCACCAACTTGTAACACCGTCGATTAGTAGAAAAGGTCAAAGTTCGAAGGAGCTTCCTCGTTAAACGTTGCTGCGGTTCTTCGGTGACCAAGGGCTAAAACAACTTCCCATAGGCCCTACACGCTACGTATGCCTTTCGCTTCGATCCTCAGACATTCTAACTTCAAAGAAAACTAGAAAAATACAAAAATCTTACGCAAAACGTTGTATCGTAAGATCGTTAATTAGTACAAGACGTAAAGATCGCAAGAGCTTCCTCGCTAAAGGTTGCTGTGGTTATGCGGTTACCTAGGGCTTTTAGCAACCTCCCTTAGGCCCTACGTGCGACGCGTACATTTCGCATCCATTCTCAGACATTCCAAACTTCAAACAAAGCTAAAAGAATGCGAAAAGTTCTTGCTAAAAGTACTAAAAGTTCTATCGATCCTCGGACACATCCGGGAATCCGAGCACCGGTACGGCGCTATGATTGATGCTGTCTCACAGGCGCTAATATTAAGAGCGATCCTGCGCAAAAAGGGTAAATTCTCATTTTTTCAGATCTTCACGTTATACAAGCGTCAGAGCACGATGAAGCCTGAAATCGTCGGCAAGCACATCACGACTACCGCGCACCAAGCTAACTCGCATCCACCAGCTCTGTGCGCTGCATCTACCGGTGACGTCACGGCTGTTGTGAGGTCACGTGACGAGTAGTCGGTTTTACGTACAACATGGCGGGGACCGTGGGGTACCACTTTTGAACTTCCGGTTTATCACTCTAAGCCCCTCTACCTTGTTGGAATGCACAAGACGTCCATTGGGGCTGACTAATTTCCTGCTGTATAACCGTACGCACAAAACAATTATAATGTCCTAAAGCGACATTATAATTGCTGAAGCAAAAGCTCTCATGGCAGGCTTCGATGGCACCTGTGGAATTCCCACTCCGGTCGGTATGGATATGCATTTTACCGGTTTGTATATAAGCTGGCAGTGCTGCCTGATCTACGTTAAAGATCCCGAGTTAGCCGTCGGATTGAACCTTCCGAAAAGCTCAAGAGCTCAGCTCAAGAGACGCTAACGTCCCGCCAAAAACATTCATAAACACTCGGACATTTTCCAGTTCCATTCATGGAAAGCGTCAGCCATCAATGTTAAGGTTTACACTAACATGAGTTTTCTAACTAGCAAACACAGCAAACATAGAAGTGTCTTGATCATTTTGATAAACCTGGCAAGCACCGGATGTTTTGTGCTTGCTTTATGCGTGTGTTATTATATCTTGGGCTTTCTCGCGGGGAGCTTCGAGTAGTTCGCAATTCGACGACAAATCCGGGCAGCACAGATATGTGCTCTTCGGTTTTGTTGAAATAATCAAAACATGTTTAATTTTATTCAAGAGTAAAATGTGTGAGAAGTATGCTTTGTTGAAATGTCTCCATGGAATCTGCCCATTCTGATGGTATGTCAGGAGTATGCCCGCTGCGGTATTTGTTGGCGGATTTTACTCCGATCCGTGGCGTCGTAAGATCACGTGGGAAGCTACGTCTCAGCAGCAACCTGCTTAGGACGCCGACGGTCGCTTGCTACTGCAAGCTCCCGAGAGTCAAACTTAGTTCAGGTGCTTACATTCCCGTTCGCCTCCTCGTAGTGGCGCTGACCAAAGATGTCGGGCTGCGGATCGCACGGTCCTAGCTTTGATTCCGGCTGTGGTACTGGGTAAACCTCACTAAACACAAATGAAATGTATATTTATAATTAAGTATGATCGCTATTTACTACGTGTGCTTTCTCTCCTGTCCTGCACTGCCTGCAAGGGGCTAGGTATGCTTTATGCAACTTGATCTGCGTGTATCTGTTTTTTTTTTTTATACAAGCAAGCGTAACGGTCCTTCACATGACCTTTATTCCTACAACTCACACTTGGTCCAAAAATATATCTTAGATTTTATGAAGGATGCTACTTAATTTGTTAAAATTTCTAAATGTTCTATAAAAAGCCATGCAATGTATGGAGTCAAAGCTATGGCCGCACCTGCGCTCGCCATTATCCAGACAAGTCATAAAGGATGTACAAACGCTCTTCAATTGTGCTTTACTGTTAGGTGACGCTGTGAGCGCAGTGCTAGCGGTGTCACGTACGCTTAATAGAAGTTCCTAGAACTATGTGTTGGTTGGGGTCACGAGGCATGTTTACTCCAATTTCACCATAATTTGTCCGGTGTAGTGTGCCTCACTAACCACGTTACCAAAGTTTTGACAATTTCAACATATTTCCAAAATATGGTGGCAAATTTAACCGTTCGGCAACGCTAATCCAACGAAGGAGAGCATTTCTTATTCAAAGCACGGAAAATTTCTTCCCATGTGGGATGAAATTCCCAGTTATATGGAGTCGTTTAGACGAATTATGAGCCCCTACAGAAAATAATTTTTTTAAATATTTTTTGCTCGATGTACTATCGCGGACAATATGAGCTGAAACAGCGCTCCGCCCGGCGCACGGTACTACCTGCGCCGCCTGTGGCCTTGCTCCGCACACACGGCACACACTAGGGCCGAGATAAATTTTCTCTTGCGCTCGCTGCGCCACTGCGCTCATCCGGCAGTCTGCAAATGAGACGGCGGGTGAGACAGCGGGCATGTGTGTGGTAAAGCGGGGGGTAACTAAAGATTACACTTGTTGTCCCTCTTTTGGAATTGATTTATTTTCAAGTAAAAAAAACGCTGACTGGTGCAGAAAAATTGTTGAAGTGTCCTAAATTGCAGCTGCGATTATCGTTTTTGAAAGTCCCATCAAAAGACGTTGCAGGTTGCTTTTGTTTGAATGCATAAAGTAGGACATAGTAAAATATAGGCCAAAGTCTGTATAACGAATTTAGTTCGGCTTCAGGGTATTTACTTTTTTTTCTTTTTCATTGCTCACAGCTTTAAAAAAAACAACGGTAACCATAGAAGTTACTGAGAAGCTTTTGTCATTTTGATTAGTAGGAAACGGTTCAAAAATATTATTTGTTTATGACTGGGCCCACGTGTTTGTTTCAAACAAAACAAATTGCTGACAAGACACCAGTTTTTTGTTTACAATTTCCTAGTCTTAATATAGTGGGACAACTAGTCATATATTTGTCAGGAGAATGAGTTTGAAACTTCATCGAAAGAATATTTGCAGAGGACAATGTTTGACACAAAAGATTAATAGTCGGCGTGGCAGTTCAAGTGCACTATACAAGAAGATCGGGATCAAGGATGCACCACATAAAAGTATGCGTGGTTAACGGCGTCAAACCGTGCACTCTTAGAAAAAAGGGTATGGATAGTCCTCCCTTACGGGAGGAACAGTCTTGTAACCTATGTTCCTTTAGAAAGGGAGAAACCTTCGTCCCTGAAGCAGGGGAGCAAAGTTCCTCCGTCGCTTGCATCTCAATATGGCGGCCCCGGATCGAGCAAATCGAGCCCAATAAGGCTTAACGAGGACGCTATGTCTCTTGTACGGGACGAGAGCAGCAGCAAATGAACCGTAACACGAGCTTTCCGCAAACTGTGTTTATTTCCGAAGCCGGATTCCCCCCACAGGCACAGAAACCTGCGTTTCGAAAGGAGTTACTAAGTCTTCTCGTCGACAGCACTGCGATGTTAAACGGAGACAATCCGATACCCAGTTACTTCGCGCACTTTGCGTCTTACCTTTGGTGTTCCTCGAGTCACAATTCCTTCGTCAACCGCACATCACGGAGAAGGGCAAACTCACTCCGCGAAACTAAAAGCCGCTCTCGAAAGAACGAACTCGAAGCCGCTGTTTTTCGCGTAGCGTGAAAGAAGGTTAAATCGCTAACCACCAGATGGCGGGGTCAAGCAGAGTAATTGCAAGTAGCTAGGCTAGGTGGCGCTAGGTACCGCCCAATTCATGTTCTACAAAACATAATATGCTCTTTTTAGGCCACTACTGCGCTTGAGGATCCTCTACTATACGACTATACACACATTACACCCATTACACTATTACAAGCATCAGGTGAACATACATTTAGCACATACACTCCACACACAAATATCGATACAACGGAACGTCACACTAAGCCGAACACTACACTCGTGCTCTGCGTTTCCGTGTTTTATACTGGTCATTTTGAAAGTACGTAACTTTTCGGTGACTCCCTAAGCAATAAAAAATATTCCCAGCATGTTGATTTTTTCCCAGCAATGTCATACCTCTGAGAGTATTTTGAATGGCTCAGGGGTTGAATCTTTTATTACAAAGTAGACGCTTGATAATGCCGTAATTATTTGAAAGCCAATAAATCAAGCCGCTCCAATACGGTTCGAAGCCATGAGTTTGTTTCCCCACACGGCATGTCGTAGCCTGTGTTTCTATTTGTTTTTCTATTTGTGCTGTTCGCGCAAAGCTGCAATTGCCGTCTTGAATTAATCTCTGTAGTGCGGATATTCAGTCAGCTGGAAGTGATGCTTCACAGACTGAGAAATAGCTGTTCGATCAACTTGAATGCAGTCAAAGCCGCGACTTGCGGCCGGTGCTAAGTGTACGGAGCTACGCCGTGGCGAGCCCGAAAACTTCTAGCGCTCATCCCAGCGCGCCACTTCCAGTTTCTCCAGCAACGGTAGTATATTTTAACAGCAAAATAAAGGGTAGCTTTTTTTTTCGATTTTACCTACTATTGTTTCTAATGCCGAAATTCCATACTGTAAATATACGTACTTTACGTCACGATTTCGTACTGTTCAGTCCTTGCCCCAGAGCGCAATCGCTCTCGGGGACGAGACAATTCCGACAGTCACATTGGCCACTGTACGATAGGAGCTTCTACTGTTCAGACCAGCGTTCCAACATGACTATCCGCACGTTGATCGATTGCACGTAATCCCTCAAGTGGTATTAAACTTTTTAATGTAAAGCGGAATGCCAACCTGCGACACCCCGCCCCCTCCGATCACAACCCGACCAGCGGCATCGATGCCCAACAGTTTACGATCTCACCTTCTTGTTACACCACTGATACGCGAACACATGGTCACATCGGCGATAATTCCAGTCTTTTCTTCACAACTTCACTGCCATCACGATGTTGCAGCTATGTTGCTGACACGCACAAACACAGAACCACGTTGAACGCCGGTTGCACTCGGCATCGGAAAACAGAACCGAACTCAGGGGGGAAGGCACCCAGGCAGCCGGCAGCAAAACCTGCCTGTCTTGGACGCAGTTCCTGCGGTTTCCTTAACGTCGAAAACGTCGACACAGTTCCGCGTGGTTTCGCTACTGTAGGACTGTAGCCCTGTATGACTGTAATTCCGTGCCGCGCGCCGCGCGAGTCACGCAATCCGGAGACAGCTATCCCCCATTGTACGTGGCGCTGCTGGCACTGCTCCGGACCTTCGCTGTTTCTAGCGGCTTCGTTTGCTCGTTTGATAAAATTAGTGATAAAAACGTCAATGCAACCGAAATATTCTGCACGTTTCAACTAGAAGACGGAATTACAGGCGGCCTTCGCTGCTGCTGAAGCTCAATCAACTCAACAGCTTTTTATTAAAGAACGTGCGCGACCTGCTCGAAAAACGAAACCGAAAGACGATGAGTCGGGAGGGCGAAAGCTTTCTCCCGTCTGCCTGGAGAAGGAGAAAAACGTTTCGTTTCTCTCCTTTTCTCGTGTCCGCTTGGGGGCGCGTCGGTAGAAGGGAGGAAGACGCGCCGTTGCTACTTTTTTCCTCCCTTTTTTCTTAGAGTGTGTGTCGCAACCGTAGCATCAAGCTTTGTTCCACTCGGCAGAAGTTCGGTTCAGGGGGTCCCGAGGCGCAGTGAAACTTACAAAAAAAAATTAATACCGCGTCATTCTCCCCTGCCATGTAACCGCGGCTCTCATCCTGTCTGGTAAGAAATCATAAAGCGCGGCCGCGAACTCTGGCGCAGCCCGAAGCCACTCCCATCCACCTCTCATTGCTTTCCACGATTTGTGGGCAGTGGCGCGGTAGAGGGGACGCCGTGACATGGCTACCTTGATGCGCCTCCAAATGTGTTCGATGATATTCAGATCGGCTTCTTTTGGGGGCCAAGGCAGCTTCGTCAGGCAGCGCTCCTCGAGGAGATGCGAGCGTGACAGCGCATTTTTCACTTCGGCGCTTTCTTGAAATGCACTGAATTGCATGTTAGCTGAAAGCGTGAACATTGGGCTACACGACACACGCATCGTGATGGTGGTTCCGTCGTCCGATATTTTCGCTAGCAGACGGCCGGAAGAGCGCAGCGGCGCAGTGAGCGCAAGTGAGAATTTATGTCCTCACGGTGCGCCGCGTTTACGGAGCGATGCGGCAGGCGGCGCATGTAGTACCGTGCATTGGCCGGAGCGCTGTTTCAGCTCATACTGTCCGCGATAGTACTTGTTGGAACTGGGACGAAAGGAACCAGCTCGGACAGCGTTTGAATTTGAACTGATTTCTTAATCTCGCGCGCTGCAGAGGCACCTCCACCTCGTCGCCATCGTCTGTGCAACATGAGCAGGCCGTGAGTGTCGCTACAAGGCTCCCCCTGTAGAGCCGGAGGCCCCGGGAGGGTTGTGCACAGCGAAGCTGGAGACGGGGTGTCAGGGGTTGCAGCATTAGCTGAGGAAGAGATGCTGGCTAGATATGCCGGCTTGACACGGTCGGCTGTGACCACGGCACGACGGCCGTGGATGTCGAGTGTGAATGTACTGGCTTTTCGATCAAGCAATAGAAACGGTCCGTCGTAGGCCGGTATCAGAGGTCGACGGACCTGATCGCGTCGCAAGAAAACGTGCGAGCACGTCTCGAGGTCTTGGCTAACGAAGACGTGTCGATGGCTCCGTTGAGCTGGTAAAACGGGATGGAGAAGACGGAAGGTTTGTCGAAGGTCGTTGACGTAGCCACTGGGGTCTTCTCTTGACTCAGATGAAGGTGGAGAGAAGAACTCGCCAGGTAGGCGCAGTGGCGTGCCGTAGAACAACTCGGCTGCAGAACAGCCAAGATCTGCCTTGAGCGCCGAGCGAAGGCCCAGCAGAACGAGAGGAAGGTGGTTGGCCCGACGTTCTCGCGGATCGTATGTGGCAAGAGCTGCCTTCAGCTGGTGGTACAGCCGTTCCACAATGCCGTTAGCCGACGGATGATAAGAGGTGGTGTGGATGTGTCTGATGCCCAGGACGGTGGTGAAAACGTTTTCAAACGAAATGATAATACATTTCTAAATAATTAAAACGAAAACTCTTCTACATAGTCAGCCAAACTTGAGTGGTTCACAGATAATGAACAATTATATAGCTTTGACAATCTAAGAACTAACAAACTTGTGGCAAGCTAACTTCGGCTTTATTGTACAAACTCTAGACTCATCATCGGAGAGCTACAATTTTCGAGAAGAACGAACATGAGGTTTTTTTGATAGATTAAAGATGTTATGCATTTTCGGTGTATCTTGCATAACCTGAATCATTTCAAATGCTTGCTGAAATAGGGGACACTGCAGTGAGCTGTAGCTAACCAGTAAATGTGTCGAACCGTCGATGACAGAAACATGTGTACAATATATTCTATCTCTGCCTGATCACATCCAAAAATTGGTGCTCGCAAAAAGTGAACATGATCATGTTTAAATAAGACGGAAAACTCCCTTTCTTTCCATTTTCGACTAGAACTCTAGGGTTGTAAACTTAATGAAAGGGAGAAACGGTGTCTATTTTTGTACATACCCAAGATTTCCGGACAGGAACGCGCCAACACTACTTGTGCCATCTATCGGCAGTTGTGGCAGGACGGCCCGTAACTCAATGGGACGAACTACATTTGTTTTTACTTAAGAAATTTCTAAGTAGCGAAATATTTTGCTCTCACCGAACTTTTTTTAATAGATATACTTTTTCTTCATTGCGCTAATTTTAAAGGTTGTATGCCTAAGATAACTAAAACCAACTGGCAATCAGAAAAAAAAAAATTTTTCCTTACGGGAGTATTGCGGTACACAGATGAATGAGTTCAAACTCGAATTACAAACTAACCACTCCATATCTCGAGTTTCTCTCTACGGTTCTATAATCTCCAGTTCTCTAGCCACATCCTGGTACTTATTTCTTCGCTATCCGTCAATTCTACAAAGTGCCCTGGTCATTAAAAGAACAAAAGGCAGTGTTATCCATATACATTCAGAGCTGTTTAGAGCAGTATGAAGCCGTTTCTCGCGCATAATGAGAGTAAATAATTAATATTACCATAAATAGTACATGATAGATGTGCATTATTCACTCTTAGCACATATTTACCAAAACCCGGCGTTCGAACCTGGAGTTCCTGAATTAAAAATAAAAATAAAATACGAATTCGTTAGAGTGAGAACATTTGGCCGCAAAGTAAAAGCATTCTTCGTAAAGAAGGAACGATATTACATCGGATTTCTCGAATCAAGGAAATAAGAAATATATATATCATTTGTTTTTGAAGTTTACACGTGAATACATTTTGACTTGCCGTTCTTGAACAAGTTATTTAAATATGACCATAATATAATTAATTAAATCTATCTTAATCCTTTGGGCATAGTCAAGACACATAATGAGCAGCGTGTTTTTAGCTGCACTGTGTATTTGTTTATGAGATTTTCTAAACCTGCTCATACGTTCAATACGTCCGATGGTCGCGTGGTCACGTGGTTGGGGCACGGGATGTCACAGTGTGGCGTCGTGGTTCCCATGACCTCACGTCATGCGACATAGTGTAGAGTAGCGTCATAGTATCTTGACATCGTGATTTTTAGTGTGACGCCATGGTGTCAAGTCACGTGCGTTGTGTAGTAAAGCTTGACATTGTTACATGGTTGGTATCACGTGACGACGTTATGCTGATGAAGTAACGTGGTCCCACCTCGCTGATAATGTCACGTGACCATCGTGAGCTAAATTTTGCGGGTGATACCTCGCCCGTCAAACTTAGCATTTCTGCAACGGATTCTGTAACTTCTAACTTAGCAGGACCTGATTCGCAATATATGTTGTGGGCGTTTGACGGTTTCTTGAGATGGTTCTCGTTACAGCTGGCCACGCTTCCAGGTACGGCGGCGATTACACATAAACGCGCGCGAGCCGCCGGAGGTGTTGCCTTTCGTTATGTTTACGGCAAATACACTCCGCGCGCGTGACACGCACGAGATGGTCACTTTGCATGTCAGCTTCTCTGACAGTACTGGAAACAAAGATCGCTATTGTATGCTTCGTTATTTTAATCCGAACAGGGTCTCTCATATCAAAAACGGCCAAAAAGGGGTCGGGGTTCGAAAATATTGGCAAAGGCGCCACTCTGAGCAACCTAGAGTTCTCCTCGACGAATCACGTTGAGGAGAAACTGAAGTTTCTTAGTTTTTTTTTTATGTAAGATGGAAACGTACATGGTATTTTCTCTTTCAAATTCCTCATAATTTGCCAAATAGTAGTTATGTTTTCTTACGCATCACACTAAAATTATTGTCGCCGCGATATGGCAACTAAAATGATTCAGTCAACTACGAATAGTTAGTTTGGGAACTTATAAGTCCCAAGCATAATATTTAGGAATTAGTAAGGGGTAGTAAATACAAAAACAGATTAATTTGAAAAACGACGAAAAGAAACCATGGAAAAGGGGAGCAAGAGGTATGAAAGACAAAACACAAATCTCCAAACGCAGCTAGGTGACGGGTGCGCAACCGAAAAAATCCGCCTGGTCCGTTTATCGAACCCGGGACCTTTCCATTTCCAGCAGAACACTCTACCAACTGAGCTAACCGGGGGTTTGAGGTCAGTCGAGCAAACGGGTTTTATTAGCTGCCACCAGTCCAACACTAACGGGGTGACAGGCTTGCAGGTATTTTCTGATGTTTTCTCCTTTTTTTTTTTTCAATTCCGTTGAAGGAAGTCAGAATCCGCCTTTCTTATTCTGGCGTGAGTCAAAATAGAGGCGTAGTTTCCCTTGCTCTACGAGATAAGATCCGAGCTTAATTTGAAGGTTGTGTGTATATATATATATATATATATATATATATATATATGTGTGTGTGTATATATTTAAACGCGAGTTTCTTAGTCAATTCAACAAACTAAGCAAAAACTGCTACTCTTCAGTTTCCTGCAAGGTTTCTCCGACTCTAAATAATGGTATTTTCAGAAGGTCTTCAAGTATAAGCCAACTATTAACACATTTGAAACAAACGTTTCCATGCAGCGTGTTTCCAGAAAAATGCCGAACACAATTTTAATGCATGAGTCATGGGAGGCTTCATGTGAAAGTGACGGCTTGGGGATTCACTTACAAAGCCTTAGAGGAAGCAGTATTTTGTAGTTGCCCAGAGAGTGACTCTAACACGCACCGTTAATAAGCGAGCAATTAGAGTTCGATGATTGTTCCTTTATATTAAGGTTATTTATGCGGTCATTACGTTCTATATGTTGCGTGGTGACGTTTGCGAAGACAAACTGCGCTATAGGTCGACGCCACATTCGTGGATGAGTTTATAGAAGACGTTAAAGCAATGCAGGAAAAACAGGCACACTAAAAAAAGAGCGCTGCGATAACGCTCGTGTAGGTCGGTCCGGTACAATGAGTGCGGCTAATGCTCGGGTTCAGGTTCGTTTTTTTGTTGTCGTTTTCAGTCATTTTAGTTACAAGAATTGGTAAGCTTTGATAGCTAGTGGGTCTGTTTCGTTTTAGCACGGTCTTGTGTTCTTTCCCTCAAAGCAGTCGAACCCCTAGTCCTTAAAACAGCGCCTTCCAGCTCTTCTTCTCTTCCAATAGGGGCAGACTTGTGTGGTACCCGTCATAAGTAACAAAATTACTAGTAGTAGTTTACTTTCAAGAGATATTTTGTAGCCTTTTTGTTACAGGTGTTAGGTAGAAACCGCAAAAGTAATTTGATTGTAGTAAAATGACTTGTAACCATTACCAATGTTTTCAGCTTCCCCCCCGCCTCTCTCTCTCCCTTCCGGTTGCCGAGTTGATGACTACTTAGTTACCACAGTCCGAGCAAGAGATGCTCTGATTTGTCCATTTAACCAGCTTGTAAATCTTGCGAACAATGAATAAAACGATTGTTACCCAGCAGTATAAAATGAAGGCTCTCTGTCTGGACAGTTCATATAGTTGTTTATATTGGGTTTCAAGCTTAGACTCTGAAGTCTAACATCTCTGCGAAAGCCTTTTAGTGAGAAGTTTGATGGCTAATATACCATACTTATGTGTCTTTGTAAACCATTCCAACAGTCATCCCCACCCATCTTAATTGAAAAATAAACATCTAACTCTCGCTCGAGGCAATTCTACACACTGGTAGCCCCAAAATAACCAAAACCAAATAATGTGGCGCGAAAAAAAGATAAGACAAAAAAAAAAGTAATATTTTTGTCACACGCAAAATAAGCGGTTTCCACTGCAGAAAAAATCACCGTTTTCAGAATCTTGCGGTTGAGGGCTTTTCCGTGTGAAGTTGAGTGGGCACGGCACAAGGAGGTAGGAACGCTCAATTCAACAACGAAGCTAGATCTTGTTTGGTTCATTGAGCTACTGTGATCTAGATGGAGCTCCCGAAACACCGCTTTTGTGCCCATTGTGAATTATCTTAAGTTCGTACAAAGAAGGTTTACCCCTTTCCTTTCTAATGGCGTCTCTTGTTTCCATAAGTTTCCTACCCAGGAGTCCTCGAACATTGTTTAGTGTACCAAAAGCGATAGGTTGAAAGTAGTAGTTTGCAATCGGCTTCTTATTCGATAACGGAGGATGCGAGAGGCCTGTTTTCAAGCTGACAGAAAAATCAGCCGTTTTGAAGATCTGAAGTAATCAAAAAGGAAACGGTTACTAATTGTAATTGCAATGGACTATTTTGTTTAGTAACGCCTCTGGTAATGCGTACAAGACTGCACGAGGCTAGCTTTGATCTACGGAGGAGCACCGAGATCACGTGGTAGAGATCGCTACGTATAACGAGTGGGCTGCACGTTTTTCTGAATATTTTTCCACCAGCTTAACGACAGTGAAAATATTTGGTCTGGCGAAATAATATAAAAAGTGGTGTTAGATACTAGACTGTAATTAGTGAAATGTGAGAACTCGCGGATGTCGTGTTTGCGATGACTGTCCCAAAGTGTACGGCCGCGATTCATGTGGCGTCAAGTCGTTGTGTCAAGTGACGGTGCGTCTCGCGTCATTACGACTGCACACCGTGTCGCAATGAAACCATGCTACGTGACGTCAGGTCACGTGACCCCAGGGTGTCACGTGACATTGTCTCGCGTGACGTGACGTCATATAACACCAGGACTGAACTCCATGACGTCACCTGTCCTGATGTCGCGGGGGCGCTGCACGGCGTCAGGCCACGTGAATGTCGTGACCTCAGACGTAGAACTTAAGGGATCGCACCTTAAATGATGCCTTCCAAACATTATAGCACTTTGAAGGCAATGGTCGCAGCCCATTTTATTAACTATTAGCCCCGTGCGCGACCGAAAGCGTCGCTGTCGTCGGCCTTCCACGATTGGCAGAACGCTGACTATAACGTCGGAAAGGGGTTTATCATCGACGGAAATGAGAGGTATGAAAGAACTTTAATTTTGACGGTGTTGGCAGTTTTCCTTTGAGAGCGCAATGATTTCAAGCTTCCACCATGCTATTTACAAACACCATCGAACTTGTTGTTTGTAAAGTAATGACGTCACAAGGGGGAACCATAGGAGGGCGCCACGAAAACATCTCGCCGCTAATACGAGACCAAAAAGTACGCACAGACGTTGTTCACTATTTGAGGAGGTAAGACTTCCAGAGCTCGCACTTATTCCGCTTTGGATCCCTTGCTTTTGTGAAGTTGTTTGGCAGCAGGTAAAGGACTTCAAAACTTTTTGGTGTGTACATGGGCCACTCACTTGCAGAATCTTGAAGAACGGGCTTTCTGAAAATAGAACTAAAGCAATATTAAGGAACGTATATATAGCCAATAAGGCCACTGGGGGATTCCATACTTCTTCATTCCATACTTCAGCTTTCGGTCATACAACCCCTGGACGTGGGAGAGCAATTTGATCCCACACACTTTCTATCGCCGGTTATCGAGCTAACGTAAAAATTTTTTTTAAACTCTTAGTTCACTTTTTTTTAGTACCCCGATGAGGCCACAAAGAGCAAAACAGTTATTATTAATTATAATGTGACTATCAATATTATATTCGCTGGTTTTTATGTGTTCTATCATAACTTGTTAGCCGGCTAATTTTACTATAATAACTAACTCTCACATTCAATCTTAAAACGACAACAGCTGATTCGATCACTCTGTCTCGCTTTGATTTTTAACTGTGGACTAAGCAGCTTAGAGTTTATATCTACATGTACATATGTCATTCGTTAAATTATGCGCTGTCTCTTGTTTGTATGCAATTTCAATTTCACTTGCATTTATGATTTTGGCATCACATGGTTTTCATAGCTAAGACTCGGGCAAAACAGTACACACCCATGTTCAACGAAGGTCGTCCAAGCACCAACAATTTGCTCAACAAATTGTTCTTCTTTCTCGCTGTAAGTGTAGTTAGAATGGATGGCAGTTGTCTTCTGATCCAACGCAGTCGTGTAACGATCTTTGTCTCGAACACGGGGTAAGGAAGTTAGCGTGTACATAATGTCTTCTCCGTGCTTAACACCCGCCCATTTTGGCGAGACGCTCTTCAACGACCTGTAAGCGAAGACGTATCTGTAGGTGCGCACTCCCTGACGGGCTGCAATCTCAGCAAATATTTGGGTTGGGCAAGAAAACACAACGTCCCCGAGCATTTCGCAGAAAATATTCAGAGCCTCCTTCATGTTGTGCTTCACGCTGTAATCACCAAAATAATGCGCAACGATCTGTGAGCTTCGCGTCAATGGTATCTTGAGAAGGCCCACGATTTCGACGGTAGCAGCCACTCTGTAATCGTTCTTTGCGGGTTGCAGCAGTCGAGAAAAAGACGTTTCCATTTTTCTGATGAACACGGTGCTTTCGTTGAGAGTCGTTCCTAATAAAATTTGTTCAATGTCCATTGCCTTCCAGGTTTCGCTTGATAAGGGGTCATTTGGAAGAAACTCGTCTCTGTAGATGGTGAAAATAATCTTTTTGACGGGTCTTGTCTATACAACGCCTCGAAGATGAACGTCGCATTCAGATCTCTGAGGCATGCAGCTACGTTTGTAAAAGTTTCTCCCAAGTTTATAACTGGCTGCAGACAGCCCAAGTTTTTAGCGACGCTAGTAATGCTTGGAATTCCGCTGCGTGTCACACGGACCAAAGAAGAGAGTGGAATGCCGCTTTGCATAATGACCTTCCTGAAGAGTCCCTTGCTGTGTGGAGACACAGTATGAAAACCGGCAGAGGTGCCTCCGGTGCTGTGGCCGATCAACGTTACGTCACTGGGATCTCCGCCGAAGTTCTCAATATTTCCGTGAACCCATCGAAGTACAAGGTTCTGGTCCCAAAAACCCATGTTGCCAGGGACCTCTGGACTTTCATTAGAAAGGAATCCAAAAATGCTCAACCTATAGTTGAATGTAACAAACACGAGATCTGAAAGGGACACAAAATTAGCGGCATCGTATATATTCAAAGCCGAGTCTCCCCACTGGAACGCGCTTCCCTCTATAAAAACAACAACAGGCCGCTTCCTGTCGCAATTCTTTTTCACTGGGCATTTTAAGGCCCGTCTCCACACAATCAGAAAAAAACAGTCTTCGGAGGCATCAGAGTGGTTCACAGGAAAATCCTCGATAAAGCTGTCATCAAGCTGCCAGCACGGTGGAGGCTTACTTGTAGCGCTGTACACTCCTTCCCACGGAAGTTTCGGTTGAGGTCTTCTGAACCTGAGCTGTCCGACAGGGGGCTCTGCATTGGGTACCCCAAGGAATGCATCCACTTCACGACCGCTCTCCAGTAATCGGATTCCCGACACAAGGCCAGATTCTGTCTGAACCAAGCGCGTTTCCTTCGCGATAGGGACAGCGGAAGAGAGCACGAGCGTAGAGCGCAGAACGAGTAATATCCGCAACACGCTTTCGAGATTTTTCATCTTGACGAGCAGCGGAAGGAATATACAGCGCATTGATACTGAACGCGAGACATAAACACGCCGACAAGAATTTTACTTGCCCGTTTCAGACACACGGGGAAGTACTTACGTTTACCTTGGGCGTCGAGTCATGTTTGGTTTATACATTTTCTTAGAGAAGTGATGAGCCCCGCTTCTCAAGGCTGCGCGCCAATAAAGTCAGGAGTGCGCTCTTTCTCTACAGAACGGGAAAAACTGGCCGAAGGATGCCTTCTCAGAAGAAGCTTGCTTTTTAGTCCGCGAGTTCCTTCTCCTCAAGGCCTTTCAAAGTGGTCTGACTACTTTATCTCAGGGCTTAATACGATGCTAGGATGACTCCGGCTTATGCATTGTTGTTATGAGCGGGCTTTCAAACAGCTTTTTAGGCTTGACATTTAGAAAGTAAATAACTAAACCTTTGCGTGAATGCAGTCACCGTAGCACCTAAAGTACCGGATTTTTTTTTAACACAGGTGTTTAAATGAAGTAATAGTTTTTAACTAGGGTTCCGTATGGTCGGACTATATTTTTCATGCAATTCGGAGGGTATTTCGCAAAGTAGATTTTCCCTGAAAGTTCGGGATTTATGGATGTTTAGCCTTCTTAGATTACGAATTCTCAGAAATCCAGAGTATAATTTTATAGTGGTCAGTTTTTTCACAATTCAACATAAAAACATTTTTTTAAAGAAGTGTCGGTATCGAAAGGTACTTTCGCAGCTGTATTTGGCGGTGGTGCCCTTGCCATTGGCAGTACTGACTGCCACACGAAAAGATCTTGCGAACAAGTGCTGCTTCAATGAACGTCGGTACTTTGAAATAGCCAAACTCCTGGACAGTCGTTGGGAAGCATAAACGCGTCAGCTGCTTTTCCCCTCCAATAAAACCTATATGTTCATAACTTTCACTGATATAAAAACAGCCTCTTTTTTATCTAAGCACAATAGGTCGAAACTGGAAACCGGAACAGTGTTTGTGTCGTCGCCCAGAAGTAGATTGACCCGTACTGAACCAACCCTGACGAGATAAATGGGAAACTTTCTTTTGTCAATAATCATTGACTAGAAAAAACAATATAGCCTTTCTTCACGACTGCTGACCCTGTGCTCTGACAAAATGTATTCGTAAAATACCGTTTTTTTTTTTCATTTTAGCGTCGTGATTCGGAATTCGGAGTTCTACGAATAAATCCGAATTGGCGAAGATTTTACAGACAAGTTTTTTTCTGGAGTTTCGGATTTAGTGGTGGTCAAGGATCCGTCGTCAGTGAAGTTGCCTGCACTCCGGTCCATGATAGTCAGACGTCCGGGTCACCAATATTCCGGCGGTGTGTTCAAAATCGCTGGAGAAGAATTAGACGTCCGACTCGCAGCTTAAAGGGACGGTGCAACGATATTCAATTGGAATGTTTTTTTCTTTACACGAGCTTACTGGCACTAGTGGGACTCAAGGATACTCGAACACAACGCCACTGGCTAAGAAGCTGCTTTATTGCGCTGTAATTTCGAGGACAAAACCGAGCGTTTTCATTCAATCTCCCCTTCGCAAAACCTGGTGACGTAGCTGGGCGGTAGCAGTACCGCCCAGTGACAATATTTGAATGCGGCTCATAGATTGGACCCGAGCATGGCGTAGACACTCGATTTGAGGGCTCGTGATAATAGATAGATCGAGAAGCATTCGGGTAGTAAACCGTGTCCAATCGCTGCAATGACGACAACAGCCGAACCATAACAATGTCTGGAACGCAGCGCGTGTCCTGTGCCTTGCCAACCCCAGCGCATGGCTACGATCAACATTGTCGGCATATAATCGGCTCCAGATCACGTGGCCGCTTGTTCTGGCTGCGAGTTGAGGGGGTTGAACTCTGCTCGTTTTTCTTTATTTTTTTCTGCGACTTCGATTGCGTGTGGTGAAAAACAAACGCGTATTCCACAGGTCATTAACGTCAGGGATCCGTTCTAAGCGGTATTTGCGAAAAATAGAAAAAATCGTTGCATCGCGCCTTTAAGGAAAAGTCCTCTCGTGATTTTATAGACCTACTGCTAAACTACCCAAGCATCAAGGAGAATGCAGGAATCGGTGTTCCACGCGCCGCACGTACTTGCCTCAGCAGTAGTACCTTTCTCTCAAGCACGCGGTCGTCAACGCTTTATTTTGGTTATTTATTTGAATATCTTATACGTGGAAAACGTGCGCGTGTGGCACGTGGAATACCATTCTCTGCACTCTCCTTGATGCTTGGGAAATTTAGCAATAATACAGTGTACTAGAATGCTTAGCAATATAGGTCTATTCCACGGCGTAAGGTACACTCTTTAGGTGAGGACATGGCGGTGCTGAACGCGCGGCGCTAGGAATCACATAGCGCCCGTTCGACGGGCATCCGAAAGGCTGCATTATTCCGCTGCCACCGTATGCATGTGTATGTGTGTATATTTGGAGGCACAATCTCTTTGTTACGAGAGTCTTGTAAGACATGCCAATAAAAGCAAAAGAGAAAAACTAAATAAAAAAGGACAACAACGAAAGAGAAGTGATTAGCAAAGTTCGTTAACCGTCACTTTCGCACAGTCAAAGTTAATCAGTTCCCATGACACCGTCGTTTTAAGTGAGTGCTTGCCCCTCCAGCAAAAAGTAAAGCCGCGGCTATTGGCCATCTCGGTCACCTTGGTCGTCTTGGTCACGACACCGATTTTTCAGTCGAGTCTGCCACCATGCCTCGAGCCTCCGCTTGGAGCATACTACATGGGTCTTTTCGTTGGTGAAACCAATTGCCTGCCTCCAAGCGGGCACCCACGACAGGCGTTGGGTGTAGCGCCCTGCACGCAAGCAGCAAGTGGTCGATTCTCTCTTCGCCCGCTCCACACGCACTGCATACCGTGTCATTCACGCTACTATTGTACTTGCTTCGGTATAGGCGGGTACGTAGGGCACCACCACGGGCCTCTATAGACCGACACGCGGAGCGGCTCTGTTTACCAACACGGCCGGAAGGCCGCGCATGCGCGGTAGCTATGTGGGCAAAAGCAGCCCGGCTGTCCGTGTTTTCGCCATTGCACGCTTGTATCTTTATTTGTGCGTCGTATTTCCTCATAACGTATGTCGTATGCTATGCCCGACTATTTGAGCTCGTTGCCCGAGCCTGAACGGTAGCGGTATCGAAACAAACTGTGCGTGGACAGTGTTGCTTGCGAGGATCCGTACGCCGTAAACAAGGCCTGCTGGACTTCCGACGTAAAGTTGCTGCCACGGAAGTCAACGGCTCAGGTCGTCGTTTATTTTGTTTTTTCGCCAAGCCAGTTCACGGCCGACACGGTGCAGGCGCACAAGTCTCTCGAGGTCTACGATTACATCGAGTCGGTTTCCGCGCTGCCGGCGGGATCAGCAGACTGTGGGTCTGCGGAAGTGTGTGTATTTATTAATTGATTAAATACACAGAGCGTCTTCAAGTCAAGGTACGATATTTTTCATACCCTCATGACCACAAGGCATTACAACCAATAAAGGTTTGTCCGTTCTGCAGTCTTGACGGTAACAGGTTACAAGTAACGGCGTTACCAGGAACGCGTTACTTTTTTCAGTAACGTAGTAACCTACTCGTTACGTTTTCGGCACAGTAACGGGTAACGTACTTATGTTACTATTTCAAGTAACGTAGTTACCTGAGTCGTTACTACTTCCCAAGTCTTAAAAAAAATCACTTCAATTGTTTCCGTGTTTTAGGCATTAAGCCATGTTTTTCTTTGCGTTTTTTCTCGTAAGTATTTAGGTGAAACCGTGAAAAGAGCTAAAGTAATTATGTTCAGTTTCTGCATGAACATAATGTTTCTTGATATATGACCTGTATCGTCAAAACCGTAAAATGCGTTACATCATAATTCAGAAAAGTAACGCAGAAGTAACGTGCCTTACTTTTTATCGGTAGCGGCAACGCGTTCCTTTTATTTTTAGGTAAACTAGTTCAGTAGCGCGCACCTTTTATTTGCAAGCAACGAGTAACATATTTCGTTACTTTTTTTTTGGTAACGCCTACAACACTGCCGTTCTGTCGTCGATCCCCTTCTGCTCGGTAGCACGGGCGTAGCGAGCCTCCGACGAGCGCTTGGGGGGTGCCCGGGTGCGTTGTGCGCGAACACCGTGGAAACAAAAGCCGGGTGGTCTTGATCAGACAACGGTTTCCCTGCACATATGCAAGCCTCAGGACGGAGATTGAAATGGAAGCCGCACTTGCCTCCAAGAAAGTGTTTGCCGCACAAACGGTCGTTCGCGCGAGGCGACCATTCTTTTCGATCCACGGATATTATCCACCTTCTATGCGTTTCAGAGTCTGCCGGGAACTTGTGGAAACTCACTCCGCTGCTTTTCTTGTACATTTCGGTGCAATTAACGGCAACACAGCTTCGCGGCATGCTGAAATGCTATGACGCCCATGCGAAACGTGCGCGCTTTTGCCCACACCCCCCGGCTCCGGCGCGATCGCAGCGCCGCCGCAGCTCCGTGACGTCAAGCCCGCGTGTCGGTATTATATAAGTAGTCGACTGCCCAGTGTGTTCCCGCAGAAAGTCACCGGGGCAATCAGCCGCGACACTGCCGCAGAGCCGTTTATACTGAGAGAGTTTGGCCAATGGGCGGAGCTTGTTGGCCGCTAGAACCAGCGGATTTCGCGATAACACAAAATGGCGTTACTTCTTTGTTTTCTTTAGTCCTGAGAAATCGCATAGAGTTCCTATGAGTCAGGGCCCCAAAATGGCGGACGGAAGTAATCATCCCCCGGTTGTCAGACTACGCTGCTGTGGTTGCCAGGCTGTCAAAATCTCCTTAAGATGGCCAAACTCTCTCAGTATAAAGGGCTCTGCACTGCCGCGGCTGACAGTGTCACCGGCGGCCAAACGGCGAAACTGTGAGAGCGAAAAACATTATCTCGTTGCCATGACACCCCGGTACACCGTGGTCTTTCTGCACGTGCGACCACCTCGCTGCAGCTCTGCGCGTGTGGAGCACGAGGCGGCACGAGCCGTCTTGTACGTTCCCACGGGTCGACGAGTCACCTGCCGGCGCCGCTTGAAACCATAGTGAGAGAGAGAAAGAGAGAGAGAGTAAAGAGCGAACTTTATCGGGCACGTCGCGAGGAGCGCGCTGTTCTCACCTGAAGAGTATTATCAAGTATTTGGTATTATCTTACACCGTGGTCTACTCTCGCGGCTCCCGAGGTCACGCGCAGCATGAGTTGGCGCGCTCACACGGGTAGTAAACCCGTGTGAGCGCGCCAACTCATGCTGGTGACAACGAAAATCTCGGCACATGGCATATGCGCTTTTCGCATGCCATGTGGCGTGCACGTAGATAATTCGACGCTGTTTTGAGCCGTGATTCCTTAACACGGGCGAGTCTCTTGTGGAGCACATCGCGTGCCTTGCAGAAGGCTTAGGATTTTATGGTGCTCTGAAGAAATTACTCCTATATTTTCGTGACTTATAATCATCCTTTCGGTTTTTCACTATTCGTTAAAGGCGCTGGAGCTATTGGAGTCTCAATAGATCCAAACAACCCTTTATAAATTACTGTAGGCAAGATTGAAGAGAGATTTCTTAGTGTTCAAAATGCTTCGCGAGCGCTCTCTCTCTTTTTTTGTCAAAAATGAATTCGTATTCTTTTTTTTTTTTTAGCTGGGTTCTGTAGGGCCCTTCTTTCTACAGTGTACGGTCGTAAAGAACAGCAGATTTTGCACACCACCTCGCAAAATTCTAATTCTAATCTAACATACTTAAAACTAAAGGTACGTTTATACTCCAACGTAACGTCGACGGGCGCAGCGTAGCGCAGCGCGCACAGATTTCGATTGGTCGCAGATATCGAGTTCTTGGTTGCCGGCCAATGAAAGGCGCTCATTCTGCGCTGCGCTGCGTTCACTGTGCCCAACATCGGAGTATAAACAGCCCTTTAAGCACACGCGAACGTCTTTACGCAAAAGGTTTATATCTATCCTTTTTTTAGAGCTACACTCAGAGTTGGTGAAATATTAAAAATAATGGAAAAAGGGCGGCCGTGCATTTTCTACGTCCTCAACCGGATGCACGTCGTTTGCAGACTGGTTTTGCGAGCTTGCGTCCAGGAAGTCACAGTATATATTTCGTCTAATTTGTTTTAACATTCCAGCACCTCTGCGTTGTGCTCTAAAAAAAAAAAAAATATTAGATATGCAATTTTTTACGAAACGACGTTCGTGTGTCCGGTTTCAGGTATGTGCGTACGTTTGCAATTTGAAATTTGCAAGCCGTCCCATATGCACTGGTCCTTACGACCACACCCTGAACATTTCATAAATTTTGGGCTAGCTTTGTGGTGCGTCCCTCAGTAAGTGATGAACTAGGGCGGAAGTGCAAATAGAGCGAAGCTCTTGCTCAACATTTTATCAGGTATCTCCCTCGTCATTTTTGCAACATCAAACCCTGTACTTTTTTGTTTGTTGCTGTACGTTACTACCACTTAAGAAAGTGAGAGTAAAATAATATAGCTGAAAAAGAACCATGTGCCAATCACTATCACACGGTTTAAATGATTCCATATTCTCACTTTCTTCCCTACGTATATCCCGTTATTAAAACTTTTTAGGTCAAAATACTACCCACTTAGGTCGCTCATGTTTTATATGTTTGTCCGTTTTATTCGTTTATACAAGTTTTATCCTTTTATCCAAACGAGACTAAAACTTAAATTGATGCAATATCCTCCTAAGCTCATGCTGTACGCCTCCAAGAAAATAAAAGCGCGGAATTTTGCGCGTTTGACGCGTAAACAACTCACGATAATTGTTTTAGTAAAACCACGTGGACAAGTAATGACACCTCGCAATCAAGTTTAGAACTATTCCGATTGAACTTTAAGGTAATAGATGGCGTTAAAAGAAGAATGTGGCATTTTGCCCACGTCCCCGCGTCCCATTTAGATCACTTGAAGCCCGTATCGTCTAAAAAAAAAAAAAACATACGTCTAGAATAGGGTAAAAACCCTTGCATTGGCACTGCGCAAGACGCACTCAAGCTCTCGGCGAAGCTCTAGAGAGGGTGTCAAACCAGCACTTTGAGTTGAGAGGAAAGCGAGCGCATCGTGATGATGATGATGAACTTGCAGCTGTTCCCTTTGTATCGGACGGGTGGGAATATCCGGGCCCAAGCTTTGTTGGGGGAGGGGGGGGGGGGGGGGGGGAGTTTTTAGCGTCACAGCGAATTGTGGTTACTTTGATCTGCGATAGATCTTTCGCCACCAATCCTCTAGGCGTCCCTCAGTTTGTTCAACAGTAATCCTCGAGGCCACGTTGACTCTGGCACTAACACTGGAGCTTGCTCCAAACGGAATATGCGGATTTTCTGGCGTTGTCACAAAGCCCAGTGCCATCTCTAGAAGTGGCGCCCTCTCCTCTGCGCGGACTGGCAGTAGGCCCGATCACTGGAGCATGAGGTACTCTAGTAATTCTTACTCTTAGAAAAAAAGGGTATCGATAGTCCTCCCTAAGGGGAGGAACGGTCTTGTAACCTATGTTCCTTTAGAAAGAGAGAAACTTTCGTTTCTGAAGCAGAGGAGCAAATAGTTCCTCCGTCGCCTGCATCTCATTATGGCGGCCCTGAATTGAGCAAATCGAGCCCAGTGAGGCTTAACGAGGACGCTACGTCTCTTGTACGGGACGAGAGGAGCAGCCAATAAAAGCGTAACATGAGCTTTCCGCGAGCTGTGTTTATTTCCGAAGCCAGATCCCCCCCCGCAGGTGCAGAAACTTCCGTTTCGAAAGCAGTTGCTCAGTCTTCTCATCGTCAGCACTGCGGTGTTAAACGGAGACAACCGATACCCAGTTATTTTGCGCCCTTCACGTCTTACCTTTGCTATTCCTCGAGTCACAATTCCTTCGTCAACCGCACATCACGGAGGACTGGAAAACCAATCCGCGAAATCGAAAGCCGCTCTCAAAATAACAAACTCATTAAAGCCGCTGTTGATCGCGTAGCGTGAAAAAAGGTTAAATCGCTTGCCACCAGATGGCAGGGTCAAGCAGAGTAATTAGTTAGTTAGTTGGCTGTACCTAACCTCTTTTGAGACAGGGGGGTCAGCAAAAGTTTAGATTGCCGACACAGGTAAAAGTTTTAGTTCTTGTTTTGTTTTAGCTTTTCCCACTTTTGGGACACTTTCACTGGTTGGCCGATCAGACGCAGTCTCTCCCATTCAACGAGAACGCGCTTGGTTGCTAGTGAACCATGGGCTCCTTCCCCGAATCCCAGCATTTCGGGAATCCTCTCTTCGCTGGTAGCTCAGGGCGGTCGACACTGGTCTAGGTAGCTAGGTGTCATGATTTGGAAAAAGAAAAGGAAGAAAGAGAAGGGAAGAAAAGGAAGAGCGGTATTGCGGGTGCGAAGGGATTCGAAGCTGGACCAAGAGCCGCGACGGTTGGCTGCTCGAACGGTGCGCTGCCCGGTTCCGTCCCGGCGTCAGTGTGCTGCGCTACCAGACCCCGTCCCGGCCCCAACGCGCTGAGAATCAACGAGCCTGGCTCTGTCCAGGCTGCAGGGAAGCTGAACTTCAACGTAACCGGCTTCAGCACGGTGACCAGCAGCGCAACCGGCTCCGTCCCGGGATCAAGGCACTTGTACCCGAGATAACCAGCCCCCTCCCGACATCGCGGCACGCTCTACTTCACCAACGATCAAGGGGGCGAACCATCAAGGGCAGCAGCGGCCCGGGCTACGACCCCAGGGGTGACTATACTGCCTATACCGAACGTGCTTAAACGGTCGAATGGTTTCTTTTTTTTTTTTTTTTGCCTTTCTAACGTTACCTCTTTTTTTTATTTTTACTTCCTGACTTGAATATATATATATTTGTTTTTCTTCGTGCATTTGTCTCAGTCTCCCGATCCTTCCTCTCACCACCCCGGACGAACCTGACAATTTGGCGAGCTTGCCAGGATAGCTGGCCCATTACATCATAGTCACATCTTTTTCCGGAGGGTGAGAAGGGTGAGGGAGATTTGGGTGGTATTTCAACGATAGAAACTGACAAGTTAATAGCGGTAGCGAAAGAATTAGGCTATTCGGGGGCAGACTTGAGGAAGTGGGTGGATGAGGAGAAAGTCCGGATAAGAGCAGAAAGGGCTGAGGAGCGCGAGCACTCGAGGTTAGAACGGGAGGCTGCTGACAGAACTTTAGCGGCAGAGTGCGCGAAACTGGACAAGGAGCGGGAGGTGCTTCAACTACGAATAGCAGCGCGCGATAATACACGTAACAGTTCAGAAGATGTGGAAGGCGCGCATGAGGAACCACCAGGCTCCAGGAGCTTTGGGAGCCCACATAAGCTCATCCCGCAATTTAATGAGCGTCGAGACGACCTAGGCGCATACTTGCAGCGCTTTGAGCGCACTGCAACAGGCTTAGGATGGCCTCAGCAAAAGTGGGCCACTAATTTGGGGCTTTGCTTAACCGGGGAGGCACTCACGGTTGTCGGTCGGATGACACCGGCAGATGCGTTGGACTATGCCAAGGTGAAGCTAGCACTCTTCCAGCGGTTTCGTTATACCAAAGAGGGATACCGCGACAGGTTCCGAGAATCCAAGCCGGAAGACGGCGAGACAAGAAGACAGTTTGCCAATTGGCAGGCTACTTTGTTAGGTGGATTGAGATAGCAGGGATTGATAAGACTTTTGAAGCATTGCGAGACAATAGACAGTTTTAGCATAGCGTCGCTGGCTCTTACGTACGCAATACGCAATAGTATAGCGTACGCTAAAAATGACCTGCTCGGACCGAATTTAGCTGTGCGTTACGTTTTCGAGGGAACACCGCGCATGATCTTGGTTAGATTTGCTAGAGGCTGCAGAATTCCGCGTGCTTATAGCGCAACCATGCTCCTGGAAAAAAAATATTGAAAATGAAAACGTGTCCAATCATTTTGTTTTAAATTAAACTAAGCCACAGCTGCCTTGTCAAGCGCGCTTTTCTGCGGGGTACAGAGGCTAGGAGTAAAGGCCGGTTCAGACACTTGCGTTTGAGTGCTTTTGACTGCGTTGCGTCGAAAACCGAAAGCGAGTCACCGGCACATCTGTGCTTCGTATGAAGCGTGCAATCCAATTCAAAGAATCATTTAGCCTCCTCCCCCTACCCTTCCCATAATCCCCTTCCCCCGTCACGATTGGATGACTTTATCAAGAAATCGTGATGTATCCCATTCCTTTAATAAATACGTTTTCTCACTCACTCACTCTGAGCACACGATATAAGTAGCAGGGATGTACTGGGGTGCTATGTTGCGCTTTTTGCAATCCCAGGAGACTTGGAAGAGGAAAGTGACGTCAACGACACAGCAAATGCAGATTGGATGTTGACAGAAGAAAACGAAATCAACACCCAATCTGCGTTTGCTGTGTCGTTGACGTCACTTCCCTCTCCCTAGTCTCCTGGGAGTGCAAAAAGCGCAACATAGCCCCCCTGGTTTCTCGCTGCCGCAACGCAGTCAAACGCAACTGTCTGAACCAGGCTTAAGAGTGCGTAGCCAAATTCGATCACGGTGCCTCCGTCAATCGTCCCGTTGAAACGCGTCACCTTTTATCAATGCTATCGCGGAATGAAATTCATGACCTACTGATGTCCAGTGCATAGCGAGAACCTCGGCGATTGCTTTTAGTCGCTCGTCCGTGGGCGATGAACTGTGCGAATAGGCTTAGCGTTGAGCAGATCGCAGCGTCGACGCACATTCCGAGCGGCGAACATTTTCACTGTGCACTCCTTCAGCTGCACGACGGTCTGATTTGACCGCGGTAGGTCCCAGAAAGAATTGCCGAGCTGAACACCACGCAATTTCACGTAACGCAGAACTTCGAAAACACCACGTCGCCCTTGCTGCGCCAGTCGAGGTAACCGCCGTCTTGAAACTGGGGCTCTCGTTGGGTCTGAGATCTCTCGAGAGCGTCCCGCAAAGCCCGCTAGCCCGCCTCGCAAAATCCCCAGCGTTGCGTGCGTACGCAATACGCTAGCCTTCCTATTGCGTTCTGCGCAAGCGCACTCACGACCCGCAATTCCCTTGCGAACGCAAAGCTATAGCGTACGGTCCACTAAAACTGTCCAATGTCTTGGTGGAGCAGTTCTTGCTTACTTGATCAAGCAAGCTGGCAATATTTTTAAGAGAGCGTGACTGTCAAGGTTTGAATGACGTGGCAGCTGAGACTGACCTGTTTCTGGAGGCTCAGGGACAACCTAGCACAAGTAAACAAAGAGGAGACGAGATCGGAAATAAGCAAAGTGCCGTAAGCGAGGGGAATCGTAGAAAAGGTGAGGCTCAAAAAGGCATCCTCTGCTTTTTGTGTGCAAAGTCTGGGCACAGAGCAGAAAACTGCAGGAGTAGTGCACAAGGAAGGAGGGTTCTGCTGTGTTGTAACTGTGGTCGCAGTGGTCACAAGGCTGACGCGTGTAGAGAAAAGCCGAACGAGAGACACCAAGCTTCATGCCTCTGGACGATGTCTCCAGGCAACTGCGACAAGTCAGATGACTGTTGCGTCACCTTGAGTAATGGCGATAAGATTCCAGTTGTTAACGCTGCCATGGGGAGGGCCCCGAAGTTCTTAGTAGAGAACATGCCCGTCGTGGAAGGTAGTCTCGGGGACCATAAGATATCGGTTTTAAGAGACACCGGATGTAATACCGTTGTAGTTCGCGAGGAGCTGATTCCTCAAAAGAACCTAACTGGCAAGTCGAATCCAGTGTTTCTGTTGGATCGAACGGTCCGGTATTTACCTGAGGCGGAGATCTTTGTGCAAACGCCTTACCACACAGGGAAGGTGTTGGCAAAGTGCGTCAGCAATCCACTATATGACCTGGTGCTGAGAAATATACCGAGAATACGAGACGCTAATGACCCGAATCCAGCTTGGGTAAAAGTAGATGAGTTGGCGGGTCAGAGATTGAATGATGAGGTAAAGGTGAATCGGCGTACTGGTAAGAAGGCAGATGCCAGCAAAAATACCGATTCCAGTGACAACAAAAGGGACTTGTTACATCAGGAGGAACCAGCAGAGGTCGCTGCAGCCCGGGAAACAGGCGCCGCACGAAATGAGGCGAAAAGTGAGACGCCTCTGAGTGTACCTCAAGTGGCGATAATTAATACCACAGCGGAAGAACTCGCTAGAGAACAGAGAGCAGACGGAACTCTAACTCGGTGCTTCGACGATATTGGAACGATCACAAGAAGGCACAAGTGTAGGACCAATCTCCAGTTCTTCATGAAGAACAATCTTCTGTACAGGACGGCGGAATACTCTTCTAAGCGAAAGACAGAACAGCTGGTGCTCCCGAAAAAGTTCAGGGCCGCCGTTGTCGCTCTTGCACATGACAGCATCATGTCAGGACACCAGGGCATGAAGAATACGCTCAACCTGGTGGCTGAAGAATTCTTTTGGCCAAGTATGCAGAGCGAGATTAAGACGTATGTTCGCTCATGTGATATATGCCAACGTACAATACCCAAAGGCAAGGTTGGTAGGGCACCTCTAGGAAGAATGCCGACTATCGAGACACCTTTCCAGAGAGTGGCGATAGACTTAATTGGCCCCATCGCTCCGAGGGCAGACTCAGGTAACAGATACATTCTGACAATGGTAGATATGGCGACGCGGTATCCGGATGCAGTAGCGATGAAGAGCATCGGGACGCAGGAAGTAGCCGAAGCTCTGGTGGAGATGTTCACAAGATATGGAGTGCTGACAGAAATTCTTAGCGATCGGGGATCGTGCTTTACATCAGAACAAATGAAAGAGGTCAGCCGACTTCTATCAATAAAACATCTCATGACCACTCCCTATCACTTTATGGGGAACGGGCTAGTAGAGAGACTCAACGGCACGATCAAGCAGATGCTAAAGCGGATGTGTCAGGAAAGGCCTCGTGACTGGGACAGATACCTACCAGCCCTCCTGTTCGCGTACAGAGAAGTACCACAGTCGAGTCTCAAGTTCTCACCGTTTGAACTACTCTACGCAAAAAGAGTGAGAGGTCCTTTGGCCATTCTGAAAGAGGTCTGGTCGAACTAAACCCTCAAAGAAGAAGTGAAGACATCGTACGGGTACATGTTGGAGTTGAGAGAGAAGCTAGGAGAGACGTGCAAGCTAGCACACAGTTGCTTGGAGGAAGCAAGAGCAAAGTACAAGGGGTACTACGACAGAAAGAGTTCCAACCGAAAGTTGAAGCAAGGTGACTTGGCGTTGATCCTTCTCCCTACAGATAAAAACAAGATGATAATGCAGTGGAAAGGACCATTCCTTGTGTTGACAAGAAGGAATGAAGTTGACTACGAGTTAGACATTGGAGGAAGGACGAAGACTTTTCACATCAACATGTTAAAGAAGTATGAAGAGAGGGAAGGAAGTCGACAGGAGCAGGCGCTTTGCAATGCTGCAGCAAGCACTTACAAAAGGAACGACTCCAGACACGACATGGAAGAAGACGGTCATATTCCAATGCTAAGTTTGACAAAGCAACAAGGGTGGCAGGATGTCGTCATAAACGGGAAGTTAGAAAGAGACAAGTCTTGCGAGGCACGCGAGTTAATAAAGGACTTCAGCGATATCTTTTCTGATCTTTCTGGTAGGACAAACCTCATGACATGTGACCTTCAGCTCACCACTCCACAACCGACACATGTGAGACAGTATCCGCTACCTTTGGCTGTTCAAGATGTAGCCGAGAACGAAATCACAGAGATGCTCAAGTTGGACGTAATAGAGAGGTGTACGTCATCGTACAATGCCCCAGTGGTCATTGTGAAGAAGAAAGACGGGTCGAACAGATTTTGTATCGATTACAGACGGCTGAATGACGTCATACATCCTGACGCAGAGCCAATACAAAGAATCGACATGACGTTGGTTAAGGCGGGACAAAAGCGTTTCTTCTCAAAACTTGACGTAGCCAAAAGCTACTGGCAGATTCCGATGGATGAACACGCTAAGGAGAAGACAGCTTTTTCGTCGACGAGCGGGCATTATCAGTTCAAGTTTATGCCGTTCGGTCTGAAGACCGCCTCTGCTACGTTTACAAAGCTGATGCGTAAGCTGCTAGATGGGGTGCGAGACGCGCATCACTACATTGATGATATCCTAGTTGCAACAAGTTCATGGGAGGACCATATAGAGACGCTCAGGACGATTTTTGAACGTCTACGAGCAGCGAACATCACAGTAAAACCCAAGAAATGTCAGATAGGGTTTGAAGACATTAGTTTCCTTGGACATGAAATTGGAATGGGTAATATAGCTCCGGATGCACAAATCATCGAAAGGGTCCGAGGTGCACCACGACCGCAAACGAAACGCCAAGTTCGTTCGTTTCTCGGACTAACAGGATTCTACAGGCAGCTTGTGCCAAACTACGCAGAAGTTGCAGCGCCTTTGGTAGACCTGACTAGAAAGGGAGCACCTAATGCTGTCGAGTGGGGCGCAAGGCAAGAGGAGGCTTTTACAAAGTTAAAAGCACGGTTGGACCAGCCACCGATTTCGCTGTCTTCAAATCCTGAGAAGAAATTTGTGTTACGCACCGATGCGTCAGAAGCAAGTTTGGGGGCAGTGTTACTCCAGGAGAAGGAAGGGATGCTGCACCTAGTCGCATATGCCAGTCGGAAACTGACTAACTCTGAAAAGAATTTCGCCACCGTGGAAAAGGAATGTCTAGCGCTGGTTTGGGCAGTTGGCCGGTTGAAGCTCTTTTTGTATAGGAGGACATTTCGCGTCCAGACTGACCATCAGCCGCTGGAATTTCTCAACAAGGCGAGACTCACGAATAGTCGGGTAATGAGATGGAGCATGGCGTTGCAAGATCACAGTTTCAACATAGAGTATATTAAAGGTAGGGATAACGTGGGCGCAGACTTTTTAAGCCGGCTCTAGGGTGCCCTTCAAAAGGGAGATGGTTCACTGACCGGAGCTGATTGAGAGGTGCGTGCCACAAATGCGTATATACGTCAGCGGTATCGAGGAACCACAGTCAGTATCGACTTAGGTTCTAACAGGTACCAACCTTGGCAGCTGGTCGGTGTCGTAGGTTCTTATAAGGTCTTTGGGTTTTTTTGTGTGTGTGTTTTATGGTTGTACGCTTATCGGATAAATGTTTCCTGAATAAGAATAAGTTCGACCTACGACGAGGTGCTTTAGTGTATGATGGAAGAACGAATCAGAGATTCCTCGTTTTTAAACCTTTTAGTTTGGTAAAAGTGTGAAATGGTGTGACATTTCGGCAACGGTTGAGTGTTGGCGTTATCGTTTGTGGCGGGTGTTGTGAAAGTGTCGTGACAAAAGCTCGTATTTCTCGGTTGCGATCAGCGATGTTGTGACGGTACCTGGAAGAGAAGAAACGGACAAGATAGAAGTTTCTTACAAACTTCTCGTGTTTGTGGGGTGATGTCATGATTTGGAAAAAGAAAAGGAAGAAGGAGAAGGGAAGAAAAGGAAGAGCGGTATCGCGGGTGCGAAGGGATTCGAAGCTGGACCAAGAGCCGCGACGGTTGGCTGCTCGAACGGTGCGCTGCCCGGCTCCGTCCCGGCGTCAGTGTGGTGCGCTACCCGGCTCCGTCCCGGCCCCAACGCGCTGAAAATCAACGAGCCTGGCTCTGTCCAGGCTGCAGGGAAGCTGAGCTTCAACGTAACCGGCTTCAGCACGGTGACCAGCAGCGCAACCGGCTCCGTCCCGGGATCAAGGCACCCGTACCCGAGATAACCAGCCCCCTCCCGACATCGCGGCACGCTCTACTTCACCAACGATCAAGGGGGCGAACCATCGAGGGCAGCAGCGGCCCGGGCTACGACCCCAGGGGTGACTATACTGCCTACCGAACGTGCTTGGACGGTCGAATGGTTTCTTTTTTCTTTCTTTTTTGCCTTTCTAACGTTACCTCTTTTTTTTTATTTTTACTTCCTGACTTGAATATATATATACTTGTTTTTCTTCGTGCATTTGTCTCAGTCTCCCGATCCTTCCTCTCACCACCCCGGACGAACCTGACACTAGGCTAGAATGCGCTAGGTACCGCCCAATTCATGTTTTACAAAAAAACATTTTTATTTCCTTAGGCCACCATTACGCATCGGGATCTTCAGAAACCTCTGCGACCTCTGCTATACACACATGTAGACAAATTACGCATACTACAAGCATCAGGTGAATATACATTGAGCGCATACCCATACATGGCACATACAAACATCAATACAACGACGCACTAACCCGAACACTATACACCCATAGAGTTATTATAATGTACGCTAGAGGTTCAAGTGGCGCTAGTGTGCTGACGCGAATTGACCCCGTAAGTAATGACGTCACAACATGGCGTCTGGGTCCAAACAAACCGTTGCTAGGGACGTTGCTATGGACTAGTGCATAGAGACTTCACATGAGGCCAGATTTTTGCTTACAAGTAAGTAAATAAATTTTTGTAGGCAACCTAACTTCTTGATATCTAATTATGAAGATGTTCTTGTCGTCTGACCGTCGTATTGCAAGAATGAAAGCCATTTCTGAAGTAATAAACTCCGCTTGCTTTGGTAGCAGACGACAGGATAGATTTGCTGGCCTCTGTTGTAGCGGGCGTCTTCATTTAATTGCGTCGGCAAACAAGCGACAAAAACAAGTGCATTGCTGTGGCCGTAGTGGCCTTCGCAATGTGTGTCTCTTTTTCTGTGAAGAACCCAGCTTAGTTCAGAGGGGTGAAAATGCCGTAAAATCAAACCACGCAATGCAGATCACTTACGACGACGACCTGAAGTGCATTACCGGCGTAGTGCAGGCCAGTATGAGAAACAAATCGTACGCCTTCAAGGTAATTCGCTTATTATTATTGGGGTTGTCAGGTTATTAAAGAATTCCATGCCTATCGCGATTTTTCAATAACCATTGCAGCGACGGTTACAACCAGGTACGACACACCCTCGCAGAGCGCGAGTCCACAAACAAAATTTGGGATCTCGACCGATCGCCTGAAGTGCTTCTCTTACGGGTCCAATGCAATCTTTTATCAGACGATCATCTCGATCGACGCCCGGAGTTTCGATAAACCATTATTTGCATCGCACCCCACTATGAATTTCTTTAAGTAACTGAAAATCATTATGTTTCAGACAAATGCAATATCAGAATATCGTCCTTATTCACACGATTCAAACGACGTCGCCGGCTTGGCTGGCTGACATGTGGCAGACGGCATACTTCTTGCATTCGTCGTCTGCTGCAGGCAACTTGAGGACCGGAAGTTGCAGTCGTAAATATTTCAGAAACAAGCGATTACCGGCACACTTCTGTCGAAACATATAGCACATTCAAGCTTTCTATATCTGTGATTTTTAGAAGTTTAAATCATACTCCTGATTTTTGAACGGTCGGGTTTCCGTAGCGAAACCTAGCCACATGTATTTGTCCATAACAACAACCTTAGCAACGGTTTGTTTAGACCCACGACGTCACACTTGCGGAGTCAATTTAAGCAGACAGCAACCAGTCGAAAATTGACTTCCGGTAATGCATTTCTATGGGAAAAAGTCAGTGCATTTTCTTCCTGCGCTCAATTATAAGAGCAAATATCCCGAATAATTTGTATAAAATTTCTCAGTGAGGCCGACGAAATAATTGGTCAGTTACGATGTTGTTCTTTCAAATTCATCGCATTAAAAGCAGTGCTAAAACGGCTTTTACGTGTATTTATGTGCACTGTCGGACACTTTTAGCGCGAACATGACGTCGGCGCATTTCAGCATCAGGGATATACGTGCCAAACGAACGAAGGACGTCTGGAAATTAAGGGAGACGACAAGAACTACGCATTAACACTTGATCAGTAACTACCCGTGCATGTACGATCAAAATAAATTGGCGGCCACGTAATATATTCCGATTTTAAATCAGTAAGTACCGCTTTATTATTTCTGCTCTGTGTGAACTATACGTTCAAAATATCACCAGCACGACCGAAATCTTTGAGAAAAAGTCCCCGATAACAGTTGCCCGGCAGAGAAAACAATACGAAGAGACACCTTTCATAGCCCACGTGCTTTATTATTTACGTTTTGAATATTTTTTTATCCGCTCATGCACGACGGGCATTTTCATATAGTGACAGGACTGGCATATTAGCGATATATAAGGCTCACCGGAATGCTGGTGAGCTTTGAAGACACTCTATATTCTTTTCGATTATAATTTTGCTTTGAATCGTCGCTTGTTTTTACATACGTGCTGCAAAACACACGTTTGGGATTGAAATGTAGCGAAGTTAAACATCGTTAACTAATGAAAAAAAAAAACGGTAACTAAAGTAATTACATTTTTTCAATGTTAATCAAGGTACATACAATTCGGTTGGACCCAAATAACCAAAGTGTTTCGTGTTATTTTCCGGCGAAAAGACCAAACGCACGCGCGTTTTCCCGTAGGAATGCACAGGAGCACCGCAACAGTAGACTGGTTGCTGTCTGCTTCAATTTGCGTCATGGAAGTCGCATACACACTAGGACCAGTTGAACCTCTAGCGTATATTATAATAACTCTATGACTACACCCGAGCTCTGCGTTTCCGTCTTTTGTACTGGTCGTTTTGAACGTACGGAATTTCTCGGTGTCTTCCTAAGCAATAAATATATTCCCAGCATGTTAATTTTTTTCCAGCATTGTCATACCTCTGCGAGTATTTTGAATGGCTCAGCGGAAGAATCTCTTATTAAAAAGTAAACGCTCGATCATGCCGTAATTATTTGAAAGCTAATATATAAAGCCGCTTCAATGCGGTTCGAAGCCATTAGTTTGTTTCTTGTACGGCACGTCTTAGCCTGTATTTCTATTGTAGCTTTTGTTTTTCTATTTGGCTGCAATTGCCGTCTTGAATTAATCTGTGCGGAGTGGATATTCATTCAGCTAGAAGTGATGCTTCACGGGCAGAGACACCGCTTTTCGATCAACTTGAATGCAGTCAAAGCGGCGACTTGCGGCAGGTGTTAAGTGTACGGGGCTACGCCGTGGCGAGCCCGAAAACTTCTAGCGCTCATCCCAGCGCGCCACTTAAAGGGCAGTTCCTCGAGAAACAGTAGAATATTTAAACAGCAAAATAAAAGGTAGCTTTTTTTTTCTCTTTCTGATTTTACCTATTATTTTTTTATTGCTAAAATTCCACACTGTCAATATACGTATTTTCCGTCATAATTTTGTACTGCTCAGTCCTTTCCTCAGAGCGCAATCGCTCTCGGCGACGAGACAACTGACAGTCACATTGGACACTGTACGATAGGAGATTACTGTTCAAACCAGCGTTCCAACATGGCTATCCGCAAGTCGATCCATTGCACGAGCTAATCCCTCGAGTAATCAAACTTTTCAATGCAAAGCGGAATGGCAACTTGCGACACCCCGTTCCCTCCGATCACTGCCCGACCAGCGGCATCAATGCCCGACAGTTAACGTCATCTCATCTTGTTGTAACACCACTGACACGCGAACACACGGTCACATCGGCGATAATAACAGCCTTCTGTTCACAACCCACAACACTGCCATCACAATTTTGCTGCTATGTTGCTGACACGCAGAAATACAGAGCCACGTTGAACGCCGGTTGGCATTCGGCATCGGAAAACAGAACCGAACTCAGCAGGGAAGGCATCCAGACAGCAAGCAGCAAAACCTGCCTGTTTTGGACGCAGTTGTTGCGATTTCCATAACGTCGAAAACGTCGACGCAGTTCTGCCTGGTTCCGCTAATGTAGCTCTGCGTGGGCAAGAAGGATAGAAGAGTAGGAGATGGCATGACGCCTGCCGCGTAGCCAGCCGAGTGCAGCTGTAGCCTCCACCGTGGTAAGGAGAAACTAGCGCCACAAGGCGCTAGTGGCAGAAAGGCGAACGTACGCACGGTCGGAGACGAAAATGTGTCTTGAAAGACTGCCAGATGGCGCCACGACTGTCATTGGCGTGAGCCGCGCGCCTTCCTCGCTTCCTCCTTCCCCCCCCCCCTTTCCCCCCCCCTTTTTTTTTCTTGGTTTGTTTGGAAGACTGGTGTCGCGCCGGCCGCTGCGAGTGGCCAGCACGGCACCGGTCTAGCGGACGAGCCGCGCGCGATATACTTCACAACAGCTGCCCTTCGCGTGATATTACCAGCGCAACAGAACAGAAACAGCACGTTCATTGAAAATTATTTTTTATTGAACCCCATTCAAATGAGTTGCGGTATTTCAAACACGTATCTACAAACTCCGTTGGCAGTCCACCGCCCTCCAATGGGAACCAAGAACTGTAGTAGGCAGTAAACGCAGTAAAAGTTGTCAAATATGTAAAACGAAATTAATCACTTTAATGTACAAACTACGAGAAAATCACTTATCATCGAATTATTTCAATGGCTCTAGAAAGAACTCCCCCAAACAAATACTTTGAATACCCAAACGAACAAATCAAGACTGAAATAAAGCGAAAGGCTTCCAGGTGAGCTGCATATGAATACACGATAAATAAACTATAAGCAAACTCGCTAACAGGCAATGCAATTAAGAAATAAAGAAAACAACTATTGTTTTAGAGTGACTACATGCATCTCTGACTGTAGGCGCTTTTCGGTACTCTATCCGAAGGTATAAAGACGAAGCTGTCAAATTAACTGCTCTGACAGCAACTCACCTGAAGGAACAAGTCCTTGCAGCAATGGATTCGTAACAAGAACGGTAGGGCACGCGCTTTTCTACAGACGAATATTTCTACAGCTTGCAAACGCGGTAGCGCTGAAGTGCTCGCTGCACAAACAACGCTGGCGCAGCTTGCTCGTCGGCGGACTTGAACGTAGTTCAACTACTCTACTCAAACTACCGTAGTTTAACTACTTTTCCAAGTAACTTGGTAACTTTCAATTACAACTTTATTTTGGTAATTAGTAGCTTAATTTAACTACGTTTCTCATGTAACTTCTACTCAAATTACTAATTACTTTCGAATTTTAATCCTATCTTTTTCATCAGAAAAGTTTGAGTGCAGAAATAAACAAGACGCTGGCAGATTAAGTGCTATTCACGAACAAGGGGCCCCCTCAAATTCCGTTCCCACGCACTTACACTCGGCAGCCCTAGAAACTGCATCACAGGCGTCCTTGGGCCAAGGTGGCGACGAGCAGCCAAAACATAACACCGGCGCACGAACGTAGGCAGAGATGCTTAACAAGCCTTGGTCGGGTGTTGACCTAATCCGGTAATGAACGCAAGCGCCGCGCCTCCAGCTGCAACCGTGAAAGACGGGGACACTCCGAGGGTTGTTGTTGTTTTCATGTTGTGTGCCTTTAGTGAGTTCTGACTCAAGTGGTATGATCCACGGTAGGCGCCACTGGAATGACCTCGCAGCTGGGCGCCTGTTACCATGGTCGCCTGGTCGTCAGCGCATACTCCCTTGCAAAGCCGGACTCCCCCGCGCACAAACGCAGACACGGATAATACGTTCAGGGAGCACGTTCCCGCTTCCAGCTGCAACCATACGAGCGCCGAGGCTTGTTCACGTAATCCTTCGCTTCCTTCCGACCTTCCACGCCAGGGAGACCTCCTCTTTGTTGAAAACGTTTTACTTGTCAGGCGGGTCAGGATACTGTAGTCGCCGGCGAGGATTTTGAGTCACCCATGGGAGATCCTTTTGTTGGACCTAATGTCAACGGCGAAAAGCAATTTTTTTTTAGTTGCCTAGCTATAACACTGCAACGAGACGCGCAGTCGTTTAGATGATCTCATCATCGTGGCGCGAGACTCGATCCCTTGACGGTCAGGTGCACTCGCTTGGCGAAATCTCCGAACGTCGTGAGAATAAAGAGGAGCCAGTCATAACAATCTCAACTTTCCGAAGAAAAAAGGAGAAAAGAGGAGAGTTTGTTATAAAAGACCCTCTAGGCCGAGGCAAGCCTCACATGTTTCGTCACAGACACAAAAGATGCCGACACTCGCTTACCCGACCCTGCACAGCCTGCTTCTGAGATTGAACGCTGTCTTTGCATCCAGCGCCACGCTGGAACGTCTTTTTAGCTTGACCGAGGACGTCATTAGAAGGAAAAGAGAAAAAACTTTTGGATAACAACTTTGAAAGACAATTGCTTCGACGAGCGAATAAACTATTTTGGAACTCATTAAATGACTGCATTTATTTCCGGCTCGCAGGGTTTTTAACAAATCAAAACTTGTGTTCAATTTGCTGCCACAAAAACATAAAAAGTAACTTCGAAAGTAACTTCAAAGTAATTCGCTACTTTTTTACAGTAGTTAGTAGCTTGCTCAATTACTATTACAAATGCGTAATTTCTACTCTACTCCAACTACTTTTGGCGTCGATACAACTTAACTACCTTTTTTTAGTAATTTGTACATGTCTGCTCGTCGGCAAGCCGGGCAGGCTTCCAAAGTCCTGGCGATTTGCATAGGAAATCCAATTCGATGCTCTAATGGAAAGATCGAGTTTCAAACGCTGACAAAAAAAAAAAGTTTGATATAGAGGTTCACCTGTCGTCTGTTGGAAACCGGAAGAATGAGCACTCCGAGTTCTTTTGAAGAATTGTTAGACCACTTCGGCCGCGCTGTAGACTCCGTAATACACCGTCATGAGGCACTCAACACATTCGTCAGATTTTCTGTCAAATTAGAGACGTACGTCTCTAATTATTATAAGCGTGCAGCAGCGTTGCACCGTACTGCTAGTACTGCCGTAAAATCCGCACTTTCGATTTCAGCACACGCGCAACGGGTTGAAATCTTGGAGTGACGAGCGAGAGCAAACAAAACAAGAAATGACCGCATCTCTACGTGGTGAATGATGTTGATTGTGGCGAAGCTCTGGTGGTGCTGATGACATAGGCGTGCGCACAGGGGGGCAGGGGGGCGGCCGCCCCCTCTAATTCATCTAGGGGGGAGGGGGGGGGGGAGCGCAAAGTTGGCCCGACTCGACGCGCGGCGGCGCCGGCGGTATAGGCCTCCTGCGCTGAAGCTTTGAACAAACTGTAGCGCACTCATTTTGGGTAGTACAAGCTCACCTGATTGAGCATAGCCCTACTTAGGGCACCTTGGTCGAGCTTTTTCAATTCTATGTGGTGCTAAAGAGCGAAAAACACCTTTGGACGCCAGAAATCGGCCAAACTCAATGTTGGAAGAGAATCGAAAGTGCCAAATTCATGACACCACCTCTAGGGCACGCGTCTCTTATCTCTGCGTGCTGACGTCACAACACCTGTGTCGTGACGCTTTAATTTTTTTTTTTTTTCTTTTTGATGTCTACTTTGGAACGCGTGAAACGGCATCTCTTGGCTCACGCTCTCAGCATCTTAGCTTTGACGGCGTTCGAATTTTTGTTCTGTCTTTGTATTTTCATCGTGATCTCGCGCTCCGCACCAGAGCAGGCACGCTTCTGCATGCGTGACAGTTTGAGACGCTAAAATTTGTACTACCCAAAACAAGTCCTAACAAGTCTTATTCGCAGCACCCTCTGGGCAGCGCAGGAGGCCGACGCCAAAGTTCCCTCCCTCTAGTGCGCGCAACGAAAAAAACAACCATAAAAACACGCCGCGACGCAGTCAGCACTCTAAGAAAAAATGACTACCTTGGGTAGTCAAATGGCGCTTTGGAGGCTTTGATTACCCCAAAAGGCGAGTTACTAGCCTTTGGGCAATGTCACGACCCCAAACCGCTGTGGAATGACCGCCTTTCTGCAGGTGACGACAGGGGTGTGGTCACTTTCGAATTTGATATTCACGTGCAGGCAGTCGTAAATGATATTAGTAACTTGGATAACTACTGGAAGACTATAAATGATATGCTTCCTTAGCTTTCGTGATCTTTTAAGATCCGCCAAGATCACATCTGTTGTGCAATTCGCGTAACTTGGTGGAATAAACATTTTGTCAGCGCGAGCAGCAAACTGGTCTCGACAGCCGTGGACCGTGGTGGGGTATAGCTGTGGCATCATAACAACAAACGGCGTGGGTGTTTGCCGAACTGAGGTGAGGATATCTTTCTGCCCTATTTTATTGCAAAGAATATAAAAAAAAAGATTAGTTGTGTATCTGATCGTGTTGAACCATTGAACAATGGGACCGAGGATAGGCAGGGTAAACATGCTCAGAGGTATGTGACTGAGTCGCCCGTACTGTTTTCATCAATCTCGGACTGGTTGAATTCCTGAGCTGCACCCGTCATGGTTGTGATCTTCTGGCTGTACGTACGTAGTGCGCGAACTTTCCAATTCAGTAGCAGGTTGAGATTCAGTGGCAGCGTAGTAATTGGCTTTTACTAGATTGTTGTGTCGTCACGAGCGCTATTTGTGCTTTTACAAGCGCCAGCGCGAGCCCTAACTTGCGCTTCTTTCACCGTTTGCGTTCTTCTGGTTTGATGTTTTGCTCTATGATTTATTAAACCTAAATCTAAAGGTCAATCGCCTCTGCCTCGTCACCCATCAGGACACCCCATAGCGCTGCCGCTCTACCGGTCCTTCCTGGATATCTCCTGCTGCCAAGTAGCAGCCGGATCGTCGAATCTCCATCATCGTCGCCTCTCCACCAGAGGATCACTACATTTTGGTGCGTCAGCTGCCACTATATTTCGGCGCGTCAGCTACCGCTATATATTTTGGTGCGTTGGCCGAGCCTGTCGGCCCGTCCCGTTTTTTCGACTGTTTAACTCTTTTCTGGGCACAAAAAGAGCTCCCGCGGTTTTTCACAACGTTCTTGCGCACGTACTCGTTCACTTTTTTTGTTTTTATTTAAGGGCAGTATATAAGCTTCCGAGGTTCTTTGCAGTGTTCCAACACTTGTGTTCCTTCAGTTCTTTTAGGACAGTAAATAAGCCCCTGATGTTCTTCACAGTGTTCCAACGCCCGTGATTGTTCAGTTTACCAGTCTGCCTTGCAAGACGGGGCCTTTCAAACCTTCTGATCTTTTCCCCTTGGCCGGTCGCTCTGCTGTACCCGGTTTTGGACTTTACGAAATTTCATTGCATTAAGACATGCTGCCCTATACTCCGTTCACCCTTAAGCTGAGACAGAGCTATATATGTAGAAAGTTTGCCCATTTGTTGGGAAGTATAGGAGACAAATGAGGAAGTGCCATTGGCCGAAAGCAGGCTGGGCGTGTTCCAGGGCGTCTTCCCAAATTCGAATGTGGCCAATCAGAAGTTGGAAATAATACCCTGGCGGTGGTTGCGAGAAACAAAATTCATAAGTGCGTCGGAGTAACTCTCGGTGACTGAAAATGTGGTGCATGTGATGTTTCGATCACGGTCATCCGAAATTATGGTGAGAGAGTGCGACTGGCGGAACGATCGACATAATCCGTGCGCCGAAGGCCGGGAATCTACCGTCTGAGCGGTCACACTCTCCCCGAGCAAAACAGAGTTGAGCGGCACATTTGTTTCTTACATCTTTCTGCATGATCATGATTGTAACATCCTGTGCACCCTATTTTAAACCATGAAGGGTCACTACACTTCACACTTACGTGCTTATTAAAACCATACACCAACATATACCTATGATTAAAACGGTTTTTCGCTACTACCGCTAGGGATTCTTTTAGGCTTCTGGTTGGCCAAGAGAGAATGTGAAGCCCACTTTCTGCTTCTGGTGCATGCCCAGGCTCTGCCTGCGCCTAGCACTGACCAAACACTCTCTAAACACGGCTCTGAGCTGAGGCTGCAGTGGGAACTGCTTGCCCGCCGAACTAATCAGCCGCCTCCCTTTCATCACCTGACCCAGTCCTCGGTCTGTGGATACGAGCGGGAGCGTGATCACGTGGCGAAAGAGGGATGTATGACTGGTGCATTGAAGACGTAGCTTTCACCACAGTTTCAGCTTAGGGATGAATGGAATATAGTCAGCGCGCAGGATGGCCACCCAGCTCCGGCCTCCCAAGAAGTTGGTGTTTACAATACGGCCGCTGTCTTCATTGGCCTCTTCGCTCGAAACCGTATGCTGAAGAACGAGCGTGCACCAGCATGCGACTCGGAGCTTTATCGATGGCTGCCCCTACGCGGACGAGCTAGCATCTCCTCCATTCTAGACGGGCGCTTTCTGTGAATCGCAGTGCTGTGAAATTAATTGTTTCTCTTTCGATTTTTCTTCTAAGAAAACATTTTTATCATAAATGCTTGTGACCACAACAGCCGCCATTAAGTCAACATTTTTCTCTGATTGCGACTATCTCAATTATGACAAACTTTCCTCGGATATGAAGTTTTTCTAATATCATTTCTCATTGATCACCTGTGTGTATTAGAAGATAAGTGTTGTGTTCTGGCATTTTTATTATTGTAGTCTTCCTATAGCTACTGTTAAAAAAATATTAAGAATAGGAGAGCAGTAGTTTTTCGTTCTGCTTTAATGGGGTACGGAAGCAACATTTTAGCGCCTACTTTGTGTAGACATGGTCTGCTTCATGACAGCAGCTCACAAACAGCAGTCTTTCGTCTATAAATGCAAAAAAAGCAATTTTAAAACAAATAAAAAAATGTCCTAATACCACCTGGTAGTTGAGGTCTGAGCTTTGTTGGAATGTCTCACGTCACGGGCCCATCAGGAGCTACACCACGGTGTGGCGTGTTCGATGGAGGAGTGCGGGAGCGAGCGACGCTTGGCGCACGTCTCAGGTCTAGTACACCGTACCTCGGGCATTCCGACTTGTCAGAATTGTAACGCGCTGACGATAAAGCTGGCGCCACCTAGTGACGGCGATCGTAATTACTATACCCTTGGCCTCGTAAGGGTTCATGCCGTTGCGAGCGTGACGTCACGGGTAAATATCCCGAGATTTGCGTGCCGACTCGATGGCTTTTCTTGAAGCGCTCGCCAGAATCTGTCGGTTGGAACAAAAAATATAGCCATCTGCTAAAAATAAAAGCGTGCCATTATCATTTACGGATATCGCGGATCATATTTTACTTATTTCGAAGTGTCCTGGAAATATTCCAAGTTTTGATTCAGTACCCCCCTAATGTCTTTCTTGGAGTTTTGTTTAAAAAAAATTAAGGAAAGGAGAATCTAATAATTGGCTTTTACTAGCTTGTTACATCGTCACAGACACTATTTGCACTATTATGAGTGCAAGTTCGAGTCCGAGCTTGCACCTCTTTGCCATTCTTGTTCTTCAGTTCTGATGTTCTGCTCTATAATTAATTAAATCTAAACCTAAAAGTCAATCACCTCTGCTTTGTCGTTGGCAGGGTTCGCGCTGACTGTAAACCCCGCCACTACTCGTCTCCCATCAGGGTACCCCATCACCTGGCCGCTCTACCAGCGCTTTTTGGATGTCTCCTGCTGCCAAGGAACAGCCTGATGATTGAACCACTGAACCTCCAACCTTGTTGCCTCTCCGTCAAAAAACTACTACAGGTAGGCTGGCCCACTTGCGGGGAAGCTGTGTCCAGAGCTGATCTGCCTGGTGTTGGTGCTGTCCTCTTGAGGTGCCTACTGTTGTCATTTGTATACCATCAAGTGAGCAGACAATTTCAGGAATCCACCATAGGCCTAAACTGCGCGCCCACGCAGTCTATCCCACACCAAAAGGATGGTTGCCTCCCATGTGCGGGGACGAGTCCAAATGCATATAGACAAAAATCAATCGGGGATCTGATGTGGTAGCCAAATAACAGTCAAGAAGAATACTTCCTATCTTTTGCTGAGGTTCTGCAGCAGTGGAACTTCAACAACAGCGGGGAAGTGCTTGCAAGCCTGGCTCCAAGACTGTGAGGTTGAACCTCATAAATTCCCCCTTGTCTCCACATATTGCATGCTCGGATAACCCGATGAACTGCGGGTGATACAAAGGGGTGGTGGGGTGATGCACATGACTTGTAAAAACTGTTTGAAAACAGTACTATTAATCTGGGTTTGTTGTCGACAAACACAAGTGTCCTTGGCTGTCCAAATCGATCAAAGATGTCGCACTGGGCTTCCACTGTGGTATCGGCCGATGCTTCTATCTGCTTTGTGTCGATCAGTATCACGTAACTCTCCAGCTGTACGGCATAATATAAGCCATGTTCAGCGTTGCTTGGTATCCAATCAGCTGACCCGAACCTGCACCAGGGGCATTTAACAGGACTGGGCACATGTTTCGCACCTTCTTACATGGTCTTAAACGTCTTTGTCAACACCAGGGTACTAGAAGATGGTTTGTGCCAAGCTCTTCATGACTGACCTGCCTGGGGCCCTATGTCGCGCTTTGTGGACTCCCACGGCGGCTAGGAACAAGGAAGTGACGTCAACAACGCAGCAAGCACAGATTAAGTGTTGATTGGTGAAAGTCGCTGATGACGAATTTCCGCAGAAGAAAACAAAGCTCACTTTTTCTTTGTTTTCTTCTGCGGAAATTCGTCATCAGCAACTCTCACCAATCAACATCCAATCTGCGTTTGCTGCCTGTTTGACGTAACTTCCTTCTCCAGTCACCGTGGGAGTCCAAAAAGCGCAACATAGGGCCCCAGGATAGGCGTCATGGAGCATATCCTCCTGCATACTGATAATGTCTGCTCAATTGCCAGTTGCCAGCTATCACTACAAGGGTGTGTCGCCTTCCTATACAAGGCAGAAAATGTGAATGAAAATAAGCCTCTCATGCGTTCTTGTATTCTTGGTGCTGTTTTTGGCAGTTGTCGTGGTACCTGTGGGCAAGAACTTGCCGGGGCTGTCATTTCACGAGACCCCAAGCAACACTCGGGATCATGGAAAGTGACTAAAGCTTATTTTGAGGGAAGACTGCGTCCCAAATTCGACCTCCTCTATACTCAATAGTGTGTGGTAGGCACCTTTTTGTGACGTACATGAAGGAAGGCTTGTCTGGTCCTCCTTCGTGGATTCTGCTGAGGTTCCACTCAAAGCCCAGCTTGGCTCAGGCCTCTCTGGTGTCAAAGCTGGATGAGCCCATGTACCCTTCCAGGTCCTGTTTTGGTGCTGCTTGACTGGCTGTTACTGTTTACCTACGCACATCTTTCTCGCACTGCTGAGGTATATAGTGACGGGCGCCTGACAACAGGCACAGTGCGTCATTACGAAACGTGAGCCCTGGCACAGCTAACACCTTCCACAGTGCTTATGCGACTTCGTAGCGGTTGTTACCCCAGAGGACCCTGGCTGTTGCAATTCCTCTTCACCTTCTGAACTTTAAAACAAAACCAATTATGCAGCAAAACCAAAGCATGCACTACCTTTCAGCATTTTAGCACCGCTTCTCGGCATCATTGTCGTTGTTGCAATGCTTTGTTTGTTTGTAATTGAGATAGTGATATCACAACACCTTCCTTGTCACTCATGGTGCTTGCAGTAGCTTCGCAGAACACGAAAACATTCAAACTGCATACACCTGACACTGCAGTGAAATGACCAAAATATGCGGTTGCAATTTCTGCTTGCATCGGCCAGCTCCCCACAATGCGACATCGGGAGGTGCCATGTCACAGTGTCATAGGACGCCAGCTACGATTGATGTGGAAACCATCATACAATGCCTGTCTTTGTCGTATACGTGTTTCAAATATACTTTGCGAACTGATGCAATGAAAAGAGTTTTTGTTGAAGGCTACTGAGTTGGCAGGTTACAACCGCCTGAGCATTCAGCTTATTGGTGATTTCACTTGGCTACTCGTTTCAGTGGAATGTGTAATCTTGATTCTGTTTGTCCATAATCTATTTATTGGCTGGTTTGTTCGAAAGTAACTCAGTCGGTCTATCTAAGGAAGCCTCAAGAAAAAGCTTTCCTAAGGCAGCACTACCCTTGACAATTTTTTTGTGTTGAGACCAAGATAAGGCCACCTGATTGTATGTTGAGCAAGCCAGCACACTGCAGAGGAGGAATGACCCAGATTTAGCATGAAGTTATAGGTGTCACATGAGCACATTCCATTTGTAGCTGAAAAAGAGGTGTCACTTAATTAGAAAGACAAGTGAAAGAAAAGCATTCTTAGGTATTTCGGTTAAGAAAGCTGTGCATACTTTAGCTCAGCTTTCAGTATTTTGGGTACATTTTGCTTTGTAGCTTTGAGTTTATCTATGATAACTATTAGTTCACTTGGAGCATGGAAAATACATTGGTTTTGACAGACAACCGCACTTGGGCATCTATCATATGTCTGAGCTCAGCCTTCATTTTTTTTCAGCTGAAGTGTATCTCTCGCTTGGCTTGATCAGTATCTACTTCATGTACTGAATGCCTTTTTACAGGGTTGCGTTGCCACAGGAGACTTGTGCGCTTGTGGGTGTTTGGTGAGTGGTGTCACCAATCACCATGAGCCCCGAGCCCTGCATGGGTTCAGACCCCCTACAAGCCTAGCTGTGCTAGGTGTCCCCGTGTCTGATGAAACTCGGGTCTTGGCAGTTGAGCCAAGCCCGGGCTAGGTTTCCTTCAAAGGCTACCCAGGTTAAGCAACACACCACCCCAGCCCACGCCCTGCACAAACAGGTGTCCTGCGTTGGCTCGCCTAGGACGATTCGGTCAGTCGCTTTGCTTCACCACTCCTTTCCTCTGACGTTCTTCTCCATCCCTGTTTTCAACCTCTCACCTTTCTGATGTAACAGAATTCTTTGAATGTGAAGAGGAATTATATAGCCCATGGGTGTTGAAAACCACCAAGGTGTGACATAATGACACCAGATACTTTACTATGAAAATATCTCACCCCATGAGAATCCAATGGCCGGACACAAAGAGGCTTTGCATGGTTGGAACGACTGGATGTGCAGCAGCCTCAGGGTTTTTGCCTTTGAATAGACCAATCTCACCAGCCAGTTTCATTAAGCCGCCGCTGCCACAATGCATCAAAGAAACTTAATCTGCATGTGGGAGAACCCCGCTGGAGCTTTGCACGTGACGAGACGACACGAGCCGTCTTGTGCACTGCCTCCTGTGAACTAAAGTTATGGCGGCATCACGCATGCGTGGAACGCTTAGTGAGATCTGCCTATTGGGACAGTTGATGGCAACAATAGATGACTGTTCCCGTCTATGGTTGTGGACACCTCGAGCACTAGTCGAGACAGCTGCCTCTGCTGTCTCGGCAAACCCGGTATCTCGGCGTGCCCATGGCAGCCCTCTCCTTTGGTGCGGCATGACTGCTGTACAGTGTGGACGGTGTGATTCTCATGCATTCTCTCAGATGCGTGGTGTCTACACCGTTAGGAGAGCAACATTTGGCAGTGTGGGTGCGCTGGCGTAAATGAATGGAGACAAATGTATTTTTCCTGGTAAAGTATTTGGTGACACTATCAACTGGCATGCTTGCAGCCAGGCTAGCAATGGCCGTGGTAAGGTGGCTCGCATCCCAAATGTCCCAAGATGTCTCTGTCACATTTTAATGACTGCATTAGATGTGCTGGCAAGAATGGGACATTCACAATAAAAATATAGCAATTCACTCAAGATAGATATTAAACATATTTTTTAATGAACCTGTATATGCTTGTAGTTTAATTTCATTATCACTGCAGGGTCAGAAGGTTAATTGACAACAAAATTTGTTTCCTTAATTTTTTTCTAGTTTTGTAATTTATGGCTCTAGGTGCATCAGCAAAAGGCATAGGCATAGTTGCAAGTGATCACTCCGAAAGTTTGGGTCTATACAGCATGAACTAATTGTATTTTTGGATAGTGATCATACCAGAAATAGCACGTTGCTATTTCAGCGGTTGCTGCTCGTGTACTCAGGAGACTGGAATTGCAGCTAATGCTACTTCAAGATGTAACGAGATTTCAGCTGCTCGTCAGACCATGGCCAGGCGGTGGAATGGATCCTCAATCCTTTGGGGGGCGTGCTTGTTGGTTTAGATCATGAAACTTCCAGAATTCTGTTCGCCTTGCAACGTCAAAATGTTGAAAAAGATTTTTCGTGTGAAGCCAGCCTAAAACAAATCTCTTTGCTACATTGTTACAGGTTTGTCACCCTGTTTTTTTGTTTTGTTTTTTTATAGTGATTTAGAACTGTTGTGGGAAACACCAGTGCCCACCGCCGAGCACAGCACCTCATGTGGCAAGCACCAGCAAAAAGATGCGAAAGAGGGTTAGCACATAAGGCCCACCATGTAATAGATGCCACCAGCCCGACAACCCACAGGACCACGTATTGTATGCAATGAATCAGTTGTCGTCGTTAACCTGTCTCGACCACGACATGCCGGCAGCGGTGGGATCCAGTGTTGCCCATGAGAAGAACAAAGGCTATATCAAAATCATAGGAGACGAGTGAACATTGCAGTATGCGCTTCTGCTATTTGTATTGCAGCCAACAACAGCTTGTCAGCTACCCTCGAATAGACCCTTTTCAAAAGTGTGCACCAGCTATACTATGTTCACCCTGCTGAACCAATCAGCCGCCTCCCTCTTATCACCCAGTGATGTGATTGCTGCGCCAATTGTGCCAAACTGTGCCTAAGTGCTTATTCTGCTACACTTGCTGCATTTGATCAAAATGTGAGGAATTTGCTCCAACATTGCACCAGAACTTAAGTTCAATTAAATAATACTGAAAATATAACAGCTGCAGGCCTCGCTGCCGGGGCGAATCGTTAGTGCAGGCTCGTGCGGGTTTTCAGGACTTTCGATATTCGTCTCAAATAACATACTATTCGATTTGATTTCGCTCCAAGCACTGACAGTGCTCAGAAGTTTCACAACAAGTCTCGTGTTCGTGGTCTGTTCTGGTGGGTTAGTTAGCTTTGTTGAGTGCGCTTCTCACCGCGTGGTGTAATGCAGTGAAGCAACAATTGCAAATTAGGCGTCGCTATGTTGCGTGTCTTGCTTCGCCGCAGCACACCCGCGTACTAAGGGGAAAGGTACTCCTCCAGAGCGAGACGGGGTGCAAGAAGGTATATATGGACTCTTGTAAGTTTATTTTTGATGTTTTTTTTTTGTCTGAATTAAGAGTTGCAGTTTTGTTACAACCCCCCTTAGATCTTGAAGGACACATAAATCTAGGTGCTCAAAATGATTGTATTTTAACATTTTTTCAGTGGGATTTCGTACCTTAAATAATCATCCGCAGCAGTTTGCTCTGTTCTTCATCAGTCGTTGTCTTGTTGCCGTGTCTGGTGCTTCCACAAGCAACTAAACAGCTGGTGTTTGTTCTCCTAATATTTGCCATCTCTCCTCACATTTGCAGTGATATAAATGAAAATGAAGTGTGCGGTTGTGCTCCAAGAGCTCTTTTTGCTTCTCCAAAATGAACTTTTGGCTGCTCAAACAGCTGCTCCAAAATGGCTATGACCAATCACATCACTGCTCTTATCACTTGACCCAACTCTTTGCGCGTGGGTATGGCCGGGAGCGTGATGATGTGGCAAAAGAGAGGCGTATGACTAATCTAACGAGGACGTAGCTTCCACCACAGTCTCAGCTTAGAGGTGAATGGAGTATGGTAGCTGCAGCACCAATTATCGAAGTCTGCCATTATTTGCGCACACACTGTGGCTGATGTTGCTTGATGTTACAGAGAAAATTGTCTCATCTCAATTAACCTTATGCGAAATTGCTTGAGTCTGACAACACTGAGAGCGTCACTGTTTTAATGTTAGCAACGTTACTAAAACACTCAGTTGGGAAACTCCCATAGTGACAGCCCTAAAAATATGGCCCCAATCTGTCTCCGAGCATCGAGCTAATGACGAACACAACGCCACCATTTCTCCCGCAGCGGCCACTCGAGAAACTGCACGTGACTTCTATTTTTGGACAGGGGTGAACCCCCGTCTCCCAGGCGGACGCGCCGCGTCGAACTACTGGAGTTAAAATGCACCTAGGTCGGGACACGCTACCTGAAAGGCCCGCTGAGGCATGGTTTTATAAAAACAATATTAATTGTTCCGCAAAACCTTGCGAACTAAAGATGATAAAAACATCACGCGCCCATCATTTGGTACTAAACTCCAATAAATTTAATACAAAAAGAGTCTTTTCCGTTTGTTTTTACTTAAAAACAGGCTTTCAAAAAGCTCAAGGTGATTACAGTACAGACAAACGAAAAAGAGTGGCGCTGTTGTCGCATTTAGCTCGGTCTCGGTGGACGCCAGCGGCCCAGGTTTCGACGGCGAGTTTCCCAACTGAGTGTTTTAGTAACGTTGATGTTAGCAAGCGTTGTCGGTACTGAAGCACGGTGGAGGGCAGTGTGTGATGGCGCGGCGGATGTGTTTTCCGCCTTCTGACCATGGAACGGGGACGAACAGTTTAAACAACCCACCGCAACTGTCTGATAAAACTTTCGGAGGCCTGTGCACACGCTGGCGACAACCCGCAGTGTGCAAGCTTGTACAGCAAAGGCGAAGGACTTGCTCCGCTGCTTCGACGAGGTTGTTGCCAGCGTGCGCAGGCCTCCTAGAGCTTCATCAGACAGTTGCGGTAGGTTGTTTAAACTGTTTGTCCACATTTCATGGTCAGGAGGCGGAAAACAGCTGCTGCGCAATCATACACTGCCCGTACGGTTCTTTCTGATGCCTCCACCGTGCTTTGGTACCGACGGCGCTTGCCAACATTAAAATGGCGACGCTCTCAGTGTTGTCAGATCACCAAACAATTTTTCATAAGGTCTATTGAGCCTCTTTGACTAGTTGCCATCTTTTTTTTTTTTTTTTAAACATGGCATATATCGAAAGCTTTTGGTGCAGTGATTCGTTCCAGGTTGGATGCAAAAGTAACTGGAATGAATTTCTGAAAGGCGGGCTGTTTGTAGTACCAGCTTCCGCCGCTAGCAGCGCTTTGCAGCACCCCTTCCGAGCGAGTTTGCCGACTGGCATTGTCTGCTGCAAATATTTTTTCCAAGCACTTCAAAATCTTTTTTTTTTCAATGTCTGATATGAAAGAACGACATGGGGCTGTGAATTATTGCTTTAGGTAAAACTGTGCCCGAAACTCTTGTAATGCTTCAGAGAGCTTACAAAGAAGACGCTAATAAGAAATTGCAAGTGGTTTTCTCGCTTTAAGACTGGTGATTTTTTTATCAATGAGCAACCTCGTTCTGGGCGACCTTTAACCTCCTCAACTGAAGAAGAACACAAAAAATATTTGGGCATTGATCACTCAGTTTGTTCCTCTTGGTGAATCTGTTAGCCATCTGTTTTACCGGGGAATTTTGCGACACTTGCGAAACTCAGTAAGGCAGAAATGCCCCGATATGAGGGAAAGGGGGAATGATAGTTTTATCACAACAATGCCTCAGCAGACACTGTCCTGGCATGACACCGCTTCTCAACCTCCCATATTCTCAGGACCTCGTCCCGTGTGACATTTTTCTGTTCACCCGTATGAAAAGTCTTGAAAGGAAATCATTTTATGGATGTGGAAGGTCCTTCAGGTCAGACATTGCAAAAAACAAGGAATGATTTTGAAGCGCTTGGGGAAAAAATTCACAACATGCCGCTAGATCCTTAGCAGACGACGCCAGTCGGCAAACTAACTTGGGAAGGGTGCTGCAAGAGGTGGATGCTGGTACTACGAATGCCCGGCCTCCTGAAATTCATTCCGGTTATTTTTGGGTACCCACTCATACTTTCTTTTATTGTTGAAACTTTGGTTCTATGGCCCAGTATTTTGCTTGGTGTAAATCATATCCCTTCTTGTGTTATACATATTTTCAGGTATTTTTTTTTAGAATGGTGAAGTGGCTGTGATGTTGCATATTTCGATGACTTAATATGTTTGTAATGCATTCATAACATTGTTTTTGGTTAAACGCTCCCTGTTTCCATGTAAGTTTTCTGGTTTGTTTCATATTCAAAGGGTTGTTTCTGGCTTTTGAAAGTATCATTACTATAACTATTATAGTTCGATAGTCCGGTGCTGGAAAAAGACTCCTTTTCGGATTTCCATTTCCACAATGTGTCAAAAGTACCTACAAGGTTGTTTTAGGAGTTTTATTTATTTTTTAAAGGAAAATATTTTCAATATAAAATTGTATAATCAGGTTTGGAAAATAAAAGAATACAAACAATTTCCACCTGAGCACTTTGTCTTCATTATAGCCACTTTATATATATATACACGGTATAGACGATTGCAAGCTGGGCGACTGGCCGCCGCCATGTCTCTGCTCGAGCAGGCACGCCCGTGCGATTACGAGCTTGCGAAAGCTACGTTCACCCGCGTGTTGCACGCGCTTGCACGCACGGGGCACCACTTGTGGCGCCATGCTTGCAATTGTCTATAGTTTTGGTTGTAATGCCCTAATGTTTTGAGCTTAATACACTGTTTATATCAAGTGTCCCCATACTTGAAAAGTGCCAACCTTTTGTTGTCAACAGAAAACTGAAAGATTTAAAATAATTTGATATCGGTCTACATGTTCCCCAAAAGCAGCAAAAAAAAAAAAGAAGAAGAAACCTTGGCTATGCTAGTTGTTTTTGTTTCTGTTACAGGTACCCCAATCTTTTTTTTTTTTTTCACATGAGTATAACTTAGGGGATTCTAAAGTGGAGCGAGTAGAGCGACTCATCGGTCACACGATCAACACGGGAAAGCGTGCCGCCAGCGCTTGCCGGCTACAATTGTCACCTATTCTCAAGCACTAAATTTAAGTGCTTGAGAAATTTAAGCCCAAACATATTTCTAGGCAAATTAAAATTGTAGAAACTTGTGTGCCTTTATTTATGGCTAAGGTAAGTACATTCATACAAAAAGAACAATGAAATTTTAAACCAGTAAAAAATTATTGAACGTATCAAATATGATACACTGGGCTTTTCTGCTACGTCCTTGCTAGCTGCAGTCTCGTGGCTTGTGGTATTCAAAGAAACAGTTGCGTCGCTTGCTCAGACTCGGAGCTACATTGCATTTCGCGCACACAACTGTGCTAAATGTGTTCACGCTGGGCACACAGTTCCTGCATCGAAGTCGGTTGCTCGCCATAGTTGGAAGATGCCCAACCCCGTCTTTTCGAACGTCATCTTGGGGATGACTTGGCGTGAACTTCCTCTTCTTCATCGGAGGCAAAGGCAGACTGACCGGCCGACCTCTTGGCGCATTTCCAGTAGAGATTGGGCTTTCTGATAAACTGGCAATGAAGGTTCTCAGCTTGAGTGGCCGCTCCTTTAGCTGATGGCTTTGGCGCCTGTGAATATTCCACACATTCACGACACAGATGAAGATAGCATGATATATGAGGTACGTGTACCAGCGCCTCGACCGAATGGTATATTTGTACAGCGACACTTAATAATTATGCTGGTCGATCCCCCCCCCCCCCCCCCGAAAACTGCTGTACATACCAACAATTGCCGGGCGTGTGATGTCAATGTGGAGTTAGGTCTTCCGGTCATACCGTTTGACTTGCTGAGTTGACTCAACAGAGACGAAGTTTGACACTAGGGTGACAGCTTTTCTGTCAAACCAGCGAACTACCACAATTCCTTTGTCATTGTCATTGTCAACTCTGTAATCATGTGAGCCTTGGCCAACTTTTCTCAGAGTCTTCTCATCCTGGAGTTTGCAGTCTCTCAGCCGATTTTGCCTCGGAGTTCCAACGTACTGTGTTCCTCTCGTTAGCCCTTCAACAAGGTTCAAAGAGCTAAAAAAATTGTCAGCTGCAACCTTGAAGTCTTCATTTGAACGTATTTCAGAGCAGATGCTCAGGACAGTATCACCCCAAGTCCAAAAATGGAGTTTTCTTTGGAGTGGCCTTGGTATACCTCGAACTGGTAAAAAACACCGGTTGTGCCTGCCCGTCCCCAAAACGTGAAACCCCACGGCGTCGGTTTGTTTGGGATGTACTGTTTCAGCGAGCTGCTTCCTGTAAATAACACCATTATCTCATCCACCGCATTGAACTCATCTTGTTCAATGCTCTAGAGGTTGTGCTGCAATTATAAAATCCAAGGACGAATCTTCCACAACTTGTCCTCCTTCGCTTCTTTTGGTGGTTTCCATGTTGTTTACAACATGCATGCATTGAATCAGCTTCAAGAAACGATTTCTCGACCTCTTGTCAGCGATAGGAGAATACCTTGTCCCATTCTCGCAGTAGCACTTGACGTTCGGCATTTTGTAAAACCCATTTTCAGGTATATTCTAATATACTGCTCCAGCTCTTGGAGAGTTGTGTCACGGAGCTGCCGTATTTCTGCGTACTGTACACATTTGTTTGCTCCACTAGCATAGTGAGCATATCAGTACTTAGAAACTGGCGGAAAAGGAACAATGGGGGGAATCTATGGCATCCGGCTCAAAGAATACTTTGGAAAATTCAGCATCACTGTTTTGGAGCAATTCCTTTCGCCATTTGTTGTATGGACGAGAAGACGAAGCTACAGATGATCCGAAGGAATTTTCTACGGTTTCTTCATCATCACTTGTCTCAGAGGGCTCAGCCGCGGCGGGGGGACTAATTTTTGTCACTTTCCGACAGATCACTAAAATCGCTGACATCTTCGCCGGCGACGATGTTGTTCAATATGTTCCTAACTTAGGAACCTAAAATTTAAAAAAAAAACGGTTAAAACGTGTACCACTCAAAGCTTTACCAAGAAAACGTATCAGAATTGGTACAAAAATTGTGCCATCAATTACGACCCACTGTATCGAAAATGATACGCAGAAATTTGAAGCAATGTTACTAAGCGGACGGGACTCAAAAACAACAGCGAACGGAATAAAGTGGCTGCGCAACACTTTCTGAGCAAAAAAAAAAAGAAAAAAAGTGCCGAATATTGGACGGCTTAATGTTTTTCGAGTAAAATGACGCCGACGGTATGCCTTCGAGCTTCGAGCGAGCTGCTGCGTGCGGCCATCTTGCTCTAGCTGCCAGCGGCAGCCTGGCGGGGCCTTGCTGAACTACCCAGATCGGAAAACTATGTCAGCGTATCAAAACCGATACTGCAGGCTTTGGTTTTAGCCATAGAGTTATTACAATAATAACTCTATGGTTTCAGCTTCACGCAATTTATTGTCACTTTTTGAGTTATCAAACTCCACGTGGCAAACATGATACGCTGGGCTCTGTGGGGTATTTAACAACACAAGATTAAGAATTATGTTACCTTTAGCCGATTACTGACTAGGAATGCAGATATTATTGTAACCTTTGCTGCTATTACACGCGCGGAACGAGCATGGGGCAACATGGCATTAGTAAGCTTATCACTACGTGGATCTGAAACCGAAACTGATCGGGAGCATGCCATGTGGTGTTACTTTAGCCGATTACTTTCATATCATGTTGCCTTTCAAAGTGTTAGATTAAGAGAGGCGTCTAGCCGGCCAATCTAAAATTCTCAGAACAACTGTATACTGATAATACTTGCAGATACTTTTTGTATTCATCAACTAAACAGCGGCAGTCACTTGCCTAATCCTTGTCAGAACCGTGTAGGTCAGAGTAGAGAGTCGCGGTGGTGTTGTGTTGCAGTTGCTTGTGCCTTGTTGTACTGTTCATATGTATGTGCTCGTAACAGTGTCGGTATCGTGGTTGGTGTGTGTTGGCGCATGAGTTGTCATAGGTGCAGTACGTACGTAGTTCAAGAGCCTCAGGAGAGTTAGTGAATGAGCATTTTTTTAGTGCATCTTGCGGTTACTACTACACCTCCTAGGTGGCGCAAGCTGCCGCCTGATTCAATAAGCTAAGTGTTGTGAAGTCCTGTAGCTATTGATTACAAACAGCTGGCTACGGTCCAGCCGTCCAGGCTCTGCGGTCCACTGGGCTCCCTACGTGCCTCTCAGATTGAAAACAATCGTAATAATTGTTTCACTCGTCCACCTAAATTATTGTTCTGTGTCGAAGAGCTGCGAAGTGCAGGCAGCAATGGATAACCACGTCGGTTGAGGTAGGCCCAAACAAGAAGAGACAGGGAAAAAAAAAGAAAGAAAGCGGGGCGTTGGTGCGGGTTGATCGCCTCCCGTCTTGTCGACGAGGGTGCCCAGCGATTCATCGCCGCAAACGACAAGCATGCGTTGTCTTCAATAAAGTCAGCATACCCATTCCGATTTCTTTTTTGAGCTTTCTCCGCCGGCGGTAAAAATACAGCCAATCTAGCGAGATGCCGTCGGGTGAAATCGCGACGATTCCGGCAAGCACGCTGCCGTCCTCCCCGCTAATAGGTAGGGTACCGGTGTCTAAGGACGGATGTTTAGAGTGTCTGGTGGCGCCTGGAAGACGTCGAATAGGCGTATGCGCCCTATTCTCTAACTCGGCCGAAAAGCCGTGCAGTTCGCTAGACCTTACCGCGGAATCCGAGCCTCGCTAACCGTCCGCCATGTTGCTTTTGGGGGTAGTCAAATTTCACGGGTGTAGGCCCGTTTGTCATGTGCGCATTCGTCATAGGCCAACTGGTAATAGGCCCGTTCGTCACAGCGGAACATTCGTCGTAGGGGAATTTGTCACTGGGAAAGTTTGTCACTGTGCGCACCGGATATTCGAATTTGCCCTACTGATATTTATATTTCATTTTTATTGAAGAGAGGGAACATCCAAACAAGTCACCGTTGTACTTAGAAAACAACAGGTTTATTGAGCGAAATAAACACAAATTAAGAAAGCGATATTCCGAGCTACCACCCTCAAGGTATCAAGACGATTGCGACCATCGTAGCGGCTCACAATGATCTGAAGACGCTGGTTGCACTCGGCGTGCTTCTTGGACACCCTCGAATATGTCGTGCCGGCCTCTGCTTGAACCAGCTTCATCTCTGTCAAAAACTGCTTTCTCTTTATGATTATAGTGCAATTAAATGCAAAGATGCAAGCGAGCTGGACAAGAATGACGAAAATAATCCCTGGAGAAGGGGAACAAGAGGGGCAAAGGACAAACACAAATCTCCAAACACAGCTAGGCGACTGGTGCGCGACCGAAAAGATCCGCCTGGTCCGGGTATCGAACCCGGGACCTCTCCATTACAGGTGGAGCGCTCTACCAAAAGCTCTTTATGCAGCCCAGGAACGCCCAGATATTGAGAGAACTGCATTTCCGCGTTGCTCTGGCATAAAAAATAACAAAAACACTCGTAAAGAAAGCTTTTTGAGTGAGTACCTTGCTGAAAGTTTGAGCCCCAAATGCAAAAATGTGCTACATAAAACATAAAAGTTCTCAAAGGATTAGGTCAGTTCCCCGGTGCCACGCTTTGATGCTGGTGTCCGTCCTTGGCATTTCTGCTAGTGTTGATTCTGTGACTGACCAAACCAAAGAAGGGAAGATGGCCGACGACAAGCCGTTTCGATGGGGTCTCCCGACATACACGTCCTCGAAGTAGTCGGCCACGGGTGAGGCATCGGTGGGGAAAACCTCGAGAGGGTCCTGGAAGGCCTCCGAAATGTCGACGATTAGCAAGAAGGCCAATGCTGGAAGCATTCTCATTTAAAAATCCACAAGAAATAAAGTAACCAATTGGCTTAACTGAAGACAACAGTAAGACATATAAATAGAAATCCACCAAGAGCACCAAACTCTTCATTTGAATTGCAGCGACTCTGGTTGCCACTGGAGCACACCTTCCTGTAAACCGACTGGGATAAGTGAAAAAAGAACCCTGTATCCTAGCGCCGGGAATCATGGCTGGCCTGTATTGTGTTGATGGCCGCTCTCTCGAAGTCCATGTAAGCCACCTCAAGGCAGTTGGCCCCCATGTGACTCAGCACGACATGGAAAAACCTTAAAAAGAACCAGCATATTTTGAAGTGTTTGAACACATACGAAATAATAGGGCCACCGAGCGTTCAGTTTTATACGTTTATCGGAGCTCTTGAACCCTTACCTTCTGTAGGTAGCTTCAGATTCGTTGGGCAGCAAGCCCCTAAACAATTGGCACTACGCCATTCATTGACTGTGGCATGGACCGTGTACAGTTGGTGAAACTGTGCCATGGGGACTTCAAAGGTCCCGTCCGCGAACCACGTAGTTGCCTGAGCCATAGAGTTCAAGTTGCGCTCGGTAGCAAAGATCGGGATTCTTTCAATGTCGCCCTCCCCGCTGTCGTGGAGGAGAAAGGAAGCTTCTTTGGCTGTGGTCTGCATGCAGGTAAAACAGTCAACATTATTATAATACAGTCGCACACTGTGATTTTGCGCTGCAATTCCACTTTACCTTAAACATTGTGGGCATTCGTATGTCGGCTCTGCAAGATGGTACGTTGTACTCGAAATTCGCCCGCTGCCCTTGCTTGCGAATTGTGCGCCGAAGTGTTGACAATGCGGGAATCTGCGATGCAGTGTCGTCACCGACACAGGCAGCCGCATTCAGGGGTATTTAGTGCTCTGCTAGACGGCCTTCTACTTTAATAAAGAAAGACGTAAGTGAACTTGTTTTGGGAATATAAGAGCTAGAACAGAGTTTGGTACATACCAGCCTTTTCGTTAATTTGATGGCGAACCCGAAGCATGTTTATCTCGGTTGGGGTCACTGGAATAAGAGATAATACCAGTCGTGGCGTGATCGGTGACTATTTTAGTTTTACAAACTCCTCTTCGCCGGCAGGTCCAATACAACGTAATTTCGTTAACCTTAATGCAAGTGTGGGAATGTCCTTCGTGAAGAAGCATATCGCCGCCACTCTTAGTCGTAACTACCTCCATTTAGAAATCGAGAGTGAGAGGGGAAGCAAAAGAGATACGTCTTTTATAATTCGCGATTAACCGGAATGATAAGCCCTGGTGTAAGGCACACACACAAAATAAAAATTGGGTTAAGTGAGCTTTCTTCAATTTTGAAATTTATGTTCTCGAAGTTGTTTTGTTAGTAAGGTGACCCAGATAAGACAACATACAGGCTAAAGGCTGAGTGTTGCCTTATCTTGGGGCCATTCGGACATGCTTTTGTTCCCGTTCGTACACTAGTCAACCTCACTGACCTTGTACGGATTTGGTTGGGTGACGCCCTTTCGGTAACATTCCTATAAAAACAAAACATAAAAAAAAATCTTTAAGCGATCTTGGGGGATTGTATGACGAACTGCCAGCGTGACGAATCATCCTATGACGAATGTTCCGCTGTGACGAACGGGCCTATTACCAGTTGCCCTATGACGAATCGACATGTGACGAATGGGCCGTATCCCAAATTTCACTACCTGCTTTTTGACTACGTGTGGAGTCGTCATTTTTACCCTAAGGGTCGTTATATTTGGGACAACTTTTTACCACCCCAAAGGTAGCCACCTATGACTACCTTTTTTTTTAGAGTGAGTCATCGAACAGTTCGCGACAAAATCGCGTAGAATTTTGCTTTAGACTTTTCACGATTGGTGAAAAGTACTATATCACCCACGTGCTACACATTTTCAGTAATCTAGTCAAAATATTTTTACCACCACATAACATATCCATTAGTTTGTATAATGTTTGTTGAGCATGACATAATACGAGCGTGTTATCTAGTTGTTTCTATTACATGTTTCTATCAAGCGCCAGAAAGTAAGATTATCAACTGTACATTTGGATGCTCAGAAGAAAAAAAAATGGCATGTCATAGCGTTTATCTTCAATAATTACTAAATATTGTAACTTGCTGTTTCTCGTATTTTTAATCTGCGGTATATTCTCGCGCTTTTAAGCTTTGCTATTACGTTGTGTATTGGGTGGTGTTTTCCGTCCTCTGCATGAACGTTGCAGACGCCACATGACAGCTTTCGCCATGTTTAGGTGCACCCATGCGTTTGCCCTGTATGTATACTATATTTTCCATACTAGCAGAGTCACGTTGAGGCAGTATTTTTAAATATTCTGTGCTGTTAAAGATTGCACATGCGTCGTATCTTTCTCTGATTTAGAAAGAATAAAAAAAAAAAAAAATTGTATGCGCGTTGTGCCACTGACGCCTCAGCGGCGCAGGGACTGCCTTTCTTTGCGGACGTTTCCCAAGAAAGTGAAACCAACTGCTTAATAATATTTTGTATATGTTACAATTCAATATTGTTGAAATAAACGTTTCATAACCATATCTCGTCTCAGCACTACAATATGAGCGTAAGGACATCAGTGGGAGTGCGTTGATAGAAAGGGGGGGGGGGGGGGGGGGGGGGGGGGGAGGAAGACGCGCCGCTGCTACCTTTTTCCTTCAGTTTTTCTTAGAGTGTTCATTCGCCCGATACACTCGGCATATGGTTGACGTCATGGTAGTGTTGTGTGTTCGAAGTGCACCCGCACGCGCTTCGAAAGGTAACTGTTGTCGTATAGACGTGCCTCTGCCGTGATTTTCTGTTTTTCTGCAGCGTACGTTCTCAGCCATTTCGTCGTTTACCCTGAGACTGGGTTTTTTTTTTTTTTTTTTTTGAAGAGCAGAAGTAACAGAAAAAACAGACAGGTCTCAAACTCAGCTACAAGTTTATTTCAACAACTTCCTCTTTTTACTGAAAGAGGGCGAGAGAGAAAAGGGGAAAGGGCTACCGGCGCTTTCCCCCTTTCTGATTGTGTAGAAAGAGTGAAAGTCCCGGATGAGGAGGCTTGGCCGGTGTTGGGTATCTGCTGTGCCCCAACTTCGTTGGGGCACAATACGGAACTACAGCGTACCTATTCCTGATTTCTTGCGTCTTCCCCTTTTTCTCCCTGCACTGTAGGGCAATCTGCCTTTTGATGTACTCTTCCCCATATCCTGCCATTACCAGTCTTTCCCACTGGTTTTTTAGTGCCTCCGGTCCGAAATGCATGCATGATCTCACCAAAGCATTACTAATCAAAGATCTGACTACCCCGGCTTTTACATTTTTCGAGTGACAGCTACTCTTTGACAGAACCGGTTTTGGGTTTTCCTTCCCATAATCCCAACAAAGACCTCGTTCCAAATGTAAACGCAGGTCGAGAAATTGCAGGACCTCGCCCCTTGGCCTCTCCAACGTGAATCTCAACTCTGGCGCCGCTGACCTTACTACTTGTTCTAAAACTTGGTCCAATCCTTTCTGAACAGAGCAAACGAAAATATCATCCACAAATCTTTTCACAAAACACTTTGGAAACAACTCTTCTACCTTGTCATACATTTGCTGCTCCACCGTGTTTAAGTAAATTTCCGCTAACAAAGGCGCTACAGACGAACCTATACATACTCCCTCTTTTTGCACAAAATTGCGAACCTTCGTATTCCAATACCGTTGACTTTAAATAAAGGTCTAGCACCGAAAGAAAACTATATACCGCTATTCCTGTTCCTGATTGAAACTTAATAAGGTTCCCTTCCAAGGCAATCCTCACTCTATTCGTTAGTCTGCTTTTCTCTAAAGAGTAATATAGGTCCTTGATGTCCATGGAGAATACCGCGCACTTCCTTCCGTGAAACTTTTCCATTACCTCAATCAACTCACTAGAGTTATTTAAGGCAATTGACTTCTCCAAATTAGCTAACTTCAAACCCCGCTGTAAGAAGCATGAGACCACCTTCTTCCACGTCCCATTCTCGTTAACAACGGTACGTAGGGGCATTTCAATCTTATGATCCTTCAAAAAGAAATTAAGGTTGAGCGTAAAACGCAACGGTTTCAAAACGCTTTTCGCTACCTCTTCCATGCTTACCTCCAGAAAAACCTTGCAAATGCTCTTCCTCAGCTTCCCGATATTACCCTTCCATTCATTAAACAATGACCCCAATGCTTCCTCCGACTTCTTCTGAAAGGCCTGTACAGGCAAAACTGCAAACCTTCCTGTTTTATCTGTTTGCAACAGTTTTAACAAACTCCTCCCTTACAAAATTTTTTAATGAATTTCATTTGACAGTTTATGGAGTCTACTCATTACAACTTTTCGAGTCTCAATAGAAATGCAAACGAGTTTTGTAACGAGTCCGTAAGGAGTTTACGAAAACTATTGGCCACCGCGCTCCAATTGATGTTTCGACAAAGCTACCGCATAAAGTTTCCAATGTATTTCATATGAATATAATTTGAAAGTCTATTGACACCGTTTCGAGTCTGTGTTGAAAAACAATTGATTTTTTGTAACGAGTCCCTAAGGAGTTTACGAAAACTATTGACCACCGCGTTTCCATTACGGTTTTGCCGTGCCACCTCATAACAATTTCTAATAGATCTCATTTGAAAGTCTAGATACACTGCTTTGAGTCTCTGTTGAAAATCAAATGTTTTTTTCTACCACGTTGTACTTGAGGTTTTGACGTGCCATCTCATTATACTTCGTTTCAGCTTCGGTCCAGACGCAGCCAAAGCTACAAGCGCGAGCTCCGGGCTTTCAGCATCCCTGCGAAGCACGCGCGCTCGTGGAGTGCAAGCACTGTTCTGGGCCACACGCGCGCGCTTGTAGCATCGGCTGCGTCTGGACCGAAGCTGAAACGAAGTATAGGTATATTCCGACGAGTCGGAATATACCAAAGGAGATGGCCCATCAAAACCTGAATTGCAACGCTGTAGAAAATAACATTTGATTTTCAACAGAGACTCAAAGCAGTGTATCTAGACTTTCAAATGAAATGTATTAGAAATTATACTCCTAGCATGGGTTTCTAGATAGACGGCTCTAAGGGGGAAAACGGCAATAGGTTGCATAACATGTGGTCCGGATCTAACCGTTGTTTTGAGGGAAGGGGAAAGTGAGTGCAAGTGTTCTACTTATAAGTATGCCTATATACGCATGCAAGGTTCGGGAAATGCCTGCATAAAACCGTGGGAAGGAGTAATAACTGGTTTATTAAAAATGCAAAATTCGAGTATACGGTACACTGCCTTCGTGTTCATGGGGGACCTTGTACTGCCTTCGTGTCCATGGGAGACCTTGTACTGCCTTCGTGTCCATGGGAGACCTTGTACTGCCTTCGTGTCCATGGGAGACCTTGTACTGCCTTCATGTCCATGGGAGACCTTGTACTGGTAACCTATAAAGAAAAAAGATGCACAGTTACACGTTGATCTGCTTATCTAAACTTCAATGTCCGCGCAAGGTATCCTGATCACAGCGCAGCACTACCTCAGCGCTGAATCAGTATTACAAACCGGAACATCAGTCCTTTATGAAAGGAGGACCCTCAGAACACACGATACAGGCCATGGAAGTAGCAGTGACTCGTTGCCTTAACAGGACAGAGTTAGCGCTTCACTGTATGTGTGAATTAGCCTTAAATGCAGAAAGCCACATTCAAAATTCCTACATTTTTGCTCACCCAGGCACTTAATTTACACACTACCTTGATAGTTTAATGAGTGGCACTAATAACACTGTCAGGGGCACCATAATGCAAAAGTATATTTTGCCCCCGAGTCTGCGAGAATCAATCGCTCACTGTTTTGCCGCCGCATTGCACTCTTTTTTATTTCGGCTTTTGAAAAGGTCTACCAAAGATAAGCCAGCAGATGTTGCCGCTTATGAAGTTTACCAAATTCGAACATAGAGAAGCTAAGACTTATAAGCATCGCGCAGAATTAATATGGCAGTTCGAGCCAATTGATCCATGATCGTAGACAAGCGCCGCAAAAAACACATGGACAATAAGTGGTGGTAAACACTGGCGCCAGTGTTTTATGCCCACAATTGTTGCCCCTGTGTATTTTTATTTACTTTTTTGTGCTTGTTTACTATCTTGAAGAAGTATTTTTAATCACAACGGACACGAAGGAAAGGGTAATAGGGTTCTATGCGGATCATAAAGCCATGCTCCGAATGGGTGAGTGTCAACTGCAGCTTTCACAACAGTGGCGGATCCAAAGGGGGGGGGGGGGGGGCGCCCCCCCCCCCCCCCATACAAAGTTGACCCCCCTCGCTCCCCCCTTCTCGGAGGGCAATTTGATATGAGTGGACCCCCCTTGCCCAGGAAAGAATGGGAGAATAGTATCCTTAAAAATTTTCCGTCCACACCAAAACGGAGGTCTGGATCCGCCACACTAAGTTTGAATTATTGGGAGGATCGAGACATCAGAGGCCGAATTCAAAAAGCAAACTTATGATAAAAACTTGCGTATGACAAAACCCGAGAAGAAATCCTTATTAAAAAAACAAGATTGTCGCAACTTTTGTGTGACTTACAACGAAATATTACGACATTATCCAAAGTGTCTCACAAACTTTTTAGGGCAAACATGGCCGCACATCACTTGGCTATTTCGCCGCGACCAGCAATGAATATAGAAGCGTGGGCAAGAGGCATGTGTTTTGCGCACTGTTCACATGCATCCCTACTTGAAGCAGCCTAAGGACGATGCTAAACTACACACGGAGGATTCAGCCGACGAGTCTGCCGAGCTGTCCATCCTGCCCGTTAGAGCTAACGAGGTGCAGGACTGCGATCAACGGCGAGATGCGCCAATGAATCAACGAAAGAAAATGCCACACAAATCTTCAGTGCACCGAAAAGGATCCTTCACCTATGAATGGCGTGAACCTGATTTGGTGATCACTAGCGCCCTCTCATACTTCAGTAGTGATTTTCAAAGTGGTGAGCAGCTGTGTGACTCTACCACACTAAAAGGCACATTCCTGACTGGATGTGCTTTTTTAATGCGAAAGCGTTCTATGTCCACGGAGCGGAAAATCCGAGTTGTACCAAACGTTAACAGAGGAATAAAAGAAAGAATAAAATGTGCTTCCACGGCTGAGATTTGAACCCAGTGCTGCTGTGCGAGAGCCGGGCATGCCAGATGCTCTGCTATCTCAGCCGCTTCGGAGTGCGACATTACTCTCCCCTCAAAAAGAAGCTTGCCCATTTACAGCAAAAGACGGCATGTCTTTACCCGCTCTTCGTTCCTGTTTATCCGAGGCTGTTTTTTATCATGTTTGACGGCATCGGCGTTGATGTGCCCGAAAGATGGTCATAAAAATATGTCCTCGGTTCGATGACATCACACTCCACGTGACGACATGACGTACCATGATGCGTGACGCCGCATGATGTAATGTAAAACAAATATTAGAGGGGCACTTAGGTATCCCTACGTGGATTGAATGCGAAAGCATTGCCATTCCTAACAATAGAGGGGAAAAAGAAGGAAGTGTCGTTAGGAACGGCAATGCTTTCGCTTTCAATCCACAAAGGGATACCTAAGTGCCCCTCTAATATTTTGTGTGGAGTAGAGCTCAAATAAACGCCGTACGGTGCAGTATATCCACGATTAAGTTGCTGCTAGTCGTGAGGCTTGATGTTTTGCACCAACAATACCATAGTTTTTCCTCGGTTGCGACGAAGCGCCACTGGGCTACGAACTTGCTAGAAATTTCTGCATATGCGACCGCTTTCTTCTGGAAACCTATGGTGACCTGCCACTCACTTTTGGCCAAAGAACAGTGAAAATACCAGATGTGAAAACAGCCATAACAAGCATTAAAGAAATCAAGATGGGGGTCATAGCATCAGCTTCCTAACGTGGCGAGACTAGCACAGGATTTCTGTTACTCGCCGTTTATAAGACAGGAGTCGACTTTTTCCGGTCTGATCTTGAAAACAAAGTTTGGTTCGGTTAATTTTGTAGCAGAAGGCCCGTGCTTTTTCATTTGCAGGGTCATTTTCTCGGTTCAAAATATGACACCGAGTCCTTCCCATTAAAATGCATGGGTGCCCGCTAGGACTCTTCGAAATGATTAAATTAACTGAGGTCATGCTATACTCTGTTGCCACTCTAGAATAGCAAAGCCCCTCCCACGAAGCCCTTCACTCTTTTTAATAAGCACACACTACAGAGGAGGAAAGCCAAGAGGACACCGCCAATCATGGCGAGCAAAGGGAATTGTGGGAGGGGCTTGTGCTATTCTATAGTTGCAACGGACTATAACAAAAGTTTACAGTTCCATGAAAACAAAAAGACCAAGTATGCACAGAAATTTTCAGGAAGTGTAGCAGGGAAATAATAGAAAAAACTGCAGCTGCAATATTTACCCTTTAAATTTCCCTCGACAACAGAGCAGAGACGACATGCTGGTCGTCAGAGCCTGGAGGGCCACCCCCTTGTACTGGAAGCACATGTAGTCTGAAACAAACAACAAACAAAAAGTTAAATGCATGGACAATCTGCACATGCTGTTATTTCGCTTCATTGGCCGCTTCAGAGAAAGCAAGCATGCACACCGTTGTCCAACCATGTCAACTGCTAGCCGAATCTTCCTGCCGCCAAAATTAATATATTGCTTGCGCTATAAAAAAAAAAAATTACACACTACCCAGCTGGCACGCTGAAAGTTCAAACATTGAAGAAACTAACTCATAAAACTTCAATGCACGAGCTACACCTCGTGGACAATACACAAAAGTATGTTCAGTGTAAACCTTGGTGCACTGCAAGGCTGCTTTACCTCAGCCAGTTTGGAACATCTGCAGTTTCATTGTTTTCAAGATATTATGCCTGAAAATTTGTGACAAATTAACTGGGTTAAAATTTTTTAATCGACACCCGGCCCAAATATTTAGGAAGTATACTAGTGGGATAATTTCTAACTTACCATAATTATTTTCGGCATCCTGAAGGCGTCGCTTCAGGGTCCAGTTTTCATATTGGATCCACCTCACCCTCACAGCTGCAACCACACTGAAATGTTTGCAAAGTTTCAGGCAGGGTAATAAACGTCTGCAGTTTCTCTCGAACACCGCTGTCACAAATTTTGTCTTTCTTGTCATTTTGTTCTGTTTAAGGGTGGTTTGGGGGAGGGTCAATTGCGATTCTCGCACATGTTTACCTGAGCGCCAAAGGCATGAGCTCGGATGAGACTATACTCCCTTTCATACTTAGGGTGCAACGCTGTCAAAGCTACTGGCGCGAGCGTGGGGCTTGATCTCGTTGATCATTTGCACGCCTTCTCGCGCAAGCAAAACCGTAGATAAAGCCACGCACCCGCGCCAGTAGCTTTGACAGCGTTGCACGCTAAGTATGAAACAGAGTATAATGCCGGCCGAACTCCAAACCAATGGGAAGAGGAAGACAAGAAGAAGGAAGTGGGACTTGGAGCGTTTCAGGTTGACCAACCACGAACCTGTGACAACCGCATAGGTCATTCAACACACGTCCCATACCACTTAAACACTGTGTCAAACTGCATTTTGAAGTCAGTCCCAGTTCCAACGGTGTATGAATAAAGGCATCCATTTCGTGGCATGCCTTGAAATGAATCGAAGTGACGCAAGCAGGGAACACACTGCTGCTGCTTTATTTGGGAATAACTGCGGCCCTCGGCTTTATCACATCACAATTGCAAAATGAAAGAGAAAAAAAAAGGCAAAAGGAACAACTGCTTTATCAATATAACCGAAAAATGTAAACCCAGTTCAATTCTAGAAAGCCAGGGGACCGAAGTTTGCCCTAACAGTACAATCCAGTCCACTTCCATAACTTCAAAACAAAAGATGCATATCCTCTTCAACCTTTTTGACTGAAAAGGAATATTGGCTCTGCATGAAGCGAATTCCAAGGAAGTCTAACTTCTGAAATGTAATGAAGTATTATCAATGTAATCAATTTATAGTTGAATGACACCAGTACACTGCTAAACCAATAAGACATTTTCTAAAGCAACGGGGTGAAAGTAGCATTAGGAATTCAATACATGCTCTGTTGACATAAGCTACAATTTCTTGGACCATACACAGAATGAGTGGCAACTTTTCATTACGCTACACATAGAACCAAACATTAGGACAAATAAAGCAAACCCAACTAGTTAAAAAAAGAAAAAAAAATTCTAGCTTAACGAGAAAACGTGTGCCGAGAAAATAGGGAGTTTTAGAATATCGGGCGCTACTATACCGCGCGTTACGGACGGTAAAATAACGAGGATTGCGGCGAAGAGTTTTAGAATAGCGTTTCTCTGCCGGGGACCCCCCAAAACGCAAGCATCTCGCGCTTAAAACGCCACCAAGATGTCGCGACAGCTTTTATTTGGAATTTAGAACGTTTAATCTTGAAAATTAAACAAGCTTTTTGTCCAGAGTAACATTTTTATAGTTGTTTTATACTCAATGTCGCATTTTTGTTTTTGTCACTGCCAAGCTGCTCTGTTGTACCAGAGCATTGAAGGACTCTGGTTGTACTTACGAAGCCCAGACGATCTACTACACAGGCATGCTTAGATGTCTGCCACGATCGTAAGTACACGCGCCTCGATAGCTTTGCGCCTCGATAGCTTTGCGCCTCGATAGCTTTGCGCCTCGATAGCTCTGACCTCTGAATCCAGCGATCCGTGGCGTTTTGAAAACGCTTCGACCATACCGACCGCGGGCGCCGAGTGCGACTCACGCAGTTCCCGAGCGGGTGACGGCGTCGAAGACGCGATCAACGGAGATGTCGTGGGCGCCGCCTTTTGCGGTACCCACGCCATTATCGAGAAATAACGGGCCCCAAAGCTCCAGTCCGAAGCTTGTTTTGGGTCTCCGCATGCACACAGCAGCCACGAGATTACTCTAAAACTCCATAATGTTCACTTCTCGTTCAACGCGTACAATGCAAACAAAGAAGTATGCTTACCAACTGCGTTGAGTTGCTCGTTCTGTCGCGTCGTCAGTCTTCCGCGCTCTTCTTGAACATAATCATCACAAGAGAAACTTCACAGATAGATAAACTTGACTAAATTAGCACATTTCCATGTCTAAAGGCCATTTCCATCCCGCGACACACCCAACGGTCGCAAAACTGGCGAAACCATGGCGGAAAAAGAAAAAAAAAACAAAGAACTGGCGTCGCTACCGATGGGGCGTCGAAGACGCGATCCTTAAATTATGAAACCGAAACCAGTAAAAGTTACAATACTGAAACTGCTGAAATCGAAACTGACCAAATCGCGGTAGAGGGGCGCTGTAAATAGGCCTGTTCCAGAGCCGTTTATACTGAGAGAGTTTGGCCTTCTTAAGGAGATTTTGGCAGTCTGACAACCACAGCAGCGTAGTCTGACAACCGGGGGATGACTACTTCCGTCCGCCATATTGTGGATCTGACTCATAGGAACTCTACGCGATTTCACAGGAATGAACAAGACAAAGAAGTAACGCCATATTGTGTTATCGCGAAATCCGCTGGTTCTAGCGGCCAACAAGCTCCGCCCATCGGCCAAACTCTCTCAGTATAAACGGCTCTGGCCTGTTCTAGAGTGCCTTCATACACACGCGCGCTTTTGCTTGAGTGGTGACATCTCAGCCATTTTTCCGCCCAGTCGTTTTTTTATGCATTTTGAAGTGCGCGCAATCCGGTGTCAGTCAGCTCGAGCGCGTAGCTTTGGCTAACGCATAGACGCCATTTTACCGCTCAAGTCACGCACTGAGCGCTCGTGACTCCGCGCGCTGACACATCCAGGGCAACAATGGATGTCTTCACCCTGAGACAGTCAGACATGTAGGCACCCTAGCCTGTTCACATGATGCATCGTGTTGGCGAATCTTGTGGCGCAAAACTAGGTTTCGGGAAACAGATTCCCCCTCTGAACTCGACCGAAAAAGGGGCGCGCCTCCGAAAAAAGTGGCGCGTGTTTCTCACTTCTGCAGCAATTTTTCGCTGAAACCTCACCGACGCCTGTCAATCACCCGAAGGAGAAACGCGGACGCTGCCAATGGCCGCTCGACTTCGCTATGACGTCTGACCTTCGAGGAGGAGCGAGCTTTTGGAGGAGTCTGATTTTTCGCCGATCCCGTATCCGAGCTTTGCCGAAAGAAAAACAAACATGGCGAGCGACAAGCCCCCCTATGCGACAAGCGAAGAAGCGGTGCGTACGGGCGACGAGTCTTTGTCCTACTCGGTTGCAAGTGTGTGAACGGCGCCTACAGTACGGATTGGGGGCGCGGTGCAGATTCGTCAACAGTCGCGGCGGGTGCAAGCGCCGTATATAAACATGATGACTGGGGATAACGTTTTTTATTAGCGGTGTAAAAATGTCTAAAATGCTTCGAGATCATCTCGCGGTTTTTCCCGGGTTTGGCAGGACTAGTAAACCCAGTGAGCCGAATCTGACGAAATTCATTGAGTGGCATTAATAAAACAGGCTGTCCCTTCACACTGTGCTTACTTCATATCATTTTGATGCGAAACGCTTGGTATTCCCGGTGCAGATGACAAGGTTTGGCGGAATTCTCGTGAGTCAATACGTCACAGGTTTCGCGCGTCAAACTCCACGTATGAACAGGCCGATTTCGCGAAATCTTGGTTTCGCTAAACTGTGGCACGTTGAAGAGATTAGATTAGATTAGAACGCGATTTATTAGCCAAAAAATAATCAGGGAGTGGGATTGGGGAGGGCACCGGTGACTGAATTCGAGGTCTGGGTGCTGGCATATTAATAAAAATCAGGTTAGATGAAAGAGTCTACTTTGGCCGCATGGACGAAGTCCAGTAGGCTTCGTAGAATCTTTCGTTGTCGGTCTTCATTTCCAGGAGGGTGAGTCCAGCCTTCAAATGAATCAACGTCTTGGGGTCTATATATTGCTCTTGTGTTTTCATATTTGGGACATTCCCAGATCAAGTGTCGGATGTCTGCTTTGACTCGCATGTCGCAGTGGGAGCATAAAGCTGATCTTCTACTCTTGCTCCACAAGGCGAGGCGGGCCGGGGATAGGGTGGCGTCTGTTCTTACTCGTGTGAGCAGCACTTGCCCTCTGCGACCGAACCCCTTAGAAGGGAGTCCGGGAAGATCCGGTTCGGATAGGCGCTCCTCTAATCTCGCTTTGATGTCTTCTTTGATCCTCGCCCTCTCCTCAGCCGGGTCACACTCCTGATTTTCCCAGTCGACGGGTGACATAGCCCGCTCCTCAGAGCGAGTTGTCCGGTCGTACCGGTGATCGATGCGTGGATGTGGCGGCTCATCGTCTCGTTGCCCGGGAGGAGCTACAAGAGACGCGCGGGCGAGATGGTGAGCCGTTTCGTTTCCGGGAATTCCAGCATGGCCTGGAACCCATTCAATTCTTGTCGTGACTCCTCTCCGCGAACAAAGTTCCGAGACGAGTTTCTTAATTTTCCGCACCTGGATGCTGGGACTGTTGTGGGTGCGGCACTCCTTGATTGCCTCCTGAGAATCTGTAAATATTCGAAGATTCTCAGGAAGGGGGCCAAAGTGCTCACTGATGATCTCAAGTGCGAGCCGAATGGCTGCTAGCTCCCCGCCCTTGGTTGACACCCCAGGTGGAAGGGCTTCGGCTGCTTCCAACTCCAAGTGAGGGAAAACCACGGCGGCAGATTTTCGGGTGATGGGACCTTCTAGCAAGGCCGTGTCTGTGTATGCGGCTGCTGTCGTTCCACAGTGTTGCCAGCTCTCCACCATCTTGATATGCGCTTTTACGCGTCTTTCTTGCTGTTTGCAGTCCTTCTTGCGGAGCTGTGGTTTGCTGCTAGTGATCACCGGCAGGTCCTCCCAGGGTGGAATCGGCCCCGATAGTTCGGGAAGATGTGGACGTGTGATCCCGCGAAGGCTCTGGATGGCCCTGCCTTGCGGAGTTGTCCAGAGACGAGCTTCATGTGCATCCTTCCTAGCACGCACGACGTCTTCAATTTGATTGAGTTGCACGTACTGCTTCAGCTTCCGGATAGGGGTGAAGCGGGGCAGGCCCGTAATAACCCTCATTGCCTGGTTGTTCAGGGCTTCAAGCTGTTTCCACTGCCGCGCCGTAATCTTGTGATGAATGGCCCCATAGCACACCCGGGACACTACGAGGGTCTTGACCATTCGCTTTGCGACGGCTTGAGTTGCTCCTCCGCGTGCGCTGCAAATCCTGCGGATCACATTGAGCGCAGACCTGCCTTGCTTGAGTGTGTTGAGCAACCAAGTGTCACCCTTGCCGTTCGGCTCGATCGTAATACCGAGGATCTTGACCGACGTCGATGGTTGAATGCGTGTCCCGGTAAGTACGAGGTTCAGTTTTGATGCGTAGTCTTCACCTCGGTTGTATGGGCGAGGCGAGGTGACGACTGTATAGTTTGTCTTTTCTGGTGCAGCCCGCAACCCCACTCGGGCTAAGTGGGCTTCGATTGTGTCGAGTCCAGCTTGTAGTACCATTTGCTGCACCTTTAGATCTTCCATGTAGGTCCAAATGGACACATCGTCTGCGTAGACGGTGAATCCAAGACCCGGGATTTTGCTAAGCTCTTGAGGTAGATCTGCCATGGCTAGATTGAACAAGGTTGGTGAAAGTACGGATCCCTGCGGGACCCCCACTCGGTTCGGCTTGGGCTCGCTGTCATGCTGGCCACAGCGGACTGAAAAGGTTCGCCCAGCCAAGAAGTTCTTGATGAAATTGAGAGTCCGTCCCGCAAGGCCTAGCCGAAGGGCTTCTCCAATGATTGTGGTGTGGGGCACAGAATCGAACGCCTTTTTCACGTCGATTGCCACGATGGTTCGGAGCTTGGATCGGTGCACATTATGGATTACGTCGTCGGAGATGAGTGTCAAGCTCTCTTGAGTGCCAAGGCACGATCGGAACCCTGTTTGCGCCGGGTGGAAGGCTCCCGTCGTTTCGAGGTGCCAGTCGATTCGGGACAGAACCATCCGCTCAATAACTTTGCACGTACAAGACGTTAGAGAGATGGGCCTAAAGTCGCTCAGCGTGCCCTTGACTTTGCCAGGCTTCGGTATAGAGATGACTAGAGAGTATTTCCAATGCTCGGGTAGCATGCCTGTAATCCACACATGGTTCACCAGCTCAAGTAATTGAAGTTTGGTGAACTCCGGAAGATTTTCAGCATGGTCATTGTGACCCGATCCGGTCCCGGTGCAGTGCTGGACTTACCCTTGTGGAGAGCCCACTCAAGCTCCCCCAGCGTAAATGGCCGGTCCAGGCCGTCGTCCGGGGCCAGAATCTCCATGTCGTACGGTGATGGAATGTCGCTCGCGCTGTCTGGCTGGGGAAAAAAGAGGTCCCCTGCCATGTTGGCGAGCTGCTTGCCGGTCTTGTTCATCTTGAGGGCCATCGCCGAAGTGGCTCCCTTCTCCTTCCTCTTCCCCAGAAGTGTTCGGCTGACCGCCCAGAGCCTTTTTACCGATGTCTTCTCTGAGAGAGAGGCGCTAAAATCGAGCCAGCGGCTGGAGTCTAATTGTTTGGCATAGATCTTGGCTTCCACCGTGGCGCGCGTAATCGCACGCCGAGCATACGGGGTCCTGAGGCCGTTGCGGTACCGTTGTATCGCTTGCAGCCGCTTTGCCCATAGGCCCAGTAGTCGGAGATCCGGTGTCGGCGCGTCCTGCTCGACGCGAGTTTCGGTGGTTGCCTCTTTCAGCGCTGAGTGCAGAAATCCCTCAAAGGATGCCGCCGCGGAGGAGTCCCCTTGTTCTAGCTCTTGACGAAACTTGTCCCAGTTGATAGTGCGTGCTATGCGTTTCTTGCCTGTCTTGACATTCCTTGTTGGAGAGAACTCAAAATAAATCGGGCAGTGGTCGCTTCCCCAGGAGTCCCGGAGACATTTCCACTTGTGATATTGGCTGTGCGGATTGGAGGTCCAAGTCAGGTCCGGAGTTGTGTCTTTGCTCCGGGCGTCCCTGATCCTCGTCTTGATTCCTGGTTTGTTTACCAGCTGTATGCGATGAGCTTGCATTTCCCCAATGAAGCTCTCTGCGCAGTGGGTGTTATGATCATAGCTCCACAGATGGTGCTGCATATTGAAGTCCCCCCCCCATAAAGCTTCTGGTCCCTCGGGTAGAGAGCGTGCAAGTGCCCGATCCACCCGTGATCCAATTTTTCCTTGTTACTTCGGTTGGGTCTGTAGTAGGAAGAGGTAAAAACAACGTTCACGCCCTGGTGCACCCTGACGCGGACTGCGACGACTTCTTGCCTCTCGGTGCAGTAATTGCCCAAGTCGATCTGGTGCTGTTCAGCCCAATCCGACCGCACGTACACGAGGGACTTCCCCGGAGGGTCGTCTCTCTGGCCAGGGCGAAGGGAAGTGATGGACGGACATGAATATACATTGAATCCAAAAAAATTGATGGTGCGCGTGTTGGTTTCCTGCAGCAGGATTACGTCAGGCTTCTCTTCGGGTTTGTCGTGGAATTTTGCATGAAGTTCAGCCGCCCGTTTGCTGAGCCCGTTGCAGTTCCACTGTAAGACCCGAATCACGTTGTTGTGGTGATGAATGGGCTGTTAAATAAAGTTTTCATCTGTGAAAACTTCGCCTTATACTGATTGTTCTCCTCTTGCTGGGCTTGAACCATGTTCTTGAGTCGATCCAGCTCAGCCTTGAGGAAAGCGCATGTGTTCCTGAGCTCTTGCACTTCTGCCGACTGTGTTGTCGCAGGCACCTCTGGCGGTGTCGGTGGTTCTCGGCCGCGTTTGACCATATCGGCCCACGTGCCGGCATTGGGCGGAGGTGGAACTTTGACTTCCCGCCTCGCCTCTTGTCGTTGTTGCTGTGCCTTATTCAGCTCTTTGTGTTTTTTTACCTCTTCTCGGATTTGCTTGTTTGCCTCCAGCCACGTCGGGCAGGTTCGGTCAGTGCCTATGTGACCTGCCTTTCGACACCCTTGACAAAACAGGGCGCTGGGGCTCGGGCAGCTGACGTCTTGGAGGATGTTTTCATGTATGTTGCCGCAGGTGGCACAAACCGAAGCATTGGGGCAGATGTCCGGCTTGTGTCAGCATCCTTTCTGCGCCGCAGGGATGGCGTAGCATTGGAATATCTGATGCAATGGTGGTTGGATTTGACGAAAAGTCCATTTCCTCTGTTGTTACTACAGGAGCTATCGGGGCTTCACCGGCCGCCGGATTCTTCTTCTTTCTCCGCATCGATGCCTTGACCGTTGCAGAGGAATTGCCTGTTGAGTCTTCTAGAATGTTCTTGAAAATGTTGACTGGGCTTTCCCGTGGAATACTCCGGCTTTCCCGTGGAATGCTCCGAAGCAGGGTCCGTAACACTTGCTCTACGTCTGAGGCCGGGCAGGTCGGTACGAGTGGAAGTTGCTCACTGATAGGATGGTCTACGGTTGGAAGTGCCTGAGAAATCTGACAGTCCTTGTCCGCCGTGGCGGCGGCGGGCTTGGGTCCTGCGGCCGATCCCTTTGTTGTCGTGTCCACATCTTCAAGTCCTTGAATGCAGGGGCCAGATGCTTCAAACGCCTCTTCGAGGTTTCCCGAAGGTGCGGCCGAGGTCGCCTGGCTGTCCATGCTTGTCTGAATTGCCTGGACGAGAGCGGTGGTAGGTTTAGGCCTAGCCGCTACGGTTCCGGTGCTTATCTTCGGACCCTTGAAATTCCCTTTTCGGGGACCTCCAAGGGTCCATTGGCGTGTCGGCTGGTTAGCTGTGGCGTCCTTGTTGGTCGTCGATATCGAGAGTGGCTGCGAAGGGGTGCCAAGACCCCTTCGAATCGGAGCAATGATTAGGCCTCAGGTAAGAGTTCACGAGAGCACGTCTGGCCTCCTCGAGAGCTGGAGGCAGAATCCCCGTTGAAGAGATACATCGTGTGAATAAGCCTTTAGGAGTAAAAGAGAGTGAATACAGTTATTATTTTAAGCACAGGAAATAAATCTGTATATCAGAACTACAGTTCACACTGAAAGAATAAAAACACAGAAAATACACGAGGGACAGACACACACAGTTCTTTCAACGAGCATCTACATTTAAATGATGCCCATTACACTATGATGAACCACCTAGGATATGAAGAAAATTAAGTGAAGACGAAAATACTAGAAGGTACTAGAAAAAGATAAAGAAAAAGAAAAATGCAAAGATGGCGGAAATAAACTTCCTGAAAAGGAAGAAGAAGAAACGGGAGATGTTTTCTATGACAATTCCGGCGCTAGGAAATCCATCTCTGCTGTCGATAACGACAGTGAGGGCTCGGAGACATTGTCTGTGGCAGTTTTGATCTTAAAGGCTTCGATGATCTCTCGCCCATACTTGTCGTTGTGTGAGCCTAGCACAGTAGTGTTTGCATAGCTAGGAGAGCAATCTTGGCAGGTGCGGGCGTAAACAACAATCGGATGGTAGGAGTCGGACGACGCCTTGTTGGTTTCAAGAAAGTGTTCTTTAAGGCGATTGTTCAGGCATCGTCCCGTCTGGCCAATGTATTGACTGCCACAACTGAGCGGAATAGAATAAATTGGCTTCTCTTGGCATTTGACGTATTTGTTGACGTGTTTGATGGTGCATTCTGGTGGACGACTTTCGTTATTTACCCTTTGGCACATTTGTTTTAGCTTCATCCGACATGTGAAAACTACCTTCGTATCGAAGCAGGCAGCGAGACTCCACAGGCGGTGGGAAGTATTATGCACATATGTAATACAAGCCGGGCGTGTGTGGCTGCGTCCATTGTTGTCAGATGATCGGCGGTTGGGCCCTGCAATGAGATGCTGAAGGGTAGTACGGAGGAGGTCTGCTGGATACCCGTCTCGGAGAAGCCGGTCATGCTGACGTTGGACGCTTGTTGATGAGAGATGGGGCGTAGCTAGTGTAATGGGCATCATTTAAATGCAGTTGCTCGTTGAAAGAACTGTGTGTGTCTGTCCCTCGTGTATTTTCTGTGTTTTTATTCTTTCAGTGTAAACTGTACTCTATCCAACGCGCTCTGCTATGTGTGCCTATCAGAACTAGCACCGACGCGCTATTTGTTGCGGGTGCAATGCAGTAGGGAGTAGATTTATTGATTTTTTTTTATAACACTCATTTCAATGTGTAGTGAGTAAATTTAAAAGAATTGCTATTGATTGGGTAACGATAAACCTCACTTGAATTTGTAATGAGTAAACTCGAAAGAATTGATATTGATTGGGTAACGATAAACCTCACTTGAATTTGTATTGAGTAAATTCAAGAGAATAGATATGGAGTGGGTAATGATAAAACTCATTTAATGAGTTTCTTATGAGTTTCATTTAACTCTATAAAAACACATTAGAAGCTCAATTGAAACTCATTGTTCATTTTTGTAAGGGGCTTTCTAACTCTTGTTTCGCCGCTCTCACATCCTTGAAATTCCTCCGATCGATGTGATACGCGTTTCCCATCAATTTTTCCATGCGCCCTACCGCATCTTCGACAAACGCAAGTTTCTCCTCACTATCCACAACCCTGGCGATTGACTGTATGTCAGAAAACACGTCGATTCTAGACGGCTTAACGTTTACACAGTACTTCGGACCTCTACCCAAGAACTCCTCCCATTTCTTTGACACCACTACATTTTCCGGGTTAATCATACTTGAAGTATAATTAACCCAGAAGCTTGAAGTCTTTGTGAGGCATATCTTCTGATAGAACCTTTTCACTTGGAAACGTTGGGAGTGTCCGCTTCTTTTGTGATAGAGTGGAACCTGTAAAGTCACGGTGCAGAGGACAAGTCGTATGTGATTGGTTGATGACGACGAGAAAGAACTATATAAGAGGAAGTTGTTGAAATAAACTTGTAGCTGAGCTTGAGACCTGTCTGTTTTTTCTGTTACTTCTGCTCTTCAAAAAAAAACCCAGACTCAGGGTAAACGACGAAATGGTTGACTTCCACCAGCTAGCCTGTACTTTGACTCTTTTCACGTTCTCAGCGTCGACTTTGTTTCGGCTGCCTCACACCACTGGAGGGTCTCATACTCTCGTATCCTCTTTCGCACTTCAGATTCGCATTCTTTTCCAGTGGTTATCCTCACCGGTTCCCTGAAGAAACGAAACTGCTTCTCCAGTTGGTAAAGATGTTTCTGCCACCGGGCCCGCAAAGAGGTCAGGTGGGTGTACACGAACCTCTTCGCCCAACGGCAGCGGTTCATGTGTCGAAGTCTCCTGTCATATTCAACCTTACTGGTCGCCTCTCTTGTCTCGAACGACGACCGGCTCGGGTCACCCTTCACCGCCTCGTTAGCCACGATCCCATCGCAGCCCAGTGCCTGGCGCCCCACTTCTCGCTGTCTGAGCTCTAAGACGGTGCTCACCTCGCCCGGCACACACACCACTCACTGCATAGGCAAATGTCAAAACTGGGCAACACGACCGCCTCCCACACCTCCTGGCTCACTATGAATCTATTACAGCACCACAGGCTGCGCTTGCGGACCCGTACGAAAATGTCAGATCGGGGCGGTTCCAGTTCGGGTCCGCGGGGTTCTGAACTTCTGGACAGTTCCGATCAGCGTCGAATCCAGTGAGACGCAACGCACTGGAATCGCACGGTGATCGGTGAATCCGATCCGCTCCCCTTGTTCCAGTAGGGTCTGCTCCCAGCCAGCGGGCGCGCATATGCGTGACTGGAGGAGGGGAGGGAGGGGTGGGTGGCGGGGGGGGGGGGGGGGGGGGGGGGGGATGGCGGAGAACTTCCGCGGTCTCTCGCATGTCACATGTTAGGGACAGGCGCATCCGCTGCATCCGCTGCGCGGGCGCTGCGAGCGGGCGTTCTCCGCGCGCGCGCCTGGCTTTGTCTCCGAGCAGTGTTGCCAGGTCAACTGATTTATCAGTAGATCTACTGACTTCGTTCCGGGTCTACTGATTCACTGAAAAACAAGAAAATCTACTGACTTTTTTTTAGTAAACATATTCAAAATTTATTATTTGGCCCCTTCAGTTCCCAGTGTCGGTCATCAAAGGAAACTCATATTGTCTTAGAATTAAAAACGAAGCACTGGCTACATGACCCAGAAGCCCGTCCTATTCGAGTGACGTAGCCGTATATTCATCGATCTATTTACCCAGAGCAGGTTCGGCAGATTCGGCAGATTCGACGGTGACATCCGGGCCAGAGCCATATATGGAGAGAGTTTGGCCAGTCTATGATCTCGCCGTAACGTTCCTCTCCCGAGTGAGCCAATCAGCCCGCGGCGCAGAGCGAGAGGCGTGAGCGCATGCGCCTGAACTCTCGGCTGCTCCGAGTTGAGCGGACAGGGCCGCCATTTTCATTCATTCGCCCGGCGGAATGCATGGTATCGACATCCAAATTTCACTTATTTACTTTTATTTGGCAGGTTGTGGCAAGAAAATTATATAATCTTATTCCTCGGTGGCTTAAAAAGCTAACGAATGAAGTTCTCCACGTTTGAACGTAAACTTTGGGTCAGGCGAAAAAGAAATAAGCCCGTAGCAGACGACGCGTAGCCTCAACAGTGCTCCGCGCCGACAGCGTTGCTTCAAAAACCTTCCACAGCCCAGTAAGGAAAGATGGCAGCTTGCAGAGGACTTCCATTTGACATGTACGCGCGCACCTGCCGGAACGTCTTGTTTCGGTTTCGTTTCAATAATAGCGACAGGTGGATGTCGCACTGTCGCCCTCATCTGTTGATGCCAAAAGTGGCTCAGTCTCGATTTCAAAGAATAATCCTCGACATAGTCAATAATGATTAAAAAAAAAAGAAACATTTATGGTGCCATTTTAATTTGTCCTTCACAAACAATTACTCCAGAACTGGTCTTTTTTTTCATTTTTATTTGTGTTTATTACTATGTTCTATGTTACTCTATACTATTTCTTCGAAGTGTGTATTAATGGAAATAGCAAAACATGGCAAAACGCATATTTCGTAGAATCTACTGATTTTTGTGCAAATCTACTGACTTTTTGGGGATCAATCTGCTGACTTTTTTTTTTTCTCCATCTGGCAACACTGTCTCCGAGTCAGTTTAGTTTTATTCTTCGCGCTCGTCGCACGGTTGGTCGGCGCTCGACCGGCTGCGCGCTGCGGGCGCACGGATACTGACGCGCCCACTGATCTCAATGACAATTGCTGGATCGCGCCTGCCGCTCCCGCAAGTGAAGCCACCGGACCCAATCCCGCTGGGATACGATTTGCCGTTTTTGCTAGCCTTTGCTGCGGTTTTCCAGCGTGCTGTAGACACGTTTTCTACTCGTTCGTCGTCATTCGACGAAGAAGCTTTTTGAAGACTCTGTGTATTGTTGAGACTTGCCGTTGTGAACACGTGGAAAATTTTACGAAAGTGCAGTGTCGCAGGAGAAAGGCACAACTCGTCGAAAGCAAGGGTCTGGCGGCGTGTTCAAAGCTTCCTTGGCACGCCAAAGTGCTGTGTCTCTGTGCCTTCGCGCGCTTGGATACCGATCAAGAATCAACGCCGTGTGGATGTGTTTTGCGTGTGCAATGTGCGTGAAGCCGTATCAAAAGGTACAACTCGTCGAAAACAAGTGTCGCCGGTGTCGCGGCGTGATCAAAGCTTTCTTGGCACGCCGAGTGATGCATCTTTGTGCCTTCGCACGCTTGGATACCGGTCAAGTATTGACGCTGCGCCAAAGTTCTGAACGTGTGTCGCGCGTAGACGCCTTTAGATCATTTATATATATCGGCCACGGAGTTATGGATCGTCCAGCTGTTCCGGTGAGTTGCTATCAATAAAATGGGGAGATCCGTACGTGTTCTTATGTACTATATTAACCATGGCTATGTCCCAAATCTACTCTAATAGGTTCCGTGGGAGCACGAATAGGGCAACGTTGTGGAGCCAAGGGGGTTTTCGAAAGCAAAAGTACAAGACGGCGAGAATGAAAATCTTTGAAGCGCGGCCGATATGGTCGTGTGCAATCTGTTGACCAATTACAATTAGGCGAGCCGCGCTCAAACGTCAAGTGCAATTAAGTAGGTTGATAATAAGCCAGCACTGATCAGTGATGAGGAGCTGTTGTGCACGGTATTGTGTAAATCGTCTAAGGACGAAAAAAAGACGTACCTTCCCCCCATCTTCCGTCTCTAGTGGACGCTGGATTAAGCTCGTTCCTAAACCGCGAGGGGAAAAGACGCTGATCCAGAGGCACGAACAGCTTCACGCAGATTGCACTCGCTAAACACATACACACGGCGTCGGTTCTTGGTCGGTATCCAAGCGTGCGAAGGCACAGAGACACTGCACTTCGGCGTGCCAAGGAAGCTTTGAACACGCCGCCAGCCCTTCCTTTCGACGCGTTGTGCCTTTTTCCTGCGACACTGCACTTTCGTAAAATTTTCCACGTGTTCACAACGGCAAGTCTCAACAATACACAGAGGCTTCAAAAAACTTCTTCGTCGAATGACGACGAACGAGTAGAAAACGTGTCTACAGCACGCTGGAAAACCCAGCAAAGGCTAGCAAAAACGGCAAATCGTATCCCAAGCGAGTGAAGTCCGGTGGCTTCACTCGCGCTGCAGCGAACGAGCGGGGAGGCGCGATCCAGCAATTGTCATAGAGATCAGTGGACGCGCCCATCGTTGCCCTGGATGGATACCCACTGACCTCGGCTTTGAATCTTTATTTAGTGTGAAGCTGCCGACCCATTGCACTTTGGCTCGGCATCTGGATGCGCTTGGCGCTGGTGTGCTTGGTAACAATACTTGGACAACTCGGATACGGCTTGCTCGCCGGAAGTTCCCGATGCACTCCAAGACTGGATACTGTGATTGTGCGTGCTGTGTGTGTGTTCCGTGCACCGTGTTTGGTGACGACGCGCGCCCTTCATTCATTGTCTGTTGCAGTCAGCGGCAGCGCTTCGATAATTTTGGTTCTTCTCCGCTTACGTCGGACAGGCCGGCCGGCGGCGACGTTTGCGCTGCGGGCGCACGGATACTGACGCGCCCATGCATCGTTCCCCTGGATGGATACCCACTGACCGCGGCTTTGAATCTTTATATAGTGTGAAGCTGCCGACCCATTGCACTTTGGCTCGCATCTGGATGCGCTGGTGTGCTTGGTGACAATACTTGGACGACTCGGATACCGCTTGCCCGCCGGAACTTCCCGACGCACTCAACACTGGATACTGTGCTTGTGCGTGCTGTGTGTGTGTTCCGTGCACTGTTTAATGACGACGCCTGAACGACCGTGTGCGCCGCCATAATTACCGCTGTGCTCACCACTGGACTCTACAGAAGTCTTTCGTGCGATGCCCTTAGCCGTTACAAGCGAGAGATCATCGCGATTTCAGACCCAGTCCGCCTGGGTCTGAAATCGCGACGATCTCTTGGTTGTAACGGCTAAGGGAATAACACGAAATTCTTTTGTAGAGTCCAGTGGTGAGCGCAGCGGGAATTCCGGCGGTGCACCGCCTGGGTTTAAAATTAGGGCTGGAAATGCGCGGTTCCAGGCTGGATACAAACTGGCGCCCCAATTTTGGGTCTAGGCAGAACCGGCATTTTTCATTCCGGCCTGAATCTGACATTTTCGTGCGGGGAGGACATGGCGGTCCGTCGAAAACGGTGTGATGCTCTTTCAGATAGTCCACTTCGTTTAAGAGAGTATCTCCCAAGTACCCGTACATGTTAAGTACTGGTATGCCGTTCATAACCAACCTAACACTCTCGATCCTCCTCTTTTCAGAGCCGGCGAACTGTACCACTGCGGACATTGTAGTGTTGTACTGAAGTCCCAGCACAGAAGCTTCATCAGCGCCTATATCGAGTAGTTGCTGCATTGTCTCCATAGGGCCCGCTGTGAGCACAATGTCGCCTACGAAAGTCACCACAGGCAGCACCCAGTTCACGTTCTCTCCTTCCTCCATGGGTTGTAGTGAGAAGCCCAATCCTGATCGGATCAACCGCTCCTCCATACGTGCAATGTACATGTACAGGAGCGGTGAAAGCGGACAGCCCTGCCGCAGTCCTCGCGTCACCATTGCCTCATCTGAAGTGGCCTCTCCTATGGGCGTTTTACCGTATTGCCCGTCTAAAACCGGCGAATGAGTCCGGTCCACTGAGGCGGCATATCAAGCTGCTCCAATCTTGTTAGAAGCTGGTCGTGTGGGACGCAATCATATGCCTTTCCCACGTCCAGTAAACAGCAATTTAATCTCCTCTCCTCTTTGCGGGCCACCTCGATGTGCTGGCTGAGGGTGCACACGTTGTCTTCAAGACGACAAAATCCTCCTTAAAGCTCGGTGAAGACTTCTCTCTCTGCCCAAGTTGTAATGCGTTCCTTCATTATAGACTCGAAAACCCTTTACAAGGTGCTGGTGACTGTAAGTGGTTTGCAGTTCTGGTGGAATCGCTTATCCCCTCCTTTCTTCGGCACAGGAACCACCTTCCCTTGTCGCCAGTCTCGGGGGACATCTGCTTCCCCACTAAGGAGGTCTGTGGAGATCTCACCCAGGTGGTCCTTGGCATACTTGCCGAGTGTTCTGAGGGCACGTGCTGAGATTCCATCCAAACCTTGTGCCGTGCTGCTTTTTTTATCTGGGTCAGCGCTCGAATAATCGCGACAAAACTGATCTTCTCGTCGGTACTCGTGAGATCACATTCTGAATGATTGTGTGGGGTGGTATTTGGTAGGCTCCGTTCCTGAAAGTGCGAAAACCTCAATGAGATGGTCCATCTTGCGTTGGTCCAGCGCTACCACATTTAGGCCAGTGCACTCGTCGACGATAGTTGGGGATTGATCTCTTCCGTACAGGGTTCGGAGGAATCTCCAGAACTTTCTAGGCGCATCTCTTTCGCTTGAGAGAATGCTCCTCATCGTATCTAGAGCAGCAGCAGCTATCTTCTGCTGGATTAGCTATTTCGTGATGCGTTTTTGTTCTTGGTAAAACCCCCACTTTTCAGTGACCCGTGGCTTGACCCTGTTTGAAGTTGCGTGCCGACGTTGCCTATTCACCTCTTGTCGGATTTGAATTGCAGCCTGCACATCCCCATCACCCCAGTGTTTCCTTCGACTTCGTCCGACATGGCCGTTTGTTGAGTGTTGCCTCATTAGTCCTTTTAGAGTATCCGCGCAATCCGCGCGCACCCCGAGGCCGCCTTCCTCTTGGCGTTTTTTTTTCGAAGCTGTCCACGACCATAACTGCAGCTGTTTGTGAAAGGCTGGGTTGACACGCATCTTGTCGAGTCGCTCTTCCTTTCCTTCACTTTCCTCTAGACGGCTGCAACATGATTCTGTTGTAATTAATGCCAATACTTTTCACTCCTGTCTCAACAATAGACCGATCTCACCAGCTAGTTTGAGTACGCCACCGCTGCCGACATGCATCGTGGGAGCTGTAGTCTTTCTGCACGCGCGGCAACCCTGCTGGAGGTCTGCGCGAGCAGAGCACGAGGCGGCATGAGCTGTCTCATGAACTGGAGTCTGCCTCCTACGAACTACAGTTATGGCGGCGTCACGCATGCGTGGAACGCTTGGTGAGATCGGTCTATTTGGGCGCGCACCAGGCATCGCCCTAACTCAGGCAATAGCAGGGCGTAGTCGATGCATGATCTGCTTTCACGTGCGCTACATGTGTACTGGCGAGGCACTTAGCCAGGGGAGGGGGGGGCGAAATCTTCCATTTTTCTGGGACCTCCTCTTCCCCCTCCCCCTCATACAGCATTTTGTCATGGGCGCCCCTCCCCCGCCCCCCTCGAACCAACCTACGTGACTGGTACTGGCCCTCACATGTAGAACGTATGTTCACAATTTCTAGGCCTAAGTCCTCCGCCATCTTTCGCAGGTGGCGGCCGTTGTCGTCGTCCCACTTCTCCAACTCGTGTAAGTGACCATTAAAGTCTCCCATAATAAGCAGATCTTAACCATCTGCCAGTTCTTTTGCGTCGGCAATTAGGCATTCAGCAGAGAAACGGTTCTCCTCACGGTGCGCGCTTCCCACCGAAAAATACACAAAACATGCTACCGCAGAGACACCCAGAAGTTCACCCGTTAGCCACATGTGGTCCTCCTGACAATCCCTGAGCTCTCGCTGCTATTTCGCCCCACTGTGCCAAAAGGCACCCACTCCACCTCCCCGCCTCTGTCCTTCCACATGGTTGCACCCCGACTTGCACCAGTTGGGGTGCACAGAGGGTTCCTCAAGATCTCTCCCTCAGGTTTGTGTTTGCCACCCCCAATAGCGGCATGCCCGCGGCTTTCATCTCTTGGAGCAACTCTTGCCACTTCTGCTCCCGGCTTGCCCCTTAGAGATTTAAGAAGCCCACGGTGACGTCTTCTGTCGATGATATGTGCGTCTTCATTTTCTTTTTCTCCGCCGCCGCGCTGAATATTGGTAGAATATGGCACTGCAGTATTGTCGGCTGGGCACATCCTCAGATAGCCCATTGGTGTCCCGGGCTCATCGGCTCATCTGCTGCTGTGTGAAAGCGAATAACCAGAGCCCAAAGCACGGCTCTGCGCCTGACGCAGTTACAGCGCCATCTAGATTTGCCCGTGCAAACTGCTCTCGAGGCGCCATGGCCTCCGACATTTCGAAGCAAGCGCGCGAAGGCTTCGCGCGCTTCGGGATTTTGGAGGCCGTGGCCGCGCTGTCCCGTGCACGAGAGCAACGAGGGAGGCACGCAGACGGCAACTGCTGCGTATGCTTGCGAAAAGCAACAGCGTACGTAAGCGTAGCTCGCTGCGCTTCGTGAGTATAGCCCATGTGCAGTGTGAAGCTCGCAACCCTAAAGCCGCATTTAGACAGAGAAAAAAAAAACGCGCCTTTTAGGCGACGTCGACGCCGCCGTCGAAAAAAAAAAAGAAACAACAAGCCGGTCACACATGGCCTCCCGACGAAGGCGTCTTCTCGGGGAACCTCGAGTTTATCGAAAGAACACGGGGAATTCTTTATTTGTCTGCTTCGTACGATCGGTGTTGCCTAACCTTCGTGCCTTCGTGATTGCATATGCGCTCGGAGACACCGTCTTTAGAAAGCAGACAACAGCGACATTTACACTCCAATTGTATACAGCACACGTGAGAGCACGGACTCGAGTACGCAGCTTCAGAAGATTTAGAAGGTGCTCTTTTGGCGCGTTTTTGTATAAGCAAAACTTAGCACGGTGCTACGCCCGCGTGTTTGTACGTTTGATAGCGCTGCACGCCGCTTGTACGTTAATATTTTCGAAGTGGAAGTGGTGTATTCCATAGTCGTGGCGTGCACACAAAGAATGCAGAAAACGCATTGCGGGTGATCGCTCTTGCGCAGTGTGAAAATGCTGCGGAGTTCATCTTCGGTGGCGGCTTTCGCGGAAACCATGAAGAGTACTTCCCAGCGTCACCTACACGCACAGCAAACGCTGCTCACATTCAGATTCCAATCGATTTGGTTTGCTCCACTTCGAAATGTTTCCAGCCACGTTTGGCGGCAGGCCGCATCCTTCGACCCAACTCGACACCTCTCTGCCTTTGCGCCTTCCTTATTCATCAAAAGTGGAAACAGGTAAAACTGGTCCTAACCGGAAAAAGACGACGCGTCGCGTCTGGTCGCTCGCTGATTGGCTCAAGGACGAGCGTCGAGGGAAAACATTTGGTCAAGAGATGTCGTCTCCCGGCGCCATCGTCTTCGACGCGCGACGTTTTTCAATACAAAAACAAGCACGAAAAAATCACCCCTCGACGCGCGTTTTCCTGCTGTGTGAATGCGCCTTATACGCAAACGCACACTGCTTGCGTTTGCTCATATGAGCAATACTAAAACTCTCTAATGGCGTTCGCTAACTGCATGCGTCAAGCCGCCGATCTTCCGCCCTTTGGCGGTTCGGCCATTTGACAATGGAGAAGGTACCTGATGTGCTAAATGTCGTTTTATATTATCAATTCAATTAATCTTTATCGACTCCAGTTTGGAGAAGGAGACAGGGAAAAACCTACATTGCGTAGATTGAGAGCTCCCTGGCTCCCATTGATGAGAACGTCTATGCGCCGTCTAACAGAAGCATTGACAGCGGCGAGCGATACGAGGCACCTTTTCGGTTCTGAGTGCTTGTCATTCAACCTGCTCTTGGAGTGTTGACGCGCATAAAGCGATGTAATGTAACTCGCTCAGAGCGTTAGGTAAGCTGGGAGGACTTCGAAAGGTTCGTTGCGGTTCATAATAAGATAAGAGAGAGTGTAGTAACCAATTTGATCCCCATGGGCGTTTTGGATACCATAGTGTTATTATCATACACGCTAGAGGTTCAATTCACGCTATAGTGTCTATGCTACTTCCGTAACACGAATTGAAGCAGACAGCAACCAGTCTACTTTTGCGGTGCTATATATACTGTGCATTTCTATGGGAAAACGAGCATGCATTTTGTATCTTCGCCGGAAAATAATATGGAACGGATTTATTATTTGGGTCATACCGAATAGTATGTACGACCTTTATTAACACTGTAAAAGTATAATTGCTTGTGCAGATGGTTTAGCGTGTTGGTTTCTAATATACGATAACGACAGAGGGACATTGAAGACCAACAGACAACACAATGTCCCTCTTTCGTTATTGTAAATTGTAATTTCTTTAGTTAGCGCATTTTTCATCATCAGTGAACAATGTTTATCTTCGTTCTATTTTAGGCCAAAACATGTGTTGCACGAAGGGTGTGTAAAAACAAGCTTCGATTATAAGCAAAATAACATTCTAAACGAATATAATGTGAGCTCAAGGTTCGCCGGCATTCCAGTGACGCTTATAGATTGTTATTATGCCAGTCTTGCATCTCTACGAGCGTTTAGAAACATTCAAAACGTAAAAAATAAAGTACGTCGGCCATGAAAGGTGTCTCTTTCTATTGTTTTATATTCCGGAAGCTCTTTTCAGGCATTTGTTCTAGGAGATTTCGAGCTTGCAGGTGATGTCTTGAAAATACAACAAGCATCATCGCAAAAACCAGAAAGAATAAAGCAGTCCTTAGTTATTAAAAATCGGAGTAAATTACGTGGCCTTTAATTTATTTTGATCGTACATGCACAGGAAGTTACTGATCAAGCGCTACGTACTTTTAAAACATGAAGGGGCTTTATCTACGTGCTAACTACATGCCAGTGCCGCTTCTGAAACGTGTGTTATCATGCCTCACTGAAGAGGGCGTAAGACAGCTAGCGGCGTGGAACAACCGCCACCGACATTCACGTAGCCAGGATTTTGTTTCGGGGGGGGGGGGGGGGGGAGTGGAGGGGGGGCCCGCCCATGACAAAATGCTGTATGAGGGGGAGGGGCCTAGTAGGTCCCAGCAAAATGGAAGGTTTCGCGGGGGGGGGGGGGGTGGGGGGGGAGGCCCGGGCCCTATGCCCCCCCCCCCCCCCCCCCCCCCGGCTGCGTGTCTGGCCGCCGAGGAACGTTGTTAGGTTCCGGAGGGAGGGACGAGAACGCAGGAACGTCAAGCCAGGATAGGGTTTTAGATGATATAGTTAAGAAGATGAGAACAATGGTAGCTCTCGGCTCAACGAGACCGAGCGTTCCTCTGGTCGCGCTCCGCTCCTGGTCCAGTGCTCCCCTTTTTATATGCGGACCGCAGGTGACTGCCGTAAGTCTGGCCTCGCATCAAAGTCGGTTTTGGCGCTCACAAAGAGAGAAACAAGCTTGAAATGGGGCAAGTGAAATTAACCGCATCTGTATGCTTTAGGAGAAGCAGGTAAAGTTACTTCTGGATATAAGGTGTTAAGCGAGAGATAGAAAAAAAACAAAAAAAAAAGGCAATCAAAAAAGGCAAGCTTTACGTCTGTTGAGCGCAATTGGCGGGAGAGCTGGATACTTTCAGCCAACTGAGCCGGTCACGTGGCATATTGTCGTATTCAATAGCCAACCACCCCTGCTCTCTATTCAAGAGAGGAATGAGGAATTTACGCCATTTTTCACATTACGACTATGAACGGTGAGAAGTACAATAAAAATATGCTAAGAAGTTTCAATGCGAATCTCGAAAATACAAATTGGAGAACGCAAAAAAAGAAAAAGAAGATATAAGTGAAAAAGTCATCGCCTTAGCTGTAAGACAAGGAATCCTATGGAACCAAAGATAGTTCAGGGATTATTGAATAGAAATCCACCCATAGTGTTTACTATATCCTGAGCGCAACTTACGAGGAACAAGGAAAAACCTGAGAGTGCCAAGCCACACCCGAGAAAAATACATTTGTTGATCATTCTCGGTGATCTTCAATCATCATTTGTGGTGACTGAAGGTCACCTGATCAATCTGCTTAAACGTGTGAAGCTTCTTTTGAATTCATTCCCCAGTCTCAGGAGTCAGGACTCTTCTAACTTAGAACCTAAAGCAATTGCAAACATTACAACATTCTTGCAAGCTATTACTAACCAGTATTGTATAAGGCGAAGCTTCGGTGAAATTTAAAGTTCCCGATTTTTATAGATGCTTCATTACCTACTAAATACGTTCTACAAATCACGCCTAAAAATGCCTCACTAAAACATTTATTTCTGTTGGGAATATTTTTATATCTATGGCATCTTTATGAAATTTCAGAACTTTGTTTTAGCGCCCATAAGGAGGTGTTTCAGCTAGAAAAGTTCGCACACTACGGTCTCTCTCACAACCTGCGAAATAAACAAAAATAGGAAGTATACACTTATTTTTCAGTGCTGAGAAGTTTCGCATGAAATGTTTAGAAAATCTTTCGCCCATTTTTTGCCATCCAAGTAAGTATCTGAAGACATTTAACCGTTTTGTTCAGAAGTAATATTTAGGTTTTCCTCAATTCACCGTTCGCAGGCTAGTGTGTTCTGATTTTTGCGATAGCGCGCTCTTTTTCCAGAAAGGGTACTTCTTCAAAGTAGCATATGGCAGAATTTGTAAATGATGTTCGCATAACTATTTAGCAATAAATAAACTAATACTTATAGCTAAGTAGCACCACTTTTGTTCAGCCACCTATTTGGAAGTAACGATATCACAGAGTTTGCGTCACCTTTGACCTTGGAGTATCCCTTGGTGGTGACTTCAATTTGATTTTAACTACTTCTTTCCGGACGTAAGGCCTTATAGCTCTAGTTCTACAACACAATTTCATATCTCTTCTCCCTTTGTCACTTTATCTCGTTGTCCGAAGCACACAGTGGAAGTACGCGTATATCATATATTTTTTTTTTTTTTTTTTTTAATTTTTATACAGCGCGTTTCGGAGTGGGAGATTGAAGAGAGTCTTTTAAAGCAGGGGTGTCCAAACTTTCTGACTAAGAGGTCGGATCGGGAAGTTGTTGTTTTCTGGAGAGCGAGAAAATGAATGAGTAAATATAAATGAGAAATTAACTTAATTAATAATTCTAGATAAGCATCTCAATAAAAAGTAAAAGCTAAGGTAAAAAAAAAAATCGAAAGTCTATGAAACGATAGCCTTTCTTGGGAAATTCAATATTTCGCTAATTATAACATTACACAAAAATTGAGAGCCATAAAAGTAACAAGGCACAAATCAAAGCTCATGGGATATTTGGCATGTTGCCGCGGGGCAGTAGGCTAATAAGAATAATAGAACTGACACAGACAATACGCTATACTACGACACAGGACACTCATCGAAATATACAAGGGAACGCAAAGGAATTTTAGCGTATGTAGTCATACACATATGAAACGGGGGACTAAGAATAGTTAGGCTGGTGATGACAATATCTAACGAATAATGTGACAAGAGGACACCCTTATCGCTAGGCAGATTTCTTTTGTTTTTTGCTCTTACCTTCCTTTAAGCGGTTAATGAGCGTTGAGACCAGGGTGTAAGATAGACAGGTGGGGAAACGGCCCATAGAAGCCTACCGCAGCGCCGTGACCGGATTGTGTACTCGTCTGCTTGCGGGTACCCCCAGTCGCGACAGATGGCGCTGCGGCGAGAGGAAAAAAAGTCGGAATCGGATTTGCGTGGAACTCTATGGGAGCGTGCGCAAAATAAACCAAAATCACGACAGTCCTCCAGTGAAAATCCACGAGAAACCATCTCCGTCAGTTTAGCCGGTCGCCACCGGTCGCCCACCCGGAGTGAGAGTTAGCGGTGCTCCACATAGATGGCGCCACAGAAAAAGAGAAACCCGAGGGGGACACAATCCGGTCGCTCATTTGGCTCTCGTTTCCCCACATGTCTATCTTACACCCTGGTTGAGACACTGAATCTTCACACGATCTTATTTTTACGCCTGTAAGAACGGGCCATTCTGAACGCGAGCCGTGGGCCGGGCTTTATTTGTAGTATACTGCAGCCAGCGACGGGCCGATCGGAAGACCTCCACCTGCCGGATTTGACCCGCGGGCCGGAGTTCGGAGACCCTCTTTTTAGTTTCTGAATAGGCATCTAACTTGAATATAGATTTAGTACAGGCCGTTATGAAGTGTGGGGCTCGCCGTTAAAACAAGCCAGAAAATACGGCACCTGCACGTAAGAAGCTAAAGTATTGATAAAAAAGTTAAGCCTTTCTTTTTTTTTACATTGTTAAGTTTCAAGTCGTAGCTTCGCTCCTGTGAGGAGTGAAGAAAAATTCTTAAGGATATTAATTTTCAAAAATGTAATTATCATAGAGCAACCTCTAGCAGGACTCATAACGACCGAGTAGCGCTGAGTAGTGCTAGCTGTTCCTGTCGGGAGATGACGCGAGATGTAGGCTGCAGTCGATCAGATTGAGGATGATATTCTTGAGATTGAACTTCCCTCTGATATTAATTATGTATCGTGATGTCAATTTAGAAACTACAAAACAAAGGAAAACGCGAATAGGCGAACTTGCCGCAAAATGATGAAATGCATCGTCCGCATTCAAATGCTTGTGACTCCATGAAAGCACGACCTTTAAGGCGCGTTCACACTTTCAAGTCACCGCTGTCGCGCTATAACTTTTGCCCGCAAACGCGACAGTCGCAAGTTGCAAAACTGACCGCGGTTTTGGAGCAATCGCTTCCAGACCAATTTTCGCGACCAGTCGCTGAGTCGCCCGGCGGCTGAACCAATCAGTGGCGCCTCGGAAGTGACGTGTGGCGCGCCTCGCGCTTTGTTCCCCTCCGACATGCCTAACTTCTGAAGGAGTAGCAAAAGAGAAACAACCGTGTGTGTACATCGCCCCGGTAGCGGTCACGGATTCAAAGTCGTGGAGGTATCTGCAACGGCTCTGGCCAGTGCTATTAAAAAAACACCTCGTTTTTTATAAATGCAGCACCTCGATATGAACACACGCCCCCCTCCCCTCCCCTCCCCTCCCCCCCCCCCCCCCCCAAAAAAAAAAAAAAAAGAACTCGGTTAGGCAGCAAAGTCGTGCCATTTTTGGCTTGACAGGTTCATGCTGCAACGCGGCTGCTCGAGCGAGTGCACGCCGATGTAGCGATTGTGCTTCATTGTATGGTTCCGGAGAAACGAGGCCAATATTAGGAATCTTTCATATTACAACAAGGACGCATGCAAAGCTCTAAGACAACGTAAAAAAAAAAAAAGAAACGCAGCGAAACGCGCGCCCAAGTTTTGGTGGCGAGGACAAAATCGGTGGCGGCACCTGAGAGCTTCCGAGAGGTGACTCGCCTGTAGCCGCCATGGATACAGTTGGATACAGAGCCATGGAGGTCTCTGCTGCGACTGTGATCAGAGCGCCCATTTCTTTATAAAAAGCAGCATCTTTATTCGAACGAGCGCCTAAAAAAGAACTCGGCCTTGCAACAACTTTGTGGCATTTAGTTTGACGGGTCCGCGGAAGCTCGAGCGAGTGCACGTAAGTGCAGCGACTGCTTTAATTGTGCGGTTCCGAAGGTCCCCGGCCGATATTACGGATATTTATTTTGTGATCAAAACGACACACGTGACAACAAGAATTAGAAAGCGGCGAAACGCCGACACGAGCTGTAGCGGGAAGTACGAAATCGATGGCGGCTCCCCAGAGCTTTCGAGAAGTGACTCGCCGATCGCCAGCAGTGTGAACTACGGTGATCGCTTGTCGCTAGTCGCTCGCGTGACTGTCGTGAGTTGCAAGTGTGAACACACCTTTAGCGCTACGCGGTTGTCTTCATCTGCATCAGGGCATGTCGTTGAAGTTATCACAAAATTTGTATTCAATGTATAAAGGAAGATATCCACCCATTAAAACTCCATAACATAAAATCCACCGCTCAAAAAACATCTTCAATTAAAATTTGGGTGCGCTAGGAGCAGGCACCGGTTTGTTCGACACGAGCTTGGCAGTTGAAAAACTCTACGTATGAAATATTGCCTCCTGCAGCAGTTTAAATTGTTGGCTCTGATTATATGTAACTTCCTACGGCATATTCTTCCAAATTAGGGAAAGAGAGTGATCACATCATATTGAAGCCGAATTGTGTATCGTGTTTGATGAAGTCCAGACCTGTCACAATACGTGTGCGGACCAGACCTCGTTATTATTGCGCATTATCCGTAGCAACACCATTTTTCTTATACCATTTTTCTCTCTTTTGAGATTCAAAAATTACGAACACTAAATAAATCATGGCGTGATATGTTTGCACGGAACTGGCGCAAATAAGTCATTCCTATAGCCATCGAAATAAGTAAGTGTCGCATGATCGTTGTGATTTGAATATTGTTCTGCTTAGTCAAAGTTCGCATTCCCAATGATATTGTCACGGGTGGCAACCAAAAGAATAATAAATAAACAGAAAGAAATAAACGTTTAATTTGGCGAACTTGTGCCAAAACTAAAAGGGTACAAAGATAATAACAGAGCGTCGCGGGCGTCGAAGTCGGCGTAGCAGCACAGTCGAACGCTGGGGCGTAACTGACTGCGCTCGCCTGGCGGGATCCCTTATGTACCCTCGTGGGTTTCTGGATCGTTCGGCGTAGAAGGTTCGGCGCGTAGAACATTCTAACCGCGAATCAACAACACGGTTCTCGAATTCACCAGAACATCAAATTACACTCTCAACAAAAATGTGGAGCCGCAGCCAGGAATCGAACCCTGGCCTTCTGCGTGAGAGGCAAGCGCGATAACCGTTAGGCCACGCGCGCGCTGCCTACTTTGCCAGCTGCGCGCGCGGCATTACTCCCCCCTTTAAAAAGTGCATCGTCCCGATGCAACCCAAAAACAAAACAAAGCAAATAAAAAGAGCGGTAAACTAAAGAGTATTTGGAATACGTAAGGTCCACTGTCCTATCGAGCGTAGTACGGCTTCATGCGCACGACGTGGACGACTTCTGGTCGTGGAGGGCGGCGTGATGAAGTCCGTGTTCCGTCGGGCATCACCTCGTAGTTCAGATCCCCGAGCCGACGAAGCACTTTGTAGGGTCCAAAGTAACGTTTCAGGAGCTTCTCGCTGAGACCGCGGCGGCGAATCGGTGTCCACAGCCACACCCTGTCTCCGGGCTGGAAGTGGACGTCCCGACGACGAAGGTTGTAGCGGCCAGTGTCGACACGTTGTTGAGCCTGAATCCGAAGTCTGGCGAGCTGACGGACTTCTTCTGCCCTTTGGGCAACCACCTGGGCGTCGTCGCTTGCGTCGACAGACGCTTCGTGTGGTAACATAGCGTCCAGCATTGTCGTTACCTTGCGCCCATGCACCAGCTGAAAGGGTGTCATTCCGGTGGTCTCTTGTACGGCCGTGTTGTAGGCAAATGTGACGTACGGCAGCACCTCGTCCCATGTCTTGTGCTCCACGTCGACGTACATGGAGATCATGTCGGCGATGGTCTTGTTGAGTCTCTCCGTTAGCCCGTTGGTCTGCGGGTGGTACGCCGTGGTGCGGCGATGGCTGGTGTGGCTGAGACGAAAGACTTCTTGCGTCAGCTGGGCCATGAATGATGATCCACGGTCTGAGATCAGGACTTCGGGAGCGCCGTGCCGGAGGACGATGGATTCAATGAAAAACTTGGCAACTTCCACAGCAGTTCCGGAAGGAAGGGCTTTCGTTTCGGCATACCGCGTGAGATAATCTGTAGCGACGATGATCCAGCGATTTCCCGACGTCGACGGCGGAAAAGGGCCAAGTAGATCCATTCCGATCTGCTGGAAGGGTGCTGTTGGCGGAGGAATTGACTGCAGAAGTCCGGCCGGCCTCGTCGGAGGTTTCTTTCGTCGCTGGCATTCATGACATGATCGCGTGTACACGTGGACGGTTTTGGGGAGCTTGGGCCAGTAATACTTTTCACGAATACGTGCCAGGGTCCGGCTGTAACCAAGGTGTCCGGACGTCGGGTCGTCGTGGCAGGCTTGAAAGATCTCCTCCCGAAGGTCGGTCGGGATTACCAGCAGCCATGGCGAGTTGTTGTTCCCGAAGTTCTCTTTGTAGAGTACACCTTGTCTAATGGCGAAGGTCGGCAGCGCTCGTGAAAAAACACGTGGCATGGCACTCCCGCGCCCTTCCAGGTGCTCTATTAGTGCGCGCAGCTCAGGATCGTCTCGTTGACGCCGGGCCATGTCGTCGATGTTCACTGCGCCCAGAAAACACTCGTCGTCATCGTCGTCGCTGCTGCCGGAAGGTGTTGCGACGGGAGCTCTGGACAGGCAGTCGGCGTCGCTGTGCTTGCGGCCTGACTTGTAGACGACGGTCATGTTGAACTCTTGTAGTCGGAGACTCCACCGCGCGAGGCGTCCTGACGGGTCCTTGAGGTTCGCAAGCCAGCAGAGCGAGTGGTGGTCCGTGACTACGCGGAACGGGCTCCCGTATAAGTACGGACGAAACTTCGTGATTGCCCAGACGACCGCAAGGCATTTTTTCTCAGTCGTGGAGTAATTTCTCTCCGCCTTGGTCAATGTCCGACTTGCGTAGGCGATGACTCGCTCGGTGCCTTCTTGTACTTGAACCAAAACCGCGCCAAGCCCTGCGTTACTTACGTCCGTGTGAATCTCGGTTTCCGCATCCTGGTCGAAATGTCCAAGAACAGGAGGAGTCTGCAGTCGTCGCTTCAGCTCGTCAAATGCCTGCTGCTGTTCAGCGGCCTATTCGAACTTCTCGGCGTCCTTCGTGAGGTGTGTGAGCGGTGCGGAAATTCTTGCGAAATCTCGAACGAAGCGCCGATAGTAGGCACATAGCCCAAGGAACCTTCGGACGGCCTTCTTGTCTCTTGGCGCTGGAAATGCTGCGACGGCACGAGTCTTCTCGGGGTCTGGGCGGACACCTTCGTTACTAACCACGTGGCCGAGGAACTTCAGTTCGTCATAAGCGAACCGACACTTTGACGGCTTCAGGGTGAGTCCGGCGGTCCGTATGGCTTGGAGAACTGCTCGGAGTCGTCGCAAGTGCTCGTCGAAGTCGCTGGAAAACACGACGACGTCGTCGAGGTAGACGAGACAGCTCTGCCACTTCAGTCCTGCCAGTACGGTGTCCATGACACGTTGGAAAGTTGCTGGCGCCGTGCACAGTCCGAAGGGCATCACTTTGAACTCGTACAGTCCATCCGGCGTGACGAAGGCTGTCTTTTCTCGGTCCCTTTCGTCGACTTCGATCTGCCAGTAGCCGCTCTTCAGGTCCATTGATGAGAAATATCGAGAGTGGCGCAACCGGTCTAGAGTGTCGTCGATGCGGGGGAGTGGGTAGACGTCTTTCTTCGTAACCGTGTTGAGCTGTCGGTAGTCTACACAGAACCTAAGCGTCCCGTCTTTCTTCTTAACCAGTACGACTGGAGAGGCCCAAGGACTGCTTGAAGGTTGAATTATGTCGTCGTTCAGCATTTCTTGAACTTGCTCCTGGATCGCCTGCCTTTCTTTAACGGAGACTCTCTATGGCGATCAACGCACAGGGCGCGCGTCGTCCTCGGTAACGATGCGGTGCTTCACAACGGTGGTTTGGCGCACCTTCGACGACGTGGCAAAGCAGTCGCGGTATTCGGCGAGAAGGTTGATCAACTGTCGTCGTTTCGGGCCCGGGAGTTTAGGGTCAATGTCGAGCTGCGCTGGCGACGCACTGTCTTGCTGAGGTGGCGAGAATTCGTCAGTAATGGCGGCGACAGCGGCGGAGTTTTGGAGTTCCTCGACCTGGCCCACGGCTGCACCTTTTGTGAGGTGTTGCGCTTCATTTCGGAAGTTCGTGATGAGGACCACAGTGCGGCCATCCTGAAGTTCAGCAACTCCTCTTGCGACGCCTATTCCTCTTCCCAGAAGCAACTGGAGGCTTCCTTCGAGCAGAACTTCGCCGCAAAAATCTTCGGTGATCCCGACGGGTACGAAAACACTCGACCGCGGCGGTAAGTTCACGTGGCTGGCGAGGACTCGGACCGCAGATGACGTCGCTTTGGATTCCTCCGGTGGTGAAACAGGCTTTCGCAGCGTCAACCGGTTTGCTCCGAGGTCGATGACGGCGCCATACTCGCAGAGGAAGTCCATTCCGAGGATAACGTCCCTCGAACAGTCTTGCAGAACGACGAACTTTACAGGGCACGTCTCACCGTGGATCTCGACGCGAGCAGTGCACCTCCCGACTGGTGTGATGAGGTGCCCTCCGGCGGTTCGTATTTGAGGTCCATCCCACGGCGTCGTGACTTTTCGAAGGCGGCGGGAGAGCCTCCCACTCAAAACTGAGCAGTCTGCTCCGGTGTCCACGAGTGCCGATGCGTCGTGGCCGTCGATGATGACGTTTAGGTTGTTGGACACCGTTTCAGGAGCGTCGTTTCGGTCTCCGGTAGCGTTCGAGTGGGGGCCCTCCGACGTTCGTGGGGGATCTTGGCGTCGGTCGTCTTCGGCAACTCCACCTCCAGGGGTTGCCGCGCCTAGTTTCCCCGGCGTGGAGCGAGGGGCGACAGGCTTTCACGTCGGGGTCGGTGCATCGGCGAAGCTGGACGTCGTGGCGAGGGCGATCGGAACTCTCGGCGGGACGCAGGCTCGGGAGACTGAGGTCGTCGCAGGTACTCGTCGATCTCCCGAGGGCGTTCACCATACCGGGGGCGCGGGTCGTAGCCCGAGTCGCGTAGCCCGAGTCGACGGTATGGGCATCGGCGGTAAGTGTGGTCTGCTTCCCCGCAGTGGAAGCACAGAGGGCGTCGGTCGGGCGTTCGCCACACGTCGGTCTTCCGGGGTGCACGGGGCTCCTGGCTGGCGTACTGGAGCTGGTCGTCGGGGCGTCGGTCGTGCTGCGGCGCAGGAAACTGACGTCGGGGCGGCGCGACATAGGCTCGAGGAGGAGGCGGTGGCCGTCGGGCCACTGCGGCGTAAGTTAGCGCGGGTTCTTCGGGGGCTGCTGCGCTGATGGGGGCCTCTGGTTGAATGGCTTTCTGCACCTCTTCCCGCACGACCTCAGCGATGTAGAGCGAAGCTGGTCGGTCAGCGGCGGGTAGCAGCTTTCGCAGCTCCTCCCGGACGACGTCGCGAATGATCTCGCGTATGCCTGCGATACTGGAGCCAAGGTCGCAAGCGGACGGCGGAACCGCGATGACGCCGGGTAGCCTCTGGTAGTGGCTGGCTCGGGCTTGCATAGCACGCTCGATGTTCGTCGCTTCGGTTACAAATTCTTGAATGGTCGTCGGTGGGTTGCGTACGAGCCCACCGAAAATGTCGTTCTTCACGCCGCGCATCAGGATACGCAGCTTCTTTTCCTCGCTGGCCTGAGGGTCGGCGCGGGAGCTCAGGCGCAGGATGTCTTCCACGAAACTGGTGACGCTCTCATTGGGGCCCTGGGTCCTGGATTGCAGCAAATCTTCGGCCCTCTCTCTTCGGTGTTGATTGGCGAACGTGCGCGTCAGCTCGTTCTTGCAAAGCTCCCACGAAGTCAAGGAAGCTTCGTGGTTTTCAAACCAGCGCCTTGCAGTTCCTTCAAGCGAGAAATAAAGGTTCTGCAGGCGCTGTTCGTCACTCCACCCGTTGTGGCGAGCCACGCGCTCGTACTGGTTGATCCAGTCTTCGACGTCCTCGCAGGTCTCGTAGGCGTCCGCGGAGCGACGGGCAGGACGACGACGGGCGAGGTGGTCATCGTAGGGATGTTCTTCTTCGGCTTCTGCAGCAGGGGTCCGGATCCCGGGAGTTGGACTTTGGTAAGGCGGCTTGCTCGGCCGTCGGCGTCTTCTTCGAAGGGTAGCCTTCCGGGGCTGAGCACCTCACTTGGCCGGGATGTCTTCGGCGGGGTACGCTTTATGGGCATAGAATGCGATACCCCGCACCTCCACCAAAATGTCACGGGTGGTAACCAAAAGAACAATAAATAAACAGAAAGAAATAAACGTTTAATGTGGCGAACTTGTGCCAAAACTAAAAGGGTACAAAGATAATAACAGAGCGTCGCGGGCGTCGAAGGCGGCGTAGCAGCACAGTCGAACGCTGGGGCGAAACTGACTGCGCTCGCCTGGCGGGATCCCTTATGTACCCTCGTGGGTTTCTGGATCGTTCGGCGTAGAAGGTTCGGCGCGTAGAACATTCTAACCGCGAATCAACAAGACGGTTCTCGAATTCACCAGAACATCAAATTACACTCTCAACAAAAATGTGTAGCCGCAGCCAGGAATCGAACCCTGGCCTTCTGCGTGAGAGGCAAGCGCGTTAACCGTTAAGCCACGCGCGCGCTGCCTACTTGGCCAGCTGCGCGCGCGGCAATATGCCCATACTTTTTTCTTCTGTTTACAGGCATTGGCTGCACAACTTTTGAAAGTTAGATTGCTCGATTACTCTGAATAAAAAATAGTTAATCTTCTTCCGGTAGTCTAGAGTATGTTCCTTGGTACTGAGCGATGGAACCACGGGTAATCTGTGCACCCGGAGATTTTGCTCAGATCATCGTAGCTCTTCTTTGCAACTTGCAGACATTGTGGAATGTCTTCCAATTGATAACTTACCGCCACTCGAGGATATTTCTGAGCTGACATCAGACATCAGGTTTAACATATTTGATGACTCGTCCACTTGTTACGTTAAAGGCTATTTGATCAAGCATTTTCTTGAACTGACAACCCACAGCTGTGGCTGTTCTCAGCCGCTGAGGGAAGTCTGACAGCTTGGCCAGGCCTCACCAGTACTTTCTTGTGCTTAAAGCATAACACGTGCCTGGAAAGCTCTTCGGGAATTTCATATACCCATCCCAGGCCGCCTTTAATTTCATTCAGCAACTGTAAAATCGCTTTCTTGCCGTAATAGAGAGCCTGGCGCGTGTTTGAGGAGTGTGTGCTGTCTCGTATCACACACTTTCAGGTCTGGGTAGTTTTGGCATTGCTCAGAGTGCCACAAATGATTTTTAAAAACGTTCTGCAGAATACGCTTGTGTTGGCATGTTTGATTCCTTAACCGGAACCTGGACAAAATTTTGTCACACTCTTTAGTTGCTGTAAAGCAACTAGACAAGTTTAACTGTTAATGGTGTATTCACGGATGTGGTTGCCAAATCAGAAACAGAAAGTGCGTATTAATTGAGCGGTGCAGCTTGCACTCGAAAAATTTGTTTCCCTTATTTCCAGCAAATGTTTATCACGGTCCTTTTCAAAAAAGCATCTATCTACTTTCTACAGTATTTCTATGGAAAATAGTGTATACATTTTGTAGATATTAGAAAGGAAATGTATCCACTTTTGTGTCAATTGTCTATAGTTTTTTAGCCGCTTTTTTTGAGCCATACTTTCTTTCTGATCAAATGTATTTCGAGGAATGTTTAGGAACGTTGAATATTGTCAGATTCCGAATGGAGTTCTCAGTGTTTGGTACTGGCTCGCCCGCAGTTTGTTTCAGGCTATGCCAATTCGTATGTTTTATAATAGTCGGAAATTGGGAATTCGTTCTATTCGCTGTGTGCTTTGCACTCTTATTATACTCTCATGACTGGTAAATATACCGATGTCTTATTAATTTCTGGACTGACTTCCCGAGCCCGAGTCGGCGTGAAAGCGAATGGACCATTCAGCATGTTCCCTGTGGAAAATGTTTGTTAACTTGGTTCCGCTAAAAATCTATTACGAAGTGTACGATATGCCGAACTCCTTATCATTAACTTATTTTTGTGAGTATTAGTATTTGTTTCTTATAAAATATACAGAGTGTCTGAAGTAAATCATGTATATACGAATGTGGTCCAATAAAATATTTTCGAACCACTTACAGTTGTTGACCACAAAGTGCTCCACCATTCAGGAGTCAATGTGGAGGTTGTGTAACTTCAATGTTCTACAGTAGAAGAAACAAACAAGATATACGCATCTGTTCTGTGAAGTAAAAATTTTGTTTTACACATTTTGCACGGATTATATCGTAAAAATTAAAATAAAACTGCGTCCAAATAATAAGAAAAAAAAAAAAAAAAGAAACAGCGGCTCCGGGAGCCGAAGAGCTCCCGAGAGCGTAGCGAGGAGCGACGCAAGAAGGAAAGATGGGGAGAAAGAGAAGGAGAAGGGTACCGGAGAACCGGAGGAGAAACTAGTGATGGGCCAAACTTTTGCCGAATCGAAAGTTCGGTGCCGAATCTTGAGATTCGGCAAAGCCGAACTTTTGCCGAACTTTTCTAAAGATTCGGCAAAAATACATTGTTACGAGGCTCGTTCATATTTCGTTTTTTCCTGGCGAAAGAAAGGTTTCATGTTTCTTCTTTTCTTAACTTAAATGCAAAATATTTACTAAATAAGGTGATATTCTGCAAGATAATTGTATCGGTGTCGTTTTTGTGTGTCTGCTGGGTCTACTAGAAATTTTAGTGAGTCCTTGCAGAAGTGGCGTGACAACGAAGTTGGGGAGAAGCGAGCGTGGCGCAGTCACGAATCACGCTACGAGAGTTTCGGTTTTGAGGCATCATCAGCGCAAGCCTGCATGTTTGTGTACATTGCTAATATGAAGGCAATAACGCTGCGTTCTTGCTTTCTCTGGAAGTCACCGTTTTGTGCGCGAAAACGAATGCAACGGTTGCTGTGCCTTCACCAGAAGAGTCAGCTTTGCATGAAAGAGGGCGTCCCATATTCGGAACGTCTTGTTTTTAACCTTTATAATGCCTGTTTCTGGTGTTAGGACACACACGAACGTTTCGGAAGATAGGGAGAGTGAATGTCGCATGTGCAACGTCGGGTAGTTCTGTGTTCAGTTTTATGCAGATATATGAAAATCGTTAAATAACGCTAATTGAAAAAGCAATATTTTTTTTTTCGCACAAACAATACTTGTGAGCCGAAAACAGAATTGTTATAATTGCGAGGAGTGCTTTAAAGTAGGGTTGTGCGAATAGTGGTTTGAATCGAATAGTGCTGCGTCATTGATAGCCTTGACAGTGTATGGAAAAGCCAAGCCGACCGGTTCTTTCAACAGTGCAGAAGCTAGGGATGACGCCGCGCTATTCGATTCGAACCAGTATTCGCACACCCCTACTTTAAAGTAATTGTCGGCCAATGTTTCAGAATGCACCGCATTATTTGTCACGTGCGGAGTGGACTGCGTAAATTACTGGTCGATCTTCTATTCTTGAGGCAGAAAATATTGAAGCGAACCACACTTGCTCACAAACGCACATTTACCGTGTTCCCTACCCCACACCGCGCCGTAAACGCTGGTTGTACTACACTGCACAATGGTAACCGCACGACTGCACGGCGTCCATTTGCAATCCAAGGCTCCGTTGCCTCCGTCGCGTTCTCGCGCGTGCGCAGACATTTGCCGAATTTTTGCCGAATCTTTGCCGAACTTTCCTGCAAAAGTTCGGAATTCGCCGAACTTTGCCGAATCTGAAGTTCGGCAGATTCGGTTCATCACTAGCAGAAACGTCCAAACCGAAAACGAAACTAACTTGACCGGAACCGGAACTAGATTATGTTTAATGCCGCCCGCTAGGAGCGCTAACTGCCACTCGTCTATCTGGGCTGCTGGGGCCTATGTAAGTGTCCGCTCTTTATACCTTGTGTATATTACTCTATGGTTTTACCGTGTACAGCAGTAAACAGCTGGCAGCTGGCGTCGTGCTCGAGGAATTTAACCAAATCTCTAGAAAAGCACAGGAAGCAACGCACAGGCGTGAGTTGACTTGAATGTTCGCCGGACTAGATACTCTTGTCGTTGTTTATTGTGCGGTTCAGTAAAGAGCGTGCTCTCATTAAAGGTGTGATCGGTCAGTTCTGCGTGCAGATCAGTTGCAAATGGCGTCCTCGGTTCCTCCGAACTTGCACGCCTGTCATACCCAATTTTTTTGCTTTCAAGTGCAGTGAATTATGAAGCATTGAACACAACGACTGAGGCCGGACAGGACGAACGTACACAAATATCTGGGATCATGTCCGTGTATTTCAGTATTTCTCTGTCTCGGGATATATGATTCGCCTTCACTGGATCATTTGGAACATTTCATCGACCATACTCGATAAAAAATGCTTCAAACAAGTGTGTGTCATCCCAGGGGGAGTACTTTGAAGGGGACTAGGATTTCAGGCCTTCCGGCACGCGTTCCTTGTACCTAGATAAAATATTGCAAGTAAATTTCCAAAAATAAGGCGTTGGCAAAAATACAAGTGCTGTTTGTTTTAGTTTTTTTGTTTTTTTTTTTCAAGAAAAGTACTGCTGCAGACGCCAGCAGGTGCAGCGCAGAGAACTATGTTCTCGGCGTTCTTTGATGCGTAGATAATTTAGCATACGTCTTTCGCATTCATTGCAGGTGAAGGCACGGGGCCGAAAGCGGCAATTCTCCATTGTCCTCTTGGCGCGAGCGCATAGAATGCATATTTGAAAGACACGCGCTTGAGCATTAACAATTGTAGCGAAAAGAAGAAAACTGAAACAACGCTTCGGGGAGGACCAGCGGACGGGCTTCGCTAGAATCACCTGCGCGTGCTCAGTGTACTCAACTTGTACTCAACCGCCACTAAAGCCATTCGAATCTGTCAAAAGAGAAAAGAAAAAGCATCAGCGTGTTCAGAAAGTTGTAATTTGAGAAATTGATTTCGATAATTAATACAATTAATTAAACAGGCCTCTTTATACTTGAAGTGTAGGCTAGCGAGAAAACGAAACTGATCGAAACGTGACGTGTAGCGACTATTCACATTTATTTATAACCTGCAGTTCACTTTTGCACTGGATTACATTAGAGATACGAGCGCTTTCCTAATGGCAGTAGAGAAAAATAATATATACGGGTAAATCTTGCACAGTCTTTTCGTATTTATGCAAATTATGACAGTGGTCACCATCCTAATCGGTCACAGAAAATACAGCAGTATATAAGCTGGTGGTGTCGACTAGTCGTGTGTATAGGAATGTAGAGTGACAATATCTGATGTTGTACCTTGTGGTGCTTGTGAGCGCATTTATGTATAAAATCCTATGGTGCCTGCATGTCGCTTATGTGTGAAGTGTGGTGTGGAATAAGTACGTGCATGTCTGGCGAGGCAGTGAAAGACGAGTGTTGATTTCTTCTTTTTTTTTTTTAGATTGAGCGCTGTCCGTTACCTGGCGCGTGTCGCCGCCCAATTCAAGGAGTCGCGCGTTGATATGTCTACTTATTTGAGTGAAAAACATGGAGGCGGTCCATGGCTCCACGGAGCAGCCACGGAGGTCTCGGTTCTCGGCTTCTCGTCCCAGTGCGATCAGTCCCATAGCCAGTTGAATGGGTGTTCCGTGCGGTGAATAGCGCCAAGTGCGTGCACAGACGCGGTGAGGATTACCAGGGACTTGAAAGTGGATAACGAATGCTAGCAGGTCAGCAGGAGCGTTGAACGATTGGATCCGGCGTTTTCGGTTGAATCGGCGATGCTTCGCCACGCCGCTGTCAACCGAAAACGCCGGATCACTTGCGGCAAGCACAGCTAGCAGATACTCTGTTCAATAAACACATCATTCCATTTTTCGCTATACGATTCCTTCTTTGAATGTTTTCTGGCCGCGAAGTAAATGCAGCCGGCCGCGCGAAAGCTGTCGCCGACAAACCTCTCGAATCTCTCGCCCCCCCCCCCCCCCCCTCACATCGTCGCCCCTTCTCGTAATAGGTGCGGTGCCTGGTGCTTCGAGGCGCGTTTTGGAGTGCTTTAGTGTGCACGGAAGGCAGCGAACGGGCGTACGCACTTGAAAATCGTATTTTAGCATAAAGCAGTCCAGCTCACTAGGCCTTACTCGTATTGTTCCACTGTCACTTGCCAGCGGCCATGTTGCTTTTGGGGGTGGTCACTGTGACTACCTGTTCATTGCGTACCGTGTGACTACCGATGGGATCGTTAGTATAACTAAGGAGGGGGGGGGGGGGGGGGGTTAGCGATATCTGTGACGGGTTCTGACTACCCCGAATGTAGTACCCTACGACCACCCTTTTGTTGAGAGTGTACGTTTGAGCGTGGTGCGTTCCGTAGCGGCAAGCGGGCGCGTTGGGTTGCGAAGAGCACTTGCGCCGAGCTTGTATACACAGTTGCGCTGACACGCAGTCAACCGCAGTCAAGAGCCAATAAGAACGCGCTATCGTCGCTAGCGGCTCACCAATAGTAAGAGAAATCGACGGCAACATGGCGGCGCCCAGCGACAGCGCCGAAGTGTTCGATCTTGGGACAATCCCGCTGGCTTCACCGACATTTTGTCAAACAAAAACATCGCAGCTTTGGAAAACCAATCCCCACCACTTCCTAAAACCAAAAAGCAATCACTGCGAGTGGAGAACCGAATACGTCTCGCCGAGTGGGCCGAATGACGCAAGAGGACAGGTCACCCTCCTCTCCTTTGTCGGCTTCTGATTGGTTGAACGCACCGCAACGCTTCGGAAAGTTGAGCGAGCTTCGACTCGCTTGCGTCGCGTTGCCGAGCGTTGCGGGAAGGTGCAAGTCGCACCGCAAGCGACCGCTCGTGGTCGCAAGGACTCCGCAACGCACTCGAACGCGTTCAAACACGAATGTGAGTATGGACCTTTAGCCCCGTTGAGCGCGTTTCTTACCGAGCACTGGTGCACTGTGGAGAAGCAGTACCCGCGAAAGCGAGCTTTGCGGGTGTTGCTTCTCTGCATTACTTCGATGCTCCGGAAGAAGCATACTTAACGGGGTAACCCGCCGCGATAAGCACTTTGAAAATTATAAATATCGCAATTGCGTGTTTGAAAGAAAAGCATACATTCAAAGCGGGATGGTGAACTCGTGCCGGCTGTGTTTGAAAATAAATGGAAACTTTGTGAATTTGTATATCTACATTGTAGTAAAAGTTTCAAAATTAAACTGACTGTTAGGCAAGAGTATACTATGTTAGGCAGAGATGCCCTTACAACCTGCGTTCATCATACGCGATTCTTTCTTTTTAAACTCGATATTAAAGAAAGAATATTTTATATAGCAATATTTGTAACTTCTCTCAATTGGGTATATTCAAAGTTGTTCGTTTTCGGGTCAAACCCGATTTTACCCGATTTTTACACAACGAACATGTTTCAGGAGAATCTGGTTAAACCCGATTTCTCCCTGAATTCCCAAACCACATAACCAACCTATTTATTTTTACGCCGCACGGAGTTTGTGGTGCACACACGCTATCTACCCTACCACGGGACGACAGTGACCTATAGTTCATTTCGCAAGCTGCGTCGAGCACTGCGGAAGCTACGCGGCTCTCAACCAATCGCCCAACGAGCGCGCCTAACTCACCGTGCATTCTACGGAGGCCGGCTGAGGAAAAGCGACAATAGGCGTTGGGGCCTCGGAGGGACATTGCCGTCCCCCCGCTGTGCAGGTGAAACCGCCTCAGTACGCCAGGTAGCTTCGGGCTTGGCCCTGCTGCACGCAGCTTGTGAAATGCTCTATCAATCCCCCTTCGACTGCTGTTAGGTGTCGACGCCCAGCAGGGTCTCTCGGGTAGCTTGGCCATCTTGCTGGCGTCGAAACTTTCTCACGAGCAACGTCCGGGCAAGTTGGGACAGCTTAACAGGTTTATCTCGTAGCGATATATCTGATCGAAGACGACCGTCCCTCAAACGGTCGGGGTTCTTGTTGACACCTGAGGGAGAGCACGATCCCATGGCGGTGCTTCCTTTGAAGCGACCGAAGCAATCGGAGCTGGAAAACCCTGGTGTCCCCCGATTACCAGCTTGAAACAGATTCCTAATTTTAACGCGTTCGCATTAAAAAGCTCGTAATACCCTCCAATAACAAAAAAAAAAAATTCAATTGTAATATTGAGTACATTTGTAAATTTAACCCGAAAAAAAAAGAAAAAAACGAATTTTGCAATGTTTCCACAAAAAACCCGATTTCTCCTCAATTATGAGCTTGAAAAATAGCACTGAATTTTTACCCCTTGAATTAAAAAAAAAAAAATATATATATATAAAACCCGAAAACGAACAGTCTAGGTATGGTTGGCCATCTCTACAGGAGTCAGTTTATGTCTAATCCGTCGTTTTCTTGCCATCCCTAGACATCAGACCTTCAGAGGTTGCAGTTCATAAATATAGATAGATTAAACTTAGCTTATAACTGAACAAGTGAAACAGGCTTCACAAGCTTATCTGTGGTTTCGTCTAAGCATTATGCAATGGTAGTGAAAGGCGTGGAAAAAACTATTCAATATTATAATCGAAAATATTCGCAAAAACAACTATTCGCTTCAAACTCAAAATTTACTAATCGCACAAGACTATATATCAGTCGATTTTAGAACTACCTGAAGCTCATGGTAAGTAAACTCGGGGGCCAGCAAAAGTTGCGACTCGTACAGCAGACGCAAAGCTGCTAGTGGCAAAACGCGGACGATTAGAGTATCATCGCGTTCCGCCACGGCTAGCTTTTCGCCTGCTGCACGAGTGGTTATTTTGGTGCGCTCTCGAGTTTCCCACTAAAATTGACTGATATGGTGGTTTTCGAGTATGCTCAGCTTGTTTCTAATACAAACCATAAAATTATTTTTAGTAATTAAAAAGTTAATTAAGGAAGTTTAGTTAGTTATACAACTTCCGTACCGTTCCAATTTTTAACACAATGATGCCTTTTCGTTGTTTGCGACGCTGTCAATTAACCCCCCTCCCTCCGCTTCCCCCCCCCCCCCCCCCCCTGATAGTTTAGAAGTGGTCAGTCTCTTTGAAACTAGTCCTGATCGTTTGACGGCGCGCAAGTGCTCGCTGAATTAGTGTCACTGGATATCTTTTCAGAGTACCGCATTCCTTTTCCCTTCGCCGCTCGCCTTCGCATTCGCCAATTATGGTCACGTGGACGGAAGTACCGCCATGAAGCGTCCTGCTACACCAGCGTCACTTACTTTCGTGTTTTCCGGCATATCCAGTTCCGGTAATTTAGAAATTTGAATCGTTTATTTTTTTTCTTTCATGTCAATCAACGGAACCGAGCAATGAGGCTCTAATACCTGGTGCTGCTTTAAGTACTGCAGCAATAGGGCAGAGTTTGGGAAAGCACTGTTTAGCATTCCTCAACAGGATGCAGACCAAGAATGGTACCAAAAGTGGTTACACGGCATCAATCGAACGAATTTGAAACCCAAAAATACGCTTTTCTGAAAGCATAAATAATTTTACTTCATGTAAACATGTTTAGACAACAAACTATAGCGATACACTCTGCTGGAGCTAATGTGAAACACCGATTAATACTTATCGCAGAAAATTAAGGTTGTATCCATAGTGGTTGTACCCGGCAGTCTTCGGGTCGTTGAACGCAAAGCACGAGCTTACGATACCAACACAAGTGCTCCGCTAAACCGTTGTCGTTTCCCGAAGCGGCGCCAACCCAGGTCCACGTATGGGCGATTTAGATCGACGACCAAGCCCTCCGGTGCAAGACGTACGGAAAAAAATTTCTTTGCGACGCGACATATCGCTAGAGCCTTGAGAGCGTCGTTGCACTTTTGGTCAGCCGTAACGTCGAACACATCCCGCGAACGAGCACGCTTCCCGCGTCCGTGTTGCCTCCAAAAAGCAATGATAGCACGAAACTGCGTTCGCACTCTGTTTTGGCACTTCAATCAATCAATCAATCAATCCTTTATTTCACATCAGAAACTGATGTAGGCTGCAGGGGCAAAAAGTGAAAAGTTTGACTTGACAAGGCCTCTGCAGCCTTACAATTGGCACACGGCGACATACTGCACATGAAGTAATAACATTAAGTTTTCAGCATTTAACATTAAGCAAATAAATAAATAAATAAATAAATAAAAAAGAACCAGAAGAACAGCATAAGCTAAACACGCTGTTGAAGATAACAAAAAAATCATGTTTATACATATATATATATATATATATACATATACATATGCATATACATACATATATATACACGCATACTTACACATACATACATACATACGCATCATACACACGCGCATATACACACATATATATAAGGCACATAGCATATTTAGGTACATGACAGGACTAAAAATAATAATCGTCCTAGCTCAAGGATAACTGAAACATACAGAACACACGACCTCACAATACAAGCGAAATTTTAATACAAGAAAAAATTTCTAATTGTACTAAGATTCAGTCTCTCGATATTTGTTAAATTATGCTTCTGAAGTTTATTTAGAATAAATGGAAGATTATACCTTAGCATTTGGAAACCGTAATTTGTGCGATTTGTTGGTATTTTCCAATGCACACCCTCGCGAACGTCATATACCCGGATATTTGGTGTTAGGTTTGAAATATGTCTAAGGAAAGGCTCGTTATAGAACGGAGGGCTGATCTATATCGTGTTAGTAGAGTATACTCATATAAGTTAGGGACAGTTATTAGACGTAGTTCTTTAAATAATGGGGGTGTATGTGTATCGAAAGGAACATTGAGTATTGTGCGAACAGCCTTTTTTTCAAGAAGGTGTAATTTGTTAACATTTGACAGAGATGTGGTACACCACACTAAATTACAGTAGTTCAGATGGGGTAAAAAAAGGGCCCTGTATATAAGCATTTTTATGTGACGAGGCAATAAATTTCTGAATTGACATAATTTCCCAAGCACTCTTGATAGTTTTTTAACAACATTATTAACGTGATAATCCCAAGACATCTGTTCATTAAAATACACTCCGATCGTTTCGACGTTCGGCACCATTTCTATGACAGAGGGGCCCAAGATGATATTAAAAGAAAAAGAAACATGTCTATTCTTGGGTTTGAAAAGGACAGCCTTGCTTTTGGTCGTGTTAATTATTAGTGAGTTAACTTCACTCCAATCATACAGCTTCTCTAGTGAGGCATTCGTTTCTTTAACAAAGTCTTCTATCTCTGTACCTGAAAAAAATAGACTGGTATCATCGGCATAAATGATGAAGGATGGGGCTTTGCTGATATTAACAATATCGTTTATGTATAGATTAAATAACAAAGGACCTAAAATGCTACCTTGTGGTACTCCAGCTCTAATGGGTAGGACAGAAGAACTCTGTCCATTTATTACGACATATTGCTGGCGAAATTTAAAATACGACTGTAAAAGGTTTAAAGGTACACCGCGAATTCCATAGCATTCGAGCTTTTTTATTAGGGTAGTATGGTCAATACGGTCAATACGAAAAATCAATGAAGACGCCTAAAGTTAACTTTTTTTCTTCAAACGACTTTAAAATTAACTCCTTCTGCTCTAGCAAAGCGAACTCCGTTGATCGACCTCTGCGAAAGCCGTACTGTGAGTCAGAAATTAATGAAAATTTAGTGCAGAAACTCGTCACTCTATTGTGAATAATCTTTTCAAGACATTTCGAAAACACAGGTAATATTGATATTGGCCTATAATTCGAAAATTCATATTTGTTCCCTCCTTTAAACAAAACAATGACTTTTGCTGTTTGCATCTTTTTAGGAAAAATACCACTGGACAATGAGAAGTTCATAACGTGTGTTAAAACAGGTAATAGAACGTCCAAAACATGCCTAATTGGTTTTATCTGCAAATCGTCTATATCACAGGAGTTGCTATTTTTAAGAGATGACATAATTAAAGTTATCTCATTTTGATCAGTTGGAAAGAAAACTGCGCTGTGTTCGTTTCTAGGCTTCATATACGTCATTGATGAAGGTATATGTATGCTACTAACAAGGTTAGTTAAATAACAATTGAAAGCTTCAGCGAGAGCTTTTCCTTGCAATGTTACCCCATCTCGTTGTATTACGTGTATAGCTGGTTTAGAGGGACACCGTTTTAATACTTCAATTAGCCGTTTCCATACCACATCTGTTCTATCCATGCATGACTCGTTGAATAAATTATTAAGGTAGGTTTGTTTTGCCTGACGTAGAGCATTGTTCAATGTATTTCTAAATTGTTTAAAAAGAGCAAGGTCCTCAGGTGCTTTTGTTTGAAGGAAGACATTACAGAGTTTATTTTTTTTCTGAATCATCTTCCAGCACTTTCTATTTACCCAGGGCTTGCGGTTTTTTTAAACTGTTTTATTTGTTTATACGAAAAACACTTGTCGTAAATATTTTTGAAAATATTCAAAAATTCATTGTATGCTTCGTTGGCAGTTGTTGCAGAGAATACAGAGTCCCAATTAGTATTAGAAATAATTAATCGGAATTGTTCTAATGTTGTGGGATTTATACTTCGGGTCACGTTAGTAGGTACCTTATCTTTATTAACAACCTCAGTAGCCTGGGGCACAGTTTTGTGCATAAACATAATAATTGGCAAGTGATCACTTAGATCATAACCTAGAACACCAGCACTGATGAGACTTTCCTCGCAATTCGTCACAAACATATCAATCAATGTTGATGACGTGGTTGTGACACGAGTGGGAGGGACAATGACATTACAAAAGTTATTAGACGTAAGTAAAGTAAGAAATTCATCTAAGACGCGTTTGCTCTAGCAGATTTATATTCACATCTCCACCAAGAAAGAGCGTACATCCTTCCTCATTTGCAAAACAAAATAATGTTTCTAAAAAATTTAAATATACTTCAACGTTTCCACCAGGTGGACGATACAAAACAGAAAATATGTCCCGTTTTCTTCTAACACAAAGTATTTCATAGTTCCGTGTCACGATAGAATAATCGGAAAGAATTTAGAGGTCAGAAAAGTTTGCTTGCAACGAGACACCGCCACCACGTCCATACCCACGGTTTAAATAAAAGTGGTTATATCCAGGAAGTACAAAAAAATCATCAACATCTTTATACCATGTTTCTGTTAACATAATAATATTAAATGAACTCTGAACGGAATCAAAAAGCATCATTAGGTCATCTCCCTTGGTCCTGGCAGATTGTACATTTAAATGAAAAAAACTGAAAGTATTTCTACCTCTTCTATTCATAAAAAAATTCAATTGATCAGGCGTCAACACATCAAGGTTCTCTGCCTTAATGATGCATTACACTCGCAGAAAAGAACCAACATTATTCAACAAATCTGATTCAGGTCATCTTCTTTCGAAATCGTGATAATAGGGGTGTCGCCCGCTTTTTTTGCAAATATCTTTCCGTTCCGGACCCACACATATAGCCAACGATGCTCACGTTTCTTAGATATCGTCATCCCAAGCAGTTTCTTCAAATACGGGCACAAATGCTCGTTTACATAAACTGGAGCCTCCGTTGAAAGGCCAAGGTCACAACACGAGATTCGTTTTTTCTTTGCCTTTTCCAGGACACAGTCTCGCTTGTTACGTTTCTGGAAGCGAACAATTATATTCCTCTTTTCCCTATCTCTTGTCGGCACCCGATGGCATGCTTCAACATCTGCCTTGGTTATCGGCTCGCCGATTACTTCACAGAGTTTACTTATCAGTTGGTCGACATTTTCAGCTTGGTCTTTCGGGATTCCCTTCACCTCGAGGTTGTTGTTGCGTGAGTATTGCTCGCAGCTGACTAACCTGTTTTCGGTTTCCTTTAGCGCTCTGGCCAGTTCGCCACATTTACCGTTCAGTTCAGCGTTTTCTTTCTTCAAGCCAGAGTTTTCTTTTTTGATTAAAGCGAGTGACTGCTTCATTGATTCGTGCTCCTCGTCAATAAAGCTCATTCCTTTTTTTATTTCCGTTAACTCTTTCAAATCGGCACGTATATCACGTAACTCTGTCCTGATATCCCCCTCGAGTGACTCCCTGAACATCCTGAGCTCCTGTTTAAGTTCATCCTTGAATTCGTTCAACAGTTTGACTACGTCTTTCGACATAGAGAAAAACTATGAAAATGAACACAACCAACACGCTAGGCTTGGCAGCAGCGACAGCAAAAGCAACAGCAACACTAGTAGTCAAGGGAAGTTAGAACCAACCTGAAATTGTTCGTAGATTTAGTACGTGATGCAGTTGCCGCCGCCGCTGCCAAATGACGGACACAGTGAAGACAGTCGTCTTTTGAAGATGAGTTGCGCACGGCTCGTAGTGTTGTCGGCCAATCACCGGCGGGCAGGAATCGATGACTTGATCGTAGCCCAGCGCAGCAGTTGCAGTCCGTCGATCACGGCCAGGCTTTGTAGCACCTTGATTACCCGCCACGCTTTCTGCCGCTTTGGCCTGAAATTGTTCGTAGATTTAGTACGTGATGCAGTTGCCGCCGCCGCTGCCAAATGACGGACACAGTGAAGACAGTCGTCTTTTGAAGATGAGTTGCGCACGGCTCGTAGTGTTGTCGGCCAATCACCGGCGAGCAGGAATCGATGACTTGATCGTAGCCCAGCGCAGCAGTTGCAGTCCGTCGATCACGGCCAGGCTTTGTAGCACCTTGATTACCCGCCACGCTTTCTGCCGCTTTGGCCTGAAATTGTTCGTAGATTTAGTACGTGATGCAGTTGCCGCCGCCGCTGCCAAATGACGGACACAGTGAAGACAGTCGTCTTTTGAAGATGAGTTGCGCACGGCTCGTAGTGTTGTCGGCCAATCACCGGCGAGCAGGAATCGATGACTTGATCGTAGCCCAGCGCAGAAGTTGCAGTCCGTCGATCACGGCCAGGCTTTGTAGCACCTTGATTACCCGCCACGCTTTCTGCCGCTTTGGCCTGAAATTGTTCGTAGATTTAGTTCGTGATGCAGTTGCCGCCGCCGCTGCCAAATGACGGACACAGTGAAGACAGTCGTCTTTTGAAGATGAGTTGCGCACGGCTCGTAGTGTTGTCGGCCAATCACCGGCGAGCAGGAATCGATGACTTGATCGTAGCCCAGCGCAGCAGTTGCAGTCCGTCGATCACGGCCAGGCTTTGTAGCACCTTGATAACCCGCCACGCTTTCTGCCGCTTTGGCCTGAAATTGTTCGTAGATTTAGTACGTGATGCAGTTGCCGCCGCCGCTGCCAAATGACGGACACAGTGAAGATCGTCGTCTTTTGAAGATGAGTTGCGCACGGCTCGTACTGTTGTCGGCCAATCACCGGCGAGCAGGAATCGATGACTTGATCGTAGCCCAGCGCAGCAGTTGCAGTCCGTCGATCACGGCCAGGCTTTGTAGCACCTTGATTACCCGCCGCGCTTTCTGCCGCTTTGGCCTGAAATTGTTCGTAGATTTAGTACGTGATGCAGTTGCCGCCGCCGCTGCCAAATGACGGACACAGTGAAGACCGTCGTCTTTTGAAGATGAGTTGCGCACGGCTCGTAGTGTTGTCGGCCAATCACCGGCGAGCAGGAATCGATGACTTGATCGTAGCCCAGCGCAGCAGTTGCAGTCCGTCGATCACGGCCAGGCTTTGTAGCACCTTGATTACCCGCCGCGCTTTCTGCCGCTTTGGCCTGAAATTGTTCGTAGATTTAGTACGTGATGCAGTTGCCGCCGCCGCTGCCAAATGACGGACACAGTGAAGACAGTCGTCTTTTGAAGATGAGTTGCGCACGGCTCGTAGTGTTGTTGGCCAATCACCGGCGAGCAGGAATCGATGACTTGATCGTAGCCCAGCGCAGCAGTTGCAGTCCGTCGATCACGGCCAGGCTTTGTAGCACCTTGATAACCCGCCACGCTTTCTGCCGCTTTGGCCTGAAATTGTTCGTAGATTTAGTACGTGATGCAGTTGCCGCCGCCGCTGCCAAATGACGGACACAGTGAAGACAGTCGTCTTTTGAAGATGAGTTGCGCACGGCTCGTAGTGTTGTCGGCCAATCACCGGCGAGCAGGAATCGATGACTTGATCGTAGCCCAGCGCAGCAGTTGCAGTCCGTCGATCACGGCCAGGCTTTGTAGCACCTTGATAACCCGCCACGCTTTCTGCCGCTTTGGCCTGAAATTGTTCGTAGATTTAGTACGTGATGCAGTTGCCGCCGCCGCTGCCAAATGACGGACACAGTGAAGACAGTCGTCTTTTGAAGATGAGTTGCGCACGGCTCGTAGTGTTGTCGGCCAATCACCGGCGAGCAGGAATCGATGACTTGATCGTAGCCCAGCGCAGCAGTTGCAGTCCGTCGATCACGGCCAGGCTTTGTAGCACCTTGATTACCCGCCACGCTTTCTGCCGCTTTGGCCTGAAATTGTTCGTAGATTTAGTACGTGATGCAGTTGCCGCCGCCGCTGCCAAATGACGGACACAGTGAAGACAGTCGTCTTTTGAAGATGAGTTGCGCACGGCTCGTAGTGTTGTCGGCCAATCACCGGCGAGCAGGAATCGATGACTTGATCGTAGCCCAGCGCAGCAGTTGCAGTCCGTCGATCACGGCGAGGCTTTGTAGCACCTTGATAACCCGCCACGCTTTCTGCCGCTTTGGCCTGAAATTGTTCGTAGATTTAGTACGTGATGCAGTTGCCGCCGCCGCTGCCAAATGACGGACACAGTGAAGACAGTCGTCTTTTGAAGATGAGTTGCGCACGGCTCGTAGTGTTGTCGGCCAATCACCGGCGAGCAGGAATCGATGACTTGATCGTAGCCCAGCGCAGCAGTTGCAGTCCGTCGATCACGGCCAGGCTTTGTAGCACCTTGATAACCCGCCACGCTTTCTGCCGCTTTGGCCTGAAATTGTTCGTAGATTTAGTACGTGATGCAGTTGCCGCCGCCGCTGCCAAATGACGGACACAGTGAAGACAGTCGTCTTTTGAAGATGAGTTGCGCACGGCTCGTAGTGTTGTCGGCCAATCACCGGCGAGCAGGAATCGATGACTTGATCGTAGCCCAGCGCAGCAGTTGCAGTCCGTCGATCACGGCCAGGCTTTGTAGCACCTTGATTACCCGCCGCGCTTTCTGCCGCTTTGGCCTGAAATTGTTCGTAGATTTAGTACGTGATGCAGTTGCCGCCGCCGCTGCCAAATGACGGACACAGTGAAGACCGTCGTCTTTTGAAGATGAGTTGCGCACGGCTCGTAGTGTTGTCGGCCAATCACCGGCGAGCAGGAATCGATGACTTGATCGTAGCCCAGCGCAGCAGTTGCAGTCCGTCGATCACGGCCAGGCTTTGTAGCACCTTGATTACCCGCCGCGCTTTCTGCCGCTTTGACCTGAAATTGTTCGTAGATTTAGTACGTGATGCAGTTGCCGCCGCCGCTGCCAAATGACGGACACAGTGAAGACCGTCGTCTTTTGAAGATGAGTTGCGCACGGCTCGTAGTGTTGTCGGCCAATCACCGGCGAGCAGGAATCGATGACTTGATCGTAGCCCAGCGCAGCAGTTGCAGTCCGTCGATCACGGCCAGGCTTTGTAGCACCTTGATTACCCGCCGCGCTTTCTGCCGCTTTGGCCTGAAATTGTTCGTAGATTTAGTACGTGATGCAGTTGCCGCCCCCGCTGCCAAATGACGGACACAGTGAAGACCGTCGTCTTTTGAAGATGAGTTGCGCACGGCTCGTAGTGTTGTCGGCCACTCACCGGCGAGCAGGAATCGATGACTTGATCGTAGCCCAGCGCAGCAGTTGCAGTCCGTCGATCACGGCCAGGCTTTGTAGCACCTTGATTACCCGCCGCGCTTTCTGCCGCTTTGGCCTGAAATTGTTCGTAGATTTAGTACGTGATGCAGTTGCCGCCGCCGCTGCCAAATGACAGACACAGTGAAGACCGTCGTCTTTTGAAGATGAGTTGCGCACGGCTCGTAGTGTTGTCGGCCAATCACCGGCGAGCAGGAATCGATGACTTGATCGTAGCCCAGCGCAGCAGTTGCAGTCCGTCGATCACGGCCAGGCTTTGTAGCACCTTGATTACCCGCCGCGCTTTCTGCCGCTTTGGCCTGAAATTGTTCGTAGATTTAGTACGTGATGCAGTTGCCGCCGCCGCTGCCAAATGACGGACACAGTGAAGACCGTCGTCTTTTGAAGATGAGTTGCGCACGGCTCGTAGTGTTGTCGGCCAATCACCGGCGAGCAGGAATCGATGACTTGATCGTAGCCCAGCGCAGCAGTTGCAGTCCGTCGATCACGGCCAGGCTTTGTAGCACCTTGATAACCCGCCACGCTTTCTGCGGCTTTGGCCTGAAATTGTTCGTAGATTTAGTACGTGATGCAGTTGCCGCCGCCGCTGCCAAATGACGGACACAGTGAAGACCGTCGTCTTTTGAAGATGAGTTGCGCACGGCTCGTAGTGTTGTCGGCCAATCACCGGCGAGCAGGAATCGATGACTTGATCGTAGCCCAGCGCAGCAGTTGCAGTCCGTCGATCACGGCCAGGCTTTGTAGCACCTTGATTACCCGCCACGCTTTCTGCCGCTTTGGCCTGAAATTGTTCGTAGATTTAGTACGTGATGCAGTTGCCGCCGCCGCTGCCAAATGACGGACACAGTGAAGACCGTCGTCTTTTGAAGATGAGTTGCGCACGGCTCGTAGTGTTGTCGGCCACTCACCGGCGAGCAGGAATCGATGACTTGATCGTAGCCCAGCGCAGCAGTTGCAGTCCGTCGATCACGGCCAGGCTTTGTAGCACCTTGATTACCCGCCGCGCTTTCTGCCGCTTTGGCCTGAAATTGTTCGTAGATTTAGTACGTGATGCAGTTGCCGCCGCCGCTGCCAAATGACGGACACAGTGAAGACCGTCGTCTTTTGAAGATGAGTTGCGCACGGCTCGTAGTGTTGTCGGCCAATCACCGGCGAGCAGGAATCGATGACTTGATCGTAGCCCAGCGCAGCAGTTGCAGTCCGTCGATCACGGCCAGGCTTTGTAGCACCTTGATAACCCGCCACGCTTTCTGCCGCTTTGGCCTGAAATTGTTCGTAGATTTAGTACGTGATGCAGTTGCCGCCGCCGCTGCCAAATGACGGACACAGTGAAGACCGTCGTCTTTTGAAGATGAGTTGCGCACGGCTCGTAGTGTTGTCGGCCAATCACCGGCGAGCAGGAATCGATGACTTGATCGTAGCCCAGCGCAGCAGTTGCAGTCCGTCGATCACGGCCAGGCTTTGTAGCACCTTGATTACCCGCCGCGCTTTCTGCCGCTTTGGCCTGAAATTGTTCGTAGATTTAGTACGTGATGCAGTTGCCGCCGCCGCTGCCAAATGACGGACACAGTGAAGACCGTCGTCTTTTGAAGATGAGTTGCGCACGGCTCGTAGTGTTGTCGGCCAATCACCGGCGAGCAGGAATCGATGACTTGATCGTAGCCCAGCGCAGCAGTTGCAGTCCGTCGATCACGGCCAGGCTTTGTAGCACCTTGATAACCCGCCACGCTTTCTGCCGCTTTGGCCTGAAATTGTTCGTAGATTTAGTACGTGATGCAGTTGCCGCCGCCGCTGCCAAATGACGGACACAGTGAAGACCGTCGTCTTTTGAAGATGAGTTGCGCACGGCTCGTAGTGTTGTCGGCCACTCACCGGCGAGCAGGAATCGATGACTTGATCGTAGCCCAGCGCAGCAGTTGCAGTCCGTCGATCACGGCCAGGCTTTGTAGCACCTTGATTACCCGCCGCGCTTTCTGCCGCTTTGGCCTGAAATTGTTCGTAGATTTAGTACGTGATGCAGTTGCCGCCGCCGCTGCCAAATGACGGACACAGTGAAGACCGTCGTCTTTTGAAGATGAGTTCCGCACGGCTCGTAGTGTTGTCGGCCAATCACCGGCGGGCAGGAATCGATGACTTGATCGTAGCCCAGCGAAGCAGTTGCAGTCCGTCGATCACGGCCAGGCTTTGTAGCACCTTGATTACCCGCCGCGCTTTCTGCCGCTTTGGCCTGAAATTGTTCGTAGATTTAGTACGTGATGCAGTTGCCGCCGCCGCTGCCAAATGACAGACACAGTGAAGACCGTCGTCTTTTGAAGATGAGTTGCGCACGGCTCGTAGTGTTGTCGGCCAATCACCGGCGAGCAGGAATCGATGACTTGATCGTAGCCCAGCGAAGCAGTTGCAGTCCGTCGATCACGGCCAGGCTTTGTAGCACCTTGATTACCCGCCGCGCTTTCTGCCGCTTTGGCCTGAAATTGTTCGTAGATTTAGTACGTGATGCAGTTGCCACCGCCGCTGCCAAATGACGGACACAGTGAAGACCGTCGTCTTTTGAAGATGAGTTGCGCACGGCTCGTAGTGTTGTCGGCCAATCACCGGCGAGCAGGAATCGATGACTTGATCGTAGCCCAGCGCAGCAGTTGCAGTCCGTCGATCACGGCCAGGCTTTGTAGCACCTTGATTACCCGCCGCGCTTTCTGCCGCTTTGGCCTGAAATTGTTCGTAGATTTAGTACGTGATGCAGTTGCCGCCGCCGCTGCCAAATGACGGACACAGTGAAGACCGTCGTCTTTTGAAGATGAGTTGCGCACGGCTCGTAGTGTTGTCGGCCAATCACCGGCGAGCAGGAATCGATGACTTGATCGTAGCCCAGCGCAGCAGTTGCAGTCCGTCGATCACGGCCAGGCTTTGTAGCACCTTGATTACCCGCCGCGCTTTCTGCCGCTTTGGCCTGAAATTGTTCGTAGATTTAGTACGTGATGCAGTTGCCGCCGCCGCTGCCAAATGACGGACACAGTGAAGACCGTCGTCTTTTGAAGATGAGTTGCGCACGGCTCGTAGTGTTGTCGGCCAATCACCGGCGAGCAGGAATCGATGACTTGATCGTAGCCCAGCGCAGCAGTTGCAGTCCGTCGATCACGGCCAGGCTTTGTAGCACCTTGATTACCCGCCGCGCTTTCTGCCGCTTTGGCCTGAAATTGTTCGTAGATTTAGTACGTGATGCAGTTGCCGCCGCCGCTGCCAAATGACGGACACAGTGAAGACCGTCGTCTTTTGAAGATGAGTTGCGCACGGCTCGTAGTGTTGTCGGCCAATCACCGGCGGGCAGGAATCGATGACTTGATCGTAGCCCAGCGCAGCAGTTGCAGTCCGTCCATCACGGCCAGGCTTTGTAGCACCTTGATTACCCGCCGCGCTTTCTGCCGCTTTGGCCTGAAATTGTTCGTAGATTTAGTACGTGATGCAGTTGCCGCCGCCGCTGCCAAATGACGGACACAGTGAAGACCGTCGTCTTTTGAAGATGAGTTGCGCACGGCTCGTAGTGTTGTCGGCCAATCACCGGCGAGCAGGAATCGATGACTTGATCGTAGCCCAGCGCAGCAGTTGCAGTCCGTCGATCACGGCCAGGCTTTGTAGCACCTTGATTACCCGCCGCGCTTTCTGCCGCTTTGGCCTGAAATTGTTCTTAGATTTAGTACGTGATGCAGTTGCCGCCGCCGCTGCCAAATGACGGACACAGTGAAGACCGTCGTCTTTTGAAGATGAGTTGCGCACGGCTCGTAGTGTTGTCGGCCAATCACCGGCGAGCAGGAATCGATGACTTGATCATAGCCCAGCGCAGCAGTTGCAGTCCGTCGATCACGGCCAGGCTTTGTAGCACCTTGATTACCCGCCACGCTTTCTGCCGCTTTGGCCTGAAATTGTTCGTAGATTTAGTACGTGATGCAGTTGCCGCCGCCGCTGCCAAATGACGGACACAGTGAAGACCGTCGTCTTTTGAAGATGAGTTGCGCACGGCTCGTAGTGTTGTCGGCCAATCACCGGCGGGCAGGAATCGATGACTTGATCGTAGCCCAGCGCAGCAGTTGCAGTCCGTCGATCACGGCCAGGCTTTGTAGCACCTTGATTACCCGCCGCGCTTTCTGCCGCTTTGGCCTGAAATTGTTCGTAGATTTAGTACGTGATGCAGATGCCGCCGCCGCTGCCAAATGACGGACACAGTGAAGACCGTCGTCTTTTGAAGATGAGTTGCGCACGGCTCGTAGTGTTGTCGGCCAATCACCGGCGAGCAGGAATCGATGACTTGATCGTAGCCCAGCGCAGCAGTTGCAGTCCGTCGATCACGGCCAGGCTTTGTAGCACCTTGATTACCCGCCACGCTTTCTGCCGCTTTGGCCTGAAATTGTTCGTAGATTTAGTACGTAATGCAGTTGCCGCCGCCGCTGCCAAATGACGGACACAGTGAAGACCGTCGTCTTTTGAAGATGAGTTGCGCACGGCTCGTAGTGTTGTCGGCCATTCACCGGCGAGCAGGAATCGATGACTTGATCGTAGCCCAGCGAAGCAGTTGCAGTCCGTCGATCACGGCCAGGCTTTGTAGCACCTTGATTACCCGCCGCGCTTTCTGCCGCTTTGGCCTGAAATTGTTCGTAGATTTAGTACGTGATGCAGTTGCCGCCGCCGCTGCCAAATGACGGACACAGTGAAGACCGTCGTCTTTTGAAGATGAGTTGCGCACGGCTCGTAGTGTTGTCGGCCAATCACCGGCGAGCAGGAATCGATGACTTGATCGTAGCCCAGCGCAGCAGTTGCAGTCCGTCGATCACGGCCAGGCTTTGTAGCACCTTGATTACCCGCCGCGCTTTCTGCCGCTTTGGCCTGAAATTGTTCGTAGATTTAGTACGTGATGCAGTTGCCGCCGCCGCTGCCAAATGACGGACACAGTGAAGACCGTCGTCTTTTGAAGATGAGTTGCGCACGGCTCGTAGTGTTGTCGGCCAATCACCGGCGAGCAGGAATCGATGACTTGATCGTAGCCCAGCGCAGCAGTTGCAGTCCGTCGATCACGGCCAGGCTTTGTAGCACCTTGATTACCCGCCGCGATTTCTGCCGCTTTGGCCTGAAATTGTTCGTAGATTTAGTACGTGATGCAGTTGCCGCCGCCGCTGCCAAATGACGGACACAGTGAAGACAGTCGTCTTTTGAAGATGAGTTGCGCACGGCTCGTAGTGTTGTCGGCCAATCACCGGCGAGCAGGAATCGATGACTTGATCGTAGCCCAGCGCAGCAGTTGCAGTCCGTCGATCACGGCCAGGCTTTGTAGCACCTTGATTACCCGCCGCGCTTTCTGCCGCTTTGGCCTGAAATTGTTCGTAGATTTAGTACGTGATGCAGTTGCCGCCGCCGCTGCCAAATGACGGACACAGTGAAGACCGTCGTCTTTTGAAGATGAGTTGCGCACGGCTCGTAGTGTTGTCGGCCAATCACCGGCGAGCAGGAATCGATGACTTGATCGTAGCCCAGCGCAGCAGTTGCAGTCCGTCGATCACGGCCAGGCTTTGTAGCACCTTGATTACCCGCCGCGCTTTCTGCCGCTTTGGCCTGAAATTGTTCGTAGATTTAGTACATGATGCAGTTGCCGCCGCCGCTGCCAAATGACGGACACAGTGAAGACAGTCGTCTTTTGAAGATGAGTTAGCACGGCTCGTAGTGTTGTCGGCCAATCACCGGCGGGCAGGAATCGATGACTTGATCGTAGCCCAGCGCAGCAGTTGCAGTCCGTCGATCACGGCCAGGCTTTGTAGCACCTTGATTACCCGCCGCGCTTTCTGCCACTTTGGCCTGAAATTGTTTGTAGATTTAGTACGTGATGCAGTTGCCGCCGCCGCTGCCAAATGACGGACACAGTGAAGACAGTCGTCTTTTGAAGATGAGTTAGCACGGCTCGTAGTGTTGTCGGCCAATCACCGGCGGGCAGGAATCGATGACTTGATCGTAGCCCAGCGCAGCAGTTGCAGTCCGTCGATCACGGCCAGGCTTTGTAGCACCTTGATTACCCGCCGCGCTTTCTGCCGCTTTGGCCTGAAATTGTTCGTAGATTTAGTACGTGATGCAGTTGCCGCCGCCGCTGCCAAATGACGGACACAGTGAAGACCGTCGTCTTTTGAAGATGAGTTGCGCACGGCTCGTAGTGTTGTCGGCCAATCACCGGCGGGCAGGAATCGATGACTTGATCGTAGCCCAGCGCAGCAGTTGCAGTCCGTCGATCACGGCCAGGCTTTGTAGCACCTTGATTACCCGCCACGCTTTCTGCCGCTTTGGCCTGAAATTGTTCGTAGATTTAGTGCGTGATGCAGTTGCCGCCGCCGCTGCCAAATGACGGACACAGTGAAGACCGTCGTCTTTTGAAGATGAGTTGCGCACGGCTCGTAGTGTTGTCGGCCAATCACCGGCGAGCAGGAATCGATGACTTGATCGTAGCCCAGCGCAGCAGTTGCAGTCCGTCGATCACGGCCAGGCTTTGTAGCACCTTGATTACCCGCCGCGCTTTCTGCCGCTTTGGCCTGAAATTGTTCGTAGATTTAGTACGTGATGCAGTTGCCGCCGCCGCTGCCAAATGACGGACACAGTGAAGACCGTCGTCTTTTGAAGATGAGTTGCGCACGGCTCGTAGTGTTGTCGGCCAATCACCGGCGAGCAGGAATCGATGACTTGATCGTAGCCCAGCGCAGCAGTTGCAGTCCGTCGATCACGGCCAGGCTTTGTAGCACCTTGATTACCCGCCGCGCTTTCTGCCGCTTTGGCCTGAAATTGTTCGTAGATTTAGTACATGATGCAGTTGCCGCCGCCGCTGCCAAATGACGGACACAGTGAAGACCGTCGTCTTTTGAAGATGAGTTGCGCACGGCTCGTAGTGTTGTCGGCCAATCACCGGCGAGCAGGAATCGATGACTTGATCGTAGCCCAGCGCAGCAGTTGCAGTCCGTCGATCACGCCCAGGCTTTGTAGCACCTTGATTACCCGCCGCGCTTTCTGCCGCTTTGGCGTGAAATTGTTCGTAGATTTAGTACGTGATGCAGTTGCCGCCGCCGCTGCCAAATGACGGACACAGTGAAGACCGTCGTCTTTTGAAGATGAGTTGCGCACGGCTCGTAGTGTTGTCGGCCAATCACCGGCGGGCAGGAATCAATGACTTGATCGTAGCCCAGCGCAGCAGTTGCAGTCCGTCGATCACGGCCAGGCTTTGTAGCACCTTGATTACCCGCCGCGCTTTCTGCCGCTTTGGCCTGAAATTGTTCGTAGATTTAGTACGTGATGCAGTTGCCGCCGCCGCTGCCAAATGACGGACACAGTGAAGACCGTCGTCTTTTGAAGATGAGTTGCGCACGGCTCGTAGTGTTGTCGGCCAATCACCGGCGAGCAGGAATCGATGACTTGATCGTAGCCCATGCGCAGCAGTTGCAGTCCGTCGATCACGGCCAGGCTTTGTAGCACCTTGATTACCCGCCGCGCTTTCTGCCGCTTTGGCCTGAAATTGTTCGTAGATTTAGTACGTGATGCAGTTGCCGCCGCCGCTGCCAAATGACGGACACAGTGAAGACCGTCGTCTTTTGAAGATGAGTTGCGCACGGCTCGTAGTGTTGTCGGCCAATCACCGGCGGGCAGGAATCGATGACTTGATCGTAGCCCATGCGCAGCAGTTGCAGTCCGTCGATCACGGCCAGGCTTTGTAGCACCTTCATTACCCGCCGCGCTTTCTGCCGCTTTGGCCTGAAATTGTTCGTAGATTTAGTACGTGATGCAGTTGCCGCCGCCGCTGCCAAATGACGGACACAGTGAAGACCGTCGTCTTTTGAAGATGAGTTGCGCACGGCTCGTAGTGTTGTCGGCCAATCACCGGCGAGCAGGAATCGATGACTTGATCGTAGCCCATGCGCAGCAGTTGCAGTCCGTCGATCACGGCCAGGCTTTGTAGCACCTTGATTACCCGCCGCGCTTTCTGCCGCTTTGGCCTGAAATTGTTCGTAGATTTAGTACGTGATGCAGTTGCCGCCGCCGCTGCCGAATGACGGACACAGTGAAGACCGTCGTCTTTTGAAGATGAGTTGCGCACGGCTCGTAGTGTTGTCGGCCAATCACCGGCGGGCAGGAATCGATGACTTGATCGTAGCCCATGCGCAGCAGTTGCAGTCCGTCGATCACGGCCAGGCTTTGTAGCACCTTCATTACCCGCCGCGCTTTCTGCCGCTTTGGCCTGAAATTGTTCGTAGATTTAGTACGTGATGCAGTTGCCGCCGCCGCTGCCAAATCAAGGTATATGTACATGGGTAGCGAAGCTTCCATAGAAGCCCACATGTCGAAAAAATGGCGGCCCATGGAGCTGCTTTAGCGCCATCTATGAGTCGTGGGGACACTTCCGGCGGAACAAAAAATCGACAGGAAATGACGACACTTCCGGAAAAAAACGTGACGTCATGCGTGCGTGCGGTTTGGCGCGAAAATTAAACAAAACTAATTCCAGAGATCACAGGTAAATGAACGACATATACACTAAAAAGTCGCAAACATAGCTCCGTGTTTGAGCTTTGTTTGATACTTTTTAGTGTATATGTCGTTCATTTGACCTGCAGTCTCGGGTTTTTCTTGGGGTGTTTACACCTTGTGTTTACTCTATACTGGAATACTGGATCGTTTACACCCTTATTTGCCCTTGCTCTTATATTTTGTTCGAAATGTATTTTTTCTGCAGCCGACTTTGTTAGCCGACCTGCTATGAGAGTAGTTTCATTTCGTCACAACCATCGTGTCTTTGCACTGTGGTCAAACTCCAGCCGGAGTGTTTTGCTTTTTGTTCCTTCAGGACCCCTGGGAAATATGTGAGAAACCTTAAAGCAAATTATGTAATGTCACAAAAAAGAGTGAATCAAATTGCTGGAGTGTGTTGGGCGTATGAAATACACAACAGTAACTCTAATGCAAGTCCAACGTCGCTTTAACAGTCGCGTTTTATTTGTTTTATTCACTTACAATCATTCACTCAGATTACTCATTAGAATTATACAATCGGTATCAACTATTTTCAAAAGGACATGGTCGAATAAAATCAGTAGATCGGTACATAAGGCACACTGTTATAACATAAGACATTGTACAATCGGCTGGACGTTGTGAGGACATTGGCAGTTGATAGGCAGCCACTAATAACTCGGAGGTTCCACAGTGTTCCGACGACAACTGAGGCCACCACTGTAATACACAGAAAAGCTACACTTTTCTACACATTCCTTGGGCAAGGTACCATAATGCTGAAAATATCTTAACTTGCATCTGCTGGTGCTGCTACACTGCAACGCAGCGATTGTTTGGTGCAGGTCAAGGAAGCCAAGTGGAGTAAACCCTCTTGGAGCCCTGTGGTATGCTGCACTTCATAAGCCAGTTTTGCTTGACAGCTGGTGAAGCAAAACTAGCTTATTCACATATATGTGAATAAGTTAGAGGACCACATTACTCCTCAAGAAACCGAAGAAAATGAAAGGCTCGAATAGAACATGCCTGCACTGCTTTAAGAAGTACTCTGCGTGGTCTCACATACGTAGTCTGCGCACCTGCTGCCTAGCTTTACACTTTGCTACTGTATCAAATAGTCAGCATTTTTTTTCCGCGTGAACCAGTGCATAATGGCTTTGGCAATAAAAAACAAAAACAAATTATCATAAACACTTTCGTCACATACAGTCAGAGACTTTGAAATCTTCTGGTTAAAAATGACACAAAGAGTCCACCCTACGTTCTCCTTTGAAATTAGGTTGTTGATACATGTCTCAAAGACTTCCTCACAAGCTTCAACAAATAATATGAATGAAGCAGAAGGAACTGAGAGGATTCCAAAGTGGGAGTCGGCAGTTCCTTTCACACTCAATTACAAGAGCACTTGATTTCCCTCAAAAAAACACGCATTTTCTGTCCTCAACTCATATTTCTGGGATGTTCCTGCACAGGAATGAACCTTGAGGAATTTCGATGCCAGCCACCCAGCAAAATAAACCATGTTGTTCTCTCTTCTTGCCAAAGGGTAGTTTGAAGGCGAATCGTCTGCCGTGGTAATAAAAACTGTGCTTCCTAAGGCAAGACGAGGAGAAGGTGCCAAAAGGCCTGCTGGGAACGTAGCGAGGAGAGACATGTCATCAGCACAGTTTGATTTTTCCGACAGCTTGAATAGGTTGCTAATCAAAAGGTGCCTGAACGCAGCCTGAAATTGACGGAAAGTGGAGTTTGTGTTTGCACCTGATTTTGAACGTATAACAGCAAAAGTGTTTTCAAGGGTGTCCTGGTTCAGATAGCGGTTTAAAAGGTGGGAAAAACCGCAATTAACCGCGAGGTGATTGCTGAGCAGCAGTAGAGACCTAACTGTTAAGCAGAAGCCACGAATGCAGTGCGGCTGCCTTCCACATCCGAGTACTTGCAGGCTCTTAGAAACCAGAATGCACTCTTTCAGAAACTCCTCACGAATAGAGCCGTTACAGATTGCAGAGGCATATGGCGTCTTTGCAGATTTCTGCGAGCTATTTAGGCTGTCAACGAGACGGTCGATTCTTTCAACGAATCTCGCTGTGTGAACAGCTCTGGCTGGCAATTGCTAAGAAGTAACAACGGCGTACATTGCAGCTGCGCAGTGATTGCTAAACACTTGAGCTGCTAGTTTCACCGACATCTTTGACGAGAAGGTCAAATTAAAATGCTTCTCCTTCAGCTTTGGCATAAAACCGATCTCAAGTTTACGGTCCTTTTCGTAAGCTCCCTTGATGTAGGAACTTTTCACTATGTAATCACCAACTTTTTAGACGTATTTAATTAAAATGTTTCTTAGTCACTTCAAAAAGTGCGGAGCATCGAAAAGGAAAAAAAAAAAGTGGCTTGCCATTGATCTCTACGTAAGGCTTTTCGGCAGTTACGATGCTTGAAAAAGAGACACGTTCTGGCACCGTTCATCGCATAGAACAGCTACCGGCTTCAGGCCAGCGTCCACAAGGGCGCTGTAGCACTGGAAAAAGAGATCTTTTAGTACATCTGAAGGTGTGCCTTTGTGAGCAAAAAATAGCCAAGCGGCTGCTTCCTCGGTGTTCCGACTCCTTTCGCCATGAGCATGAGAGCCTTATTTGCCAGTTTTTTGCCTTGCTGTCCACTATGTTCTTTAAGTCTTTCAAACCTGTCAGACGAGGGGTTGTATGAAAGCTCTTTTTTGATGTGCATTTCATCAAAGACTATGCTGCAGGCCCAATCGGCTCGAGGAAAAGAATCTGCCCGCCTCTTTATCAGCTCGAAAATGCCAGGGTAAAATCCAATCTTTAGTGGCACACGCTGAAGCCATAGCTGCAGTGACCCTACTGATGGCAGCCTGAGCAGTCGCCTGCAACACTTATAGCCTTTGGGGCTATGAAAGTAGAGGCCTAAAGCCAAGGCTTTGTTGTGGCTGCACCATCTCTGGCCAAACCGGCTCACATTGCTCATTCTAAGCTGGGCTTCAACGAGTGCGGCGACACGAGGAGACACATGAACGCGGACACTCTCAACGACCTCGGCAACAGTCCTCATCTGACGTTGTCGTTGCAGCCTTCTTTGCAGCCTTCTTTGCAGCCTCTTGTTACGCTCTTGAAGCTGTCGCACCTTGGCTCTCAGGCGTTCACCTTCTTGTTGCCGATGCTGCGGCTTTTGCTGGGTGCTGCAATTTGGCAAATGACCCAGATTAGGTCCCCAAGAAAAACTTGCATTCGCCATCAATTTATTAAATGTGTAATCTATTCACGCTCAAGAACATTCCTCAATGATCTGAAGTGTCTTTAAACAAGAACCGTAAGTTTGACAAACTACACATACAATTCAAGTTTAGGAAAGCAACAGTACATCTTTATGTTCGACTAGGCGCTTCATGTTGGCCAGAGACCTGATAGTCCAAAAAGACAAGGGCGCACACAGAAACATGCAAGTCAGAATAGGCATCCAAACTGTGAAATGCATTTTCTTAAAGCTTGACCATACCTTACTTATGCCCATGGCATTGTAACAGTGAAGCGCTCGCACAACAACAGGCGACTAAAGTTTGGCAGATAGGACAAGGGACCATGGCAGGCTCAGCATCCCACACATATGACCACGGCAGCTTTTCGATAACTTTAAAAAACACTGTCTTACGTGAGGTTTTGCGGGAAGACTTATGATTCAGTGAAACCGGTTCAGCTGTTTTGATTTGACGGTGTTAACACCTGCCTGTGGAACATTTTTTTTTTGTCTTTTTGTGTGCTTGACAATGACAATACCGTGAAACAAAAATGTGGTGAACTTTGAACAAACTTCGATTTGTAGCTGCCAGATAGTCGGTCTGGTGTTATGTGACCCCTTGCGTCATCTGCTCTCAAGATAAAGTTTAGTATCCCCCGGTGTTTTTCGAGCCTTGGCTTTTTATTTTTGCAGCCTGATCTTTTATAACTTCACAAAAAAAAACTGCAAAAGAAAAAAGTTTGCATCATAGAAAGCACTCGCATTTGTGAGAAGGCCCAGCAGCACAGCCAGAGAGAGAGTCTCTAGGCGACGGTGAAGAAACCAAAATCTCCATGTCAACCACGTCCCCGCTGGACTCTTGAGCAGGAGCAGCATCTTGACGTAGAGCGCAGCTGTGATCAACCGCAAAAAAAAGAAAGAAAGAAAGAAAGAAAAGCTTTTGTAAAAACTGCAAGTAAGAAAGCAAGTTCAACAGAGTGGAAAGTTGGACGAGTTGGTCGTTCATTTAAGCTGGCAGAAACAGTGCCTCTCTGTGTACTTTTACTGCGCCTGTCTGTATACTCCTTGTTTCCTGTTTTACGTCAAGTTGCACTGTTTCTACCACTTGAGAAAGCAAGCTCACAAAGAAAGGGGAATAAAAAATATAGAACAAGCAATATTCGGCCACCACTTAATATTGTCCCCTAGTCGACTGTTCTCTAGTAAGGTGCACGAGCATGTGTGGTCCAATGAAGCCACAGAAATCCGCTCTGCAATTTTAATGTGAACTTAGCAAAGGAGAAGAGGAAGTCCTCCCTTATTCCCCTATTTGAATCCATAAAAAGTATATTCACCTTCTTTTTTGACAGGTTTAATTCAGAAGACTGGTCAACAGGGTGACTACAGGAACTCCACCAGTCTGAGTGGCCGGAGTATGTGCAGCTCGATAAGGCTGGCGAAATTCTCTTTGCAAATTTAGCGTGAAATTGGCGATGGAATAGTAGTTGAGTTCCTTCCTATGTGTCTATTCTAACACACGACAAAGAAAATCACCTTGTTCCCACGAAAGTTTCACTTCGGAAGACTGGTCTTCAGGGTGACTACAGAAGCTCCGTGAGTCTGAACTGCCAAAGCATGTGTAGCTCAATGAGGCTGTCACACTCACCTCTGCAAATTTATGGTGAATTCGCCTATTTTAACACAAAATGTAAATCACTTTCTTTCATGGGCAGCTTTATTATGGAAGACTGGGTGTCGGCAAGGCAAAATATGCTCTGTGACGTTGATTATGTCACCTCAAGTAAAACATGTCATTATAAACGGGGCTGAAATGAAGTTCTAGCAGTACCTCTGTCCATGTTCAACCAGCTTTTCCCAGCTAATCCCACCTAGTTCTTTTGCAAAATGCTCAAGTCATGAAGACCATGAGTTAATGCAGTGGTGCTGGCAGTTGCTGCCACTTTATGTTAGTTTCAGTGAAAAAGCTCACCATGCAAAACTGCTGAACCTGGAGAGCTTTTGCTGGAAATGTCGCCATGTGTCGTCCCTGCAAATAATATAAAAATGTTATGAGCCCACAAAAGCAATATTTCAACCCCATGTGGTAACCATTTTTCAAAGAGCGGGTTAACCATGCTTAGTCACAAAGTGCACGGAAGGTATATTGGTCTGTTTACTTTTTGTGGGAAGCACACTTAGCAACGCATTGTGACGGAGGTGTCCAGGGCGCATGAGCGCTGACTCTGTGAAATGTAAGGAGAAAACTACCCTGTCTCGTAGCTGCCATGGAGTCTTCCCCTGTAGACTTCAGTTGTTGCAGAACCGAACCCAGGCTTCGTGCCTGCAGATAAGGCATGGTGCTATGAGGGTGCCATGAATACTTACGTAAAGAAAATGTAGCCAAAATGTCCACAAACCAAAGCAAATCAGTGCAAGGACCTTAACAAATGCATGACATCACTGCTCTGTGTACATCATGAAGAGTAAAAACACGAGTCTTACGCACAGATGCGCTATTATATATCTGTGTTGTACCACTGATAACCACGCCGATGATCACGACACTAGACTCCTCAGAGCCAGGCCGGTACAGGTAAATTTTAATATTGTGGGCACTTTTATAATGACGGCACACAACGCTGCGAAGTCAGTGATTTCGAACTTAAAACATTCCTAGTATAACATATTACGCCTTCTTGTGCACATCCAGACAAGCCTAATAGTTTTAGGTAAAACTAACAAGAGTTAAGAGGAGACCGAACAAGGGGCATACATCACACAGCAGGCATGTCACTGACAGTAGCGAAGTCTCACCTTCGAGAGTCGAGGGGAAACCGGTGCAGCGAGATGCCAGCCGTGCGGGTGTTGCTTTCACACATTTCCACGGAGCACCGTTTCTTTGCGTATCGCGCTGTGCTCATCGTCGCGAAAGACGTTGAGCCCCTTGGGCGCAGTAGCGTCCAAGATCCAAGCGCACGACAGCCGAGTTCCCGCGCAGGTAACTGGGCTAATCACGCCCCAGCAAACAACAAAACTCCCGAAACGGTGTTAACTGCCGCTAAAACAATTATAAGCGAAGAGCACATGGAGGCCCAAACACAAGCAAGCAGACGGACGTCAGCAGACTGCCTTTCCGCGCGCCATGAGGTCTATAAAAAACTGCAAAATATCGCTATTGCAAGTTGGCCTTTTTGCTAGTGGCGTACAGAGGACGCTAATAAGAAGTATGCATAATATTAGCAAAAACAAAAACAGTTTTGAATTTTGTAGCACGTTAAATATGATTGATATTATCAAATAATTATATTTAGCTTGTTTAAAAATACCAATGATTATACTTCTAGTCACAAACTAATTAATTTTAATAATGTTTGTCCCCGCCTCTCCTAGTCGCGCTTCAATCGCATCCTTCACGTGACCCTCCAGGTCGATGTCGCTGGCGATTTGTTTTGAACCGCTTTTTGGCCGAAGCTTCGCTACCCATGTACATATACCTTGGCCAAATGACGGACACAGTGAAGACCGTCGTCTTTTGAAGATGAGTTGCGCACGGCTCGTAGTGTTGTCGGCCAATCACCGGCGGGCAGGAATCGATGACTTGATCGTAGCCCAGCGCAGCAGTTGCAGTCCGTCGATCACGGCCAGGCTTTGTAGCACCTTGATTACCCGCCGCGCTTTCTGCCGCTTTGGCCTGAAATTGTTCGTAGATTTAGTACGTGATGCAGTTGCCGCCGCCACTGCCAAATGACGGACACAGTGAAGACCGTCGTCTTTTGAAGATGAGTTGCGCACGGCTCGTAGTGTTGTCGGCCAATCACCGGCGAGCAGGAATCGATGACTTGATCGTAGCCCAGCGAAGCAGTTGCAGTCCGTCGATCACGGCCAGGCTTTGTAGCACCTTGATTACCCGCCACGCTTTCTGCCGCTTTGGCCTGAAATTGTTCGTAGATTTAGTACGTGATGCAGTTGCCGCCGCCGCTGCCAAATGACGGACACAGTGAAGACCGTCGTCTTTTGAAGATGAGTTGCGCACGGCTCGTAGTGTTGTCGGCCAATCACCGGCGGGCAGGAATCGATGACTTGATCGTAGCCCAGCGCAGCAGTTGCAGTCCGTCAATCACGGCCAGGCTTTGTAGCACCTTGATTACCCGCCGCGCTTTCTGCCGCTTTGGCCTGAAATTGTTCGTAGATTTAGTACGTGATGCAGTTGCCGCCGCCGCTGCCAAATGACGGACACAGTGAAGACCGTCGTCTTTTGAAGATGAGTTGCGCACGGCTCGTAGTGTTGTCGGCCAATCACCGGCGAGCAGGAATCGATGACTTGATCGTAGCCCAGCGCAGCAGTTGCAGTCCGTCGATCACGGCCAGGCTTTGTAGCACCTTGATTACCCGCCGCGCTTTCTGCCGCTTTGGCCTGAAATTGTTCGTAGATTTAGTACGTGATGCAGTTGCCGCCGCCGCTGCCAAATGACGGACACAGTGAAGACCGTCGTCTTTTGAAGATGAGTTGCGCACGGCTCGTAGTGTTGTCGGCCAATCACCGGCGAGCAGGAATCGATGACTTGATCGTAGCCCAGCGCAGCAGTTGCAGTCCGTCGATCACGGCCAGGCTTTGTAGCACCTTGATTACCCGCCGCGCTTTCTGCCGCTTTGGCCTGAAATTGTTCGTAGATTTAGTACGTGATGCAGTTGCCGCCGCCGCTGCCAAATGACGGACACAGTGAAGACCGTCGTCTTTTGAAGATGAGTTGCGCACGGCTCGTAGTGTTGTCGGCCAATCACCGGCGGGCAGGAATCGATGACTTGATCGTAGCCCAGCGCAGCAGTTGCAGTCCGTCGATCACGGCCAGGCTTTGTAGCACCTTGATTACCCGCCGCGCTTTCTGCCGCTTTGGCCTGAAATTGTTCGTAGATTTAGTACGTGATGCAGTTGCCGCCGCCGCTGCCAAATGACGGACACAGTGAAGACCGTCGTCTTTTGAAGATGAGTTGCGCACGGCTCGTAGTGTTGTCGGCCAATCACCGGCGAGCAGGAATCGATGACTTGATCGTAGCCCAGCGCAGCAGTTGCAGTCCGTCGATCACGGCCAGGCTTTGTAGCACCTTGATTACCCGCCACGCTTTCTGCCGCTTTGGCCTGAAATTGTTCGTAGATTTAGTACGTGATGCAGTTGCCGCCGCCGCTGCCAAATGACGGACACAGTGAAGACCGTCGTCTTTTGAAGATGAGTTGCGCACGGCTCGTAGTGTTGTCGGCCAATCACCGGCGAGCAGGAATCGATGACTTGATCGTAGCCCAGCGAAGCAGTTGCAGTCCGTCGATCACGGCCAGGCTTTGTAGCACCTTGATTACCCGCCGCGCTTTCTGCCGCTTTGGCCTGAAATTGTTCGTAGATTTAGTACGTGATGCAGTTGCCGCCGCCGCTGCCAAATGACGGACACAGTGAAGACCGTCGTCTTTTGAAGATGAGTTGCGCACGGCTCGTAGTGTTGTCGGCCAATCACCGGCGAGCAGGAATCGATGACTTGATCGTAGCCCAGCGCAGCAGTTGCAGTCCGTCGATCACGGCCAGGCTTTGTAGCACCTTGATTACCCGCCACGCTTTCTGCCGCTTTGGCCTGAAATTGTTCGTAGATTTAGTACGTGATGCAGTTGCCGCCGCCGCTGCCAAATGACGGACACAGTGAAGACCGTCGTCTTTTGAAGATGAGTTGCGCACGGCTCGTAGTGTTGTCGGCCAATCACCGGCGAGCAGGAATCGATGACTTGATCGTAGCCCAGCGCAGCAGTTGCAGTCCGTCGATCACGGCCAGGCTTTGTAGCACCTTGATTACCCGCCGCGCTTTCTGCCGCTTTGGCCTGAAATTGTTCGTAGATTTAGTACGTGATGCAGTTGCCGCCGCCGCTGCCAAATGACGGACACAGTGAAGACCGTCGTCTTTTGAAGATGAGTTGCGCACGGCTCGTAGTGTTGTCGGCCAATCACCGGCGAGCAGGAATCGATGACTTGATCGTAGCCCAGCGCAGCAGTTGCAGTCCGTCGATCACGGCCAGGCTTTGTAGCACCTTGATTACCCGCCGCGCTTTCTGCCGCTTTGGCCTGAAATTGTTCGTAGATTTAGTACGTGATGCAGTTGCCGCCGCCGCTGCCAAATGACGGACACAGTGAAGACAGTCGTCTTTTGAAGATGAGTTGCGCACGGCTCGTAGTGTTGTCGGCCAATCACCGGCGGGCAGGAATCGATGACTTGATCGTAGCCCAGCGCAGCAGTTGCAGTCCGTCGATCACGGCCAGGCTTTGTAGCACCTTGATTACCCGCCGCGCTTTCTGCCGCTTTGGCCTGAAATTGTTCGTAGATTTAGTACGTGATGCAGTTGCCGCCGCCGCTGCCAAATGACGGACACAGTGAAGACCGTCGTCTTTTGAAGATGAGTTGCGCACGGCTCGTAGTGTTGTCGGCCAATCACCGGCGGGCAGGAATCGATGACTTGATCGTAGCCCAGCGCAGCAGTTGCAGTCCGTCGGTCACGGCCAGGCTTTGTAGCACCTTGATTACCCGCCACGCTTTCTGCCGCTTTGGCCTGGAATTGTTCGTAGATTTAGTACGTGATGCAGTTGCCGCCGCCGCTGCCAAATGACGGACACAGTGAAGACCGTCGTCTTTTGAAGATGAGTTGCGCACGGCTCGTAGTGTTGTCGGCCAATCACCGGCGAGCAGGAATCGATGACTTGATCGTAGCCCAGCGCAGCAGTTGCAGTCCGTCGATCACGGCCAGGCTTTGTAGCACCTTGATTACCCGCCGCGCTTTCTGCCGCTTTGGCCTGAAATTGTTCGTAGATTTAGTACGTGATGCAGTTGCCGCCGCCGCTGCCAAATGACGGACACAGTGAAGACCGTCGTCTTTTGAAGATGAGTTCCGCACGGCTCGTAGTGTTATCGGCCAATCACCGGCGGGCAGGAATCGATGACTTGATCGTAGCCCAGCGCAGCAGTTGCAGTCCGTCGATCACGGCCAGGCTTTGTAGCACCTTGATTACCCGCCGCGCTTTCTGCCGCTTTGGCCTGAAATTGTTCGTAGATTTAGTACGTGATGCAGTTGCCGCCGCCGCTGCCAAATGACGGACACAGTGAAGACCGTCGTCTTTTGAAGATGAGTTGCGCACGGCTCGTAGTGTTGTCGGCCAATCACCGGCGAGCAGGAATCGATGACTTGATCGTAGCCCAGCGCAGCAGTTGCAGTCCGTCGATCACGGCCAGGCTTTGTAGCACCTTGATTACCCGCCGCGCTTTCTGCCGCTTTGGCCTGAAATTGTTCGTAGATTTAGTACGTGATGCAGTTGCCGCCGCCGCTGCCAAATGACGGACACAGTGAAGACCGTCGTCTTTTGAAGATGAGTTGCGCACGGCTCGTAGTGTTGTCGGCCAATCACCGGCGAGCAGGAATCGATGACTTAATCGTAGCCCAGCGAAGCAGTTGCAGTCCGTCGATCACGGCCAGGCTTTGTAGCACCTTGATTACCCGCCACGCTTTCTGCCGCTTTGGCCTGAAAATGTTCGTAGATTTAGTACGTGATGCAGTTGCCGCCGCCGCTGCCAAATGACGGACACAGTGAAGACCGTCGTCTTTTGAAGATGAGTTGCGCACGGCTCGTAGTGTTGTCGGCCAATCACCGGCGGGCAGGAATCGATGACTTGATCGTAGCCCAGCGCAGCAGTTGCAGTCCGTCGATCACGGCCAGGCTTTGTAGCACCTTGATTACCCGCCGCGCTTTCTGCCGCTTTGGCCTGAAATTGTTCGTAGATTTAGTACGTGATGCAGTTGCCGCCGCCGCTGCCAAATGACGGACACAGTGAAGACCGTCGTCTTTTGAAGATGAGTTGCGCACGGCTCGTAGTGTTGTCGGCCAATCACCGGCGAGCAGGAATCGATGACTTAATCGTAGCCCAGCGCAGCAGTTGCAGTCCGTCGATCACGGCCAGGCTTTGTAGCACCTTGATTACCCGCCGCGCTTTCTGCCGCTTTGGCCTGAAAATGTTCGTAGATTTAGTACGTGATGCAGTTGCCGCCGCCGCTGCCAAATGACGGACACAGTGAAGACCGTCGTCTTTTGAAGATGAGTTGCGCACGGCTCGTAGTGTTGTCGGCCAATCACCGGCGGGCAGGAATCGATGGCTTGATCGTAGCCCAGCGCAGCAGTTGCAGTCCGTCGATCACGGCCAGGCTTTGTAGCACCTTGATTACCCGCCGCGCTTTCTGCCGCTTTGGCCTGAAATTGTTCGTAGATTTAGTACGTGATGCAGTTGCCGCCGCCGCTGCCAAATGACGGACACAGTGAAGACCGTCGTCTTTTGAAGATGAGTTGCGCACGGCTCGTAGTGTTGTCGGCCAATCACCGGCGGGCAGGAATCGATGACTTGATCGTAGCCCAGCGCAGCAGTTGCAGTCCGTCGATCACGGCCAGGCTTTGTAGCACCTTGATTACCCGCCGCGCTTTCTGCCGCTTTGGCCTGAAAATGTTCGTAGATTTAGTACGTGATGCAGTTGCCGCCGCCGCTGCCAAATGACGGACACAGTGAAGACCGTCGTCTTTTGAAGATGAGTTGCGCACGGCTCGTAGTGTTGTCGGCCAATCACCGGCGAGCAGGAATCGATGACTTAATCGTAGCCCAGCGCAGCAGTTGCAGTCCGTCGATCACGGCCAGGCTTTGTAGCACCTTGATTACCCGCCGCGCTTTCTGCCGCTTTGGCCTGAAATTGTTCGTAGATTTAGTACGTGATGCAGTTGCCGCCGCCGCTGCCAAATGACGGACACAGTGAAGACCGTCGTCTTTTGAAGATGAGTTGCGCACGGCTCGTAGTGTTGTCGGCCAATCACCGGCGAGCAGGAATCGATGACTTAATCGTAGCCCAGCGAAGCAGTTGCAGTCCGTCGATCACGGCCAGGCTTTGTAGCACCTTGATTACCCGCCACGCTTTCTGCCGCTTTGGCCTGAAAATGTTCGTAGATTTAGTACGTGATGCAGTTGCCGCCGCCGCTGCCAAATGACGGACACAGTGAAGACCGTCGTCTTTTGAAGATGAGTTGCGCACGGCTCGTAGTGTTGTCGGCCAATCACCGGCGGGCAGGAATCGATGACTTGATCGTAGCCCAGCGCAGCAGTTGCAGTCCGTCGATCACGGCCAGGCTTTGTAGCACCTTGATTACCCGCCGCGCTTTCTGCCGCTTTGGCCTGAAATTGTTCGTAGATTTAGTACGTGATGCAGTTGCCGCCGCCGCTGCCAAATGACGGACACAGTGAAGACCGTCGTCTTTTGAAGATGAGTTGCGCACGGCTCGTAGTGTTATCGGCCAATCACCGGCGGGCAGGAATCGATGACTTGATCGTAGCCCAGCGCAGCAGTTGCAGTCCGTCGATCACGGCCAGGCTTTGTAGCACCTTGATTACCCGCCGCGCTTTCTGCCGCTTTGGCCTGAAATTGTTCGTAGATTTAGTACGTGATGCAGTTGCCGCCGCCGCTGCCAAATGACGGACACAGTGAAGACCGTCGTCTTTTGAAGATGAGTTGCGCACGGCTCGTAGTGTTGTCGGCCAATCACCGGCGAGCAGGAATCGATGACTTGATCGTAGCCCAGAGCAGCAGTTGCAGTCCGTCGATCACGGCCAGGCTTTGTAGCACCTTGATTACCCGCCGCGCTTTCTGCCGCTTTGGCCTGAAATTGTTCGTAGATTTAGTACGTGATGCAGTTGCCGCCGCCGCTGCCAAATGACGGACACAGTGAAGACCGTCGTCTTTTGAAGATGAGTTGCGCACGGCTCGTAGTGTTGTCGGCCAATCACCGGCGGGCAGGAATCGATGACTTGATCGTAGCCCAGCGCAGCAGTTGCAGTCCGTCGATCACGGCCAGGCTTTGTAGCACCTTGATTACCCGCCGCGCTTTCTGCCGCTTTGGCCTGAAATTGTTCGTAGATTTAGTACGTGATGCAGTTGCCGCCGCCGCTGCCAAATGACGGACACAGTGAAGACCGTCGTCTTTTGAAGATGAGTTGCGCACGGCTCGTAGTGTTGTCGGCCAATCACCGGCGGGCAGGAATCGATGACTTGATCGTAGCCCAGCGCAGCAGTTGCAGTCCGTCGATCACGGCCAGGCTTTGTAGCACCTTGATTACCCGCCGCGCTTTCTGCCGCTTTGGCCTGAAATTGTTCGTAGATTTAGTACGTGATGCAGTTGCCGCCGCCGCTGCCAAATGACGGACACAGTGAAGACAGTCGTCTTTTGAAGATGAGTTGCGCACGGCTCGTAGTGTTATCGGCCAATCACCGGCGGGCAGGAATCGATGACTTGATCGTAGCCCAGCGCAGCAGTTGCAGTCCGTCGATCACGGCCAGGCTTTGTAGCACCTTGATTACCCGCCGCGCTTTCTGCCGCTTTGGCCTGAAATTGTTCGTAGATTTAGTACGTGATGCAGTTGCCGCCGCCGCTGCCAAATGACGGACACAGTGAAGACCGTCGTCTTTTGAAGATGAGTTGCGCACGGCTCGTAGTGTTGTCGGCCAATCACCGGCGGGCAGGAATCGATGACTTGATCGTAGCCCAGCGCAGCAGTTGCAGCCCGTCGATCACGGCCAGGCTTTGTAGCACCTTGATTACCCGTCGCGCTCTCTGCCGCTTTGCCCTGAAATTGTTCGTAGATTTAGTACGTGATGCAGTTGCCGCCGCCGCTGCCAAATGACGGGCACAGTGAAGACCGTCGTCTTTTGAAGATGAGTTGCGCACGGCTCGTAGTGTTGTCGGCCAATCACCGGCGGGCAGGAATCGATGACTTGATCGTAGCCCAGCGCAGCAGTTGCAGCCCGTCGATCACGGCCAGGCTTTGTAGCACCTTGATTACCCGTCGCGCTTTCTGCCGCTTTGGCCTGAAATTGTTCGTAGATTTAGTACGTGATGCAGTTGCCGCCGCCGCTGCCAAATGACGGACACAGTGAAGACCGTCGTCTTTTGAAGATGAGTTGCGCACGGCTCGTAGTGTTGTCGGCCAATCACCGGCGGGCAGGAATCGATGACTTGATCGTAGCCCAGCGCAGCAGTTGCAGCCCGTCGATCACGGCCAGGCTTTGTAGCACCTTGATTACCCGTCGCGCTTTCTGCCGCTTTGGCCTGAAATTGTTCGTAGATTTAGTACGTGATGCAGTTGCCGCCGCCGCTGCCAAATGACGGACACAGTGAAGACAGTCGTCTTTTGAAGATGAGTTGCGCACGGCTCGTAGTGTTGTCGGCCAATCACCGGCGGGCAGGAATCGATGACTTGATCGTAGCCCAGCGCAGCAGTTGCAGTCCGTCGATCACGGCCAGGCTTTGTAGCACCTTGATTACCCGTCGCGCTTTCTGCCGCTTTGGCCTGAAATTGTTCGTAGATTTAGTACGTGATGCAGTTGCCGCCGCCCCTGCCAAATGACGGACACAGTGAAGACAGTCGTCTTTTGAAGATGAGTTGCGCACGGCTCGTAGTGTTGTCGGCCAATCACCGGCGGGCAGGAATCGATGACTTGATCGTAGCCCAGCGCAGCAGTTGCAGTCCGTCGATCACGGCCAGGCTTTGTAGCACCTTGATTACCCGTCGCGCTTTCTGCCGCTTTGGCCTGAAATTGTTCGTAGATTTAGTACGTGATGCAGTTGCCGCTGCCGCTGCCAAATGACGGACACAGTGAAGACAGTCGTCTTTTGAAGATGAGTTGCGCACGGCTCGTAGTGTTGTCGGCCAATCACCGGCGGGCAGGAATCGATGACTTGATCGTAGCCCAGCGCAGCAGTTGCAGTCCGTCGATCACGGCCAGGCTTTGTAGCACCTTTGATTACCCGTCGCGCTTTCTGCCGCTTTGGCCTGAAATTGTTCGTAGATTTAGTACGTGATGCAGTTGCCGCCGCCGCTGCCAAATGACGGACACAGTGAAGACAGTCGTCTTTTGAAGATGAGTTGCGCACTGCTCGTAGTGTTGTCGGCCAATCACCGGCGGGCAGGAATCGATGACTTGATCGTAGCCCAGCGCAGCAGTTGCAGTCCGTCGATCACGGCCAGGCTTTGTAGCACCTTGATTACCCGCCGCGCTTTCTGCCGCTTTGGCCTGAAATTGTTCGTAGATTTAGTACGTGATGCAGTTGCCGCCGCCGCTGCCAAATGACGGACACAGTGAAGACAGTCGTCTTTTGAAGATGAGTTGCGCACGGCTCGTAGTGTTGTCGGCCAATCACCGGCGGGCAGGAATCGATGACTTGATCGTAGCCCAGCGCAGCAGTTGCAGTCCGTCGATCACGGCCAGGCTTTGTAGCACCTTGATTACCCGTCGCGCTTTCTGCCGCTTTGGCCTGAAATTGTTCGTAGATTTAGTACGTGATGCAGTTGCCGCCGCCGCTGCCAAATGACGGACACAGTGAAGACAGTCGTCTTTTGAAGATGAGTTGCGCACTGCTCGTAGTGTTGTCGGCCAATCACCGGCGGGCAGGAATCGATGACTTGATCGTAGCCCAGCGCAGCAGTTGCAGTCCGTCGATCACGGCCAGGCTTTGTAGCACCTTGATTACCCGCCGCGCTTTCTGCCGCTTTGGCCTGAAATTGTTCGTAGATTTAGTACGTGATGCAGTTGCCGCCGCCGCTGCCAAATGACGGACACAGTGAAGACAGTCGTCTTTTGAAGATGAGTTGCGCACGGCTCGTAGTGTTGTCGGCCAATCACCGGCGGGCAGGAATCGATGACTTGATCGTAGCCCAGCGCAGCAGTTGCAGTCCGTCGATCACGGCCAGGCTTTGTAGCACCTTGATTACCCGTCGCGCTTTCTGCCGCTTTGGCCTGAAATTGTTCGTAGATTTAGTACGTGATGCAGTTGCCGCCGCCGCTGCCAAAAGACGGACACAGTGAAGACAGTCGTCTTTTGAAGATGAGTTGCGCACTGCTCGTAGTGTTGTCGGCCAATCACCGGCGGGCAGGAATCGATGACTTGATCGTAGCCCAGCGCAGCAGTTGCAGTCCGTCGATCACGGCCAGGCTTTGTAGCACCTTGATTACCCGCCGCGCTTTCTGCCGCTTTGGCCTGAAATTGTTCGTAGATTTAGTACGTGATGCAGTTGCCGCCGCCGCTGCCAAATGACGGACACAGTGAAGACAGTCGTCTTTTGAAGATGAGTTGCGCACGGCTCGTAGTGTTGTCGGCCAATCACCGGCGGGCAGGAATCGATGACTTGATCGTAGCCCAGCGCAGCAGTTGCAGTCCGTCGATCACGGCCAGGCTTTGTAGCACCTTGATTACCCGTCGCGCTTTCTGCAGCTTTGGCCTGAAATTGTTCGTAGATTTAGTACGTGATGCAGTTGCCGCCGCCGCTGCCAAATGACGGACACAGTGAAGACAGTCGTCTTTTGAAGATGAGTTGCGCACTGCTCGTAGTGTTGTCGGCCAATCACCGGCGGGCAGGAATCGATGACTTGATCGTAGCCCAGCGCAGCAGTTGCAGTCCGTCGATCACGGCAAGGCTTTGTAGCACCTTGATTACCCGCCGCGCTTTCTGCCGCTTTGGCCTGAAGTTGTTCGTAGATTTAGTACGTGATGCAGTTGCCGCCGCCGCTGCCAAATGACGGACACAGTGAAGACAGTCGTCTTTTGAAGATGAGTTGCGCACGGCTCGTAGTGTTGTCGGCCAATCACCGGCGGGCAGGAATCGATGACTTGATCGTAGCCCAGCGCAGCAGTTGCAGTCCGTCGATCACGGCCAGGCTTTGTAGCACCTTGATTACCCGCCGCGCTTTCTGCCGCTTTGGCCTGAAATTGTTCGTAGACTTAGTACGTGATGCAGTTGCCGCCGCCGCTGCCAAATGACGGACACAGTGAAGACAGTCGTCTTTTGAAGATGAGTTGCGCACGGCTTGTAGTGTTGTCGGCCAATCACCGGCGGGCAGGAATCGATGACTTGATCGTAGCCCAGCGCAGCAGTTGCAGTCCGTCGATCACGGCCAGGCTTTGTAGAACCTTGATTACCCGTCGCGCTTTCTGCCGCTTTGGCCTGAAATTGTTCGTAGATTTAGTACGTGATGCAGTTGCCGCCGCCGCTGCCAAATGACGGACACAGTGAAGACAGTCGTCTTTTGAAGATGAGTTGCGCACTGCTCGTAGTGTTGTCGGCCAATCACCGGCGGGCAGGAATCGATGACTTGATCGTAGCCCAGCGCAGCAGTTGCAGTCCGTCGATCACGGCAAGGCTTTGTAGCACCTTGATTACCCGCCGCGCTTTCTGCCGCTTTGGCCTGAAGTTGTTCGTAGATTTAGTACGTGATGCAGTTGCCGCCGCCGCTGCCAAATGACGGACACAGTGAAGACAGTCGTCTTTTGAAGATGAGTTGCGCACGGCTCGTAGTGTTGTCGGCCAATCACCGGCGGGCAGGAATCGATGACTTGATCGTAGCCCAGCGCAGCAGTTGCAGTCCGTCGATCACGGCCAGGCTTTGTAGCACCTTGATTACCCGCCGCGCTTTCTGCCGCTTTGGCCTGAAATTGTTCGTAGACTTAGTACGTGATGCAGTTGCCGCCGCCGCTGCCAAATGACGGACACAGTGAAGACAGTCGTCTTTTGAAGATGAGTTGCGCACGGCTCGTAGTGTTGTCGGCCAATCACCGGCGGGCAGGAATCGATGACTTGATCGTAGCCCAGCGCAGCAGTTGCAGTCCGTCGATCACGGCCAGGCTTTGTAGCACCTTGATAACCCGCAACGCTTTCTGCCGCCTTGGCCTGAAATTGTTCGTAGATTTAGTACGTGATGCAGTTGCCGCCGCCGCTGCCAAATGACGGACACAGTGAAGACAGTCGTCTTTTGAAGATGAGTTGCGCAGGGCTCGTAGTGTTTTCGGCCAATCACCGGCGGGCAGGAATCGATGACTTGATCGTAGCCCAGCGCAGCAGTTGCAGTCCGTCGATCACGGCCAGGCTTTGTAGCACCTTGATAACCCGCCACGCTTTCTGCCGCTTTGGCCTGAAATTGTTCGTAGATCTAGTACGTGATGCAGTTGCCGCCGCCGCTGCCAAATGACGGACACAGTGAAGACAGTCGTCTTTTGAAGATGAGTTGCGCACGGCTCGTAGTGTTGTCGGCCAATCACCGGCGGGCAGGAATCGATGACTTGATCGTAGCCCAGCGCAGCAGTTGCAGTCCGTCGATCACGGCCAGGCTTTGTAGCACCTTGATAACCCGCCACGCTTTCTGCCGCTTTGGCCTGAAATTGTTCGTAGATTTAATACGTGATGCAGTTGCCGCCGCCGCTGCCAAATGACGGACACAGTGAAGACAGTCGTCTTTTGAAGATGAGTTGCGCACGGCTCGTAGTTTGTCGGCCAATCACCGGCGGGCAGGAATCGATGACTTGATCGTAGCCCAGCGCAGCAGTTGCAGTCAGTCGATCACGGCCAGGCTTTGTAGCACCTTGATAACCCGCCACGCTTTCTGCCGCTTTGGCCTGAAATTGTTCGTAGATTTAGTACGTGATGCAGTTGCCGCCGCCGCTGCCAAATGACGGACACAGTGAAGACCGTCGTCTTTTGAAGATGAGTTGCGCACGGCTCGTAGTGTTGTCGGCCAATCACCGGCGGGCAGGAATCGATGACTTGATCGTAGCCCAGCGCAGCAGTTGCAGTCCGTCGATCACGGCCAGGCTTTGTAGCACCTTGATTACCCGCCGCGCTTTCTGCCGCTTTGGCCTGAAATTGTTCGTAGATTTAGTACGTGATGCAGTTGCCGCCGCCGCTGCCAAATGACGGACACAGTGAAGACCGTCGTCTTTTGAAGATGAGTTGCGCACGGCTCGTAGTGTTGTCGGCCAATCACCGGCGAGCAGGAATCGATGACTTGATCGTAGCCCATGCGCAGCAGTTGCAGTCCGTCGATCACGGCCAGGCTTTGTAGCACCTTGATTACCCGCCGCGCTTTCTGCCGCTTTGGCCTGAAATTGTTTGTAGATTTAGTACGTGATGCAGTTGCCGCCGCCGCTGCCAAATGACGGACACAGTGAAGACCGTCGTCATTTGAAGATGAGTTGCGCACGGCTCGTAGTGTTGTCGGCCAATCACCGGCGGGCAGGAATCGATGACTTGATCGTAGCCCATGCGCAGCAGTTGCAGTCCGTCGATCACGGCCAGGCTTTGTAGCACCTTGATTACCCGCCGCGCTTTCTGCCGCTTTGGCCTGAAATTGTTCGTAGATTTAGTACGTGATGCAGTTGCCGCCGCCGCTGCCAAATGACGGACACAGTGAAGACCGTCGTCTTTTGAAGATGAGTTGCGCACGGCTCGTAGTGTTGTCGGCCAATCACCGGCGGGCAGGAATCGATGACTTGATCGTAGCCCATGCGCAGCAGTTGCAGTCCGTCGATCACGGCCAGGCTTTGTAGCACCTTCATTACCCGCCGCGCTTTCTGCCGCTTTGGCCTGAAATTGTTCGTAGATTTAGTACGTGATGCAGTTGCCGCCGCCGCTGCCAAATGACGGACACAGTGAAGACCGTCGTCTTTTGAAGATGAGTTGCGCACGGCTCGTAGTGTTGTCGGCCAATCACGGGCGAGCAGGAATCGATGACTTGATCGTAGCCCATGCGCAGCAGTTGCAGTCCGTCGATCACGGCCAGGCTTTGTAGCACCTTGATTACCCGCCGCGCTTTCTGCCGCTTTGGCCTGAAATTGTTCGTAGATTTAGTACGTGATGCAGTTTCCGCCGCCGCTGCCAAATGACGGACACAGTGAAGACAGTCGTCTTTTGAAGATGAGTTGCGCACGGCTCGTAGTGTTGTCGGCCAATCACCGGCGGGCAGGAATCGATGACTTGATCGTAGCCCAGCGCAGCAGTTGCAGTCCGTCGATCACGGCCAGGCTTTGTAGCACCTTGATAACCCGCAACGCTTTCTGCCGCTTTGGCCTGAAATTGTTCGTAGATTTAGTACGTGATGCAGTTGCCGCCGCCGCTGCCAAATGACGGACACAGTGAAGACCGTCGTCTTTTGAAGATGAGTTGCGCACGGCTCGTAGTGTTGTCGGCCAATCACCGGCGAGCAGGAATCGATGACTTGATCGTAGCCCAGCGCAGCAGTTGCAGTCCGTCGATCACGGCCAGGCTTTGTAGCACCTTGATTACCCGCCGCGCTTTCTGCCGCTTTGGCGTGAAATTGTTCGTAGATTTAGTACGTGATGCAGTTGCCGCCGCCGCTGCCAAATGACGGACACAGTGAAGACCGTCGTCTTTTGAAGATGAGTTGCGCACGGCTCGTAGTGTTGTCGGCCAATCACCGGCGGGCAGGAATCAATGACTTGATCGTAGCCCAGCGCAGCAGTTGCAGTCCGTCGATCACGGCCAGGCTTTGTAGCACCTTGATTACCCGCCGCGCTTTCTGCCGCTTTGGCCTGAAATTGTTCGTAGATTTAGTACGTGATGCAGTTGCCGCCGCCGCTGCCAAATGACGGACACAGTGAAGACCGTCGTCTTTTGAAGATGAGTTGCGCACGGCTCGTAGTGTTGTCGGCCAATCACCGGCGAGCAGGAATCGATGACTTGATCGTAGCCCATGCGCAGCAGTTGCAGTCCGTCGATCACGGCCAGGCTTTGTAGCACCTTGATTACCCGCCGCGCTTTCTGCCGCTTTGGCCTGAAATTGTTCGTAGATTTAGTACGTGATGCAGTTGCCGCCGCCGCTGCCAAATGACGGACACAGTGAAGACCGTCGTCTTTTGAAGATGAGTTGCGCACGGCTCGTAGTGTTGTCGGCCAATCACCGGCGGGCAGGAATCGATGACTTGATCGTAGCCCATGCGCAGCAGTTGCAGTCCGTCGATCACGGCCAGGCTTTGTAGCACCTTGATTACCCGCCGCGCTTTCTGCCGCTTTGGCCTGAAATTGTTCGTAGATTTAGTACGTGATGCAGTTGCCGCCGCCGCTGCCAAATGACGGACACAGTGAAGACCGTCGTCTTTTGAAGATGAGTTGCGCACAGCTCGTAGTGTTGTCGGCCAATCACCGGCGAGCAGGAATCGATGACTTGATCGTAGCCCATGCGCAGCAGTTGCAGTCCGTCGACCACGGCCAGGCTTTGTAGCACCTTGATTACCCGCCGCGCTTTCTGCCGCTTTGGCCTGAAATTGTTCGTAGATTTAGTACGTGATGCAGTTGCCGCCGCCGCTGCCAAATGACGGACACGGTGAAGACCGTCGTCTTTTGAAGATGAGTTGCGCACGGCTCGTAGTGTTGTCGGCCAATCACCGGCGAGCAGGAATCGATGACTTGATCGTAGCCCATGCGCAGCAGTTGCAGTCCGTCGATCACGGCCAGGCTTTGTAGCACCTTGATTACCCGCCGCGCTTTCTGCCGCTTTGGCCTGAAATTGTTCGTAGATTTAGTACGTGATGCAGTTGCCGCCGCCGCTGCCAAATGACGGACACAGTGAAGACCGTCGTCTTTTGAAGATGAGTTGCGCACGGCTCGTAGTGTTGTCGGCCAATCACCGGCGGGCAGGAATCGATGACTTGATCGTAGCCCATGCGCAGCAGTTGCAGTCCGTCGATCACGGCCAGGCTTTGTAGCACCTTGATTACCCGCCGCGCTTTCTGCCGCTTTGGCCTGAAATTGTTCGTAGATTTAGTACGTGATGCAGTTGCCGCCGCCGCTGCCAAATGACGGACACAGTGAAGACCGTCGTCTTTTGAAGATGAGTTGCGCACGGCTCGTAGTGTTGTCGGCCAATCACCGGCGGGCAGGAATCGATGACTTGATCGTAGCCCATGCGCAGCAGTTGCAGTCCGTCGATCACGGCCAGGCTTTGTAGCACCTTGATTACCCGCCGCGCTTTCTGCCGCTTTGGCCTGAAATTGTTCGTAGATTTAGTACGTGATGCAGTTGCCGCCGCCGCTGCCAAATGACGGACACAGTGAAGACCGTCGTCTTTTGAAGATGAGTTGCGCACGGCTCGTAGTGTTGTCGGCCAATCACCGGCGAGCAGGAATCGATGACTTGATCGTAGCCCATGCGGAGCAGTTGCAGTCCGTCGATCACGGCCAGGCTTTGTAGCACCTTCATTACCCGCCGCGCTTTCTGCCGCTTTGGCCTGAAATTGTTCGTAGATTTAGTACGTGATGCAGTTGCCGCCGCCGCTGCCAAATGACGGACACAGTGAAGACCGTCGTCTTTTGAAGATGAGTTGCGCACGGCTCGTAGTGTTGTCGGCCAATCACCGGCGAGCAGGAATCGATGACTTGATCGTAGCCCATGCGCAGCAGTTGCAGTCCGTCGATCACGGCCAGGCTTTGTAGCACCTTGATTACCCGCCGCGCTTTCTGCCGCTTTGGCCTGAAATTGTTCGTAGATTTAGTACGTGATGCAGTTGCCGCCGCCGCTGCCAAATGACGGACACAGTGAAGACCGTCGTCTTTTGAAGATGAGTTGCGCACGGCTCGTAGTGTTGTCGGCCAATCATCGGCGGGCAGGAATCGATGACTTGATCGTAGCCCAGCGCAGCAGTTGCAGTCCGTCGATCACGGCCAGGCTTTGTAGCACCTTCATTACCCGCCGCGCTTTCTGCCGCTTTGGCCTGAAATTGTTCGTAGATTTAGTACGTGATGCAGTTGCCGCCGCCGCTGCCAAATGACGGACACAGTGAAGACCGTCGTCTTTTGAAGATGAGCTGCGCACGGCTCGTAGTGTTGTCGGCCATTCACCGGCGAGCAGGAATCGATGACTTGATCGTAGCCCAGCGCAGCAGTTGCAGTCCGTCGATCACGGCCAGGCTTTGTAGCACCTTGATTACCCGCCGCGCTTTCTGCCGCTTTGGCCTGAAATTGTTCGTAGATTTAGTACGTGATGCAGTTGCCGCCGCCGCTGCCAAATGACGGACACAGTGAAGACCGTCGTCTTTTGAAGATGAGTTGCGCACGGCTCGTAGTGTTGTCGGCCAATCACCGGCGAGCAGGAATCGATGACTTGATCGTAGCCCAGCGCAGCAGTTGCAGTCCGTCGATCACGGCCAGGCTTTGTAGCACCTTGATTACCCGCCGCGCTTTCTGCCGCCTTGGCCTGAAATTGTTCGTAGATTTAGTACGTGATGCAGTTGCCGCCGCCGCTGCCAAATGACGGACACAGTGAAGACCGTCGTCTTTTGAAGATGAGTTGCGCACGGCTCGTAGTGTTGTCGGCCAATCACCGGCGAGCAGGAATCGATGACTTGATCGTAGCCCAGCGCAGCAGTTGCAGTCCGTCGATCACGGCAGGCTTTGTAGCACCTTGATTACCCGCCGCGCTTTCTGCCTCTTTGGCCTGAAATTGTTCGTAGATTTAGTACGTGATGCAGTTGCCGCCGCCGCTGCCAAATGACGGACACAGTGAAGACCGTCGTCTTTTGAAGATGAGTTGCGCACGGCTCGTAGTGTTGTCGGCCAATCACCGGCGAGCAGGAATCGATGACTTGATCGTAGCCCAGCGCAGCAGTTGCAGTCCGTCGATCACGGCCAGGCTTTGTAGCACCTTGATTACCCGCCGCGCTTTCTGCCGCTTTGGCCTGAAATTGTTCGTAGATTTAGTACGTGATGCAGTTGCCGCCGCCGCTGCCAAATGACGGACACAGTGAAGACCGTCGTCTTTTGAAGATGAGTTGCGCACGGCTCGTAGTGTTGTCGGCCATTCACCGGCGAGCAGGAATCGATGACTTGATCGTAGCCCAGCGCAGCAGTTGCAGTCCGTCGATCGCGGCCAGGCTTTGTAGCACCTTGATTACCCGCCGCGCTTTCTGCCGCTTTGGCCTGAAATTGTTCGTAGATTTAGTACGTGATGCAGTTGCCGCCGCCGCTGCCAAATGACGGACACAGTGAAGACATTCGTCTTTTGAAGATGAGTTGCGCACGGCTCGTAGTGTTGTCGGCCAATCACCGGCGAGCAGGAATCGATGACTTGATCGTAGCCCAGCGCAGCAGTTGCAGTCCGTCGATCACGGCCAGGCTTTGTAGCACCTTGATTACCCGCCGCGCTTTCTGCCGCTTTGGCCTGAAATTGTTCGTAGATTTAGTACGTGATGCAGTTGCCGCCGCCGCTGCCAAATTACGGACACAGTGAAGACATTCGTCTTTTGAAGATGAGTTGCGCACGGCTCGTAGTGTTGTCGGCCAATCACCGGCGGGCAGGAATCGATGACTTGATCGTAGCCCAGCGCAGCAGTTGCAGCCCGTCGATCACGGCCAGGCTTTGTAGCACCTTGATTACCCGTCGCGCTTTCTGCCGCTTTGGCCTGAAATTGTTCGTAGATTTAGTACGTGATGCAGTTGCCGCCGCCGCTGCCAAATGACGGACACAGTGAAGACAGTCGTCTTTTGAAGATGAGTTGCGCACGGCTCGTAGTGTTGTCGGCCAATCACCGGCGGGCAGGAATCGATGACTTGATCGTAGCCCAGCGCAGCAGTTGCAGTCCGTCGATCACGGCCAGGCTTTGTAGCACCTTGATTACCCGTCGCGCTTTCTGCCGCTTTGGCCTGAAATTGTTCGTAGATTTAGTACGTGATGCAGTTGCCGCCGCCGCTGCCAAATGACGGACACAGTGAAGACAGTCGTCTTTTGAAGATGAGTTGCGCACGGCTCGTAGTGTTGTCGGCCAATCACCGGCGGGCACGAATCGATGACTTGATCGTAGCCCAGCGCAGCAGTTGCAGTCCGTCGATCACGGCCAGGCTTTGTAGCACCTTGATTACCCGCCGCGCTTTCTGCCGCTTTGGCCTGAAATTGTTCGTAGATTTAGTACGTGATGCAGTTGCCGCCGCCGCTGCCAAATGACGGACACAGTGAAGACCGTCGTCTTTTGAAGATGAGTTGCGCACGGCTCGTAGTGTTGTCGGCCAATCACCGGCGGGCAGGAATCGATGACTTGATCGTAGCCCAGCGCAGCAGTTGCAGCCCGTCGATCACGGCCAGGCTTTGTAGCACCTTGATTACCCGTCGCGCTCTCTGCCGCTTTGCCCTGAAATTGTTCGTAGATTTAGTACGTGATGCAGTTGCCGCCGCCGCTGCCAAATGACGGACACAGTGAAGACCGTCGTCTTTTGAAGATGAGTTGCGCACGGCTCGTAGTGTTGTCGGCCAATCACCGGCGGGCAGGAATCGATGACTTGATCGTAGCCCAGCGCAGCAGTTGCGGTCCGTCGATCACGGCCAGGCTTTGTAGCACCTTGATTACCCGTCGCGCTCTCTGCCGCTTTGCCCTGAAATTGTTCGTAGATTTAGTACGTGATGCAGTTGCCGCCGCCGCTGCCAAATGACGGACACAGTGAAGACCGTCGTCTTTTGAAGATGAGTTGCGCACGGCTCGTAGTGTTGTCGGCCAATCACCGGCGGGCAGGAATCGATGACTTGATCGTAGCCCAGCGCAGCAGTTGCGGTCCGTCGATCACGGCCAGGCTTTGTAGCACCTTGATTACCCGTCGCGCTTTCTGCCGCTTTGGCCTGAAATTGTTCGTAGATTTAGTACGTGATGCAGTTGCCGCCGCCGCTGCCAAATGACGGACACAGTGAAGACAGTCGTCTTTTGAAGATGAGTTGCGCACGGCTCGTAGTGTTGTCGGCCAATCACCGGCGGGCAGGAATCGATGACTTGATCGTAGCCCAGCGCAGCAGTTGCAGTCCGTCGATCACGGCCAGGCTTTGTAGCACCTTGATTACCCGTCGCGCTTTCTGCCGCTTTGGCCTGAAATTGTTCGTAGATTTAGTACGTGATGCAGTTGCCGCCGCCGCTGCCAAATGACGGACACAGTGAAGACAGTCGTCTTTTGAAGATGAGTTGCGCACGGCTCGTAGTGTTGTCGGCCAATCACCGGCGGGCAGGAATCGATGACTTGATCGTAGCCCAGCGCAGCAGTTGCGGTCCGTCGATCACGGCCAGGCTTTGTAGCACCTTGATTACCCGTCGCGCTTTCTGCCGCTTTGGCCTGAAATTGTTCGTAGATTTAGTACGTGATGCAGTTGACGCCGCCGCTGCCAAATGACGGACACAGTGAAGACCGTCGTCTTTTGAAGATGAGTTGCGCACGGCTCGTAGTGTTGTCGGCCAATCACCGGCGGGCAGGAATCGATGACTTGATCGTAGCCCAGCGCAGCAGTTGCGGTCCGTCGATCACGGCCAGGCTTTGTAGCACCTTGATTACCCGTCGCGCTTTCTGCCGCTTTGCCCTGAAATTGTTCGTAGATTTAGTACGTGATGCAGTTGACGCCGCCGCTGCCAAATGACGGACACAGTGAAGACCGTCGTCTTTTGAAGATGAGTTGCGCACGGCTCGTAGTGTTGTCGGCCAATCACCGGCGGGCAGGAATCGATGACTTGATCGTAGCCCAGCGCAGCAGTTGCAGTCCGTCGATCACGGCCAGGCTTTGTAGCACCTTGATTACCCGTCGCGCTTTCTGCCGCTTTGCCCTGAAATTGTTCGTAGATTTAGTACGTGATGCAGTTGACGCCGCCGCTGCCAAATGACGGACACAGTGAAGACCGTCGTCTTTTGAAGATGAGTTGCGCACGGCTCGTAGTGTTGTCGGCCAATCACCGGCGGGCAGGAATCGATGACTTGATCGTAGCCCAGCGCAGCAGTTGCGGTCCGTCGATCACGGCCAGGCTTTGTAGCACCTTGATTACCCGTCGCGCTTTCTGCCGCTTTGCCCTGAAATTGTTCGTAGATTTAGTACGTGATGCAGTTGACGCCGCCGCTGCCAAATGACGGACACAGTGAAGACCGTCGTCTTTTGAAGATGAGTTGCGCACGGCTCGTAGTGTTGTCGGCCAATCACCGGCGGGCAGGAATCGATGACTTGATCGTAGCCCAGCGCAGCAGTTGCAGTCCGTCGATCACGGCCAGGCTTTGTAGCACCTTGATTACCCGTCGCGCTTTCTGCCGCTTTGCCCTGAAATTGTTCGTAGATTTAGTACGTGATGCAGTTGACGCCGCCGCTGCCAAATGACGGACACAGTGAAGACCGTCGTCTTTTGAAGATGAGTTGCGCACGGCTCGTAGTGTTGTCGGCCAATCACCGGCGGGCAGGAATCGATGACTTGATCGTAGCCCAGCGCAGCATTTGCGGTCCGTCGATCACGGCCAGGCTTTGTAGCACCTTGATTACCCGCCGCGCTTTCTGCCGCTTTGGCCTGAAATTGTTCGTAGATTTAGTACGTGATGCAGTTGCCGCCGCCGCTGCCAAATGACGGACACAGTGAAGACCGTCGTCTTTTGAAGATGAGTTGCGCACGGCTCGTAGTGTTGTCGGCCAATCACCGGCGGGCAGGAATCGATGACTTGATCGTAGCCCAGCGCAGCAGTTGCAGCCCGTCGATCACGGCCAGGCTTTGTAGCACCTTGATTACCTGTCGCGCTCTCTGCCGCTTTGCCCTGAAATTGTTCGTAGATTTAGTACGTGATGCAGTTGCCGCCGCCGCTGCCAAATGACGGACACAGTGAAGACCGTCGTCTTTTGAAGATGAGTTGCGCACGGCTCGTAGTGTTGTCGGCCAATCACCGGCGGGCAGGAATCGATGACTTGATCGTAGCCCAGCGCAGCAGTTGCGGTCCGTCGATCACGGCCAGGCTTTGTAGCACCTTGATTACCCGTCGCGCTCTCTGCCGCTTTGCCCTGAAATTGTTCGTAGATTTAGTACGTGATGCAGTTGCCGCCGCCGCTGCCAAATGACGGACACAGTGAAGACCGTCGTCTTTTGAAGATGAGTTGCGCACGGCTCGTAGTGTTGTCGGCCAATCACCGGCGGGCAGGAATCGATGACTTGATCGTAGCCCAGCGCAGCAGTTGCGGTCCGTCGATCACGGCCAGGCTTTGTAGCACCTTGATTACCCGTCGCGCTTTCTGCCGCTTTGCCCTGAAATTGTTCGTAGATTTAGTACGTGATGCAGTTGACGCCGCCGCTGCCAAATGACGGACACAGTGAAGACAGTCGTCTTTTGAAGATGAGTTGCGCACGGCTCGTAGTGTTGTCGGCCAATCACCGGCGGGCAGGAATCGATGACTTGATCGTAGCCCAGCGCAGCAGTTGCAGTCCGTCGATCACGGCCAGGCTTTGTAGCACCTTGATTACCCGTCGCGCTTTCTGCCGCTTTGGCCTGAAATTGTTCGTAGATTTAGTACGTGATGCAGTTGACGCCGCCGCTGCCAAATGACGGACACAGTGAAGACCGTCGTCTTTTGAAGATGAGTTGCGCACGGCTCGTAGTGTTGTCGGCCAATCACCGGCGGGCAGGAATCGATGACTTGATCGTAGCCCAGCGCAGCAGTTGCGGTCCGTCGATCACGGCCAGGCTTTGTAGCACCTTGATTACCCGTCGCGCTTTCTGCCGCTTTGCCCTGAAATTGTTCGTAGATTTAGTACGTGATGCAGTTGACGCCGCCGCTGCCAAATGACGGACACAGTGAAGACCGTCGTCTTTTGAAGATGAGTTGCGCACGGCTCGTAGTGTTGTCGGCCAATCACCGGCGGGCAGGAATCGATGACTTGATCGTAGCCCAGCGCAGCAGTTGCAGTCCGTCGATCACGGCCAGGCTTTGTAGCACCTTGATTACCCGTCGCGCTTTCTGCCGCTTTGCCCTGAAATTGTTCGTAGATTTAGTACGTGATGCAGTTGACGCCGCCGCTGCCAAATGACGGACACAGTGAAGACCGTCGTCTTTTGAAGATGAGTTGCGCACGGCTCGTAGTGTTGTCGGCCAATCACCGGCGGGCAGGAATCGATGACTTGATCGTAGCCCAGCGCAGCAGTTGCGGTCCGTCGATCACGGCCAGGCTTTGTAGCACCTTGATTACCCGTCGCGCTTTCTGCCGCTTTGCCCTGAAATTGTTCGTAGATTTAGTACGTGATGCAGTTGACGCCGCCGCTGCCAAATGACGGACACAGTGAAGACCGTCGTCTTTTGAAGATGAGTTGCGCACGGCTCGTAGTGTTGTCGGCCAATCACCGGCGGGCAGGAATCGATGACTTGATCGTAGCCCAGCGCAGCAGTTGCAGTCCGTCGATCACGGCCAGGCTTTGTAGCACCTTGATTACCCGTCGCGCTTTCTGCCGCTTTGCCCTGAAATTGTTCGTAGATTTAGTACGTGATGCAGTTGACGCCGCCGCTGCCAAATGACGGACACAGTGAAGACCGTCGTCTTTTGAAGATGAGTTGCGCACGGCTCGTAGTGTTGTCGGCCAATCACCGGCGGGCAGGAATCGATGACTTGATCGTAGCCCAGCGCAGCATTTGCGGTCCGTCGATCACGGCCAGGCTTTGTAGCACCTTGATTACCCGCCGCGCTTTCTGCCGCTTTGGCCTGAAATTGTTCGTAGATTTAGTACGTGATGCAGTTGCCGCCGCCGCTGCCAAATGACGGACACAGTGAAGACCGTCGTCTTTTGAAGATGAGTTGCGCACGGCTCGTAGTGTTGTCGGCCAATCACCGGCGGGCAGGAATCGATGACTTGATCGTAGCCCAGCGCAGCAGTTGCAGCCCGTCGATCACGGCCAGGCTTTGTAGCACCTTGATTACCTGTCGCGCTCTCTGCCGCTTTGCCCTGAAATTGTTCGTAGATTTAGTACGTGATGCAGTTGCCGCCGCCGCTGCCAAATGACGGACACAGTGAAGACCGTCGTCTTTTGAAGATGAGTTGCGCACGGCTCGTAGTGTTGTCGGCCAATCACCGGCGGGCAGGAATCGATGACTTGATCGTAGCCCAGCGCAGCAGTTGCGGTCCGTCGATCACGGCCAGGCTTTGTAGCACCTTGATTACCCGTCGCGCTCTCTGCCGCTTTGCCCTGAAATTGTTCGTAGATTTAGTACGTGATGCAGTTGCCGCCGCCGCTGCCAAATGACGGACACAGTGAAGACCGTCGTCTTTTGAAGATGAGTTGCGCACGGCTCGTAGTGTTGTCGGCCAATCACCGGCGGGCAGGAATCGATGACTTGATCGTAGCCCAGCGCAGCAGTTGCGGTCCGTCGATCACGGCCAGGCTTTGTAGCACCTTGATTACCCGTCGCGCTTTCTGCCGCTTTGCCCTGAAATTGTTCGTAGATTTAGTACGTGATGCAGTTGACGCCGCCGCTGCCAAATGACGGACACAGTGAAGACAGTCGTCTTTTGAAGATGAGTTGCGCACGGCTCGTAGTGTTGTCGGCCAATCACCGGCGGGCAGGAATCGATGACTTGATCGTAGCCCAGCGCAGCAGTTGCAGTCCGTCGATCACGGCCAGGCTTTGTAGCACCTTGATTACCCGTCGCGCTTTCTGCCGCTTTGGCCTGAAATTGTTCGTAGATTTAGTACGTGATGCAGTTGACGCCGCCGCTGCCAAATGACGGACACAGTGAAGACCGTCGTCTTTTGAAGATGAGTTGCGCACGGCTCGTAGTGTTGTCGGCCAATCACCGGCGGGCAGGAATCGATGACTTGATCGTAGCCCAGCGCAGCAGTTGCGGTCCGTCGATCACGGCCAGGCTTTGTAGCACCTTGATTACCCGTCGCGCTTTCTGCCGCTTTGCCCTGAAATTGTTCGTAGATTTAGTACGTGATGCAGTTGACGCCGCCGCTGCCAAATGACGGACACAGTGAAGACCGTCGTCTTTTGAAGATGAGTTGCGCACGGCTCGTAGTGTTGTCGGCCAATCACCGGCGGGCAGGAATCGATGACTTGATCGTAGCCCAGCGCAGCAGTTGCAGTCCGTCGATCACGGCCAGGCTTTGTAGCACCTTGATTACCCGTCGCGCTTTCTGCCGCTTTGCCCTGAAATTGTTCGTAGATTTAGTACGTGATGCAGTTGACGCCGCCGCTGCCAAATGACGGACACAGTGAAGACCGTCGTCTTTTGAAGATGAGTTGCGCACGGCTCGTAGTGTTGTCGGCCAATCACCGGCGGGCAGGAATCGATGACTTGATCGTAGCCCAGCGCAGCAGTTGCGGTCCGTCGATCACGGCCAGGCTTTGTAGCACCTTGATTACCCGTCGCGCTTTCTGCCGCTTTGCCCTGAAATTGTTCGTAGATTTAGTACGTGATGCAGTTGACGCCGCCGCTGCCAAATGACGGACACAGTGAAGACCGTCGTCTTTTGAAGATGAGTTGCGCACGGCTCGTAGTGTTGTCGGCCAATCACCGGCGGGCAGGAATCGATGACTTGATCGTAGCCCAGCGCAGCAGTTGCAGTCCGTCGATCACGGCCAGGCTTTGTAGCACCTTGATTACCCGTCGCGCTTTCTGCCGCTTTGCCCTGAAATTGTTCGTAGATTTAGTACGTGATGCAGTTGACGCCGCCGCTGCCAAATGACGGACACAGTGAAGACCGTCGTCTTTTGAAGATGAGTTGCGCACGGCTCGTAGTGTTGTCGGCCAATCACCGGCGGGCAGGAATCGATGACTTGATCGTAGCCCAGCGCAGCAGTTGCGGTCCGTCGATCACGGCCAGGCTTTGTAGCACCTTGATTACCCGCCGCGCTTTCTGCCGCTTTGGCCTGAAATTGTTCGTAGATTTAGTACGTGATGCAGTTGACGCCGCCGCTGCCAAATGACGGACACAGTGAAGACCGTCGTCTTTTGAAGATGAGTTGCGCACGGCTCGTAGTGTTGTCGGCCAATCACCGGCGGGCAGGAATCGATGACTTGATCGTAGCCCAGCGCAGCAGTTGCGGTCCGTCGATCACGGCCAGGCTTTGTAGCACCTTGATTACCCGCCGCGCTTTCTGCCGCTTTGGCCTGAAATTGTTCGTAGATTTAGTACGTGATGCAGTTGCCGCCGCCGCTGCCAAATGACGGACACAGTGAAGACAGTCGTCTTTTGAAGATGAGTTGCGCACGGCTCGTAGTGTTGTCGGCCAATCACCGGCGGGCAGGAATCGATGACTTGATCGTAGCCCAGCGCAGCAGTTGCGGTCCGTCGATCACGGCCAGGCTTTGTAGCACCTTGATTACCCGTCGCGCTTTCTGCCGCTTTGGCCTGAAATTGTTCGTAGATTTAGTACGTGATGCAGTTGCCGCCGCCGCTGCCAAATGACGGACACAGTGAAGACCGTCGTCTTTTGAAGATGAGTTGCGCACGGCTCGTAGTGTTGTCGGCCAATCACCGGCGGGCAGGAATCGATGACTTGATCGTAGCCCAGCGCAGCAGTTGCGGTCCGTCGATCACGGCCAGGCTTTGTAGCACCTTGATTACCCGTCGCGCTCTCTGCCGCTTTGCCCTGAAATTGTTCGTAGATTTAGTACGTGATGCAGTTGCCGCCGCCGCTGCCAAATGACGGACACAGTGAAGACCGTCGTCTTTTGAAGATGAGTTGCGCACGGCTCGTAGTGTTGTCGGCCAATCACCGGCGGGCAGGAATCGATGACTTGATCGTAGCCCAGCGCAGCAGTTGCGGTCCGTCGATCACGGCCAGGCTTTGTAGCACCTTGATTACCCGCCGCGCTTTCTGCCGCTTTGGCCTGAAATTGTTCGTAGATTTAGTACGTGATGCAGTTGCCGCCGCCGCTGCCAAATGACGGACACAGTGAAGACAGTCGTCTTTTGAAGATGAGTTGCGCACGGCTCGTAGTGTTGTCGGCCAATCACCGGCGGGCAGGAATCGATGACTTGATCGTAGCCCAGCGCAGCAGTTGCGGTCCGTCGATCACGGCCAGGCTTTGTAGCACCTTGATTACCCGTCGCGCTTTCTGCCGCTTTGGCCTGAAATTGTTCGTAGATTTAGTACGTGATGCAGTTGCCGCCGCCGCTGCCAAATGACGGACACAGTGAAGACCGTCGTCTTTTGAAGATGAGTTGCGCACGGCTCGTAGTGTTGTCGGCCAATCACCGGCGGGCAGGAATCGATGACTTGATCGTAGCCCAGCGCAGCAGTTGCGGTCCGTCGATCACGGCCAGGCTTTGTAGCACCTTGATTACCCGCCGCGCTTTCTGCCGCTTTGCCCTGAAATTGTTCGTAGATTTAGTACGTGATGCAGTTGCCGCCGCCGCTGCCAAATGACGGACACAGTGAAGACCGTCGTCTTTTGAAGATGAGTTGCGCACGGCTCGTAGTGTTGTCGGCCAATCACCGGCGGGCAGGAATCGATGACTTGATCGTAGCCCAGCGCAGCAGTTGCGGTCCGTCGATCACGGCCAGGCTTTGTAGCACCTTGATTACCCGTCGCGCTTTCTGCCGCTTTGCCCTGAAATTGTTCGTAGATTTAGTACGTGATGCAGTTGACGCCGCCGCTGCCAAATGACGGACACAGTGAAGACCGTCGTCTTTTGAAGATGAGTTGCGCACGGCTCGTAGTGTTGTCGGCCAATCACCGGCGGGCAGGAATCGATGACTTGATCGTAGCCCAGCGCAGCAGTTGCGGTCCGTCGATCACGGCCAGGCTTTGTAGCACCTTGATTACCCGTCGCGCTTTCTGCCGCTTTGGCCTGAAATTGTTCGTAGATTTAGTACGTGATGCAGTTGCCGCCGCCGCTGCCAAATGACGGACACAGTGAAGACCGTCGTCTTTTGAAGATGAGTTGCGCACGGCTCGTAGTGTTGTCGGCCAATCACCGGCGGGCAGGAATCGATGACTTGATCGTAGCCCAGCGCAGCAGTTGCAGTCCGTCGATCACGGCCAGGCTTTGTAGCACCTTGATTACCCGTCGCGCTTTCTGCCGCTTTGCCCTGAAATTGTTCGTAGATTTAGTACGTGATGCAGTTGCCGCCGCCGCTGCCAAATGACGGACACAGTGAAGACCGTCGTCTTTTGAAGATGAGTTGCGCACGGCTCGTAGTGTTGTCGGCCAATCACCGGCGGGCAGGAATCGATGACTTGATCGTAGCCCAGCGCAGCAGTTGCGGTCCGTCGATCACGGCCAGGCTTTGTAGCACCTTGATTACCCGTCGCGCTTTCTGCCGCTTTGGCCTGAAATTGTTCGTAGATTTAGTACGTGATGCAGTTGACGCCGCCGCTGCCAAATGACGGACACAGTGAAGACCGTCGTCTTTTGAAGATGAGTTGCGCACGGCTCGTAGTGTTGTCGGCCAATCACCGGCGGGCAGGAATCGATGACTTGATCGTAGCCCAGCGCAGCAGTTGCGGTCCGTCGATCACGGCCAGGCTTTGTAGCACCTTGATTACCCGTCGCGCTTTCTGCCGCTTTGGCCTGAAATTGTTCGTAGATTTAGTACGTGATGCAGTTGACGCCGCCGCTGCCAAATGACGGACACAGTGAAGACCGTCGTCTTTTGAAGATGAGTTGCGCACGGCTCGTAGTGTTGTCGGCCAATCACCGGCGGGCAGGAATCGATGACTTGATCGTAGCCCAGCGCAGCAGTTGCAGTCCGTCGATCACGGCCAGGCTTTGTAGCACCTTGATTACCCGTCGCGCTTTCTGCCGCTTTGGCCTGAAATTGTTCGTAGATTTAGTACGTGATGCAGTTGCCGCCGCCGCTGCCAAATGACGGACACAGTGAAGACCGTCGTCTTTTGAAGATGAGTTGCGCACGGCTCGTAGTGTTGTCGGCCAATCACCGGCGGGCAGGAATCGATGACTTGATCGTAGCCCAGCGCAGCAGTTGCGGTCCGTCGATCACGGCCAGGCTTTGTAGCACCTTGATTACCCGTCGCGCTTTCTGCCGCTTTGGCCTGAAATTGTTCGTAGATTTAGTACGTGATGCAGTTGCCGCCGCCGCTGCCAAATGACGGACACAGTGAAGACCGTCGTCTTTTGAAGATGAGTTGCGCACGGCTCGTAGTGTTGTCGGCCAATCACCGGCGGGCAGGAATCGATGACTTGATCGTAGCCCAGCGCAGCAGTTGCGGTCCGTCGATCACGGCCAGGCTTTGTAGCACCTTGATTACCCGTCGCGCTTTCTGCCGCTTTGCCCTGAAATTGTTCGTAGATTTAGTACGTGATGCAGTTGCCGCCGCCGCTGCCAAATGACGGACACAGTGAAGACCGTCGTCTTTTGAAGATGAGTTGCGCACGGCTCGTAGTGTTGTCGGCCAATCACCGGCGGGCAGGAATCGATGACTTGATCGTAGCCCAGCGCAGCAGTTGCGGTCCGTCGATCACGGCCAGGCTTTGTAGCACCTTGATTACCCGCCGCGCTTTCTGCCGCTTTGCCCTGAAATTGTTCGTAGATTTAGTACGTGATGCAGTTGCCGCCGCCGCTGCCAAATGACGGACACAGTGAAGACCGTCGTCTTTTGAAGATGAGTTGCGCACGGCTCGTAGTGTTGTCGGCCAATCACCGGCGGGCAGGAATCGATGACTTGATCGTAGCCCAGCGCAGCAGTTGCGGTCCGTCGATCACGGCCAGGCTTTGTAGCACCTTGATTACCCGTCGCGCTTTCTGCCGCTTTGGCCTGAAATTGTTCGTAGATTTAGTACGTGATGCAGTTGACGCCGCCGCTGCCAAATGACGGACACAGTGAAGACCGTCGTCTTTTGAAGATGAGTTGCGCACGGCTCGTAGTGTTGTCGGCCAATCACCGGCGGGCAGGAATCGATGACTTGATCGTAGCCCAGCGCAGCAGTTGCAGTCCGTCGATCACGGCCAGGCTTTGTAGCACCTTGATTACCCGCCGCGCTTTCTGCCGCTTTGCCCTGAAATTGTTCGTAGATTTAGTACGTGATGCAGTTGACGCCGCCGCTGCCAAATGACGGACACAGTGAAGACCGTCGTCTTTTGAAGATGAGTTGCGCACGGCTCGTAGTGTTGTCGGCCAAACACCGGCGGGCAGGAATCGATGACTTGATCGTAGCCCAGCGCAGCAGTTGCAGCCCGTCGATCACGGCCAGGCTTTGTAGCACCTTGATTACCCGCCGCGCTTTCTGCCGCTTTGCCCTGAAATTGTTCGTAGATTTAGTACGTGATGCAGTTGACGCCGCCGCTGCCAAATGACGGACACAGTGAAGACCGTCGTCTTTTGAAGATGAGTTGCGCACGGCTCGTAGTGTTGTCGGCCAATCACCGGCGGGCAGGAATCGATGACTTGATCGTAGCCCAGCGCAGCAGTTGCAGCCCGTCGATCACGGCCAGGCTTTGTAGCACCTTGATTACCCGTCGCGCTTTCTGCCGCTTTGCCCTGAAATTGTTCGTAGATTTAGTACGTGATGCAGTTGACGCCGCCGCTGCCAAATGACGGACACAGTGAAGACCGTCGTCTTTTGAAGATGAGTTGCGCACGGCTCGTAGTGTTGTCGGCCAAACACCGGCGGGCAGGAATCGATGACTTGATCGTAGCCCAGCGCAGCAGTTGCAGCCCGTCGATCACGGCCAGGCTTTGTAGCACCTTGATTACCCGTCGCGCTTTCTGCCGCTTTGGCCTGAAATTGTTCGTAGATTTAGTACGTGATGCAGTTGCCGCCGCCGCTGCCAAATGACGGACACAGTGAAAACAGTCGTCTTTTGAAGATGAGTTGCGCACGGCTCGTAGTTTTGTCGGCCAATCACCGGCGGGCAGGAATCGATGACTTGATCGTAGCCCAGCGCAGCAGTTGCAGCCCGTCGATCACGGCCAGGCTTTGTAGCACCTTGATTACCCGTCGCGCTTTCTGCCGCTTTGGCCTGAAATTGTTCGTAGATTTAGTACGTGATGCAGTTGCCGCCGCCCCTGCCAAATGACGGACACAGTGAAGACAGTCGTCTTTTGAAGATGAGTTGCGCACGGCTCGTAGTGTTGTCGGCCAATCACCGGCGGGCAGGAATCGATGACTTGATCGTAGCCCAGCGCAGCAGTTGCAGTCCGTCGATCACGGCCAGGCTTTGTAGCACCTTGATTACCCGTCGCGCTTTCTGCCGCTTTGGCCTGAAATTGTTCGTAGATTTAGTACGTGATGCAGTTGCCGCTGCCGCTGCCAAATGACGGACACAGTGAAGACCGTCGTCTTTTGAAGATGAGTTGCGCACGGCTCGTAGTGTTGTCGGCCAATCACCGGCGGGCAGGAATCGATGACTTGATCGTAGCCCAGCGCAGCAGTTGCAGTCCGTCGATCACGGCCAGGCTTTGTAGCACCTTGATTACCCGTCGCGCTTTCTGCCGCTTTGGCCTGAAATTGTTCGTAGATTTAGTACGTGATGCAGTTGCCGCCGCCCCTGCCAAATGACGGACACAGTGAAGACAGTCGTCTTTTGAAGATGAGTTGCGCACGGCTCGTAGTGTTGTCGGCCAATCACCGGCGGGCAGGAATCGATGACTTGATCGTAGCCCAGCGCAGCAGTTGCAGTCCGTCGATCACGGCCAGGCTTTGTAGCACCTTGATTACCCGTCGCGCTTTCTGCCGCTTTGGCCTGAAATTGTTCGTAGATTTAGTACGTGATGCAGTTGCCGCTGCCGCTGCCAAATGACGGACACAGTGAAGACAGTCGTCTTTTGAAGATGAGTTGCGCACGGCTCGTAGTGTTGTCGGCCAATCACCGGCGGGCAGGAATCGATGACTTGATCGTAGCCCAGCGCAGCAGTTGCAGTCCGTCGATCACGGCCAGGCTTTGTAGCACCTTTGATTACCCGTCGCGCTTTCTGCCGCTTTGGCCTGAAATTGTTCGTAGATTTAGTACGTGATGCAGTTGCCGCCGCCGCTGCCAAATGACGGACACAGTGAACACAGTCGTCTTTTGAAGATGAGTTGCGCACTGCTCGTAGTGTTGTCGGCCAATCACCGGCGGGCAGGAATCGATGACTTGATCGTAGCCCAGCGCAGCAGTTGCAGTCCGTCGATCACGGCCAGGCTTTGTAGCACCTTGATTACCCGCCGCGCTTTCTGCCGCTTTGGCCTGAAATTGTTCGTAGATTTAGTACGTGATGCAGTTGCCGCCGCCGCTGCCAAATGACGGACACAGTGAAGACAGTCGTCTTTTGAAGATGAGTTGCGCACGGCTCGTAGTGTTGTCGGCCAATCACCGGCGGGCAGGAATCGATGACTTGATCGTAGCCCAGCGCAGCAGTTGCAGTCCGTCGATCACGGCCAGGCTTTGTAGCACCTTGATTACCCGTCGCGCTTTCTGCCGCTTTGGCCTGAAATTGTTCGTAGATTTAGTACGTGATGCAGTTGCCGCCGCCGCTGCCAAATGACGGACACAGTGAAGACAGTCGTTTTTTGAAGATGAGTTGCGCACTGCTCGTAGTGTTGTCGGCCAATCAGCGGCGGGCAGGAATCGATGACTTGATCGTAGCCCAGCGCAGCAGTTGCAGTCCGTCGATCACGGCCAGGCTTTGTAGCACCTTGATTACCCGCCGCGCTTTCTGCCGCTTTAGCCTGAAATTGTTCGTAGATTTAGTACGTGATGCAGTTGCCGCCGCCGCTGCCAAATGACGGACACAGTGAAGACAGTCGTCTTTTGAAGATGAGTTGCGCACGGCTCGTAGTGTTGTCGGCCAATCACCGGCGGGCAGGAATCGATGACTTGATCGTAGCCCAGCGCAGCAGTTGCAGTCCGTCGATCACGGCCAGGCTTTGTAGCACCTTGATTACCCGTCGCGCTTTCTGCCGCTTTGGCCTGAAATTGTTCGTAGATTTAGTACGTGATGCAGTTGCCGCCGCCGCTGCCAAATGACGGACACAGTGAAGACAGTCGTCTTTTGAAGATGAGTTGCGCACTGCTCGTAGTGTTGTCGGCCAATCACCGGCGGGCAGGAATCGATGACTTGATCGTAGCCCAGCGCAGCAGTTGCAGTCCGTCGATCACGGCCAGGCTTTGTAGCACCTTGATTACCCGTCGCGCTTTCTGCCGCTTTGGCCTGAAATTGTTCGTAGATTTAGTACGTGATGCAGTTGCCGCCGCCGCTGCCAAATGACGGACACAGTGAAGACAGTCGTCTTTTGAAGATGAGTTGCGCACGGCTCGTAGTGTTGTCGGCCAATCACCGGCGGGCAGGAATCGATGACTTGATCGTAGCCCAGCGCAGCAGTTGCAGTCCGTCGATCACGGCCAGGCTTTGTAGCACCTTGATTACCCGTCGCGCTTTCTGCCGCTTTGGCCTGAAATTGTTCGTAGATTTAGTACGTGATGCAGTTGCCGCCGCCGCTGCCAAATGACGGACACAGTGAAGACAGTCGTCTTTTGAAGATGAGTTGCGCACTGCTCGTAGTGTTGTCGGCCAATCACCGGCGGGCAGGAATCGATGACTTGATCGTAGCCCAGCGCAGCAGTTGCAGTCCGTCGATCACGGCCAGGCTTTGTAGCACCTTGATTACCCGCCGCGCTTTCTGCCGCTTTGGCCTGAAATTGTTCGTAGATTTAGTACGTGATGCAGTTGCCGCCGCCGCTGCCAAATGACGGACACAGTGAAGACAGTCGTCTTTTGAAGATGAGTTGCGCACGGCTCGTAGTGTTGTCGGCCAATCACCGGCGGGCAGGAATCGATGACTTGATCGTAGCCCAGCGCAGCAGTTGCAGTCCGTCGATCACGGCCAGGCTTTGTAGCACCTTGATTACCCGCCGCGCTTTCTGCCGCTTTGGCCTGAAATTGTTCGTAGATTTAGTACGTGATGCAGTTGCCGCCGCCGCTGCCAAATGACGGACACAGTGAAGACAGTCGTCTTTTGAAGATGAGTTGCGCACGGCTCGTAGTGTTGTCGGCCAATCACCGGCGGGCAGGAATCGATGACTTGATCGTAGCCCAGCGCAGCAGTTGCAGTCCGTCGATCACGGCCAGGCTTTGTAGCACCTTGATTACCCGTCGCGCTTTCTGCCGCTTTGGCCTGAAATTGTTCGTAGATTTAGTACGTGATGCAGTTGCCGCCGCCGCTGCCAAATGACGGACACAGTGAAGACAGTCGTCTTTTGAAGATGAGTTGCGCACGGCTCGTAGTGTTGTCGGCCAATCACCGGCGGGCAGGAATCGATGACTTGATCGTAGCCCAGCGCAGCAGTTGCAGTCCGTCGATCACGGCCAGGCTTTGTAGCACCTTTGATTACCCGCCGCGCTTTCTGCCGCTTTGGCCTGAAATTGTTCGTAGATTTAGTACGTGATGCAGTGGCCGCCGCCGCCGCTGCCAAATGACGGACACAGTGAAGACAGTCGTTTTTTGAAGATGAGTTGCGCACTGCTCGTAGTGTTGTCGGCCAATCACCGGCGGGCAGGAATCGATGACTTGATCGTAGCCCAGCGCAGCAGTTGCAGTCCGTCGATCACGGCCAGGCTTTGTAGCACCTTGATTACCCGCCGCGCTTTCTGCCGCTTTGGCCTGAAATTGTTCGTAGATTTAGTACGTGATGCAGTTGCCGCCGGCGCTGCCAAATGACGGACACAGTGAAGACAGTCGTCTTTTGAAGATGAGTTGCGCACCGCTCGTAGTGTTGTCGGCCAATCACCGGCGGGCAGGAATCGATGACTTGATCGTAGCCCAGCGCAGCAGTTGCAGTCCGTCGATCACGGCCAGGCTTTGTAGCACCTTGATTACCCGTCGCGCTTTCTGCCGCTTTGGCCTGAAATTGTTCGTAGATTTAGTACGTGATGCAGTTGCCGCCGCCGCTGCCAAATGACGGACACAGTGAAGACAGTCGTCTTTTGAAGATGAGTTGCGCACTGCTCGTAGTGTTGTCGGCCAATCACCGGCGGGCAGGAATCGATGACTTGATCGTAGCCCAGCGCAGCAGTTGCAGTCCGTCGATCACGGCCAGGCTTTGTAGCACCTTGATTACCCGCCGCGCTTTCTGCCGCTTTGGCCTGAAATTGTTCGTAGATTTAGTACGTGATGCAGTTGCCGCCGCCGCTGCCAAATGACGGACACAGTGAAGACAGTCGTCTTTTGAAGATGAGTTGCGCACGGCTCGTAGTGTTGTCGGCCAATCACCGGCGGGCAGGAATCGATGACTTGATCGTAGCCCAGCGCAGCAGTTGCAGTCCGTCGATCACGGCCAGGCTTTGTAGCACCTTGATTACCCGTCGCGCTTTCTGCCGCTTTGGCCTGAAATTGTTCGTAGATTTAGTACGTGATGCAGTTGCCGCCGCCGTTGCCAAATGACGGACACAGTGAAGACAGTCGTCTTTTGAAGATGAGTTGCGCACTGCTCGTAGTGTTGTCGGCCAATCACCGGCGGGCAGGAATCGATGACTTGATCGTAGCCCAGCGCAGCAGTTGCAGTCCGTCGATCACGGCAAGGCTTTGTAGCACCTTGATTACCCGCCGCGCTTTCTGCCGCTTTGGCCTGAAATTGTTCGTAGATTTAGTACGTGATGCAGTTGCCGCCGCCGCTGCCAAATGACGGACACAGTGAAGACAGTCGTCTTTTGAAGATGAGTTGCGCACGGCTCGTAGTGTTGTCGGCCAATCACCGGCGGGCAGGAATCGATGACTTGATCGTAGCCCAGCGCAGCAGTTGCAGTCCGTCGATCACGGCCAGGCTTTGTAGCACCTTGATTACCCGTCGCGCTTTCTGCCGCTTTGGCCTGAAATTGTTCGTAGATTTAGTACGTGATGCAGTTGCCGCCGCCGCTGCCAAATGACGGACACAGTGAAGACAGTCGTCTTTTGAAGATGAGTTGCGCACGGCTCGTAGTGTTGTCGGCCAATCACCGGCGGGCAGGAATCGATGACTTGATCGTAGCCCAGCGCAGCAGTTGCAGTCCGTCGATCACGGCCAGGCTTTGTAGCACCTTGATTACCCGTCGCGCTTTCTGCCGCTTTGGCCTGAAATTGTTCGTAGATTTAGTACGTGATGCAGTTGCCGCCGCCGCTGCCAAATGACGGACACAGTGAAGACAGTCGTCTTTTGAAGATGAGTTGCGCACGGCTCGTAGTGTTGTCGGCCAATCACCGGCGGGCAGGAATCGATGACTTGATCGTAGCCCAGCGCAGCAGTTGCAGTCCGTCGATCACGGCCAGGCTTTGTAGCACCTTGATTACCCGTCGCGCTTTCTGCCGCTTTGGCCTGAAATTGTTCGTAGATTTAGTACGTGATGCAGTTGCCGCCGCCGCTGCCAAATGACGGACACAGTGAAGACAGTCGTCTCTTGAAGATGAGTTGCGCACGGCTCGTAGTGTTGTCGGCCAATCACCGGCGGGCAGGAATCGATGACTTGATCGTAGCCCAGCGCAGCAGTTGCAGTCCGTCGATCACGGCCAGGCTTTGTAGCACCTTGATTACCCGTCGCGCTTTCTGCCGCTTTGGCCTGAAATTGTTCGTAGATTTAGTACGTGATGCAGTTGCCGCCGCCGCTGCCAAATGACGGACACAGTGAAGACAGTCGTCTCTTGAAGATGAGTTGCGCACGGCTCGTAGTGTTGTCGGCCAATCACCGGCGGGCAGGAATCGATGACTTGATCGTAGCCCAGCGCAGCAGTTGCAGTCCGTCGATCACGGCCAGGCTTTGTAGCACCTTGATTACCCGTCGCGCTTTCTGCCGCTTTGGCCTGAAATTGTTCGTAGATTTAGTACGTGATGCAGTTGCCGCCGCCGCTGCCAAATGACGGACACAGTGAAGACAGTCGTCTTTTGAAGATGAGTTGCGCACGGCTCGTAGTGTTGTCGGCCAATCACCGGCGGGCAGGAATCGATGACTTGATCGTAGCCCAGCGCAGCAGTTGCAGTCCGTCGATCACGGCCAAGCTTTGTAGCACCTTGATTACCCGCCGCGCTTTCTGCCGCTTTGGCCTGAAATTGTTCGTAGATTTAGTACGTGATGCAGTTGCCGCCGCCGCTGCCAAATGACGGACACAGTGAAGACAGTCGTCTTTTGAAGATGAGTTGCGCACGGCTCGTAGTGTTGTCGGCCAATCACCGGCGGGCAGGAATCGATGACTTAATCGTAGCCCAGCGCAGCAGTTGCAGTCCGTCGATCACGGCCAGGCTTTGTAGCACCTTGATTACCCGCCACGCTTTCTGCCGCTTTGGCCTGAAATTGTTCGTAGATTTAGTACGTGATGCAGTTGCCGCCGCCGCTGCCAAATGACGGACACAGTGAAGACAGTCGTCTTTTGAAGATGAGTTGCGCACGGCTCGTAGTGTTGTCGGCCAATCACCGGCGGGCAGGAATCGATGACTTGATCGTAGCCCAGCGCAGCAGTTGCAGTCCGTCGATCACGGCCAGGCTTTGTAGCACCTTGATAACCCGCCACGCTTTCTGCCGCTTTGGCCTGAAATTGTTCGTAGATTTAGTACGTGATGCAGTTGCCGCCGCCGCTGCCAAATGACGGACACAGTGAAGACAGTCGTCTTTTGAAGATGAGTTGCGCACGGCTCGTAGTGTTGTCGGCCAATCACCGGCGGGCAGGAATCGATGACTTGATCGTAGCCCAGCGCAGCAGTTGCAGTCCGTCGATCACGGCCAGGCTTTGTAGCACCTTGATAACCCGCCACGCTTTCTGCCGCTTTGGCCTGAAATTGTTCGTAGATTTAGTACGTGATGCAGTTGCCGCCGCCGCTGCCAAATGACGGACACAGTGAAGACAGTCGTCTTTTGAAGATGAGTTGCGCACGGCTCGTAGTGTTGTCGGCCAATCACCGGCGGGCAGGAATCGATGACTTGATCGTAGCCCAGCGCAGCAGTTGCAGTCCGTCGATCACGGCCAGGCTTTGTAGCACCTTGATAACCCGCAACGCTTTCTGCCGCTTTGGCCTGAAATTGTTCGTAGATTTAGTACGTGATGCAGTTGCCGCCGCCGCTGCCAAATTACGGACACAGTGAAGACAGTCGTCTTTTGAAGATGAGTTGCGCACGGCTCGTAGTGTTGTCGGCCAATCACTGGCGGGCAGGAATCGATGACTTGATCGTAGCCCAGCGCAGCAGTTGCAGTCCGTCGATCACGGCCAGGCTTTGTAGCACCTTGATAACCCGCCACGCTTTCTGCCGCTTTGGCCTGAAATTGTTCGTAGATTTAGTACGTGATGCAGTTGCCGCCGCCGCTGCCAAATGACGGACACAGTGAAGACAGTCGTCTTTTGAAGATGAGTTGCGCACGGCTCGTAGTGTTTTCGGCCAATCACCGGCGGGCAGGAATCGATGACTTGATCGTAGCCCAGCGCAGCAGTTGCAGTCCGTCGATCACGGCCAGGCTTTGTAGCACCTTGATAACCCGCCACGCTTTCTGCCGCTTTGGCCTGAAATTGTTCGTAGATTTAGTACGTGATGCAGTTGCCGCCGCCGCTGCCAAATGACGGACACAGTGAAGACAGTCGTCTTTTGAAGATGAGTTGCGCACGGCTCGTAGTGTTGTCGGCCAATCACCGGCGGGCAGGAATCGATGACTTGATCGTAGCCCAGCGCAGCAGTTGCAGTCCGTCGATCACGGCCAGGCTTTGTAGCACCTTGATAACCCGCAACGCTTTCTGCCGCTTTGGCCTGAAATTGTTCGTAGATTTAGTACGTGATGCAGTTGCCGCCGCCGCTGCCAAATGACGGACACAGTGAAGACAGTCGTCTTTTGAAGATGAGTTGCGCACGGCTCGTAGTGTTGTCGGCCAATCACCGGCGGGCAGGAATCGATGACTTGATCGTAGCCCAGCGCAGCAGTTGCAGTCCGTCGATCACGGCCTGGCTTTGTAGCAGCTTGATAACCCGCAACGCTTTCTGCCGCTTTGGCCTGAAATTGTTCGTAGATTTAGTACGTGATGCAGTTGCCGCCGCCGCTGCCAAATGACGGACACAGTGAAGACAGTCGTCTTTTGAAGATGAGTTGCGCACGGCTCGTAGTGTTTTCGGCCAATCACCGGCGGGCAGGAATCGATGACTTGATCGTAGCCCAGCGCAGCAGTTGCAGTCCGTCGATCACGGCCAGGCTTTGTAGCACCTTGATAACCCGCCACGCTTTCTGCCGCTTTGGCCTGAAATTGTTCGTAGATTTAGTACGTGATGCAGTTGCCGCCGCCGCTGCCAAATGACGGACACAGTGAAGACAGTCGTCTTTTGAAGATGAGTTGCGCACGGCTCGTAGTGTTGTCGGCCAATCACCGGCGGGCAGGAATCGATGACTTGATCGTAGCCCAGCGCAGCAGTTGCAGTCCGTCGATCACGGCCAGGCTTTGTAGCACCTTGATTACCCGCCACGCTTTCTGCCGCTTTGGCCTGAAATTGTTCGTAGATTTAGTACGTGATGCAGTTGCCGCCGCCGCTGCCAAATGACGGACACAGTGAAGACAGTCGTCTTTTGAAGATGAGTTGCGCACGGCTCGTAGTGTTGTCGGCCAATCACCGGCGGGCAGGAATCGATGACTTGATCGTAGACCAGCGCAGCAGTTGCAGTCCGTCGATCACGGCCAGGCTTTGTAGCACCTTGATAACCCGCCACGCTTTCTGCCGCTTTGGCCTGAAATTGTTCGTAGATTTAGTACGTGATGCAGTTGCCGCCGCCGCTGCCAAATGACGGACACAGTGAAGACAGTCGTCTTTTGAAGATGAGTTGCGCACGGCTCGTAGTGTTTTCGGCCAATCACCGGCGGGCAGGAATCGATGACTTGATCGTAGCCCAGCGCAGCAGTTGCAGTCCGTCGATCACGGCCAGGCTTTGTAGCACCTTGATAACCCGCCACGCTTTCTGCCGCTTTGGCCTGAAATTGTTCGTAGATTTAGTACGTGATGCAGTTGCCGCCGCCGCTGCCAAATGACGGACACAGTGAAGACAGTCGTCTTTTGAAGATGAGTTGCGCACTGCTCGTAGTGTTGTCGGCCAATCACCGGCGGGCAGGAATCGATGACTTGATCGTAGCCCAGCGCAGCAGTTGCAGTCAGTCGATCACGGCCAGGCTTTGTAGCACCTTGATAACCCGCCACGCTTTCTGCCGCTTTGGCCTGAAATTGTTCGTAGATTTAATACGTGATGCAGTTGCCGCCGCCGCTGCCAAATGACGGACACAGTGAAGACAGTCGTCTTTTGAAGATGAGTTGCGCACGGCTCGTAGTGTTGTCGGCCAATCACCGGCGGGCAGGAATCGATGACTTGATCGTAGACCAGCGCAGCAGTTGCAGTCCGTCGATCACGGCCTGGCTTTGTAGCACCTTGATAACCCGCCACGCTTTCTGCCGCTTTGGCCTGAAATTGTTCGTAGATTTAGTACGTGATGCAGTTGCCGCCGCCGCTGCCAAATGACGGACACAGTGAAGACAGTCGTCTTTTGAAGATGAGTTGCGCACGGCTCGTAGTGTTGTCGGCCAATCACCGGCGGGCAGGAATCGATGACTTGATCGTAGCCCAGCGCACCAGTTGCAGTCCGTCGATCACGGCCTGGCTTTGTAGCACCTTGATAACCCGCCACGCTTTCTGCCGCTTTGGCCTGAAATTGTTCGTAGATTTAGTACGTGATGCAGCTGCCGCCGCCGCTGCCAAATGACGGACACAGTGAAGACAGTCGTCTTTTGAAGATGAGTTGCGCACGGCTCGTAGTGTTGTCGGCCAATCACCGGCGGGCAGGAATCGATGACTTGATCGTAGCCCAGCGCAGCAGTTGCAGTCCGTCGATCACGGCCAGGCTTTGTAGCACCTTGATAACCCGCCACGCTTTCTGCCGCTTTGGCCTGACATTGTTCGTAGATTTAGTACGTGATGCAGTTGCCGCCGCCGCTGCCAAATGACGGACACAGTGAAGACAGTCGTATTTTGAAGATGAGTTGCGCACTGCTCGTAGTGTTGTCGGCCAATCACCGGCGGGCAGGAATCGATGACTTGATCGTAGCCCAGCGCAGCAGTTGCAGTCCGTCGATCACGGCCAGGCTTTGTAGCACCTTGATAACCCGCCACGCTTTCTGCCGCTTTGGCCTGAAATTGTTCGTAGATTTAGTACGTGATGCAGTTGCCGCCGCCGCTGCCAAATGACGGACACAGTGAAGACAGTCGTCTTTTGAAGATGAGTTGCGCACGGCTCGTAGTGTTGTCGGCCAATCACCGGCGGGCAGGAATCGATGACTTGATCGTAGCCCAGCGCACCAGTTGCAGTCCGTCGATCACGGCCAGGCTTTGTAGCACCTTGATAACCCGCCGCGCTTTCTGCCGCTTTGGCCTGAAATTGTTCGTAGATTTAGTACGTGATGCAGTTGCCGCCGCCGCTGCCAAATGACGGACACAGTGAAGACAGTCGTCTTTTGAAGATGAGTTGCGCACGGCTCGTAGTGTTGTCGGCCAATCACCGGCGGGCAGGAATCGATGACTTGATCGTAGCCCAGCGCAGCAGTTGCAGTCCGTCGATCACGGCCAGGCTTTGTAGCACCTTGATTACCCGCCACGCTTTCTGCCGCTTTGGCCTGAAATTGTTCGTAGATTTAGTACGTGATGCAGTTGCCGCCGCCGCTGCCAAATGACGGACACAGTGAAGACAGTCGTATTTTGAAGATGAGTTGCGCACTGCTCGTAGTGTTGTCGGCCAATCACCGGCGGGCAGGAATCGATGACTTGATCGTAGCCCAGCGCAGCAGTTGCAGTCCGTCGATCACGGCCAGGCTTTGTAGCACCTTGATAACCCGCCACGCTTTCTGCCGCTTTGGCCTGAAATTGTTCGTAGATTTAGTACGTGATGCAGTTGCCGCCGCCGCTGCCAAATGACGGACACAGTGAAGACAGTCGTCTTTTGAAGATGAGTTGCGCACGGCTCGTAGTGTTGTCGGCCAATCACCGGCGGGCAGGAATCGATTACTTGATCGTAGCCCAGCGCAGCAGTTGCAGTCCGTCGATCACGGCCAGGCTTTGTAGCACCTTGATAACCCGCCACGCTTTCTGCCGCTTTGGCCTGAAATTGTTCGTAGATTTAGTACGTGATGCAGTTGCCGCCGCCGCTGCCAAATGACGGACACAGTGAAGACAGTCGTCTTTTGAAGATGAGTTGCGCACTGCTCGTAGTGTTGTCGGCCAATCACCGGCGGGCAGGAATCGATGACTTGATCGTAGCCCAGCGCAGCAGTTGCAGTCCGTCGATCATGGCCAGGCTTTGTAGCACTTTGATTACCCGCCACGCTTTCTGCCGCTTTGGCCTGAAATTGTTCGTAGATTTAGTACGTGATGCAGTTGCCGCCGCCGCTGCCAAATGACGGACACAGTGAAGACAGTCGTCTTTTGAAGATGAGTTGCGCACGGCTCGTAGTGTTGTCGGCCAATCACCGGCGGGCAGGAATCGATGACTTGATCGTAGCCCAGCGCAGCAGTTGCAGTCCGTCGATCACGGCCAGGCTTTGTAGCACCTTGATAACCCGCCACGCTTTCTGCCGCTTTGGCCTGAAATTGTTCGTAGATTTAGTACGTGATGCAGTTGCCGCCGCCGCTGCCAAATGACGGACACAGTGAAGACAGTCGTCTTTTGAAGATGAGTTGCGCACGGCTCGTAGTGTTGTCGGCCAATCACCGGCGGGCAGGAATCGATGACTTGATCGTAGCCCAGCGCAGCAGTTGCAGTCCGTCGATCACGGCCAGGCTTTGTAGCACCTTGATTACCCGCCACGCTTTCTGCCGCTTTGGCCTGAAATTGTTCGTAGATTTAGTACGTGATGCAGTTGCCGCCGCCGCTGCCAAATGACGGACACAGTGAAGACAGTCGTCTTTTGAAGATGAGTTGCGCACGGCTCGTAGTGTTGTCGGCCAATCACCGGCGGGCAGGAATCGATGACTTGATCGTTGCCCAGCGCAGCAGTTGCAGTCCGTCGATCACGGCCAGGCTTTGTAGCACCTTGATTACCCGCCACGCTTTCTGCCGCTTTGGCCTGAAATATTTCGTAGATTTAGTACGTGATGCAGTTGCCGCCGCCGCTGCCAAATGATGGACACAGTGAAGACAGTCGTCTTTTGAAGATGAGTTGCGCACGGCTCGTAGTGTTGTCGGCCAATCACCGGCGGGCAGGAATCGATGACTTGATCGTAGCCCAGCGCAGCAGTTGCAGTCCGTCGATCACGGCCAGGCTTTGTAGCACCTTGATAACCCGCCACGCTTTCTGCCGCTTTGGCCTGAAATTGTTCGTAGATTTAGTACGTGATGCAGTTGCCGCCGCCGCTGCCAAATGACGGACACAGTGAAGACAGTCGTCTTTTGAAGATGAGTTGCGCACTGCTCGTAGTGTTGTCGGCCAATCACCGGCGGGCAGGAATCGATGACTTGATCGTAGCCCAGCGCAGCAGTTGCAGTGCGTCGATCACGGCCAGGCTTTGTAGCACCTTGATAACCCGCCACGCTTTCTTCCGCTTTGGCCTGAAATTGTTCGTAGATTTAGTACGTGATGCAGTTGCCGCCGCCGCTGCCAAATGACGGACACAGTGAAGACAGTCGTCTTTTGAAGATGAGTTGCGCACGGCTCGTAGTGTTGTCAGCCAATCACCGGCGGGCAGGAATCGATGACTTGATCGTAGCCCAGCGCAGCAGTTGCAGTCCGTCGATCACGGCCAGGCTTTGTAGCACCTTGATAACCCGCCACGCTTTCTGCCGCTTTGGCCTGAAATTGTTCGTAGATTTAGTACGTGATGCAGTTGCCGCCGCCGCTGCCAAATGACGGACACAGTGAAGACAGTCGTCTTTTGAAGATGAGTTGCGCACTGCTCGTAGTGTTGTCGGCCAATCACCGGCGGGCAGGAATCGATGACTTGATCGTAGCCCAGCGCAGCAGTTGCAGTCCGTCGATCACGGCCAGGCTTTGTAGCACCTTGATAACCCGCCACGCTTTCTGCCGCTTTGGCCTGAAATTGTTCGTAGATTTAGTACGTGATGCAGTTGCCGCCGCCGCTGCCAAATGACGGACACAGTGAAGACAGTCGTCTTTTGAAGATGAGTTGCGCACGGCTCGTAGTGTTGTCGGCCAATCACCGGCGGGCAGGAATCGATGACTTGATCGTAGCCCAGCGCAGCAGTTGCAGTCCGTCGATCACGGCCAGGCTTTGTAGCACCTTGATTACCCGCCACGCTTTCTGCCGCTTTGGCCTGAAATTGTTCGTAGATTTAGTACGTGATGCAGTTGCCGCCGCCGCTGCCAAATGACGGACACAGTGAAGACAGTCGTCTTTTGAAGATGAGTTGCGCACGGCTCGTAGTGTTGTCGGCCAATCACCGGCGGGCAGGAATCGATGACTTGATCGTAGCCCAGCGCAGCAGTTGCAGTCCGTCGATCACGGCCAGGCTTTGTAGCACCTTGATAACCCGCCACGCTTTCTGCCGCTTTGGCCTGAAATTGTTCGTAGATTTAGTACGTGATGCAGTTGCCGCCGCCGCTGCCAAATGACGGACACAGTGAAGACAGTCGTCTTTTGAAGATGAGTTGCGCACTGCTCGTAGTGTTGTCGGCCAATCACCGGCGGGCAGGAATCGATGACTTGATCATAGCCCAGCGCAGCAGTTGCAGTCCATCGATCACGGCCAGGCTTTGTAGCACCTTGATTACCCGCCGCGCTTTCTGCCGCTTTGGCCTGAAATTGTTCGTAGATTTAGTACGTGATGCAGTTGCCGCCGCCGTTGCCAAATGACGGACACAGTGAAGACAGTCGTCTTTTGAAGATGAGTTGCGCACTGCTCGTAGTGTTGTCGGCCAATCACCGGCGGGCAGGAATCGATGACTTGATCGTAGCCCAGCGCAGCAGTTGCAGTCCGTCGATCACGGCCAAGCTTTGTAGCACCTTGATTACCCGCCACGCTTTCTGCCGCTTTGGCCTGAAATTGTTCGTAGATTTAGTACGTGATGCAGTTGCCGCCGCCGCTGCCAAATGACGGACACAGTGAAGACAGTCGTCTTTTGAAGATGAGTTGCGCACTGCTCGTAGTGTTGTCGGCCAATCACCGGCGGGCAGGAATCGATGACTTGATCGTAGCCCAGCGCAGCAGTTGCAGTCCGTCGATCACGGCCAGGCTTTGTAGCACCTTGATTACCCGCCACGCTTTCTGCCGCTTTGGCCTGAAATTGTTCGTAGATTTAGTACGTGATGCAGTTGCCGCCGCCGCTGCCAAATGACAGACACAGTGAAGACAGTCGTCTTTTGAAGATGAGTTGCGCACTGCTCGTAGTGTTGTCGGCCAATCACCGGCGGGCAGGAATCGATGACTTGATCGTAGCCCAGCGCAGCAGTTGCAGTCCGTCGATCACGGCCAAGCTTTGTAGCACCTCGATTACCCGCCGCGCTTTCTGCCGCTTTGGCCTGAAATTGTTCGTAGATTTAGTACGTGATGCAGTTGCCGCCGCCGCTGCCAAATGACGGACACAGTGAAGACAGTCGTCTTTTGAAGATGAGTTGCGCACTGCTCGTAGTGTTGTCGGCCAATCACCGGCGGGCAGGAATCGATGACTTGATCGTAGCCCAGCGCAGCAGTTGCAGTCCGTCGATCACGGCCAAGCTTTGTAGCACCTTGATTACCCGCCACGCTTTCTGCCGCTTTGGCCTGAAATTGTTCGTAGATTTAGTACGTGATGCAGTTGCCGCCGCCGCTGCCAAATGACGGACACAGTGAAGACAGTCGTCTTTTGAAGATGAGTTGCGCACTGCTCGTAGTGTTGTCGGCCAATCACCGGCGGGCAGGAATCGATGACTTGATCGTAGCCCAGCGCAGCAGTTGCAGTCCGTCGATCACGGCCAGGCTTTGTAGCACCTTGATTACCCGCCACGCTTTCTGCCGCTTTGGCCTGAAATTGTTCGTAGATTTAGTACGTGATGCAGTTGCCGCCGCCGCTGCCAAATGACGGACACAGTGAAGACAGTCGTCTTTTGAAGATGAGTTGCGCACTGCTCGTAGTGTTGTCGGCCAATCACCGGCGGGCAGGAATCGATGACTTGATCGTAGCCCAGCGCAGCAGTTGCAGTCCGTCGATCACGGCCAGGCTTTGTAGCACCTTGATTACCCGCCACGCTTTCTGCCGCTTTGGCCTGAAATTGTTCGTAGATTTAGTACGTGATGCAGTTGCCGCCGCCGCTGCCAAATGACGGACACAGTGAAGACAGTCGTCTTTTGAAGATGAGTTGCGCACTGCTCGTAGTGTTGTCGGCCAATCACCGGCGGGCAGGAATCGATGACTTGATCGTAGCCCAGCGCAGCAGTTGCAGTCCGTCGATCACGGCCAGGCTTTGTAGCACCTTGATTACCCGCCGCGCTTTCTGCCGCTTTGGCCTGAAATTGGTCGTAGATTTAGTACGTGATGCAGTTGCCGCCACCGCTGCCAAATGACGGACACAGTGAAGACAGTCGTCTTTTGAAGATGAGTTGCGCACTGCTCGTAGTGTTGTCGGCCAATCACCGGCGCGCAGGAATCGATGACTTGATCGTAGCCCAGCGCAGGAGTTGCAGTCCGTCGATCACGGCCAAGCTTTGTAGCACCTTGATTACCCGCCGCGCTTTCTGCCGCTTTGGCCTGAAATTGTTCGTAGATTTAGTACGTGATGCAGTTGCCGCCGCCGCTGCCAAATGACGGACACAGTGAAGACAATCGTCTTTTGAAGATGAGTTGCGCACTGCTCGTAGTGTTGTCGGCCAATCACCGGCGGGCAGGAATCAATGACTTGATCGTAGCCCAGCGCAGCAGTTGCAGTCCGTCGATCACGGCCAGGCTTTGTAGCACCTTGATTACCCGCCGCGCTTTCTGCCGCTTTGGCCTGAAATTGTTCGTAGATTTAGTACGTGATGCAGTTGCCGCCGCCGCTGCCAAATGACGGACACAGTGAAGACAGTCGTCTTTTGAAGATGAGTTGCGCACTGCTCGTAGTGTTGTCGGCCAATCACCGGCGGGCAGGAATCGATGACTTGATCGTAGCCCAGCGCAGCAGTTGCAGTCCGTCGATCACGGCCAAGCTTTGTAGCACCTTGATTACCCGCCGCGCTTTCTGCCGCTTTGGCCTGAAATTGTTCGTAGATTTAGTATGTGATGCAGTTGCCGCCGCCGCTGCCAAATGACGGACACAGTGAAGACAGTCGTCTTTTGAAGATGAGTTGCGCACTGCTCGTAGTGTTGTCGGCCAATCACCGGCGGGCAGGAATCGATGACTTGATCGTAGCCCAGCGCAGCAGTTGAAGTCCGTCGATCACGGCCAGGCTTTGTAGCACCTTGATTACCCGCCACGCTTTCTGCCGCTTTGGCCTGAAATTGTTCGTAGATTTAGTACGTGATGCAGTTGCCGCCGCCGCTGCCAAATGACGGACTCAGTGAAGACAGTCGTCTTTTGAAGATGAGTTGCGCACTGCTCGTAGTGTTGTCGGCCAATCACCGGCGGGCAGGAATCGATGACTTGATCGTAGCCCAGCGCAGCAGTTGCAGTCCGTCGATCACGGCCAGGCTTTGTAGCACCTTGATTACCCGCCACGCTTTCTGCCGCTTTGGCCTGAAACTGTTCGTAGATTTAGTGCGTGATGCAGTTGCCGCCGCCGCTGCCAAATGACGGACACAGTGAAGACAGTCGTCTTTTGAAGATGAGTTGCGCACTGCTCGTAGTGTTGTCGGCCAATCACCGGCGGGCAGGAATCGATGACTTGATCGTAGCCCAGCGCAGCAGTTGCAGTCCGTCGATCACGGCCAGGCTTTGTAGCACCTTGATTACCCGCCAAGCTTTCTGCCGCTTTGGCCTGAAATTGTTCGTAGATTTAGTACGTGATGCAGTTGCCGCCGCCGCTGCCAAATGACGGACACAGTGAAGACAGTCGTCTTTTGAAGATGAGTTGCGCACTGCTCGTAGTGTTGTCGGCCAATCACCGGCGGGCAGGAATCGATGACTTGATCGTAGCCCAGCGCAGCAGTTGCAGTTAGTCGATCACGGCCAGGCTTTGTAGCACCTTGATTACCCGCCACGCTTTCTGCCGCTTTGGCCTGAAATTGTTCGTAGATTTAGTACGTGATGCAGTTGCCGCCGCCGCTGCCAAATGACGGACACAGTGAAGACAGTCGTCTTTTGAAGATGAGTGGCGCACTGCTCGTAGTGTTGTCGGCCAATCACCGGCGGGCAGGAATCGATGACTTGATCGTAGCCCAGCGCAGCAGTTGCAGTCCGTCGATCACGGCCAGGCTTTGTAGCACCTTGATTACCCGCCACGCTTTCTGCCGCTTTGGCCTGAAATTGTTCATAGATTTAGTACGTGATGCAGTTGCCGCCGCCGCTGCCAAATGACGGACACAGTGAAGACAGTCGTCTTTTGAAGATGAGTTGCGCACTGCTCGTAGTGTTGTCGGCCAATCACCGGCGGGCAGGAATCGATGACTTGATCGTAGCCCAGCGCAGCAGTTGCAGTCCGTCGATCACGGCCAAGCTTTGTAGCACCTTGATTACCCGCCGAGCTTTCTGCCGCTTTGGCCTGAAATTGTTCGTAGATTTAGTACGTGATGCAGTTGCCGCCGCCGCTGCCAAATGACGGACACAGTGAAGACAGTCGTCTTTTGAAGATGAGTTGCGCACTGCTCGTAGTGTTGTCGGCCAATCACCGGCGGGCAGGAATCGATGACTTGATCGTAGCCCAGCGCAGCAGTTGCAGTCCGTCGATCACGGCCAGGCTTTGTAGCACCTTGATTACCCGCCACGCTTTCTGCCGCTTTGGCCTGAAATTGTTCGTAGATTTAGTACGTGATGCAGTTGCCGCCGCCGCTGCCAAATGACGGACACAGTGAAGACAGTCGTCTTTTGAAGATGAGTTGCGCACTGCTCGTAGTGTTGTCGGCCAATCACCGGCGGGCAGGAATCGATGACTTGATCGTAGCCCAGCGCAGCAGTTGCAGTCCGTCGATCACGGCCAGGCTTTGTAGCACCTTGATTACCCGCCACGCTTTCTGCCGCTTTGGCCTGAAATTGTTCGTAGATTTAGTACGTGATGCAGTTGCCGCCGCCGCTGCCAAATGACGGACACAGTGAAGACAGTCGTCTTTTGAAGATGAGTTGCGCACTGCTCGTAGTGTTGTCGGCCAATCACCGGCGGGCAGGAATCGATGACTTGATCGTAGCCCAGCGCAGCAGTTGCAGTCCGTCGATCACGGCCAGGCTTTGTAGCACCTTGATTACCCGCCACGCTTTCTGCCGCTTTGGCCTGAAATTGTTCGTAGATTTAGTACGTGATGCAGTTGCCCCCGCCGCTGCCAAATGACGGACACAGTGAAGACAGTCGTCTTTTGAAGATGAGTTGCGCACTGCTCGTAGTGTTGTCGGCCAATCACCGGCGGGCAGGAATCGATGACTTGATCGTAGCCCAGCGCAGCAGTTGCAGTCCGTCGATCACGGCCAAGCTTTGTAGCACCTTGATTACCCGCCGCGCTTTCTGCCGCTTTGGCCTGAAATTGTTCGTAGATTTAGTACGTGATGCAGTTGCCGCCGCCGCTGCCAAATGACGGACACAGTGAAGACAGTCGTCTTTTGAAGATGAGTTGCGCACTGCTCGTAGTGTTGTCGGCCAATCACCGGCGGGCAGGAATCGATGACTTGATCGTAGCCCAGCGCAGCAGTTGCAGTCCGTCGATCACGGCCAGGCTTTGTAGCACCTTGATTACCCGCCGCGCTTTCTGCCGCTTTGGCCTGAAATTGTTCGTAGATTTAGTACGTGATGCAGTTGCCGCCGCCGCTGCCAAATGACGGACACAGTGAAGACAGTCGTCTTTTGAAGATGAGTTGCGCACTGCTCGTAGTGTTGTCGGCCAATCACCGGCGGGCAGGAATCGATGACTTGATCGTAGCCCAGCGCAGCAGTTGCAGTCCGTCGATCACGGCCAGGCTTTGTAGCACCTTGATAACCCGCCACGCTTTCTGCCGCTTTGGCCTGAAATTGTTCGTAGATTTAGTACGTGATGCAGTTGCCGCCGCCGCTGCCAAATGACGGACACAGTGAAGACAGTCGTCTTTTGAAGATGAGTTGCGCACTGCTCGTAGTGTTGTCGGCCAATCACCGGCGGGCAGGAATCGATGACTTGATCGTAGCCCAGCGCAGCAGTTGCAGTCCGTCGATCACGGCCAGGCTTTGTAGCACCTTGATAACCCGCCACGCTTTCTGCCGCTTTGGCCTGAAATTGTTCGTAGATTTAGTACGTGATGCAGTTGCCGCCGCCGCTGCCAAATGACGGACACAGTGAAGACAGTCGTCTTTTGAAGATGAGTTGCGCACTGCTCGTAGTGTTGTCGGCCAATCACCGGCGGGCAGGAATCGATGACTTGATCATAGCCCAGCGCAGCAATTGCAGTCCGTCGACCACGGCCAGGCTTTGTAGCACCTTGATAACCCGCCGCGCTTTCTGCCGCTTTGGCCTGAAATTGTTCGTAGATTTAGTACGCGATGCAGTTGCCGCCGCCGCTGCCAAATGACGGACACAGTGAAGACAGTCGTCTTTTGAAGATGAGTTGCGCACTGCTCGTAGTGTTGTCGGCCAATCACCGGCGGGCAGGAATCGATGACTTGATCGTAGCCCAGCGCAGCAGTTGCAGTCCGTCGATCACGGCCAGGCTTTGTAGCACCTTGATAACCCGCAACGCTTTCTGCCGCTTTGGCCTGAAATTGTTCGTAGATTTAGTACGTGATGCAGTTGCCGCCGCCGCTGCCAAATGACGGACACAGTGAAGACAGTCGTCTTTTGAAGATGAGTTGCGCAGTGCTCGTAGTGTTGTCGGCCAATCACCGGCGGGCAGGAATCGATGACTTGATCGTAGCCCAGCGCAGCAGTTGCAGTCCGTCGATCACGGCCAAGCTTTGTAGCACCTTGATAACCCGCAACGCTTTCTGCCGCTTTGGCCTGAAATTGTTCGTAGATTTAGTACGTGATGCAGTTGCCGCCGCCGCTGCCAAATGACGGACACAGTGAAGACAGTCGTCTTTTGAAGATGAGTTGCGCACTGCTCGTAGTGTTGTCGGCCAATCACCGGCGGGCAGGAATCGATGACTTGATCGTAGCCCAGCGCAGCAGTTGCAGTCCGTCGATCACGGCCAGGCTTTGTAGCACCTTGATTACCCGCCACGCTTTCTGCCGCTTTGGCCTGAAATTGTTCGTAGATTTAGTACGTGATGCAGTTGCCGCCGCCGCTGCCAAATGACGGACACAGTGAAGACAGTCGTCTTTTGAAGATGAGTTGCGCACTGCTCGTAGTGTTGTCGGCCAATCACCGGCGGGCAGGAATCGATGACTTGATCGTAGCCCAGCGCAGCAGTTGCAGTCCGTCGATCACGGCCAGGCTTTGTAGCACCTTGATTACCCGCCACGCTTTCTGCCGCTTTGGCCTGAAATTGTTCGTAGATTTAGTACGTGATGCAGTTGCCGCCGCCGCTGCCAAATGACGGACACAGTGAAGACAGTCGTCTTTTGAAGATGAGTTGCGCACTGCTCGTAGTGTTGTCGGCCAATCACCGGCGGGCAGGAATCGATGACTTGATCGTAGCCCAGCGCAGCAGTTGCAGTCCGTCGATCACGGCCAGGCTTTGTAGCACCTTGATAACCCGCCACGCTTTCTGCCGCTTTGGCCTGAAATTGTTCGTAGATTTAGTACGTGATGCAGTTGCCGCCGCCGCTGCCAAATAACGGACACAGTGAAGACAGTCGTCTTTTGAAGATGAGTTGCGCACTGCTCGTAGTGTTGTCGGCCAATCACCGGCGGGCAGGAATCGATGACTTGATCGTAGCCCAGCGCAGCAGTTGCAGTCCGTCGATCACGGCCAGGCTTTGTAGCACCTTGATAACCCGCCGCGCTTTCTGCCGCTTTGGCCTGAAATTGTTCGTAGATTTAGTACGTGATGCAGTTGCCGCCGCCGCTGCCAAATGACGGACACAGTGAAGACAGTCGTCTTTTGAAGATGAGTTGCGCACTGCTCGTAGTGTTGTCGGCCAATCACCGGCGGGCAGGAATCGATGACTTGATCGTAGCCCAGCGCAGCAGTTGCAGTCCGTCGATCACGGCCAGGCTTTGTAGCACCTTGATAACCCGCAACGCTTTCTGCCGCTTTGGCCTGAAATTGTTCGTAGATTTAGTACGCGATGCAGTTGCCGCCGCCGCTGCCAAATGACGGACACAGTGAAGACAGTCGTCTTTTGAAGATGAGTTGCGCACTGCTCGTAGTGTTGTCGGCCAATCACCGGCGGGCAGGAATCGATGACTTGATCATAGCCCAGCGCAGCAGTTGCAGTCCGTCGATCACGGCCAGGCTTTGTAGCACCTTGATAACCCGCCGCGCTTTCTGCCGCTTTGGCCTGAAATTGTTCGTAGATTTAGTACGCGATGCAGTTGCCGCCGCCGCTGCCAAATGACGGACACAGTGAAGACAGTCGTCTTTTGAAGATGAGTTGCGCACTGCTCGTAGTGTTGTCGGCCAATCACCGGCGGGCAGGAATCGATGACTTGATCATAGCCCAGCGCAGCAGTTGCAGTCCGTCGATCACGGCCAGGCTTTGTAGCACCTTGATAACCCGCCGCGCTTTCTGCCGCTTTGGCCTGAAATTGTTCGTAGATTTAGTACGTGATGCAGTTGCCGCCGCCGCTGCCAAATGACGGACACAGTGAAGACAGTCGTCTTTTGAAGATGAGTTGCGCACTGCTCGTAGTGTTGTCGGCCAATCACCGGCGGGCAGGAATCGATGACTTGATCATAGCCCAGCGCAGCAGTTGCAGTCCGTCGATCACGGCCAGGCTTTGTAGCACCTTGATAACCCGCCGCGCTTTCTGCCGCTTTGGCCTGAAATTGTTCGTAGATTTAGTACGTGATGCAGTTGCCGCCGCCGCTGCCAAATGACGGACACAGTGAAGACAGTCGTCTTTTGAAGATGAGTTGCGCACTGCTCGTAGTGTTGTCGGCCAATCACCGGCGGGCAGGAATCGATGACTTGATCATAGCCCAGCGCAGCAGTTGCAGTCCGTCGATCACGGCCAGGCTTTGTAGCACCTTGATAACCCGCCGCGCTTTCTGCCGCTTTGGCCTGAAATTGTTCGTAGATTTAGTACGTGATGCAGTTGCCGCCGCCGCTGCCAAATGACGGACACAGTGAAGACAGTCGTCTTTTGAAGATGAGTTGCGCACTGCTCGTAGTGTTGTCGGCCAATCACCGGCGGGCAGGAATCGATGACTTGATCATAGCCCAGCGCAGCAATTGCAGTCCGTCGACCACGGCCAGGCTTTGTAGCACCTTGATAACCCGCCGCGCTTTCTGCCGCTTTGGCCTGAAATTGTTCGTAGATTTAGTACGCGATGCAGTTGCCGCCGCCGCTGCCAAATGACGGACACAGTGAAGACAGTCGTCTTTTGAAGATGAGTTGCGCACTGCTCGTAGTGTTGTCGGCCAATCACCGGCGGGCAGGAATCGATGACTTGATCATAGCCCAGCGCACCAGTTGCAGTCCGTCGATCACGGCCAGGCTTTGTAGCACCTTGATAACCCGCCGCGCTTTCTGCCGCTTTGGCCTGAAATTGTTCGTAAATTTAGTACGCGATGCAGTTGCCGCCGCCGCTGCCAAATGACGGACACAGTGAAGACAGTCGTCTTTTGAAGATGAGTTGCGCACTGCTCGTAGTGTTGTCGGCCAATCACCGGCGGGCAGGAATCGATGACTTGATCGTAGCCCAGCGCAGCAGTTGCAGTCCGTCGATCACGGCCAGGCTTTGTAGCACCTTGATAACCCGCAACGCTTTCTGCCGCTTTGGCCTGAAATTGTTCGTAGATTTAGTACGTGATGCAGTTGCCGCCGCCGCTGCCAAATGACGGACACAGTGAAGACAGTCGTCTTTTGAAGATGAGTTGCGCAGTGCTCGTAGTGTTGTCGGGCAATCACCGGCGGGCAGGAATCGATGACTTGATCGTAGCCCAGCGCAGCAGTTGCAGTCCGTCGATCACGGCCAAGCTTTGTAGCACCTTGATAACCCGCCGCGCTTTCTGCCGCTTTGGCCTGAAATTGTTCGTAGATTTAGTACGTGATGCAGTTGCCGCCGCCGCTGCCAAATGACGGACACAGTGAAGACAGTCGTCTTTTGAAGATGAGTTGCGCACTGCTCGTAGTGTTGTCGGCCAATCACCGGCGGGCAGGAATCGATGACTTGATCGTAGCCCAGCGCAGCAGTTGCAGTCCGTCGATCACGGCCAAGCTTTGTAGCACCTTGATAACCCGCAACGCTTTCTGCCGCTTTGGCCTGAAATTGTTCGTAGATTTAGTACGTGATGCAGTTGCCGCCGCCGCTGCCAAATGACGGACACAGTGAAGACAGTCGTCTTTTGAAGATGAGTTGCGCACTGCTCGTAGTGTTGTCGGCCAATCACCGGCGGGCAGGAATCGATGACTTGATCGTAGCCCAGCAGCAGTTGCAGTCCGTCGATCACGGCCAGGCTTTGTAGCACCTTGATAACCCGCAACGCTTTCTGCCGCTTTGGCCTGAAATTGTTCGTAGATTTAGTACGTGATGCAGTTGCCGCTGCCGCTGCCAAATGACGGACACAGTGAAGACAGTCGTCTTTTGAAGATGAGTTGCGCACTGCTCGTAGTGTTGTCGGCCAATCACCGGCGGGCAGGAATCGATGACTTGATCGTAGCCCAGCGCAGCAGTTGCAGTCCGTCGATCACGGCCAAGCTTTGTAGCACCTTGATTACCCGCAACGCTTTCTGCCGCTTTGGCCTGAAATTGTTCGTAGATTTAGTACGTGATGCAGTTGCCGCCGCCGCTGCCAAATGACGGACACAGTGAAGACAGTCGTCTTTTGAAGATGAGTTGCGCACTGCTCGTAGTGTTGTCGGCCAATCACCGGCGGGCAGGAATCGATGACTTGATCGTAGCCCAGCGCAGCAGTTGCAGTCCGTCGATCACGGCCAAGCTTTGTAGCACCTTGATTACCCGCAACGCTTTCTGCCGCTTTGGCCTGAAATTGTTCGTAGATTTAGTACGTGATGCAGTTGCCGCCGCCGCTGCCAAATGACGGACACAGTGAAGACAGTCGTCTTTTGAAGATGAGTTGCGCACTGCTTGTAGTGTTGTCGGCCAATCACCGGCGGGCAGGAATCGATGACTTGATCGTAGCCCAGCGCAGCAGTTGCAGTCCGTCGATCACGGCCAAGCTTTGTAGCACCTTGATTACCCGCAACGCTTTCTGCCGCTTTGGCCTGAAATTGTTCGTAGATTTAGTACGTGATGCAGTTGCCGCCGCCGCTGCCAAATGACGGACACAGTGAAGACAGTCGTCTTTTGAAGATGAGTTGCGCACGGCTCGTAGTGTTGTCGGCCAATCACCGGCGGGCAGGAATCGATGACTTGATCGTAGCCCAGCGCAGCAGTTGCAGTCCGTCGATCACGGCCAAGCTTTGTAGCACCTTGATTACCCGCAACGCTTTCTGCCGCTTTGGCCTGAAATTGTTCGTAGATTTAGTACGTGATGCAGTTGCCGCCGCCGCTGCCAAATGACGGACACAGTGAAGACAGTCGTCTTTTGAAGATGAGTTGCGCACTGCTCGTAGTGTTGTCGGCCAATCACCGGCGGGCAGGAATCGATGACTTGATCGTAGCCCAGCGCAGCAGTTGCAGTCCGTCGATCACGGCCAGGCTTTGTAGCACCTTGATTACCCGCCACGCTTTCTGCCGCTTTGGCCTGAAATTGTTCGTAGATTTAGTACGTGATGCAGTTGCCGCCGCCGCTGCCAAAATGACGGACACAGTGAAGACAGTCGTCTTTTGAAGATGAGTTGCGCACTGCTCGTAGTGTTGTCGGCCAATCACCGGCGGGCAGGAATCGATGACTTGATCGTAGCCCAGCGCAGCAGTTGCAGTCCGTCGATCACGGCCAGGCTTTGTAGCACCTTGATAACCCGCCACGCTTTCTGCCGCTTTGGCCTGAAATTGTTCGTAGATTTAGTACGTGATGCAGTTGCCGCCGCCGCTGCCAAATGACGGACACAGTGAAGACAGTCGTCTTTTGAAGATGAGTTGCGCACTGCTCGTAGTGTTGTCGGCCAATCACCGGCGGGCAGGAATCGATGACTTGATCGTAGCCCAGCGCAGCAGTTGCAGTCCGTCGATCACGGCCAGGCTTTGTAGCACCTTGATAACCCGCCGCGCTTTCTGCCGCTTTGGCCTGAAATTGTTCGTAGATTTAGTACGTGATGCAGTTGCCGCCGCCGCTGCCAAATGACGGACACAGTGAAGACAGTCGTCTTTTGAAGATGAGTTGCGCACTGCTCGTAGTGTTGTCGGCCAATCACCGGCGGGCAGGAATCGATGACTTGATCATAGCCCAGCGCAGCAATTGCAGTCCGTCGATCACGGCCAGGCTTTGTAGCACCTTGATATCCCGCCGCGCTTTCTGCCGCTTTGGCCTGAAATTGTTCGTAGTTTTAGTACGTGATGCAGTTGCCGCCGCCGCTGCCAAATGACGGACACAGTGAAGACAGTCGTCTTTTGAAGATGAGTTGCGCACTGCTCGTAGTGTTGTCGGCCAATCACCGGCGGGCAGGAATCGATGACTTGATCATAGCCCAGCGCAGCAGTTGCAGTCCGTCGATCACGGCCAAGCTTTGTAGCACCTTGATTACCCGCCGCGCTTTCTGCCGCTTTGGCCTGAAATTGTTCGTAGATTTAGTACGTGATGCAGTTGCCGCCGCCGCTGCCAAATGACGGACACAGTGAAGACAGTCGTCTTTTGAAGATGAGTTGCGCACTGCTCGTAGTGTTGTCGGCCAATCACCGGCGGGCAGGAATCGATGACTTGATCGTAGCCCAGCGCAGCAGTTGCAGTCCGTCGATCACGGCCAGGCTTTGTAGCACCTTGATAACCCGCCGCGCTTTCTGCCGCTTTGGCCTGAAATTGTTCGTAGATTTAGTACGTGATGCAGTTGCCGCCGCCGCTGCCAAATGACGGACACAGTGAAGACAGTCGTCTTTTGAAGATGAGTTGCGCACTGCTCGTAGTGTTGTCGGCCAATCACCGGCGGGCAGGAATCGATGACTTGATCGTAGCCCAGCGCATTAGTTGCAGTCCGTCGATCACGGCCAGGCTTTGTAGCACCTTGATAACCCGCCACGCTTTCTGCCGCTTTGGCCTGAAATTGTTCGTAGATTTAGTACGTGATGCAGTTGCCGCCGCCGCTGCCAAATGACGGACACAGTGAAGACAGTCGTCTTTTGAAGATGAGCAGCGCACTGCTCGTAGTGTTGTCGGCCAATCACCGGCGGGCAGGAATCGATGACTTGATCGTAGCCCAGCGCAGCAGTTGCAGTCCGTCGATCACGGCCAGGCTTTGTAGCACCTTGATAACCCGCCGCGCTTTCTGCCGCTTTGGCCTGAAATTGTTCGTAGATTTAGTACGTGATGCAGTTGCCGCCGCCGCTGCCAAATGACGGACACAGTGAAGACAGTCGTCTTTTGAAGATGAGTTGCGCACTGCTCGTAGTGTTGTTGGCCAATCACCGGCGGGCAGGAATCGATGACTTGATCGTAGCCCAGCGCAGCAGTTGCAGTCCGTCGATCACGGCCAAGCTTTGTAGCACCTTGATAACCCGCAACGCTTTCTGCCGCTTTGGCCTGAAATTGTTCGTAGATTTAGTACGTGATGCAGTTGCCGCCGCCGCTGCCAAATGACGGACACAGTGAAGACAGTCGTCTTTTGAAGATGAGTTGCGCACTGCTCGTAGTGTTGTCGGCCAATCACCGGCGGGCAGGAATCGATGACTTGATCGTAGCCCAGCGCAGCAGTTGCAGTCCGTCGATCACGGCCAGGCTTTGTAGCACCTTGATAACCCGCAACGCTTTCTGCCGCTTTGGCGTGAAATTGTTCGTAGATTTAGTACGTGATGCAGTTGCCGCCGCCGCTGCCAAATGACGGACACAGTGAAGACCGTCGTCTTTTGAAGATGAGTTGCGCACGGCTCGTAGTGTTGTCGGCCAATCACCGGCGGGCAGGAATCGATGACTTGATCGTAGCCCAGCGCAGCAGTTGCAGTCCGTCGATCACGGCCAGGCTTTGTAGCACCTTGATTACCCGCCGCGCTTTCTGCCGCTTTGGCCTGAAATTGTTCGTAGATTTAGTACGTGATGCAGTTGCCGCCGCCGCTGCCAAATGACGGACACAGTGAAGACCGTCGTCTTTTGAAGATGAGTTGCGCACGGCTCGTAGTGTTGTCGGCCAATCACCGGCGAGCAGGAATCGATGACTTGATCGTAGCCCATGCGCAGCAGTTGCAGTCCGTCGATCACGGCCAGGCTTTGTAGCACCTTGATTACCCGCCGCGCTTTCTGCCGCTTTGGCCTGAAATTGTTCGTAGATTTAGTACGTGATGCAGTTGCCGCCGCCGCTGCCAAATGACGGACACAGTGAAGACCGTCGTCTTTTGAAGATGAGTTGCGCACGGCTCGTAGTGTTGTCGGCCAATCACCGGCGGGCAGGAATCGATGACTTGATCGTAGCCCATGCGCAGCAGTTGCAGTCCGTCGATCACGGCCAGGCTTTGTAGCACCTTCATTACCCGCCGCGCTTTCTGCCGCTTTGGCCTGAAATAGTTCGTAGATTTAGTACGTGATGCAGTTGCCGCCGCCGCTGCCAAATGACGGACACAGTGAAGACCGTCGTCTTTTGAAGATGAGTTGCGCACGGCTCGTAGTGTTGTCGGCCAATCACCGGCGAGCAGGAATCGATGACTTGATCGTAGCCCATGCGCAGCAGTTGCAGTCCGTCGATCACGGCCAGGCTTTGTAGCACCTTGATTACCCGCCACGCTTTCTGCCGCTTTGGCCTGAAATTGTTCGTAGATTTAGTACGTGATGCAGTTGCCGCCGCCGCTGCCAAATGACGGACACAGTGAAGACCGTCGTCTTTTGAAGATGAGTTGCGCACGGCTCGTAGTGTTGTCGGCCAATCACCGGCGGGCAGGAATCGATGACTTGATCGTAGCCCAGCGCAGCAGTTGCAGTCCGTCGATCACGGCCAGGCTTTGTAGCACCTTGATTACCCGCCGCGCTTTCTGCCGCTTTGGCCTGAAATTGTTCGTAGATTTAGTACGTGATGCAGTTGCCGCCGCCGCTGCCAAATGACGGACACAGTGAAGACCGTCGTCTTTTGAAGATGAGTTGCGCACGGCTCGTAGTGTTGTCGGCCATTCACCGGCGAACAGGAATCGATGACTTGATCGTAGCCCATGCGCAGCAGTTGCAGTCCGTCGATCACGGCCAGGCTTTGTAGCACCTTGATTACCCGCCGCGCTTTCTGCCGCTTTGGCCTGAAATTGTTCGTAGATTTAGTACGTGATGCAGTTGCCGCCGCCGCTGCCAAATGACGGACACAGTGAAGACCGTCGTCTTTTGAAGATGAGTTGCGCACGGCTCGTAGTGTTGTCGGCCAATCACCGGCGAGCAGGAATCGATGACTTGATCGTAGCCCATGCGCAGCAGTTGCAGTCCGTCGATCACGGCCAGGCTTTGTAGCACCTTCATTACCCGCCGCGCTTTCTGCCGCTTTGGCCTGAAATTGTTCGTAGATTTAGTACGTGATGCAGTTGCCGCCGCCGCTGCCAAATGACGGACACAGTGAAGACCGTCGTCTTTTGAAGATGAGTTGCGCACGGCTCGTAGTGTTGTCGGCCAATCACCGGCGAGCAGGAATCGATGACTTGATCGTAGGCCATGCGCAGCAGTTGCAGTCCGTCGATCACGGCCAGGCTTTGTAGCACCTTGATTACCCGCCGCGCTTTCTGCCGCTTTGGCCTGAAATTGTTCGTAGATTTAGTACGTGATGCAGTTGCCGCCGCCGCTGCCAAATGACGGACACAGTGAAGACCGTCGTCTTTTGAAGATGAGTTGCGCACGGCTCGTAGTGTTGTCGGCCAATCACCGGCGAGCAGGAATCGATGACTTGATCGTAGCCCATGCGCAGCAGTTGCAGTCCGTCGATCACGGCCAGGCTTTGTAGCACCTTCATTACCCGCCGCGCTTTCTGCCGCTTTGGCCTGAAATTGTTCGTAGATTTAGTACGTGATGCAGTTGCCGCCGCCGCTGCCAAATGACGGACAGAGTGAAGACCGTCGTCTTTTGAAGATGAGTTGCGCACGGCTCGTAGTGTTGTCGGCCAATCACCGGCGAGCAGGAATCGATGACTTGATCGTAGCCCATGCGCAGCAGTTGCAGTCCGTCGATCACGGCCAGGCTTTGTAGCACCTTGATTACCCGCCGCGCTTTCTGCCGCTTTGGCCTGAAATTGTTCGTAGATTTAGTACGTGATGCAGTTGCCGCCGCCGCTGCCAAATGACGGACACAGTGAAGACCGTCGTCTTTTGAAGATGAGTTGCGCACGGCTCGTAGTGTTGTCGGCCAATCACCGGCGGGCAGGAATCGATGACTTGATCGTAGCCCAGCGCAGCAGTTGCAGTCCGTCGATCACGGCCAGGCTTTGTAGCACCATCATTACCCGCCGCGCTTTCTGCCGCTTTGGCCTGAAATTGTTCGTAGATTTAGTACGTGATGCAGTTGCCGCCGCCGCTGCCAAATGACGGACACAGTGAAGACCGTCGTCTTTTGAAGATGAGCTGCGCACGGCTCGTAGTGTTGTCGGCCATTCACCGGCGAGCAGGAATCGATGACTTGATCGTAGCCCAGCGCAGCAGTTGCAGTCCGTCGATCACGGCCAGGCTTTGTAGCACCTTGATTACCCGCCGCGCTTTCTGCCGCTTTGGCCTGAAATTGTTCGTAGATTTAGTACGTGATGCAGTTGCCGCCGCCGCTGCCAAATGACGGACACAGTGAAGACATTCGTCTTTTGAAGATGAGTTGCGCACGGCTCGTAGTGTTGTCGGCCAATCACCGGCGAGCAGGAATCGATGACTTGATCGTAGCCCAGCGCAGCAGTTGCAGTCCGTCGATCACGGCCAGGCTTTGTAGCACCTTGATTACCCGCCGCGCTTTCTGCCGCTTTGGCCTGAAATTGTTCGTAGATTTAGTACGTGATGCAGTTGCCGCCGCCGCTGCCAAATTACGGACACAGTGAAGACAGTCGTCTTTTGAAGATGAGTTGCGCACGGCTCGTAGTGTTGTCGGCCAATCACCGGCGGGCAGGAATCGATGACTTGATCGTAGCCCAGCGCAGCAGTTGCAGCCCGTCGATCACGGCCAGGCTTTGTAGCACCTTGATTACCCGTCGCGCTTTCTGCCGCTTTGGCCTGAAATTGTTCGTAGATTTAGTACGTGATGCAGTTGCCGCCGCCGCTGCCAAATGACGGACACAGTGAAGACAGTCGTCTTTTGAAGATGAGTTGCGCACGGCTCGTAGTGTTGTCGGCCAATCACCGGCGGGCAGGAATCGATGACTTGATCGTAGCCCAGCGCAGCAGTTGCAGCCCGTCGATCACGGCCAGGCTTTGTAGCACCTTGATTACCCGCCACGCTTTCTGCCGCTTTTGCCTGAAATTGTTCGTAGATTTAGTACGTGATGCTGTTGCCGCCGCCGCTGCCAAATGACGGACACAGTGAAGACAGTCGTCTTTTGAAGATGAGTTGCGCACTGCTCGTAGTGTTGTCGGCCAATCACCGGCGGGCAGGAATCGATGACTTGATCGTAGCCCAGCGCAGCAGTTGCAGTCCGTCGATCACGGCCAAGCTTTGTAGCACCTTGATTACCCGCCACGCTTTCTGCCGCTTTGGCCTGAAATATTTCGTAGATTTAGTACGTGATGCAGTTGCCGCCGCCGCTGCCAAATGACGGACACAGTGAAGACAGTCGTCTTTTGAAGATGACTTGCGCACGGCTCGTAGTGTTGTCGGCCAATCACCGGCGGGCAGGAATCGATGACTTGATCGTAGCCCAGCGCAGCAGTTGCAGTCCGTCGATCACGGCCAGGCTTTGTAGCACCTTGATAACCCGCCACGCTTTCTGCCGCTTTGGCCTGAAATTGTTCGTAGATTTAGTACGTGATGCAGTTGCCGCCGCCGCTGCCAAATGACGGACACAGTGAAGACAGTCGTCTTTTGAAGATGAGTTGCGCACTGCTCGTAGTGTTGTCGGCCAATCACCGGCGGGCAGGAATCGATGACTTGATCGTAGCCCAGCGCAGCAGTTGCAGTCCGTCGATCACGGCCAGGCTTTGTGGCACCTTGATAACCCGCCACGCTTTCTGCCGCTTTGGCCTGAAATTGTTCGTAGATTTAGTACGTGATGCAGTTGCCGCCGCCGCTGCCAAATGACGGACACAGTGAAGACAGTCGTCTTTTGAAGATGAGTTGCGCACTGCTCGTAGTGTTGTCGGCCAATCACCGGCGGGCAGGAATCGATGACTTGATCGTAGCCCAGCGCAGCAGTTGCAGTCCGTCGATCACGGCCAGGCTTTGTAGCACCTTGATTACCCGCCACGCTTTCTGCCGCTTTGGCCTGAAATTGTTCGTAGATTTAGTACGTGATGCAGTTGCCGCCGCCGCTGCCAAATGACGGACACAGTGAAGACAGTCGTCTTTTGAAGATGAGTTGCGCACGGCTCGTAGTGTTGTCGGCCAATCACCGGCGGGCAGGAATCGATGACTTGATCGTAGCCCAGCGCAGCAGTTGCAGTCCGTCGATCACGGCCAGGCTTTGTAGCACCTTGATAACCCGCCACGCTTTCTTCCGCTTTGGCCTGAAATTGTTCGTAGATTTAGTACGTGATGCAGTTGCCGCCGCCGCTGCCAAATGACGGACACAGTGAAGACAGTCGTCTTTTGAAGATGAGTTGCGCACGGCTCGTAGTGTTGTCGGCCAATCACCGGCGGGCAGGAATCGATGACTTGATCGTAGCCCAGCGCAGCAGTTGCAGTCCGTCGATCACGGCCAGGCTTTGCAGCACCTTGATTACCCGCCACGCTTTCTGCCGCTTTGGCCTGAAATTGTTCGTAGATTTAGTACGTGATGCAGTTGCCGCCGCCGCAGCCAAATGACGGACACAGTGAAGACAGTCGTCTTTTGAAGATGAGTTGCGCACGGCTCGTAGTGTTGTCGGCCAATCACCGGCGGGCAGGAATCGATGACTTGATCGTAGCCCAGCGCAGCAGTTGCAGTCCGTCGATCACGGCCAGGCTTTATAGCACCTTGATTACCCGCCACGCTTTCTTCCGCTTTGGCCTGAAATTGTTCGTAGATTTAGTACGTGATGCAGTTGCCGCCGCCGCTGCCAAATGACGGACACAGTGAAGACAGTCGTCTTTTGAAGATGAGTTGCGCACGGCTCGTAGTGTTGTCGGCCAATCACCGGCGGGCAGGAATCGATGACTTGATCGTAGCCCAGCGCAGCAGTTGCAGTCCGTCGATCACGGCCAGGCTTTGTAGCACCTTGATTACCCGCCACGCTTTCTGCCGCTTTGGCCTGAAATTGTTCGTAGATTTAGTACGTGATGCAGTTGCCGCCGCCGCTGCCAAATGACGGACACAGTGAAGACAGTCGTCTTTTGAAGATGAGTTGCCCACGGCTCGTAGTGTTGTCGGCCAATCACCGGCGGGCAGGAATCGATGACTTGATTGTAGCCCTGCGCAGCAGTTGCAGTCCGTCGATCATGGCCAGGCTTTGTAGCACCTTGATAACCCGCCACGCTTTCTTCCGCTTTGGCCTGAAATTGTTCGTAGATTTAGTACGTGATGCAGTTGCCGCCGCCGCTGCCAAATGACGGACACAGTGAAGACAGTCGTCTTTTGAAGATGAGTTGCGCACGGCTCGTAGTGTTGTCGGCCAATCACCGGCGGGCAGGAATCGATGACTTGATCGTAGCCCAGCGCAGCAGTTGCAGTCCGTCGATCACGGCCAGGCTTTGTAGCACCTTGATTACCCGCCACGCTTTCTGCCGCTTTGGCCTGAAATTGTTCGTAGATTTAGTACGGGATGCAGTTGCCGCCGCCGCTGCCAAATGACGGACACAGTGAAGACAGTCGTCTTTTGAAGATGAGTTGCGCACGGCTCGTAGTGTTGTCGGCCAATCACCGGCGGGCAGGAATCGATGACTTGATCGTAGCCCAGCGCAGCAGTTGCAGTCCGTCGATCACGGCCAGGCTTTGTAGCACCTTGATTACCCGCCACGCTTTCTTCCGCTTTGGCCTGAAATTGTTCGTAGATTTAGTACGTGATGCAGTTGCCGCCGCCGCTGCCAAATGACGGACACAGTGAAGACAGTCGTCTTTTGAAGATGAGTTGCGCACGGCTCGTAGTGTTGTCGGCCAATCACCGGCGGGCAGGAATCGATGACTTGATCGTAGCCCAGCGCAGCAGTTGCAGTCCGTCGATCACGGCCAGGCTTTGTAGCACCTTGATTACCCGCCACGCTTTCTGCCGCTTTGGCCTGAAATTGTTCGTAGATTTAGTACGTGATGCAGTTGCCGCCGCCGCTGCCAAATGACGGACACAGTGAAGACAGTCGTCTTTTGAAGATGAGTTGCGCACGGCTCGTAGTGTTGTCGGCCAATCACCGGCGGGCAGGAATCGATGACTTGATCGTAGCCCAGCGCAGCAGTTGCAGTCCGTCGATCACGGCCAGGCTTTGTAGCACCTTGATAACCCGCCACGCTTTCTTCCACTTTGGCCTGAAATTGTTCGTAGATTCAGTACGTGATGCAGTTGCCGCCGCCGCTGCCAAATGACGGACACAGTGAAGACAGTCGTCTTTTGAAGATGAGTTGCGCACGGCTCGTAGTGTTGTCGGCCAATCACCGGCGGGCAGGAGTCGATGACTTGATCGTAGCCCAGCGCAGCAGTTGCAGTCCGTCGATCACGGCCAGGCTTTGTAGCACCTTGATTACCCGCCACGCTTTCTGCCGCTTTGGCCTGAAATTGTTCGTAGATTTAGTACGTGATGCAGTTGCCGCCGCCGCTGCCAAATGACGGACACAGTGAAGACAGTCGTCTTTTGAAGATGAGTTGCGCACGGCTCGTAGTATTGTCGGCCAATCACCGGCGGGCAGGAATCGATGACTTGATCGTAGCCCAGCGCAGCAGTTGCAGTCCGTCGATCACGGCCAGGCTTTGTAGCACCTTGATAACCCGCCACGCTTTCTTCCGCTTTGGCCTGAAATTGTTCGTAGATTTAGTACGTGATGCAGTTGCCGCCGCCGCTGCCAAATGACGGACACATTGAAGACAGTCGTCTTTTGAAGATGAGTTGCGCACGGCTCGTAGTGTTGTCGGCCAATCACCGGCGGGCAGGAATCGATGACTTGATCGTAGCCCAGCGCAGCAGTTGCAGTCCGTCGATCACGGCCAGGCTTTGTAGCACCTTGATTACCCGCCACGCTTTCTGCCGCTTTGGCCTGAAATTGTTCGTAGATTTAGTACGTGATGCAGTTGCCGCCGCCGCTGCCAAATGACGGACACAGTGAAGACAGTCGTCTTTTGAAGATGAGTTGCGCACGGCTCGTAGTGTTGTCGGCCAATCACCGGCGGGCAGGAATCGATGACTTGATCGTAGCCCAGCGCAGCAGTTGCAGTCCGTCGATCACGGCCAGGCTTTGTAGCACCTTGATAACCCGCCACGCTTTCTTCCGCTTTGGCCTGAAATTGTTCGTAGATTCAGTACGTGATGCAGTTGCCGCCGCCGCTGCCAAATGACGGACACAGTGAAGACAGTCGTCTTTTGAAGATGAGTTGCGCACGGCTCGTAGTGTTGTCGGCCAATCACCGGCGGGCAGGAGTCGATGACTTGATCGTAGCCCAGCGCAGCAGTTGCAGTCCGTCGATCACGGCCAGGCTTTGTAGCACCTTGATTACCCGCCACGCTTTCTGCCGCTTTGGCCTGAAATTGTTCGTAGATTTAGTACGTGATGCAGTTGCCGCCGCCGCTGCCAAATGACGGACACAGTGAAGACAGTCGTCTTTTGAAGATGAGTTGCGCACGGCTCGTAGTATTGTCGGCCAATCACCGGCGGGCAGGAATCGATGACTTGATCGTAGCCCAGCGCAGCAGTTGCAGTCCGTCGATCACGGCCAGGCTTTGTAGCACCTTGATAACCCGCCACGCTTTCTTCCGCTTTGGCCTGAAATTGTTCGTAGATTTAGTACGTGATGCAGTTGCCGCCGCCGCTGCCAAATGACGGACACAGTGAAGACAGTCGTCTTTTGAAGATGAGTTGCGCACGGCTCGTAGTGTTGTCGGCCAATCACCGGCGGGCAGGAATCGATGACTTGATCGTAGCCCAGCGCAGCAGTTGCAGTCCGTCGATCACGGCCAGGCTTTGTAGCACCTTGATTACCCGCCACGCTTTCTGCCGCTTTGGCCTGAAATTGTTCGTAGATTTAGTACGTGATGCAGTTGCCGCCGCCGCTGCCAAATGACGGACACAGTGAAGACAGTCGTCTTTTGAAGATGAGTTGATCACGGCTCGTAGTGTTGTCGGCCAATCACCGGCGGGCAGGAATCGATGACTTGATCGTAGCCCAGCGCAGCAGTTGCAGTCCGTCGATCACGGCCAGGCTTTGTAGCACCTTGATAACCCGCCACGCTTTCTGCCGCTTTGGCCTGAAATTGTTCGTAGATTTAGTACGTGATGCAGTTGCCGCCGCCGCTGCCAAATGACGGACACAGTGAAGACAGTCGTCTTTTGAAGATGAGTTGCGCACTGCTCGTAGTGTTGTCGGCCAATCACCGGCGGGCAGGAATCGATGACTTGATCGTAGCCCAGCGCAGCAGTTGCAGTCCGTCGATCACGGCCAGGATTTGTAGCACCTTGATAACCCGCCACGCTTTCTGCCGCTTTGGCCTGAAATTGTTCGTAGATTTAGTACGTGATGCAGTTGCCGCCGCCGCTGCCAAATGACGGACACTTTGAAGACAGTCGTCTTTTGAAGATGAGTGGCGCACGGCTCGTAGTGTTGTCGGCCAATCACCGGCGGGCAGGAATCGATGACTTGATCGTTGCCCAGCGCAGCAGTTGCAGTCCGTCGATCACGGCCAGGCTTTGTAGCACCTTGATTACCCGCCGCGCTTTCTGCCGCTTTGGCCTGAAATTGTTCGTAGATTTAGTACGTGATGCAGTTGCCGCCGCCGCTGCCAAATGACGGACACTTTGAAGACAGTCGTCTTTTGAAGATGAGTGGCGCACGGCTCGTAGTGTTGTCGGCCAATCACCGGCGGGCAGGAATCGATGACTTGATCGTAGCCCAGCGCAGCAGTTGCAGTCCGTCGATCACGGCCAGGCTTTGTAGCACCTTGATTACCCGCCACGCTTTCTGCCGCTTTGGCCTGAAATTGTTCGTAGATTTAGTATGTGATGCAGTTGCCGCCGCCGCTGCCAAATGACGGACACTTTGAAGACAGTCGTCTTTTGAAGATGAGTGGCGCACGGCTCGTAGTGTTGTCGGCCAATCACCGGCGGGCAGGAATCGATGACTTGATCGTAGCCCAGCGCAGCAGTTGCAGTCCGTCGATCACGGCCAGGATTTGTAGCACCTTGATAACCCGCCACGCTTTCTGCCGTTTTGGCCTGAAATTGTTCGTAGATTTAGTACGTGATGCAGTTGCCGCCGCCGCTGCCAAATGACGGACACAGTGAAGACAGTCGTCTTTTGAAGATGAGTTGCGCACTGCTCGTAGTGTTGTCGGCCAATCACCGGCGGGCAGGAATCGATGACTTGATCATAGCCCAGCGCAGCAGTTGCAGTCCGTCGATCACGGCCAGGCTTTGTAGCACCTTGATTACCCGCCGCGCTTTCTGCCGCTTTGGCCTGAAATTGTTCGTAGATTTAGTACGTGATGCAGTTGCCCCCGCCGCTGCCAAATGACGGACACAGTGAAGACAGTCGTCTTTTGAAGATGAGTTGCGCACTGCTCGTAGTGTTGTCGGCCAATCACCGGCGGGCAGGAATCGATGACTTGATCGTAGCCCAGCGCAGCAGTTGCAGTCCGTCGATCACGGCCAGGCTTTGTAGCACCTTGATTACCCGCCGCGCTTTCTGCCGCTTTGGCCTGAAATTGTTCGTAGATTTAGTACGTGATGCAGTTGCCGCCGCCGCTGCCAAATGACGGACACAGTGAAGACAGTCGTCTTTTGAAGATGAGTTGCGCACTGCTCGTAGTTTTGTCGGCCAATCACCGGCGGGCAGGAATCGATGACTTGATCGTAGCCCAGCGCAGCAGTTGCAGTCCGTCGATCACGGCCAGGCTTTGTAGCACCTTGATTACCCGCCGCGCTTTCTGCCGCTTTGGCCTGAAATTGTTCGTAGATTTAGTACGTGATGCAGTTGCCGCCGCCGCTGCCAAATGACGGACACAGTGAAGACAGTCGTCTTTTGAAGATGAGTTGCGCACTGCTCGTAGTGTTGTCGGCCAATCACCGGCGGGCAGGAATCGATGACTTGATCGTAGCCCAGCGCAGCAGTTGCAGTCCGTCGATCACGGCCAAGCTTTGTAGCACCTCGATTACCCGCCGCGCTTTCTGCCGCTTTGGCCTGAAATTGTTCGTAGATTTAGTACGTGATGCAGTTGCCGCCGCCGCTGCCAAATGACGGACACAGTGAAGACAGTCGTCTTTTGAAGATGAGTTGCGCACTGCTCGTAGTGTTGTCGGCCAATCACCGGCGGGCAGGAATCGATGACTTGATCGTAGCCCAGCGCAGCAGTTGCAGTCCGTCGATCACGGCCAAGCTTTGTAGCACCTTGATTACCCGCCGCGCTTTCTGCCGCTTTGGCCTGAAATTGTTCGTAGATTTAGTACGTGATGCAGTTGCCGCCGCCGCTGCCAAATGACGGACACAGTGAAGACAGTCGTCTTTTGAAGATGAGTTGCGCACTGCTCGTGGTGTTGTCGGCCAATCACCGGCGGGCAGGAATCGATGACTTGATCGTAGCCCAGCGCAGCAGTTGCAGTCCGTCGATCACGGCCAGGCTTTGTAGCACCTTGATTACCCGCCGCGCTTTCTGCCGCTTTGGCCTGAAATTGTTCGTAGATTTAGTACGTGATGCAGTTGCCGCCGCCGCTGCCAAATGACGGACACAGTGAAGACAGTCGTCTTTTGAAGATGAGTTGCGCACTGCTCGTAGTGTTGTCGGCCAATCACCGGCGGGCAGGAATCGATGACTTGATCGTAGCCCAGCGCAGCAGTTGCAGTCCGTCGATCACGGCCAAGCTTTGTAGCACCTTGATTACCCGCCGCGCTTTCTGCCGCTTTGGCCTGAAATTGTTCGTAGATTTAGTACGTGATGCAGTTGCCGCCGCCGCTGCCAAATGACGGACACAGTGAAGACAGTCGTCTTTTGAAGATGAGTTGCGCACTGCTCGTAGTGTTGTCGGCCAATCACCGGCGGGCAGGAATCGATGACTTGATCGTAGCCCAGCGCAGCAGTTGAAGTCCGTCGATCACGGCCAGGCTTTGTAGCACCTTGATTACCCGCCACGCTTTCTGCCGCTTTGGCCTGAAATTGTTCGTAGATTTAGTACGTGATGCAGTTGCCGCCGCCGCTGCCAAATGACGGACACAGTGAAGACAGTCGTCTTTTGAAGATGAGTTGCGCACTGCTCGTAGTGTTGTCGGCCAATCACCGGCGGGCAGGAATCGATGACTTGATCGTAGCCCAGCGCAGCAGTTGCAGTCCGTCGATCACGGCCAGGCTTTGTAGCACCTTGATTACCCGCCACGCTTTCTGCCGCTTTGGCCTGAAACTGTTCGTAGATTTAGTGCGTGATGCAGTTGCCGCCGCCGCTGCCAAATGACGGACACAGTGAAGACAGTCGTCTTTTGAAGATGAGTTGCGCACTGCTCGTAGTGTTGTCGGCCAATCACCGGCGGGCAGGAATCGATGACTTGATCGTAGCCCAGCGCAGCAGTTGCAGTCCGTCGATCACGGCCAGGCTTTGTAGCACCTTGATTACCCGCCCCGCTTTCTGCCGCTTTGGCCTGAAATTGTTCGTAGATTTAGTACGTGATGCAGTTGCCGCCGCCGCTGCCAAATGACGGACACAGTGAAGACAGTCGTCTTTTGAAGATGAGTTGCGCACTGCTCGTAGTGTTGTCGGCCAATCACCGGCGGGCAGGAATCGATGACTTGATCGTAGCCCAGCGCAGCAGTTGCAGTCCGTCGATCACGGCCAGGCTTTGTAGCACCTTGATTACCCGCCACGCTTTCTGCCGCTTTGGCCTGAAATTGTTCGTAGATTTAGTACGTGATGCAGTTGCCGCCGCCGCTGCCAAATGACGGACACAGTGAAGACAGTCGTCTTTTGAAGATGAGTTGCGCACTGCTCGTAGTTTTGTCGGCCAATCACCGGCGGGCAGGAATCGATGACTTGATCGTAGCCCAGCGCAGCAGTTGCAGTCCGTCGATCACGGCCAGGCTTTGTAGCACCTTGATTACCCGCCGCGCTTTCTGCCGCTTTGGCCTGAAATTGTTCGTAGATTTAGTACGTGATGCAGTTGCCGCCGCCGCTGCCAAATGACGGACACAGTGAAGACAGTCGTCTTTTGAAGATGAGTTGCGCACTGCTCGTAGTTTTGTCGGCCAATCACCGGCGGGCAGGAATCGATGACTTGATCGTAGCCCAGCGCAGCAGTTGCAGTCCGTCGATCACGGCCAGGCTTTGTAGCACCTTGATTACCCGCCGCGCTTTCTGCCGCTTTGGCCTGAAATTGTTCGTAGATTTAGTACGTGATGCAGTTGCCGCCGCCGCTGCCAAATGACGGACACAGTGAAGACAGTCGTCTTTTGAAGATGAGTTGCGCACTGCTCGTAGTGTTGTCGGCCAATCACCGGCGGGCAGGAATCGATGACTTGATCGTAGCCCAGCGCACCAGTTGCAGTCCGTCGATCACGGCCAAGCTTTGTAGCACCTCGATTACCCGCCGCGCTTTCTGCCGCTTTGGCCTGAAATTGTTCGTAGATTTAGTACGTGATGCAGTTGCCGCCGCCGCTGCCAAATGACGGACACAGTGAAGACAGTCGTCTTTTGAAGATGAGTTGCGCACTGCTCATAGTGTTGTCGGCCAATCACCGGCGGGCAGGAATCGATGACTTGATCGTAGCCCAGCGCAGCAGTTGCAGTCCGTCGATCACGGCCAAGCTTTGTAGCACCTCGATTACCCGCCGCGCTTTCTGCCGCTTTGGCCTGAAATTGTTCGTAGATTTAGTACGTGATGCAGTTGCCGCCGCCGCTGCCAAATGACGGACACAGTGAAGACAGTCGTCTTTTGAAGATGAGTTGCGCACTGCTCGTAGTGTTGTCGGCCAATCACCGGCGGGCAGGAATCGATGACTTGATCGTAGCCCAGCGCAGCAGTTGCAGTCCGTCGATCACGGCCAGGCTTTGTAGCACCTTGATTACCCGCCGCGCTTTCTGCCGCTTTGGCCTGAAATTGTTCGTAGATTTAGTACGTGATGCAGTTGCCGCCGCCGCTGCCAAATGACGGACACAGTGAAGACAGTCGTCTTTTGAAGATGAGTTGCGCACTGCTCGTAGTGTTGTCGGCCAATCACCGGCGGGCAGGAATCGATGACTTGATCGTAGCCCAGCGCAGCAGTTGCAGTCCGTCGATCACGGCCAAGCTTTGTAGCACCTTGATTACCCGCCGCGCTTTCTGCCGCTTTGGCCTGAAATTGTTCGTAGATTTAGTACGTGATGCAGTTGCCGCCGCCGCTGCCAAATGACGGACACAGTGAAGACAGTCGTCTTTTGAAGATGAGTTGCGCACTGCTCGTAGTGTTGTCGGCCAATCACCGGCGGGCAGGAATCGATGACTTGATCGTAGCCCAGCGCAGCAGTTGAAGTCCGTCGATCACGGCCAGGCTTTGTAGCACCTTGATTACCCGCCACGCTTTCTGCCGCTTTGGCCTGAAATTGTTCGTAGATTTAGTACGTGATGCAGTTGCCGCCGCCGCTGCCAAATGACGGACACAGTGAAGACAGTCGTCTTTTGAAGATGAGTTGCGCACTGCTCGTAGTGTTGTCGGCCAATCACCGGCGGGCAGGAATCGATGACTTGATCGTAGCCCAGCGCAGCAGTTGCAGTCCGTCGATCACGGCCAGGCTTTGTAGCACCTTGATTACCCGCCACGCTTTCTGCCGCTTTGGCATGAAACTGTTCGTAGATTTAGTGCGTGATGCAGTTGCCGCCGCCGCTGCCAAATGACGGACACAGTGAAGACAGTCGTCTTTTGAAGATGAGTTGCGCACTGCTCGTAGTGTTGTCGGCCAATCACCGGCGGGCAGGAATCGATGACTTGATCGTAGCCCAGCGCAGCAGTTGCAGTCCGTCGATCACGGCCAGGCTTTGTAGCACCTTGATTACCCGCCACGCTTTCTGCCGCTTTGGCCTGAAATTGTTCGTAGATTTAGTACGTGATGCAGTTGCCGCCGCCGCTGCCAAATGACGGACACAGTGAAGACAGTCGTCTTTTGAAGATTAGTTGCGCACTGCTCGTAGTGTTGTCGGCCAATCACCGGCGGGCAGGAATCGATGACTTGATCGTAGCCCAGCGCAGCAGTTGCAGTCCGTCGATCACGGCCAGGCTTTGTAGCACCTTGATTACCCGCCACGCTTTCTGCCGCTTTGGCCTGAAATTGTTCGTAGATTTAGTACGTGATGCAGTTGCCGCCGCCGCTGCCAAATGACGGACACAGTGAAGACAGTCGTCTTTTGAAGATGAGTTGCGCACTGCTCGTAGTGTTGTCGGCCAATCACCGGCGGGCAGGAATCGATGACTTGATCGTAGCCCAGCGCAGCAGTTGCAGTCCGTCGATCACGGCCAAGCTTTGTAGCACCTTGATTACCCGGCGCGCTTTCTGCCGCTTTGGCCTGAAATTGTTCGTAGATTTAGTACGTGATGCAGTTGCCGCCGCCGCTGCCAAATGACGGACACAGTGAAGACAGTCGTCTTTCGAAGATGAGTTGCGCACTGCTCGTAGTGTTGTCGGCCAATCACCGGCGGGCAGGAATCGATGACTTGATCGTAGCCCAGCGCAGCAGTTGCAGTCCGTCGATCACGGCCAGGCTTTGTAGCACCTTGATTACCCGCCGCGCTTTCTGCCGCTTTGGCCTGAAATTGTTCGTAGATTTAGTACGTGATGCAGTTGCCGCCGCCGCTGCCAAATGACGGACACAGTGAAGACAGTCGTCTTTTGAAGATGAGTTGCGCACTGCTCGTAGTGTTGTCGGCCAATCACCGGCGGGCAGGAATCGATGACTTGATCGTAGCCCAGCGCAGCAGTTGCAGTCCGTCGATCACGGCCAAGCTTTGTAGCACCTTGATTACCCGCCGCGCTTTCTGCCGCTTTGGCCTGAAATTGTTCGTAGATTTAGTACGTGATGCAGTTGCCGCCGCCGCTGCCAAATGACGGACACAGTGAAGACAGTCGTCTTTTGAAGATGAGTTGCGCACTGCTCGTAGTGTTGTCGGCCAATCACCGGCGGGCAGGAATCGATGACTTGATCGTAGCCCAGCGCAGCAGTTGAAGTCCGTCGATCACGGCCAGGCTTTGTAGCACCTTGATTACCCGCCACGCTTTCTGCCGCTTTGGCCTGAAATTGTTCGTAGATTTAGTACGTGATGCAGTTGCCGCCGCCGCTGCCAAATGACGGACACAGTGAAGACAGTCGTCTTTTGAAGATGAGTTGCGCACTGCTCGTAGTGTTGTCGGCCAATCACTGGCGGGCAGGAATCGATGACTTGATCGTAGCCCAGCGCAGCAGTTGCAGTCCGTCGATCACGGCCAGGCTTTGTAGCACCTTGATTACCCGCCACGCTTTCTGCCGCTTTGGCCTGAAACTGTTCGTAGATTTAGTGCGTGATGCAGTTGCCGCCGCCGCTGCCAAATGACGGACACAGTGAAGACAGTCGTCTTTTGAAGATGAGTTGCGCACTGCTCGTAGTGTTGTCGGCCAATCACCGGCGGGCAGGAATCGATGACTTGATCGTAGCCCAGCGCAGCAGTTGCAGTCCGTCGATCACGGCCAGGCTTTGTAGCACCTTGATTACCTGCCACGCTTTCTGCCGCTTTGGCCTGAAATTGTTCGTAGATTTAGTACGTGATGCAGTTGCCGCCGCCGCTGCCAAATGACGGACACAGTGAAGACAGTCGTCTTTTGAAGATGAGTTGCGCACTGCTCGTAGTGTTGTCGGCCAATCACCGGCGGGCAGGAATCGATGACTTGATCGTAGCCCAGCGCAGCAGTTGCAGTCCGTCGATCACGGCCAGGCTTTGTAGCACCTTGATTACCCGCCACGCTTTCTGCCGCTTTGGCCTGAAATTGTTCGTAGATTTAGTACGTGATGCAGTTGCCGCCGCCGCTGCCAAATGACGGACACAGTGAAGACAGTCGTCTTTTGAAGATGAGTTGCGCACTGCTCGTAGTGTTGTCGGCCAATCACCGGCGGGCAGGAATCGATGACTTGATCGTAGCCCAGCGCAGCAGTTGCAGTCCGTCGATCACGGCCAGGCTTTGTAGCACCTTGATTACCCGCCACGCTTTCTGCCGCTTTGGCCTGAAATTGTTCGTAGATTTAGTACGTGATGCAGTTGCCGCCGCCGCTGCCAAATGACGGACACAGTGAAGACAGTCGTCTTTTGAAGATGCGTTGCGCACTGCTCGTAGTGTTGTCGGCCAATCACCGGCGGGCAGGAATCGATGACTTGATCGTAGCCCAGCGCAGCAGTTGCAGTCCGTCGATCACGGCCAAGCTTTGTAGCACCTTGATTACCCGCCGCGCTTTCTGCCGCTTTGGCCTGAAATTGTTCGTAGATTTAGTACGTGATGCAGTTGCCGCCGCCGCTGCCAAATGACGGACACAGTGAAGACAGTCGTCTTTTGAAGATGAGTTGCGCACTGCTCGTAGTGTTGTCGGCCAATCACCGGCGGGCAGGAATCGATGACTTGATCGTAGCCCAGCGCAGCAGTTGCAGTCCGTCGATCACGGCCAGGCTTTGTAGCACCTTGATTACCCGCCGCGCTTTCTGCCGCTTTGGCCTGAAATTGTTCGTAGATTTAGTACGTGATGCAGTTGCCGCCGCCGCTGCCAAATGACGGACACAGTGAAGACAGTCGTCTTTTGAAGATGAGTTGCGCACTGCTCGTAGTGTTGTCGGCCAATCACCGGCGGGCAGGAATCGATGACTTGATCGTAGCCCAGCGCAGCAGTTGTAGTCCGTCGATCACGGCCAAGCTTTGTAGCACCTTGATTACCCGCCGCGCTTTCTGCCGCTTTGGCCTGAAATTGTTCGTAGATTTAGTACGTGATGCAGTTGCCGCCGCCGCTGCCAAATGACGGACACAGTGAAGACAGTCGTCTTTTGAAGATGAGTTGCGCACTGCTCGTAGTGTTGTCGGCCAATCACCGGCGGGCAGGAATCGATGACTTGATCGTAGCCCAGCGCAGCAGTTAAAGTCCGTCGATCACGGCCAGGCTTTGTAGCACCTTGATTACCCGCCACGCTTTCTGCCGCTTTGGCCTGAAATTGTTCGTAGATTTAGTACGTGATGCAGTTGCCGCCGCCGCTGCCAAATGACGGACACAGTGAAGACAGTCGTCTTTTGAAGATGAGTTGCGCACTGCTCGTAGTGTTGTCGGCCAATCACCGGCGGGCAGGAATCGATGACTTGATCGTAGCCCAGCGCAGCAGTTGCAGTCCGTCGATCACGGCCAGGCTTTGTAGCACCTTGATTACCCGCCACGCTTTCTGCCGCTTTGGCCTGAAACTGTTCGTAGATTTAGTGCGTGATGCAGTTGCCGCCGCCGCTGCCAAATGACGGACACAGTGAAGACAGTCGTCTTTTGAAGATGAGTTGCGCACTGCTCGTAGTGTTGTCGGCCAATCACCGGCGGGCAGGAATCGATGACTTGATCGTAGCCCAGCGCAGCAGTTGCAGTCCGTCGATCACGGCCAGGCTTTGTAGCACCTTGATTACCCGCCACGCTTTCTGCCGCTTTGGCCTGAAATTGTTTGTAGATTTAGTACGTGATGCAGTTGCCGCCGCCGCTGCCAAATGACGGACACAGTGAAGACAGTCGTCTTTTGAAGATGAGTTGCGCACTGCTCGTAGTGTTGTCGGCCAATCACCGGCGGGCAGGAATCGATGACTTGATCGTAGCCCAGCGCAGCAGTTGCAGTCCGTCGATCACGGCCAGGCTTTGTAGCACCTTGATTACCCGCCACGCTTTCTGCCGCTTTGGCCTGAAATTGTTCGTAGATTTAGTACGTGATGCAGTTGCCGCCGCCGCTGCCAAATGACGGACACAGTGAAGACAGTCGTCTTTTGAAGATGAGTTGCGCACTGCTCGTAGTGTTGTCGGCCAATCACCGGCGGGCAGGAATCGATGACTTGATCGTAGCCCAGCGCAGCAGTTGCAGTCCGTCGATCACGGCCAGGCTTTGTAGCACCTTGATAACCCGCCGCGCTTTCTGCCGCTTTGGCCTGAAATTGTTCGTAGATTTAGTACGTGATGCAGTTGCCGCCGCCGCTGCCAAATGACGGACACAGTGAAGACAGTCGTCTTTTGAAGATGAGTTGCGCACTGCTCGTAGTGTTGTCGGCCAATCACCGGCGGGCAGGAATCGATGACTTGATCATAGCCCAGCGCAGCAATTGCAGTCCGTCGATCACGGCCAGGCTTTGTAGCACCTTGATAACCCGCCGCGCTTTCTGCCGCTTTGGCCTGAAATTGTTCGTAGATTTAGTACGTGATGCAGTTGCCGCCGCCGCTGCCAAATGACGGACACAGTGAAGACAGTCGTCTTTTGAAGATGAGTTGCGCACTGCTCGTAGTGTTGTCGGCCAATCACCGGCGGGCAGGAATCGATGACTTGATCGTAGCCCAGCGCAGCAGTTGCAGTCCGTCGATCACGGCCAGGCTTTGTAGCACCTTGATAACCCGCCACGCTTTCTTCCGCTTTGGCCTGAAATTGTTCGTAGATTTAGTACGTGATGCAGTTGCCGCCGCCGCTGCCAAATGACGGACACAGTGAAGACAGTCGTCTTTTGAAGATGAGTTGCGCACTGCTCGTAGTGTTGTCGGCCAATCACCGGCGGGCAGGAATCGATGACTTGATCGTAGCCCAGCGCAGCAGTTGCAGTCCGTCGATCACGGCCAGGCTTTGTAGCACCTTGATAACCCGCCGCGCTTTCTGCCGCTTTGGCCTGAAATTGTTCGTAGTTTTAGTACGTGATGCAGTTGCCGCCGCCGCTGCCAAATGACGGACACAGTGAAGACAGTCGTCTTTTGAAGATGAGTTGCGCACTGCTCGTAGTGTTGTCGGCCAATCACCGGCGGGCAGGAATCGATGACTTGATCGTAGCCCAGCGCAGCAGTTGCAGTCCGTCGATCACGGCCAGGCTTTGTAGCACCTTGATAACCCGCCGCGCTTTCTGCCGCTTTGGCCTGAAATTGTTCGTAGATTTAGTACGTGATGCAGTTGCCGCCGCCGCTGCCAAATGACGGACACAGTGAAGACAGTCGTCTTTTGAAGATGAGTTGCGCACTGCTCGTAGTGTTGTCGGCCAATCACCGGCGGGCAGGAATCGATGACTTGATCGTAGCCCAGCGCAGCAGTTGCAGTCCGTCGATCACGGCCAGGCTTTGTAGCACCTTGATAACCCGCCACGCTTTCTGCCGCTTTGGCCTGAAATTGTTCGTAGATTTAGTACGTGATGCAGTTGCCGCCGCCGCTGCCAAATGACGGACACAGTGAAGACAGTCGTCTTTTGAAGATGAGTTGCGCACTGCTCGTAGTGTTGTCGGCCAATCACCGGCGGGCAGGAATCGATGACTTGATCGTAGCCCAGCGCAGCAGTTGCAGTCCGTCGATCACGGCCAGGCTTTGTGGCACCTTGATAACCCGCCGCGCTTTCTGCCGCTTTGGCCTGAAATTGTTCGTAGATTTAGTACGTGATGCAGTTGCCGCCGCCGCTGCCAAATGACGGACACAGTGAAGACAGTCGTCTTTTGAAGATGAGTTGCGCACTGCTCGTAGTGTTGTCGGCCAATCACCGGCGGGCAGGAATCGATGACTTGATCGTAGCCCAGCGCAGCAGTTGCAGTCCGTCGATCACGGCCAAGCTTTGTAGCACCTTGATAACCCGCAACGCTTTCTGCCGCTTTGGCCTGAAATTGTTCGTAGATTTAGTACGTGATGCAGTTGCCGCCGCCGCTGCCAAATGACGGACACAGTGAAGACAGTCGTCTTTTGAAGATGAGTTGCGCACTGCTCGTAGTGTTGTCGGCCAATCACCGGCGGGCAGGAATCGATGACTTGATCGTAGCCCAGCGCAGCAGTTGCAGTCCGTCGATCACGGCCAGGCTTTGTAGCACCTTGATAACCCGCAACGCTTTCTGCCGCTTTGGCCTGAAATTGTTCGTAGATTTAGTACGTGATGCAGTTGCCGCCGCCGCTGCCAAATGACGGACACAGTGAAGACAGTCGTCTTTTGAAGATGAGTTGCGCACTGCTCGTAGTGTTGTCGGCCAATCACCGGCGGGCAGGAATCGATGACTTGATCGTAGCCCAGCGCAGCAGTTGCAGTCCGTCGATCACGGCCAGGCTTTGTAGCACCTTGATTACCCGCCACGCTTTCTGCCGCTTTGGCCTGAAATTGTTCGTAGATTTAGTGCGTGATGCAGTTGCCGCCGCCGCTGCCAAATGACGGACACAGTGAAGACAGTCGTCTTTTGAAGATGAGTTGCGCACTGCTCGTAGTGTTGTCGGCCAATCACCGGCGGGCAGGAATCGATGACTTGATCGTAGCCCAGCGCAGCAGTTGCAGTCCGTCGATCACGGCCAGGCTTTGTAGCACCTTGATTACCCGCCACGCTTTCTGCCGCTTTGGCCTGAAATTGTTCGTAGATTTAGTGCGTGATGCAGTTGCCGCCGCCGCTGCCAAATGACGGACACAGTGAAGACAGTCGTCTTTTGAAGATGAGTTGCGCACTGCTCGTAGTGTTGTCGGCCAATCACCGGCGGGCAGGAATCGATGACTTGATCGTAGCCCAGCGCAGCAGTTGCAGTCCGTCGATCACGGCCAGGCTTTGTAGCACCTTGATTACCCGCCACGCTTTCTGCCGCTTTGGCCTGAAATTGTTCGTAGATTTAGTGCGTGATGCAGTTGCCGCCGCCGCTGCCAAATGACGGACACAGTGAAGACAGTCGTCTTTTGAAGATGAGTTGCGCACGGCTCGTAGTGTTGTCGGCCAATCACCGGCGGGCAGGAATCGATGACTTGATCGTAGCCCAGCGCAGCAGTTGCAGTCCGTCGATCACGGCCAGGCTTTGTAGCACCTTGATTACCCGCCACGCTTTCTGCCGCTTTGGCCTGAAATTGTTCGTAGATTTAGTGCGTGATGCAGTTGCCGCCGCCGCTGCCAAATGACGGACACAGTGAAGACAGTCGTCTTTTGAAGATGAGTTGCGCACGGCTCGTAGTGTTGTCGGCCAATCACCGGCGGGCAGGAATCGATGACTTGATCGTAGCCCAGCGCAGCAGTTGCAGTCCGTCGATCACGGCCAGGCTTTGTAGCACCTTGATTACCCGCCACGCTTTCTGCCGCTTTGGCCTGAAATTGTTCGTAGATTTAGTGCGTGATGCAGTTGCCGCCGCCGCTGCCAAATGACGGACACAGTGAAGACTGTCGTCTTTTGAAGATGAGTTGCGCACGGCTCGTAGTGTTGTCGGCCAATCACCGGCGGGCAGGAATCGATGACTTGATCGTAGCCCAGCGCAGCAGTTGCAGTCCGTCGATCACGGCCAGGCTTTGTAGCACCTTGATTACCCGCCACGCTTTCTGCCGCTTTGGCCTGAAATTGTTCGTAGATTTAGTGCGTGATGCAGTTGCCGCCCCCGCTGCCAAATGACGGACACAGTGAAGACAGTCGTCTTTTGAAGATGAGTTGCGCACTGCTCGTAGTGTTGTCGGCCAATCACCGGCGGGCAGGAATCGATGACTTGATCGTAGCCCAGCGCAGCAGTTGCAGTCCGTCGATCACGGCCAGGCTTTGTAGCACCTTGATTACCCGCCACGCTTTCTGCCGCTTTGGCCTGAAATTGTTCGTAGATTTAGTACGTGATGCAGTTGCCGCCGCCGCTGCCAAATGACGGACACAGTGAAGACAGTCATCTTTTGAAGATGAGTTGCGCACTGCTCGTAGTGTTGTCGGCCAATCACCGGCGGGCAGGAATCGATGACTTGATCGTAGCCCAGCGCAGCAGTTGCAGTCCGTCGATCACGGCCAGGCTTTGTAGCACCTTGATAACCCGCCGCGCTTTCTGCCGCTTTGGCCTGAAATTGTTCGTAGATTTAGTACGTGATGCAGTTGCCGCCGCCGCTGCCAAATGACGGACACAGTGAAGACAGTCGTCTTTTGAAGATGAGTTGCGCACTGCTCGTAGTGTTGTCGGCCAATCACCGGCGGGCAGGAATCGATGACTTGATCGTAGCCCAGCGCAGCAGTTGCAGTCCGTCGATCACGGCCAGGCTTTGTAGCACCTTGATTACCCGCCACGCTTTCTGCCGCTTTGGCCTGAAATTGTTCGTAGATTTAGTACGTGATGCAGTTGCCGCCGCCGCTGCCAAATGACGGACACAGTGAAGACAGTCGTCTTTTGAAGATGAGTTGCGCACTGCTCGTAGTGTTGTCGGCCAATCACCGGCGGGCAGGAATCGATGACTTGATCGTAGCCCAGCGCAGCAGTTGCAGTCCGTCGATCACGGCCAGGCTTTGTAGCACCTTGATAACCCGCCGCGCTTTCTGCCGCTTTGGCCTGAAATTGTTCGTAGATTTAGTACGTGATGCAGTTGCCGCCGCCGCTGCCAAATGACGGACACAGTTAAGACAGTCGTCTTTTGAAGATGAGTTGCGCACTGCTCGTAGTGTTGTCGGCCAATCACCGGCGGGCAGGAATCGATGACTTGATCGTAGCCCAGCGCAGCAGTTGCAGTCCGTCGATCACGGCCAGGCTTTGTAGCACCTTGATTACCCGCCACGCTTTCTGCCGCTTTGGCCTGAAATTGTTCGTAGATTTAGTACGTGATGCAGTTGCCGCCGCCGCTGCCAAATGACGGACACAGTGAAGACAGTCGTCTTTTGAAGATGAGTTGCGCACTGCTCGTAGTGTTGTCGGCCAATCACCGGCGGGCAGGAATCGATGACTTGATCGTAGCCCAGCGCAGCAGTTGCAGTCCGTCGATCACGGCCAGGCTTTGTAGCACCTTGATTACCCGCCACGCTTTCTGCCGCTTTGGCCTGAAATTGTTCGTAGATTTAGTACGTGATGCAGTTGCCGCCGCCGCTGCCAAATGACGGACACAGTGAAGACAGTCGTCTTTTGAAGATGAGTTGCGCACTGCTCGTAGTGTTGTCGGCCAATCACAGGCGGGCAGGAATCGATGACTTGATCGTAGCCCAGCGCAGCAGTTGCAGTCCGTCGATCACGGCCAGGCTTTGTAGCACCTTGATTACCCGCCACGCTTTCTGCCGCTTTGGCCTGAAATTGTTCGTAGATTTAGTACGTGATGCAGTTGCCGCCGCCGCTGCCAAATGACGGACACAGTGAAGACAGTCGTCTTTTGAAGATGAGTTGCGCACTGCTCGTAGTGTTGTCGGCCAATCACCGGCGGGCAGGAATCGATGACTTGATCGTAGCCCAGCGCAGCAGTTGCAGTCCGTCGATCACGGCCAGGCTTTGTAGCACCTTGATAACCCGCCGCGCTTTCTGCCGCTTTGGCCTGAAATTGTTCGTAGATTTAGTACGTGATGCAGTTGCCGCCGCCGCTGCCAAATGACGGACACAGTGAAGACAGTCGTCTTTTGAAGATGAGTTGCGCACTGCTCGTAGTGTTGTCGGCCAATCACCGGCGGGCAGGAATCGATGACTTGATCGTAGCCCAGCGCAGCAGTTGCAGTCCGTCGATCACGGCCAGGCTTTGTAGCACCTTGATTACCCGCCACGCTTTCTGCCGCTTTGGCCTGAAATTGTTCGTAGATTTAGTACGTGATGCAGTTGCCGCCGCCGCTGCCAAATGACGGACACAGTGAAGACAGTCGTCTTTTGAAGATGAGTTGCGCACTGCTCGTAGTGTTGTCGGCCAATCACCGGCGGGCAGGAATCGATGACTTGATCGTAGCCCAGCGCAGCAGTTGCAGTCCGTCGATCACGGCCAGGCTTTGTAGCACCTTGATAACCCGCCGCGCTTTCTGCCGCTTTGGCCTGAAATTGTTCGTAGATTTAGTACGTGATGCAGTTGCCGCCGCCGCTGCCAAATGACGGACACAGTGAAGACAGTCGTCTTTTGAAGATGAGTTGCGCACTGCTCGTAGTGTTGTCGGCCAATCACCGGCGGGCAGGAATCGATGACTTGATCGTAGCCCAGCGCAGCAGTTGCAGTCCGTCGATCACGGCCAAGCTTTGTAGCACCTTGATTACCCGCCGCGCTTTCTGCCGCTTTGGCCTGAAATTGTTCGTAGATTTAGTACGTGATGCAGTTGCCGCCGCCGCTGCCAAATGACGGACACAGTGAAGACAGTCGTCTTTTGAAGATGAGTTGCGCACTGCTCGTAGTGTTGTCGGCCAATCACCGGCGGGCAGGAATCGATGACTTGATCGTAGCCCAGCGCAGCAGTTGCAGTCCGTCGATCACGGCCAAGCTTTGTAGCACCTTGATTACCCGCCGCGCTTTCTGCCGCTTTGGCCTGAAATTGTTCGTAGATTTAGTACGTGATGCAGTTGCCGCCGCCGCTGCCAAATGACGGACACAGTGAAGACAGTCGTCTTTTGAAGATGAGTTGCGCACTGCTCGTAGTGTTGTCGGCCAATCACCGGCGGGCAGGAATCGATGACTTGATCGTAGCCCAGCGCAGCAGTTGCAGTCCGTCGATCACGGCCAGGCTTTGTAGCACCTTGATAACCCGCCGCGCTTTCTGCCGCTTTGGCCTGAAATTGTTCGTAGATTTAGTACGTGATGCAGTTGCCGCCGCCGCTGCCAAATGACGGACACAGTGAAGACAGTCGTCTTTTGAAGATGAGTTGCGCACTGCTCGTAGTGTTGTCGGCCAATCACCGGCGGGCAGGAATCGATGACTTGATCGTAGCCCAGCGCAGCAGTTGCAGTCCGTCGATCACGGCCAGGCTTTGTAGCACCTTGATAACCCGCCGCGCTTTCTGCCGCTTTGGCCTGAAATTGTTCGTAGATTTAGTACGTGATGCAGTTGCCGCCGCCGCTGCCAAATGACGGACACAGTGAAGACAGTCGTCTTTTGAAGATGAGTTGCGCACTGCTCGTAGTGTTGTCGGCCAATCACCGGCGGGCAGGAATCGATGACTTGATCGTAGCCCAGCGCAGCAGTTGCAGTCCGTCGATCACGGCCAAGCTTTGTAGCACCTTGATAACCCGCAACGCTTTCTGCCGCTTTGGCCTGAAATTGTTCGTAGATTTAGTACGTGATGCAGTTGCCGCCGCCGCTGCCAAATGACGGACACAGTGAAGACAGTCGTCTTTTGAAGATGAGTTGCGCACTGCTCGTAGTGTTGTCGGCCAATCACTGGCGGGCAGGAATCGATGACTTGATCGTAGCCCAGCGCAGCAGTTGCAGTCCGTCGATCACGGCCAAGCTTTGTAGCACCTTGATAACCCGCCGCGCTTTCTGCCGCTTTGGCCTGAAATTGTTCGTAGATTTAGTACGTGATGCAGTTGCCGCCGCCGCTGCCAAATGACGGACACAGTGAAGACAGTCGTCTTTTGAAGATGAGTTGCGCACTGCTCGTAGTGTTGTCGGCCAATCACCGGCGGGCAGGAATCGATGACTTGATCGTAGCCCAGCGCAGCAGTTGCAGTCCGTCGATCACGGCCAGGCTTTGTAGCACCTTGATAACCCGCAACGCTTTCTGCCGCTTTGGCCTGAAATTGTTCGTAGATTTAGTACGTGATGCAGTTGCCGCCGCCGCTGCCAAATGACGGACACAGTGAAGACAGTCGTCTTTTGAAGATGAGTTGCGCACTGCTCGTAGTGTTGTCGGCCAATCACCGGCGGGCAGGAATCGATGACTTGATCGTAGCCCAGCGCAGCAGTTGCAGTCCGTCGATCACGGCCAAGCTTTGTAGCACCTTGATTACCCGCAACGCTTTCTGCCGCTTTGGCCTGAAATTGTTTCGTAGATTTAGTACGTGATGCAGTTGCCGCCGCCGCTGCCAAGTGACGGACACAGTGAAGACAGTCGTCTTTTGAAGATGAGTTGCGCACTGCTCGTAGTGTTGTCGGCCAATCACCGGCGGGCAGGAATCGATGACTTGATCGTAGCCCAGCGCAGCAGTTGCAGTCCGTCGATCACGGCCAAGCTTTGTAGCACCTTGATAACCCGCAACGCTTTCTGCCGCTTTGGCCTGAAATTGTTCGTAGATTTAGTACGTGATGCAGTTGCCGCCGCCGCTGCCAAATGACGGACACAGTGAAGACAGTCGTCTTTTGAAGATGAGTTGCGCACTGCTCGTAGTGTTGTCGGCCAATCACTGGCGGGCAGGAATCGATGACTTGATCGTAGCCCAGCGCAGCAGTTGCAGTCCGTCGATCACGGCCAAGCTTTGTAGCACCTTGATAACCCGCCGCGCTTTCTGCCGCTTTGGCCTGAAATTGTTCGTAGATTTAGTACGTGATGCAGTTGCCGCCGCCGCTGCCAAATGACGGACACAGTGAAGACAGTCGTCTTTTGAAGATGAGTTGCGCACTGCTCGTAGTGTTGTCGGCCAATCACCGGCGGGCAGGAATCGATGACTTGATCGTAGCCCAGCGCAGCAGTTGCAGTCCGTCGATCACGGCCAGGCTTTGTAGCACCTTGATAACCCGCAACGCTTTCTGCCGCTTTGGCCTGAAATTGTTCGTAGATTTAGTACGTGATGCAGTTGCCGCCGCCGCTGCCAAATGACGGACACAGTGAAGACAGTCGTCTTTTGAAGATGAGTTGCGCACTGCTCGTAGTGTTGTCGGCCAATCACCGGCGGGCAGGAATCGATGACTTGATCGTAGCCCAGCGCAGCAGTTGCAGTCCGTCGATCACGGCCAGGCTTTGTAGCACCTTGATAACCCGCCGCGCTTTCTGCCGCTTTGGCCTGAAATTGTTCGTAGATTTAGTACGTGATGCAGTTGCCGCCGCCGCTGCCAAATGACGGACACAGTGAAGACAGTCGTCTTTTGAAGATGAGTTGCGCACTGCTCGTAGTGTTGTCGGCCAATCACCGGCGGGCAGGAATCGATGACTTGATCGTAGCCCAGCGCAGCAGTTGCAGTCCGTCGATCACGGCCAAGCTTTGTAGCACCTTGATAACCCGCAACGCTTTCTGCCGCTTTGGCCTGAAATTGTTCGTAGATTTAGTACGTGATGCAGTTGCCGCCGCCGCTGCCAAATGACGGACACAGTGAAGACAGTCGTCTTTTGAAGATGAGTTTCGCACTGCTCGTAGTGTTGTCGGCCAATCACTGGCGGGCAGGAATCGATGACTTGATTGTAGCCCAGCGCAGCAGTTGCAGTCCGTCGATCACGGCCAAGCTTTGTAGCACCTTGATAACCCGCCGCGCTTTCTGCCGCTTTGGCCTGAAATTGTTCGTAGATTTAGTACGTGATGCAGTTGCCGCCGCCGCTGCCAAATGACGGACACAGTGGAGACAGTCGTCTTTTGAAGATGAGTTGCGCACTGCTCGTAGTGTTGTCGGCCAATCACCGGCGGGCAGGAATCGATGACTTGATCGTAGCCCAGCGCAGCAGTTGCAGTCCGTCGATCACGGCCAGGCTTTGTAGCACCTTGATAACCCGCAACGCTTTCTGCCGCTTTGGCCTGAAATTGTTCGTAGGTTTAGTACGTGATGCAGTTGCCGCCGCCGCTGCCAAATGACGGACACAGTGAAGACAGTCGTCTTTTGAAGATGAGTTGCGCACTGCTCGTAGTGTTGTCGGCCAATCACCGGCGGGCAGGAATCGATGACTTGATCGTAGCCCAGCGCAGCAGTTGCAGTCCGTCGATCACGGCCAAGCTTTGTAGCACCTTGATTACCCGCAACGCTTTCTGCCGCTTTGGCCTGAAATTGTTTCGTAGATTTAGTACGTGATGCAGTTGCCGCCGCCGCTGCCAAATGACGGACACAGTGAAGACAGTCGTCTTTTGAAGATGAGTTGCGCACTGCTCGTAGTGTTGTCGGCCAATCACCGGCGGGCAGGAATCGATGACTTGATCGTAGCCCAGCGCAGCAGTTGCAGTCCGTCGATCACGGCCAAGCTTTGTAGCACCTTGATAACCCGCAACGCTTTCTGCCGCTTTGGCCTGAAATTGTTCGTAGATTTAGTACGTGATGCAGTTGCCGCCGCCGCTGCCAAATGACGGACACAGTGGAGACAGTCGTCTTTTGAAGATGAGTTTCGCACTGCTCGTAGTGTTGTCGGCCAATCACTGGCGGGCAGGAATCGATGACTTGATTGTAGCCCAGCGCAGCAGTTGCAGTCCGTCGATCACGGCCAAGCTTTGTAGCACCTTGATAACCCGCCGCGCTTTCTGCCGCTTTGGCCTGAAATTGTTCGTAGATTTAGTACGTGATGCAGTTGCCGCCGCCGCTGCCAAATGACGGACACAGTGGAGACAGTCGTCTTTTGAAGATGAGTTGCGCACTGCTCGTAGTGTTGTCGGCCAATCACCGGCGGGCAGGAATCGATGACTTGATCGTAGCCCAGCGCAGCAGTTGCAGTCCGTCGATCACGGCCAGGCTTTGTAGCACCTTGATAACCCGCAACGCTTTCTGCCGCTTTGGCCTGAAATTGTTCGTAGGTTTAGTACGTGATGCAGTTGCCGCCGCCGCTGCCAAATGACGGACACAGTGAAGACAGTCGTCTTTTGAAGATGAGTTGCGCACTGCTCGTAGTGTTGTCGGCCAATCACCGGCGGGCAGGAATCGATGACTTGATCGTAGCCCAGCGCAGCAGTTGCAGTCCGTCGATCACGGCCAAGCTTTGTAGCACCTTGATTACCCGCAACGCTTTCTGCCGCTTTGGCCTGAAATTGTTTCGTAGATTTAGTACGTGATGCAGTTGCCGCCGCCGCTGCCAAATGACGGACACAGTGAAGACAGTCGTCTTTTGAAGATGAGTTGCGCACTGCTCGTAGTGTTGTCGGCCAATCACCGGCGGGCAGGAATCGATGACTTGATCGTAGCCCAGCGCAGAAGTTGCAGTCCGTCGATCACGGCCAAGCTTTGTAGCACCTTGATTACCCGCAACGCTTTCTGCCGCTTTGGCCTGAAATTGTTCGTAGATTTAGTACGTGATGCAGTTGCCACCGCCGCTGCCAAAATCAAAACGCCAAAACGCTTCTCGGCAACAATTATTTCCTTTTTCTTGAACACATTTAACAAATATTCGGAACACGGGAATCCGTAAACAGAAACCGCACACTTCACAGAGCAGCACGGCTGGTCATCTCGTTGTCTAGAGCGCTGGACGAAGTATGCTGTACAATGTGCAGCATTTCCAGACTCTTTTGTTGTGAATGCGGTATTCTGAAAATCTTTCAAGTGACGCTATGCTGAATTAGACATGGAACTCATGCAGTTTTTCTTTTTCTTCCATTTTTCTTTGGGGGATGTAAAACGAACGTGCCCCAGCAGAGCAGTGTTGCATGGCCTTGCTCTCGTGGTGGTCCCAGATGTGGAAAAAGGTAAGACGTCAGAGCAACTTATGCTTCCGCCCACATCTCGGAAACGTACTTTCAAGGTCCTAGATTTGATGTCACAAGCAGTGTCGACGATTGATGCAGACATTCTTGCAGAACTTCGTTTCTGACCTCCTTTATCGCCTTGAACCCTTGAACAGATCTTTGACTTTTCTCAATACCGTTAAGAGCGTACAAGGCAGAGTTAGCCCCAGGAGTCGGCCAAAAAGAATGCACCACAAGCCCTTTATCTCTGCGCATTAAAATCATGGGAACGCTTTGGGCCTGCCACACACAAGCCAAACCTTTTAAGCGTGGCGAGGTTTCAGGGGATCCAGACCAGAGAAGACAATCTGAACCGGCAAACCTGGTTTTGCCGTTCCTGGTGTCGCGAACCAGGACACATCTGACGTGAATACAACAAAGAACCCCGAATTCAGATGCAGAGTAAAAGGCTGTTGCTATAAAAAAACACACCTCTTATGTGCAAAAAAAATAAAATAAAATAAAGCCTGCACGTTTTTTCGAAAACTTGAACGTTTTGGGCGCAGCGTTCGTTTTTAGTGAGGGCATGAATTACGCAAACAGCGCGGCTTTTCTTCTGGCATCCTCGTTTTCGTCATTTGCCGTTTCTTGTTTTTAAGGGGGGTTGTTGATTGACAACAGCGGTGGCATTGACGACAGCGAGGAGAGTGTGTGAGTGGCTACGTTCTGCCCCAGGCATGAGCACGCTCCAAGGCTTTGCCCAAGGTCGCTATCGGAAAGTAACTCCTGCCAACTTCCCCTCTCGCCCCCCTCCCCCCCCCCCCCCCCTCCTCCCAGGCAAAGGAAAATGTACCATGACTGACCGAAAGCGGAGAGGCGCAGGTGCACTCTATCGTCTTAGTCGTTTTCACCTCAAGAAAACAAGGAAGCTTCACGCATTGTTCATACGCCGGGCGAAGTAGTTCTTAAAAGATTTCGTTGTCGGAGGAAGAAGCGATGCTTTTGGCGTTTGAAACGTGTCTTGATAAGATAACATATATTTAATTCAAAATGCCGCCTACTTATATCTTCCTTCTTGACACGACCCGGGAAATTAGTAATGCTCAGCGATCTGCGACTCTCAAGGTGAAAACAAGTATAGGTGGTATTGCTCAAATACAGGTGCTCCTCAAAGCCTCTTTCCCGACAGCGTTTTGGGCATATTACGCGTTTGCGACCCCTCGTCCGCCCATGAGAAGTTGACGGCGGAAAAATAGGAAAAAGTTACTCTGACTCCGTCATTTAGTTACTCTACAATGCAAAACACACAAGCTCCCTCTATCGTGAATTTTTTTTTTTTTTACACAAAAAACAATATGTAATTAAAAAACCAAAGAAAACTCTAGCCTTCGGCGGTAGGTTTTGCTCGAACAAGGGATTGCACAATCAGACTCTGCGGATTTCCGGCACCTAAGTGAAGTTTTGATTACAACATTCTAAAAGCTCTTTTATTTGCTCAGTTGGACCCTAGAAGTTGGACCCCATTTGCTCAGTTGGACCCTATTTGCTCAGTTAAACCCACCCTAAAAAAGAAAAAAAAAACTGCCTAGAGGTTGTTGGCCACAAGCAGGCTAACAATGTTTCTAAACAAAGTAGATGCTCAGAGGCTTCTGTTAGTCTATGATCTTGCTCCATAAAAATCGTGCATGGAGCAACCTGCTGACGCAGTGGACAATATTGTCTCTCGAGGGTCTCAGGAAGCACAGCAGCCGAAAGATTTCATGCCTAGTCGAAAGCTCGTGTCATTCTGACTGGTCCATGCAAATAAACAGTTTACACAATGAATTGTAATTTGAGCAAACTTATTCGTTGCCTACTTACAGACCTAAACCAAAATCTTTAGAGACTTAAAGGGACCATGAAATGACCTTTCTACTTTTTCCAGATAACTTTTACATTAAACCGTCAATGTTCACTGAATGCCGAACAGGCATCCGTTTTCGTCTCGGTTTATTAACTTCTACACAAAAAATTAATGAAATATCGACTTTCTCTTTCTCTCCAACTGACCGCAAAACAAGCCGTGACGTACGCTGTTTCCGGAACCCGAAGTTCTCTCGGCAGTAGGAGAATGGGAGCGTCAGCGGCGACGAGTTGGGGTGCGCCGGTAGGTTTTACTGCGCTGATGCCACCGACGTATTTTCTGAATTGGCGCCTCTCATCGCCGCATCGCAGCTGAGCGAAATTCAATGAGATATGTTGCACTACAGCGACAGCATGGGACTAGTCCCATACGCCGATATGCCTGTTGGGAAGTGCAGTGAGTCTTCCGGTGAAGACTCCAGAAGTCAACCCAACTGCCATTGTTGGTAAAAGGCGGCCCGTGTCAGTCGTTTGCAAAGCGATGTAGATGGAAACAAATTGCCGCAACGTTCTTCGCGGCCTCGGAGATGCAGGAGCGAGCCGACGTTAAAAAAGATACGTTTGAACTACGAGTGTCAGCAAGAGCCACGTAAATACCTGTTCACACTCGGAGCGGACGCGCGCGTTTGGTGGAAGTGCTGTATTCGCGCTGTTGGTAAGCGCTTCGGGACCGTTCTTTTACGATTGCAACTCGATACTGACGCGACACTCGGCAAAGAAAGGTTTGACCGGCATTGCACGAACTGTTATAGCTCGACAGTGACGTGCAGTCTGTCAGAATAAAAATGGCATACCAATAACAAAGTGTACATACCGTGTTACGAAGGTAATCCATACGGCGTTTATTTCAGCTCTATATCACACAAAACCAGAAGATAGAATCGACGAGAGTCCCTTTTTGACGAGCGTTCGTCAACACTGCCTCGGAAAACAAGGGGAAGAGATTGACCTCACCTCTTAATCTAAAATTGAGGTCAGCGATCAAACTATAATACGGGAAGGGTCCACAAGGGTCGCGCGGGCATATTCCATTCAGCCCGCCGGCCGGTCGTAGGCAGACGGTCTTGCGACGAAGCAACGCTGCTCCTAGTCACAGTGCCTGCTAGGCCTATATACTGAGCAGCTCGCTTCTTCGGAGTCGGTGGATTCGTGGCCATTGTCGCTTTTCTCGGGTGTTTGTGGATCCAGCGTTCTTGTTCGTCGAGGTCTGTTTTAAGTACTTTTTTTTTGCTGCTTGAAGTCGGCATGCTCGAGAAGAACACGTAGAAAAATAAACGTTCAGTCAGTCAGAGTTTTGAGAGGAAGGAAATCAAAGAAAATAAACGTTCGTCGGTCGTCGCCACCCAAGTAACTGAAGTCGGCCCTGCCCTACTGCGCACGGGCAGTAGTTGCTTCGTTTACCTCACGATAGATGGCGCTTGGCTCTCAGCATTATATAATTTGGCAATTTTCGCCACACATCTCTAATTATGCTACAAAATTTGGATCTGAATATTATTTAACAAAACTTTTGGGAAACATTCGCCGGCTATTTATTGTTTACGATCGCGGTGCTGGTGAGGTAGGCTCTTACCCAATAGGCGACATGGATTCGGCTGACGTGCTCCGTTTCCGCGGACGCATCGTAGTGAAAAGGCGAAGGAAAGAAGGCGCAAAAGAGTCCAGTTTTCTTTCAAAAGTTCTATAGCAAATAATTTTTTTGGCTCCCTATTTTTGTGTTTTTGTGTTTCTTTTCACACCTTTTACGACGTGCGGTGGATGAAATTGGATTTTAAAGTCATTTCATGGTCCCTTTAATAATTTGTAGACCTAGCTGTCTGTAGACCACTTTGGTGTTTCTCATTTCTCTTGGCCTCTTGGTGAGCTTCCGGTACCTGTTGCTTGCGCCGTCAAGTTGAACCACGAGTTGAACCAGGTTTTCTTGGTGTGGCCACCGAGATCCTATGATGCCCATGGGATGGACCAGCCACTTCATTGTTCTTTCTCATTTTTTGCTGTATGGGTGTTCTATATCCTCTCAGGATCAGCACAGGACAATGTAAGGACACATTAGTTTGTCCCGTCACAACACATACACTTGCAGAAGAGAAACAGGGCTATGAAAAAATGCATAGGGCTGCTCCTACTATCCTTTTGTTTTTGTTATAATCCTCTTTGCCCCAGCCACTCTCGTTTTACATTACAGTTGATCGTAGATTAGACTGCATAGATCACAACGGCGGAACCTAGCATGCTGATGGTTACATACTCAGCTTGATAGGTTGGCCAGCAATCAAGTGCACTTCACAAAAAAGTTACCACGGACACTACCTTTTGTCTATTGGGGTTCCCTGTCCCTGAGGCTTGTTGGAGTGATTTTCGTGCCTTGAGAATCTGTATGGATACACACACACACAAAAAAGAACACATAATGCAAATGATGCTATTTTATGTGAAACAAACGAAAAAAAGCAAAAACCTAGCGCGAGTTTTAATTGTTTTGAGGGGAGTGCGTTGGGAGGTGTAAAAACTTTCGAAAGAATTACACATGGAAGGACGGATAGCACATCTCGCGATCAAGCTCTGCTGTCTGCATTCCGCCCTTCTATGCGTAAATCTTTAAAGATTTTAAAAGTGTCTTTAAAAATTAAATTATTCCAGTGTACTACTATCCAGTGTTCTATTCATTTCTGAAAGAAATAAAACGTGGCAAAAATAGTCGCAGGCTGTAAGAGAATCTACACGAGATACATTAATAAAAACGGGCAGATATTATAAGATGAACTTTGAAATATTATAAAACTGGGCGAAGCATATTTGTATATAGACTACAATTTACTCGACGGGGATCTACACTGCTGTGCACGAAATGGGCGAGGGGTAGAGGAGGTCATATTTTGCCAACGGTAGTCTACAGATCATAAAATATTTGCAGGACGGTCTTCATCCAAAAAAAAAACCACGTGCGAACGCTCGCCGAAATGTGTGCGTCGCAATGATATCACGGTGACATTTTGTAAATTTCAAAAATGAAACGATATATTCAAGTAGCTAAAAGAGTACAAAACCCTCAAATGGTACAATTTGTGGCTGGAAGATCAGCTTAGGAAAAGTTTCAATAGACAATCTGCAATTTTCCCAAGCGCCCCGGGCCTGCGCGCGAGGAATTGTGGGAGAGACTGTCCCTCGCCTAGCCGCTCTGCGTTGAGATCGCATTGCCTTGTCGCTTGCCTTCTCTGTTATTCAATTCCATTACCTCTATTTATCTACTCCAGTTGATTTTTTGTTGCTTCTAAATGTTTCTATTCTCTTCTGCGCGCGATATTTCTTTTATATATATAGCATTTGTGTCTTTATTTTGCCTTTCCCACGGGAGTGCCGACGGACAATACGCCGCTTCGCGCGTCGTTCCCTGGGTGAGTACTACCGTTGCTACCGATTCCTATCGCGCTGTTAGCTGTTCATTTTGGTTCATTCGACCCACGTGCAGTCGAGAGGAGCCGTTTATGAACAACCGCGCACATGTCGTAGGGGTAGGCAGAGCTCTGAATCAACAATCGTGACGCGAGAGCCGAGTGCACTGTGATTTGGCCGCCCGCGCTCGCTCCATTGACTCGCACTGTAGCGTATGCCTTCGAGTGCCGCTTACTTGACCACAATACAACACGCCGCTTTGCCGTCGCGAATCATTTGTCCAAATGCCTGCGAAACCGTAACACCGTTCGGCATATCCAACACTGCGGCGCCTGACAACTGCACGCAGCGGCGCGAGCCCTTAGCAAGCGCAGGCGGTTCAACGTCGCGGCTTGTATGCGCCTTTGGCGTGCACTCATGATCAGTCTGCTCGGCGGTTGTCAGTTGCTGACATCTTGACTCAATCATCAGCTGACATCTTGAGTCGAGAAATAAAATTATCGAAGGAACTACGAGTTTCAAGGTGACTGCCTGGGTGACAGCACATCTCCGCACTTGAAAAAGGCTGTTTACAACTGACAACCGCTTAGCAGATAGATTAAGAAGGCATAATATGTAGGGTTGTTCGTTTTCGGGTTTTATATTTTTCTAAATTCGGGGGGTAAAAACCGGGTGCTATTTTTCAGGCTTATAATCGGGGAGAAATTGGGTTTTTGAGGAAACATTCCAAAATTCCTTTTTTTTTTCGAGGTTAAATATATAAAAATAATACATTCGTTTTTTGTTTTTTTTATTGGAGGGTATTACGAGCTGTTTAATGCTAACGCGTTAAAATTAGGGATGTGTTTTAAGCTGGTAATCGGGGGGGGGGGGGGGGGGGGGACATCAGGGTTTTTCTGTTTCGATTGCCGTCGGGCGCTTCAAGGGAAGTACCGCCCACGGAATCCTCCTCTCTCTCAGGTGTCAACAAAAATCCCGACCGTTCGAGGGACGGTCGTCTTCGATAAGATATTTCGCTATGAAATAAACTTGTAAAGTTTTCCCGATCTGTTTACGCGACTGAATGGCTCTGACGTTGTTCGTGAGAAAGGTTGGACGTCAGCGCGATGGCCATGCTACCCGAGAGACCTTTTGGGGCGTCGACACCTCAGCAATCAAAGGGGGATTTATAGTACATTTCACAAGCTGCGTGCAGCAGGGCCGAAGCTAGGTGGCGTGTCGAGGCGGTTCCACCTGCACAGCGGGGTGACGGAAATGTTTCTCCGAGGCCCCAACGCCTATTGTCGCTTTTCCTCAGCCGGCCTCCGTAGAATGCCACAGTGAGTTAGGAGCGCTCATTGGGCGGTTGGTTGAGAACAGCTTGCGAAATGAACTATAGGTCACTGTTGTCCCGAAGTAGGGTAGCTAGCGTGTGTGCACCGCAAACTCCGTGCGGCGTAAAAATAAATAGGTTGGTTATGTGGCTTTGAAATTCGGGGAGAAATCGGGTTTAACCCGATTCTCCTGAAACATGTTCGAGGTGTAAAAATCGGGTAAAATCGGGTTTTACCCGAGAACGAACAACCCTAAATATAAGCGCATACAAGCCGCGACGTTGTGCCGCCGGTGCTTGCGAAGGGCTCGCGCCGCTGCGCGCAGTTTGCCTGCACGTAGGATATGACGAACGGTGTTACGGCTTCGCAGGCATTCGGACATATGATTCGCGGCAACATATGTCTGCCCTTGAAAGATGGCGTTGGGAACTGACAACCGCTTAGCAGAAAGGTGACGTGTCATAGGCGCATTCAAGCCGCGACATTGAGCCGTCGGCGTTTGCGAAGGGATCGCGCCGCAACGCGCAGTTGTCAGGCGCCGCAGCGTTGGATATGCCTAAGCTTCGCAGATACTCGGACAAATGGTTAGCGGGGACAAAGCGGCGTACTGTATCTTGGTCAAATAAGCGGCACTCGAAGGTATACGCTACAGTGCGAGTCAACGGAGCGAGCGCGGACGGCCGAACACAGCGCACTCGGCTCTCGCGTCGCGATTGTTGATTCAGAGCGCTGCCCCTATGACATGTGCGCGGGTAATCATAAACGGCTCCTCTCGACTGCACGCGGGTCAAAAGAACCAAAATGAACAGCTAACAGGGCGATAGGAATCGGTAGCAACACTGTAAAAAATTTCCGTAATTTTACAAACACTTTGTCGTAATTCTGACGGACAGTGTGTCCGTTTCTTAGTTAACGGACATAAAACCCGTTTTTCGTTAGGTTGAATAAAATAGTACAGTTGTGTGCCAAAGAGTACCATAGTAGAGGATAAAAGCGTTAGAAGTGCTTTTATCGTCTAATCCTGGTAAGAGCAATTCGTTATAGTAAAGAGGACAAAGACTATACCAAGAACCTGCAGTACCCTGCAAAAGAAACAAAAAAAAAGTGAAAGCCGTTTACAAATCCCTGTAACGCCGAATTGGAGCGCAGCTCTTGAGAAGGAGGAGTGAAGGGTACTGAGGGGAGAGTAGACCCCTCCTCCTCCTCCTTCTCCTCCCCTCATTCTTTAATATGCTCCGGGGGGCATGGGTCACGTGACCTCGGGGGGGGGGGGGGTGTCACGTGACTTCGGGGAGGGGGGTCACGTGACCTCGGGGAGGCGTGACCTGGGGGTCACGTGCCCTTGGGTGTCACATGGGGGTCACCTCAAGGTCACGTGACCCCCAAGGTGACCCCCACGTGACCTCAGGGGGTCACGTGACCTTGGGGGTCACGTGACCTGGAGGGGCCACGTGACCTCGGGGGTCACGTAACCTCAGAGGGGTCACGTGACCTGGGGGGTCACGTGGGGGTCACCTTGGGGTCACGTGACCTTGAGATGACCTTAGGAGGGGTCACGTGACCTCGGGGGTCACGTGACCTTGGAATGGAGACCACGTGACCTCGGGGGTCACGTGACTTGGGGGTCACGTGACCTTGGGGGTCACATGACCTTCAAAGGGTCACGTGGGGTCATCTTGGGGTCACGTGACCTTGAAATGACCTTGGGAGGGGTCACGTGACCTCGAGGGGTCACGTGACCTTGGGGGTCACGTGATCCCTAGATGACCCCACGTGACCCCCAAGGTCACGTGACCTTGGGGGTCACGTGACCTTGAGATGACCTTGGGAGGGGTCACGTGACCTTGGGGGGTCACGTGACCTTGGGGGGTCACGTGACCTTGGGATGACCTTGGTTACGCCGACGGCGACGCCAACGGCGACGGCGACGCCGACGGCGACGCCGACGCCGCTCAAGCCGGGAACGGGCACCTAAGAGCTGCGCTCTAAAATGGGGGGAAACACAAAATAGAAATCAAGTAAAAGTCTGCGGTTCACGTTAAAGCACATAGGCACTGCTCTACCTCAGTGGGAGTGAAGGTAGCGAGTTTCCTGTCTACGGATGTTTTCGAGCTTGTGATGATTGTTAGGGGGGTTCTGCGTGAGTGCAAATAAAGGGATTGCCAGAACAGTGAAGACCACACCAAGAAGGAAGGCTGTTGCTCTACAGTACGAAAAGGTTGAAAGGCACCGGCACAATTCTTGCAAACAACTCCCTTCAGTGCCGTCTCGTGAGCTTGCAGTTCCACAATGCTGTTTAGGAGGCATAATAAGACAACCCGCTGGAGGGCCACACTTGAGATCAACTCTGGTCGTCCAGTGAAGGGCCAGAATTCTAGCCAATGTCAAAGCAGTGAGTGATCCTGAGTGAGCTTGGCTGCCGAAGAATAGTGTATAGTTGCCCTTCGATGAACACTTTCAACTGATCTTTACAAGATCAACCTCACAGGAGTCTCATATGGAGGTGCGATACTCTAGGTGTGGCAGGACCAGGGCTGTGAAAGGCATGGGCGCACCAACCGGAAGGTTAAGGGGGGCGCTTGTCCCCCAGTTCTTAGAGTGGGGGGGGGCAAGTCATGTGTTTTGCCCCCCCCCCCCTAAAACAGCCACCACTGGGCAGGCCAAACACTGGCTGGCAGCGCCCAAGGGACACCAAGGGCACCGCTCCTCGGCCCCGGGGGGGGGGGGGGGGAGGAGGGGAGGGGAAGGGGGTTTAGTTTGCCCCCCCCACTCAAAACCAAGTTGGTATGCCACTTATGAAAGGCACCTAAGTCTGTTATTGTTGGAAGACGAAGAAGTACGAAGCTGTTCGTGCCAGCCAAAAAGAACCTTTATGGTCAGAGTGCCTGCGCTTATATACTTTTCTAAAGTCCCAACCAGCGACATCTATAGTTCAAACTAGCACTAGGGTGGCGACCCCTACATCTCCCATCCTGGACACTTACTCTTCTAGTTACAACATATTTACAAATTCAGCCGTCTCGGTGGCTTGATGCAGCGTCCATAGCGTGTCCTCAACACACCGTCTTGGAAGGGCGCCGAATCCCGACGGGGGGTTGCATGTTCCTCTTGCGGCGGCTCCGCCAGATCATCAGCTGCTGGATGTAATTCTGAGGATGGTCTTGACTCAGGCAGTGAAGGCTACTTATCCGGTGTCTTCTCTGTCTGTGTCTTGTCTGATGGCGAAAAGCGCACAAGATGACGGCGGTTCCGCTGAAGAACGCCGCTAGGCGTCTCCACGACGTACGAACGTGGACGTTGGGCTGGGCTGAGGACTCGGGCTTGGCAGTTTGCATCAGTCACCCAGACCGTGTCACCTGGCTGCAGAGGGCTCAAGGGACTGGCGCTGTGCCGGCGATGGAAATCACGAGCCTGGCGGGTCTTTTCCCTTGCATCCTGTGCTTTGAAACTCTGGTGGTTTGGTTGAACAGGTGTAAGATTTTTGGGCAGCGCAGGAAGTCGTGTCTGGAGACGTCGACCCATTAGAAGCTGCGCGGGTGACACGCCCGTGACTCCAGGAGTGTCTCGGAAGGTTAGGAGCGCCAGGTACGGGTCGTCAGCCTTCTTGAGGAGATCCTTTACCGTGCGTACCATGCGTTCCACCTCGCCGTTACTTTGCGGGTAACGCGGGCTGCTTGTCTCGTGACTGAACCCATACAGGCGAGCAAAGTCCGTGAATTCCTGACAGGAAAACTGGGGTCCATTGTCGGTCCTGATCACATCAGGAATGCCATGACGAGCGAAACAGCTCTTGACTGCCGCGATGACTGCCGACGCCGACGTGGAGCCTAGGGAGACCACTTCCGGAACCGGGAGTAATAATCTACTACAAGGACGTAGTCGCGTCCTTTTAACTGGAACAAGTCGATGCCCAGACGCTGCCACGGTCGGTCGGGTGTCGGTGTTGAAATAAGTGGCTCTGGGTGCACCACCCTTGTCTCAGCACATTTGGCGCAGTTGTTGATCAAATCCTCGATGTGAAGGGTACAGTTGGGCCACCAGACACTCTCCCTCGCTCGCTCTTTGCTGCGCCGCTGTCCTTGATGGCCTTCGTGTAGCAGGGCCAGGATGTTGTGACGCAGAGCGGCAGGGATTACAAGGCGACAGTCTAAAAGAAGTAGACCATCGGAGACTGTCAGTCTTCCTCTTTCTTTCCAGTAGGGCACTAGGTTGGGAGAGAGCTTTCTTTTGTCCGACCACCTCTCCTGGCAGTAGCGGGCGACTGAGGTACACTCTGAGTCTTCCGTCTGACGCTGACGAACTTCTTCTAGCTGGTTAGCGATTGTAGTGGGAAAGCCCTTGATGACTTCACTGACAAAAAGCTCGATGGATCGTGCCGTCGAGGAAGGATGTTCGTCACATGGCGCCCGGGAAAGTGTGTCTGCCGTGGCCGGAAGCTTGCCTGGCACGTGTTTCAGGTCGAACTGGTAGCGCATCAACTTTATACGCATACGCTGAATCCTGGGTGGCAACAAGTCGAGATCTTTTCCCCCGAGCAGGACGACGAGAGGAAAGTGATCTGTCTCAACGGTGAAGCTTAGCCCGCGCAGGTACTGGTCAAACCGAAGCACGGCCCATGTCACGGCGAGAGACTCCTTTTCGGTTTGGCTGTAGCGCCGTTCTGTAGGTGTAAGTGACCTTGACGCGAAGGCTACAGCCCGACGCTCACCCGAAGGTTGCTCTTGCAGGAGTACCGTTCCTAGGCCGAAGGAACTAGCGTCGGCTGATACTGTTGTTCTGTACGCAGTATGATACCGTGCGACGCAGAGGTCGGAGGAGAGTAGCTGCTTCAGCTTGGAGAAGGCAGACTGCTGGGCAGGGCCCCAGGTCCATACGGCGTTCTTGAGCAGCAACGCCCTCATCGGCTCTGTCACATCTGAAATGTGTGGCAGGAAGCGACCGATGTGGTTTACAAGACCCAAAAGGCGACGGACGCCTGCGACGTCATCTGGCGGAGTCATAACTTGGATTGCCGCCACCTTGTCGGGATCTGGAGAAATACCTTGGGCCCCGACGACTACCCGGAGAAACTTCACACTGTTGGTAGCGAACGAGCATTTTTCGCGGTTCAGCGTGACTCCCGCCTTAGACAGCCGGCCAAGGACTTCCCGGAGACGGCGGTCATGTTCCAAGCGGGTTTTGCCAAAAACCAGAATGTCGTCTATCATGTTCGCGACGCCCGCTTGGCCTTCCAGAATCCGGGACATCTGCCGTTGGAAATACTCTGGGGCAGAGGCGATTCCGAACGGCAGCCGCAGGAAGCAGTACCGGCCAAAAGGGGTTATGAACGTCGTATTCTCTTGCGACTTGGGGGACAGCTTGACTTGGTGGAAGCTTGACGTCGCATCCAATTTGGAGAAAACAGTGGCATCCCCCAGCAACCCAAGGCATTGTTCCACTGTGGGTAGCAGGTGGCGTTCTCGCAGAATTACCTTGTTGAGGCGAGTTAAGTCGACGCACAGCCTGTAGCCACCCGAAACCTTGGGGACGACCACCAACCCGGCGCACCAGTCCGTTGGTGTGTCGACGCGACGAATCACTCCGTCAGCCTCAAGCTTGTCCAACTCTGCTTTGACAACATCATGAAGCGGCAGAGGAATGCGTCTTGACACACTCAGGGAAAATGGCGTAGCGCCTGGTTGCAAGCGGATCGTGTACTCTCCCTGGAGTGTCCCTAGACCGCGGAAGAGCTTAGGGTCTAGGTACAAGTCTCCTGAAGGCTCCGAAGGCCGCGAAACATGGTCAAGAAACTTGCAAACTCCCAAGACCTGGATTGCAGGGAAGCCCAACAGTGGAATAGTCTCTGTTGCCAGTACGTACAGCAGTTGCTTGACTGACTTGCCGTGCCACGACAAGGTTGCAAGGAAAGTGCCCAGGACATGCAGACTGTTGTTGCCAGGGCCTTTTAACTCGCCCTCTGGCTTCTGGAGCTTGGAAGCGACACCAGGAAATGTGCTGGGCACGACTGAAACTTCCGCGCCGGAGTCCACTTTGAACAAAAGTGTGTGGCCATCGACGAGCACGTCGAGGAACTTCGCGTTCTGACGCTCCTCAGCCACAGCGTGTAGCTCGATGGAGTTGGCTGAAGTTTTCGGAGGTTTCGATGATTTCGGTGCCGACTTCTCAGAAGCTCGCTTTTTCTTGAGGCAAACTGCTTCGAAATGGCCAGTCTTGCGGCAAAAGTTGCAGGATGCACGGCGAGCCGGGCAGTCAGTGCGTGGGTGTGAAGCACGCCCACAAAAAGGACACAGCTGACTAGTCTTATCAGCCGGAGCCTGCACCGACTTCCCTTTGCGTAGACGGGCCGCGTCAACAGCGAGCGAGGACGATTCTGTGGAGTCACGAGCCTTGCGCTCATTATCTGCATCTTCGTGTTGGCGAACATGTGTGAGCGCTTCGTGCAGGGTCATCCGCGGATTCCGACAAAGCTGGTCTGAGAGCTTGCGGTCAAACAAGCCAACAAGGAAACGGTCGCGGACGAGCCGTTCTTCGACGTCAGCAGATGGGTAATTGCAGCGCTTGACCAAGGTGCGGAGTGCGGTGAAGAAAGAGTCAGCCGTCTCACCTGGTTGCTGCATGCGACGGTGGAATCGAGCGGACTCGTAGAGCTCGTTGGGCGGATGGACGAAGTAGTCGGAGAACGCTTTTTTGACAGCGACGACGTCCTTCAAGTCGGCTTCCCCCAGCGCGGTGGACGCAAGAACTACCCTGGCTTGCGGACCCATACAGTAGAGCATGGAGCGCACTTGAACCTCCGGCGAAGCGGTGTAGAGCCCAGTGGCGAACGTGTAATCTTCGTGCTGTAGAAGCCAGGTGGGCCAGGCGCTGGGGTTGTCGAAGTCGAAACCCGGCGGAGGACGTAGCTGGACCGTCTGTGGAAACGAAGCGCCGGACAAGGTAGTGGGCATGACGGCAGACTCATCCCCGGTGGCCATGGCGAAGGAAGGGAACCAGGACCGCGGGGGAGCCCGGCGAACAAAGTCCGATCAGGCCGCAAGGTAGGCCTTGCCTTAGAACGCTTCTGACACCATGTTGGAAGACGAAGAAGTACGAAGCTGTTCGTGCCAGCCAAAAAGAACCTTTATGGTCAGAGTGCCTGCGCTTATATACTTTTCTAAAGTCGCCACCAGCGACATCTATAGTTCAAACTAGCACTAGGGTGGCGACCCCTACAGTTATGGCCTGGTCTACTGGACACGCTAAGTACAAAACCCAGTGTTCCGCACGTTTTGAACAAAACTGTCGTCAGGCTGTGCGAGAAGCATAGCTGGCTTTTTAAAGTAGACCTTGTCGATGTTGTTCTGCAAACCCTGGTGGTTTCTGGGGCCACCTGGTAAGCGGCACCAGTATCATTTCGTCCGTAACAGCAGTGGAGTTGATTGCAGGGATTACGATTAATAAACATGTTGAGAACAAGTGGACTGAGCACACTGTACCGTCGAACTGTCGAGTATTTGGGGTCACTGGAAATGGTTCCATGGTATACACTGCACTCCGAGCGACTCAAATCGAAGACGTCTAGTATGCACACATTTAATTGAATTGTATTAATGAGCACCAGTGGCTCGCTGGGCAGGTCATAGGACTCAGCTTTCACGGAAGCCAGGTAGCATGCACAGTATAGCAGCCCCTTGCCATGCTTGTGAGAGGTTGCAGCTCCAGGTCGTGGCGTCGCCAAAAGGGTAGTAGAAAAGGTACCACGACCAGCACACCCCTACAGTTCTTAGCACGATCCTTTCTGTAAACAGTGTGCTCCACTGTAGCAATTGAAAAGGTGACTGCCATAAACCGAATCCTGCACCCACGCTTTACATGCCGCCCCAACTGTTGAGGGATGCGTCTCATGGAGTGAGTGAAGGTGCAGCAGCTTATTCGGGACCAAGTGCCCTGTTTGAGAACCACACTGCGAGTTGAAGCAACGCAAACCAGGGAGTACAGAAATGGGGTTTGTCTGGGCGGGCCAGGGTGGTGGAACACGGGGGGCAGCGTCGCTGGTTGCCCGGGCAGGCCAGAGTACGGTGTCCGTACTCGACACAGCTGTTGCGATGATGGGCTCGAGGTTTGTGGGGACGGCAGCGAAATTCAAGGTGGCGGTAGTACACTGTGTAAGGGACATGGGTTCCGATGAATGTGATGATGGCTGAACCTGTTGTGCCTACTCGCCCTGCGTGAAGGATGTCCCCTTGATAAGGCTCCAGATCATTGATGATCTCGTCGGGGATGGCCTCCGAGGCAATTCCATGTATAACACCTCGACAGGAGTTGTTTGGAGCGGCTAGGTAGGAGTGGACGGGAGGGGAAGTGTTTTGTAAGGTGATATTGGTGATGCGAAGTAGCCAGATGACGATCGCTTCGTGATGGGTGCGGAGGACGTTTATTTTGCCGGAGGTGGAGCGACACGTCGGTACATGTATGAGCAGGGAGCTGTGCGGCTTGCAAGAACGCCGGCAAACTGCCAAGAGGCAGCGCAGCTGCGCCAGCAGGACGGACTGGGAGATGCACTATAACTACGTGAAGTTCGGGGTCAAAGTCGGCCGGAAGACGAGATTTGCGGCGCTTTCCATGGGTGATCCATTTCCCACCTTGGTCGTCTCGCTCTAGAGAGATTTTCATGTCCTGGCTCAGGATGGACGCGAAGATATTGGTGAGCTGCGAAGCGGCGATGTCGGCTGTAGCCATATTCGAAGCAGAAACGGGCGTGCCGCTCGCAGAACGAGACTCGAGCGAACCGATCTCTCAGTGGACGTGCTGCGGCGGGCCGACGGAGCGCGGCGATGTTTATACCAGGATCACGTACAGTCGCGTACAGTTCTCTGGGGTTTGCGGAGCCCAGAGAAGACGTCCGCTCTCGTCGGAGGTTTGCAGCAGTCTCCGGACACTGAAGGTAAGGGCGTTCACATCGAAGAGTTCACCATTGAAGGGGGGCTACTGAGGTTTTAAGAGCCACTGATCGTAGCAATCGCATTCCAAAGACACCGCGTTGTCGTAGATTGTTTTTCACCGGCTACGTCCTGTAGGGCTGAGGCCAGGGCTGGGGGATCCATCGCCGGAAACGCGGAGGAACCAAGCAACGACGTGGGGCTTGCCGAGTCGGTTCGTGGGTGCCGACGACATTCGAGCAACACTTCCAAGAAGACTGAATATCCTTTCCGGCGAGGACACAATACTTTGACAGCATGCTTGGGGCTGATGAGGATCGCAGGAGGTGGATAACAGGACAAACAATGCACAGCAAATAGGTCGAGCATGGTATGTACATGGCACAATAGTGGTCGCCGCCATGTTAAATTGAAACGAAGCTGACGAAGCCAAGCTCCGGTTTAGTACAAATATGCTTTATTGCAAATAATTTTATAAATCTTAAAACAATTTTTTCTATCTTAAAGTATTAATTTAAGTCGAATAAAACAAGCAAATTTACGCTGCGTCAAATAAACTTGGTCAGAACTCGGAACCAAGAGCATCGCCGCATCGCCATCGCCATCGTAACAAAACGCAAAAACTTTCAAAAACGAAGCGAGTAAATTTCAAACCTTTCGCAACTTTCGGGCGCTTTCAGACTTTAGGAATAAACATCGAAGAACGTTCTTGGAAACAGGAAGTGTCCTAGGTGCCGGCGTGCCCATAAAACCAGCTGTGGATATGAGTCTAATTGGTGAGTGCTCGCTCACTCGTTTTACTTTTTGAGTCCTTTCTGTTCGGAGCGTTTATGACGGGATCCTTTTGTGTGCAGTCGGCGTGAAAGCGAACGTGTGTGGTTCCTAGTCGCACAGGTGCTTTCCGCATTGGATGACCCTCGAGCTTTTGTCAAGGAAGCCACGGAACCGACCTGTCACTGCACGGGCACTCAGATTGCGGGAACACAACCAAAGGCAAAGGTCCCACCGGAGTCAAGGGGGGCCAAGCAAGGCACTTGGTGAGCGTATCAGGGAGCTTGATTTCTGCAAATCGGGTGGCGGCTTGGTACCAGATAGCTAGGCGGTGTGTTTTGCGGAACCCATGACTGCTAAAGGTACCCGTTAGTGTGATGGCGCTTGTATTCGCTTCCACTGTGGGAGGTTAGATTCAAGTTCGATTTTCGTCCTCGGAAACTACTCGAAACATTGCGTGACGTGCGCCTTTAGAAGTAAGGTCTGTTTTGATGATGTTGCTTGCGAAGAGTATAAACGAGTTCTCTGTCGACTGGGGCACTGACTTATAAAAAAAATTCTGTATATGGTGCACTTATTTACTAACCCTCTGGCAGTACTTCACTGTAAAGGTTAGGAGAAAAAACAAAAACGCGCATTGACTAATGTCAAAAGAAACAGAAAAAAAATGTTTTAAACTACTTCCTCCTCAGCTCATAAGCAAAGGGAGAATTCACGTGGTCGTATTTCACTGGAACCCAAAGTTATCCCAGCAGTCTGAGAGTCAGCAAGGAAAAAGCCCTTAATAAAATGCATGCTTCACATTTTGGTAAGTGCCAACAACTATAAAGTATAAAATGCATGTAAGCAATTTAGCGAGCAACAAGAAAAGTGATGGCGACCCTTTTTGCTATCGCTCGATCAGCTGCACGACGAGGCAAGCCACCTAAAAGCGACGGGAGCAAGCGACCGAGGCGATGAGCAAAGCTTTCTAGAAATCCGAAAACCGAGCAATGAGAGCTCTCCGTCGCTCGCTAAATCGCGTACATACGGTTCAGTATGAATTGTATGAGCGCGAGAGACACATGCAACTCACTTCCAAATGCCTTTCATTTCAGGGCTACACTGCCATTTGCGTCCAAGAGCTGCACGGGCCTCGTGCACTGGCACTTTGACACCACTTAAGAAGCTAACGCAAACATATCCAGGGGTTTTAGGTTGGGTTAGCCATCCTACAGAAAGGTGCTGTTCAGTTAATAGACGATTTGCTATTTTCCCTAGCGCCCTGGCCAGCCCGCGAGGAATTGTGGGAGAGATTCTCCTCGCCTGGCCGCTCTGCCTTGAGATCGTATTGCCTTGTCGCTTGCCTTCTCTTAATCCTGTTTTTCGATTCCATTACATATTTTCATCTATTCCAGTGTATTTTTTATCGCTTCTAAGGGTTTCTATTCTCTTCTGTGCATAATATTTCTTGTATATATAGTATTTGTGTCTTTATTTTGCCTTTTTCGACGGGAGTGCCGACGGACAACACGCCGCTTCGCGCGTCGTTTCCCGGGATGAGTACTACCATTGCTACAGATTCCTATCGCGCTGTTAGCTGTTTGTGTTGGTTCAGTTTGACCCGCGTACAGTCGGGACGAGCCGTTTATGATTACCCGCGCATATGTCATAGCGATAGGCACAGCTCTGAATCAACTATCGTGACGCGAGAGCCGAGCGCGCTGTGATTTGGCCACCCACGCTCGCTCCATTTACTCGCACTGTAGCGTATACCTTCGAGTGCCGCTTAATTAACTAAGATACAGCACACCGCTGTATCTTAGGGGGGCAGGGCAGGGCCCGAGGGTGGGGCCCTGCCCTGCCCCCCTCTCCCTCCTGCGGATTTTACCAGGGGGGGCACGAGCCCCGATGCCCCCCCGAAGTCTACGCCTATGCTTAGAAGCAATAAAAAATACATTGGAATAGATAAAACAGGTAATGGAATCGAAAAACAGAGGATTAAGAGGAGGCAAGCGCCAGGGCAATGCAATCTCAAGGCAGAGCGGCTAGGCGAGGGACAGTCTCTCCCACAAATCCTCATGCTTGGGGGATTTTGCAAAAGGGCTATTTATATCAAGTTCAAAATGAACAGCACTCTTCATTGATGGCTGGTTCACACGACGAACTGATCCACAGACGGATTGATCATGTCCGCGGTTCGTCCGTCCCCCAAGCGCATCCACACAAAGGAGCAGACGCGCAAATGACAGCCAGGACGAGCCGAACATGTTTGCGACCACACTGTGGCACTGTTGTCCAAGATCGAAATCGAAATTTGCTGCTTTGAACAAGAACTGTGCGCCACTGTTACATGCGGAGTGAGACATAACACCATGATAGGCTTAGTGCGAAGCGCCACTAGCCTTACTAAACCAAACCATGGCAGAGACACAAGCATGGTCCTGCTCGAGGAGACTTTGGCGTGGAGGCGGTGAAGTCCTGGGCCCGCTAAGCGGCATTTGGAGATGCCTTCACTCACTTTGCACTTGCGCCTTCAGTACACCACAGCCACAAGAAAGTTCTTGCTGGGTGAAAGGTTGATTGGAGATTCAAAGTGATTGCGGCGTGGTAGACGCGTCTTTACAGAAGCTTTTCGACGCAGATGAGTACCAGATTCTGCGTCGTGTCAGTTGGGCAAAGTTCCTCATGCCAACCTTTTTGGTATGAGAAATGAAATGAAAGAATATTTTGCTGCAATAGTTTGGGTCATTTTTCTTTAAAAGTCTTGCAACTTTCAGGAAAGCACAAGCATTACAGACCAGCTGCCCTCACGATCATGACCCCCCCCCCCCTTTCTCTTTCTGGTAGTTGCTGTCGGTGAGCAACCTGATAGCCTTGGGCTTTTCCGCTTTTCTAATAGAAATTAGCGGTTCTTGTACATGTGCAAAAGTGAAAAGTATGCTACTGCCATGTTTGTCAGTTTTGTAACTTTGTATTCCCTCAGACCGCAAATTTGTCTTCAGCTTGGTTTACATGCACAGCACATTCATGGCATCTTGTATCCAAAAATATCTATTGTGGGTTGGATGTGTGTTTGGGGGGGGGGGGGGGGGGGGGGGGCACTACTTTGCTGGTTGAGTTAATAGGCAGGAGATTGCGAGAAACAAAAGGGTAGATAAAATACAACCGTCACTTTTACTATGAAAACCTTTTAATAGAGGACTGGCAAAAAAATGAGAACATGAAAAGGTATGACGTCCCGTCCTCCTCTTACTCTTTCTGTAACCTAGTCTGCTAATTTAGGATCATATACTACTACATAAGATTCAACGACGTGGAAGGTGTCGGTGCACCTTAACCCATTTTGGACGAGTCTCGCTCGTCTACCTAGGGCCGTTCCTAAACCGTTTAGGATGAGTGTAACTCATCCGCGCACTATACCTCGCCCCTTGGCTCTTTTTGGACATCCCAGGCTTGTTCCGAGCATAGTTTGCGGTGCTGCTCAGAGATGGCAGCATGTATTTTTTTTTATTGTACACATTTTTAAGGACGGCGACTGATTGTGGAGACATGCGCAGCTTGGGCCGTACGTGCAACAAATATAGAAAAAACAACTTAGGATCAAAAACTGAAGAAAAAAGAAACGGTTAAGGTAAACAGTGTGCGACATTATCATGCAGTTTCCTCGTTCCTTCGACAATGTCTAATTGGATACGAGACACACTTTTATGACGTGCAGGCAACGTCAACAAAAATGTTTGGCGTGAAATGACACGCCAAAAATACAATATAAGATAGCTATACTGCTAGGACCCATTGTATGCTCCTGTAACTCTGCTAGATTTGTTTTGAGAATGGCGCGATAGTTTCGTGGATAAATCCCCTTATATGTGAATCTCTCGGAGGGGCGGATCCAAGCAGAACTGGAGGCTGGCTCGCCCCCACTAAAGGAGTGGCCAACATGTTCCGGCTTTCCGCTACCCTCACCACTAACTACTACTACTGGAGGCTGGCTCTGTAGCCAGCCTCCAGCGCGATGTCTCCTTGCACGCACTCACAGATTTGGCTATCTTGGCGTCTCGAGCTTCAGCTTTCTCGTTTACATTCCACGTTTCGAGCATGCGGTTTGTGATGATTACGTCTACGACATCGCTCGCCTTGTCAAAGTGTTCGACACTGATTGCAGCAGCGATGAGTATGATTGTTATCAAGAGATGTTGAAAGCTGTTCATTTTGACTGCGACCCGCTGGCGACAAACTCCAGTGACGGCGAGTTACGGACGAACTCGTGGGGGTCACTGTCGCCCGGGATTATCTCGCAGGCGCATGCAGGGTGGAAGGTCAACGGGCCGGCGGCGAGAGCGAGAAAAGCATTTGGGTTACCGAGTTGCGCAAGCGGTTTTGATCGTACCGCGGCAAGGAGAGCTTGGGCGATCATGGGGGCCCCTAGAATGAGAGAGCGTTCATGGTCACATGCTTTATGGGCACCATGATGTGACTAACTTGGGCAGTGTTGCCTGGTCGCCAGATGAAAATGATACAAATTCGTAAATTGAATAGTGCAATTACTAGAGCTCTAAAATTAACTAACTTGGTGTATATACTAAGTAGTCTATGAGCAATCCATTTCAAGAATAATAGATCCGTTTATGTTTTGTCTCATAACCCCTTTAAGTCACTGCAGAATCCGCTGTCCAATTATGGCCGATTCACATGATGAACTTATCCGCAGATAAATTGATCAAGTGACAAGACGTCCACGGAACATCAGTCCCCCAAGCACCTCCATACGAAGGAGACGAGCAGATGACAGCGAGGACAAACTGAACCTATTCCCGGCCCTGCATCATCGCACTGTGGCACAGTTTTCCAAGGTCAGGAGTGATGTTTGCGACTACGATCACTGTGCTATTATGAAAAAGTATCGTGTGCTGCTGTTACATACCGAGCGAGACAAAGCATGATGACAGGCTTAGCGTGAAGCGCTACTAGCTTTACTAACCACATGACAGAAGTATCGTCCTGTTCCAGAAGGCTTCAGTGTCTAAGTGATGAAGTCCTGGTGTTGCTGAGGGGCATTTGGAAATACCTTCACGCACTGCTTGCTTGTGCACCACTCTTCAGCACGCTACAGCCGTAAGAAAAGTCTTGGCTGGGTTGAAAACTGGGTGGACATGCAGGGAAGCTTGCAGCTTGCTAGGCAAGTTTTCACTGAAGCTTTTTGACACCAACCCGGAGGAGTACCAGAACCTGCGGCTTGTCGGCTGGGCAAAGTTCTTGCAGCTTCTTTTACGAGTGGAAAATAAGAATGGTTCGACAAAATGAAACAGCGAATGGACAAAGTACAGTGCACAATCTTTGTTTGGCTCATTCGAAAACCAAAAATATTGCTGTGCTGTTGGTGCTCTACCGTAAACGCTTTTACTGTTACTCACCCGCTACAAATCTGGGCATGGAAGGGCGCTTTGCCTTTAAGTCTGGGCGTCTGCTTACGAGGTGCAAATCGGAGGAATAGCCGACATGATGGTAACGTGACAAATGGTCCACGGATGAAAATTGCGATTCAATCCATCGCGTGAATCTGCCATTATTTGACAATTGTCCTAAAATGATTAATTGATCCCTATTAAAAAAGAACAATTGTTCTCTGAAACAATGTAATGAAAGGAAGTTTTTATAAACAATGCCTGCTCCTTTGACAACGGAATAGTACGAGCCTTGGTATAACAGGAACTTTCCGTAGATCAGACATACGTTTATTCCTTGCTCAAAGTAAAGACATGAGTTTGTCTTGGCAATGCCAACCTCCTGTGTATGATCTGTAAAAAGTCCTTAATGACCGTGGTCAAGGGAGAGGAGTTTCTGCTTTCAAGAACAGGATGGGGTGAAAGAAAAAGTGTCTCGATGAACAATGAATGCCCCAGCTTATTTACTCAGCCAAGTTTCTGCAACATGAACTAGGCTCTAAGAGAAAGACGTAGGATAAGCACTTCGAAAACTTTAGGATTTGCCAAGGGATGAAATTAATTAAATGCACAAAAAAGTAGGGGGAGGAGGATGGCAAGAAAATTTTGGGGCTTGTGTTCTTACACTTGAATTGTTTGTGCAGGAACCATTACTGAAGCAGCACTTCCTTCCTGAGGCAATAATTTATTGCTAGTCAAAGCCTGTTTCCAGAAATGCACATCAGGTGAGCGGCTTTTTTTTTTCTCTGAAACATGAGGTGCTTTTTAACGTTGCCCTCCAATCCCAAAATGTTGTCCATCCGTCCGTGCGCTTTGCCGCTAAATTTAGTGGGGACATTTTTGTTGCGTGACCTCTGCACAAGTGCAGTTTCCTCTCTACATTTAGCAGAAAATTGATGTCACAGTACTTACAGACAATTTCAAGCTCTCTGATAAATTTAGCGTAAAAATAGATGTCACATGAACTATGCATCTGCATTTCCCTAACTTTGTTTGCGCTTTCTTCTCTGTTCTAAACTCCCAAACATAATTCGAGCAACGGGCATCGTGGGCGACAGTCCCTCGGTCATTGGGACACCATTGCTCGGTTTTATGGTACACGAATAACGATAGAAAGCGTTGAATACTGTCTGAGGACCTATGTATCTTGCACGGAATCCGGCAAGGTGAGTGCGGCTGTTTCTACATGACCCCAATCTCCGGTGGCAGTGGTTTGCTTCCGTAAACTGAAAAGACTTTTCTCCAACGCCATCCTCTCGATTTAACACTGTTCCGTCGATGAACATGGGGTACGCTCGCAAGGTGCGTGCAAGTTTTCTCGAGGTAATTGCTGTTTCAGGTTGTAACATTTTCTAACTGAATTTATCTTAATATTGATATTTCAAAGTGTTGACAATGACTCAATTTTATTAACTACAACGCTGAGTTGAAGGCTCATTTCCGCCGCCGGGTGTGGCTGAAAATTGTCGAAAAGCTTGTTCTATTGGTCTTCCTGAATCACAATCTCCTGAGCAATACCAGAGAGCCATGAACCTATGTTGACCGTCACAATGCGACTAGATTATTATTTTAAAAATTAGTACATAATGTAGCCGGGAAGAAGCCTTCAATTTCTGTTGCTGAAAGTTGAAATATGCTCATCCATCAATTTCGAATCGTTGAATCATTGGCCGACTCGCTCCGGCAAAAGGCCCATCTCGACTTTGCTGTTTTCAGTTCTCGACAAAAGACACACTCGTTGGCACGGGATCCTCAAATAAAACGTTTCTAAACACCGATGCATAAGCATGTTTCTATGTTTATAAACAGTGATGCATGAGCATGTTTCAACTTTAAGCAACAAAAATTGAAGGTTTCTTTCCAGCTACAATATGTACTAATTTTGAAAATAAGAAGAATCTAGTCGCATTGTGACGGTCAGCATGGGCTCATGGCTCTCTGGTATTGCGCAGGAGATTGGGATTCAGGCAAAGCAATAGAACTAACTTTTTGACAATCGCCAGCCACACCTGGCGACGAAAATCAGCCTTCAACTAAGGGCTGTAGATAATAAAATTGAGTCAATGTCACCACTTTAAAATATCGATATTAAAATAAATTCAGTTCCAAAATGTTACAAGCTGAAAGCAAATATCAGGAGAAAACTTGCACACACCTTGCGAGCGCACCCCGTGTTCATCGACGGTACAGTGTTAAATGTGATGCCCACTCCATTCACAAAATGTTCCGAGCACAGTCGAGAGGTTGGCGTTGGGGAAAAGCCTTTTCGATTTAGGGACGCAAGCTACTACCGCCGGAAATCGGGGTCATGTGGAAAGCAATGGAGCTTAAAGACAGTGCAGTCGCACTCGCCTTGCCGGATTTCGTGCAAGCTGCACAGGCTCTCGGACAGTATTCGACGCTTTCTGTCGTTATTCGTGCACCGTATAACTGAGCAATGGTGTCTTGATGACCGGGGGACTGTTGCCATCCAAGCCCGTGGCTCTAATTAAGTTTGGGAGTTTAAAACAGAGAACAAAACACGAATGAAGTTCGGGCAATGCTTACACCGAACACCGGCAAAGCCTCTCATCTGGGGCTTTCACTGTCTTTAACGCTCCAGCAAGGGGGAAAGCGCCGGTAGCCCTTTCCCCTTTTATCTCTCGCACTCTTTTAGTAAAACAGTTTACACACGGTTCTGCTCTGCTTTAACCCCGTTAAACAAACTTCTTACCAAGCACCGGTGCACTGCGGAAAAGCAACACCAGCAAACGCAAGCACCACGGGTGTTGCTTCTCCGCAGTGCACCCGTGCTGCGAAAGAAGTGCGCTCAACGGTGCTGCGAGAACAAAAAGTATGAATTACACAAAAACATCGTTCGAGTTAAGCGGCTTATGAATACATTGAAAACGTAGGGGGTCAACCAAAGTTTTGAAATTTGTTTGACTTAACCAGAAGTATTAAATATCCAAGTTTGAATTATCGCGAGCCCACTGCATATACTAAGGGAGATCTGGCTCAATCCAATGTGCTTAATATCACTGAATAGTGGTGCAATTTTAATTGGCTAGTTTATTTCTCAAGCACTTGATATGTTCGGTATTCAAATCAGTGCAAATTTTTACTTTGGTTCAATTTATGGGGGGTTTATTTCATATGTCATGTTTAGAAGGAGCTAGGCTAGTTGGTAAGCACGTTGCTCACTTACTTTAACCATGCATGTCATATACAATTTGTTGCGATTGTGTTTGAATGCAAATCCTCTTCTGCTCTTTATTTCAAGCTGCCCTCACATGCACGGTGAAGATACCGAGGAGGTCTTCAGTTGAATGACAACTTCAAGCACAAGCATGGAGGGGCATCTAAATGGCCAGCAGAAGGACAACTATAATGTAAATTTTAATTTTATCCAAAGTTAAAGCAAGGCATGCCTTCTTCCAATAAAGGTATTGTGGCGAAACTTCTGAATTTGTTTGTTGAGCTGTCATCTATAGGAACAGCTGAGCTCACACAAACAAAATCCTGGCATTGAGAAGTACAGGTTGTGTGCTCTTTCTCTTTTGCAAAACATGAACTTTTTGGCTGAGGATGTAAAATTATTCAAGTTCATATATTAAATGACGGAGCTATGAACTTTTCATACCAATCTACCCCAAAAGCTTCATGTGACTTAGCCTTGCTTGAATATGGAAGCTTTTTGCACTAAATAATGACGAACTTGACCTTTACGTCTTTTTGAACTTGGCTCTCCGTAAAAACAAGGCATATAATTTTGTAGAATGGCGAAATGTCTGTAGCCCCCATTATGGACAGCTATCCATATGAAATGTGAAAGCTGTCCGCACTAAATAACGAAGGACTATACCTTTCCGAATTATATAAGGCCAAAGCTACGAGTCATCCGCACCAGTCCTGCACCTCGGATACGTCAGGTGACACCCCTGGCAGATCTAGAGCTCTGCCAGGTGAGTTGCCTGATGTATCGGAGGTGCAGGTGGTACGGATGGCTCGAGGCTTTGGCCTTATAAGGCGGAAAGGTATAGTCCTTCGGTATTTAGTGCGGACAGCTTTCACATTTCCTACGGATAGCTGTCCGTAATGTGGGCTACAGACGTTCCGTCGTTCTACGAAATTATATGCCTTGTTTTTACGGACGGTCCAGTTTATAGATTACGGCAAACCATACGGGCAATATTGAACCGGAAACTTTTACCCGTAAAATGGAAAACGGATAACTGTTTGTAAAGTGAACTACGGACGTTTCGTCATTTTTCGAAATTATATGCCTTGTTTTTACAGACAGTCCCGTTTCTAGATTACGGCAAACCATACCGGCAATATTGAACCGACAACTTTTGCCCGTAAAATGGGGTGAGCATTTTTTACAGTGAACGGTAGTACTCACCCGGGGAACCACGCGCGAAGCGGCGTGTTGTCCGTCGGCACTCCGTTGAAAAAGACAAAATAAAGACACAGATACCACGTTTATACAAGAAATATCGCGCGCAGATGAGGATAGAAACACTCAGAAGCAATAAAATAAAACACTGGAATAGATAAAAATAGGTAAAGGAATCGAGAAACAGAGGATTAAGAGGAGGCAAGCGACAAGGCAATGCGATCTCAAGGCAGAGCGGCCAGGCGAGGGACAGTCTCTCCCACAATACCTCGCGCGCGGGCCGGGGCGCTTGGGGGATTTAGCAAAAGGTCTATTGGGGTGAAAACTTTCAAACTCACCGTCGTCAGTTGGGATCCGAACGAACAGGTGCTTCTTGTCCCCGACGCCGCTTGGACCGCACGAATGAGGTGGTTCAAACTTCAAAGACACGAAAAGCTTTCAAGTTGCCCGAAAGTGCGAGGCTCGCGCAAAGCGCTGATCGAGGCGCCGACGCTTGACGCACCGAAGGCGAGCGAAAGCGCGAAAGCACCGAGCACACTAACGGACGCCTCCACAACGGTCCACCGGTTTCAGAACGCGCAGAGCGCAAGCGCGCATGCGCTCAGGCAGTGGTTTCGTTGTCGAAACGCAAAAAACAGAAAAAAGCAAAATTTCGAGAGTGTGATGTTGACATAAACTTTAAAAAAAATATATATATATATGTTGTATTTTTAGGAATACATAATTTGTATTTAGTGAAATAATATGCAGTAATAACTACAGTTGAATGAAGTTTAATTCATTATTGTTTTGTTTAGTTTTTAGTAATGAGCACCTCCGACCACGCGAGCACTGCTGTCCACCTCTATGGTGGCGCTATCAGTGTTCCGGTCGCGCAACTCGCTTTGTGTCCGGAGGTTGCTACAATCGTCTTGATCGCCGCCAGCCCGGCGCCTTGCCAAAGCAGTTGGGTTGCAACCCAATACGCCAGGCAGCAAGAGATCCCGTAACAAAACACAACAAAACACAGAAAACGTAACGGGGAACAGGATGCTTTTCCACACGACGCTCGCCCCCTCAGAAAATAAACGAAAAAAAAGCCAGGGAGCCGAAGACGCACAGCAAAACAAGAGACCTCCCGCACGTGGAGAAGCCCAGCAGGATATCACGAGTCCGTTACAAACCCCCTCGCAGGAAAACTGAACCTCGAAATAAAATTATGCTATTTTAATGTAAACATATTAGGCGGGACAATCATGGCGTACTTAACGAGGCTTCGCACGTACCGCCAAGAAGGAAGGAAATCCTTGGCTTCGTAAAGGAGGATCGTATCAAACCGAAAACAAAAACAAGACATAAAACGCTCTTGGTCAGCCGAGCTTCGCTCAGTCTGATTTAGACGGAAGTGTTTCGAGTACCGCCAATCTCGGAAGAGAAATTTCGCATGTTTAACGATGGGTGAACTGATGGGGAAAGTTTTTCGAACCATACTGCTTAAAACAGGCATTCATCTGTTCATCTTGTGCGTGACAGTGTGCTCCGCGGGCTCTTCAAAACCAGTGGCAGGTGAAGATCCCATCGTTCGCACGGATTCTGGGCTCGTCGCCGGTGTACGTATCACGGTCGGCAACCGACTGGTGGACGTGTTTTTGGGAATCCCGTACGCGGAACCACCCGTTGGAGATCTTCGTTTCAGAAAGCCTCATGCACTCAAACCTTGGATCGGTACCTACAACGCTACAAGAAAGCCAACGCCGTGTTGGCAGCAGAACGTCCAATTTATGGGAGACGGAGAAACGGACTACTCCGATTCCTCAGAGGACTGCCTCTACCTCAACGTCTGGCGAAAGACTTCCAACTGTTCAAACTTTGAATCGTGTGACAAGAAACGACCAGTCGTTGTTTTTATTCAAGGAGGGGCCTTCCAGTGGGGCGACTCAGCTTTACTTTTTTACGATGCGGCAAACTTCGTGTCTCTGACAGACGTTGTCTACGTAAGTTTCAACTACCGCCTAGGATTTTTCGGCTTTTTGTCGCTGGAGACTCCAGACCTGTCTGGTAACATGGGACTTTGGGACCAGAATTTGGTGCTTAAATGGGTTCAAAGAAATATTGAACACTTTGGGGGTGACCGAGATGACGTCACGATTAGGGGTCAAAGTGCGGGGGGAATATCTGCAGGAATGCACGCTGTTTCTCCTCACAGTAAGGGCCTTTTCAAACGAATCATCATGGAAAGTGGCACACCACTCTCCATAATCTTCGGAATAAATTTCAAAGGTACTGGAAAAATTTCTACGGTGGCAAGCGCTCTTGGATGTTATAACTTTAAAAAATCCTTCGAAGACCAACGTAGAGATGTAACTGAGTGCTTAAGAAAACTCGACGCAGCGTTCATCTACAAAACCTTAAAGTCACTGGACCTTGCTCAACAAAGGTTTCTTCCAGTACACGGAGGTGACTTCCTACCTTATCATCCACTTATGGAAGAAACCTGGAAACACCTTGATTTCAGAGAGCTTTTTATTGGAACCACTCTGAACGAAGGGACATTGTTTGTCGATAACCTTCAGTACACGTACCCGGCACTTAAACCCCTGTTTGAAGGCGACTATCGTTTTGCGGTCACAGTTGCCCTGAGACCTGCCTTTGACATCCCTGTTTCACCTGCACGAGAGATTGTTCGTTCTTACTTCGGTGATTACGATGTCGTGCATGACAGCCGAAGCGTCGCAGCTATATTTAGCAAAATCGTCGGAGATGCTGTTTTTAACTGTCCAACCAAGCTGTTCGCCGACCTCGCTTCGCAGCAAGGAATAAGCACCTACAGATACATGTTTGCGCATCGGCCGAGTTTTACTGAGTGGCCAGAATGAATGGGCGTTGTGCACGGAGACGATCTGCTGTTCACATCTGGATCCCTGCCGTTTGTGAAAGACAAAACTTATCACACGAAAGAACTAGGAGAGTACTTAAGAAAACGTTTCTCAAATATAACGCACACGGAAGAAGAAGAGACCTTCATGACGCAGCTCGTCAGTGCCTGGAACTCTTTCATTAGGAACGGGTAAGTGCTTCATGTCTGCGTCCTTACTCAACTAGAGCGTGCACATGAATCCGGATGAAGACTCTAATGTGACCGCATAAATATATGCTTCACCATGTACTACAGAGGTGCCCGCAGGTGGTGGAAACATCGCATGAAATTTTTAAAGAACAAACTTACCTATGGCGTCCGTCTGCTTTCCACGCACCCTGTGACTTGCGCAACAACCGACATGTGGCGGCAGCGGCCCCGGCGCAAGCTGGCGCCAAAAGCAGATGTCAGATAGCGGAAATCACTCAAGGAACCATCGGTTTTATTTGTTTTTGTCCAGTTAATGTGGTTTATCAAGCGCGTTCCGTTTTTGATTATAAACATCGTCTGCTTTTGACGCCACCCGGCGGTAAGCTTGCTCAGAGGCCTCTACCGCAATCTGTCGGTTGTTGCGCCAGTCAAAGGGTGTCTGGGTAGAAGTTATCGTCCGATTTTTTATGCTTCTTAACCAGGTACGTTTGCCGTTTAAAATTTGGTGCAATGCTTCTACCACATTCGGTCACCTCTATGGTAATTCGTAGCGCGATACGCCACCATGCGGTGCCCGATTTCTGCGCGGAACGTTACAAGGCCAATTCATGCGGTCACTCTAAAAGGCTTCATCCTGACTAGTGGGCGCGCCGTAGTTAGTTGTTTCTTTTAACGCCGGTCAGTTTGCTTCATGATATCTTATAAACTATGTTGATTTGGTGGCTTCTAGGTTGACGTTTAGATCTCCCCTCTAAATAAGTTTTGTATTTAATACGGCTGATGAAGTGCGTCTTACCATAAATTACAAAAATTAGCTTTGTTTTGACGGGTTGAAGCCAACATAATTTATAGCTAATTCGGGATTCTAGAGAAAGTGATAAACGAAATGGTTTTCAACAATTATTAAGCAATCATACTTTTATACAATATATATTTACATTATAGTAACTTCGTGTCAAAGTCGTCATCCAGGTTCTCTATAAAGGGGCCATGCAACAATATCTGGGGCCCTAATCTGGACACTTGGCGAAAAAGTCGGCGAGAAATCCCGTGGCTCCGATTGGCCGGCTCCAAGGTCAAGTGCGGCGTTGGACAATTACACCCGCCAGGTTTCTCGCCGAGTTTCTCGCCAAGTGTCCAGATTAGGGCCCCTGGTTAGAATGCTTCTTACCTTACACAAGCTAACTACCACTAGTGTGGCCCAAGCATTCTCACAGGCACCCGACTCGTAGGATGACTCGACGCACTGGTTCAACAACACGTAGCCATTTATTCACCGTCATCGCGGCGCCGCGATGACGACGGCCTTTTATCAGCGGCGGAGCGACGCTCGCGTGGCCAGTTAGGGGGATCGGTGGCCAAATGTGCTGAAGCGCACACCCAGCTCGACGCGCGTGGAGCGAAAGCTCGCGCTGCAGAACCCAGGTATCCTGGGTTCGAGCCCTACTCCTGCCCGTTTCGATCCGGATGAGCATCGTATCGGCGTGCGGTCGTGTATCACTACTGCGTGGTGCACGTTAAAGACCCCAGGCTAGCGGTTGTACTGCACTGGCTAAATTGCTCATCTACAGCGTGTGACTCGTCGCAACTTTCATGGCTGGCCAACTACACGCTGTATAAATATTCCCATAACCCAATCTGCTTTTTTTGCGTGGACGTTGCCCTTGGCTCCCTCGCGGAGGAAATGACCTCTGACGACTTGGTAGATGGGCAACCTGGGCCAACGCTTTGGATCGCCAGGTTGTCCACAAGCGTTACGCCACAAAAGGAGTTGCGCGATAAAAGGAGTTGTCGATGCGCGAGAGCAGAATCTCCGCTCTCGCTCATCGTCAGCGCCTGTCAAAGCTATCGACACACACTCTGTCTATTCTCAGAAAAATGAGAATAAGAAGTCACGACTGGTGTCAGCGCGGGGGAATATACCTGGCAAGATTGGAACTGCACGCGCTGCCCACATGAGCGACATGCGCTTGGCGGCCGAAATATCTTTTTTGTAATATAACGACTTGTCGAAGATTTTCCACGCATTTTCGAGTTTAGGTACTTCGGGGGCAACGAATGTGATATTCAAATTCACGTGATAAAAACACTACAAAATTCGCCTTAAACTCGTTTTTTTTTTTTTTTTTTCATTTACCTGCATAATTACCAGTTTCAGGATTGAAGTAGGCAAAAGGCATTCCGCTAAATAAATCCGAAATAAAAATTATAGTCGTCTTGACCGTCCTAATAAGCCTGGGAAACACATAACGCGTCGTCCGGGGATTATGCGTGCGTTATTATGACTTGCAGTACTTGGTTACTGGAAGCTTTTGGTTAGTTCGGATCCGTTGCAGGCACGACACACTCATAGGTTCCCTGGGTTTATAAAAACGATAAAAATAACTTTAGACGTGTTTTTTTAGAGCGCAGCTATTAGGCGCCCGTTTCCGGCATGAGCGGCGTCGGCGTCGCCGTCGGCGTAACCGCGCGGTGCATTATGGGAAACGTCTCATATTGCACCACAGTGGCGTTTCGGCACCACGCCGAAGCGTCACGTGACATTTCGACGCGAGTGACGTCACCGTGTCGAAACGTCATTGTGTCGAAACGTCACCGTGTCGAAACGTCACCGTGACGAAACGTCACCGTGACGTTTCGGTGGAAGTCACGTTCCGAAACGTCATGTAAGGTTTCGGCACCGCGCCGGAACGTCGCGTGACGACGCGTGTTTCGCGCGTAAAAGAAGGAGGAGGGGAGGAGGAGAGGGCACGGATGAGGAGGAGGGGTATACCCTTCCCTCCTCCTCCTCCTCCTCAAGAGCTACGCTCTAAATCAGCGTTACAAGAAGTTGTAAACGTGTTTCATTCTGTTTTTAGCTCTAGTTAGTGACGTCGTGACATCGTGTGGGGAACTACGCGTTCTCATGCGATAACAAGCTCAGCGAGCCTACAGTAGCCAGCTACCGCTGGATCCCCTGAGTCATACTTACACTTCGTTTCAGCTTCGGTCCGAGCGCGGCCGATGTTCTGAGCCGAAGGGCGAACAGCGCAACGTCATGGCGTGCTCTCTGCGTTTGGTAGGACTAGCCGGTGGAGGAGCACGCACAGAGAGACGGCGAATACCGGCTGGTCCTATCAACTGCCGAGAGCATGCCACGATGTTGATCCCCTTTCGCTGTTTGATTGGCCCCCCGGCTCATAACATCGGCCGCGCTCGGACTTCAGCTGAAACGAAGTATAGTCCAGCTGATTTCATTCCTATTCGCCTCCCCTTCGCAGCGCCTTTGGTACCAGGCATGGGCGTCGGTCTGCGGATCGCACTGCCCGGTGTTTGATTCCCGATGCAACGCCTGGAAAATCTAGATTATTACAATTACTTATGCTTATCCATGATTAAATACGATTAAGTGTGTTTTCAATGTTGAATTTGTTTGGTATGCTTTAACTTTTCAATGGGAAGCAACCCGAGACTGAGGGATACGGAACTTTACGCCGAGACTCTTGGTGTCCACTTGTCACCACTTTTGGTGTCAACATTCGCATTTACACCAGCTCGCTTGCGGACTGTGAATGCAGTTCGTTTGTTTAAAAACAGGCATAACATCAAACATAGATTGGGGTAGCGGTCGCCGTGCTTATAGGCTTCTCATCCTAATTTAGTATTCTACTAAAAAGTATTCTTGTGAAACTAAATTTCTGCTTCCGTATTATTCGTAATTATCCACGCAGGAAGCCAGAAATCCCAGATTCTGACATTGACTGGCCGTTGTACAAGGCGGAAAGTTCTAAGCTGACGTACCTTCGCCCCAGCAACTACACAATTGCACGGGACCCATCGAGGAATATTTGCGAGCTGTGGAGGCCATTCCTACTGAAGAAGTAAGTTGCCGTGTTTTTTTTTTTAGCAATATGCCTGAGCTTTTATGCCAGTTAATTAATTTCCAGCTCCTCTATAATGAACGCTGTTCTTTTTGTTTCTCAAGTGCATAAAATACCTTGGGGTAAATGATCTTTTTGTTATTTGCTGGGAGTCAGCTGTTTCTGACAAGTAATAAAAACATTAAGGAGAATAGTATTTTAGTTTTTCTCTTGAACTATTACACTACCAGCATTTGCTTAATATGTGGTCGCTAATCAGTTCGGCGTATTAGTTTTTTTTGCATATTATCGATTCCCTTAAGTTAGCACAAAGTTACATAAATTTGTATATCTTATAAACGTTATCACTAATAATTAGGTATTTATTGAGCAATGAATATTTTAATTTTTGTAGAAGGAGCATTTTCAAACAAGGGCACTGCGAGTTAAAATCCCCCTTCCTCGGCTTTAGCATAGTCTCGTTGTACCTGTATGCTTTGTGCATCTTACGTTGTGTATGGGAATACGCCAGATTTGCTGTCTTGCTGCACTTGATAAATTACTCTTGCGCAGGTGACGCACACGTCTTTTTTCGAGAAATTTCTGTTTTTTTTTTAGCTAACCGTGCCTGCTTCTTGTGTCTGATCAAGTACTCCATCCTTTACTTCCAGGGGAAATTCCACGACTCCGTCTCCGGAGACGTCTTCACTCTCCGCGACAGGGCAAACAAAAACTCCACAAAATTATCAAATAAGTAATTCGCTGAAGCCCCAGGAAAAGGGTTCGAATTCTTCATCATCGAGAAAGTTTCACATTTTTCCACTTGTTTTTTCGGCAATATACTCCTTCGCATCGAATTTTAGATGCTAAACGACAAACCTCTTATTGACGACTTTTTTAAAAGGGATCGACGCTTCTGTTATATCTTAAAAGTACAGTCAGTACTTGACGGTTCGAATACAATAACTGATGTCGAAGAAAAATGCTTCGTATTCCACAGTTTATTGTGTTTTGCTTTAATATCAACAAAACTATTTATTCAATACAAGCTATACGGCCCAAGTTCAGAGCATGATGTTAAAACTCTCTGTTAATATGTGTAACTCCTCCTTGAGCGTCGAAAAAAAAGTTTTGACATCCCATATAGGTAATACTGAAGAGAGGTCTCCTTTCTAACACGGAAGTTAAGAAATGTCGGTTCCATAATTAGTTTTTATACTCACACCACAAGTTGACGTCAGCAACCATCAAACCCCATCTATTGGATTACTATTATGAACGTTTTTTTAATATTCTTGTTATTTCATTCATACTGATTATCTGGTGGATTTAAAATTGAATCCGTCCAATATTTTTTTATATCTATATAAAGCACAAACACGCTGCCACAAAACGTTCCTTCTTCGTTGTTATTTTTACATAAAAAAGGTTTTGTTTGTCTGTGGCGATATAGATTATATGATTAATGTAATATACTGAACAATCATACCTAAAATATTTAACAGCTACACAAAACCGAAACGTGCTAAGAAGTTCAATTTGCAGCCGATATCATCGTTTCTGCATATATAGGGGTATCCAAGTCACTAGGCTCTATCTAAAATGGACCGTCAAAATCAACGCTTGCATGTCGCAATTTATAGTTTTCGTCAAAGGTGTAGTTCAAAGGTCGAATTTTCTTGTAAAATTACAAAGCGTAGCTGTCTTTTTGTGAAAAAATAGGGCCAAGAAACTTGCCATGGTCTACGACGGGCGTCGACGCAGACGACGAAGTCCCGTAACGGGATGTGTTTGGCGTTCGTATTGACAGATGGCGTCGGGAGCAGCGTATACACGGCTCTGCTGTAACCCACCCACGCCAGCCTAGCTTGCCATGATGCCAGATGCCTTGCGTGCAAGCAGCCAGGACTAACTGCGCTGATGAGCCCTGGATGCCAATGAGCCCTAGATTTTGACAGTGACAGTTTGTGTGTTAATGGCTATGTCGAAAGTGTTAGTTAGATGTTGTTTTTACTTCTTGGCAGGGATATTGAGACGAATCTTTGCCCTATTAATAAACTGCAAGAAGCCCTGCTTAACAAAGCCTTTGAAATCGTTTTGCATTATGTACCGGCCAGACTAACCTTCTTCAGGAGGTGAGAGACTTAAAAGAAAAACAATGGTTTGAAGAATCACTAAATGCCTTGACCGCATGATGACAGTCTCTTTTCAGCGTCACATATTATGTGCCTCGGGCACTTTTGTCAGGCACTCAAGTTTTCTTTGACACATTACCAAATGATTGACAAAGCAAAGTAAATGCACTGTACCAAAACGTTTTTTTGTAAAGACCCTTTTCTTTGCAAATGCCACCAGGCGGTGCTCCAGTTTGATGTCCCAGAGAACTTCCGATTCACAGAAAGTATGAACAAAACCCACCTTGACACAGCTGCCTGAAATGTTGATGAAATGTTTAACCACAAATTCTTCAGGTAAACGCCAAAAAAAAAAAAAAAAAAAAAAAAAACGAAGAAATGTGAGATATTGTAAACAACTTATTTTTCGCGGGCTCAATATTTCGCAATTCAGGTTTAAGCTGAAGTTTTGGAATAATTCGCGGGTTCTTATTTTCGCGACGCGGTGGAATCTCATTATAGATTCCAATGTGTTTACGTTTTACCAGAATCGTTCGCGTGACCTATTTTTGCGGTTCGCAAAATTTAAGTCCTTTGCAGTATGTTAATATGTTTCGAATATTTTGTAAACCAACTCGCCTCCTCCAAGACATTAAATTGTACAGCCAAATGCCCTCATTAAATCTCCAACTTTGTTGTCCGTGTAGCATTTATGTTTTCTAGCACTGGTGACATAAGCAAGCTCAAAAGACTTGCAAAGACTGAACGATCGGAAGTCGCTTGGGACGCAAGCAGCATTTCATGTTGTAAACAGCTAAAGGGTCTATGTGAAAGACTTTGTACGGCGTCGTTGCCACGCCAGGTTATGAAACCACAATTTTTACCGAGAGACGCATGCAGGGAGCACTATGTGTTTCGCATTGTTTGTGCACGCCTTATTGAACATGTGGTTTTGACACTTGTGGTTTTTTTATTGAAAACTACAAGCGTCAAAACTACACAATAGAAGACAAGGAGCGCACAATGCTTTTCTGTCCACTACTGTTCTGTTGACAGACACAAAAGAAAACTTACCCAGTCAAATACAGCTTCGCTGTAAAATTGCGGTAAAACGCGACGAAAAAAGCCGTTTACAACTCCCTGTAACACCGAATGGGAGCGCAGCTCTTGAGGAGGAGGAGGGAAGGGTACTGAGGGTTATATCCTCAGTACCCTTCCCTATAAATATCCTACCAGATACCCGATCTTCTTAACAGAAATTATTGTGTATTCGAATTAGCCCAGACAATAGCGTCCGTGTTTCTTTTCAAAAAATACCTTACGGTATACTTCAATGTGCCTAGTGTGTATTCCTAGTATAGTTCACATCAAAATAGATTGTACATTTTTTGAGTGTCATATTTTTATCTTCTCAGATATTGTTTTATTTTTTTATTTATGCTGTTTTTGATTCATTTCCTGTGCCCTGCTGCTGAGTGCTGTAACGGGGGTTGGGGACCTAGTCAGGTGATTCGTTTTCGCCTTTTGTCCCAACCTCCCTGACAGTTGTGTCAAAAATAAAATTAACAAACAAACAAAACAAACAAATGTTCTCGGGGCGGGGGGGGGGGGGGGGGGGTCATGTGACCTTGGGAGGTCACGTGACCCCCCAGAAAAATTTTTCCGCTAGGTTTAGCGGGGAGTTTTTTCCGCTAGATTTAGCCGGGAAATTTTTCCGCTAGGTTTAACGGGAAAATTTTTCCGCTAGACTTAGCGGGGAATTTTTTCCGTTAAATCTAGCGGGGAAATTTTTCCGCTAGATTTAGCGCGGAATTTTTTTTCCGCTAGATTTAGCGGGGAAATTTCTCCGCTAAATCTAGCGGAAAATATTCCCCGCTAAATCTAGCGGAAAATTTTCCCCGCTAAATCTAGCGGAAAAATTCCCCCGCTAGATTTAGCGGAAAAATTTCCCCGCTAAATCTAGCGGAAGAAATTCTGCGCTAAATCTAGCGGAAAAATTTCCCCGCTAGACTTAGGGGAAAAAAATTTCCGCTAGATTTAGCGGGGAAATTTTTCCGCTAGATTTAGCGTTGAATATTTTCCGCTAGATTTAGCGGGGAAATTTTTCCGCTAGATTTAGCTGGGAATTTTTCCCGCTAGATTTTTTCCGCTAGATTTAGCGGATAAGTTTTTCCGCTAGATTTAGCGGGGAAATTTTTCCGCTAGACTTAGCGGGGAAATTTTTCCGCTAGATTTAGCGGGAAATTTTTCCCGCTAAATCTAGCGGGGAAACTTTTCCGCTAGATTTAGCGGGGAAATTTACCCATAATGCACCGCGCAGTTACGCCAAGGGCGACGGCGACGGCGACGCCGACGCCGCTCAAGCCGGAAACGGGCCCCTAAGAGCTGCGCTCTAAAAATGAATACAACGCGTTCACGAAGGGGAGAAAGGAGCGACGATTTGAAGCCACCTTATGAAGGCTATGTCACGTGATTTCAAGATGGAAGCACCCATGCGACGGAGGGTGAAAAAATCTATAGAATTTTAGAAATAAGTTGAAGGGATGCCACAAAACCATTTGCAGGGGGGATTGCCTAGCTTGGAGCCCAACCTACTGTTGCATTGGTAGGAGATTACATTTGGGAAGATGGAGTGGCGGTAGCTGGCATGAGTCGCTGCATTGGCTTGTGCATCTTTGACATTTGGTGACCAAAGCAAGCAGAATTTATTGCGCAGGAGGAGACTGGTGTGGCGAGGTCAGGTGCATGCTTGCGCTCTTTTGCATTGCTTTTCAATGCAGCCGCAGTACATGAACATAGAGTTCTCAGTAAGGACTGAATGTGGATGGCCTATAATTTATAGCACCTAATATTTTGACAAGCCTTGCATGAAAGGTGTTTTTTTTTGTTTTTTTCTCACCTGGAACATGATGCTGAAGCAGGGGTGTAGCCGGGGGGGGGGGGGGGGGAGGGGAGGGGCCCGGCCCCCTTCCCCCCCTCCCCTTCATACAGCATTTTGTTATCGGTCCCCCCCCCCCCCCCAAACAAAATCCTGGCTACATGCCTTTGCTGAAGTATCAAACTGCCTCTGGTGTTGTGAACGAAAAAAGATGTCACCAGAACATCTCAGTGCTAATAGTCGCTGACAAGATGAGAAACGCAGGGCATTTGGCATCTCTTAGCGCCCAACCTCCAACAAGCACTTGTCGCCTTTTCTCATGCTCTGTCCGCGCGTGCATTCTGGAGGCTCGCAAGATGCCAAAGCATTGCCAAAAGTAAGAGGCTCCTCCCTGCAACTCTTCTTGTCCTATATTTAGTCCTCCAGGCAGCCCCCCCCCCCCCCCCCTCACCCCAGGTCGGTACAAAAACATACAATAGCCTATTCAACACCCGAACACGATTTGGGCGATATGTTATATATAGTCCGTAACAGAATGAAAACGTCTGGGCGTGTCTTACAAATGCCCGGGCTTGAAGTATTGCCAAAAGTACGAAGCTCGTGTTGGAGCGAGGGCAACTGAAGCTTCTCCCTGCCGTCCTCATCTTGCGAGTTTCTAGAGTTATTAAACAATTTTTAATGTGGCAAAGCTACACCATACAATAAAGGTTTTTACAAAAGCAATTTGTGGTCGATTTTATCAAAAGCTTGTTATAAATTGAAATAAATAATATCGACCTGCTTCCAAGAAAGAAGAAATGGCACCGTGTATTCAAGCGTACAGAAACTCATTTGTACTGAGAAACTTTCTAAAAAAAAATGCGTTCCATGGTGCGGCTTGTAACGAGTAGAAAGACCCATGTATAACTATCTCACACTTCCAAAAGAGCATAGAGTAGGGAAATGGGGCAATGATTGTCTACCCTAGACATGTCACCAGCCTCCTTTACTGGTAATACAGTTAACTTTCTCCACAACAATGGAAGATCAGATTTCTTGGGTGACATGCATGCTTCAATGATGGGGCAAACAAAATTAGAGCTGTTCTTAACAATAAAACAAGACATAAAATCTCCACCCAAGAACAGCCTAGATTTAATTTCTTTATTGCTTTCAACATTTCGGTATCAACTTCCTTGATTGCTGAAGTGTTAGCCAATATTACTGAAAATTAGTTCAGCTATGCCAGGATATACGTAGCATGAGCTTATGCGCACAAAATGAGATGCGCTATCAAGCTGCTCCGGTGCAGCGTCAGACTTGGCTACTGCGCAACGGAGGCTCACAGCTGGGCACGCGGCGGCGCCAGTGCGTCTGCCGCGGCTATGACGTCACCCCTCTAGAATGAGGAGACCGGCAAGGCGTGTGCGGTGGTGGCTCCGGCGTGCCAGCTGTGCGCCGTGTGACATCGCTGCTCCTCGCGCTTGCGCAGCACGGCGCAAGGCTCATTATGCGAGCCACGCGAAACTGCTGAACCTCAGCCAGTGTAGCTCCCGCTACAAAAGATGTGCTTGCATTGACCAAAGTGTGAACATTGTAAAAGCATTTGTCAGCAAACACAGCAGATAAACAATGTCTGGACTCGCTTGGCAATAGTAGCAATGTCTGTACATATGTTCTTAGATCTAGGTCAGTTGACAAGTTTCGGAAAACGCCCGACGCCTTTTTGCGGCACATCCGCTCAATAGCACCTACTAGACTATAGGCGCGTCCTATGGACAGATCTGGTGGAAGGTTGGATGCACATTGCCTGCGGTGGAAAGTGATTTTATTGTGGTTCTTACTGTAAACATAAGGTCTTCATAGCACTTAATGCAAAAAAGTGTCGTTCCAAAAATGTTCTTTGTTGACCGTGGAGGCATTGACACTATGGCGTTAGGAACGTTATCTACCTTTCCCTGCTTGCGTGCCAGCAATAGAGAACTGTTTTTGAACACTGCTTTTCTGTGGATCTCGTCAACTGATAGACCTAAGAACAACGGTGTGTAGGGCCTGAGCGGAGGCACCTATTTTTTCAAGCCACCGGTTTAGAAACCCCCATTTTATTGAATCCTTTCAAAAAGACACAGTTTAAAGAAAATGGCAAAAAACCACCTTTGAGGAAATTTATTTTTTGTTTTCAGGAAAACACAATTCACCGAACTCGACTGCTTGCTCTGCCTTGGCCGACGGTGAAGCCGAGCCAGTCAGCGAATCACTCGCTTGGGCGGCCAGCACATTCAGAGTATGACATGTTTTTGTGCAAGTCGCAACCCTGCTGTTTTCTCAAGAATACTTTTACGTTTTGCCTGGTTTACAACCTAAGAGACGAGAGCGAGTGCTCAAAGCATAGGCAAACATGCCTCAGTAAATCGCAATAGCATTTAAGTGCTTCCAGGTTTGCTTATGCCCATCGAATAGATTCACTAACTATGGAATGGTGTTCGGTCAACTGCCGTAGACCCCTGCACGAGTGCGACTGAGCAGTAGTTGTAGGTGCAGCACATTATATTAGCATAAAATAAAGGCACACAGCCAAAGAAAGCACCTCGGTGATGCCTAGCAGACCAGCAAACAAATAAATATTTAACACTCGGTACTATTCTTTTTCATATCTCCAACATTACAGTCCCGCTTCGGCTCGTCACTAGACTGTTGACAGCTGCCCGGCAAGGATGCTTTTTGGACATGCGGAAGTAAAACATCTCAACACAAGTGCTATCTACCGAAATAAAAAGTGATGGTGATTCAAATAAAAAGTGATGGTGATAGCGATGTGTGTTCTGTAAAACCTCTGAGGACAAATGTAGTCAATGTTCTTTTCTTTAAATTTATGTATGGAAACTGCAAACTCTCTGGAAAACATACTTCCCCTAGCAAAACCTCATTAAAATAATGGTGACAAAATAGTGTAAAGTTTAAGCATTTTAGACGTGTTGAAATCCACTTGGCAATGTCTAGTGGAGTGCAAGTTCGTCCATTTCTTTTTCAGGGGTTGCATTGTGGTGATGTCAGAATCCAGAGCTACGATTGAGGGATAGTGGGTAGACCTGAAGGCAGCTAGCATTGTGTACCCACCATCCTTCTATCAGAGCTTGGCATTTTGACGTCACCACAACCGCTGCAAAAAAAAAAAAAGCAGACAAACCTGCGCTCCGCATAATCCTTTCTCAGTAATTATTGCAAACAGAAAAGACCCAATTAGGAACCCTTCTTGCTGATAGCCTTTCCTCGAAAGAGTGAATGGTCAAAAGCCAATGCCACGATAGGCTGAAATACATACTTTGGACATAGCATATTAAGGTGGCAAAAAAAAATGAAAACGGGGATATCTATCTTCTTTCCATCAAATGTTTTAGAGCTTCATCTTTTGTATAATTACTTTCTCGCATGTTTCACAGTAATCTGTGGCATGGATTCACCACACTCTTTTTGTGACGTGTACCAGTAGGTATGCACCGTAATCAGAAAAAAAATACAATTTATTTAATTACGACAGGAACCCACAAGAAAGGAACATGGGAAGACCCGATTCACCAAAAAGGACTGGGCCTAAGAGTGCGGTCTTGCAAGGCTTCGCCCATGATTCAGGACGGTTTGAAACTTATGATGAATGCAGGGAAAAAAGGAGTCCATCAGGTCAACACAAACAATATCTGACCAGAACATGCAAGGCAATGAAGAGCAGGGGCGAATTTATAGGTCAGGCTGGGTGGAGTGGGGGAGAAGGGGGGGTTTGCAAGAAGATACCTATTTCACGGGCAAAATGTAGCCCAGATGTGTTTTGTTGACCTAATATTTGTTATTTCACCAAAAACTAATAATTTCTTCCTAAGAAAAGCTGGAGTATGTTGATTTTTCATTAAGAAAAAGTTAACCTGAAAAGAAACACAACCCCCCTCCACCTCCAAGAAAAGAAAAAAAGATATGTCCATGATGCAGAGCACTTGAGTATGTACCAAAACACTGAGGGAGAGGAGGACACGAGAGAGTGTGGGGACGTCAGAACACAGAGCCTTGGTTGGAATGACTAGAGGGTAGACCTAAAGCTAGTAATACCACTAGCAGTTCCAGAGGAGGAAAAGCAGGAACTCCCCTCTAGCTCATTGTGCTTGGACCCTTACTTTTATACCTGCACATCACCAATCTTCCCCTAGAAAATAAGCCCTTGATGCTCTTCGCTCAACATTCGGACAAAAGTTGTCAATTCCCCCCCTCCCCCCTCTCTGGCCTGTGGCTTCCGCAGTACTACGCACAACTATCCTCCGTGCACCCCTAAGCTGGCAGTGCTGTGGAAACTATGTGCTCTTTGCGCCAGCAGCACTTGAATTTTTTGCCAGATGATCACACTCCCTCGCATATAGCCACATTCGCAGAATGAGGTCAGGTGATGGACAGGGGGCGGGCAAGGTTTGTCAACTAACGTCCCAACTTTCCACCCCCGCACGGGTGGCGACAGAGATCTCGCGGTAGCTGACGTTTGTTCTGAACCTTTATATATCCACTAATGTATTTCAACGTCTGTGCGGCAACAAAATGACTGAAAACTTGCAAATAGAGCACAGGTTGTTGATTGCTCCGTAAGAGCAATCAAAAACCTGTGTTTTTCCGCCGTAAGAGACTACCGTCTCTTACGGCGGAAAAACCCCAGTTGTCTGCTCTCGTTCCTCTCATGAGTGATGCATGACAAGAGTGCATTGTGGTGCACACTTGATTCTCACGGTGCAGCGAGTGCATGGACGCGTGGAGTGGCAACGCCGAAATGAACTACGCATGGGCACGAGTGCTCATGAGTACATGTAGTCGTACACTGGGCACGAGCATGTGACTTCGTCTTGCATCTTGTTCGCGTACAGAAGTTGCTTTGACAGCATTGCAGAAATTGCACTAGCCCTGACAATGAAGTACAAAGAGGTTTGTGCCGAGTCTAGACACTGCTGCAAGACCGCCGAGTCAGAAACCGAGCCGCCACTAAATGTGTTCTGTTTCAAAATGGCCTAATTGGCAAGACTGAACCGCCACCAAATGTGTTCTGTTGTAGAGTACCAAAGTGTATACCAGACATGAGTGTCCAAAATATATACTTACAATGGCTAGCGACGGCTCATAAAAGTCATGCAATGACCCTCTGCTTGACCAGTTAAGCCACACGCAGTGCCGTGCAGGGTGCAGTATGGCATCCATAAGCCGGCCGGTGCAGTGACCCAGGGCCCATAGTGTTCCGCTGCTGTCTAGGACAAGGTGAAGGCCAGCTCGTTGATGTCCTGGTCCCCGCGACCTGTGGTGTGTAACCATTGTATTTAAGTTTGATAGTCACCGACCAATATTTCGGACTCTGTGGGAATAACGCAAAGCTCAGATTAATCGAGCAGTCCGAAAAAATGAATTTATCGTAGAATACCGCGCATCCGCCCATTGCACATTAAGCGCCCATATCCAAATTTCTAAGACATGAAAAAGTATGCACAGTACATTCATATAGTGAAATTGATGACCGGACAAGTGCCCATCCACTATTTTTTCGCGATTTTCTCTAAATTTTGAGTGGGCGCTTGCCTGGTATTTTACGGTAGCCTAAAAATCACTTTATTGCGATGTTAAGTGCAAAGTTGCTGCAGAAAGTAATTGATACAATGGGCTCGCGATAATTCAAACTCGGATATTTCATACTTCCGGTTAATTCAAACAGATTTGATAATTTTGGTTGTCACGCTAGGTTTTTAATGTATTTATAAGTCGCCTAATTCGAACGGCGTTTTCGCTTAATTCATACTCTTTTGTTCTTGCAGCCTTGTTGAGTGCGCCTCTTCCGAGCACCGGTGCGCCGCAAAGAAGCAATACCTGCGGAGCTTGCTTTTGCGAGTGTGGCTTCTCTGCAGTGCATTGGTGCTCGGAAAGATGCGCACTCAATGGGGCTTAAGCGGGCACACATTAGCGGAAAGGAGCGCTCACATTATGTGCTTCAAGACTAGCAATGATGACCAAGACGACATTGAGGATAAGGACCAGCTCAATGACATCATGCTTTCTGACCTTGAAGCAGATGATGTGAACGCCGAGCTGGCGGAATATGCTAGTCTTGACGGCGATGCGTGTGTTGGTCGTGATAACTCATTAGAGGACATAGTACAGGAAGTAATGCCAGCACAGTGCAGCAGTGAGTGAAGATGACGATGAAGAAAGGGATGACTTGCTACCAACTGTCACAGCCACAGCTTTGAGCACATCGCTCAACTCCAGGAATTTCTTTCTGCAAAGGAAGAGTCCCGTAATGAGCTACTTGCATTGGCTGGTATTGAAAATTTTGTTTTGAGATCGTATAGGCTGTCTAAACAGTCCACAATCGACAACTTTTTTGCCGGATAAATAAACTTAACGTCACAGCTCTTTCACCAATGTGTTATGCCTGTACTTGCTTATAATTAGGCCTATGTAGAGGAAACTGGCAAAAATCTGCTTTGTATGAGTAGCTATCCATGTAACAAATCATAATGCCGTCTAGTATCATGTTTAGATGAATTTCTGATAATTCAAACTAAAACCTGTGACTTCCTGTAGCTTGAATTAATGAGTCTACTGTAGTTTGCTGTACGGCGTTTCGCATGCAGCGAGTCATTTTGTCACATGTATACAGACGAAAGCATAAAAGCATTCGGAGAAGTTACGCATTCACGGCTGCACGATGCTGGCAACTGTAGGGCCAGTCGTTAGACTTTGCCCTTGGCAAAGGGCAAAGTCCGGTTTGTAACACTGTGTCACTGGACAAAATGCACAGATGGATTGCTACTTCCTTGGCGATACAACTGCTGCCTTCTCCATCGACACACGAGAAAAACCGCAAACAAAAGCAGACACCGTCACGACTTCGCAAGGTGAAACCAGAGAGGTCAAGAGTGGAAGAACTGCTTTGAGTGTCGACATGCTATGTGGCATCAACTGCAGAGACCTGCCATTAAAACAAAAATAGTAGTTTGTAGTTTCTTTGCTGGACGTGACGTCACGACAACTGATGGCAGCGATTGGCTGGCGGTGTTGATGTAGATTCTTTCGGGGGGAATTTGCCACTGAATTCATAATCTGTCATCAAATGTAGTCTCTGAGCATGGCAGATATAATCAGGCCAGTTTCCTTCCACAATGCTGCCGCCTAGTCTGTCGCACAAATTATTTCCGTTGCTAAGGGGCAATTGGGGCTTTACGTAAACATAGGCTGGACGTGCGTGTAGAAAAAATAACATGAATGACCGATGACATCATTGACTCTTCCAACATTTTTATAATGCAATAAATGCAAAGGTGCAAGTGAGCTGGACAAGAATGACGAAAATAATCACCGGAGAATGGGAACAAAAGGCACAAAGGACAAACACAAATCTCCAAACACAGCTAGGTGACTGGTGTGCGACCGTGTGTTTGTATTTGTCCTTTGACCCTCTTGTTACCCTTCTCCAGGGATTACTTTCGTCATTCTTGTCCAGCTCGCTTGCACCTTTGCATTTAATTGCATCATAATCATAACCTTGAATTGCAAGCTTCACCTTTGTTTGTGCTAGACTGGTGACAGCTATAAAACCCGTCTGCTCTACTGACGTCTAACACCTAACCCCTGGTTAGCTTGGTTGGTAGAGCGCTCCACCTGCAATGGAGAGGGGACCTCTCCATTACAGGTGGTCCGATACCCGGACCAGGCGGATTTTTTCGGTCGCGCACCAGTCACCTAGCTGTGTTCGTCCTTTGTTCCTCTTGTTCCCCTTCTCCAGGGATTATTTCCACCTTCCAACACATAAAAAAAAAAATCCGACAAGTCAACATTTTTTCCCCCCATTTTTAGTGGCTGTCGTGTAACATAGAAGTATAAGTAACAAGTAAAATAAAAGAAAGTACATAATTTAAGGCGAACATGAACTCTATAGATATAATACCAGTCCCAATGGTTTAGCAAAGAGGCCAGTCTCCTTAGAAAACCCCCTCTCTCATTCGAGTCCATATTATAATTATTGAATCTTAAAAAAAAGCTGCCCCGCAAAAGCTGCAGAAAATGCACAAAACTAAGTGACAGCGCCTAAAAAGTCACACCAGCCTTTCACATGGCCTTTTGAACTACATGCAGTGCAGGATGCAGAACGGTACCCATGGGCTAGCAGCAGCTGTAACCCAGTGCTTGTAGTGTATCGCAGCTGCTTGGAAGGGAGAGAGGCCACCTCCTTCCTGCCGTGGTACCGGGAAAGGCAATACTGATGAGCCGCAGACGTCGAGCACCTTGGGTATTTCTGTGCATCCACGAAGCAATTCTGGGACAGCAACGACAGCACACTTCAGTAACACAGTGAACAAAAAAAGAGACCAAAAGAGTAGGCATGCAGGCGAACGTGAATTGTGAACACAGCTAAAATCCAAGGCACAAGGAAGCAGAAAGAGGGCACATGAAGAGGCCTCGACTTCCTTGCATGTCGGGTTGAGTCTTGTACGGGGTCGTAAAAAGCAACAATACTGGTTCCCTAGCCTTTTCTGCCTCAAGAAGCCTTGAAACAAAGAAATCCTACTGGTCATTTATCTTCTTTTCTCTTCCCGGGCGGATTACAGTGCACGCTTCGGCAGCAAACTGCCTCGAAGGGGCTCAATTCACACTTTTAAGAATGATTGGTGAGCAATTTCCCCATTGTGCATTGCGTGCACTCTATGTTTTAAAGGGGAACTCCGCCGATTTTTTGGTAGACTTTGATTTGGCTGGAAATTTGCAGACCGCATCAATAACCCTTTCTTAACTGATAACCAAAATATTTTAAAGAAATATAATTTTTTTCGTGAAGTTAATAAATTGTCAAGTTACGCCGGCCGCGAGGGTTCCAGGAGGCCGACTTTCTACTGGCAACAATAAAAAAAAAAAAACACTTTTTCCTAGCTGCGTACGTCACGCATATGCAGGCGGACAAGCGACTTGGGCAGCCGCGAAGTGGCTTTCCGGACGCCTGCAATCGAGATAATTTTTTCGCAGCTTCAAGGTTGAAAGTTCCTTTGCAATGGGTAGCAATCTGTGCTCCACAATAGATTGTAGAAACAGTGCCGGGAAAAAGCTTCTTTTTTACCCTTGTTTTCGTGGGAGAAAAGAAAGCGTTCCCTGGCAGCAATGGAGGCCAGTCACGTCAAGGTTCTTTTGCGCAAGCTGTGTGCCGAGAGAACTAGTGTCAGGAACAGTTTCGGGGTGGGGCCCATTTAGCCCCACCCCGAAATCTTCCATTTTGCTGGGACCTCCTCTCCCCCACTTCCTCATACAGCACTTTGTCATAGGCGGGCGCCCCCCTGAAACGAAATCCTGGCTACGTGCCTGCCGTGACGTCACGGCAATGAAAAGCGCAAGTATATTTGAATCTTGGTTTTTGGCGTCATTTTCATTTGCTGATTTCACAATAACTATTTTGAATTTCGCGATAGTAATTAGCATACCGGAAAGAGTAAAAGATGGCGATTTTGAAAATATAGTTAGGTGGGGTTGCTCAGAAAATGGCTGGAGTACCCCTTTAAGCAGGTCTCTTTTCTGCGAACACGACAGTGGTAGGAACGTTACTTGTGTCGAGCTAGAGAAGCCATATTGGGGGCTACCTCAGCTACGTTTACACTGGCTTTCATGGTGATTATGTGCAATGCAGACAGCTTTCACTATTTCAACTGAGTGACTAGGCAAACACAGAAGCAGCCATATAAGACAATCAGGGGAAGACGCTGAGTTGTACAGGCTAAGGAGGAAGGACATAGTGCAGCGAGCTATCTAGTCCAGGCTATTCCTCTGAGAAATGCAGTCGGTGGAAATGTAGGTCAGTTATTCCCGCCACTAATTTAGGTAACTAATGCAAACATTACACAATTTTGCATATTTCTCTACTGCAATGCTAGTCACCCGCAACGGAAAAAAACGCCACAAACTAAAAGGAAGTCTGGTTGCATTGTTAACACGGACATCAAGTCCATTAGGAAAAGCCACTTGTGCCATCCACCTGTTAATAAGCGAGCTGGAGTTCATCAAAGCACAACCGAGAATCTCTTGGAAGTACTTGGTTCCCTGTCAGTAGTTATTGAACGAAAACACAGTGCAGTGGTGATTACCATAAGCACAGCCTTGCCCCTGGCACTGCTGTCCCTAGGGTGGCACATGAACGACATGGCCTGCAAGCCGCATACATCCCTAAAAGAAAGCTGCATAGAATGCACTTACCATGGCTAGCGTCGCCACCCAGAGAGCTTGTACAAACCCTCCGCATGGCACGCAGTGCTGTTCAGAACAGAGCGGCCCTGGCTAGCCAGTTGCTGCGAAGGCTTGTAGTGTGTTGCTGCTGCCTTGGAAAAGCTGCAAGTCACCTCTTTCCTGCCTTGTTGTACCCATCAGCTTCAAAATAAATGCTGCTGATGAATCGCGACCAGCTATAACCTGTCGCACAAGGGAGAAAAAGGTGTGAATGTGCAGACTCCTATCTGTTTGCTTTCGTCTCGCGTCTGAGTTTTGCCTGAGAAGAAAACAACAATGACACTTCTTTCACAGTCATATGCAAAAAAAAAAAAAAAAAACGAGAACGGCTTGGTTATTAATAAGTTGTGTGCAGCAAAGGCACGGGTGCGAAGGCGTAGCTCCTCAGAATGGTCTTTTTGCACAGGTGCTTGTGCAAAAAGGGCGTTTTTCACTGTCATGTGCTCGGGCCTGTGCCTTTTCTGCACACAACCCACGCCTTTGAGAGCACTCGCGTACGGCGACAAATCCATGATATACAGGGTACGATCGCAGGAAACCTCCAGGGGTGCAGGAAGCTGCAAGTGCACCAGAATGTGAAACTAGAGGTGGTGATAGAATTTAACAGTTTCAGAATATGACGTTACTTGACGTAACTTCCTTACCGGCTGATGCTTAGAGCCACCGGAGCACGACCAACTATTTGTTGTGATCGGGGCATTCGATCGGACGCGGTGTAGTAAAAAGAATTGAAAAACACGAAAGAATAACACATGTAGGGACGAAGATAGACAGCGCAGTTCTTTGTTGACATGGGATGCAAGATCAAGCACATTCTTCTGTCGGATCAAATGGTTTTGTTGAATTAGGTTTAGATCGCAAATCAGCCAGCAGGTCCTTCGGCGGGCTTTCAGCTTTCTGCGATGCGTGTTTTAATCGTGAGCGCAGGCTTCAACAATGTAGGCAGCGGCACCAAATAGATTTGAAACGAAGAAACAGCTCGGACGCGTGGAACGAAGAGATCACATCACGGAAAACGCGAACCACTCACCTTTCGTTCGACGACGGCTCGCAAGGCACGATGTTTCTCCGGGCGTTGAACACAGGACTAAGGAGACCGCGTCTATTTCCATAATGCTCCTATTGGTCATCATGACGTTACCAAATTTCATCTAATAAAGTGCGCGCCGAATTTTTCTCTAGCCGCCGGTGTAGAAACATGCAAAGCACGCCATTGTTTTCTTTTGGTCAAAATAACAACAAATATAAACCATTTTGACGTCACGGATGTCAGAATAACAAAGAATCCCAAAGTAATGTTATTTTGACGTCCGTGACGTCACTGGCCACGCCCCCTGTGTTTCAAATCGGTGCCGAAAATACGCCGCCTCCGGAGGTACCGCTACAGTGGCTTGAAGGGGGTAGTGTAACGAACGAAACCGGAGAAGCGGCACAGCGTTGGAAGACGGCCGCGGGTGGCGCTGACGCTTGCAGCACCGTCGTTCCGGCTATGGCTCCGGCTTGGCCGCTTGGTCAGCTTGGCTCCAGCCAGCTCCGGCCGATTCGCAGCTGTCGACTACACTGTCGTCTGCTAGTTTCCCAGTTTTATTCACCTTCAAACACAAATCATGTCGTTGGAAGTTCGTTGGAAACAAATAATTGTTTTTGAGGCATTTATATTAGTTATGAAGCGTGTTAGGGTCAACGAGGTAGAGGGGCTTAGAGTGATAAACCGGAAGTTCGGAAGTGGCACCCCCCCGGTTGCCGCCATATTTTACGCAAATGTGACCACTCGTCACGTGACCTCCCAAGAGCCGTGACGTCACAGGTAAGATGGCAGCGGCCAGAGCTTCGGATGCGAGTTTGTTCGGTGCGCGGTAGCCGTGGTGTGCAGCTGCTTTCCGACGACTTCGGGCTTCTTCGTGCTCGCTGACGCAGGTATAATGTGAAAATATGAAGGAATGAGACTTTATACCGTTTTTGCGCAAGATCGCTCTGGATCATCTGGATATTAACGCCTGTGAGACAGCATCGCCGTACCGGTGCTCGGATTCCGGGATGTGTCCGAGGACCGATAGAACTTTGAGTGCTTTTAACATGAAATTTTCGCATTCTCTTAGCTTTGTTTGAACGTTGAAATATCTGAGAATCTACGCGAAATGTATACGTCGCGTTAGGGCCTAAGGGAAGTTGGTTCAGCCCTCCGTCACCGAACAACCATAGCAACTTTTAGCGAGGAAGCTCCTGCGATTCTTTTGTGCTAATCCACGATTCTACATTCGATCGCTTTTCTTCCTCTTTTTTTGTGTGTGTGTGAGTGCGAAGTGCACCCTTATTTTCAGCTACGAGGATGGCGTTTTACTGAGTATGGGGAAGAATAAATCGTTGCAGGCACCTGCTTCAAAGCTATTCGACTTGCTATAAGAACAACTGTTTTGGTGCATGCATAGATTAACTGGGCATTTTTTCTGTTTTGTAGGATTTATTGCAGCTATACTCTTTTCCATCAAGGGTGCATTGTATTAGTCGGTCAATTATTTAATTGTTCTAATTACCTGGGTAAGATGATTCATATTTGTGTTCATCCCTTGCCTGGAGAGCAGTCTTGTTGAAAAATGTTGACTACCATTCCTTTCGGTCTCTTCAATAGACTCTTTTTAAAAGTGTGGGCTGTCTATACTTCGCATCACCATTACTTGGAAAAGGCCAACCGCCACAGCCCCCTCGAGCCAATCAGAGAGACGGAGCGAAGGTGTGTGACAAATCTGTGCAGACAAGCACTCTGGTGATATGCTGTCATGTGCCTCTCTCCAATGTGTGTATTGACTCACCGAGACGGTAGCCTTTGCCGTCTGCCAAATTCTGATGAAACAAATTACAGTAGCTACTATTGTAATTACCCCAAGCTTTCAGACTTTGGGCATTTGTTCGACAAGAATGTTATATCCGCCATCCCTGTGAATTCGGCTCAGCACGTATTGGACTCGAATGCTGCATTAGCGTTCGACGTGAACTGGGGCCCATTCGTGTGCTTTACGCCGAAAAAAATGGTGACAGTTGTGTTGCTTGATAAGGTTCTGCAAAGGGTCTATTGTGTCATACATATAGGAAGTGTCATGCTATATGTACATTTACACAAGAAACGACGTTCCTTGTGTAAATGTACATTCTGAGGAATGTATTTCGTTTATTAACCTATGTCTAGATTTTAGCCTTTCACAACTTGTTCTCCATCCCACCAGAGTTACCCAGTCGACAGCCAATGTATTAGACCTCATTTTGACCAATCATCCTGAGTATGCAACTCCCATAACATATCTGCCCGAGATTAGTGATCACAAAGTGCTGCATTTTTCTCTAAAAGTGTCGGCAACGAGACCCACTTTTCAGCCAAAACAAATTCGTGATTACGGAAAGGCCAACTTTGAGCAAATTAATAATGACCTTGCCATTTTCTTGAACCAGTATCTAACAACTTCTTCGGGGCGTTCTGTCGAAGATAACTGGAATATCATAAAGTTGAAATTTATCTCTCTTATCAACAAGCATGTCCCACTAAGAAATATATTCGAAAATACCCAGTCACCATGGTTTACGAAAGCCCTAAAACGGTTATCAAATAAAAAAAAACGCTTATATCGTGCTGCGAAGTTTTCAACGTGTGAGCATCGCTGGGCTGCGTATCAGTTGTCTGCAGAAGTATATAAAAAGGCGATTGCAGATGCGAAATCAATTTTTTTCTCAAATACTCTCCCAAATATGTTAATAAATGACCCCAAAAGGTTTTGGAACACTGTCAGCAAGAAAGACACTTTTTCAATTTTACTCAAAACGTCAAGTAGTGATATTGCCTCTAGTGATGACTGCGCTAATATACTAAATAATGTGTTTATTGAATCATTTTCCAATATTAGTAACATAAGCTACCCTTCAATTGTGTGTGCCGGTTATTTACCAATGGATGCTATTCTTGTTGACCCTATTGGTATAGTTAAGATTATAGATGGGCTGAAATTGTCTTCTTCTTCAGGAGTGGACGGCATTAATTCAAAATTTCTTAAAAGCACCAAGTTATATTCTTCAATTATTCTTGCTAAATTATTCGAACAGTCACTCCAAGAGGGTGACCTACCCTCGGACTGGAAGGTGGGGAAGGTGGTCCCTATTCCAAAAGCTGGTGACAAACATTCTCCTCATAACTATCGTCCCATTTCGTTAACCAGCATCCCATGTAAACTTCTCGAGCACATCATATTTTCCCATCTTGTAAACTTCCTAGAAATGAATAATTTTTTCACCACAGCTCAGCACGGATTTCGTAAATCATTGTCATGTGAAACTCAGCTTCTATCTTTCACTCACGACATTCATTCTCTCATTGACCAAGGCTCCCAGGTGGACTGCCTCTTCTTGGATTTTGCAAAAGCTTTTGATAAAGTGTGTCATAAACTATTACTATTGAAACTTGCTAAACTTAACATTGACCCTAACGTTCTTGCATGGATTCATTCTTTTCTTACTAATCGTTCGCAATTTGTAACAGTCAATAATGAAAACTCTCCACTTGCGTCAGTAAACTCTGGTGTTCCCCAGGGGTCTGTTCTAGGCCCCTTACTATTCTTAATTTATATTAACGACCTACCAGTTAATATGTCATCATCCGTCTGTCTCTATGCCGATGATTGCGTAATATACCGTGAAATCCGAAGTAACCAAGACACGCTCACACTTCAGTCTGATATTAACTCTGTGTCTCGTTGGTGTGAGTTGTGGCTAATGAAACTAAACACTAGTAAATGTAAACACATGAGAGTAACCCGTCAGTTTAGTGAGAGTCCTTCTTACTACCTTGATGGCAACTCCTTGGAACAAGTGTCGTCATACAAGTATCTTGGTGTTAACTTAACTTCTAACCTTTCATGGAAACCCCATATAGAATATGTCACTAATCGTACTAACTGCATGCTGGGTTATTTAAAACGGAATTTTTCTTTAGCACCTGTTTCACTTAAATTGGTCCTCTATAAAACATTAATAAGACCTAAGCTTGAGTATGCAGCATCCATCTGGGATCCCGATCATATTACCCTCATCACTGCTTTAGAATCCCTTCAAAATAGATCAGCTCGTTTCATTCTATCGAACTATCACCGCACCGCCAGTGTCTCGTCAATGAAGAATAATTTATCTTTACCATCTCTTTCACTTCGCCGTAAAATTTCACGCTTATGCCTTTTTCATAAAATTTATTTTCATAATCCCCTATTACGCGACCATTTCATAACTCCCCCCTATTACATCTCGCCTCGTGTAGATCACCAGCACAAAGTTGGAGTCCCAAGCTCATTAACCAACACATTTCATTCATCTTTTCTACCACGCACAGCTCAAGAATGGAACCACCTTCCCGGTTTAATTGCTGCCATAACAGACTCTAATCTTTTTCGAAGTGCCATAAATAACCATTTTTGCGCTGATTTCTGACCTGTTTGTTCACTTTTTATTTGTTTTAGTATTGCTGAATTGTTATATTTTCCCTGCCTACGCTCTCCCCCTCTGTAATGCCTTCGGGCCCTGAGGGTACAATAAATAAATAAATAAATAAATAACAATGCATCAACACATACTATTAAACTATATGCTCAAAGGTGTGTTTGTTTCTCCATTTAACAAGTTACAGCAGTGTGCTTTAATGCTATTATCATGTGTGTAGTTTTAAGTATCCTCTCTGCAATGCCTATGAAGGCCCCTGGAAGGAATAAATTAATAAATAACATTTTCACATCTCTGGAGTTGGTTTTCGGATGCACCACATGTTCAGGAAAGGTTGAACGAGTGCAGCCCCTTGCAAGAAGTCTGCCAGTCTGGTATGACCCCTTAATTAATATTGAAGGGTCAGAGATGTGAGATGTGAGTGTCCTCGTAAGGTCCAGAGCGTGCAGTGGACACAATTCTCGGTGTGTAGACTCTCAAGGCATGAAGGCAAGCGGAAATATGTTTATCTGGTTAGTGTATCAAATATGTTTATTTCCACTTGATTACATAATTATTGATTCTTAGGAAATGGTTCCATAACGAGTTCTTTCTGCGACAGTCTCGTGTCAGGCGTTCAGTCGTAGTACCTGTGGACCTTGTTGTCGGATGACGCTCCTGGCACGTCGGTGTTCAGTTTGGTCGAGTGGCAACTTTGACCGACTGATGCTGTCTTGTAATCATACGTCATGTGCGGCCACCGACGTCTGATGCACTGAAGCTGCAGGGCTGGCTTCTAATCCGAAAATTTTCCTGGTAGTTTTCGGCATCAATGCAGCAAGCTCGGGCATGTATTGCTTACGTGGCTGTGCCTTTTGCTGTACCGTTGACTTGATAGCTGGCAACAATTTTTGTTTGCTATCCAAGTCTGGTGATGCTTGCAGTTCACTTTTGAGAGCAACCAACCATTCTATTCCTTCAAGTCACTCAGGGGCATTCTCCCTCAAAGTTGGAAATTGTGTGCTTCGTGGAGTGGACACAGAAAATTGATGTCAGCAAATTTTTAGGTATTGTCCTTGGACGACAACCAACACCAAATCCACTGTCACTGCATCGCCGCTCACCTGCTTTGTCGTGCTTACCTCTTGTTGAGGTGATGGACATGAGGAGCTTCGGGGTAATCAGGGATTCAGAATCTTCGATTCAGCACCTTCGGCATCAGGGACAAAGGTCGCCGAAGGTAATCCTTAATCTCCCGTGGTCGCTTTTCGAGACGTAATCGAGGGTCGTTTGGCACGAACCATCGCAGACCAATTCATTGGTACGGGCTGCTTTGGTAGACATGGTCGGCTTCATGCAGTGGAAGCAAAGCGGTTTTCGGTCGCACATTCGCATCACCTACGTTTTCCTCGGTGTACTTTGTTGAGCACAAACCTACACACGATGTCGGGAATGCTTCAGCATTAGAGTGTCTCATTGAATTGGCATTGAATACTAAGAGGCAGCCGGTGGCGGTCGTCGTGCCATTGTGGCGTAAGTTGCCCTTGGTTTGTCAGATGCCGCTTCGCTCGCAGAAGTCTCGGTTGAAATACCTGTCAAACTTGTTCCGAAACAATCTCGGCAATCAAAATAAAAGCCAGGCAACTGATGGCAGGAAGTAGCTTCCTGATCTCCTCCCAGACAACGTCGTGGATGCCTGGGAGGCTGGCGTCGAAGTAGTAGCTGGACAACTCGAGTGTCGAGACGCCGGGAAGTTGTTCATAGTGGCAGGCTCGGGCATGCAGTGCACATTCCATGTTGGAAGCCTCGGTGATATGAACACTTCGACTGTTGTTGGGGGTTGCGGACAAGGCTGCCGAAGGTGTTGTCCCTCCCGTGAGGGGCATGGGATTCTTAGGTTCTTGTCTTCTGTAGCATCAAGGTCGGCGTGGGCGTGGGCGCTCAATCAAGCGCAAAACATCCTCCACGAGTGCGGTGGCGCTCTCGTTGGGGCAGTGTCCTGGACAGAATCAAGAATGCGGCTCTCTCTCGTTGATGTTGGCTGACAAATGCGCGCTTCAGCTCGATCTTGCAAACTTCCCATGACGTTAAGGAGGATCCATGGTTCTCAGACCAGCGCCGGCAGTTTCTTCCACGAGAAGTATAGGTTCTGCAGGAGCTGGTTGTCTGTCCACCCAATGTGGCGGGCGACACTGTCATATTGTTCAATCAAGTCCTTGACGTCTTCATACACCTTGCGTGAAAAAGCGTCGGAGTGTGATTTGCGACGGGCATGCAAACAATGGTGGGAGGGGGCACGGTTTGCTGCTACAGGTTTGTCATTGTTGGCTTAGTCAGCTTCGGATTTTCTGACAGGAGACCGAATTCCGGTGGTTTTTCCTGGTAGCAGCAACTGGCTCGGATTTCAGGTGCTTCGTGGTGTATTTCCGAGGTTACTTTTTGTGGTATTCGGTCGTCTTGCGGTTGTTCTGCCAGGATCGGGTCAGGACTTTGCTCACGGCTCGACGGGGGTGTAAGACGCAGAATAGTCCGCCAGCCGTGTCCCATTATCGGGTAACTCGGCTGAAGAGCCGCCGGGTTCACACAGAGTGAAGGGCTATGGGTGCCCAGCACCTCCACCAGAACATACGATTACTGCTGAGCATGACCTGCAATGTCCCAGAATAGTGAATATTGATAGAAGCTAGGACTGGAACAAGGATCCGTGACAGTATAACAAAACTCGCAGAAGAGAATCTATCCTGACCACTGAAGAAGCTGCATTGCTTTAGTGGCATTCTGTCCGAATAAATCCTCTCCTTCGGGGTTTGGCGACTGCCGTGGACGAACTGAACTGAAATGGATGTGGGACCACTTTTCTGGTAATGAGCCACTGCAGACTGTTGCCACAAAGCGGCGTGAGCTGGGTACGTAACACGCTCGATGCAATGTCCGGACAGCTTGCAATTCGCGTAACGAGTGTGGATGAAACGTTTGTGTTGACGAAACGTGCGACAGACCAGCGGGATCAATACCAACTGCAACACCTGTGCTCCGTGAAAGTGCACGTCTACGCCGGAACAATTTCGGAAGCAGCACAGCATCACCTAAAGCATGGCACAGGAACTACCAGCTTGAAGGCAGCTCTTCGGTGCGCCGCACACCTGTGCTCCGTGAAAGTGCACTTCTACGCCGGAACAATTTGTAAGCAGCACAGCCTCATTCAGCACGGCACGGGAACTACCAGCTTCAAGGCAGCCTTCCGGTGCGCCGCACAACCGAAGTAAGCCCTCGGTCATTTGATCGAAGCTGCACCACGATTGCACACCGCCAAGCACTACTCACGCACTTTCCGTCGCTAAACTGTGTATCCAAATATATTGCACACGCTTCACTGAAAACCTCGAAGATTCCGATGGTCAACGAGAGCACAGAAACGTCGCCCTTAAATTTTATCCTAGCGGTATCCGAATCAATCCGAGGTCCGAGCAACGTAGGTCAGATTGTCTCTTCCGTGGCAATATCCCGGTCGGTCACCAGCGAAATGCACACCGTTCCTCCATATTTTCACGTTATACCTACGTCAAACACCACGTTGAACTCTGAACTCGCTTTCGACCGGCCTCATATGACGGCTTCCGCGTCTGAAATCAACTCGCCGAGACGAACGACAACCAACAAAGTATCTGACAAGCTCCGGCCCAGCTGGGGCCAGCCGCTGCATGGGCGCTGCCATCTTTTCTGTGACGTCACGTATTTGGTTTGGTCATGTGACGTGTGGTCAAATTTGCGTACAATGGCAGCCTCCTTATGGGGGTCACTTTCGAGTGCAGACCGGAACCCCGGTTTATCGCTCTAAGCCCCTCTACCTCGTTGGTTAGGTTATTTTGTTTGTATTTATAAACAACTACTTTGCCATTCGCTGTGTACGTAAAAGTAATACAAGTTCACATGACGCGGCAATGGGTGCCAATTCGTTTCTAACAGGCCCTTTTTGCTTAATTATACCTTATTTGACAACCGTAGCACTGGCTCCGTTCTCAACCAACGTTTCTCGTCGAAAACCTTGATTTTTCTTGTTGGTAAAAAGCCACCTTTGTTGAAACGTGTGTCCTGAACCCGAAAACTTTGGAGAGGCTCTCTTTCTTACGTTTCTGCCGAGAGTTGACCCGCAAGCTCGGCGGAAACTCGTTTTCTGCTTCTCAACTTTCATTGCCTTCAATCCCATGTCAACTGCAATGCCTATAAGTTTGACATTTTTGGTTGTTGCAGCCGAAGGTTCTCTCCCGCTGTAGCCGGAGATAGCCTTTGATGCGATTGCTCTTGTATTTGCATCGCTATCGGCTTTTGGGCAGTTTGCCGATTAATATCGTGGAGCGGAATTCAAAATAAAGCAAACAGCATGCTTGAACCCTTCGCCATCGGTTGCGAGGTGTAAAGTCGCCCATCTCTCTCACAACAGTTGTACATTAGAAAATTTCGAACTAGCATTTTGAGATGCAGGTAAAAATAAGATTAAAAGCTAAGAACAACCGAAGCAGCCGAAATTTCGAAACCACAAAAAAACATAAAATATTTGTTGGCTGCACTTTATAGCTTTCACACTTGAATGGAAAGTGTTTTGTTATCGACTGTAGGGGGATTTGAGTTTGCTTAGTGTAATGCGGGAAGCCAAAGAAGACTATATGATATAGAGCTAGAGGCTGAAAGCATAATCGAAAATTCTCTGTATTTATGTAAATAATTTGCGCTTATACAATACAGGTGTCGTGCTTTGGCGAACTTCACCGCTAAAGATAATTCAATAATTTCTGTAGCACATAGTGCCCAAACTTTGGAACGAAGAGAGAACTGGGTAAATTGACTTACAAACATTGCTAATCGTCGATAGTTCTGCGGCAGCATCCTGTGCCGAAGATAGACATGTTGCTTCAAAGAAAGCGTGCCGTCCGACGAGCGCAAAATACCTGAGTCATTAAAAGGCCCACTGTAGTTTTTGATACTGCAGAATTGGCTACCTTGATATCTATCCTAGAACGATTGAATACGAGTAACAACTAGATTTGTCAGATTAGCACAAAGATTGAAGAATACGTATGTGATAAGAGGGGGGGGGGGGGGGGGCTCGTTTCGGAATACATCACTGCACTTGACTTTGGCGACTAGGCCACTCTACAGGGTGAGTCAAGGAGAGGCCAGGCTCTTTAAATCGATCGCAAAATTCGGTTTCTTAACCTATCGCGCTACGACTTTGTGCAGCGTTGCCCACAGATGGTGCATCCTTTTTTTTCTTTTTTTTTTTTTGTAAAATTTGCAAAGAGCGAACTTACCTGAGGAAACACTAAAGAAAGAAAAAGGCTTAGCTCCTATGGAAACGCAGCGACGCCACCGGTCTTCAAACTGCACGGCGCCGACTGCATGCCTTTACCGGCGACCAGTAAACCTCTTACCGGGGTTCAGTATCCGATACCGGGCGACCCGTATTCGTGTAGCGGAAAAAGGTTTAAGTATGGGGGTGGCCGGTAGGGGTATACACCAATTCATATTTACAAACAAACTGGTGCGCCTCTAGCGGAGGCGAGCGGCGCCGCGCATCCGCTATGGTGTGTGGGCAGGAAGTACGCCGTGCCCTTCAACAAACCATTGGGATGCGGAAGTGTCGGCGTTGGTGTGAATCCCAGTGCTCTTTTTCACGTTGGTATTGTTTCAGTTACCTCAACGAAATGAACAAGGCTGGTGACAACGAGAAAGTTGTGAATTTGACACATAATGATCGAATGCTCATGGATGCGTTAGAATAGAGCAGGTGTTGCCAAACCGCGGCTCGCGAGCCGCATGCGGCTCTTCGCTGGTCCAAGTGCGGCTCGCGGATCCCTCGCAAGGGGACCCCCCTCCCCTTCCGCCCTTTCCGCGTTTCCCAAGGATTTCAGAATAAAGAACAGCTTGCGGTTTGGCAGCCTTGTGCCCCCATATGTACAGTCGAACCTCTTTTCACTCGGATGTTTCCACAGATCCTGTTTCTTTCATTGTTCGAGGGAGTTTGGCGGACCCTAGGGCGAAACGCATCAAGGACATGGACTGTCAAACCAAGCATGCACTTTGGCTTGGGGTCGAGGAAATGATCAGTCTCGTAGCCTTTGTCATCCGCCGGTGATACTTGTCCTCTTTAGGTAACCGATGTACCCTACCGCCCCCCCCCCCTCCCCCCCCCCCCCCCCCCCCCGCAGCTCTTTCAAGTTTCTTGGTTTCGTTTGCGGCTCATAGCCCGGATCAGCCTGGCCACCCATGGAATAGAGCCTGACTCACGTGATGAGGTCTACTTACTATTTTCTGTTGCCTTCGGTAGTCGATATCCAAAGTGAAAATTGCACCCAAAATCAAACCGAATGCATCAGGCATAGGAAGTTGGTGATCGCCCTGTATCTACTGTTTAAACCAAGCTGACCTAGCCGAGACACTTTCCAGGCTTATAAGTTTGTAGAGGTCCACAATTCCTCGGTGTCGTAATTGCTATGTCGACAGTGCATAAGCTTGATGTGGTCTACTGGCCGCTGTCGTCTGCACGAGCATAAGTCCGTTTGAACTTGGGGACGATCGTTAGAACGTGAATACGTGTTGAACGTGATCCGGGCGGTCCGAATATTGCTTGGCGGCTCTCCCGAGTTCATGTTGGAACAGAACAAATAAACCTTACGACAAAAATGTATTCATGAATCCTGAGCGCTTCCCGCGGATTTGATTGTAGTCCGACAGAGTATATCTTTCGATGGCACATGCTTCCGTTCTCGAACGGATCGGGCAGGAAAGAAACACCTTTTGCAGCTCTTTCGGTGCAGCCCCAGCGTACAGAACTGCCCAACATTTTAACCAGAAGGAAAGTTTCTATTAGTTTCTGCCAAAACAACATAGCAATGCCCGGCCCGCCAGGCAACTTCCGCCCGCAGCCCAAACCAAAAGTCAGACCGAAACGCCATCACCGCGGCGTGACGTAACGACCTTGAATTGCTTCATACCGGTGGCCAGTATGAACCTGTATAGACCGGTATAAAGTCGGTCATATTTATTTATTGAGGTAAGCAAATCTAAACCACTTTTAGTATTAAAAACAATTTTAAATCCAATACCGTTCTTATAAACATTGAAAACAACCAATGTGGTCAAATGTCTTAATCACTATATAAAGTCTTAATTTCCATTATAATGAATCTTTAAAAAAACGTTCTTGCGCGTCCTTGGAACTCAAGAAAAATCCGCCAAATGGGTGGTGATAGGATGGAGAACTTCAAATAAACTACCACGATGTTGGCACATCTGCCAGGTTGAAAATGCAACAATTAAAGCAGCTGGGCGGGTTTATAAATAGGCAAGTGTGTATCGTGTTCTCCCCTTCCCCTCTCCAACAAAAAGCATCTGCCTTTCTCTCCCTTTTTCATTTCCTTCTTCCACTCTCTCACTCTCTCCATCTTGTATTTTTTGTCTGAGAGAAAGCCTCCTAAATGGTGAATTAAGGACACTTATACCCTGTCTGAGAAAAAATACGTGAAGCTATTTATTAAACGAGCTTCGCTACTTCTCTTTCAGAAGGCATTGAGTCAATCGAGGGTTGGGCTGCTCTCGACGAAGCCCATCTTGTTTATTTTATTGTTTTTGCAATGCGAGAAATAATGTTTCGCGTGTCCCGAACGGTGCAGCCACGAAGAGTCTTTCCAGGTTTGCTCTGGTGTGCTGCAGTGTGCTCCGTGGTTTCCACAGAATCAGTGGCAGGCAATGTTCCCATCGTTCGCACGGATTCGGGACTCGTCGCGGGGGATCGTATCACAGTCGGCGACCGGCATGTGGACACTTTTTGGGGAATCCCGTACGCGGAACCACCCGTTGGAGACCTACGGTTCAGAAAGCCTCATCCAATCACAGCTTGGAATGGAACGTACAACGCTACAAGAAAGCCCACACCGTGTTGGCAGCCGAACCTCCGATTTCTGGGGAACGCATTAACGGATTATTCTGGAGCCTCAGAGGATTGCCTCTACCTCAACGTCTGGCGAAATTCTCCCAACTGTTCACAATCCGATACGTGTGGCAAGAAACAGCCAGTCGTAATTTTTATTCACGGCGGTGCCTTCCAGTGGGGTGACTCAGCTTTGTTTTTTTACGATCCTGCAAACTTCGTGTCTTTGACAGATGTTGTCTACGTAACCTTCAACTACCGTCTCGGATTTTTTGGATTTTTGTCGCTGGAGACGCCTGAGCTGCCTGGAAATATGGGACTTTGGGATCAACATTTGGTGCTCAAATGGGTTCAGAGAAACATCAAGAACTTTGGAGGTGATCCGAATGATGTCACCATCTGGGGTCAGAGTTCGGGGGGAGTATCAGCAGGAATGCAGGCGATGTCTCCTCACAGTAAGGGTCTCTTCAAACGAATCATCATGGAAAGTGGCACACCGCTCTCCATGATCCTCGGAATATCTTACAAGGGTTCCGGCAAATTTATTGCTGTGACTAGCGCCCTTGGATGTTACGACTCCAAAAGAAGCTTCGGGGATCAACGTAGAGATGTGATTGATTGCTTAAAAAAATTGGACGCAGCGTTCGTCTACAAAACCTTGAAGTCATTGGACCTTGTTCAGCAAATATTTGTTCCAGTACACGGAGATGACTTTCTACCTCTTCACCCGCTTATGGAAGAAACGTGGAAACACCTTGATTTCAAAGAGCTTCTCCTTGGAACCAATTTGAACGAAGGGACTTTATTTTTTGATAACCTACAGTACACGTTTCCGGCGCTAAAGCAACTCTTGGCAGGTGACTATCGACTTGCGGTCACAGTTACCCTGGGACCTGCGTTTGATATCCCGATTTCACAAGCACGACACATCGTGCGTAATTACTTTGGCGATTATGATGTCCAGCACAACAGCCGAAGCGTCGGAGATATATTCAGCCGAATCTTCGGAGATGTTGTTTTCAACTGTCCGACCCAGCTGTTCGCCGACCTCGCAGCACAACAAGGAATAAGCACCTATAGGTACATATTCGCGCACCGGCCCAGCTTCAGTGCGTGGCCAGAATGGATGGGCGTTGCTCATGGGGTCGAGCTGGCGTTTACATTTGGATCCCTGCCATTTGTTAATGACGAAAGTAGATACACCAAACCACTCGGAGATTATGCAAGAAATTTTTTGAAGAATGTAACTTACACGGCAGAAGAAGAAACATTTATGACGCAGCTCGTGGCTGCATGGAACTCTTTCGTTCGAAATAGGTGAGTGTTTTGTGGTTTTTGGTTTATGGGTTAAGGTGCACGTTGTTACGTTCAGGCTAATTTGCTCTATAATTTGTTACCAAACGTGTTGACAATGAGTTTGTAAATCTACTTATGATTTATTAAACTTCTTTAAAAAGCAGGCGATTTTTCGCGACAACTAAAGGCATATAATTCTTGAACGAAAACGGCACTAATACGTTTTGCTTTAGGCGATGAGAGATATTATTTATAATTGTCCTGGAGTGTCACCTATTAGAACTGAGCTGGGGAATGCTATTTTGAAATAAGCTTCTTTGCTGATGAAAGAACACCAATTAGACTTTTTTTTTTATTATGGTATTCTTGTAGCTCGCAGCGTGCTAGAAAGAATTGTGGAGTAGCATAAAGGTTCAAGCGTGCAGGATGAATATGCGATCGCTCTTTTTGTTTTGTTTTTCCCTGGTTAACAAGAATGTTATTAAAAAATGACAAATATTCTGGTGGAATCTGGTGATCCGGGGCATCACCTTGAGTGGAGTTTCGTCTTCGTCAATTCCCTTTCTGACCAGAATGTAAAATTAATATATCCATATCGTGGTCGCTGTAATGGTGTCACGTAATGCTCACTGCGCGATACAATCAGCGCAAACACAGCTTCGACACTTTCGCTTTTGCAAAGTCGAGTTATTTATCAGCACTAAAGTGTACCGCCTTAGTTTGAGCTCATGATGATAAATTTTGACCCCAGCTATTATAATATACTTTCAAGTGTGGTATAAAAACCGGGAAAGCAGGCGGTCGCTTGCCCGGTCTAACAGAGTCGATTTTTATGCGTAACAAATATAATATGAGGCGAATTCGTTTTTTTTTTCTAAGTTCCAGACTGGTTGTTTAAAAAATTATAAAAATAATTATTTAGTTATCTTGTTACACTTTGATATAGGTTATCCCAAATCACCAGGCTCGATCTAAAATGGAGCGTAAAAATCGACGCCTGCACGTAACAATCTACTTACAATTTTAGTCAAGGGCTTATTTCACAGGTAGGCTTTTCTTGTAAAATTAGAAAGGGTACCTCCCTTTCTGTAAACAAATATGGCCAAGAAACTCGCCAGGGTCCATGGCAGGCGTCAACGCAGACGACGAAGTCGAGTTGCGAGGTGTGTTTGTCGCGCGCATTGATAGTTCGCGTCGGGAGCAACGTCCGAAGGTGTAGCCGACCAGCGAAACAAACCAGACGACACGCAGACGAAATCCGTTGGCATCAAAGCGCCGTTGTTATGCAAAGGCGTTTTTTTTTTTTTTATTTTAAATTTTTATTTTATTCTTCGCATTTTTTTTTTTTTATCCAAAGGTACCTTACAAAAAGATTTTGTTCAATCAAATAAACCACGGTGGTCGCGAGCAGTCTCGATAAAAAAGTAGCGCCATCTATCAATTCGAGCACGAAACACACCCCGGACTCGACTCGGTCGTCTGCGTCACCGCCTGCGGTTGATCCTGGCAAGTTTCTTGGCCCCATTTTTGCAGACAGCGAGCCACGGTTTCTAATTTTACAAGAAAAAAACGACCTGTGGAATATACCTTTGATGAAAAGTTTAGATTGCTACGTGCAGGCGTCGATCTGTACAGTGCACTTTAAACCGTGCCTGGTGACTTGGGACGCCCTATATACTATTCACCGTACAGAAATTAATCTGGTTGTACTTCTCTTGCACAGTATAGAAATTTAGAGGGTGATTCAAGGAGAGGCCAGGCTCTTTGAATCGACCGCAAAATTCGGTTTCTTAACCTATCGCGCTACGACTTTGTGCAGCGTTGCCCATAGATGGTGCATTTTTTTCTTGTAAGATTTGCAAAGAGCGAACTTACCTGAGGAAAAAGTAAAGAAAGAAAAAGGCTTAGCCCCTATGGAAACGCAGCAACGCCACTGGTCTTCAAACAACACGGCGCCGTTTCGCACGGCAGACAAGAGATGGCGCAACGAACGAGCATACGGCGTCGAGGGGCGGCGTCTTTAGCAGACGATCGTTCCTACTGAAAAGCGGCGCGCGTTTCGCAAGGGGCGACAGTCGCAGAAACAAAAACAAGCGCGGTAACAACCAGGAACTGCAGTTCCTTGTCTGCTAAAGACGCCGGCTCTCGGCGTCGTATGCTCGCAGTTGGCGTCGCGACTGCTTGCGCCATCTCTTGTATCCCGTGCGAAACAGCGCCGTGTTGTTTGAAGACCGGTGGCTTCACTGCGTTTCCATAGGAGCTAAGCCTTTTTCTTTCTTTATCTTTTCCTCAGTTAAGTTCGCTCTTTTCAAATTTTACAAAAAAAAGAAAAGAAAATGCACCATCTGTGGGCAACGCGGCACAAAGTCGTAGCACGATAGGTTAAGAAACCGAACTTTGCGGTCGACTCAAAAAGCCTGGCCTCTCCTTGAATCACCCAGTAGATTAAATTTAAGCAGAATTAGCTACGTATCACGGTTAGCGTAGTGTGGCCGGTTTACCCTAACCAACTGCTTTTTACACGTCAGCTAATATTTAGTTATGCAGGATCATGCAGCGTCTTTGGGTGTGTTCGCGACGCCAGGACTGAACATTCCTTACTCTCACTCGACGACTTAAGGTGTTAGCCACCATACACCATAAGATTTTGTCCATTAGCGTTATATTGACACAAAACCTTCACCTAACTGTTTCCAAATTTGAGCAACCAACGTTGCCTTTATTGTAGAATTCGCGGATAGCAAATAACAGTATGAAATAATAATGATATGCTACAACTGGGAAGATTTTGCGTCTTGTCGTCTTCTAATGTTTCGTCCTCTTAACAGAAACGGTGACACCCTCATAAAAAGTTGGTCAACATATACGTGTTTCTCGAGTATAGAAAACAGAAAGAAAAAAATCCACACAGCTAAAGAACATATTGAAAAAAAATATTATCATAATATTATCAGTGGCACTCCTTAACTTTAACCAGGTTCACCTACTTCATCCACTCCCTCTGGTCTCCCCCTGTAGCTAAGTCCCTCTTAACGTTCATGAATTCGACTTCTCGATTTGAACTTGTTTCAACGCGAGAGCTTTAAGGAGGTCGTGTCGCAGAAAAGCCGGCGTCAGCGTTGGTGGCGTTGTGACGAGAAATTCCGAATTGGTCGATGGGGCCATGACGTCACATACTTACATACTTTGTGCGGGAATTTCAAACAACCCACGATGCACACGTGAAACATGACGTCACGCGTGGAATGAAAGTGATGAAAAAACATAACATGTAAGCGAATTACAGGTCGCCACATGTCTTACATTTTTCACTTTATAAAGTAATTCATTTGCCTTCAAGAAAAAAATTAGAGTTTTGGGCGGGATTCGAACACAGGACCCTCCGCTTGAGAGACGGACACGCTACTGACTCGGCCATGAACGCCGCCCTTGCTGATCACTGGCAGCAAGAGCATGATAAGCGCATGAGAAGGTGATGCGAATGGGGCCCGATGACGCTGTAGAATACCCGTCTTAGAGGCCGACCTACAAAAATCATTTTCCGCAAATTCAAAAAATTTTCCTCGACAGCTTTCCGATTTCCTTCTCTCCCACTCTCATCTTGACGGCGGAGGAACTTCTTTTGTTGCTGCACCTTCTGGCCGGATAAGCTGAAAGCTTATCCCGGCTCATCCAGCCTCCGTCGAGATAGCAGTGGGAGAGAGGGAGATGGGATGGTGGCGAGAAGGATCTTCCTACCTTGCGGAATAAGTTTTTGAAGGTCGGGATTTAAAAGGCGAGGCTTAAGCGTTCTTCAAGTTTTCGCCTAGACCTAGTTTTTTTCCTTCTTCAAGATCATTTGAATCGTGCTAAGAAAATACAGTTGCTCGTACGCTAATTTCCGGCATAATGAAACACTTGAGCGGCCTTTAGGACGCACCATGATCATAAACTTGTATCAGGGGAGTGACACTACGTTTTTTCGTAGCCGAAATCCTTTGTATTTCTTTCATTTTATATCCATGAAACTGTGCCGTCACGATCGAGTTGCCATTCTCAGCATGTGCATCATCTCTATGAATATTGGGGTTTTATTTGAACGAAACCTTTTTCTCACGTGCGTCACACCGAAATTAAAGACGAGACTGATCCACAACGAGAACAGCGGTACCATTCTCAAATTCAAATTCTCTCACAGATAATATTTCTATACTGCCGTAATTTGTCATCGAATACGCCCAAATATTTTAACAGCCAAAAACTTGAAACTCGTGTCACTTATTTATCTTATAACTAAATATAAAAACTGCAATTGACCTCACGGTTTATAATATTGTTCTCTTAGGAGTGCTGTTCAGCAGACGACATCATAAGCGGACATATAGTTTGAAATGTGTACAGGATATTTATTTTTGTGTGTGTGTGTGTATAAAAGCGTGCATTCCAGAACTAGGTGTCTTCCTGTGTGTTTCTGTGCTAAAGCATGTCAGTGCAGTTTAATATTTTAAAGTGTACGTCTCAGTCAAAATTTCTCATTGTTCATTACTCGAACAATTTTCTGCAGAAAGCCAGTAATTCCGCTTCCTGGAATTGACTGGCCCTTATACAAGCCGGAAAGTCCTAAGTTGTTGTACCTTCGTCCTGGAAACTACACGATTGCACGGGACCCATTGCGGGATGCTTGTGAGCTTTGGCGGCCGTTTTTACTACAAAAGTAAGCCGTTGGTCTTTCAGATCTGTGATTAAGATTTCACTCCTTTTAGTAAATTTTCTGTCCCCTTATCGGACTCTGTTTTCTATCTGTATAAATTCCTAACATAGCTTGCTGTAAAAACATCTATTTCTTATCTATTCAGCACCGCTTACTTCTGACAAGGTAACAGGGAAGGCAGTCTGGGTATTTTAGCTTTATTATTGAACTATTATCGCCACCTGCAAACGTTTCATATACGAGGGTGAGACAAATGAAAACTTTAAGTAAGCTTTGCTCAAATTTATTTGCATATTGGTGATGCATATCTATCATTTTTTGACATCGTCTCCAGGCATGCAAATTTTGGTAGAAAAATATTTCGGTTGAGTGCGTAGCCTCTTATGCACCCCTTTTAAACTTTTTTATCGGCTCGGAATTTTTTTCTTATTGCCCCCTTGAGTGGTTCACTTGAGGCGAGAAGCAGGACCTGCGTTGACAAATGTGGCAGTTTAATTCACCGCGATTCTCTGATTTTCTATTATGGTGCCTTCAACTGCTGCAATGAACTTTGGTCTTACCACTCGGTGTGTTTGATATGGTTGGGAAGAGTCTGCCACAAAACTCACCCCTTTTTGAAACTTCTTGGTACATTAGCACAGCTGCTGGTGCGACACACAAGAATCAACATTCTGAAACTTCCTTTGACGATGAATTTCCACAGTTTTGCTCTCTCACTACATAAAATACTTATAGAACGCAGCACCTCTTCGGTGCATGACTCAAGTAGGGCTGCCATATTTACGGTGCTACTACGGCGTCACACTGGTAATCTACACCGTTCTGCCACCTGCTTGGCGCTCTTCTAATTATTGGTAAGAAGGTTGCCAACCTCCAGGACAATAGCAACAGATTTTGACCTGTCATTGTAATTATAAGCGCTGCATTTGAGTCACCCACGTGCAATAACTAGGGCTCCGGACCGATTGCAAATTCTTGAATGCGCAATCGGTGGGCTTCAGTTGAATAACTAAGCGATTAATTTATGCAATGCGGAGGCTGATTGGAAGGAGTGCTGAGAAATCCTTAGAACAAAAAGGTGAGAAATCAACCGGAAAAATCGACGTGTGCGTATTGCAATTTGAAAGTTTTGGTGTATTTGAGTGGTGTATTTTGCCTTGTGAAAACTTTAAGGCATAGCTCCCTTCTAAAAAAAAAGTAGATCAACAAACTTCCCGCGGTTAAAGGCGGACGATCACGAAGACAACCGAGTAAGCGAGGGTTGTACGGGTGGCGCCATCTCCCGATAGGCGCAGCGAGCAGACGGCCAGGGGCTCCCATCTGGAGTCTAAATTAATTAGGGCCTAAATCTGGGGGCCCTAATCTGGACACTTGGCAGAAAAGTCGGCGAGAAATTCGGAGGCTATGATTGGCCGGCGCCCAGGTCAAGTGTGGCGTTGTCCAATCGCTGCCGCCTAATTTGTCGCCGTCGTTTTCGCCAAGCGTCCTGCTTAGGGCCCCTGGACACTTAACTAAAAGTTGGCGAGAAATATGGCGGCCGTGATTAGCCAACTCCGCTCTTGACCTTGGCGCCAGCCAATCATAACCACCGGATTTTTCGCCGACTCCTTCGCGAATTGTCCAGATTATGGCCCTTGGACACTCGTCGAAAAAGCCGGCGAGGAATTCGACCACTATGATAGGCCGGCGCCAAGATCAAGAGCGGCGCCGGTCAATCACGGCCGCCAAATCCCTCGCCGACTTTTGTCGCCAGGTGTCCAGTTGGAGCCCCAGGTCGGCTGTTTTCGACTGAGAGTGTCGTCTGCTCGCAGCGGTTATCGGGAGAGGGCGCAGAAGGCGCAACCATCTCAAACCTGGTCATATGCGTCGTCTTCCGATCTTGACCATGGTCAATTTTCTTGTTTACTTCTTCTCAGGGAAGCAGCTACGCATTGCCTGTTCCCAACGGAAAACCTAGCCCAAAATTACGCCCTTGATGAAAGCTTGAGAGTGCTAAGTGCGGCTGTGAGTTTTCCGGGCGACGTTAGAGAAAACATGTGGATTTTGCTACTCTATACACGGCGCTTAATTAAATTCGAAAATAATAAAAAAAAGGGGGGGGGGGAGAGTTCGACGAGTGCAGTTTTCACTATAAATTTATCAGTCTCGGCGGATATTAGATGAGGGGATAAAAGTCACGCTAATTTGACTAATTAACCAAAACATGTTAATTACCTATTTATTTATTGGTTTAAGGGGGTATGCCGAAATTGCACTATTAACGGGAATTACTATTAGATTCCAGAACAATTTAAACACTTCCTGAAACGGTAATGTTTTTTTTTTTTAGATATTAGCCGATCAATAGTTTCTTGAAATGCAGTATTGACAAAAATTACTATTAAAAGCGAGATAATTTTTTTTTTAAGTTCGCTAAAAGGTAATGGTTTTTTACATGTAATCGATCAATTTTCGTCCGATTTAAAAATTCGTGCAAGAAGAGCGCATTGTGTGTTCAGTGACGTCATCACTTGTGCCGTCGCCGTACCCACCGAGGACACGCTGCCGAGACAATGACGTCGTGATTCGAATGACGACGTCACTCTTCCAAGCGTCATTGTGGGCAAGGCTTGCGACGTACTTTTTAAACGCAAGTTTTAAATCGAGCGAGAAAAAGAAAGCGAAAATTGATCGATTAAATCTACAAAACATTTACCTTTTAGCGATTTTTTTTTTTCAAAATTTATTTGGCCTTTAATAGTAATTTTTGTCAATACTTCAATTCCAACAACATGTCCTTTAGGACAAATAACGAAAAAAGCTAATGAAGAGATTTTAGTTAATTAATCAACTCACCGGGTCGATTATTTCATAACCGCCGAGACTGATAAATGCATGGTGAAGGCAGAACTCTTCCAACCTCATCCCCTATTTAAAAAAAAAAAAAAAAATGTTCGAACTTCAATCAAAGATTACACTTGTGTTATGATAAAGCCTTGGCGAGGCAGATGCCCGGGTGGCAAGCCACCATTGCCCGCCTGTTGTTTGCCTCGTATATAAACAGGCTATATGAGAACAGGGTCGATCATTAAGTTTTTATGAATACAAATAGCACGAAGGACAGACAATTACATGAACACGAAGACGGGACCAGCGCCATAAATGACGCCAAGGGCAGACAAGGACATTTCCCGTTTTCGTGTCAATGTAATTAAATTGAATAACCTAATCAAGACAATGAGCCGTGGCATGTCCTGCTTGATTATGCCATCTGGCCATCTAATTTAACGTCTTATATATATATTATTATTATATTTATATATCTGCTTAATTTTGATACAAGTTCTCTACCGCACGCTGACACGTTGTAATGCAGGCGGTAAAATAGTAAGTTAATGACTCGCTTCTTTGTATCCGTTGTGGAACTGCTTGCAAAAATGTGTGAAGTCGCAGGATTTATTATGTTACACAAACTCGGAGGGCAAGATGTTTATGATTTCGCGGAGCAGGTTAGAAAACACTTTCGTTAAATTTAAATCATTATAATGTGAGAGACTCTGAAGTTGTGCATCGTAAAACATTGCTACCTGTGAAACGTCTACGAAGTCTAGTCAAGAGATTGTTTATTAATTTTCTTATTTTCTGGATGTGTCTATGATCTTTTCAGCTAATGCTTAATACGACATGAAATTTTTTTTTTTTTATTTTAGCTCGCGTATTTTCTGTGTCTTATCAAATACTCTATCCGTTATTTGCAGAGCAAAATCCACGACTCCGTTACCGCAAACCCCTTCCCTTCCCAAAACCGGAAACAAAAAAAGTCCGCAAAAACCTCAAACAACTAACCAACTGACGTCTCAGAAGGACAGTTTGAATTCTTCAGCGTCGAGAGAACTGCATCTCTTCTCACTTGTTTTGTCCACAGTATATTTCGTCACATCAAATTTCAGATTCTAAACCACAACACGTTTACTGGTGATGTAACTTCTAATAAAAGACGATTGTTATGCATCCCAAAAGTCAACTCAATTGTCGAATGCTCAATTGCTTTCACTGACGTAAGACAAATATGCAATGTCTTTAAAAGTTATGGCCAGTCAGCTCTCGTATTATATCGAAATAATCATGCACGTGCCCTAATGATGGGAATTGCGATGTATGATGCTGATTTAATTAGAGAGTATCATTAGAAGGTACTTGAGAAAGTTCTTGGGCAAGACAGCTGATAATGGCTAAAGAGGTAGTAATATTACCTTGCCTAACACCTTTCTATTGCAGCGGCCGTTGAGGATTGTATAGGCAAGACAAGCTCCTCACACTCATCCTACACGTGGAACTCAGCCGTCATTAAGTCAGGCTTATTCACACATAAGGTGTCTAAAGCCTTCATTTTATGCGGAAAGAGTTACGCCTGTCTGTATAAAAAAAACGTTACATGCGTGATTGTATTACACAACGCAAACATTGCCCTCATCAAGCAGAACCTACATAACCACCGTCAAGTAATGTTAAAGTATGCAAAGGGCTTACTTAGTCATAAATAAACCAACCTCATAATAATATTTATATGAGCAATAATTACTTGGCCGTGAAGCGGGAATCGAAAACCGAACTGCATGATCCGAAGCCCGTCACCTTTGTTCGCCATGACAGGGAGGAGACGAACAGGAGCGCAAGCAACGGGACCAAGTGTGAAACAGGTGAGCCTGCAGCCTACTGTTGGCCCGAGCAGTTGCCCCCCGAATGACGAATGACCTAACCTCACGACGTCACGGGTTCAGAATAAATTAAAAATTGTCTCGGGAGTCTCTTGGATTCACCGAGCATGTGAGGGCTTTTATCTTTGTGTGTAATGCTACAGAAACCACCCAACTCTTCACGTAACCAAGCATAGCAAATCTTAACTCATGCATAATGCACACTCGGCGCATTCTGTGTTCCCCTGGTTTAACAGAAGGATCAGAAATTTAAATTTGTTTTATTTATATTCCCGTAGATGTTGTTTGCCACATTTTGTTTATTTTATGTATAAGTTTATCCGGTAAATTTTATTTTGTAGCCACTCAGAATTCTTTTTTGTACAGAAAACATTTACGCGCTGGCATTAAATTGTTGGGTCGCTTTAAAAGCTATACAAACATTTAATAAGAAATAAAAAAAAATCAGTTCGCTTCCCTCGATAAGCTACATGCGATTAAAATATGTTTTTTGCTCCACCATGTGTTTATAATATATATTATTAGAATTATTTGGGAACAGTTCCTACACTTCAGAATTGCGGGAAAAAAAATTGGGAGACATTCCACTTTGTGAAGGTGGTTAACCAGTGAAGCTGTTTAGCGCACGAAACAGACGTGACACAAAATTTTGAACTAAGGTACGAACAAAATTATTTACTTGGTCGGTAGTCATCGTGACTAAATGTACGCACTCACACTCACACGAATATACTCTCTTCCTGAAAAGTGAGGGAAGTAAAAACCGACGCCAAACTGCAGGGCAGTTGGACAGGAAATTCACTGAAAGGAAATGAAATTACCTCTGACAACTCTATGTCAAGACACTGGAAAATACGAAATGAATGAAAAGGAAAAGCAGGTCGCAATTGAGATTTGCGGAAAGCACATACTGAAAAAGGCAGCGCTGAGGCAGTATGGTGGGTAAAGAAAAATTCACTGATTGTTCACATATGCATTAAAATTATATGTCCTGCACTTGTCCGTAAGAACTGCTGCCGAAAAAGTTCTCAAAAAAAGTAGTCTCGCAGACGCTCTGGCAGCAGCCGGGCTCGATGCGGGCGAGTGTCTTGTCGGGGGCTGGATGTATCTGGACCCCGCGGCTCTGGTGACTCCAAGCTGGATGTCGACAACCCTGGTACCGGGAGCGGAAATGGCACCGGTAGGGGTGCACCTTCGAACGAAGTGCTAGAGGCTAAACCCTCAGTAACCGTCTCTGTGAGGCTGGATGACCAGCTGTTGTCTGGAGACGTCCCAGGAGACAGGTTCTCCTCGGGCACAGGTTCCACGATCTCTGCAGGAACTGTAGGCGGACCTGCAGACAGGGCTGCAGCGGAACTGGGGGGTCCGGGGGCAAGGTACCTCCCCGGGGCCGGGACCGTGGCGCTCGGGGCGCCGAAGGGTGACGTATCGTTCGACGTCTCCGGTAGCCGGACTAGAACACGGTGGGAGGGTTGCTAGGCCCCCCACTGTCGAGTCGTAGCCACAGGGGTCGACTCTCGCAGACACGGTTGAGGTGTCCAGGTTTCTTGCAGGAAAAACAGCAACGATGCGCCGCCGGACAAAACTTCCTTCGGTGGCAGGGGCCACCGCAAAAACGGCACCGCCTTGGTGACGACGTGGTGCCACAGGCACCAGACGAGTTGGGTCCCGCAGCCGTACACGGTGGCTGCGGGACCTCAGCTTTGGTTAGATGTTCCGGAACTGCGGTTCTGGGAGCAGCAGCATCAATGCGGAAGCGCTGGAGTGGTGCCTCGGGTCGGAATTCGACATTGGCCGTAAAGTCTTGACGTCGATGGTCAGGCTGTCGCTCCGGAAGATCATCGGTCGACGCCTCGGTGTAGATGGTCGACCGGAACTCGTCGTAGTCCGGGAAGGTGATGCCTTGCACGGGAGTCCTTGTCGGACCAGGCTTTGCTTGATGACGGTAGTAGTCGTTGCGGGCAGAGGCCCGCCGCCTAACAGGAAAAGCCAGCTGTTGCTGGTAACGGTCGCCTCTTGGACGACTTCGGCAGACGTTGTTGAAGTGGCCCGCACGGTCACACGAGAAGCACGCAGCTCCGGATGCCGGACAATCTTACCGCGCGTGGCTCTTGCGGCCACATACACACAAAAAAAGCAAACATCGCACGACGACCGCGCTCGAGCTCCTCAAACGTGCATCGCGAACGCCGGCGGATGAATGGGGGAGGAGGTCTCAACTTGCGACCCAGCTCAACATTTCGTAGAGAAGAAGTCCGTAGCGCTCTTCTCGTGACGTCGCAAAGGAAGGCCAACAAGGGCGCGCGTCGAAGCGAAGTCAACGCGCGTGGATCGACCGTCGTAACGCGTTTTAGTCACACACGCGTGTCATATTAGCTAAAATGACAGCTGCACATAGCAACGGGTCTAGAAAACATTTTATTACACGAGCAAAATATTACACCCCTAAATAATCGGTACGAAATGGGACAGGGTATGCGTATAAGACGTCTATAGAAAAGTGTGACTGTTTTAAGTCGAAAACATTGAGTCACGAAATTATTGTTGTAGGAATGCATATTTTAGATACTTTATACAGAAATACTTCGACAAAATGATGAGACACGCGGTGATTGGAAACAGCAAAACAGATCAGTTAAAAATCGGGTAGACGTAGTCAACGTGGACAAGGCAAGACAAGTGTCACTTACCATCATGTAAGCGACGTTATTGCGTGCAGTCACTGAATTCTTGCATCATACCCCGGCCACATGGCAAAATTAATGTAATTTCGATCGAATGACATTATGGGGTCGACAAATCCGCTTTCGGCGCTCGTATAATCACTCAAGACCGCGAGCAGATTAAATCCTGCATCACTGAATGAAAATATATTAACTTTTTCGTGTGGCAGGGGTACTAAACTTACTACTTAGTGAACTAATTTACTTCTCCCTATGGGCTCGAGCTGCCTTAGAACAAAATATAACTTATTTTATATACAATAATACTATTAACTTTATACAGTTAAGATTCTAGTATAAACTCGGTAAAGGCAATGAAATAACATTAGTATAAATAAACAAAGAACCACAAACAATGCTCTTTAAATAATCGCACAAACTTGTTTTTCACCTTCCAGTGAAAATTAGATTGCCGGGCGTACTTACAAATGTCGACGCAACTGCACACGAGTAACGACAAAGAACAACATTGCAATCTATCAAGACATTAAAAAAAAAACGATTGCAGCATTTTACTTGCGTCTTACATGACCAAGAAAGCCCGTAAATAAGATGTTTCTCACCTGTCGATCGTATCCATACGTCCCACAATATCCGTGACGAAAACATTTGAACACGAACTCCAAGAAGCCTCCCGGCCTCTCTCTGTCGAGAGAGAGGTCTATCGATTAATCGACCAGAGTCATCCTTGGCTTGTTGTCACACATGTCACTCAAACCGTAGCAGAACTTGCTTCACGAATCCACGTAACTGACGGGAAGATGGCACGAGGTATGTGTATAAGACGTCTATAGAAAAATGTGATTGTTTTAACTCGAAAGCATTGAGTCACGCAATTATTGCTGTAGGAATGCATTTTTTGTACACAAATACTTCGACAAGATTCCGAGAGAGGCACTGATTGGACACAGCAAAACAAATCACAGGTAAAAGTCAGGTAGACGTAGTCAACGCAAACACGGCTAGACACATGTCACTTACGATGTTACCGCGTGCAGTCACTGAGTTCTTGCATTATACCGCGGCCACATGGCAAACTTAATGTAATTTCGATCGAATGACATTATGGAGTCGACAAATCTGCTTGCGATGCTCGTATAATCACTGAACACCACGAGCTGATTAAATCCCATATCATTTAATGAAAACATATTAACTTCTCCATGTGGCAGGGGTACTAAACTTGCTATTTACGGTCAACCAATATACTTCTCCCAATGGGCTCGAGCTGCCTTAGAACAAAATATAACTTATTTTGTATACAATATTACTATTACCTTAATACACTTAAGATTCTAGTATAGACGCGGTAAAGGCAGTAACTTTAGTATAAATAAACACACAAGCACAAACAGCACACTTTCAATAATCACACAGACTTGTTATTCACCTTCCAGTAAAAACTAGAATACGCATATTTACAAATGTCAACGCAACTGCACATGGATAAGGACGAAAAAAAAGATTACCTTCTATCACGATTCAAAAAAAAAAAACGATTGCAGCATTTAACTTGAGTCTAACAAACATGACCAAGAAAGCCCGTAAATAAGTTGTTTCTCACCTGTCGATCGTATCCATACGTCCCACAATATCTGTCAAGAAAACATTTGAGCACGAACTCCAAGAAGTCTTCCTTTGTCGAGAGAGAGGTCGGATCATATTCGACCAGTGTCATCGTTGACTAGTTGCCACACATGTCGCTCAAACCGAAGCAGGACTTGTTCCGCTAATCCAGGTAAATGCCATGGTATCAAGTGAACACAACAAAAAGTACCCGGGACTGCGGTGACGACAGAAAAACGACGAAGAAAGAAGCAAAATAAGTCCCAAAAGAACCACACGAGAGCAGCGGCAGCATTGTGAGACGAGGCTTCACGTTGTCGACCCATCTCTTGCTCGTGCGCGCTCCCTGAGGCGATGACTGGGATTTTCTTCGGTTCCCTTCCCTTCTGAAATGTTTCAGCGTACCTTTTCAAACAGTCAGCAGCTCACACACAACGTAAATTGACCAGAATCGGAGCCCGTATGAAAGAAGAAAATGTCACATTGGAGACGGTTCATTCGAAAAGTGTGGGGTTGTTGCGGGACTGCACGAAGTCCCGCGGTTACAGGAATACTCAGAAATATAAGAATTTAGTACTTTCAACCTTGTTAACGCGTATAATATTACGTTTATATTATATATATAGTGAATTATACAAGACAGCGCTTTTAAAACGTATATTAACGTTGGATAAGCGCGCACGAATACCACTGCGCCACTCGATAAGCAACATTTTTCTCACGTCGCTACCAGATATAGTTTCTCACGTAGTTGCGCCATGGCCTTCGTTCTCCGACATTGTGACGTAACCGCTCGGAGCGCTGCGGCCTTATTTCTTGGAGGTGTTGCACGGACCCGGCGGGGAACGAGGAGAAGGAGGGGGAGAAGGACGCTCGCATCTCGGGGGCACGGGGGAGGAGGATGCCGGGTCCTCCGCGAGGATGATCCCTCGCCTTCTTGGGCATGCTGATCGCTCAACAGTTGAAACGACGGGCCAGCTTGGACACGTTGTACCCATACCTCGGCGAACCTCACTCATGAGGGCCCTCACTCACCCTCACTCACCCTCATCTTCACAGGTGAGGTGAGGGTGAGTGAGTTTCTGAACCAGGAAAATTCATGAGTGTAAGGGTGAGTGAGGGCCGTGAGGGCGGTGAGGGCCGTGAGGGCGGTGAGGGCCGTGAGGGCCGTGAGGGCCGTGAGGGCGGTGAGGGCGGTGAGGGCCGTGAGGGCCGTGAGGGCGGTGAGGGCCGTGAGGGCCGTGAGGGCCATGAGGGCGGTGAGGGCCATGAGTGCGTGAGGGGCGTGAGGGCGGTGAGTGGCGTGAGGGCCATGAGTGTGTGAGTGGTGTGAGAGCGGTGAGTGCGTGAGGGGTGTGAGGGCCATGAGTGCGTGAGGGCAGTGAGTGGCATGAGAGGCGTGAGGGCCGTGAGGGCCGTAAGGGCGGTAAGTGCGTGAGGTGGGGTGTGACGCCCATGAGTGCGTGAGGGCGGTGAGTACGTGAGGCCCCTTTCAGATCGAGCATCTTTCTCAGCAATTTTGGTGTTAATGGCGGGTTGTTCTCTAGCTTTCCCTAGATCGACACGAATCGCTGAGATCGGGTCCGGCTTGAAATAAGCAAGCAACTTGGAGCAATTCGAGTACGTTTAAAGCGGCTGCATCCAATCAGGGACGCAAAATTTTCACGTGATACCTCGTGCCGGTGATGATGACACCGAAAGACTTGGTTCTGGTTTGAAATCGATCGTTTTTTGGAAATAAACTGTTTTAGAAAGGTGTATTAGTATTCTTAACGATATTTAAATGCATAAAAACACGTTTATAACGCGTAATTGTGTCTAAATAGTGCAAGAAAAATAAAATTTTATGATGACGATGGCAAATTGCAGCAATTGGTTGCTGCGTGTGATCGCGGGCGGCCCGTGTTGCTGGTGTTGCGACGTAAAGTTTCTGGGCGAAATTGCCCCATCTGAAGCTGGCCTGAGTGGCGTGAGGGCCATCAGTGCGTGAGGGGCGTGAGGGGTGTGAGGGCCGCAAGGGCGGTGAGGGGCGTGAGGGCGGTGAGTGGCGTAAGGGCGGTGATTGGCGTGAGGGCGGTGATTGGCGTGAGGGCGGTGAGTGGCGTGAGGGCCGTGAGGACGGTGAGGACCGTGAGTGCGGTGAGGGCGGTGAGGGCCGTGAGGGCGGTGAGGGCGGTGAGGGCCGTGAGGGCGGTGAGGGCCGTGAGGGCGGTGAGTGGCGTGAGGGCGGTGAGGGGCGTGAGGGCCATGAGTCAGTGAGGGGCGTGAGGGCCGTGAGGGCGGTGAGGGGCGTGAGAGCCGTGAGGGGCGTGAGGGCCGTGAGGGCGGTGAGTGCGTGAGGGCCGTGAGGTTCAGTGAGGGTGAGTGAAGGGCTGAAGGTGAGTGTGACTGTGAGGGTGAGTGAGGGGCTGAAGGTGAGTGTAGCTGTGAGGGTGAGGGTGAGTGAGGGGTTTTGGTGAGTGTGGCTGTGAGGGTGAGGGTGAGTGAGGGCGACCTAAAATGCCGACCTCTGGTTGTACCACGTGCGACGCGCTTTGATCTTAGTCTGACAAACGCCGATAAAGATCGCAATCTCGAGATGTCCGCTCGAACTGCTGCGCTAGTTGCACAGCAAGATCGAGGCTAGGTGTGTTAGCTCCGTCAGACTGTCGGATTAGACGATCCTGCCCTTCTGTGCTGTGGATCCCCGAAATGAACATCTCCGCGAGGCGGCTCTCCAAAACCTCGCCGTAATCGAAAAAAGAAGCTAGGCGTCTGAGCGCCCCAGGGTACTCAAGAGCGCTCTCTCCTGGACCTTGTACCCGGTTGATGAACTTCCGACGCTCAACTACGACATTTGGAGTGAAAGCGAAGTGGGTGTCAAGGGCGGACAACAGAACCTGAAACTCATCTTGAGTCGCGCTAACGGCTGGACCTGCTAGGTTGAACGCATCTACGACGCGATTGCCTTCATCACCGAGAAATGAAAATAAAACCGCCCTCTTCCGTTTCGGCAGAAAATCCTCGGCGTCGATCGCCTCGAGGTAGGTGAGGAAGCAGCGCTTTCATGTTTGCCACGGCGTCATCGGCTCGCCGAGCTTGGGAAGAAAATTGACGGGAATTCCGCACGACGCCATTTCGAACGTCAAAGACGACGCGAAGACAGAAAAAAAAAAAAAAATACACGTCCAGTTTGTCGGACTGGACGTGTCCCAACAACCAACCCCTCGGGCCCTCTCAAAAACGATGCTCAAAAGCAGAGCCGCGACGAAAAGCGGCGAAACGAAGCCTCAAAGACGCGAAGGTTCAAAATGCGGGGAAAAAAATTTATTCTCCCATCGTCGTCAGCCAAAATGTAGCAGTTACTCGTCGCCAAAATATTGAATAAAAGAAAGGCGGTCACCCGAGAAAATAAAAGGGATCGCAGGGCCAATGTGGGCCTGCGGAAGAAACGAGGTTCTTACATGCCGAAGTGGAGACCGGCGGAGCCGGGGGCGCGGGAGTCCCGGAAGGAAGGAGACGTCCGACGCGGCTGGTGGCTGCAGCGTACTCTGTTTATTCAACGGTAAACATGGGGGTCGAGCGCCACGGGGACGTGACCCCGACAACACGGACGCAATGGTGGACAGTGACGCCATATAAATAGAGTGTATTGGCCTCGAGATCAACCTAGAGGTGGCGCTACGGTCGCGCTATCATCATCATCAAAGCGGGGATAGGAGAACGGCCGCCCCATAGGCTCTCCACGGTCGCGCGCGAGACGGCGTATATTCTTGCGTTTATTTTGTCGCATACTATCGGTGGGGAAACAATTCTAGCGGAAAAGCATGCGGTACTCTTCGGTGCTTCAGTGAAGATCGAATCGTGTTGCCAGCGTGCGGCCTAAATTTATATATTCACTTCTGTGGGTGCGTTGTCTGCTCTAGGCAGACTTTGGAAAGCATGGATCACCACGACTGATGCCTGTCTCCGGCTGAACTGGAATATTTATGTTAAATATTTATTTCTTTTAAAATCGATGTATCGGTTCATCAACGTGGCAATGAAAAGAAAACAATAAATTCCAACCCAGATAACACAATACTGGTACTGTGGGCTGTGATATCGCAGCTTCTATGTTTTTTTTTAACTTCTAGCTTTTGCAGTAATATAAAGATTTAGAATGAATATAAGTTACCGCTGTATTGGATATTACCATGCTATTGAGTTCCTCTGCCCTTTTACTGTGCCAAAGTGTGGGTAAGTTGTTTAGGAGTCTGAACAAATCTACTGCGTTGCGATGAGGAGAGAGTGTCTCGTCTAGTTAAGATCTGAAAACTGCACGGTTGGCAGGGTAACTGAAAAAAGTGAAACAAGCTGTTCTAATATATCTGCCGTGACTGTCATAAACGGCTGTAACCGAGCAACGCAGCAATGTTGCTGTTATTAAATGCTTTTCTCTGTAGTGTGGGTTCACCCGCTTCAATTTTCTTGGTGAGGGCCGCGGATGTCAAGAGGCTAATACTATAAATTTCTGGCTAAATAATCTTGTATTCAAACACAGTAGACTCTGCAACCTCAACAAACGACGCGCACCACGACACAGACGGCATCGGCAGCAGTGATACTGTTTTACTGATGAGGGCTAGCGACCTTCACGAGACTGTCCGATCACCCTCCGCCCTCACCTAACGTATATGGGGACTGGGCAGTTCATCGATTAACTTGCAGATTGTTCAAGTTATGCTTTAATTGCATTTTCTTGCCGGTTAATTGGAATCTTGTGCTCGAGAAAGTCAACAAGGAGTAGAAAATGCCTGCTTTAATATTTTTGGCGTCTTTATTTCTTTTGTGACACTAGCTTGCATGGTAAACCACTCCAGCGTGCTTCATATTTAAGAGGCTTTCCGTGTTCATATTTATGTAGGACTCGCAACGTGAAGTTTAGAATGGGAATGAAATATGCCATTTATGACATAGTAAAACCAGTAAACAATGTGTAGTTTTAACGCCTTTTACGCAATATGACCGGCGAAAAATCAACATACGGATTTATTGATTGATTAGTATAATAAAGGGGATAGCGATCAGTAGGGTTAATTTTCTAATCAAACCACAGAACCACTCATCATTCAATGCTTTATAAAAGCCATGGTTTATGCGCGATAACAAAAATACGTGGGACCAGCGATAGTACACAAACCAACACGCTAAGATTATGGAAGCTTCCGAATTAATAATAATTGCTTTGCTGAATTTCTACGCATGGGAAGCGATAAAACACAACCTTTAGTAAGAAGAAACGGTAACAAGAACATAAAACATTTAATAAGGAATGTCAAGCTCAGCCTGAAACGGGCTTGCGTCGTCGAGATCCATGCTTCTGAGCGTGCTCCCGTAGCAAACGACACACGGCGGTATCCCCGGTTTCGCGCGTTTCCAATTTCGGCCGCACGGCGGCGACACGGTTCCATCTCGAGGTGAATAGAACTTGCGAAAAATTTAAATACAACAGGAAGCATGTGCCATCGAAAGATACACTGTCGGACCACGATCGAATGCGCGGGAAGAGCTCAGGATTCATGAATACACTTTTGCCGATAAGGTCTATTTGTGCTGTTCCAACATAAACTCGGGAGAACCGCCAAGCAATATTCGGACCACCCGGATTACGTTCAACGCGCATTCACGTTCTAACGATCGTCCGCACGTTGAAGCGGACTTACGCTCGTGCAGACGACAGCGGCCAGTAGACCACATCAAGCTTATGCACTGTCGACATAGCAATTGCGACACGAAAGAATTGTGGACCTCTACAAACTTCGAACAGCTTGGAAAGTGTCTCAACTACACTCTTAGAAAAAGGGTATCGATAGTCCTCCCTAAGGGGTGGAACGGTCTTGTAACCTATGTTTCATTAGAAAGGGAGAAGCTTTCGACTCTGAGCAGGGGAGGAAATAGTTCCTCCGTCGCCTGCATCTCATTATGGCGGCCCTGAATCAAGCAAATCGAGCCCAGTGAGGCTTAGCGAGGACGCTACGTCTCTTGTACGGGACGAGAAGAGCAGCAAATAAAAGCGTCACACGAGCTTTCTGCGAGCTGTGTTTATTTCCGAAGTCAGATTCCCCCCGCAGGTACAGAAACTTTCGTTTCGAAAGCAGTTACTCAGTTTTCTCGTCGTCAGCACTGCGATGTTAAACGGAGACAACCGATACCCAGTTAATTCGCACCCTTTTCGTCTTACCTTTGCTGTTCCTCGAGTCACAATTCCTTCGTCAACCGCACACCACGGAAGAAAGGAAAACCAACCCGTAAAAACAAAAACCGCTCTCAACAGAACAAACTCGAAGCCGCTGTTGATCGCGTAGCGTGAAAGAACGTTAAATTACTTGCCACCAGATGGCAGGGTCAGACAGAGTAATTGCAAGTAGCTAGCCTAGATGGCGCTAGGTACCGCCCAATTCATGTTCTACAAAAAATAATTTCATTTCCTCAGGCCACCAGTACGCATTGGGATCTTCGGGAACCTCTGCTATGCGCACATGTAAACACATTACGCATACTACAAGCTGGTGAACATACACTGAGCGCATACACATAAAACGGCACACTAAACCAAACACTACACCCGAGGTCTCCGTTTCCATCTTTTATACTGCTCGTTTTGAACGTACGGAATTTCTCGGTGACTCCCTAAGCAATAAAAAATATTCCCAGCACCACTCTGATGTTAGCCTGAGACTGAGGCAGGAAAAGAGGAAGTTTCAAAGTAGAAGAAAAAAAGGAACAGTCGAGGATACGTCTCTATGTCAAACGAAGGCATGTTCTGGATAACATTAAGATGAAATCTCAGGAGGGAAGGGATAGAGACTCACGGGTTTGTAGTTTTTTCGATCGGATGTGTGGAGGTTCTGTTATCAATCCGGGTGGCGTAATGTTATCAAGGAAGACGCAAGCAGTGTTTGAAAACGGACCGAAGCTTTTGTATTGATGTAAAACCGTCAAGGGTGGATGTATTTTCTTCTATACAGTCGGTTGCGAGAATAGTCAGGCATGAAGAAAGAGCGGCGTTTATTGAACAGGCTGTTGGCAGAATGGAGAACGTAATGGGGATTGGATACTCAAATGAGAAAAGGAATTTTCGTGTCGTCAGCTCGGTTAGAAAAGATTTAGGGGATCGGTCATTACAATTGCTACAAACAGATAAATCCGGTAGATTCGCGGTTCTTTCAAAATCGTCATTTCAAACGAAAACAGGTGAATCGATGGAATCCTTGTTTCAAGAATGGGGTGGAAACATCGGGAAGTTAAAGAAAAATATAGTTTCAATTTTAGAGGAAGACAAATTTAAGGGCGTAGCAAAGACCATGGTAAATCTGTCGAAGTCAGCGTTGAGCGTAAAGTTCTTCATTAAGGATCATAAACCGGAGATGGCACTTAGAGTGGTGATCAATGAGAATGGCACTTGGCAGAAGGTAGTTTCCGTGTTTCTTCAAAAAGGTTTAAATCATGCAATTCTAGATAAGTCTTTGTCACTGAGAAATTCGAGTGAGTTGATCACGGTACTCGAAGGTCATCATGGAAAGGAAGGAGATATGTTGTCAATGGACATCAAGGATTTTTATTTATAGAGACGTATCCTCGGCTGTTCCTTTTTTTCTTCTACTTTGAAACTTCCTCTTTTCCTGCCTCAGTCTCAGGCTAACATCAGAATGGTTGATTTCCACCAGCTCGCCTGCGCACTCACTACAATATCATTCCCAGCACGTTCATTTTTTTTCAGCAATGTCATACCTCTGAGAGTATTTTGAATGGCTCAGGGGAAGAATCTCTAATTAAAAAGTAAACGCTCGATAATGCCGTAATTATTTGAAATCCAAAAATTGAAGCCGCTCCAATGCGGTTCGAAGCCATTAGTCTGTTTCCCCGTACCGCACGTCGTATCCTGTATTTCTATTGTAGCGTTTGTTTTTCTATTTGGCTGCAATTGCCGTCTTGAATTAATCTTTGTAGAGCGGATATTCACTCAGCTATACTCCGCGACAACTTTTCTTGGCATTGCAGTGGAAGGTACGTCCCGCGTCCCCTCTCCCATTTTGAGTGTACGCGGGCTCTTCTCTCCCCGGAAATGGGGGAGGAGGAGAGCCTGCGTACACTCCAAATGGGAGAGGGGACGCGGGACGTACCTTCCACTGCAAGGCCAAGAAAAGTTGTCGCCGAGTATAGAACTGATGCTCACGGCAGAGAAATCGCTTTTCGATCAATCTGAATGCAGTCAAAGCCGCGACTTGCGGCAGGTGTTAAGTGTACGTAGCTACGCCGTGGCGAGCTCGAAAACTTCTAGCGCTCATCCCAGCGCGCCACTTAAAGGACAGTTTCTCGAGGAACAGTAGTATATTTAAACAGCAAAATAAAGGCTAGCTTTATTTTTTTCGATTTTACCTATTCTTTTTTAATGCTACAATTCCACACTATAAATATACGTACTTTCCGTCATAATTTTGTACTGTTCAGTCCTTTCCCCAGAGCGCAATCGCTCTCGGCGAGGAGACAACTGACAGTCACATTGGCCACTGTGCGATAGGAGCTTACTGTTCAGACCAGCGTTCCAACATCACTATCCGCAACTCGATCGATTGCACGTGCCTAATCCCTCAAGTGGTCTTAAACTTTTTAATGTAAAGCGGAATGTCGACCTGCGACACCCCGCCCCCTCCGATCACGGCCCGACCAGCGGCATCAATGCCCGGCAGGGCACCCATGCAGCAGGCAGCAAAACCTGCCTGTCTTGGACGCAGTTCCTGCGATTTCCATAACGTCAAAACGTCGACGCAGTTCCGCGTGGTTCCCCTACTGTAGTTCGGCGTGGATCCCGCAATCCGTAGACGGCCACCTTACCCAGTGTACGTAGCGCTGCTGGCGCTGCTCCGGAACTTCGCTGTTTCTAGCGGCTTCGTTTGCTCGTTTGATAAAATTAGTGATCAAAAAGTCAATGCAACCGGGATGTTCTGCACGTTTGGACTAGAAGACGGAATTGCGGCCTCCGCTGCCGCTGAAGCTCAAACAACTCAACAGCTATTTATTGAACAACGTGCGCGAACTGCTCGAAAAACGGAACTGAAAGAAGATGAGTCGGGAGGGCGAAAGCTTTCTCCCGCCTGCCTGGAGAAGGAGAAAAACGCTTCGTTCCTCCCTGTTTCTCGTGTCCACTTGGGAGCGCGTAAGTAGAAGGGAGGAAGACGCGCCGTTGCTACCTTTTTCCTCCATTTTTTCTTAAAGTGTAGGTCAGGTCAATTTAAACAGTAGATGCAGGGCGATCACCCACTTGTTATGCCTTATGCACTCGGTTTGATTTTGCGTGCAATTTTCACCTTGAATATCGAGTACCGAAGGCAACAGAAAGCAGTAAGTAGACCTCATCACGTTAATCAGGCTCTATTCTAAGGCCTCCATGCGGAATCGATTGTTATGTGTCAAATTCACAAGTTTCTCGCTGTCACCAGCCTTGTTCATTTCATTGAGGTAGCTGAAACAATCCCAACGTGAAAACCAGCACTGGAATTCACACCAACGCCGACACTCCCGCATCCCAATAGTTTGTTGATGGGGCGCTGCGTACTTCTTTCCCACACACCATAGCGGATGCGCGGCGCCGCTCCCCTCCTCTAGAGGCGCACCCGGTTTGTTTGTAAATAAGATTGTTTATACTCCTACAAGCCACCCCCCTTCTTATACCTTTTTCCGCAACAGGAATACGGGTCGCCCGGTATCGGATATCGAACGCCGGTAGAGGTTTACTGGTCGCCGATAAAGGCATGCAGTCAACTCCGGTGCATTGTTACCGGAGAGAAACATTTAACCAAGCGGGCGGTATCCTAGTACTGGCACCGGTATCTCCAGAAAGGCGACATGTATCTCGTAACGGTAACGTATAACTACGTACCGGAGGGCTGTACCGGCACGCCGATACGTCAAATATGGGTACAGCGGCATGACATATCAAAATTGAACCCGTCATTTCCTTTGTGGATATTTCACATTCAACGTGTATGTTAAAGTGCTCTTATAGAACACTTAGTAAAAAAAAAAAACTGACATACTTATGCGGAACATCAGAAATGGATCATTAAAATCTAAAAACAGAGAACTTAATAACTGCCAAAGGCGACTGACTGTTAGTGGAAGTTTTGATTTCCCAGGGCTTTCAGACGACGTAAAATTTAATCATTTATATTAGGCGCACATATATGCACATGTTTGTAAATCTACGTGCATGAAGTTTTCGGAAAATACTGGGTCGTGTGTATTTTATTCTAACGAAGATATTTCTGAACTTATATGATTCTCGAAATGTTATATCAGCGTTTTTAGAACTTCAAGCACGGGCACACGAGTCCTACCATCAGGCAGCCAAAAAAGAAAAAAAAAAGATGAGGTGTAAATGTAGTGAGGTTGTATATTTGTTCCTTTTATAAATTTCTAGAGTAGATACATGTGTAAAACGTTTACATGTTGTTCATTAGTACTTACGAGAACAACACACAACGAGTTGTCGTTGAATTTTAGATGTATTGTTAGTTATCGGCCATTCGAGTCTCCAAATCAAACAATATATATATATATATATATATATATATATATATATATTATAGATAAATGAACACGTTCGTAGAAATCCACGGAATGCCTCTGAATCCATTTTCCGTGGCCGACAATTTTTAAGGAGTTATAGAGACCTAACGTCGGGTTCGGATTGAGATGTAAACGTTTAACAACTATTTCTAATTTTAGAGCCAATTCCGCAAGACAACTTAGGATTAGACGCATGGGAAAGATAGGATCTGAGTTTCACGTGATACTCCATGTACAAACGTTCTCGGATCAATCGTGTTCTTGCAGAACACCAAGATGATAGCAAGGCAGGTGTGGCTCTATTTGCGCCAACTTAAGTCTTAATTAACACCGAGGTGACAAGTGTTAGACAAAAGTTTGTGCAGTGTACCTGTCTGATGCATGACTTAAAAATAATAAAATATAATTTTCAATGCCTTTTTATTCTTATTTTTGCTCCATATCTTGTCGATAGGCTCCTTCTTTCATCGTCGGTTATGCAGCTAAAAACTGAGGAAAAGGAGGAGACGAGAGCGGGCGCGGAGAGGTCGGACCACCGAGCTATCTGCTTGAAATGATTGGCTTCGTATATGTATTTATGTGCACTGTTGGACACGTTTAGCCCGTACATGGCGTCGGCGCTTTCCAGCATGGGGGATATACGTGCCAAACGAACGGCGGGGTTGTGAAAACCAAGGTACAATGAGAACTACGCAGTAACGCTGGACCAGCAACTCCCTGTGCATGTGGACGATCAAAATTAATTGAGCGCCACGTAAATTATAGCCCGATTTTCCATAATTGAGTACCGCTTTATTCTTTCTGCTTTTGAATATGTGCGAAGATGCTTGTTCTGCTTTCGCAAAAAACACCCACAGGCACGAAATCTTTGAAAATAGAGAGGAGCCAAGGACCAGGTTCCCAATAAAAGCTTCCCAATATAGGAAATATTAAAAAGACATAGCTTTCACGGCCCACGTACTTCATTCTTTACGTTCCGAATAAATTTTTCGACCACTCGTAAATATGCATCACGGGATCATTTCTGTATAGCGACAGGACGCGCATATCGGCAATATATAAGCGCCACCAGAACGCTGGTGAGCCTTGAACACTCTCTACATTCATTTCGATTGTTATTTTGTTAAGAATCGTTGCTCGTTTTTACCTGCCTGCTATAGAACAGAGGTTAAGTCCTCAAAAATAGCAAAGCTTAACATCGTTCACTGGTAAAGGAAAATGTTATAACTAAAGCAGTTACACCTTTACAGTATTAATGAATGTACACATCGAGACACGGTTAGCGCGAACACGACATCGGCGCATTTTCGCATTTTAGTTCTAAATAGTATTAGCGAGCACGAAATTTCATCGCTTACATTATAGAACTAAATTAGCTCTTTCCGTAGGAATGGTAACTTCGATGACATCCCTTGGTTTAAAAAAAAAAATTAAAGAAATAAAAGTTTTTTTTTTTTTCTCTTCTTGTTTTAGAAAATCGACTTCAAACCTGCAAGTTTTTTTAGAGAAAGACTTGCAAGGTTGAAGTCGGTTTTCTAAAATAACCCACCTTTTATTTATTCCATTTTTTATTTACACTTAGGTAATCTAGTATTTTGTCAGGACCTACGAACAGAAATCGTAATATATTGTTTGTATGGCCACTATTAGGACTCGAATCTCGTGCTGTGGGAGTTTTGAACGGGACATCGCATAGACGCCCAGCTGAGCAGAATTTTCACCTATGCAAGGTTTTCTATTCAATGTTAGTACTTACCTCAATATCTGAGCGTAAAAGCCAGTGAAGCAAATATATTTATCCTAACAATATTTATTTACTTAACACTGGCGTGATTTGCAAGGTGTGTGAGCTTCGCCCTATGTATTGACGGAGAAGACACGTAACATCTAGACTCCCGGACAAACTTAAGTCAAGAGGAAAAAGTCTAAATAACCCTGCATGAATCACTGAAAATAGAAATGAAACCTAAAAACATGACTAACACGTTTGAAGCTCTACACGCTACGAAATGCTTGTCATTTTACGAAAGAGTCCGTACGCGCACAAAATAAACCGTACTTCCTAAGCGTCAGATACTAAATCGTACATATGTATATGCACTGCATATCTGTTTGACATAAGAAAATATGGCAATTATATGTCAAGTTTGGTATTTCAAACTCAAAGCCGAAAGCAAAAGGCTTTAGAGGAATTCTCTCACGATCTGCATTCCCCCGCAAGCAAGCGCTGTGTCCGCAGTTGTGGATACGGACTTCGAAGTAAATATGTTTAAGTACACTACTCCAAATTTTATTAATGTTTTTGGTTGGATATTGAGGTAACTGCTAACGATAAATAGAAAACCTTACATAGGCCAAAATTCTGCTCAGCAGAGCAGCTGTGCGAAGTCCCGTTCAAAACGCTCATAGCACAAAATTTCGAGTCTTAATAGCTGCCATACAAACAATACATTACCATTTCCGTTGGTAGTTTCTGACAGACTACTATATTAACTAACTGTGAATAAAAAATAAAAGAAATAAAACGTGCTGTTTTTTCAGAAAATCGATTCCGTACTTGCCCGTTTTTCGAAATTTTCGTTTTTCAGGCACATGTAGCCCATTATATACTTAATGCAAAGTATTGAAATTATGCTAAAAAAAGAGCTTAACTGGAGATTTACGGTGATATAAAGATCATAAAAATATGCTGATTAGGTCACACAGCACAGCTTGCTGAACTTCGTAAAATATCGTCGCAAAGCGGTGGTTTGACAAATAAAAAAAACATTAAGAATGTTATGACCTAGACGCTTAATTAGCACGAAAACACCTATGTCTAGAGTGTTCCCAAAAAGTTATATTGATGTAGCGTAAAAAGTAGGGAAAAGGGATGGAGTGAAATATGGCACCTTCGATAAGCTGGAAAAACGTCAGTTTCCACCTTGGCCGCTTCAACGGTCCATAACTAGAAAACAAAAAAATCCGTCGAGATTGCCCTTTCCATCTGCTTTTAATATAGGAATTGCCCAAAAATATTTTTTTCTCGTTAAAATTAAAAATTCTACCCTAAATCTGTGCCTGACTTGAGATGAAATAACCCAATTATGAATATATTAATTTAAAAGAAAATGACTGTGGTGATTTCGGGGTCAACAAGGTGGGAGCAAGAAAATGAAAAAGAGAAAGAGACAAGAGCAAGCAGTTGGCACGAGAAAAAAGACCGAGACGAGAGACGAAGACAAAAAAAAAAAAACGTTCTCGGGACGGGCAGTGCAATCATCAAGCTCACGGGGGCTAAGGCTTGCAGCTATACGCAAGGTTTTCACCCCACGTCGAAGTCTTGCAGCTTTACGCAAGACCTCGTTCCGCCAAGACGGTACTACCAAACCCGGACTCCGCCGCTGCACCACCAACGAGAAACTGAACTCTGATGAAGCTCGCCGCATCTGTGAACTGTAAGACTTCCATTAGTATATCGTTTCTTTTTTTATCCCCTCCTTTTTTGTACTTATGTCATTCGCGCTTATATCTTGTGCTTTTTGTTTTAATCATTGTATTACCTGTCGAAATCTAAAGTTTATTTTTCTTTCTATCTATCAAACTTGTCTCGATATCCTTTCTCTTCGCGTCGCATACCTGCGAGAGTGAAATAGTCCACTACATTTCTGGCGTCCGCGACAGGACTGCTTTTAATTTCCACCTCAAAGAGCTCCACCTCGCTAGTGTCCGCGTCGGTTGAGAATGGATCTTGAGAAGTTAACGGTAATTGGTAAAGAATTGGGTTTCTCAGGGGCTTCGCTAAAGCAATGGATAGACGAAGAACGCGCACGCGAAAGAGAGGAGCGTCTAACAGAGCGAGAAAGGGCTCGAGAAGTAGAAGCTCAAACGAGTGCTCGTTTAGAAGCAGAACGCACTGTGCTAGAGCTGAAGTTGCGGTTACAAGAGCAGCAAGGAGGATCGATCACTCGGGTTCCAGATGCATCTGATGAGGGTACGTCTCCTAGTGTCGCGCAGGGGTATTGGAGTCCACATAAACTTATACCCCCCTTTAACGATAGGAGCGATGAATTGGATGCATACATCCAACGTTTTGAGCGGGTGGCAACAAGTCAAGAATGGCCTCGGGAAAAATGGGCCTTGTCCTTGAGCCTATGTTTGAAAGGGGAAGCGTTAAGTGTAGTAGGACGCATGGCTGCCGACGATGCCATGGACTATGCTAAACTGAAGCAGACTCTTCTCCAACGATTTCGCTATACTGAGGAAGGATATCGTGTCAAGTTCAGAGAGGCGAAACCAGAGAACTCCGAAACGGGAAGACAATTTTCTGGTCGTCTATTAGGTTATTTTGACCACTGGCAGGAGATGGCAAGGACGAAGCGCACTTATGACGCACTTCGGGACAAAATTGTCTCCGAAGAATTTCTGAACAAATTCCACGAGAAACTATCAATTTTTATAAAGGAAAGGGGCTGCCAAGGGCTCGACAAGCTAGCAGAAACTGCAGACCACTACCTCGAGGCCCAGGGGTTGGTCAACCTCGGCAAAAAGACAGGAGAGACTGACAAGCCGACAGGGCAAGTTAGGATGTCTGATCCTCAAGGTGCAAAGCGAAATCTGCAGTGCTTCCTTTGCGATAAACAAGGCCATCGGGCAGCAGACTGTTGGGCCAAATCAAGAGGACCCAATCAGAAGACGAATTTCTGCTGGAAATGTCGCAAGAACGGGCATAAAGCTGAGGCTTGTCCGAAGAAGACAGACGGTGGTGGACAGGCGTCCTGTTCTCTGACACGTCGGAAGGATCGTAACGTATACGGATCTGGAAGTCGTCCATCCGAACGCCTTGCTGGGAAAGCTGAAGAGGACAAAACGGGAGCTGACGTTCAAGCAGACGGCATGCCCACGGCAACAGGACTACTCGAGGGTCATCAGGTCACCGTCCTGCGAGATTCTGGGTGTAACTCGGTCATAGTCAAGCGGTCCCTGGTTCCTGACGTCAAACTTACAGGACGAAACCACGTTATCTTCCTGCTTGACCGGACAGAATTGTGTCTGCCTGAAGCGGTGGTTGACATTGATTCCCCCTATTTCCAAGGCAAGGTGACAGCGACCTGTATGGAAAACACTCTCTATGATGTCGTTTTAGGAAACGTGGATGGTGTGCGGGATGCCTCCGATCCTAACGTTATATGGAGTATTCAGCAAGACACGCCTCTTCAAGGAGAGGGGACAGCTCCAGTTATTGAGGCAAGCGACTGTGGCAGGTCAATAACTGAACCAGTTCTCATTGAGACGGGCCTTTCATCGGCTGCCACAGAGCCAAATGAGTCACAGGCCGGGACCGCAGCTAAGCTGGCCTCCCGAAACTCTGGTCAATTACCTGTGGCGGTAGTGAATCCATTGGCCATCACCTCGACGGAGCTGAGCGCCAAGCAGAGAGAAGACAGTACTCTCCAAAGATGTTTTGAAGAGGTTGGGAGCAAAGTTGCTACAAGATCAGCTGACATTGAGTTCACACTGATCAACGGAATTTTGTTTCGACGGTACAAATTGCCATCAAAGAAGGAGATGGAGCAGCTCGTTGTTCCAAGCGATCTCCGGGACTTTGTGCTGAAAATGGCACACGAGGGAATTCTCGCTGGACACCAGGGAATTAAACGCACGACAGATAGAATCCTCGAGGAGTTCTACTGGCCAGGAGTTCAAGGAGACGTTACTCGATTTGTAAAGTCGTGCGACACCTGCCAGAGAACTGTCCCAAAGCACCTAGTAGGCCGCGTACCTTTGGGCAATATGCCAGTCATCGAAACACCATTCCAGCGGGTCGCCATCGACATTGTGGGACCCCTATCTCAAACATCTGAGAAGGGAAACCGCTATGCACTCACCATGGTTGACTTCGCGACGCGCTACCCTGATGCGGTTGCGTTACCAAGCATTGAAACCGAGAAAGTCGCCGAGGCTTTACTAGAGATGTTTTCACGTGTGGGATTTCCCAGAGAAATCATTAGCGATCGCGGCAGATCGTTCATGTCTGGGCTCATGAGGGAGTTCAGCCGGTTGCTTTCGCTTAAACATATGCCAACCACGCCGTACCATCCTATGGCAAACGGCCTTGTGGAACGTTTTAACGGCACGCTGAAACGAATGATCCGACGAATGTGTCAGGAAAGCCCCAAGAGCTGGGACAGATACTCGGCACCACTGTTGTTTGCATATCGTGAAGTGCCACAGACCTCCCTCGGGTTCGCACCTTTTGACCTACTGTACGGAAGATACGTCAGAGGATTCATGGCCATATTGAAAGAGCTCTGGTCAGGAGAGAGTATCGACGACGAGACAAAGACTTCGTACGGCTACATGGTCGAGCTTCGGAAGCGCTTAGACGACACGTGCCGAATAGCCCAAGAGCAGCTCAAGAAAGCGAAGATGCCACAGAAAACCTATTATGACAAGAAGACAAGGAGGCGCCAGCTCACTATTGGAGACAGGGTCCTGCTCCTTTTGCCATCCGACACCAACAAGCTGATCCTGACCTGGAAAGGCCCCTTCACTGGTTTAGAGAGACGAAATGACGTTGACTACGTCATCGACCTTGGAACAAGAACCAGCTTGTTCCATATCAACATGCTGAAAAAGTACGAAGAGAGGACAATCGTTGTTCAGACACCTCAACGAGCTTCGGTCGCATTCCATGATGGGAATGTTGAGGAAGAAGACCTCCCGTGTGCAACACTGCAACCAAGCGAAACTTATCGAGACGCGAACATATCAAGGGAGCTGACTGCCGATCAACGAGCACAAGTTTCCAGACTCCTGACAACACACCAAGAAAGTCTGTCAGATGTCCCAGGAAGGACCCACCTAGTAGAGTGCAAGTTGAAAGTCACGACCGACACTCCTATTCAAGTCCATCAGTACCCCATACCATTCTCCATCCAAGAAAAGGTACAGGAGGAAGTAAAAGAAATGCTACAACGGGGCATCATTGAGCCCTCCGAGTCACCTTATCAAGCACCCATCGTGATGGTAAAGAAAAAAGACGGGACAATGCGACTCTGCATTGACTTCAGACAACTTAACAAGGTCCTGATTCCCGACAGTGAACCTATCCCAAGAGTGGACATGATGTTTGCAAAGTTGGGAAAAAGCCGGTACTTCTCTAAAGGATACTGGCAGGTTCCGATGCACGAAGATTCAAAGCACATGACAGCGTTTTCTTCGACGTCTGGATTTTATCAGTTCCGATTTATGCCCTTTGGCATCAAAACAGCACCAGCTGTATTCACCCGGCTTACGAGAAAAGTGGTCGAGGGGGTCTCGAACATCTACCACTACTTTGATGATGTCCTCATCGCCACGGAGTGCTGGGAGGAGCATTTATCGACTCTGGAGTTGTTCTTTCAGCGCGTGAAGCAGGCGGGTTTAACGATCCGTCCCACAAAGAGCGAAATTGGCTTCGCATCTGTCAAATTTCTTGGCCACATCGTTGGACATGGTTTCCTGCGCCCTCAAGTCGAGACCCTGGAGAAAGTGCAAGCTACCAATCGGCCCGAGACAAAAAAGGAAGTGCGGTCTTTCCTTGGCCTTACGGGCTACTATAGGGATTTCGTACCCCAGTACTCTGAAATCTCTCACCCCCTTACGGAGTTGACACGTAAAAGAGCACCAAACAAGGTGCATTGGCGGAAGAGCGAACAGGCGTCTTTTGACAAACTAAAAGAACTACTGTCCAGCCAGCCCATCTTAAAGCCCCAGAATTATCAGAACCTTTCGTGTTGCGTACCGATGCTTCGTCGAGAAGTATAGGAGCCGTACTCATGCAGCGCCATAATGATGTTCTCCACCCCGTATCGTACACCGGTCGTCGACTGCTGCCACGTGAAGCTGTTTACTCGACAGTGGAACGAGAAGGACTAGCCATTACTTGGGCGGTTAAGAAGTTTCATGTGTTCTTATTTGGAAGACCATTCATTCTGTAAAGTGATCATAAGCCACTCGTTTACATCAATTCTGCAAAGCATGTAAACAGTCGCGTATTACGTTGGAGCCTAATGCTGATGGAATATGACTTTACTGTTGAGTACATTAAGGGTAGTAACAACGTGGGCGCTAATTACATGAGCCGCATGTCTGTTGCTGAATAAGGTTTTTTTTTTTTGTAAACGAACAATATCACGAATTCACTGAATTTTTGAAATTGTATGTGTGCCCGGCGGTGCTTATTAAGTGACTTTTGTAAATGTATGTACTTTTGTGTCTGTCAAAACTGATGTGTTTTTCAATGTGCATTGTGTTGTGATAGACTGCGAACAATATGACTTCAACGTGCTAGAAGTTGTTTCAGCTGAACAACATTCTCAAGTGGGGGTGACTGTGGTGATTTTGGGGTCAACAAGGTGGGAGCAAGAAAATGAAGAAGAGAAAGAGACAAGAGCAAGCAGTTGGCACGAGAAAAAAGACCGAGACGAGAGACGAAGACGAAAAAAAAAAACGTTCTCGGGACGGACAGGGCAATCATCAAGCTCACGGGGGCTAAGGCTTGCAGCTATACGCAAGGTTTTCACCCCACGTCGAAGTCTTGCAGCGTTACGCAAGACCTCGTTCCGCCAAGACGGTACTACCAAACCCGGACTCCGCCGCTGCACCACCAACGAGGAACTGAACTCTGATGAAGCTCGCCGCATCTGTGAACTGTAAGACTTCCATTAGTATATCGTTTCTTTTTTTTCCCCCTCCTTTTTTGTACTTATGTCATTCGCGCTTATATCTTGTGCTTTTTGTTTTAATCATTGTATTACCTGTCGAAATCTAAAGTTTATTTTTCTTTCTATCTATCAAACTGGTCTCGATATCCTTTCTCTTCGCGTCGCATACCTGCGAGAATGAAATAGTCCACCACAATGACTGTTCCCTTGATTTCAAGAGTCACACAATAAAAGTAAATGACAGATTCATCAGCTAGTTCTGTTAATACGCAGTTTGGTCGAACAAATGTGCATCGGTACTGAGCTTTAAGTCTACTTTGCTTTCATCACAGAGTAAAATTATTACCTTGGTGATACGTGCGAACTTCGCCGAAGGAGATGTCATATGGAATATTGTTCTGGAGGTTATATTCTGTGAAATTCTTTCACAGCATATATTAAGGACCGACTGGCATTGAAAGAAGACTTTACATTTTTTAACCACACTATGCATCCACAAGACGGGATCATTCTAAAAAAATACCGGGGAATTTCGTTACAGCACTGAGTGTTTGTCATTGTAATTTTTTGTTGAAACCATTAAAGAGTGGAATACACTTAGGGAAGAAATTGTATTTCTTAGTGATAATGATCTCTTTTATGATGAACTGCAGTTCTGTATACACGATTAAAATTTGTTTTATTGTTTTTTTTTTTCGTTTATCTATGGCGTGATGTATTCTGTACCCCCCTGCATAATGCCCAACGCAAACCAGGTATTCATGTAAATAAAAAAATAATTCCGAGAGCACTTCGAGTTCAGTAACAACTATGACTCCTACCCGCTTTGATAGGTCAGAAAAACGTTTCACTTCTCAAAGAAGTATTGCAATTCTAAATCATTTCGTGTTCTGAGTATTACTCGGCTGCAAGCCCATCTAGCCGATCTTACACCAGATAACCTGTCGATGTTCTAACCAAAACCAGATCGTCATTTCAATTATCCCCTAACATTTTTAAAGTTTCGAATATTTTTTTTCAAATAGTGGAAGCTACGTAGTGCAGCGATATTACCTTCAGAGGTGCCCTAGCACGCTTCTGCAGTGCATGCCGTAAGATCTTATCACACTATATAGTCAGGGCTAGAGCAAGTAAATGACGAAATGAGAGGGCCGGATGCCTTTCACTTTCTACTTTTACCGAGCAGACCATACAACGAGCAGTAAATGCCTTTATTCCTTGACTCGCTGAAGTTTCTTCAGCGAAAAAGCGCGAAACGCCCGTTCACGTAACCATGCAACTACAACCATTACTGCGCACTTCTCTTTCCTCTTCCCGCAAACCCTTCAAGAGCGGCGAACCTCACGAATCTTTCGAAGAGCTATCGTTCCACGAATTTCAAGCAATGCTATTTTAAAAAAAAAGCTCCAGTACCGCCTTACTGACAAATTTTAAGTACGGTTAATCTCTGTCATTGTCTCCGTACAGCCTAGCAGCGCAGTGTTCAACATACCAATGCTCGTTCGCAGACGCCGCGTGAGGGAGGCGTGCCTTGATATGCGACATGATCTATGAAACATTCGCGCACAATTGTATTTGTCAAGTTTGAGGTTTATGAGTTTAAAATATGTAAGGAACATATTTTTAAGAAGAAAAATATTTCTTGAGCTATTGGGTGACAAAAGTCACCAGGCTCAATATAAAATTGACCGTAAAAGTCGTATGCATATAGCAATCTAAACTTTTCGTCAAAGATGTATTTCATAGGTCGCTTTTTTCTTGTTCAATTACAATGCGTAGCTGTTTTTCTGTAAAACATAGGGCCGCGAAACTTGCCGTTTACTTGACAATATGTAGACGAAACAGTGCTTTACCTTCGTGCGTTCCAGTTATATGCGAGCCTGAGGAATGTCCAGCACACCCACTTTCATGCTAAAATAGTGTACAACTTGTTTTTCTTTTTTATCCGAAGTTTTTACCATTTCGCAATTCCGAGACGCCCGAATTGAGAGCTCTTGGAGACCGAAATTTTCGCATGCTTTCAAGTGGGCCTAAATTTTGAATTCGCTTGAATCGCAATCATTAGGGGCTCGCTAATAATAAATGTTAGACGGTGCTCCAAACTTCGGGAGATGCCGCAAGGTGCAAACTGCCTAACATAAAAAAAGACCACCGACGTTTCACTTTCACTGCGAATAAGTGTTTGAAAGCGCAGTCCAATTCGTTGCAGGAACCAGAATGATGCCGAGATTAACTGTTTTCCTATTGACCACACTATATTCCGCCACGAGAGTAGGGCGATAAGCTCTGTCTACTTTCAGTGTGTGACACCAACCTACATCTCGCTTTATCTTCTATTTTGAACATTTTTCTGAACCTATTAAACTGTTTTACTACTACCGACAGGCACGTAGCCAGGATTTCGTTTCGGGGGGGGGGGGGGGGGGGGGGCGCCCATGACAAAATACTGTATGAGGGGGAGTGGGGAGAGGAGGCCCCAACAAAATATAAGATTTCGGGGGGCTCGTGCCCCATGGGCCTCCCCCCTGGCTACGTGCCTGACCACCGACATGGTCCCTTGAAGAAATTGCGAACAGGCACAGCGCTAATAATCTCTAAAACATGTTTATCCACACAACTGCCTGCAGAAATCTTTTGGGGTATTGTAAAAGGGCACGCAATGATTAAAAAATTATCTCCTTCCCATACGAAAAAGCCAGACGAGGCAGCGTCTCACGTCGTGTCTCGCCGTCGGAATCCGGTACACTGTTAGCAAAAAATAACACGCCCAGACGTGTAAACCGTTGTCCCATAGCGGACACGTCGAAACGTGTTCGTTTTACACGAGGCCGTCTGTGTTTTTCGTCTACACATGAGGTGCTGTGTAAACTTAACACGCTACAACGTGTCTGCCTGCCGCAAAACCGTTTCGAGCGTGTTCCTTATGAAACATGGCGGCCAGCGGCCGAGAACAGGCGAGAGACGAGCCCAGCGAGGTGCGCGCCTTTCAGCCGAATTCAAAGCACACAGGGCGCGTTAGTTCTCGTTCGATGTCTTTTTATACAGAGTAAAGTCTCCAAGCGGCGGACGTAGCTACTTGCAAAGGTACGTACGTGCGTTGTCAGCGGCCGGCGGCGTCGGTAGCTTCAACAAGCCGCTAAACAAAAAAAAAAAAAAAAAAAAAAAAAAAAAAAAAACGAATGTCGAACTTACATGGATAAATAACTTGAGCAAACTATTTAGAAGCGGGCGGTAACTTGCGCCACCTATCAAGATTTCTAGCAGCCTGTTTTTTAAAAAAAAAGACGAGTCTGTTAACACTGCGAACGACCACGACTACACAGCAACCCTACATACAACGCAGGCAACACAACACACAGCTACACAGCACCGACATGTACACACACACACAACAACCGACACTACGCCCGACACTTCCTATTCGATATCCATCTCTTCCCGCGGCGCATATAAGCTTGACATGTGCGGGTGAGCTCTTTGGTCGCTGACCATTACAGATTTATAGAAGAATACACAAAACACGGCGTAATGGGCAGCCGTGTGTTAGAACTGTTTGCATTTAAAAAGTATGGAGGCAAAATCTATAATGTTAGTCCGTTGCAATAAATAACGATATGTTAAAAATAAATCTTAAACCGGTCATGAAAAAGTTCAAATTTTTGTTATTTTCTTGCTTGACCAGTGTTATGAGCAGTCCGACTAGCTTGAATCAGATAGGAAAACAAATTATTGAGATTTTGTCATTACGTATACAATAATAAATGAAAATGATCCTTGCGCAAAGCATTTTTTATATATTTTTATGAAGGACATCCGGACATCCGCCCAACACTTCACTTCCGCTAGTTGCAGCAGTTGCAGTACGGGAGCAGACGCCTTCACTTTTGGAGCGTTTTGATGCAGTTTGTTGTCGTATGCTCATTTTTGTGCCATCAAAGAGGGGGTGACAACGTTGTCACCCCCTCTTTGATGGCACAAAAATCCTTGGGGGCATGACAGCAGATTCGGCAGGGAAATCATAGAATCATTCGCCATGACCACAGCAAAAAACAACGTGTCAAACCCTTCCCTCCTGCTGACGAAAACTGAGGTTGAATTTTTAAAATCCGAGATAACCCTACCACCCTGACTTGCACTTCGCGTGTTTTATCTTTCCTTCTCTCCCCTCCTCTCCCCTACTCCTACTGGGTATAGTCGGCTGCTCGCTGTTGAAAATTTACTCGTCTGTTGCTAGTTGAAAGATGTAGTTGTGTTGTCCCTGTTTTAATTGTTTATTCTTTCTTCATCCATGACTTCAACCAACACGCTCTTCTACTAAGCATACATTCACTTCCGAGGTTACTCTCGCCGCTTCCTCACCGTTGAGCAGCAGGATGAGCTGGCGACAAGCCGCGGATGAAAGGCTTGAGCATCAACAGCCCAAGCGCACTCGGTGCCGATACGGGCGGAGCGGGTTTCTGTCAACCGGGAGGCCAGCACAAACCGTGACCGTTCCAGCTCTTCGTCATGACAGGGTGTTGCAGAGAGCAGGGTAAAATACAGCTACACGGATCACCGAAGCAAAGACTGCTATCTTAAATCTTGGCTTGTGATTGCGCCTTTGTAGTAGATCATCTTATTCGTTTTGCTGGAGATACGCAAACGATGGGCATAACAAAATCGCTTGCATATTCCGCATATCTCACAAAAGCATTTACCCTGTCACCTTGCGAAAAGCGCGAAACACGGAGCCCGCACCGTCCTAAGCTTCCCGTTTTTTACCTGCTTTAGAGCAGTTTGTACCTGCTAGTAGATATGCCTACTGAAACTGAAACAGGGCAGTGCCAGAGAGAGAGAGACAAAGTTGGGAAAGCTTGCTCGCTCTCCAATTTCTCAACTCTCAAGTGATTGTACCATAATAAATGCACCAACGCGTCTTCCAAACTAAAGAAAGAGCACTACGTTCACAACATAAAAAATGGTCTCAGTACATGCATCTGTGGGCAGGTAGGAAACCTAGCCCTAATTTATTCACGCCGCATGATTGGCGCAACAAACTCGTTGCAGGACCAAATCATCTACTCGAGCGGTGTGCGTCGCTATGCAAACGCAGTCCAACATGAAGCATAAAAAACGGCAGATTTAAGACAACAATCCGGAGTCCATTATTCAATTAAAACAACGTAATTTTGTTGAAAACGCCCGCTGCTTCTTACTCACGGTATGTGTCGGGATACTTCCACAGTTTGAAACGGAACGAAGGAAGATTTACTTTTAAAAACGCTCGCTGCGTCCTCCCGGACCAGCTGGACCGGATCAGCTGACGACGACGGGACTGTACCCGCTGAACCTCCACCACGCAACAAACAATTTTCGCTCCGTGTTAAAAGCGTGGTTCAAACAGACCCGGAATACAAAGCACCGCACCACACACGACGAATGTTTCAGCTCTTTTTCGCATCGCCGGGTTGCACCGAACAGAACGAGATCGCCGAAGTCAACGCCGCGCTGTCGTGAACCTTGGCTTGTGGTTGCGAACTCGTGGACCCTGTGACTCCCTTCGCTTTCAAAGCACACACGACGATTACGAATGCTACTTTCCGTCTTCCAGGAACATCACAGGGGCACTTCTCCGGTCACGTCTTAACTATGTGTTCGCAAACTCCGAAGCTCTATGCGAAGCTTCTCGCGTCCGGTCAAACCAAAACAGTAGCGGCGCCATGCGTACTTGCCAGATTTTCTCCGGTCAAACAAAAACAACGAAAGCCAACCGGCGCTTGCTTCCAGCGTGCATCGGCGTTGCGCTTGCGCCGTGGCCAGATCGCTTGCAGTTGAAGGTTGAAGCAAAAACGAAACCAACTGCAATGTCACGTGTTCACATCGAGGACACGCTTTTTATATCCATTTTAACTGTTTGGAACGAATAATTAGACCCATGACTTTATTTGTGGTGTCTAAGAAACTCTTATCAGGACCCCTAAACTAAATACAAACATGGGCGACGTGAGGGAAGCCGCATTGCCATCGACCAGAAGATGGCGGCGAGCACGGTAAGCGCGGGTTTCGCCAACGTCCTGCGACATGGCGCAATTGCTTTTGGTGCATATCTGTCTCCGAGACATGTTTCTTTCCGCGGCATTTGTCTCGACGGTCCTTTCTAAGTGTGTCCCCAAGCATTCCGGTGCTTCGATAGCCGGCAATGCCACGGTCGTCGCCGGGGGCGATGCGTGTTATCGAGGTCGGCTACACGGTTATGCGTGTATGACCGAACCAAATCACGTTTTTTACAACCTCGCATGATTTCTGAACGAATTATTTGTTACTCATCGTGTAAAGTTATGGTAATTTGTGTAAACAGCGTGTTTTTCACCCCAAATATTCGCGAAATACACGGGATTTGCTAACAGTGTACAAGCTCTTGCCGCTGTCTGCGCGATTTGTGCACTTGGTAACACTACAGCCTGCCATTTTCACGGGGCTCTTTCTACGCGCATGCGAAATTTAATGAGGTAAACGACGCAGCGGCTGACGAAAACGCCGTCCCCCCGCTTTCAAACGAGAGCTTGCCGACTCGCCAAGATGGCCGGATGTGCCGGTCGCGTATCGGTATCGCGTATCACCGTCACTCCACGAGAGCCACAGACGCGGGGAACGCGACCGTCGTCCGTCATGTCTGCTTCACATACCCTGAAAACGAATGCCCCAAAACATCGCTCGCGTTATAAAAAAAAAAAAAAACGGGATTCTACTGCACCCAGTTGATACACAAGATTCAATGACTTAGAAAGCGTTCGGTTCGTTCGATTTTGGTCTAGGACCTATATTTTGCGAACGCGAAGCGGAAAATATGTTCCCCCCGAAACTCGGCGCTCTGGAAGGCCGCTTTCCCGCACGAAGTTTGGATCCAGTTCTGCGCACGTGACCACTCCTCCGCCAATACAGAGATGGCGGCGAAAGAATTGAAACGCGCTACTCGGGCTCTGCAAGCAGAGCCTATACAGTTACTCTAATCGTGAGGGTTCTCGACCACCGTGGTTTATTAAAATGAACATAATATTTTTGAAATATGCCTTTGGTTAAAAAATTATTACGGGCCATAAAAGCAAAGCTTAAAGTAAAAAAAAAAACAAAAAAAAAACGCGGCTGCATAAAGCGCGAAACACATGTACGACGAAACCGTCCGATCCGACGTGCGGACTGCAGGAATGACTTTGAGGGGAGAGGGATTTCGTAGCATCGGAGAGCGTTGAAAACCCTCGCCTCCGACCGTCGTATCGCGCGGTCGGACGTCGGATCGGACTGTTTCGTCGTACATGTGTTTCGCGCTTAACGACGGCGCTTTTGGCGCCGACGGATTTCGTCTGCGTGTCATCTGCGTTTTTTAGCTGGTCGGCTGCACCCACTGATTTCCATGTCTAATTTCTGGATCGCATTTGGCCAGCTCCGCCTATGGACGGGAATGCAGCCACGGTCGGCCATCTTTTTGGTAGAGTTATATCATCTCTAGCCATCATAGTAATATGGCGGACAGTGCAATGGAATGCCATAAAATGGCCGCGGACCTAGTACACTGTACCGTGGGTGATATTTCGTGCTTGATTGAAGTTTTTCGACGACGCAGATTCTTGAACTTGGGTTGCCAAAGGCATGGTAGCGCTTTTTAGACGAGGACAAATGAAAGAAAAACCAGACAGACACAAGCGTTGACTGCAACTATTTAATCAACATGGCTCGTGTCTGTCTTGTCTTTCTTTCTTTTGCCCTCGTCTAAAAAGCGCTATACCATGCATTTGGCAACCCAAGACCAATACCAACTAGCCCAGCATTCAACATTGATAAGATTCTTTAAACTCGGCGTGTGGGTAGACTCATCTTTGAGCACCCGGCGAATGTTCTACGAAAGCGCAGCACCGGGGGAAAGCAGCGCAGCTAGCATCGAAAGCAGACTCCGTACTGGCGTCTGCTTTCGGTGCTTCTTTCGATGCGACTTTCGATACGTGCTGTGCTGCTTTTCCCCGGTGCTGCAATATCGTGAAACATTCACCGGGTCCTCAAAGATCTGGCTACCGCTCACGCCGGGTTTCAAAAATATGTTTCGTCAAACGATTTCAATCAAGCAGGAAATATTACCCACGCTATTTTGATGGCAGCCTGCCACCCCTACTGCCACAACTCTGTCTGCCATGGATGAATGATAGTGGCTGCAGTAGCTATACCTTTGCTAGAGGTAATATAACTCAACCAAAAAAATGGCCGCCAGTGGCCGCATTCGCGGAGCGGGCAAACACGATCCAACAATTGTCAGTGAGATCAGTGGCTGCACCTTCGGACGCTGCTCCCGACGCCATCTATCAAAACGAACGCCTAACACACTCGCAAACAGATAGTCCATAGTTTCTTGGCCCTATTTTCTACAGAAAAAGAGCTGCCCTTTGTAATTTTACAAGAAAAGACCGACTTTTGATTTACACCTTTGACGAAAAGTATAGATTACGACATGCGAGCGTCGATTTTCACGGTCCATTTTAGATAGAGCCTGGTGATTTGGATTACCCTATATATGCAGAAACGACGATGTGGGCTGCAAATTGAACTCCTTAGCACGTTTTGGTTTTGTGGAGCTGTTAAATATTTTAAGTATGATTGTTCAGTATATTACATTAATCATGTAATGTATATCGACACAGACAGACAAAACCTTTTTTTTATATAAAAGGAACAACGAAGAAGGAACGTTAAGGGGCGTTGTGTACGTGCTTTATGTATATATATATGGAAGAAAACGCACCTGAGACGGTGGTTGGAGTTTTTAAAACATATTATTGGTAAAGTTGGTCGACGTTTCGGCCTGAGCCAGACCTTTTTCAAGACTGGCACATGAGAGGTCAGATTGACGCTCCTTGACCACGTCACGTGGCATTCCAAACATCTGGTTTCTCTCAAGAGTTGACGGTACCCCCGACACAGGCGTCGCCCCCCTCGCGTAGATCTTACTCTGGTGAAAGAACTCGCACCATGTCGGAAAATCTAACTAAAGCAAAGCGGTGTGGGAGGGAGGAGGAAGGCAGCCACAGGAACAGCAGGCGCCAAACACTCGCCGAAAAAAAAAAAAAGAAGAGAACAGCTCTTGAGAAAAATGCTCTGAGCGGTGTCCGAGTGGTGGACCAGCCGCCCCCTCTGTCCGTGAAAAAAACACACATCTACGCATCCCCCCTTCACGTAATGAACAAAGTTCTGGCTGTCCTTTCGAGCCTGGTTCTTGAATTAAACAGTTTTGAATTCGACGGCAAATTTTTTCTTCAAACTAGAGGGACCGCAATGGGCACGAAAATGGCTCCGAACTTTGCAAATATATTTATGGGCGACCTCGAATCAACCTTTCTCGCATCCTGTCCGCTCCAACCGATGTTTCTACAGGAGGTACATTGATGACCTATTTTTTATCTGGTCACACTCAGAAAATGAGCTTCTCAAGTTCATCGCAGATTTTAACTCCGCGCACCCTTCCATTCGCTTCACACACAGTTACTCGAAAACTGACATTAATTTCTTAGACGTTAGAGTAATAATTAAGAACACAACTCTGGTCACTCAACTGTATCGAAAGCCCACGGACAGCCAGAGATATTTGCACTTCGACAGTTGCCATCCTCGACCTTGCCGAACCAGTATTCCGTACAGCCAGGCTCACAGGTTTAAACGTGTATGTTCTAATAATGATGATTTTGACTCCCACGCCAATCAACTACGCGAGGTTCTAAAAGAACAGAAGTACCTAGAAAAATTCATAAATGACGCAATTAGTAAGGCGCGCGCCCTCGATCGCGACCTCTTGTTAGGTGACAGCGGTTCCCAGGCGGAGACAAGCCGACAGGCCAGCCTCGTGCTGACCTTCAGCAAGAAGTCTCCGAATGTCACCGCCATATTAAGGAAACATTTTAATATTTTGCAACAAAGTGAACGCCTCGCAAAAGTTGTTACTACCGTCCCCCGTGTGGTGTACAGACGCTCGCGCAACATTAAGGATTCTTAGTCAAGTCCAAGATAACTGCCACTGAGAGCACTGGGAGTCGGCCATGCGGAAAGTCGGGATGTGGGGTCTGCCCACACGTAACACCGAGAAACTCCATAGAGACAACAAACTCCAACTTCACCTACAAAATT